>NC_090450.1:810504591-811754591 GCF_031143425.1 Pleurodeles waltl | reverse complement strand
TTCTTTTTGAACACTTGATTAAAAATTGCTGGGGATTCTGAAAATCCTTGTGGAACTTTACACCAGGGATATATAAAATTGCAGAATTTAAAACAAAAGAGAAACTGGCTAGTCTCATGTAGAGGCACTGGAAAACAACGCTTGTGACAATTCCACTACTGTGAACCATTCTGAGTCACATGAAACTTGGAACAAAATCACTGCTGGATTGGGTTCTGCTACTGGACAACATTTGACCACGGTCATTAATTTTTCTAAAATCCTGAACTATGCAAAATTTCCCACTAGGTTTTTGCAAACCCATATATGTGAGTTACATGGGCTTCTCAACACTTTTTTCGAAACTCCTTGCTCAACGCAATCTGTAATTACAGGAGTAACTCCTTCAATTACATCTGGTGCCATGTAACATGGGGGAGTTCTTGGGAAAACTGCATTAGGTTTCACTGTAACTTTGGCTGGCTTTACTCTTAATTAGAACAATATTTCTTCCAGACAGATCCCATACTTTTAGAATAACTGTATGGAGGAAGCCTGCTCTGTATATACTATATCAAAGTGAGATATAGTGTGCACAGAGTCCAGGGGTTCCCCAGAGGCTTAACAGAGGCTAAAGTAGATAATACTAATGCTCTCTTTTGTGGTAGTGTGGGCAAGCAGTTAGGCTTATCAGAGGGTAGTGCAAAGCGTTTGTTGTACACACACAGACAATAGAAGAAGCACACACCCAATGACTTAACTCCAGACCAGTGGTTTTTATATAGCAAAAATATATTTTCTTAATTTATTTTTAGAACCGCAAGATTCAAGTTGCAGGTAAGTACATTTAAAGCTTCGTATTTCACACAGGTATCAACAGTACTTTGTTTAAAATAGCTAAGTAATACAGTTTTTGAATTATTGGCAAAAATCTGTTTTAAAAATGGACACTGTGCAATTTTCAGAAACAGTCCCTTGGGGGAAGAAATGTTAGATCGTTTTACAGGTAAGTACAGCACTTACAGTTTCAGTCTCCAGATTTTAGGAAGTCCACCAGTTAGCTTTCAAGTTAACCCCAAACATCCACCACCAGCAACGAGGGGCTGGCCGGGTGCAGAGGTCAAAGTTGAGCAAATTTAGCATAGGCACCAAAAACAGTCCCTCAGAGGCACAGGGGCGATTGGCTGCAGGGTGCAAACAGGACGTCCGGTTTCCAATGCTGGTCTACGAGGAGACCCTGGGGGTCACTCAGAGCCTGCAGGCGAAGTCCAGGGGGGTGTCTCGGGCACACCACCTGGCAGTCAGGTTGGAGGGCCGCCTGCTGAACGTAGCTTCACTGGATGATGGTTTTTCCAAGGCCTGGGGCAGGCGGTGCAGTGTGTCTTTTGACTTTGGATATCTTCATCTGGAGCTTCACGGTCGGGGTGCCTCGGAGTTCCCTCTGCACTCGTCATTGTGGAGGGGTTGAGAGGTAAACCCAGGGTGGGCACTTGCTCGCAATCGCCTGAGGACCCTCTCTTGCTGGGTGGACCACCTGGACACAGGTCGTAGGCGTTGGGTTAACAGGGGTCAGGACTCACACTTCTGGAGTGAGGTGGGAGTCCTTGGTTGTAGGTTTTCCTAGACAGAGCTGCTGTCCTCTGGAGTTCTTGGTCCTTTTTGGTGCAGGGCAGTCCTCTGGAATTGGGCAGAGTTTGCTGGTCCCACTGGATGCATTGCTGGTCTTTTGCAGATTCTTTGAAGCAGGAGAGAGGCTGGTAGGGCTGGGGCCAAAGCAGTTGTCGTCCTTCTTCTCTGCTGGGGGTTTCAGCTAAGTAGTTCTTCTTGTAGGTCACCAGGAATCTGGTGAGTTGGGTTCAGAGAAGCCCTTAAATATAAGATTTAGCAGTGTTACTGGGGACAGAGGGCAGCAGCCAATGGCTACTGTCCCTGAGGGTGGCTACACCTTCCTTATGTCCACTACCTTTGGGGAGGGGGGCACATTCATATCCCTATTGGTCCCTGTCCTCCAAACCAAGATGGAGGATTCTGCAGGGAGTGGGTCACTTCAGCTCTGGACACCTTCGGGGTGGCCCCAACTGAAGTGGTCACTCCTCCTTGTTTTTCCTAAGTTTCCCGCCGAACTGGTTGCCAAAAGTGGGGGCTTTGTCCGGGGGCCGAGCATCTCCACTAGCTGGAGGGCCCTGGGGCACTGTAACACGAGGCCTGAGCCTTTGAGGCTCACTGCCAGGTGTTACAGTTCCTGCAGGGGGAGGTGTGAAGCACCTCCACCCAGAGCAGGCTGTGTTTCTGCCCTCAGCGTGCACAAAGGCCCTCTCCCCATGGGGTCAGAAACTCGTCTGCTAGTGGCAGACTGGGACAGACTAGTCAGTCCAAAATTAGAGGACTGGGTAAAATACAGGGGGCATCTCTAAGGTGCCCTTTGTGTGCATCTTTTATAATAAATCCCACACTGGCATCAGTGGGGGTTTATTGTGCTGAGAAGTTTGATACCAAACTTCCCAGTGTTCAGGGAAGCCATTATGAAACTGTGGAGTTGGTTATGACAAACTCCCATACCATATACTTAATATGGCCACACTGCACTTACAATGTCTAAGAAAGGACTTAGACACTGTAGGGGCATATTGCTCATGCAGCTATGACCACACCTGTGGTGTAGTGCACCCTGCCATAGTGCTGTAAGGCCTGCTAGAGGGGTGACTTACCTATGCCACAGGCAGTGTTTTGTGGGCATGGCACCCTGAGAGGGATGCCATGTCGACTTTGCCTTTTTCTCCCCACCAACACACACGGTCTGCAATGGCAGTGTGCATGTGTTAGGTGAAGGGTCCCTTATGGTGGCACAACACATGCTGCAGCCCTTGGCTCAGTGGTCACAGGGCCCTTGGTACCACTGGTACCTTTTACAAGGGAATTTCCTTCCCTTTGAAGTCTCCCAGAGCATTTTAGAAGCTGGATCGTAAAGCGATCCGGCTTCTGAAATGCCCACTAGACACCTGGGATTTATTTCATTTTTAGAAATTGGCATAAGGGAAGCGACCCCTTGGGCAAGGGTCGCTCCCCAGGGGGGGCAGTTTTTTAAAGGCCAGATCAGCCTATTGTTATTAGGCCGATCTGCCCCCGGGGGGGTAGAAACCACTAGGCGCCAGGGATCTTTTTTGTTGTTGTTGTTTTTTGTTTTTTAGAGTTGGGGAGCGACCCCTTAGGCATGGGTCGCTCCCCTAGGGGGCAAATTATATTTAGGCCATTTCTGCCCCCTTGGGGGGCAGATCGGCCTGTTTTTATGAGGCCAGTCTGCCTCCAAGGGGTTCAGAAACCACTAGGGATGTTTTTTTATGGCGAATTCACGGAAGGAGAGTGACCCCTTAGGCAAGGGTGGCTCCGGGGGGGGGGGCAAAGTTATTTTAGGCCATTTCTGCACTCCCCGGGGGCAGATCGGCCTGTTATTAGGCCGATCTGCCCCTGTGGGGGGCAGAAACCTCTAAGGGCCAGGGATCATTTTTTTGTTTTTTTTGTTTTTGTTTTGTTTTTTAGAGGTGGGGAGCGACCCCTTTGGCAAGGGTTGCTCCCCTGGTGGGCCAATTGTATTTAGATGATTTATGCCCCCCTTGGAGGCAGATGGTACGATTTCTGTTAGGCCAATGTGCCCCCAACGGGGGCAGAAACCACTAGGCACCGGGGATTTTTTTTTTGTGCCAATTTCACGCAAGGGGAGCGACCCCTTAGGCAAGGGTCGCTCCCGGGGATGGGGGGCAAATTTTGTTGGGGCCATTTCTGCCCCCCCCCCTATTGTTATTAGGCCGATCTGCACCCAGGGGGGTGCAGAGACCTCTAGGCGCCAGGGATCATTTTCTTTTTTTTTTTAAGGGTGGGGAGCGACCCCTTAGGCAAGGGTCGCTCCCCTAGAGGGGCAAATTTATTTTTGCCCATTTCTGCTCCCCTTGGGGGCAGATCAGCGTATTTCTATTCCACTTAGGCACAAGGGATTGTTGTGTGTGTATATATGTTTTCTTTAAGGGGGGCAGCACCTTGGGTAAGGGTTGCTCCCCATGGGGGCAGATTGGCCTATTTTTGGAAGGTCAGAGCCCCACAAGTTACCCCACCTTGGATTCCCCTAGGTGTCTAGTTTTCAAAACTGCGTGGGTTTGCTAGGTTTCCCTAGGTTCCGGCTGAGCTAGAGGCCAAAATCCACAGCTAGGCACTTTGCAAAAAACAGCTCTGTTTTCTTTGTGAAAATATGATGTGTCAACGTTATGTTTTGGGGCATTCCCTGTCGCGGGCTCTAGGCCTACCCACGCAAGTGAGGTACCATTGTTATCGGGAGACTTGGAGGAACAAAGAATAGCAAAACAAGTGTTATTGCCCCTTGTCTTTCTCTATATTTCTTTCCTTCCAAATGTAAGACAGTGTGTAAAAAAGACGTCTATTTGAGAAATGCCCTGTAATTAACATGCTAGTATGGGCACCCCGGAATTCAGAGATGTGCAAATACCCACTGCTTCTCAACACCTTATCTTGTGGCCATTTTAGAAATACAAAGGTTTTCTTGATACCTATTTTTCACTTTTTATATTTCAGCAAATTAATTGCTGTATACCCGGTATAGAATGAAAACCCATTGCAAGGTGCAGCTCATTTATTGGCTCTGGGTACCTAGGGTTCTTGATGAACCTACAAGCCCTATATATCCCCGCAACCAGAAGAGTCCAGCTTACGTAACGGTATATTGCTTTAAAAATCTGACATCGCAGGAAAAGTTACAGAGTAAAATGTGGGGAAAAATTGCTGTTTTTTTCACCTCAGTTACAATATTCTTTTATTTCAACTGTTATTTTCTGTAGGAAACACTTGTAGGATCTACACAAACGACCCCTTGCTGAATTCAGAATTTTGTCTAGTTTTAGCTGTCTGGGATCCAGCACTGGTTTCTCACCCATTTCTGTCACTAACTGGAAGGAGGCTGAAAGCACCAAAAATAGTAAAAATGGGGTATGTCCCAGTAAAATGTCAAAATTGTGTTGAAAAATTGGGTTTTCTAATTCCAGTCTGCCTGTTCCAGAAAGCTGGGAAGATGGTGATTTTACCACCACAAACCCTTTGTTGATGCCATTTTCACGGAAAAAACCACGAGCCTTCTTGTGCAGTCCTTTCTTCCAAATTTATTTATTTTTTAAATTAACTTTTCACTGTATTTTGGCTAATTTCTTGTTCTTCTTCAGGGGAACCCACAAAATCTGGGTACCTCTAGAATCCCTAGGATGTTGGAAAACAAAGGACGCAAATTTGGCATGGGTAGCTTATGTGGAGAAAACGTTATGAGGGTCTAAGCGCGAACTGCCCCAAATAGCCAAAAAAAGGCTCACAATTTCATCACTCAGTTCATTCTCACTGTGTAATGGGGTACTGTAAAATCAGTGGTTGAGTAGTTTGGCTTAACCTTTGACCCATGCCCTGCTGAGGAACCACTACCCCAGGCTGTGCCATTGGAGCTTGTGGTATTTGCATTTTCTGCTCCTGTGGCATCATTTGCATCTGTTGTAACTTTTGTTGTTGTGGTAACTGAAAACGTGGCACCTGCTTTGGGGAATTTGCATTTGCGGAATCTGCATTTGATTATTCATATTCCGAACGTTTTCATTAGGATTCCGATTTCTTGGTCCTCTCAAATTTGGGAAAAAGTTATGTTCATCTGCACAATACCTTCCTGCACCATCAAAGGACATTGCTGCTTCTAATGACAAGACCCCCGCACACGTGACAAGACAACATCTTCTTTAGTGCCTGCATATCACCTGGATTAACATTAGTATTAGTATTCAAATCAACACGATTTCCATTTCTACCACCACATGCTCTTCTTCTCACCTGTCCCTGACTCTGAACCACTTGCATGTTTTCCTGTTGTGGAATTCCATGCATCCCTCTTGTGATGCTCTAATCTCCATCACCTTTGCCTTTTCTTTCAATCATTTCTGCTTCGTGTCAATTTCGTCACTTCAGTATTTCGCAAATTTGAATACTTCTTCAACCGGTTTTGCTTGCCAGCAAATCAAATGACTCATGTTTCCAATTTCAGATCTCAATCCTTGAACAAACCTGAACACAAAATGAATCATGTCTTTGAGCTCAATTGTCTCTGTACCACTGTAATGCTTGAATGCCTGCAACAACCTTTATAATATGCATGTCTTGACTCTAGCTTCCTGAGGTGTCCTATCAATTGTCTGCCTATCAATATTTTTAGGGGAAATTCTCATTTTCAAAAATTCAATTACTTTGTAGTAACTTTCATTACTTCAGGAGATGGTGCATCTGTTACCGGATCTCTTGGAGGCTCTCATGTTGGCCAGTCAACACTCTCTGCATTCAATCCATAAATCAGCTGGGACCACTGTTTCTAAAAGAGTATTTAAATCCTCCCACAAACATTTTGAAAGTTTCACAAACTTATCTGTCTGCTGATACCATTCCACTGGCTTCTCTCTCAATCTCAGGTAATCATTTGTGAATGATAAAATTTCACTCCTGCTCCAAGGGCATTTCTCTCATTGGTAATATTTTTACTGGACTATCAGTCTGCTGAGTGTCAATAGAGTTCGAAGTCGCAGACTCTCTTTTCTTGTGGTCTATTTTCTTTACCTATCTGCCTTCCCATTTATCTAGTGCTCCCCAAGTTTGAATACTTTGTATTAATTCTCTAATGTGAATTTTCTTTCCAAGTGATCTCATGTTTTCGATGTCTTTTGAATCAAATTCTAATCTATAACTCCTCTTTAACGGTTTGGACTTCTCTATATCCACTTCGTATTTTTCTGCAAGTTCTGATGTGCCAGGCCTGCTCTGTTTGGACATCTTTACACCTGAAACATAACTCATCTTCATTATATGAGTCAATTCTATTTTATCCAAGTGTTCCCTCAATCATTTCATATATTTCTAATTCTGCTCTGGCCAGTTTCAGTGTTGTTTCCCATTTAGCAACTGATTTAGTTGCTGATGTGCCATTCACTTTCTACAACCATTCTGTTAATTGCTGAGTTGTCAAGCCTTGTGAAGAAACATTATTTTTCACATAAGGCACACATTGTGGAGTATTACATGGCAAACCCATCAGTCTTTCAGGTGACACTAGAACTGAATTTGGATTTGGATACAGTGTTTCCAAATGTTTTGAAATCCTAGAATAAGTTAAGTCTATCAGCTGACCTGTTTTGTCAAAGGTCTGATTTATTGGAAACCTAACTCCGGCAGTAGCATTGAGTTTCTCCATTTCTGCATTTGAGTTGAAAGGTGAAAACATTGTAGCATTGACTGACTTACAAATCTGCATATTGCTCCTATTATTTCCCTGGGCATACAGTGGAACAAGTGGACCAGTTGTGACAGGAACTGTTAATGCTTCTGGACTTAAGGGAGTGTTCTGGATTCTGGAGGAAATCATTCCAGAACTTTGACTTTTAAATACTGAAGAATTCAGTTGTGGTATTGTTACTGGAGTATACATTGACATTGTATGAGCTTGACTAACAACTTGCACAGGAGTTATTGAATTGGGTGTAGACTCCACCTCAACCATCATTAGTTTCTGAATAATCTGTGGTGCCACTGTAACTGTAATACTCCTTGCAGAACTAATAGCAGGAATTTTAGAATATATTACAGGGTGAGCTACAGCTTGAAACACAGGAGTCTGAGTTACCCTAATAGTAGGAACATTAGTTGCAATCTGACTCTGTGTTACCACAAATGGAGGTTCACTTGGACTAGCACTAGTACCTTGATTTGCCTCGTCTGCTGCATATGGGGGACAACGATTTCTCAATAATTGGCCTATAAATTAATCATCTGAATCACTATCATAAGTCAGTGATCTTTCAGCTTCATCTGACTTTTACTCGGTTGTTTCAGAAATCTTTTTCTTTGTCTTGGTCTGACACTGTCCCCTTTTTTGTGAAATTACAGGAAACATTCCAATACCTTTTAAGGTTTCTGTTCTCCCAAACTTCTGCTCATGATCCCATTTGGCTTCTAACAATATTTTCTCAGCTTTTCGCATTTGTCTTTCAAATTTTTAATTTACTCCAGTATTGGAACCTTCATAGATTCACATACTTGAATACTTTCCCGTCATTGAGATGGGAGTCCCCGGTGCAATATAAAAACTAGGCCTGAAGATGTATGTTCAAAATACATGGACTAGGCCTCAATAGAATAACCTATCATAGTCGTTTTGTAAAATAGACCCAAACTTAAACCTGAACCAATCAGATTACCTCACCTCCTTAGAACCTCCTGTGAGGAGCTGCCTTCCCTCAGATTTTCCACTGCACGTTGTGCTGAGGATTCTCCCTTGAGCTCAGCTCAATATTTTCTCTCAGAAAATCTACTACTTCAGTTTTGGACATTTCTTTTCTTCTCTGGTACTTCAAACTGGCTGCCATGTCAGAGACACCAAGGAAAGGCCTTTTTAGATCCTGTGCCTCTTGTTTGAAGAAAAGATTATGGCCCTCATTACAACCCTGGCGGTCGGTGTTAAAGCGGCGGTAATACAGCTAACACGCTGGCGGAAAAAAAAAAATGGGATCATGACCATGGTGGAAATCGCCAACACATACAGCCACTTTAACACTGTGACCGCCACAGTGGTAGCAACAAACACCGTGGCGGTAACCACCAACAGACCGGCGGAAGACAATGTACCACATTACAACACATCCATCCGCCAGCTTTTCCGCGATGGTACCAACGCCATCAAAAGAACAGCGGAAACAGTACACTGAAGGGAAGCCACTCACCTCTCAACACTCAACGAAGAACCAGGATGCCATGGAGCCCGAGCTGCATGTTCTGCCCATGCTGGTTTATCTTCTCATATATCAGGAGCACCAACAGCGTCGACTGCGATCACGGTGAGTACAGCACCTAGCAGACAGGGCAGGGGGGGAGAAAAAAAGAGAGTGACACACACATGCAACATGCCCACCCCCAACACCATACACACAAACACATGCAACAACATTACATATACACCCCGTAACCCTCAGGAATAACGCAAGGACAAAAGGAATTGAGTCAAATTAGTGTAACATTAGAATTCTAGAGAAATACGTTCATAAATATATAAACAATATGTACAGTACATACAATATATACAAAATGAGTGACAATGTCCACACAAAAATAGTCCGTGGCCCACTGGGCCATAACACATAGGCCAAGCCCACACTTGACTCCTGCCTCAAAACGGAGAGAACACTGCAGGGGCATCAGGTCGAAAACACACAAGTACCTCAGGGGACGGGGAAGTGAGGGGCGCCTCAGCCGGAAGATGGTACAACGCCACTGCTCCTGGAGGGGGCTCCATGCCCACAGGGATGTGATGGGGAGTGCAAGGCCACAGTCTCTCTAGTGGGTGATTTGCCCACTGCTTGGTCCTGGGGAGTGCAAAGCCAAAGTCTCTCAAGTGGGTGGTTTGCCCACTGCTTGGTCCTGGGGAGTGCAAGGCCACAGTCTCTCTAGTGGGTGGTTTTCCAACTGCCTGGTCCTGGGGAGTGCAAGGCCACAGTCTCTCAAGTGGATGGCTTCTTCCACTGGTTCTAGAGGGGGCATTGTGCCCAGTGTGCTTCATCCTGCCAAGGATAGGGTGAGTGGATGCCTTTCTCCACTGGTTCTGGAGGGGGCATTGTGCCCAGTGTGCTTCATCCTGGAAAGGATGCGGTGAGTGGATGCCTTTCTCCACTGGTTCTGGAGGGGGCATTGTGCCCAGTGTGCTTTATCCTGGGAAGGATGCGGCGAGTGGATGCCTTTCTCCACTGGTTCTGGAGGGGACTTTGTGCCCAGTGTGCTTCATCCTGTGAAGGATGCGGCGAGTGGATGCCTTTCTCCATTGGTTCTGGAGGGGACTTTGTGCCCAGTGTGCTTCATCCTGCCAAGGATAGGGTGAGTTGGTGCATTACTCCACTGGTTCTGGAGGGGGGTTGGTGCCCAGTGTGCTTCATCCTGGGAAGGATGCGGTAAGTGGATGCCTTTCTCCACTGGTTCTGGAGGGGGCATTATGCCCAGTGTGCTTAATCCTGGGAAGGATGTGGTGAGTGGATGCCTTTCTCCACTGGTTCTGGAGGGGGCATTGTGCCCAGTGTGCTTTATCCTGTGAAGGATGCGGTGAGTGGATGCCTTTCTCCACTGGTTCTAGAGGGGGCTTTGTGCTCAGTGTGCTTTATCCTGCCAAGGATAGGGTGAGTTGATGCATTTCTCCACTGGTTCTGGAGGGGGCTTGGTGCCCAGTGTGCTTGATTCTGCCAAGGATAGGTTGAGTGGATGCCTTTCTCCACTGGTTCTGGTGGGGGCTTGGTGCCCAGTGTGCTTGATCCTGCCAAGGATAGGGTGAGTGGATGCATTTCTCTACTGGTTCTGGAGGGGGGTTGGTGCCCGGTGTGCTTTATCCTGCCAAGGATCGGGTGAGTGGATGCCTTTCTCCACTGGTTCTGGTGGGGGCTTGGTGCCCAGTGTGCTTGATCCTGCCAAGGATAGGGTGAGTGGATGCCTTTCTCTACTGGTTCTGGAGGGGGCTTTGTGCCCAGTGTGCTTGATCCTGCCAAGGATAGGTTGAGTGGATGCCTTTCTCCACTGGTTCTGGAGGGGGCTTGGTGCCCAGTGTGCTTGATCCTGCCAAGGATAGGGTGAGTGGATGCATTTCTCCACTGGTTCTGGAGGGGGCTTGGTGCCCAGTGTGCTTCATCCTGCCAAGGATAGGGTGAATGGATGCATTTCTCCACTGTTTCTGGAGGGGGCTTTGTGCACAATGATGCAGCACCTGGGGGGGTGCCAGGTCACAGTCCTTCACATGGGTGTCAGACCCATGAGATTTGCAGTGGTCAGGATGCATGATAGTCCATGGAGGCAGGGCTACTGTCCATCCGCCTGCGGCTACGGCTGCACAGTGGTGGTAGTGGGGGTGCTGCCAGTGGTGGTGGGAGGCTCCAGGCCTTCCCCTGCAGCCTCGGATGGCTGCCTACTGGTGCTGCTGCTGCTGACGGTCGTGGTGCTTGCTGCAGTGCTGGCCGCGGTGGAGTGCCAGTGCTGCCAGTGGTGGGGGAAGCTCCAGCCCTTCTCCTGCAGCCTAGGATGGCTGCCCACTGGGGCTGCTGCTGCTGACAGTCGTGGTGCCTGCGGTGGTGCAGGTGGCGGTACAGGTGGCAGTGCTTGCGGCGGTGCTGGTAGCGGTGCAGGTCGCAGTGCTGGCGGTTGTGCTCGAAGCCCCCAGGCCTTCACTTGCAGGGTCAGATGGCTGAAGTGCCTTGGCTGGTGTTTTGTGCCCCTTCCTGCCCTTGGCAGATGGTGGTGTCACCTTGGGTCTGGCAGCTGGAGCCTTTGAAGTGGCCTTGCTGGGTGGTTGTGGCTCCTTCCCCTTACTGGATGCGGTCCCCTTCTTCACCTTGCCAGGTGGCGGAATGTTCTTTGCCTTGGCAGGGGTTGGTGACACACTGGCTGGTGTGACGCGTGCCCCCTTTGAGCCTCTGACTGCTGCAGGAACCACAGCGGACGTGGAATTGGTGGCTGAGGTGCTGGGCTGGGTTTTGGCCACCCTGGACCGAGGGGAAGGGAACAGGTCAATGTTGGCTAGGAAATGCTTCTGAGGGACATTGGGGCGGGAGGAGGGTGAAGGTTTGGGAGTGGAGGAAGAGGGAGTGGTTGTGGGAGGTGTCGGTCTGCTGTGTTTGGGTGCAGGTGCATGAGCTGGATGTTGTTGTGAGGTGGATGGCTGTTGGGTGGGTGGGTGGGTGTGTGCTTGCGGTTGTGTACTTTGGGAAGAGGGATCACAGACACAGTGGGAGAGGACACAGGGGACGTGTGCATGGATGTGGGGGTGGTGACTGCCAGTGAGGGGTGTGTAGTGATGGGCGTGCTGGTGATGGAAGTAGTGGATGAGGATGTAGTGCATGCAGATGTGAGTGGAGACGCTACTGGGAGGGAGGTGGAGAACGAGGAGGAGGGGGACACAGTGGAGGCAGTGGCAGTTGGTGTGTCTGCATGGGGATGGTGCTTGTGTGAGTGCCTGTGAGCTGAAGTGTGATGCTTGTGTTTGCCTGAGCCACTGTTGTGTGTTGATTTGGGTGAATGCTGGTCTGAAGGTGTGCTTGGGATAGGCTGGGGTTGAGGGTTTTGGGATTGGGTAGAGAAAGTTGGAGGGTGGAGGCTAGAGACAGGGACAATGGCTGCCATCAGTGCAGTGGCCAGAGCCTGAAATGCTCTCTGTTGAGCCGCCATGCCAGAGTGAATGCCCTCCAGGTATGCATTTGTTTGTTGCAAATGCCTCTCGACACCCTGGATGGCATTCAGAATGGTTGACTTCCCAACAGTGAGGGATCTCAGGAGGTCAATAGCCTCCTCACTGAGGGCAGCAGGGCTGACTGGGGCAGGGCCTGAGGTGCCTGGGGCAAAGGAGATGCCCAACCTCCTGGGTGAGCGGGCACGGGAAACACGCTGAGGGGCTTCTTTGAGGGCGGTGCTGGTGGGGGGGGTGGCGGCTGTACCTCTTGTTGGGGTGGGCACAGAGGTGTCTGCAACCACCAGGGAGCTTCCATCGGAGGAGGAGTCGTTTTCTGTAGTGTCCCCTCTTGTCTCCGTCGTGGTGCTCCCCTCGCCCTCTGTCCCACTGGTGCCCTCACACTTGGTGGCTTCGGCCTCCAGGCCCATGTGGGATGCAGCTCCCTCCATCGCTGGTGCCTCTGCTCCTCTGCCAGATGATGCTAATGCACACAAGGACAGGGTGACAAAACAAAAAGGGGGGGCACAGGATACACTTGGTCAATGCCAGCAACAACACTACTGTTGGCGTACACAACACACAGGGAGCTGCCCTATGCACTAGGCCATGCACTACCAGTTACAATGCTAGTCACCAGCTCACGGGGGACATGGCATAACGCCATCAGCTGCACACCTGGAACCCACAGGACCCTGACCAGTAGTAGATGCCCACTAACACCATTGGGTTTGGAGTGCTTCAGAGCCTGCCCAACAAGGGACCTACCCTGCCATGTTCGCCCTGGCCTAGGGGCACCCACTGTCAACATCCCCCACCAGGGTAAAACCTTAACGCGTGCCAACTCATAAATCTGAATTTCTACTCACCCTCTTGTGGCTGCTGTGATGCCCTCAAGCTCCCATCCAACTCTGGATAGACCACCGCCAGGATGCAGAACATCAGGGTGGTCAGGGTACGAGGGGCACCCCTTCATCGTTGGGAGGCCAGCCCCAGCTGGGCCTCTGCCATCTTCCTTGCCCAGCGGTGTAGGTCCTCCTACCATTTGCAGCAGTGGGTGCCCTGCCTGTCAAAGACCCCCAGGGTCCACACCTCCTTGGCGATGGTACGCCAAATACCCTTTTTCTGATGGGCGCTGACCTGCAGGAAAAATACAGCAGCAAAGGGATTAGTAATACCATCCAGACCGTCACAGTCATGCCCCACCATATCCCTCCCATCCACTAAGGCACATACATTGACCACCATACATGCGGCACTCTGCCCAGGACACACCAGCCCCCCCTACATGTGGCTTACACACACAGCACTCCATACATTCATGGCCCATGCATCATGCTCACAGTGTACTCACCTGTTTGTCTGGAGGACCATAGAGTAAAGTGTACTGGTGTAGGACCCCATCCACAAGTCTCTCCAACTCCTCTGCAGTGAAGGCAGGAGCCCTTTCCCCAGACACATGAGCCATTGTCGCTTCCAGACACAGGTCACAGCAGCACTTGTAGTGTAGGTCCTCTCCTGTTGAAGGTCAGGTAGCAAGTGAGTGAACAGATAGAAAATGGCAGTCACGTCCGTGGCGTTGCGTACCGTCACCACCGGCGTACATCGCCATTAGCTCCCGGAACCCACAGGGCCCAATGATAATGAATGCGGAGTTGCGCGGCGGTCATCGACAGCCTACCGCAACGGCGCACTACACCAGCGGAATTACCTCATTTCCACTTGTCCCTCCTCATATGTCAGGCAGCCGCCATTTCAGGGGGGCACAGGCAGTGGCACCTAATTGCGTCACAGCAGATATTGGCACATCAACTGACTCTCGGATTCACATACTGGTTCTGTAAATGAAGAGATGCATCATTATTGCAATTGATGTGTGAATATGACCCTCTTCTTCCCTAGGCTTCAGCCGCAGAGGATGAATATGAGATGGAGACATCCTCCAGTGTACAGACCCCTGGTGGACCTTGCGACAATAGAGGACAGACACATTATCCTAACATACAGACTTGATTGGGCCACAATCCAAGAACTGTTTGCCCAATTGTTGCCAGACCTGATGTCAGCTATCTGCCACCCTACAGGTATCCCCTCTCTAGTGCAGGTCCTGTCAGTGCTCCATTTCCTGGCTAGTGGTTCCTTCCAAACAACAGTGGCCATGGCATCAGGAATGTCTCAGCCCTTTTTCTCCAACGTGTTGACCAGAGTGTTGTCTTCCCTGCTGAAACACATGCGCAGCTACATCGTATTCCCCCAGGTGGAAGATTTGGCCACAGTAAAAGCTGACTTTTATGCCGTTTGACATATCCCCAACATCAATGGTGTCATTGATGGTACACATGTAGCATTTGTCTCCCCCCCCTCCCCTCTGGAGAAATGAACAGGTGTTCAGGAATAGAAAAAGCTATCACTCTATGAATGTGCAGATGGTGTGTTTGGCGGACCAGTACATCTCCCATGTGAATGCCAAGTATCCTGGTTCTGTGCATGACGGCTTTATCTTGAGGAATAGCAGCATCCCATATGTGATGGCTCAACTCCAGAGGCACCGGGTGTGGCTAATAGATGAGCCAAAGGTCCCCACCCAGTATATGTTGGTGTCTGGGCATGGGGTTGTCCCTAAGGGTTAGTGTGTCTAACAGTTGTCCCTCGATATTTGAAGGTGACTCTGGTTATCCCAACCTCTCATGGCTACTGACCCCAGTGAGGAATCCCAGGACAATGGCAGAGGAACGTTACAATGAGGCACATGGGCAAACAAGGAGGATTATTGGGAGAATCTTCGGCCTCCTGAAGGCCAGGTTCCGGTGCCTCCATCTGACAGGTGGATCCCTGTACTACTCACCCAAGAAGGTGTGCCAGGTCATCGTTGCATGTTGCATGTTGCACAACCTGGCTTTGAGACGCCAGGTGCCTTTTCTGCAAGAGGAAGAGCCTGGAGATGGTCTTGTGGCAGCGTTGGAGCCTCTGGACAGTGAGGAAGAGGAGGCAGAGGAAGAAGATGTTTACAACAAAAGTAATATCATACAGCAGTACTTCCAGTGACACACAGGTAAGACACTGTAACTTCACTTTTCTTTTCAGTTTTCTGTTAGACATTATACATGGCAGCATGATTTCCCTATGTATATGGCCACTTACTGTACCCTTTGGCATCTCTATTTTCAGATCTCTGTGCCCCACTCTGGCTCCTGGTATGTTTACTGCTGCCCACTACAGGTCATACCAATGTATAAATTAATGTACATAAGATTTGCAGTGTTTTCAGAATGTTGTACTAATACATATTTAAATCAGTTGTCAGACTCCAGAATTGTATTTGTTCCAAGGGGGTTTATTTAAGTGCTAATAAGTAGAGGGGGATGTGCAATGGGCTGGGGTGATGGTGGAGGAAAGTCCAGGTTAGAGTCCAGTCTCTTGGTATCGCAGGTGCAGTGTCCAGTGGGGCATAGGAAGGGGAGCAATGGCAGTTCAAGGTGGACAGGGTAACAGAGTGGGATAGAAGGGTGACAATCAGAAGAGCCTTATTTCCTGGTGGGGGTCTTGGCAATGTTCTCTGGCTTCTTCCTGGATCGCGGGGACCGTTTACGGGGTGGTTCTCCTTTTGCAGGGGGTGGGGTGCTGGTGGTCTGTTGTTCTAGTGGCAGGGCCTCCTGTCCACTAACGCCGGCGGAGGTGGAGTGCTGTTCCTCGGTGTGGCTAGTGTCAGGGGCCTGTTGTGCCACTGCCTCCCTCATGGTGTTGGCCATGTCAGCCAGCACCCCTACAATGGTGACCAGGATGGCTTGGATGTCTTTGAGGTCCTCCCTAATCCCCAGTTACTGTCCTTCCTGCAGCCACTGGGTCTCCTTCAACTTGGCTAGTATCTGGCCCATGGTCTCCTGGGAATGGTGGTATGCTCCCAGGATCTTGGTGAGTGCCTCGTGGAGAGTGGGTTCCCTGGGCCTGTCTTCCCCTTGTCGCACAGCAGTCCTCCCAGCTTCCCTGTTGTCTGGTGCCTCTGTCCCCTGAACCGTGTGCCCACTGCCACTGACCCCAGGTCCCTGATTTTCTTGGGTTTGTGGGGTTGCCTGGGGTCCCTGTAGTGGTGGACACACTGCTGATTGACGTGTCCTGGGGACAGTGGTATGGACCAGCTGGGTGGGTTCTGTGGTGGTTTTTCCTGAGGGGGAGGCTCTGTGGTGGTATGGGACTGTGGCAGGGTAACCGACTGTCCAGAGGTCCCTGATGGGCCAGGTTGGTCATCGTGATCCAGGCGTGCAGAGCTGCTGTAATCACTGTGGGCCTCTTCTGTGGGGAGGACTGGATGTTGGTGGCACCTCCTCTCCGATGACATTGAGTGGGGGTCCTGTGGGGATGAAAATGCAGTGTTATTGTATCTGTGTGTGCCATCTTGTGCATGGGTGTGTTTCCCTGTATGGTTGTGATTGCCCTGTCAGCTTTGCCTTGTGTGTGTGGTGATTTTGTGGGCTAGGTGATTCTCTGTAATGGGCATGCATTAGTGATGGGTGTCCATGCATAGGTGTTGCATACAGGGCTTGGTATTGGGATGGGTGGGTTGTGATAGTGGGGTATTTGTGAGTTGGTGGAGTGATGGGGTGAGGGTAGGGGTAGGAGTTAGTGATGGCATGCAGGTAGGGTGGGGGATATAGTAGTAAAGATTTGACTTACCAGAGTCCAGTCCTCCCACTACTCCTGTGAGGCCCTCAGGATGCATTATTGCCAAGACTTGCTCCTCCCATGTTGTTAGTTGTGGGGGAGGAGGTGGGGGTCCACCGCCAGTCCTCAGTACGGCTACCTGGTGTCTTGCAACCACGGAACGCACCTTCCCCCGTAGGTTGTTCCACCTGTTCCTGATGTCATCCCTTGTTCTTGGGTGCTGTCCCACAGCATTGACCCTGTATACTATTCTCCGCCATAGATCCATCTTCCTTGCAATGGACGTCTGCTACACCTGTGATCCGAATAGCTGTGGCTCTATCAGGATGATTTCCTCCACCATGACCCTTAGCTCCTCCTCTGAAAACCTGGGGTGTCTTTGGGGTGCCATGGATGTGGTGTGAGTGGTATGTGTGAGGATGTGTGGGGTGATGTGTGGGGTCATGTGTTGTGGTGTGTGCTGCGAGGTACGTGGATGGTATATGGGTGATGGTGTTCTGTCGCTGAGATTGAGTGGGTGCTCCTGGCTTGTCTCTCTCGCAATTTTTTTTTCATTGAAAGGGTTGTGGGTAATGTGGGTGTGTGTTTTATAGTGGTCTGAGTGTGTGGGTTTGGTAGGTGTATGTGTGTCAGGTGTGTGTTGTTTGAATTGTCCAATGTGGTGTAGTTTTGTAAGTGTGTTTGTATTTTGAGCGCAGTGGTGTGTACCACCAATGGTTTACCGTGGTTGAAAGACTGCCATGGTGATTTGTGGGTCCTGATACTGTGGGCGTATTTCTGTTGGCATAACAGTGTGGGTTTTGGTACCGCCATTTTATCACTCACCTTTGGTCTGGCGGACTTGTGTGTGTGTCTGTATAGTGGCAGATTTCTCTGTGTGGGTCATAATACCCGTAGCGGTATACCACTGCGGTCACGGTATGTTGTTAGTTGTGGGGGAGGAGGTGGGGGTCCACCGCCAGTCCTCAGTACGGCTACCTGGTGTCTTGCAACCACGGAACGCACCTTCCCCCGTAGGTTGTTCCACCTGTTCCTGATGTCATCCCTTGTTCTTGGGTGCTGTCCCACAGCATTGACCCTGTATACTATTCTCCGCCATAGATCCATCTTCCTTGCAATGGACGTCTGCTACACCTGTGATCCGAATAGCTGTGGCTCTATCAGGATGATTTCCTCCACCATGACCCTTAGCTCCTCCTCTGAAAACCTGGGGTGTCTTTGGGGTGCCATGGATGTGGTGTGAGTGGTATGTGTGAGGATGTGTGGGGTGATGTGTGGGGTCATGTGTTGTGGTGTGTGCTGCGAGGTACGTGGATGGTATATGGGTGATGGTGTTCTGTCGCTGAGATTGAGTGGGTGCTCCTGGCTTGTCTCTCTCGCAATTTTTTTTTCATTGAAAGGGTTGTGGGTAATGTGGGTGTGTGTTTTATAGTGGTCTGAGTGTGTGGGTTTGGTAGGTGTATGTGTGTCAGGTGTGTGTTGTTTGAATTGTCCAATGTGGTGTAGTTTTGTAAGTGTGTTTGTATTTTGAGCGCAGTGGTGTGTACCACCAATGGTTTACCGTGGTTGAAAGACTGCCATGGTGATTTGTGGGTCCTGATACTGTGGGCGTATTTCTGTTGGCATAACAGTGTGGGTTTTGGTACCGCCATTTTATCACTCACCTTTGGTCTGGCGGACTTGTGTGTGTGTCTGTATAGTGGCAGATTTCTCTGTGTGGGTCATAATACCCGTAGCGGTATACCACTGCGGTCACGGTATGTTGGCGGCCATCAGCTTGGCGGTAGGCGGCATTTACCGCCAAGGTTGTAGTGAGGGCCTATATGTGGATGATCCACATGAAGAATGCGTTTATTGCCTATATCCCAGCCATAAAAAAAAAGGACTGCAAAATATGTAGAAAATTCTCTACAAAGAGGGTCGTCTGCTATTGTGGCTTCAGAGAGGTAAGAGTGGACACTCTGCCTCTGATGACAACAGTGCCTCCTCTTCAGTTTGTACCCCTAAAACACCTGTGAAGACAAAACAGGAAAGCTCAGAGATTGAGGAGCCACCTAAGAAGATGGCACAAAAACCAGCAGGGGCATCTACTAAGAGTCTTACTTCTCCACAGAAAAAGAAAGCAGGCACAGAAACCCTCAAAAAATCTGCTAAAAAGACTGCTTCTGAACCAGCTACTACACCTCCTAAGGTAATCCACAAGTTTAAGAAGCCCAGTTCAGCACCTCCGACGGCGCCATCGTCGACGGTACTCTCATCGACGACTGTTTCATTGATGACGCCAGGTATAGTCACTATTTCAGTGTCGGCGGCTGCAGGATCTTCGTCGACGACGTTATCATCCTCGTTGACGGGCGCCCCATCTAGGTCGACGCTTTTCTTGCTGACGACCCTCCTGTTGATGATTGATCTTATGACGACGCTTCCGTCGACGGTGCCTCCATCGACGATGCCCTCATTGATGATGCCTCCGTCGACAACGATTCCTACGATGCTTCTGTCGGCGGTACTACTGTCGTCGGCTACACCGTCGACTGTGTTTCCAGTGACGATGATATCGGCGACGCCCCCATCGACGACAACCGGTTTCTTATCTTCATCTATGAAAACATTTCCAACAAATCGGCAAAGACCATCTTCATTGCCTTTGTATCAGCATACTGCTCTCAAGTCGCTCTCAAAGACTCATATGACACCGTCTGTCACATCACCAAGCAAGATGTCAAGGCTCTTACCATCTAGGTTTTTAGATGGTGACGATGACGAAGATTCAGATCAGGACGCATTGTTTGGGGTGGCTAGGAGCCCTTCCCAGTTGCACGTGAAATGTCAGGAGTACTCCGATGATGACTCCTATTATGGTCAGCAGTATTATGACCCAGTCCCACAGCAACAACAGGGAATGGTTTGCTTGCCTTCTGGTCTTGTTCCCAATCTACAGGCCATGCTGGCAGATTATAGAGAGCGATTCCATCCTCAGTCGGTTAAGGATCCCACGCCAACAGTGACTGCTCCAGCTACCCCAGCACCTTTGCCAGTTTTCCCTGCGGCACCGCAAATCCCTCCTCAGTCTCCACAGAGTCCCCAAGTCCAGGCCTCTTCCGATGAAGCAGCTGAGGAAGGAGTTCTTTCAGACCAGGATGAATTGGATGATTACGTGCTCTCAGCACCCCCTTCACCGGAGCCAATGGCACTTGAGTCTCCTCCTGAGGATATTGGCTTTTTTCATAACCTCTTGGAAAAAGCGGCGGTGAGGTTTGAGCTACAAATGCCATCTACGCAGCAGGACTGCTTTTTATATGACTTTAAAGAGCCGCATAGGAAATCGGTCAGGGCAATCCCTATTATTGACTGTGTCCGGAATCAGGGACTTAAAATTATGAAGAATCCAGCGACAGTGCCAGCCATATTACCAAAGCTGGACAAAAAATATATATAGCGATAGAGGACGCTCCTGCTTGCCTGGTGGATCATCCAAAACCTGACTCAGTGGTTTCTCAAGCTGCCCAGAGACACTCCAGAAACCCTTCAGCACCGGACAAAGGCGGAAGGCGCCTTGGCAACATTGGTAAGAGATTTTCTTCTATGTCTGCCATTGTGGTCCGTGCCGCAAATTCCCTGGCGCTCTTGGGCAGGTACGACAGATAGGTGTGGTCAGACATCTTGCACTCTGTTGATGATCTTCCGGATTCCAGCAAGTCAGAAGCAAGAAAGATCCTCATAGAAGGTCAGCGGACGTCTGCAGAGGTGATTGACTGCACTCTGGACATTTCAGCTACGGGGTTTCGGCTACTGGCTGGTTCAACCGTCTTAAAGTTTCAAGGATGGCTTAAGGCCACAAATTTTAGGCCGGATGTCCGTAAGATCCTGGACCTCCCTTACGATGGGCAAGACCTGTTTGGTATGCATGTAGACGATGCTCTTAAAGCGATTAAAATTAAAGCGGATACGGATACTGCCAGGTCTTTAGGGTCGCTGTAGTATAAGTGCACACCCTTTCGAGGAACCAGGGGTAGAGGACACTCTTCCTTTCGAGGTGGCTACCAATCTTTCAGATATCCAACCTATTCCTCCCAGTACCAATCTTCCAGACCCCAATACCACCAGAGGCAACCTCAGACTGTGGCATAGAACAGACCTCCTCCTAGAGGAAAGTCGAGGAGACAGTCTAAGGACACCTCACGTAGACAATGACAGCCTCCAGGGGCCGTCTACCTCTCCTTCTTTGACTCGTCACCTGCAATGTTGGCAGCACATCACAAATGACAAGTGGGTTCGGACATAATAACTTATGGTCATCTGTTAGAGTTCACTTGCATGCCTCCCGAGACTCCACCTTCCCGGGAACGTCAACAACATCTACATCTTCTCCTTCTGGAAACAGATGTCATGTTATCCAAGGGGGCAATAGAGGTAGTGCCCTCTTCACAAAAAGGATGCAATTTCTATTTCATGGCTTCCCTAGATCTGCAGGATGCCTACTTCCACATACCCATTCACCCCAAACACAGAATTCTTTTAAGATTCATGGTAGCCGGCCGGCACTTTCAATTCAAAGTGCTATCCTTCTGACTCAAATCCCCTCCCTGCATTTTCACAAAATGCTTACCTCCTGTTGCAGCATATCTGAGACGTTTCAAACACCAGATATCCCCATATTTGGACGACTGGTTGCTGAAGGTTCCAGACATCTGCACCCTACGCCACTCTCTCAAGACCACGTTACGCCTCTTCCAGCAACTAGGTCTCACTCTCAACAGAGACAAATGAAAGCTTCAGCATACCAGAAGAATAGTCTTTCTGGGTGCTATAGTGGACACAACTCAAGTGAAGGCATTCCCAGCGGAGGAACGTCAACTGAAGCTTTTGACCCTAGCGGATACAGTTCGAAGAAAAAAGTTTCTTTCAGTTTGAAAGTTCAAATCATTACTAGGGATGATGTCCTCTTGTATCAATGTAGTTCCCACTGTCGCCTTTGGATGCACCCTCTTCAGGAAGAGCTCGACAAACAGCAGAAGCAGACACAAGGTTCCTTCGGGGACATCATACAGATAACGGCAAGGATGGTCGACTCCCTCCATTGGTGGTTAACACCGGCAAAACTCTCCAAGGGTCTAGAATTCTTAGCTCAGGTCCCTCCATTTACGATAACAACGAATGCTTCAATGGAGGGATGGGGTGCATGTCTGCAGGATCTTCAAGTCAGCGGAAGGTGGCCCCACTCTTATGCTACTCTGCACATCAACCTCCTCGAGCTTAGAGCTGTGTACCTGGCTCTGCAGGCTTTACTGATGGTTCATCGGTGCTTGTCCAGACAGACAATACAACCACCATGCACTCCATTATCAAACAAGGAGGAACTCGGTCTCATTTGCTGTCCACAGAAGCTCAAGTCATCTGGACCTGGTGCATTCAGCATTCAGTGCACATACAAGCAGAACATCTTGCGGGAGTGAACAACACCACAGCAGACTCACTAAGCAGGCTCGGCACATCTTCTCACGAGTGGGAACTGAACCAGACAACGCTGGACGCAATATTTCTCAGGTGGAGAAAACCAAACCTGGACCTCTTAGCGACATCACAGAACGCGAAATGCCAGTTTTATGGAAGCTGGCATCACCAACCAGGGTCGTGCGGAAATGCCCTTTTGATAGCATGGTCAGGGATTTATGCTTACGCCTTTCCTCCGATACTCTTCTTCCACGGGTAATCAGCAAGATCAAATCGGAGCCCTGCCAGATCATTCTAATTGCTCCAGCCTGGCCACGTCAACCGTGGTACACAGAACTTCTGTTGCTGTCTTCGTGTCCTCCCATCAGGTTAGCACCTATACCAGAGCTGCTCACCATCAGCCAGGGCCAAGTGAGACATCCGGATCCCAAGTCTCTCAGATTATGTGCATGGCTCCTGAGTTCAAGGAGTTCTGATATCTGAATATTCCTCTTGACTGTCAAACCATTTTAGCCAAAGCACATGCTGATAGCACTAGTAAGACATACACATTAAAATGGAAACGGTTTTGTTTATGGTGTGCTGCAAATGGCATTCATCCGCTTACATCTGCTCCAGAGCAGGTCTTACCTATCTTCTCCATCTGGGGCGGTCTTGTCTCGCGCATGCCTCCATTAAAGTTCACTTAACTGGCATCTCCAGATATAGACAATATCCAAAGGACCATCCCGCTGGTCTCATCATCTTATCAAGCAGTTCAAGAAAGGGTTGTTCTGATCCTTTTCTCCAGTAAAAATACCTCCTCTAGCTTGGCAACTGAATACAGTCCTGGGTCAGCTGATGAAGGAACCATTCGAGTCTGTTCATAAGTCAGACATTAAGTATCTCACCTGGAAGGTGGCGCTCCTCTAGCATTAACATCTGCGTGTAGAGTAAGCGAGATCCAAGCATTTACCATCCAGGAACCCTTCATGAAGTTTGGAGACGTAAAAAGTCATCCTACGGACAAACCCAAAATGTATCCCCAAAGTACCATCTGACTTCCACATTAAGGAGCCAGTAGTGCTAAAGACTTTCTTTCCACGTCCTCAGACTAGGGCAGAAAGATCGCTGCATTCTTTTGACGTCAAATGATGTCTTAAATTTTATTTGAAGCGAACATCCTCGATCCGGAAGTCAAATCAACTATTTGTGGCTTTTAGTACGCCAAGAAGAGGGCATCCTGTTACTAAACAGACCATTTGTAGATGGATCTCAAGCTCCATAACCTTTTGCCATTAGAAGACTGGTCGACCCCTGGACGCTAAGGTTCGTGCACATTCTATCAGGGCAGTGTCTACTTCCTGTGCACTCTTCTCTGGGGTATCACTGCCAGACATCTGTCGAGCAGCTACGTGGAGAATGACACACTCCTTCACAAAGCATTACTGCCTGGATGCTGCGACGCTCTGTGATGCAGCAGTGGGTCAAGCAGTTCTTAGACATTAGTTCCGATAAGGTGAGCTGTTTGTTTCCCACCATCCGCTTCTGATATATCACATTTTCGGTTCAGTATTAACGTAACTCTCATGCATATTCATGTATGTTTAAAAAAGTTTACTTTTATTGCTTTGTATTTAACTGTCTAATGCTAACGTTCTCTCATGATGAGATGGACGGTATTTGTTAATACAGAAAATGTATTAGTTACTGCTTGATACTCTTATTCAAGCATGTGAATCTATCAAAGCTCCAATACTTGGAGTAAAAAATAAGTTACTTACCTGTAACTGTAGTTCTCCAGTATTGGAAGCTTTCATAGATTCACATGCAGCCCACCTGCCTCCCCGGGGGAGCTCACCTTCTCTCTTTTCTCAGTGTTCTTTATTATTACAGCACTTATGCTCGGAAAATCTGAGGAAAGGCAGCTCCTCACAGGAGGTTCTAAGGGAGTGAGGCAATCTGATTGGTTCAGGTTTAAGTTTGGGTCTATTTTACAAAACAACTATGATAGGTTATTCTATTGAGACCTAGTCCATGTATTGTGTACATACATCTTAAGGCCTGGTTTTTATATTCTACCGGGGACTCCCATCTTGACGACGAGAAAGTATTCAAGCATGTGAATCTATGAAAGCTTCCAATACTGGAGAACTACAGTTATAGGTAAGTATCATATTTTGTAGGAAGTTGGCTCTGTATGTACTATTTCAAACTAAGAAATAGCATGCACAGAGTCCAAGGGTTCCCCTTAGAGGTAAGATAGTGGCAAAAAGAGATAATTCTAATGCTCTATTTTGTGGTAGTGTGGTCGAGCAGTAGGCTTATCGGAGGGTAGTGTTAAGCATTTGTTGTAAACACACAGGCAATGAATGAGGAACACACACTCAAAGACAATTCTAGGTCAATAGGTTTTTGTATAGAAAATATTTTCTTAGTTTATTTTAAGAACCACAGGTTCAAGATTTACAATCAATACTTCAAATGAAAGGTACTTCACTTAGGTATCATAAGAACTTTGAATCAGCAAAATAGCATGTACAGTTTTGGCAAAAATGGCAATAAGCTATTTTAAAACTAGACACAGTGCAAATTTCAACAGTTTCTGGGGGAGGTAAGTATTTGTTAGTTTTGCAGGTAAGTAAACCACCTACAGGGTTCAAAGTTGGGTCCAAGGTAGCCCACCGTTAGGGGTTCAGGGCAACTCCAAAGTTACCACACCAGCAGCTCAGGGCCGGTCAGGTGCAGAGGTCAAAGTGGTGCCCAAAACACATAGGCTTCAATGGAGAAGGGGGTGCCCTGGTTCCAGTCTGCAAGCAGGTAGGTACCCGCGACTTTGGGGGGCAGACCAGGGGGGTTTTGTAGGGCACCGGGGGGGACACAAGTCAGCACAAAAAGTACACCCTCAGCGGCACGGAGGCGGCCGAGTACAGAGTGCAAACAGGCATCGGGTTTGCAATGGAGTTCAATGGGAGACCCAGGGGTCTCTTCAACGAAGCAGGCAGGCAAGGGGGGTTCCTCGGGGTAGCCACCACCTGGGCAAGGGAGAGGGCCACCTGGGGGTCGCTTCTGCACTGGAGGTCGGATCCTTCAGGTCCTGGGGGCTGCGGGTGCAGTGTCTTTACCAGGCGTTGTTCTTAGGAGCAGGCAGTCGCGGTCAGGGGGAGCCTCTGGATTCCCTCTGCAGGCGTCGCTGGGGGGGGGGCACAGGGGGGTCAACTCTGGCTAATCACAGGGTCACAGTCGCCGGGGAGTCCTCCCTGTAGTGTTGTTTCTCCGCAGGTCGTGCTGGGGGCTGCATAGTGGAAAGTCTCACGCTTCCGGCGGGAAACGTGCAGTCCTTTAAAAGTTGTTTCTTTGTTGCAAAGTTGTTTCTTTTTTGGAGCAGAGCCGCTGTCCTTGGGAGTTCTTGGTCCTTTTAGATGCAGGGTAGTCCTCCGAGGCTTCAGAGGTCGCTGGACCCTGGGGGACGCGTCGCTGTTGCAGTTTTTCTTGAAGTGGGGAGACAGGCCGGTATGGCTGGGGCCAAAGCAGTTGGTGTCTCCGTCTTCTCTGCAGGGCTTTCAGGTCAGCAGTCCTTCTTTGTCTTCGGGTTGCAGGAATCTATCTTGCTTGGCTCTGGGGGCCCCTAATTACTCAATTTAGGCGTGTGTTTAGGTCTGGGGGGTTAGTAGCCAATGGCTACTAGCCCTGAGGGTGGCTACACCCTCTTTGCGCCTCCTCCCTCAGGGGAGGGGGCACATCCCTAATTCTCCATTTGCAAGATGGAGGATTTCTAAAAGTCAGTCACCTCAGCTCAGGACACCTTAGGGGTTGCCCTGACTGGCCAGTGACTCCTCCTTGTTTTTCTCATTAACTCCTCCGGCCTTGCCGCCAAAAGTGGGGCCGTGGCCGGAGGGGGCGGGCATCTCCACTAGCTGGAGTGCCCTGTGGCGCTGTAATAAAGGGGGTGAGCCTTTGAGGCTCACTGTCAGGTGTTACAGTTCCTGCAGGGGGAGGTGAGAAGCACCTCCACCCAGTACAGGCTTTTTTACTAGCCACAGAGTGACAAAGGCACTCTCTCTATGTGGCCAGCAACATGTCTGGTGTGTGGCAGGCTGGCAAAACTAGTCAGCCCACACTGGAAGTTGGGTATGTTTTCAGGAGGCATCTCTAAGATGCCCTCTGGGGTGTATTTCACAATAAAATGTACACTGGCATCAGTGTGCATTTATTGTGCTGAGAAGTTTGATACCAAACTTCCCAGTTTTCAGTGTAGCCATCATGGTGCTGTGGAGTTTGTGTATGACAGACTCCCAGACCATATACTCTTATGGCTACCCTGCACTTACAATGTCTAAGGCTTTGCTTAGACACTGTAGGGACATAGTGCTCATGCACCTATGCCTTCACCTATGGTATAGTGCACCCTGCCTTAGGGCTGTAAGGCCTACCTGCTAGAGGGGTGACTTATCTATGCCATAGGCAGTGTGAGGTTGGCATGGCACCCTGAGGGGAGTGCCATGTCGACTTAGTCATTTTCTCCCTACCAGCACACACAAGCTGGCAAGCAGTGTGTCTGTACTGAGTGAGGGGTCCCCAGGGTGGCATAAGACATGCTTCAGCCCTTAGTGACCTTTCCTGGCATCAGGGCCCTTGGTACCAGGGGTACCAGTTACAAGGGACTTACCTGGATGCCAGGGTGTGCCAATTGTGGAAACAAAGGTACAGTTTTAGGGAAAGAACACTGGTGCTGGGGCCTGGTTAGCAGGCCTCAGCACACTTTCAAATCATAACTTGGCATCAGCAAAGGCAAAAAGTCAGGGGGTAACCATGCCAAGGGGGCATTTCCTTACATATTTCTTCTCTTGTTGTCTGGCTACTAGCTCCCAAATAGCTAAAACTTCAAATTGTGACGGTCTCGGAGGGGGCTTTAAATCATAAAGTACTCTTCTCAAATTTTCCAAAATTCTCATAATAAAACTTCATAGGAAATGCTAAACTACCTTCCTTCTCTGTTATTTTGCAACACTGTTTTATCCAAATACATGCTGATGGACATTTATTTTCGATTACTATGTATGCGGGTGTATCGTCTTGTGGGGCAACTTCTCCTATTCTCAATGGAATAAAAGCATTTCCTCCTATCGCACATTTTAATGCTTTGAAAAATTTCATTTTTACTTTTAATAGGGCTTAAACTACAAATAAAATTAAAAACAGGAAATATTTAAATCCTAAAATCCTTCTTGCTTGCTAGTCCACCAATCCGTGCACCGCTCCTTTCACTAATCGACCAATCCGAGCACGGACCCAGTGATGTCACACTCACTCACACATCGCCTGACAAAGTCTTGCAGCTCGTCCTTCAAACTCGATCCACACAGAAAATCTGACTGCAAAATATAGCAAGCATTAAAAAAACACAACAAAACCAACCGGTCTGCTTCCTACAGGTAGGATTCAATCACATTGGAAGCCTGACAGAAAATTCAACTGTGGCCTTTCGCTGTATAAGCTACTCATTCCGGCTGTGGCTTTCTCTCATGCGTAAGTTAAATTCGACCTGCAAATTTCACCCTGCACTAATACCAGATCCTGCTTGTGTACTCAGAAATCATTGGGTGTCTGTCAGACTCACTTAACACGCACACTAGGAATACAACTACACCAACTGCAGGCAAGTAAACAAACAAGTTTCTCATACACTTGTACAATACTCTGGAGTCTTAGACCTCGCAGGGTCCGTTACAACAACAGCCATGTGGGAATTTTTTTAGCACAAAGCACCACACTCATTTGAAGTTCCCTACACTCACCCTTTGAATTATACAAAACACTACTCAACTACGTGGGAGTACGCAAACTCCCTACTTCTCTCACAAATCACAGTTCACCTGCGATTTGCCAAAGCATTGCAAGCGCAAACCCTACTGAGATCTCAAACAACACCGGAAACACTGAGAATATACCAAATGTCATCTAAACAAGCATTGGGAAAACCAAATCTCCACAAATCAGGATGTTAAACAAGCATTGACCAAAACTCTCAAAACCAGGATTATCTCCCTCTCCTATTGAGACAAAACCATCCTCTGCTACCAGATTCTGTGGGCGTGTGACCTCCTAATATTAGTCTAAGGTGACACATAATAGGGCTGTGACATCTACTGCCCCAGAGGTCAACTCGAATCTTTTGACTCAGGCAGAAGTAATAAGATCACCAAATTAAACAATGAGAACTAATAGCCATATACAACACCAATATTCAATGAGGAGTCAGTAATTTATACACACCATGACCTATGTGGTCATGAATCACCACACCAATTTAGTAAAGTTTAAATATTGCCCTTATATTTACAAGGCTATGGTCACGTAAATGATGCACAAATTCAAATGGTAGCAATAAAGCAAAAACACAGGCTGTCCCAAGCGTCTGAAGAATATGTTTTGCAAGAGCAATCACCATTAAACACTCCAAAAGAAATATGCATAATAACAACAGAGTAATTTGAGCAATAGGAACAGAATTAATGAATTGTGCAGTTGAATCAATCACAATCAATTAATACTCAATTAAATGAATTGATGGGTCAGACATCCTAACTACAAAATTCTAATTCACAAAGCATGTGTGGGGCTGGGCTTAGTCATATATAAAAAATAAGGCAAAAATTAATTTGGAAAACATCTAACCATTGTGCTAATAAAAATATACAGTTGGATTTCTAAAGGGAAAACATGCAGAGGAAAACAAAGGCACATTGGTTATACCTCTCCTAAATGAGATAGTAGCTAGCAGAGTCTTCATCAGCAGAGCACAGGAACAGCAGAGGTTCATCTGTCAGCATCAGGAGCATGGATACAGCAACAGTTCAGTAATGTTGGGCCTAATGTATCTGAACTGTTAAAATCCTAAGTATCTAATCAATAACTGAATAGCAGAACTGAACTGAACATAAACTAAACAGAATCGGACGCTAAATGGAAATGAACATACATCATCTAAAACCTGCTAAATTAAAGTCCCAAAAGTTACAAACTAAGTTTCTGTTGGTCAAACCTATGAGGTGTGATAATAAGCAGCCAATTAAATTATGCCCTTTCTCCTGTTTGTATCTTTCTTCATTCCTTCAAGATAGGCTCATATTGACGCTCCACTCTGGTCGGCAGTTACCATAGAATTACAACACAGAACACAACACTGAGCTAGCATTACTTCCTACCAGAAACTAAGGCTCATTGTGAAAACTTGCAATATTTTACAAAGTGAAAAGAACAGAGAAAACAGTAGCTTTCCACTGTGAGTTTTCAACAGGATGCCTAAAAATGTTTGCAAAGCATTTCAGTAAAGTCAGCATAACATTTCAACACTGTGCTTCTGGAATAATACTAAAACCTGGGCCTTTTAACTAATGCTAACGCATGAGGAATAAAACCTTTCTAATAATAATTTCACATCATTAATTTTGCTCATTAATACTAATCATCTTTTGTCAGTACATGTATCAAAATACATTTTCACAGTCATTTATCATTTTACATAGTAACCTTAGTGGCGGACACCATGCCAAGCACTTTTAAAAAATGCATGTTTCAGTTTTCTAACATGTTTCTCAATTTTGTCCTTTTAGTACAAATCATTTCATTTTAATTACTCATTTTTATTAATAGTTTTTGCTCTCTAACACCCCTCATGGTCCCACACTAGGTTGGAGGACTGGGCATCTCAGGACCATGTGTCCTAACAGAGACTGAAAACGATCTACCATCATGGCCGCTGACCCAACGTTGTAGGTCACCAAGGTATTTTTTTAGGTCCAATCCTATACCATCACAGCCACACAAAGACTGTGTGTCAAAGTGAGGTGGTCCACATTACCTGAGTAGATGGAAGACTGGTCCAGTGGTGCCACTTCCAGAACCTTTCTGTGTTCATGCATGTTCACCCCTTTTCGCAACCCCCGCCTGTGAATGTTGAGCATGTCTAAATGATGTTTGTTTTACTTTACAGTAAGCCAGGAATGTAGCATCGTGGGTGCTTTTGATTTGGCCACTGGTGGCTAGTGACGGGCGGGGAGGAGACGGGTACTGTTTGCCACACCGCACCTGCAAGCCTAAGAATAGTAGTTCAACTCGGGCTGTAAATGAAAGAGATAATGAATAACCAGCCCGCTTGGGCAGGGCCAGGCTTAAGAAAGACAGTGTCCAGTTCATGATTGTGCTCCCTGCTGCCAGGCACGACACTGTAAGGGCCCACTTGCTTCACATCGCAAGGGCTAAGGAAGTAATAACTGCTTCTAGGGTCAGTGTGTGTCTGCTGCTACTGGGAGGCTGCCTATTGCTGCCTTGCTGTTGAACTGTCCTACTTAGGGTGACCACCCATCTGTAATTTTCACAGACTGCCCGTAGTTTCGCCCTGCCATCCGTTGTCCGTGATGAAAGGCTTAACGGGCAGCATTTGTTTGTAATTTTAACCTTTCATCTAAAGGACAGAATGTAATTTCAACAGATCAGTTTCCCCAGCTGGACTGAAAGGCAGGGAGTCTCCGGTGCTCTGAGGGAGGGAGAGGCAGACAGATAAGAAAAGGCCTTCTTGCCAGGGTGTCTCCTTCCCTAAAGAAATGCGAATGTGTGCAACTGATGAATCTGCAAATGTAAAGGGGCTTGGAAACCTGCATTGACTATAATCAAAGGAGTCACTTGAAGCTTTCTGATGACATCTGAAGATATTTTCTTTTAGAGAGGTACTGTAATTCGTTCCAAAGTGAGCTTTGGAGTGTGTGGTTTTAATGGACTCTTATAAAAAAAATTAGTACTAGGTATAAACTGTATATTATTTAAATCTATATTTTATAAAGACTTTTTTTCATTTAACCAAAATGTATTCAATCATTGTGTAGCAGCCTATATTATGATGTGTGTAATGCATGTTTAAAATAAGGACTTACACATTCACAGTTCTTTCAGAGATGTTGGTACCTCATAGTACTAACAAACATTGGCAAAGCCAATAGGTCTAGTTATTGGCTTTGCCATTTAATACACCAGAGTGGCTGCTGTTCAGTGTGTCTAAAAGTTAGTGGCATAATGGTGTAAAGCGGAGTAGAGTGGCATAGGAGCAATGCCCTAAAGCACAAAGGTGTAGAGTAGAATGCATTGGGGTACAGTGCAGTTGTTTGAAGTGCATTGGCTTAGAGTGCAGTGGTTTAGACTGCACTCTGGAGCAGAGGAGAATGCTATAGAGGGCAGTGGAGTAGCGTGGCATACAGTAGAGTGGCGGGAGTGCAGTAGTATAGCGTGGTGCAGTGGCATAGAGTGCAGAGTAGACTTGTGTGTCATAATGTGCAGTGGCATAGAGTGGTGCAGAGTGGAACAGTGTAGAGTGGTGCAGTGCAGAGTAGAGTATAGTGCTATAGAGTGCAGTGGCATACAGTGGAGTGATGCAGAGTACAATGGCATAGAGTGCAGTAGTACAGAGTAGAGTGGTGTAGAGTTCAGTGGCTGAGAGTGCGATGTTGCAGAGTAGAATGTCAGTGCAGTGGTGTAGAGTGGCACAGAGAGCAGTGGCGTAGAGTAGTGATGCAGAGTAGAGGGCAGTGGTGTGGAGTGCAGTTGTTTAGAGTGCATTGGCGAACGCAGTGGCAAAGAGTTGGGGCAGAGTAGAGTGGCATACAATAGAATGGCAGAGAGTGCAGTAGTTAAGATTGGTGCAGTGGCATAGAGTGCAGAGTAGACTTGTGTCGCATAGAGTGCAGTGGTGCAGAGTGGAGTAGTGTAGAGTAGTGCGGAGTATAGTACAGTAAAGAGCAGTGACGTAGAGTGGGGTTATGCAGAGTAGAGTGGCATAGAGTGCAGTGGAATAGAGTGTATTGGTGCAGAATGCAGTAGTAGAGTAAAGTGGTGCAGAGTAGAGTGTGTAGAGTATAGTGGCAGCCAGTGCAGTGTTGCAGAGTAGAGTGTCAGAGTGCAGTGGGGTATAATACAGTTGTTTAGAGTGTATTGGCGTAGAGTGCAGTAGTTTAGAGTGCAGTGGGACAGAATGGCATAGAGTCCAGTGGCGTAGAATAGATTGTTTCAGAGTAGAGTGCAGTGGCATAGAGTGGAGGGGTCAGGGTAGGGTGCAGTGGCATAGAATGCAGTGGGGCAGAGTGCAGTGGGATAAAGTGGATTGTTTCACAGTAGAGTGGAGTGGCGTAGAATAGAGTTGTGTAGAGTGTCATAGAGTGTGATGCCATTGAGTAAAGTGGTTTGGAGAGCCTTGGCATAGAGTGCAGTGGTGCAGAGTAGATTAGAGTGACATACAGTGTATTGATGTAGAGTGCAGGGGCATAAAGTAGGGTGTTACAGAGTAAAGTGTACTAGCATAGAGTGTATTAGCATAGAGTGCAGTGGCATAGAGTGGATTTGTGCGGACTAGATTTGTGTTGCTTAGACTGGAGTGGTACAGCGTGCAGAGCACAGTGGTTTAGAGAGACATAAAGTACATTGGCATAGAATAGAGTGGTACAGAGCAGAGAGGTGTAGTGTGAAGTAACAGAGTGCAGTGGAGTGGAGAAGAGTGCAGTATCCAATTGTGTAGTGGCATGAGGTGGTGTAAAGTGGAGTGATACAGAGTAGGGTGCAGTGGTGTGGAGTGGTGCAGAGCAGAGTGGAGTATGCATGGTGTGGTAACACACTGTCACTACAGACAAAACGTTTTTGATTGAAATGACCATTACATTTGCAGACATACAGTTTTCCAAATAAAACTATACAGTGCACATATGATGAAGTGTGGAAATTGCATCACCTAATGCAATGATTTGTTTTAATCATATGAAGGTATTTGTTTGCAGCACAGTTCAGAATTAACAAAAATGTGCTTGATTTGTACTTCTAATTCCGATATATTCTGAAGTTTATTTAAATGTTATCATGTGATAGAAAACACTCTTTCCTAACCCCAGAATCCAGTAAGATTGTCAAATAAATCCTCTCACTTTGAAGTCAAAGAAAGAAAAGTAAACACTAAGTTACAACCGAAGACAGAGTCTGACATTTGACCTTCTTTTTTAATGGACAGCAGATGTGATGAGATAAGAACAAGTCTTAAAGGCCTGATTACAAAAAGGGAGCACTCGGAAGGATACTGTAAATAAGGTTTGGGCATGGGAAGGGACAAACTTGATCTGCATAGCCTAAAACAAATAAAGCCAGCAAATTGAAAGCACAAAGCCAATGGCAAGCAACGGGCGGAATGCATTCCCAAGGAAGCTCTAGTAATGTACTTAGTGACAGTCCTAGGATACGTTGTGGGCAAAGTCCAGTATTTTAGTCTAGTCCGTATCTTGCAGAGGTTTGGCCACATCAATCACCCAGGTAGTATGACAAGAAGACCTGGACCATGTTGCAGGAAAGGTCTGTACACCCATTCTATCAGTTTGCCACCAGTCCCTATGGTGTAGAGCTTCTAGAACACCTCATGTAGGGTTTGTGCTATGTGGCAGACATGAAATAGGGCATTTATTGATTGTTTAAGCTGGTTGTAAGTAGGGAGTTGACCGGGGTGAAGATGGTAGTCTGCCACAAGGGTTTGGAAATGTAGTAGCTTGCTGTCCAGAAACAAATCCCCAAATTTTAAGACCCCAGCATCAGGCCACTGATGGAGTTGCTCTGAGCACAGCCATCCTGTGTGAGGGGGAAGGCATAGCAAAGGTAGTGCAGGAGCACTAGGTTTCTTCATGAGTTTAAAGGTACTAGCAAGGCAAGAGAAAGGCAAGAGAAATCTGCGCATGATAACCCCAGATGGTGATCCATAGAATGGTCAGTAGGAAACAATGAGCAGTGCAGTAAGCCCTCCTTGAAAGTCTTTATGGATAAACCCCATCTCATGCAGATTTGTGGGCAGAAAGCCAGCAAGCCACCCATTAAGAGTGAAAAGAGCTACTCTACGGCACCCCAGCCACCAAATCAGATGCGTGGCATGTCTGAAAAAGGAATGAAGGACGTGCAGGAGAAGGTTTGCAAACTACTATCATCAGGGTAGCCATCCATCTTCACTAATGCCATGTGGCCCACAACAGAAATCAGAAAAGAAGTCCAAAAAGCAAAGCGGGCTTGGAGGGACCGTGAAGCTCTGCTGAGATTTCCATCCTGCAAATCAGTGAGAGAATGGTAGATAATAATCACTAGGTATCGAAAGATAACTGGTTCCCAGTTCAGTCTGAGGTCTAATCATATATAAAGAAGAAAACAGTGCCATATGTTAAAGAAACACTAATTACATGTTAACATTTTTACATTCCCAATTTACATCCCAAATATTTAGAAGATTCTATGTGTACTTGACACTTAGGGATAACCCTGGTCACTAGTTTGGCTTTTGCTCAATTCCCAAACTATTTTAAGACATAGACAAAACGGGCATTTGCCTTGCACAACCTTGCTAGGGGTCTGGCCCCTGCTCACCCTTCACAAGCATGAACAGCGGCCATTGGCACCAGAAGAGTTTGCCAAGGTGGGTGGGTGCTGCTTGTTCAACCACTTAACAGTGCCTCTTCTGTTGCTCTCCTGTCTGCAGAGACAACTCTCCTGGTACCCAATACCTTCTGATAGTCTTGGTGGACCCATCGTGTCTGAATTGTCCCACCTTGTTCTTCTCCTCCTTATTTATCCAGTTCTTAGCAACAACCCCTTGAATCTGTTTCCGTGGATCTCCCATTTGATCTCGGTTTCATCCTCCTCCTTTATTATCTTTGATTGGTAGTCTTGGCTCCCAGTTCTGAGATAAATGTAGAGTCTCAGACATACACTCTAGTGCTGTGAGATCACACACAAGTTGTGGGTACCTCACATCCTGACATTAGGTGTGAGGCTATCGGCCACACCATCTGCCCTGCCTCATTAAAAAAAAATGAAGGTTGAAAGTCCATTGGCGATTGGGGTGAGCCAGATGTTTTGTTCAATTTGTTTAAACTAGCATAAGGTTAATTACCCTATTGTTTCCCTAACTGTTTGCTAAAAGTTTTAAAATGTTCAGAAATATAATCAAAAGTTTGCTGTTACTTTCTCTTTGAGAAAGTTTTGGGTAGATTTGGGCAGGGGTGATGGCCTTGACACAGTGCAGAAGGGCATGGATTTACTACTGAACAAGGATCTAATATGACACTTGAATGTAGCATACCAGGAGGCAATCACAAAAAGACCACAGTGGATAAATAGTGCTATATTAATAAAAAATTGCACTGATAACATAGTGAGTTATCGGTTCTCTTGGGTGTGTCTTTACAACTGACCCTTCGTCTTGAATTTTTGTCCTGAATTTTGACCCTTTGTCCTCCCCCACCCCCCTTTCATTTCTAATGAAGCAGAGGCGATTCTAGCAAGTGAGATGGCTAAAATAAATCAATTTTTTGTTTCAAAATTCCGGAGTATCCCACCTGAATAGGGTATGTTGGTATGTACGTAATACTTTTCTAGCTAAGCAATCTTAGCTCCCGTTATTTCCTTCTTTGTTAACACCCTACACAAATTCTGTTATTGCCTTGACTATCTGAAAGTCAGTTATTTCCTTCTCGTTAGACTGTTCTGCATAATGACTTATGCGTTCCTCTTCCTCCCCCATGCTCTTTGCCAGAATCCAAACACAAGCTAGGTCAGGCAGCCAGAACTCTTCCCCATACATACTAGCTCGCCGGAATGGAACCACTCAAAGGAACAAATAGTGGCAACTAATTTACTTTCCACACCTGACACATTACGCCTTTTTGATCAAAATGTTTTGTTGTGATTATCTCTGCATCGACACGATTTGCCAGAGTATCACTTTACGATTACCCGTCTGTTTCTAACCTGTAGACCATCCATTGTTAGGGATCAGCAACAGATTACTTTGAAAGCTTTCCACCGTTTGCTCAGTGCAACCTATAGATGAAAAAAATGGGCCCCGCATCTGTTCCAGGTAATTAAAGGCAGCCATAATTGGGGTGCCGATCATTTCCCGAGCCCCGGTGTAACAATAGATATGCCCCTGGTCCTTTCTGAAATATGCATGTGCACAGGTCAGTCAGGTACGTATGTTCGTGTTTTTACGTATATATTAATTAGACAGCTACCCCAAAGTAATGGTTAGATCTCATTTTCGGTTAACAACGACATTTTTAGGTTGCTTACACTTTGAAGAAGCTACATAAAATTTTACAATCAAATTGAATTAGTGGCTAAATTTCTCCATGACGATTTTAGCGCCTATCTGCTAAATTGGAGAAATAATTAAAGAATTGGTTGATTAGCATATTTAATTTTAACTCGCACATGAAACTTAGCTAAAGGCTCTGCATAGCCGGCCGTGGGTGTGCATGTCTGTTGTGTGTAGGTCCTGATTAAGAGAGGCATGGTTTTGGCAGAACAAAGATGTGCATTATATAAATAAAAAATAAATCACCCAAAACACAGTTAAAGTGAAGTTATGAGTTGTTTTACATTAAACATATTAACATATATTTTACGAATCCTTTGAATTTTGCCTTATTAACCCACAGTTGGAGTAAGGTTATGATTGCAAATGAAAACCCTAAAACCGTTTACATTTCTTACTAATGGTTAACTTTGCAAACCACAACCCATAAAAAAACATGCAAGTAAGCCATATCTCGCATACAAAATGTAAGGCTTATGAACTCGCATAATAGCACAAAGTCAGTAAAAAAGACATACACAAATAAAGAAATCCTAATGTATTCTAAGTAGTCTCATTGGTAATGTTAACCTCATGTGCAATGTCATTTGTGAGAGCATTTATGCCATTTATGATGTGATGTCCCATTTAGGTGAGGTTACGAGCATTGTATCAAGCTTTGAGCACACTATCCAGCATAGTCTGATGACAATCAGCCCCCCCTTCCCAGAACGTGGTCATACTAGTAAATACTTAAGGGAAGTGGAACTGTTATATAAGAAGAACAATAAGGACTTTGTAGACTCTCTTACTTGCTTCTGAGCGGGAATGTCACTGATTGGCTTTTTAGAGTGATAAGTGTACACTATAGCAAGAAGTGCATAAGGATGTAAATTCATGCACAATTAAGTACATACACATAAGTAATTTTGTTTGAATATACTAAGCCAGAGAATGGAGAATGATTCTGGTGCATATGGATGGCGCAAGCCCAGGTGCACTAGCAACCATGGGAGGAAAGTGCTGGGATATAAGTGGGACCAAAGCTAAAGATTCAACCAAAAGGAAATCCAACTCTACAATTAAAAGTACATGCCAAAAAGGTAAAACATCAAGGGTACTGAAAAGAAAAAAGATGAGGCACACTGTTGGGATGGGAATGTCCCCTGCATGGTTTACAGTCCTGTTCCTTGCCTTGTTTGCCCAACTGCATGTATTTGACCATAGCCTCACCCTGATCTAGTATGTGCGTGAAGGCTTGCCATTTGACAACAGTCCCGTCTTGGATCCTGCCTGGGTGCACCAAGCGTGCCCTCCACAGTGACCGGGGACTAGTGTCATGCTTGTAGTGCGGTGAGTGTCAGCATGCTGTGTTTTTGTACATCATACTGTGAACATATCTTTTACCTGTTTCACAGGAGTGGAGGCCTACTGGCCAAATAGTGTAAAGTTCCACTGCTACAGATGAGCACAGATCCTTGTGCAAAGATCTCAAGCACATGGGTGCATGTATGTTGTGTATGGGGTGAACTCTACACAGAGAAGTGAATGTCTAAGTGAACTAGACTTACACAGGCCTGCAGGTTCCATTGTAGGAGCCTGTGGCCCATAAGCAGCAGTTGGTGGTGAGATTTCCTTCCCAGATGTTGGAAGTGTATTGTGTACATTCCTCTGTGGAGGGAGGCAACTTAGACACTTAAGTCGGGAAAGAGGTGACAGCCTTCTCCTTAGAATCTTGATTAGGCCCTTTTGCCTCAGAGGGCTGCTGATTAGTCTTCCTGAAACTGCAATTTTGTGGATGGTAAGGGTGGAGGGTGGGGTTTTAGGTTCTGTTGTCAGAGCACATAGAGTCCTTTGGAAGAGGTACAGCATTTCTCTTTTCCAGATCACTGACACTACGGCTGTTGCTATTCAGGTGCAGAATTCTCCCACCTCTTTGTGCCTTTTTTGTGGGTGCTTCAGCCTGGTGACAATCCTGTTTCTAGGAGCATCAGTCTAGACAAGTGTGAGCCTGACAGACAGTCTGAGAAGGACACCTGAAGGAGAACCAACCCAAAATGCTTGGGAAAGGGCAGACAATAGGCAGATAGAGGATATACATTTTCCCTCCACCATCTCCGTATAAAGGTGGCAGCTGTTGACCCACTTGTTTCAATTCCAAGTTCTCTTTGACCAAGGAGGAGGTACTCCACAGAGCACCCAGAGGATTCTGCACAACTAGAGCGGGTGTCTGCCTGACAAGTCGGCTTCCCAAAGTTGAGTGGATATCACTTGGACTCTGATCTGTAGGTAGAGCTGTTAGCCTGTCCTGAGATACATGTAAGGTTGTTCCTGGAAGAGAAGGGACAAAGCAAGCATTCCCTTTAAGGGAAGCGGATTATTGTGTGACCAAGAACTATTTTTTTTTTAACAATTCTTTTTAATAAGTTAGACGTCAGTGCAGTACTAATCCTGAGAACAGAGTACAACATTATACAGTGCAATGCTATGGTCGTAATACATGAAAACAAAGGATTTTTTGGTCCATGGTCCCTTGAGCATCCCCAGGTCCATCCCTCCTGGCCGTCTACTGCTCCACAACATGGCCAGACCCTCCCTCATTGTAGAAACAAAGCGAGGCTCAGTCACCACCGTACATAAATGCTCTCTATAGTTGTTCTAGTTGCCCCAGACTTTCATCCATTTATGGGGGCATCCCCTTCCTTCATACACCTATTTTTCTGTCAGCATGTACCAGTCCATATCAGTTTTCCAGTCATTAAGTTGTGGCAGTGACTCAGCACCCCAGAGCCGAACAATATTGCACTTCACCACCATCAGTCCTAAGGTGACCCAGATATGGTCCATATGGCTCACATCAGACTCATCCCAAATATTAAGGAGGCACCTTTTAGCATCAAGTGACATATTCTGTCCACTCACAGCATTAATGCAATCAATCACTGCCTTCCAATACCTCACAATACTGGGCAGCTCCACACGATATGGAGGAAAGAGCCTGTCTGCCCACATCGTCCATGACACTGATTATCTACCACCTTGACATTTTCGCCGACAGGAAACATGAAGCATAATCTCTGTATAGGATTTTAAGCTGTACCAGCCGGAATCCAGACAGTTTGCCCACATACCTGGGTTCCACCTGCCCTTTCTGCCATTCATCATCCTCTTATGTAACCAAGTCGCACCCTCAAGTGAATCAGAGTATCAGGGGAGTTGTTCAGTATTTTTTGGTGAGTGAGATCGCCTTGTGGGTCCTGTATGTGCCCCCGGGAGCCCTGCACCTTTGTGAGTGCAATTAGTAATGCATCAGAAATGTTCTGTTGGCCCCAGTTGGTAGTCTTTTTGCAGATCCTGGGAAATGACTCCCCCCCCCCCTTCCCGTTCCCAAAGGTCTCCCACTAATTAAAGCCCATTTGACAAGACCCGGTTGGGCACCAAGAACTCCAAAGCTGGACGTGTCCAAGGGCAGTGTAGCCTGAGTGATTTAATTAGTCCATCCTAATGCCCAGAGTGCTGTGTGCCAAGTTTGTCACGGCAGTAGGGCCCTTGAAAGCTGTAGGGCAAGACCTCCTCCCCATACAGGGCTCGTTGATAGCCCCCAGGGTGCATAACTTGCCTATCAATCTGTTAAGCAGGTTGAGTCTGCAGAAGATGCATCCAATTATGAACCACTGTTAATTGCGCTTCCCAATTGTATTTCTGGATGTCAGGGAGTGCCTCCATCATACCAGGATCACATCAATTTACAGTAAGCAATGTGGGGCACAGTCCCGTCCCAAAGCAGCACTCACACTCTCATTTTATTTCTGGGAATTAGGAGTGGGCAAGAACTATGACCATGATGCTGTAAATCTGGCCAGCAGGGAAGCATGAAGTGCATGACTGGAGTGCCCTGGCTCGGAGCCAGTCACTATCACTGTAGTAGAGGATATGCAGAACTGCAGAAAGGTGCCTAAGTGGGTCTCCCTGTCAACCTTGCTGTTTCAGCCATGGCACTATTACAAAATCAATTTTTATGGATAAAATCTGTTTATTGGTATATAATATATATGAACCAAATACAAAGCTCTGTGTCTACAACCGCATCAGCCCGCAGCAAAACAACTGAGCAGTATCCCTGCCGCTCGTACCAAAGGACGGACCGGCAGAGAGTGCTGTTTAACATAGATAAACATATGCCGTTGTCCCCTCAAACCAGCCCCCAGAAGCTGACGCCCACAACACATGTGGCAAGAGAACCCGGCCCATGGTGGAACTGGAAACCACAAAAACATACAAGAAAAACAAAATACATAACACATAACAGTGCTCCCCCATGCAATGTTCAGCAATGCCTCTCTATCCTGACCCCCCCACTCCATACCCCCCCCACAAGAGGCCCCTGAACCCCAACACCTTTCAGCGTCACCAGCCATTCTCCCACCATCAGGCATCCTCCAATAGCCCCAAAACCCTTAAATACGCAGGACAAGTTAGTTTGTTGAATTCCGTGGACAGAATCTGAATGAAAGGTCTCCAGAGACTATGGACGTCATCAGCCCTCTGCCTAGACGTCACTGTTAGTTTCTCCATTGCCAGGATGAACCAAAGTTTATGAAGCCAGGAGGTGTGATCCTGTCCGAGCCCCACAGAGCTAGTATCGTCTGATGCGCTGCATTGAGAGCAAGGGCTATCTGCCGACCTCTCAACAAGCGAAGAGGGAAGGTGAGAGGATTGGGTAAACCCAGTATAACATATGACGGTAGTCTAGGAATCTCTTTATGGAATACTCTGTCTATATCGTCAAGGATGCACTTCCTATATCTATTTAACTTGGGACAGTGCCACAGCAGGTGTATGAGTGTGCCCGTGTTGCCGCATCCCCTCGAGCAGAGCCCCGAGTTAGAGGGATCCCACGCATGCACCCTTGCCGGGGTATAGTACCAGTATGTAGCCAACTTATAGACAGTCTCTGCCCCCGACGTGTTGTGAGCTGTGTGATGTGCTCTAAAGTGGACACTCTCCCACTCCTCCTCCGTCAGCTCCCTCCCCAACTCTTCCTCCCATCTCCTCTGCCCCTTGGTTTCAGAAGACTGCGCTACCCCCTGCAAGAGTTTATACAGTTCTGATATCACCCTCATGTCATCTTTCTTTACCAGGAGCCATTTCTGAAAAGGCGTAAGCGTTCTATCTACCAAGGGCCTGACCGCCGCATGGAGGGCTCAGTGTCGAACCTGATAGTACGTCAGCCTATCTGCCTCCCTGAGTCCATAAGTCTCTCTCATCTGGTCAAAAGGAATTACTCCATCCGCATCAAGTAGACTCCCCACCCTTCTGCAACCTCCCCCGTACTAGCGGCGAAAGTTCTCTATCTGCAAGCCTGGGGCGAAGTTGGGGTTCTCACAAATCGGTGACATGGGAGAGGGGAAGGTCGTCAAACCGTGCTTTATCGCAACTGCGTCCCACACTCGGAGCATCACACCTGTGATCGGAGAGGAATAGAGCCCCCGTGCTCTGTGTCTACGTCAGAGCCAGGGCTCCTTCCATATGTGAGACCCAGCGACCGCCTGGTCCATAAAACACCAGTGCTTTTCCGTAATCGGGTGACTCCACTCCAGCAGAAAGCGCAGCTGGGCAGCTTGATAATACCTCAACAGGGAAGGGACCGCCAGTCCCCCCTCCTCCTTAGGACGGTATAGTGTGCGACCCGGTATCCGCGCAGGTCTCCCATCCCATATAAACTTCAAGATCGCTGTCTGGAGCATCGCTATGGTATGTGGCTGGGGAGTCAGAGGGAGCGTCTGAAACACATAGAGTATGCGCGGCAATACTGTCATCTTGACCGCAGACACCCTACCGAACCAGGAGAGCTTATGTTTCCCCCAGTTTTCTAGGTCCTTCAATATCTCCTGAGAGAGGGGAGCGTAGTTCAGGCTAAACGTCTTCGCCGCCGATGTTGCCAAAGCTATGCCTAGGTACTGGACATGCGATGCTGCCCATATAAAGGGGTATCTAGAACGGAGGGCTTTCTCATGCGCAGGGAGGACTGACAAATTTAAGACTTGGGATTTCTGTGTGTTCACTTTAAACCCAGAGACCCTACTAAACGTACCAAGGGCATCCATGAGCGCAGGTAGCAAGACCATGGGTTCCGCCAAAGTAAGAATCACATTGTCAGCATATAAACTAATGAGGTGGTGATCTCCCCCAAATTTAACGCCGGAAATGTGGGGGTCATCGCGAAGACGCTGAGCTAGGGGCTCCACATTAAGAGCAAACAACAGTGGGGAGAGCTGGCACCCCTGCCTCGTTCCCCGCCTTATTGGAAATGGCAATGACAGAGTCCCATTGATGCGGAGCGCTCCCTTGGGCTCCTGATATATGCATTTGATCCAGGTCAGGAGCGCCGGTCCAACACCAAAGCGCTCCAACAGCCGGAAAAGATAGGGCCAAGGCACCTTATCGAACGCTTTCTCCGCGTCGATGGAGAGGAGGAGCGCCTCTCTATGGGATCTATTTGTTTAGTCTATTAAGTGGAAGAGCTGCTTCATGTTGTCTCCGCACTGTCGATGGAGTATGAAGCCCGTCTGGTCTGGGTTAATGAGTCCAGGCATTTAGGGATTAAGGCGCTGCGCCAGGATGCCGGTGAATAGCTTGGCATCTATATTTAGGAGCGAGATGGGTCGGTATGCACCACAGTCCTCCGGATTCTTCCCAGGCTTGTGAATGACCCTGATGGTGGCCTCTAGCATGCCAGTCATGAGGGCTTTGGTTACTAGGAAGGAATTAAAGAGTCAAGTTAGGGTTGGGGCCAGTTCTGGACAGAAGGTCTTGTAGAAAAGCGCAGTGAAGCCGCCCGGGCCAGGTGACTTCCCAACCGTAAGGCGAGAAACAGCAGAGATTACCTCCTCTATTCTTATGGGCTGGTCAAGGCACGCCGCATTCTGCTCACGGAGCGGCACAATCCGACAATCCGCGAGATAAGAAGATGGGTCCGAGCCGATCTCCAGATCTGCAGCATACAACTCTCTGTAAAAATAGGCAAAAACCTCGGCCATTTGCATATCCGTCCGCGCTTCGCCTTGGGAGGGGGAGCACACCATTTTTATGGCACTGGCAGATCGCTGAGCCCTCAGTTTATGAGCCAGAAGTTTCCCACAGTGGTTACCCCCTATATAGAATTTGTGTTTAAGCCGGGCTACAGCATACTCTGCCCGGTCCCAATCCAGGCTTTTCAACTGATGGTGCACCTTCTCCAATTCCCTCCATACTCTGGGGGTGCCAGTATGTTTGTGAGAGCGCTCTAGTACCGCCACATTATGCTCTAACACCGCTCTCTCCTGGCTTTATTTTCTTTGCCCGAGAGTGAGATCACCTCTCCATGGACGACTACTTTCAGCCCCTACCAAAGTGTCTCTAGACTAGTCCTCCCATTATCATTGTAGCTAAAATAATCCAGGATCGCTCGTCGCAACGTCTCTTCCGCCATCCGGAACAGCAGTATTGTGTCCCGAAAACCCCATCCCGGGACCCTGACTCAACCACCATCAAGGCGGGCAACCAAAGTTATAGGGGCATGGTCTGTCAGAGCTCTAGGCTCAATCGTGGTCTCCCTAACCCGGGAACTAAACTCTGAGGAGGCCAGGAAAAAGTCTATGCTCTTGTAAGTCTTGGAGGACGCCGATAATGAACGAATAGTCCCGGAGAGTCGGATGCGCCTTCCGCCAGACATCACCAAGGTCACAGTCAACCAGCCACTGTCGCCCCGCAGGAGTCAGCGCCCCCGTCTGCCCGTAGCGGTGTCCAAGAGTGGTCCAGATTGTTATCCATGACCAGATTGAAGTCCCCTCCTACAAGTATAGCCCTGTCCGGAGTAGTGAGTATCGGGAATATAGCCTGTCTCATGAATGTTTCCTGCTGCGCGTTAGGGGCATATAACGTGGCGATTGTGAAGTGGAATGACTCTACACGCAATCTAAGGGCCAGGAACCTACCCCTAACCTCATGTATCTTGGCAACTACCTCCCCGGGAAAGCCCTTCAATATCAAGATCGTCACCCCAGCATGCATTGTAGGGGCAGAAGACCAAAACTGCTGGGGGAACCACCTTGAGGGCATACGAAATGTGTCTGTAGCTAACAAATGCGTTTCCTGTAGTAGGCAGATGTGGCTCTCAGATCTCTCAAGGGCAGAGAGGATCGCCAACCTCTTTGCGGGACTATTAAGGCCCTGGACGTTAAGGCTTAGACATTTAAAGGACATGAGTAGTTGAGCGGAAAAAGCGCTCTAGTCGACGACCACCACCCAGGGGCAGCAGCCGCAGACGGCTCAGGGAGGGGCAAGCACACTGGAGAACAAGGATCATGACAATGGCACGAAAGACCTTTTGGGGGAGCACAACAGAATTAGACAAAGGTGCACAACGGGTGCACATCTAACACAAACAAGTCCTCAATCGAAAGTCCAATAAGAGGCAAGTCCCAGACAGGGGTCGACAACACCTCTCAAAGTCGTCTCGTGGCGTCCAGAGACCCCCCCGCCCAGGCCTAACTCCAGCATCTTCACTACTTGCTCTGGAAACGGCCCCGGACCACTTCATCATCCTCCGGGGACTAATCGCATCTAGGCACTGGTCCCCGCCGCAAGACTGTTCAATACAGATTGTCTCTCCAGCGCTTGTTCGGTCGACGACGGCTGCGGCTGCTTCCGTTTCTTATCTTTCCGTCGCCATCTCGGACGGTTCTCAGCGGGGGCCTCCTCATGTGGCCCGGCGCTCCACTCCGTCTCCTCTAAGTTTCAACTGCCTCAGCTGGTCCCCCCATCGGAACACAAGGCAAAATGAGTGGCCCCAAGTATAAGGTGTAGAGTTTGCCCGGAGGTGTTCTGTGATGGGCTTAAGTTCTCTTCGCCTCTGCAATGTCTGCAGCGAGAGGTCCTGAAATAGCTGTAGCGTGTGGCCTCTAAACTGGACCTGAGGGAGATTTCGCGCTCTCTGCAGGATACTTTCTTTAGTCATAAAATTATGTACACACGCTAAGATGTCCGAAGGGCGTGCACTGGCCCCCCCATCCGACCTGCCCTGTGGACCCGATCCAATGTTATCTCTTGCGTGCTATCCAGGCCCAGGATGAAGTGGAACAGCGCTGTGACAAACTCTCTGATATCTTCTCCTTCCTCCCCGGCCGGAGCTCCTCTAATACGTATATTATGTCGTCTAAAATGATTTTCCAAGTCCTCCGTCGTGATCTGCAGTTGGTCCTGCTGCTCACGAAGATGCAGAACTTCCTGTTGCAGCTGTTCGACTTCTCCCCCTCGGGAGATCTCGTTGTCCTCTATACTCGAGACCCTTTCCCCTAAGGAGGTGATGTCTGCACGCAAATCCCACATCTCCTGGGAAATGTCTTTCCGCAATTCCTGCAGATCCATCTTTAGAGAGTCTAACAAGGAGGTAAGAAAACCCTTCGTGACTGGGGCCCCACCGTCGTCCTCCGCCTCACCCCGGTCATCAGGCCCTCTTGCTTGGTCAGCCCCTTCGGCAGGCTTGCTCTGTGAGGGGTGAGATCTTGTCAGCATCTCCCTTACCGACTGGTCCCTCTTCGGCCTGGAGGACGCCATCAGAACCCTGCACACCAGCCGCCGCAGGAATAAGAACAGCACCCGCCGTCTCCCTCAATGCCTCACTGCAATCCGGCTCCCCTGCCGGACCTCCACCTTCAGCTGGGGCACTTTGCTCCTGCCCTGGGCACTCGATCCGAGGCAGAGGAAAGCGGCCGGCCCCACCACCACAGCTCTCCCAGGACCAACCCATCATGCAGTGTCTATATTACGAGTCCCACCAGAGGCCCGAATCCAGTGACCAGTGTCCCTCCGGGCCGATGTTCGTCCAATTGGTCCAAGATGTCCCGCCGAGCCCCGTACCTGCGCCCCTCTCCGCACACCTCGGGCCCTCCACTCTTACGACACCAAGGTGGCCGGGGGGGGCTCCAGCCTCTCTCCCATCGACTTTTCACGGCCCCAACCAGGCCTCTCCGGGTGCTGGAGGCTCCGCGTCACTGCTGGGTTAGGGGTCCGGCAACTGCTCACCAGGCCACTCTACCCGTCCGCAGCCTCAGGCCGCCGCACCCCCCGATCGCCTGCCAGTCGGTCATCCAGCCGCTCAGCGCGTTCCCTGGGTCTTCTCGGCGCCCCCTGGCACTCGGGGACGCCCTAGCTGGTAGGGCCCAGGACCGCTATGCAGCTGCAGAGGCCCGGGCGGCGGAGCTCACAGACACACGTCTGCTCACGCGGCCATCTTGGCCACCCTCCCCCCCCAAAATCAATTTTTAAACGAAGGAGGGGAACCATGACATCCTTTTTGGTTGGAAACAATTTAAACACGAAAGACCTCCCCGAGACCTGTATTTCTTCTAATTTTCATTATCACCATCTATGGTCTAAAAAATAACCATTGTTCGATTTCTGTCTTTTTTTGTTTTTTTTCCTCATACACCTCACAAGAACTCTTATATCAGCCACATAATTGGTCTCTTCACCCTTTTCAGAGTGAAGCTGATCATGCCAAGGAGCCCCCTTTTCCTCTCATATAGACGTTGAACGGTAGATAGAATATCCATACCAGCCAGTCTAGCGAAAAGGGGAAGAGGAGAAATAATCATTGGACATTGGTCTGCGAAACCTCAATTTATACCCTCCCTATTCCATTAAGGCTTTGCTTGGCCTCCTCCCCAGTTAAACAAAGGAGCCCAGATTTCCTCTTTCCTCTTAATTGAACCTCCCGCCTCCAAATCCATTCTTGCAATATAGAGGAGGGCCTGCAGCCAATCCTTAAGAAGAGGAGGGGCATTCACCGCCCATTTTTGACATATTTCCCTCCTAGCTACCAGAATGGAATAGAAAATTAAGTTCTTATGAGCTTCATGTCTGTTATGCCTTTCACCACCTACCCCTTGTCTCTGCCCGAAAATAATCAGAGGGAGGGTTACTGGAATTTCCCGTCCCAACATACTAGAGAGAAGGTTACACAGATTTTTCCAGAAAAGCTCCACCACTGGACACTCATAAAACATATGTATATCAGAGGCAAGCTGAATGTCACATTTAGGGTACTTGATTGCCTTGTTATTATCTATTTTAGACAGTCTTTCTGGGGATAAATAGGCTCTATGTTGTAGGAAGTTGGCTCTGTATATACTATTTCAAAGTAAGAAATAGTGTGCACAGAGTCGAAGGGTTCCCCTTAGAGGTAAGATAGTGTCAAAAATAGATAATTCTAATGCCCTATTTTGTGGCAGTGTGGTCGAGCAGTAGGCTTATCAGTGGGTAGTGTTAAGCATTTGTTGGTACACACACAGGCAATGAGGAACACACACTCAAAGACTAACTCCAGGCCAATAGGTTTTTATATTGAACAATATCTTTTCTTAGTTTATTTTAAGAACCACAGGTTCAAGATTTACATTAAACACTTTAAATGTAAGGTACTTCACTTAGATACTTTAAGAACTTTGAATGAACACAATATCATGTACAGTCTTTGCAAAAATGGCAATAAGCTAGTTCAAAAGTGGACACTGCAAAAATCAACAGTTCCTGGGGGAGTTAAGTAAAGGTTAGTTTTGAAGGTAAGTAAAACACTTACAAGTCTCAAAGTGGAGGCATAGGTAGCCCACCGTTGGGGGTTCAAGGCAACCCCAAAGTTACCACACCAGCAGCTCAGGGCCGGTCAGGTGCAGAGGTCCAAGAGGCGCCCAAAACACATAGGCTTCTATGGAGAACAGGGGTGCCCCGGTTCTAGTCTGCCAGCAGGTAAGTACCTGCGTCCTCTGGGGCAGGCCGGGGGTTTTTGTAGGGCACTGGGGGGGACACAAGAAGGCACAGAAAGTACACCCTCAGCGGCACAAGGGCGGCCGGGTGCAGTGTGCAAACAGGCGTCGGTTTTGTATAGGAAGTAGTGGAGATACCCGGGGGTCACTTCAACGATGCAGGCAGGCACAGGGGGGGCTCCTTGGGGCAGCCACCACCTGGGCTAGGCAAAAGGTCGCCTGGGGGTCGCTCTTGCACTGGAGTTCGGTTCCTTCAGGTCCTGGGGGCTGCAGGTGCAGTGTTGGTTCCAGGCGTCTGGCCCCTTGTTACAGGCAGTCGCGGTCAGGGGGAGCCGCTGGATTCTCTCTGCAGGCGTCGCTGTGGGGGTTAAGGGGGGTCGTCTATGGTTACTCACGGGCTCGCAATCGCCGGGGAGTCCTCCCTGAGGTGTTGGTTTTCTGCAGGTCGAGCCGGGGCCGTCGGGTGCAGAGGGTGAAGTCTCACGCTTCCAGCCGGAAACGTAAAGTCTTTGGAAGTTGCTTCTTTGTTGCCAAGAAGTAGCTGGTTTTGAACAGAGCCACTGTTCACAGGAGTTTCTTGGTCCTTGGGTGCAGGGCAGTCCTCTGAGGCTTCAGATATCGCTGGTCCCTGTCGGATGCGTCGCTGTTGCAGGTTTCTTCGAAGTTGGGAGACAGGCCGGTAGGGCTGGGGCCAAGGCAGTTGTCGTCTCCGTCTTCTCTGCAGGGCTCAGGTCAGCAGTCCTTCTTCTTTGTTAAGGTTGTAGGAATCTGATTTCCTGGGATCTGGGGAGCCCCTAAATACTGAATTTAGGGGTGTGTTTAGATCTGGGAGGGCAGTAGCCAATGGCTACTGTCATTGAGGGTGGCTACACCCTCTTTGTGCCTCATCCCTGAGGAGAGGGGGGCACATCCCTATTCCTATTGGGGGAATCCTCCAAAACCAAGATGGAGGATTTCTAAAGGCAGGGGTCACCTCACCTCAGGACACCTTAGGGGCTGTCCTGACTGGTGGGTGGCGACTCCTTGTTTTTCTAATTATCTCCTCCAGCCTTGCCGCCAAAAGTGGGGGCAGTGGCCAGACAGGCGGGCATCTCCACTAGCTGGGATGCCCTGGGGTGCTGTAACAAAGGGGGTGAGCCTTTGAGGCTCACCGCCAGGTGTTACAGTTCCGGCAGGGGGAGGTGAGAAGCACCCCCACCCAGTACAGGCTTTGTTCCTGGCCACAGAGTGACAAAGACACTCTCCCCATGTGGCCAGCAACATGTCTGGTGTGTGGCAGGCTGACAGAAACTAGTCAGCCTACACTGGAAGTCGGGTTGGTATTGAGGAGGAACCTCTGAGGTGCCCTCTGGTTGTATGTTACAATAAATTGCCCACTGACATCAGTGTGCATTTATTGTGCTGAGAAGTTTGATACCAAACTTCCCAGTTTTCAGTGTAGCCATTATGGAACTGTGGAGTTCGTGTTTGACAAACTCCCAGACCATATACTCTTATGGCTACCCTGCACTTACAATGTCTAAGGTTTTGCTTAGACACTGTAGGGGCATAGTGCTCATGCACATATGCCCTCACCTGTGGTATAGTGCACACTGCCTTAGGGCTGTAAGGCCTGCTAGAGGGGTGACTTACCTATGCCACAGGCAGTGTGAGGTTGGCACGGCACTCTGAGGGGAGTGCCATGTCGACTTAGTCATTTTCTACCCACCAGCACACACAAGCTGTGAGGCAGTGTGCATGTGCTGAGTGAGGGGTCCCCAGGGTGGCATAAGACGTGTTGCAGCCCTTAGAGACCTTCCCTGGCATCAGGGCCCTTGGTACTAGAGGTATCAGTTACAAGGGACTTACCTGAGTGCCAGGGTTGTGCCAATTGTGGAGACAAAGGTACAGTTTAGGGAAAGAACACTGGTGCTGGGGCCTGGTTAGCAGGGTCCCAGCACACTTTCAAATCATAACGTAGCATCAGCAAAGGCAAAAAGTCAGGGGGTAACCATGCCAAGGAGGCATTTCCTTACACAACCCCCCCCCCCCCACCTAAAACAAAAGAGGATGAGACTAACCTTTCCCAAGAGAGTCTTCATTTTCTAAGTGGAAGAACCTGGAAAGGCAATCTGCATTGACATGGGCAGTCCCAGGTCTGTGTTCCACTATAAAATCCATTCCCTGTAGGGATATGGGCCACCTCAACAGTTTTGGGTTTTCTCCTTTCATTTGCATCAGCCATCTGAGAGGTCTATGGTCAGTCTGAATTATAAAGTGAGTACCAAAGAGGTATGGTCTCAACTTCTTCAGGGACCAGACCACAGCAAAGGCCTCCCTCTCAATGGCACTCCAACGCTGCTACCTGGGGAGTAACCTCCTGCTAATGAAAGCAGCAGTCTGGTCAAGGCCATCATCATTTGTTTGGGACAGGACTGCTCCTATCCCATGTTCAGAGGAATCTGTCTGCACAATGAACTGCTTAGAGTAATCTGGAGCTTTTAGAACTGGTGCTGTGCACATAGCTTGTTTCAGGGTGTCAAAGGCCTCTTGACATTCCACGGTCCAGTTAACTTTCTTGGGCATTTTCTTGGAGGTAAGTTCTGTGAGGGGTGTCACTATTGATCCATATCCCTTCACAAACCTCCTATAGTACCCAGTCAAGCCAAGGAATGCCCTGACTTGAGTCTGAGTTTTTGGAGCTACCCAGTCCAGAATAGTCTGGATTTTGGGTTGGAGTGGCTGAACTTGGCCCCCACCAACAAGGTGTCCCAAGTAAACCACAGTTCCCTGCCCTATCTGACATTTAGATGCCTTGATAAAGAGGGCTGCTGCTTGCAGGGCCTGCAAAACCTTCTTCAGGTGGACCAGGTGATCCTGCCAGTTGGAGCTAAAGACAGCAATATCATCAAGATGAGCTGCACTAAAGTACTCCAAGCCAGCAAGGACAGGTGGCAGGGGCATTGTTTAAGCCAAAGGGCATCACAGTAAACTGGTAGTGCCCATCAGGTGTAGAGAATGCTGTTTTCTCTTTTGCCCCTGGTGCCATTCTTATTTGCCAGTACCCTGCTGTCAAGTCAAAGGTATTCAAGTATTTGGCAGCACCCAATTTGTCAATTAACTCCTCTGCGCTTGGGATGGGATGAGCATCTGTCTTGGTGACATAATTAAGCCCTCTGTAGTCCACACAGAACCTAATCTCTCTCTTGCCATCTTTTGTGTGAGGTTTGGGGACTAAGACCACTGGGCTAGCCCAGGGACTGTCAGAGTGCTCAATTACTCCCAGCTCCAGTATCTTGTGGACTTCCACTTTGATGCTTTCCTTAACTAGATCAGACTGTCTAAACATTTTGTTTTTGACAGACATGCTGTCTCCTGTGTCCACATCATGGGTGCACAGGTGTGTCTGACCAGGGGTTAGGGAAAAGAGCTCAGCAAGCTGCTGGAAGACTTGCCTGCAGTCAGCTTGCTGTTGGCCAGAGAGGGTGTCTGAGTAGACCACTCCATCTACTGAGCCATCTTTAGGGTCAGTGGAGAGGAGATCAGGGAGAGGATCACTCTCAGCTTCCTGGTCCTCATCTGTAACCATTAACATGTTTACATCTGCCCTGTCATGAAAGAGTTTGAGGCGGTTCACATGGATCACCCTTTTGGGAGTCCTGCCAGTGCCTAGGTCTACCACGTAGGTGACCTGACTCTTTCTCTCTAGCACTGGGTAAGGGCCACTCCATCTGTCCTGAAGTGCCCTGGGAGCCACAGGCTCCAGAACCCAGACTTTCTGCCCTAGCTGACACTCAACCATAGCAGCCTTTTGGTCATATCACATCTTCTGGAGTTGTTGGCTGGCCTCAAGGTTTTTCCTTGCCTTTTCCATGTACTCTGCCATCCTTGAACGTAGGCCTAGTACATAGTCCACCACATCTTGTTTAGGCTCATGGAGCGGTCTCTCCCAGCCTTCTTTTGCAAGAGCTAGTGGTCCCCTGACAGGATGACCAAACAGAAGTTCAAAGGGGGAAAACCCTACCACCTTATGAGGCACTTCTCTGTAGGCAAAAAGCAGGCATGGCAAGAGGACATCCCATCTCGTTTTGAGTTTTTCAGGGAGCCCCATGATCATGCCCTTCAATGTCTTGTTAAATCTTTCCACAAGCCCATTGGTTTGTGGATGGTATGGTGTGGTGAATTTGTAAGTCACCCCACACTCATTCCACATATGTTTTAGGTAAGCTGACATGAAGTTGGTCCTCTGTCAGAAACCACCTCCTTAGGAAATCCCACTCTGGTAAAAATACCAATGAGTGCTTTGGCTTCTGCAGGGGCAGTAGTGGACCTAAGGGGAATTGCTTCAGAGTACCTAGTAGCATGATCCACTACTACTAGGATATACTCATTCCCTGATGCGGTGGGAGGTTCAAGTGGACCCACTATATCTACTCCCACTCTTTCAAACGGGACCCCCACCACTGGAAGTGGAATGAGGGCGGGGGGGCTTTGAGTGGCCACCTGTCTTACCACTGGCTTGACAGGTGGCACGGGGGCACAAAACTCCTTTACCTTCTGGGACATATTGGGCCAATAGAAATGGTTGGCTAACCTCTCCCATGTCTTGGCTTGTCCCAAATGCCCAGCAAGGGGAACGTCATGGGCTAAGGTCAGAATGAACTCCCTAAACTCCTGAGACACTACCACTCTCCTAGTGGCACCAGTTTTTGGATCTCTTGCCTCAGTGTAAAGGAGTCCATCTTCCCAATAGACCCTGTGGGTTCCACTGACATTTCCTTTGGTTTCCTCAGCAGCTTGCTGCCTTAGGCCTTCAAGAGAGGGACATGTTTCTTGCCCCTTGCACAGTTGTTCCCTTGTGGGTCCCCCTAGGCCCAAGAGTTCAACCTGATAAGGTCCTAACTCCATAGGCTCAGTTCCCTTAGGGGATAGAACTTCTTCCTGAGAAGAGAGGTTCTGCCCCTTTTTCTGTGCTGAAGCTAGTTCCCCAGTCTTCTTTCCTTTTCTCTTGGAAGGTTGGGCCATTATTCCAGACTCCAACACTTCTTTTTCACCCTGAGCCTTGCACTGTGCCCTTGTCTTGACACACACCAGTTCAGGGATACCCAGCATGGCTGCATGGGTTTTGAGTTCTACCTCAGCCCATGTTGAGGACTCCAGATCATTTCCAAGCAGACAGTCTACTGGTATAGCAGAAGAGACTACCACCTGTTTCGGGCCAGTGACCCCTCCCCATTCTAAAGTTACCATAGCCATGGGATGTACTTTAGTCTGATTGTCAGCGTTGGTGACTGGATACGTTTGTCCAGTCAGGTATTGTCTTGGGGAAACCAGTTTGTCTGTCACCACCGTGACACTGGCACCTGTATCCCTCAGGGCTTCTACTCTAGTCCCATTAATAAAGAGCTGCTGCTTGTATTTTTGCATGTTAGGCGGGCAGGCAGCTAGTGTGGCTAGGTCCACCCTACCCTCAGAGACTAATGTAGCTTCAGTGTGGACCCTGATTTGCTCGGGCGCACTGTTGATCCCACCTGGAGACTGGCTATTCCAGTGCTAACTGTAGTAGTAGTAGTAGTGGATCCTTTCTTGGGACAGGCCTGGTCTCCAGGTTGGTGTCCCTGCTGATTACAGCTACGACACCAGGCCTTTTTGGGATCAATGTTTTTACCCTTGTACCCAAATGAGGATTGTGAAGAGGCTTTGGACCCACCCTCCCGAGTAGGTTTTTGGGGCCCTGTAGAAGACTCTTTACTTTTTCCCTTGGAAGTCTCAACACTTTTCCCCTGGGGAGTCTTTGTGACCCCTTTCTTTTGGTCACCCCCTGTGGAAGTCTTCGTCACCCTAGTCTTGACCCAGTGGTCTGCTTTCTTTCCCAATTCTTGGGAATAAATTGGACCTAGGTCTACCAGATGCTGATGCAGTTTATCATTGAAACAATTACTTAAAAGGTGTTCCTTCATAAACAAACTATACAGCCCTTCATATTCATTTACACCACTGCCATTAATCCAACCATCCAGTGTTTTGAATGAGAAGTCAACAAAATCAACCCAGGTCTGGCTCGAGGATTTTTGAGCCCCCCCTGAACCTAATCCTGTACTCCTCAGTTGAGAATCCAAAGCCCTCAATCATGGTAGCCTTCATGAGGTCATAAGATTCTGCATCTTTACCAGAGAGTGTGAGGAGTCTATCCCTAAACTTTCCAGTGAACATTTCCCAAAAGAGAGCACCCGAGTGAGATTTGTTTACTTTTCTGGTTAAACAAGCCCTCTCAAAAGCTGTGAACCATTTGGTGATGTCATCACCATCTTCATATTTTGTTACAACCCCTTTGGGGATTTTTAGCATGTCAGTATTCTCTCTGACTCTATTTAAGTTGCTGCCACCATTGATGGGAGCTAAACCCATCTCTTGTCTTTCCCTTTCTATGGCTAGGAGCTGTCTCTCCAAAGCCAATCTTTTGGCTATCCTGGCTAGCAGGAGGTCATCTTCATTGAGGCTGCCCCCAATGCTTCCATAGTTGTTGGACTCCCCTGTGGGAGAAGCAGCATCTCTGACTATCACTTGTGGAGTCAGGGTTTGAGGAACCCTGGGCTCCCTAACTAGGACAGGAGGGGGGAAATTCTCCTCCAGGTCACTAGTTTCCCCTCTGTAAGGTTGTCTTCAGAAGGGTGGTCCCTAGCAAACTCTGCCAAAAGCTCCTGGAGCTGTACTTTGGTAGGGTTTGATCCAGTTTTTATATTTTTTATTTTACAGAGAGTCCTTAACTCTGACATCCTAAGATGCAGGTAAGGGGTGAGGTTGAGTTCCACCACACCTCATCCGTGCTAGACATTATTTCTCTAAAAGTTGGGATACTTTTTAAGAATCTAAAACTCTCTCTAGAACTTAATCCAAACTTTTACAAAACTTTTAAACTCTAAAAGAAATGCTAACAGGGACTTACACAAGGCCCTAGCAGAACTTTTAAAATTTTAGAAAAATAGCTCAAATGTAAAAAATTAGTTTCTAATGACAATTTTGGGAATTTAGTCGTGTGATCGGGTATTGGCTGAGTAGTCCAGCAAATGCAAAGTCTTAGACCCACCGCTGATCCACCAATGTAGGAAGTTGGCCCTGTATATACTATTTCAAAGTAAGAAATAGTGTGCACAGAGTCCAAGGGTTCCCCTTAGAGGTAAGATAGTGGCAAAAGTAGATAATTCTAATACTCTATTTTGTGGTAGTGTGTTGGAGCAGTAGGCTTATCAGAGGGTAGTGTTAAGCATTTGTTGTACACACACAGGCAATAAATGAGGAACACACACTGAAAGACTTACTCCAAGCCAATAGGTTTTTATATTGAAACATTTCTTTTCTTAGTTTATTTTAAGAACCTCAGGTTCAAGATTTACATTAAACACTTTAAATGTAAGGTACTTTACTTAGACACATTAGGAACTTTGAATGAACACAATATCATGTAGTCTTTTTAAAAATGGCAATAAGCTATTTCAAAAGTCGAAACAGTGCAAAAATCAATAGTTCCTGGGGGAGGTAAGTAAAGGTTAGTTTTGAAGGTAAGTAAAACACTTACAGATCTCAAAGTTGGGGCATGAATAGCCCACCATCGGGGGTTCAAGGTAACCTCAAAGGTACCACACCAGCAGCTCCGGGCCGGTCAGGTGCAGAGGTCAAAGAGGTGCCCACAACACATAGGCTTCTATGGAGAACAGGGGTGCCCCGGTTCCAGTCTGCCAGCAGGTAAATACCTGCGTCCTCGGGGGCAGACCAGGGGGGTTTTGTAGGGCACCGGGGGGGACACAAGAAGGCACAGAAAGTACACCCTCAGCGACACAGGGGCGGCCGGGTGCAGTGTGCAAACAGGCGTTGGGTTTTGTATAGGAAGTAATGGAGAGACCCGGGGGTCACTTCAATGATGCAGGCAGGCACAAGGGGGGCTCCTTGGGGCAGCCACCACCAGGGCTAGGCAGAGGGTCGCCTGGGGGTCGCTCTTGCACTGGAGTTGGGTTCCTTTAGGTCCTGGGGGCTGCGGGTGCAGTGTTGGTTCCAGGCGTCGGGTCCCTTGTTACAGGCAGTCGCGATCAGGGGGAGTTGCTGGATTCTCTCTGCAGGCGTCGCTGTGCGGGCTCAGGGGAGTCGTCTCTGGTTAATCACAGGCTCGCAGTCGCCGGGGAGTCCTCCCTGAGGTGTTGGTTTTCTGCAGGTCGAGCCGGGGGCATCGGGTGCAGAGGGTGAAGTCTCACGCTTCCGGCGGGAAATGTGAAGTCTTTGGAAGTTGCTTCTTTGTTGCCAAGAAGTAGCTGGTTTTGAACAGAGCCACTGTTCACAGGAGTTTCTTGGTCCTTGGGTGCAGGGCAGTCCTATGAGGCTTCAGAGATTGCTGGTCCCTGTTGGATGCGTCGCTGTTGCAATTTTCTTCGAAGTTGGGAGACAGGCCGGTAGGGCTGGGGCCAAGGCGATTGTCGTCTCCATCTTCTCTGCAGGGCTAAGGTCAGCAGTCCTTCTTCTTTGTTAAGGTTGCAGGAATCTGATTTCCTGCGATCTGGGGAGCCCCTAAATACTGAATTTAGGGGTGTGTTTAGGTCTGGGAGGGCAGTAGCCAATGGCTACTGTCCTTGAGGGTGGCTACACCCGCTTTGTGCCTCCTCCCTGAGGGGAGGGGGGCACATCCCTATCCCTATTGGGGGAATCCTCCAAAACCAAGATGGAGGATTTCTAAAGGCAGGGGTCACCTCAGCTCAGGACACCTTAGGGGCTGTCCAGACTGGTGGGTGACTTCTCCTTGTTTTTACTAATTATCTCCTCCAGCCTTGCCGCCAAAAGTGGGGGCAGTGGCCGGAGGGGCGCGCATCTCCACGCTGGGATTTTGTGTGGTGCTGTAACAAAAGGAGTGAGTATTTGCAGTTCCTGCAGGGGGAGGTGAGAACCACCTCCACCCAGTACAGGCTTTGTTCCTGGCCACAGAGTGACAAAGGCACTCTCCCCATGTGGCCAGCAACATGTCTGATGTGTGGCAGACTGGCAGAAACTAGTCAGCCTACACTGGAAGTCGGGTTGGTATTCAGGGGGCACATCTAAGGTGCCCTCTAGTTGTATGTTACAATAAATTGCACACTGCCATCAGTGTGCATTTATTGTGCTGAGAGGTTTGATACTAAACTTCCCAGTTTTAAGTGTAGCCATTATGGAACTGTTGAGTTCATGTTTGACAAACTCCCAGACCACATACTCTTATGGCTACCCTGCACTTACAATGTCTAAGGTTTTGCTTAGACACTGTAGGGGCATGGTGCTCATGTGCATATGCCCTCACCTGTGGTATAGTGCACCCTGCCTTAGGGCTATAAGGCCTGCTAGAGGGGTGACTTACCTATGCCACAGGCAGTGAGGTTGTCATGGCACTCTGAGTGGAGTGCCATGTCGACTTAGTCATTTTCTCCCCGCCAGCACACACAAGCTGTGAGGCAGTGTGCATGTGCTGAGTGAGGGGTCCCCAGGGTGGCATATGACATTCTGCAGCCCTTAGAGACCTTCCCTCAGGGCCCTTGGTACCAGAGGTACCAGTTACAAGGGACTTACCTGAGTGCCAGGGTTGTGCCAATTGTGGGGACAAAGGTACAGTTTAGGGAATGAACTGGTGCTGTGGCCTGGTTAACAGGGTCCCAGCACACTTTCAAATCATAACTTAGCATCAGCAAAGGCAAAATGTCAGGGGGTAACCATGCCAAGGAGGCATTTCCTTTCATATATAAAGTGAACAAATGGTTCCTCTGCAAAGACGCCTGCATTACTATCTTAATCAGAGTTAGCATAGAAGATTCCCACCACTGCACTACCTTTCCTTGCAGCATGTCCTTCCCCCAAAGGGAGACGGGCAGTGTAAATTCCCCATCCAATCCTTCTGATATCTCCCAATACCAGCTTGAAACCCGCTTGAGTCTGGGGTACTCTGCTAACACACACTCCTCCAAAAAGCCTACAGCCCCAAATGATACTCAAAATACCCGTAACCAGCCTTTTATTTGGGCATATTTAAATCTAGAGAAGGCATCCCGCAGCTTAACCTCAAGATCCTGCAGGGAGATTACAGCCTTTTCACTAAATAGATCCCCCAGGTCGCTATAGCTGCCTGCTTCATTGGCTGTGCTAAGACATCTTTTAAGCATTCAGGAGTACCTGGAGAATCCCAAATCAGGGCATAGGGGCTGTAATAGCTAACTCAAGCCGCAACCCTCAAATTATACCAAGTTGCCGAAAGGTTGCGAAGAGTTTTCAATTTTATTTTTTTGAACAATTTTGGACCTCCAAATTTGTAAAGGTATCCCTTAGCGGCTCCATTGACAGTACCCAGCATGGCTTTAAACATCACTCCAATGGCCGAGGAGTCAGGAATAGAAAACAACATTTTTGCAGAGTTCAGTTGGAATTCCCAAACAAAATAATTTAAATCTGGAAGAGCCAACCCCCCTTTTTCTCTCCTCCTCAATTTTTTCCATGAGATCCTAGGGCCTTTTGATGCTCAAATGAAGGAAGTAATAGCCTGTTGAAGCTTTACGAAATACTGCTTATGCATTAATAGAGGTATAGAGCTATACAGAAAATTAACTTTGGGCAGGATCATCATTTATACCAAATTGACCCTCCCAACCAGTGTCACAGGAAGATACATCAATCTCTGAAGAGAGCTACACCTTTCCTCTACCACTGGCTTTAAATTTGTCATTGCAAGCTGATCGATATCTTGTGTAAACGAAATCCCTAAATATCTAATTTCTTTCTTCAGTTGTACTTGTCCCACCGACTTATGATTCCAAGCCATAGCCTCCGTTTTCTCAGTATTCACCCGATGCCCCAACACTTTGCCAAAGTCTTCAGCTAAAGTCCGCAACGTAGGCAAGGCGGATAGTAAATCCGCTGTATATACTAAAAGGTCATCAGCATACAGGGTCACCTTTTTCACCCATCCATTACAATTGAAGGGTACAATAACCAAGTTCCCTCTTATTTTCCTTCCCAGTGGCTCTATATACAAGTCGAACAACTACGGGGAAAAAGGGCACCCCTGCCTAGTGCTTCCCGTTATCTTCAAAGGCTCTGTAAGATTGCCATTTACAAAAATTCTTGCAATAGGGTCTTTATATATAAGACCTATTATTCCACACAGATTTTCTACTAAACCAACTGGTCTCAAAATGAAAGCTAAATATTTCCAGTTCACTCTATCAAAGGCCTTCATTGCATCAAGGGTAATTACAGCCAGAGGCATTTCAAAATATGTGGCCATGTCTGGCCCCCACCAAATTATTTGTCAATTCATGTAGAAATCTGCCCTTGATAAACAAGAATTTTAGCAAATATCTTATCACAGTTCAGCAAGGAGATAGGCCTATATGTCTCACACTTAAGCGGACTCTTACCCGATTTCAGAATTAGTGCTATTGTAGCCTCATTCCATAAACCCAAAATAGAGGCCCTATCTTCAAAAATTGCCGCAAATAATTCTACCAAAACTGGAAATTATTAACTCAGCCATCGGCTTATAAAATTCCATAGGAATTCCATCTGGCCCAGGTGCCTTGCCGTCCTTACGACCAATCAGCATCTTCCTAATTTCCCCAGCAGAGATTGGACTATTCAAAAAAACTTGCTCCTCTTGTGAGATATAGTTGGGAGTATATCCTCCGCCAACCATTTACCAATATCCTCCTCTCTTTCCTCGGCTTCTTCTTTATATAAATCAGAGAGGAAAGACTGAAGAGCAAACTCCATTACCTCGCTACTTGATGATCTCTCCCCTGCTTGATTTATCTCTACTTGATGTAATTCCTCACTATATCCCGCTTGCATTTCCAGGCTAGTAGTTTCCCTGCATTCTCACCGTATTCAAAGTGAGTTAGCTTGTTAGCTTCTACTCTTTTAACAACCCTAGCTTGTAACACCTTCTCAAACTGAGATCTCAACTCCTTTAACTTGTTCTCCTAAACCTCAACCTCCTCCACTTTAGGCATTTCCTGTTCCAACTGAAAAGTACCAACCCTAAACTTCTTATTCTTATAACTGGCTATGCTCATAATTTTGCCTCTCATAACTGCTTTAAAAATATCCCATACCATTGCCAAGGAAACTGATCCCAGATTGGCTTTAAAAGAGACCTCCGTCTCCGTTCGTAACTGATCCAAAACCTCCAAATCTTGTAGTAGCATGCAGTCAAATGTCCATGTCCTACCATCGACCAACCAGCCTTAAGTCTAGTGTCACCGCTGCATGATCTGAAAGGTGGGCGGGCAGATAGGTAATATTGCCTACCAAGCCCTCGAGCCTCATGTCAATAAGAAAGTAATCTATACGAGAGGCATGCTTATATTTTTTATTATAGAAGGAGAAACCCCTTAGATCCCCCTTTCTCTGCTGCCATAAGTCCCTTAACCCCCACTCTTTCATCATTTCTCTCAAAAAGCGTTGAGACTTTGGAGTCCCTAACGACCTGGACTTCTCAGATCTATCTAGTTTATTATCCAGCACAACATTAAAGTCTCCAGCGATTATAACCGGATCGGGAAAATCTACTAGCTGTGAAAAACACTTTTCTAAAGGGCCAGTATCGTCGCAGTTTGGGCTGTAGAACCCAGCCACTGTAAATCTTACTTTATAAATTTGCAATTTGACTATAATCCATCTACCCACTGGATCAGATTGTATCTCCAATAATCCTGCCTTAATCCCATGCTCCTCACCAGCCCTTAAAGGAATCTTCATTACTTGGAGGGAGCCCCCTAATCCAGGGACCCTTATGTCCGTCTGCTCATGCATATCCGTAGTGCCTTGAGAATGCCTTTCCAATAAAGTTTCCAATTTTTTGGAGGGTAAGACTTCCACCCCAGGTTTGAGTTTAAAATAAGTTCTCACAGAGGGGGTGTTTTTAGGAGTAATGTTACTAATTTTTTTACTGCCCAAACCTCTAGTCTGTTTTTTTAAAGCATGACCCAATACACGGGTAGGAACAGCTTCACCCCTGGCTCCCCGGGGCCCTTCACCCTCACCTAAACTGACGGGGTAAAAAAAATTGCCAGCTGTCTCCAAACATAAAGGGTCAGAGACCCTCCTACCTTGTGATTGAACCCACGTGTTCAACAACAGGGGCCATCCTTGTTGGCTCCCTTGAAGTTTTCTGGGCCCTTCTGGTACTTCACTCTCCCTCCTCACTGTCTTACACCTTCTTGCTGAAGCCTTAAACAGGTCAGGGCTAAACCAGCCTTTACTAGTGCTGGTTCTGCATCTGCATGCTTCACCACAGAGGAGGGCCTGTGCCACGGCCCTCCGAGAGCGTCGAAGCTCCAGGGCTGCTCTGTTCCAATACAGAGCCCACGGAGTGCTGAATTCATTGTTTGAGCGGTCTCAGTGCTTCTTGGAATTCGTGCCAGCACATCAGCGCGGACATGAAGCTCTTGCCCCGTCCTCGCCGGGGAGACGCGGCCCTCAGCGCATGGCAGCGACGCTGCAGCCCGCCATGTTCTCCGTGCTCCCTCAATTTCTGTCTTGATATAAAAACATTTTTGACAACTCCATATATAATTGTCAAAGCATCCATTTAATCACAAAATTAATTGTAAGGCGTAAATCTGGAAACAACCAAATGTGTAGATTTTCAATATATATTTGAAAGTGTTGCAGTTCTGACACTAGCAGGTGTTCACCCAAGCAGTCAGCCACACTGAAAAAGAAATCTATGAAGTTGTGGCACTTGCTCTAAAGTGTGCTTGAACAAATTAATATTCTGTCTGTGCCTGGCACTTGCCAAGCTTGTGCCATGTGGACTATGCATCTCTAGAAGTGGCTCGAACGTAGGGCATATCCCTGGAGGTGCAACACCTGAAGGGCTCTCCGAACATCAGAGCAGACAAACTCAGCTGTCAATTCATGATCGATCATGAATGGCGTCTCTAGCCAGAGGTGGCACAAGGTCTATTTCAGCAGTGGGGAGAGCCTTGGTTAGATCTGTTCACCTCCACAGAGAATGCAGAATGTCAGCTGTTTTGTGCGTTGGAGTTTCTAAGGCGGCACTTGCTCAGCAACGCTGTTTGTCTTGAGTGGAACTCAGGTATCCTGTATGGCTTTCCGCCACTACCACTTCCACCCAGAGTTCTCAAGAAGAACAAGAACGACCGCGCCCAAGTAATTCCTGTGGCTCTGGACTGGGCATAGAAAATATGGTATCCCGAGCTTCTGAGCATGGCCATCGATCCTCCACTCAGACGGATCTTCTGTCGCAGCATCAGGGGAGGGTTCTCCACCCCAACCTGTCTTGTCGCCATCTTCTTGCGTGGAGATTGAGCGATGGCAGTTGACAGCTTGTGACCTTGCGTCCAAAGTCTGTGATGTTATCTTGGCAGCCAGGCGTCCCTCCACCGAAATGGTACACGCCTGTCATTGGCATAAATTTGTGGCATGGTGTACCAACAAAACCGTTGATCCCTTTTCTGCACCTCTGTCTGAGGTCCTCTTGTTTATTCTCTCTCTTGCCCATCAGGGCTCTGCTTTGGGCACCCTTAAGGCTTATCTGTCTGCAGTCTCTGCTATCCTCAGAGTTCCTGATCAGCCCTCCTTGTTTAAATCTCCCATTATGGCGCGATTCCTTAAAGGTCTTAACCACATGTTCCTGCCTACCCCGTTCATAATGCCTCAGTGATATTTGAACCTGGTACTTTCTTCATGTGTGCTCCTTTTGGGCCTCTTCATGATTGTCCTCTTATGCTCCCAACATTAAAAACAGCCTTTCTTGTGGCTGTCACCTCTGCACGGAGAGTGAGTGAGATATAAGCTTCTTCTTCAAAGCCACCCTTCATCACAGTCCATCCTGATAAAGTGGCGCTTCGTGCTAGTGCCTCTTTCCTCCCTAAAGTGGTCACGTCCTTTCATGTAGGCCAATCCATCACCTTGCCTACTTTATCTGTCCCCGCATCCTTCTCGTGAGGAGGAGAGACTGCACTGTCTGGATCCAAAAAGAGTGCTGGCGTTCTACCTCAATTGTATCAAAGACTTCCGGGTGAACGATCAACTGTTTGTCAGTTATGTGGATGTGAAGAACGAAAGGCGGTGCAGAAGAGTACAGTTTCCAGATGGGTTGTTCTCTGCATCAAAATGTGCTATGCTTTGGCTAAGAAGCAACCCCCTGAGGGTTTGCGTGCTCACACCACCAGCGCAACAGCTGCAACCACTGCATTAGCATGTGGTGTTCCTGTCCTGGACATCTGCCAGGCAGCAACATAGGCATCTGTGCACATGTTCTTCCAATACTATGGCCTGGACAGTCAGGTCCGCAGGGACGGCTATTTTGGTTGTTCGGTTCTGTAGGAATTCCTAGTATGATCTTGGTTCGCAGACCCACCTCTGAAGACGGTATTACTTGGGTAACTATTCTAAGGTAAGGAATCTGCAACTGTCAGAACAAGTTATTTACCTTCGGTAACAAATTATCTGGTAGAGACATTTCCTGGTTGCGGATTCCTTACCGACCCACCCATCCTCCCCGCTCTGCTAACTTCTAGGGACATGGACCCCCTTTCATGGCCCTAGATCTGGTGCACCAATCACAGTGTTCTTCATGGCTCCGTGCTTCTGGTGTGGAAAGTCGTGAAAAGAAACGGACGTCAGCACGCCGAGGTGGCGCCTTTATATGACAGAGACGTCATCACAGTGACCACGAATACAGCAACAGACACGGAGTCGACCGACACCACCTGACAGCATGCAAGGGTACTGCTCGAAGAAAAATCTCCGGATCCAGTCTGACGTCTGGGGGGAAATTCTAAGGTAAGGCATCTGCAACTAGAATATGTCTCTACCAGATAATTTGTTACCGAAGGTAAGTAACCTGTTTGTCAGAGAAATATCACGAGTTACACTTTTCGAAGCAGCTCTTGGTGAGTGGCTTGACTCATTGTTATCTTTCGAGCCCTTTGGACAGGAACCACAATTACCATTGAGTGCCTCAGACAAGCAACCAATTACTGGTCCATCAAATGCATAAGTTGTCATCTGTGAGTACACTCTGTATGGTTTCCTTAAAGATCACTTGTATGCTGGGTGTGCACCCAACAATGTTGACATGCACTCTGATCAGAAATGAACTCATCATGTGAGTCGACCAATAGCGACATATATACCTTAGAGCCTAACTTGACTATGAAATGAAGAAAACTTTTTTATTTTCTCTTTTTTACTGCATACTTTTAATCTGGCCTACTTCATATCGTTGGTGATATGTTTCTTCACCAAAACGCATAAACCATTACATATATATATAAATATATATATATATATCTTAAAAGTATTCATGATTTGCTATACTTATTAGCTGACATTTTGATATATTCATTGCCTTTGTTTTATGCTTATTTTACATTCTCAGTATATTGATTGTTTTATTTACACTTATAGTTTGATCATATGTATATTTTATTTGAGCTATTTTAGACCTTAGTTACCTGAGAGCATGGATCTTCTTACACATTAGATAAATCCCTATTGGTTGGGTAGGCAGCCCCCCTCCCCCCTATGATGTCATATTCAGACGTACAAGCTGGGGATGACGTAAAACCTCTAAGGTCCGACTCCATCTTATGTAGGCCCCAACTCCATTTTGGCTAATGGAGGTCGCCACTTCTCATTCATAAACATGGAAGTTGCCATCTTTCCCGCTTTATGCAGAATCATTGTCATGTCTACCATTATATGCGTATGTTGCCTGACCTTATCTTACTAAGAAGTGTGAAAGTGTCAAGTCATTCGATTGATGGCATATTTACAGCACTTAATGCAACATTCCTCTGGGTAAGATGTCTATTTTCACCATTTCAAGGTTAACTAAGAACATATACAGACATATAGCTGAAAAAATGTAGTCTGAATTGATGTCCTTTTACCTTATATGTTCATAAGGAATTGTATTGGACTCACACCATGATGCACAAAATCTATGTGAGACATTCCTAAACTTTTGTCAGAAATTCCAGTTTCTGATAAGGTTTAGTATAAAAGGACTGTCACTTGATCCCTTTCAGGAGAGGTCCTTCGCCCAGATTATTACCCAAGATGATGCCAGATATGGTCTTACCTACTGCCAGCACACTTCACAGATGCTACATCTTGCCTGAGGATGATAAAGCTGAGTCCCGGAAGAAGACAAGACGGTAGCGTGTGTTTGCCCTTTGCGAGGAACACGGTCTTCATGCCTTTGCTGATAAAGACAGCCTTTGCTGTCAACAAGATATGTTGTGTGTCTCTTCTCCGTAAGAAACTCTAGACTGCAAGTTGCTCTGCCTTTCATGCTCTCTTAGTATTGCACGTAAAAGTTGATGTTAGGGTGTTCATTTCTAGATAACATTTCAACCATGTTAGAAATGTTCATTGTATTCTTGTTATGCATAACGTATTTTCTTGTAGTTTTCTCATATTCTGTGTAGTTGTTTTAATGTACTAAGAAACAGATTATTCCTGTAGTAATAAATACGTTCTAACTTAAGTATTCATTCTTCTGAGTACAATGTGTGTGATACTGTGAATAAATACATATGGTTTGTTACTGTTAGCACGGTGCCCTTTATCCCTTTAAGGGATTATTAGTAACCCAAAAGCAATGCTGCTGGTTTAATAGTGATGATCATGGATGTGCCTGCTTCAGTTTGATTTTTGGTCCTGTCATCTTTCGATGTTAATGTGTTTTCTGAGTTCAGTGATGGAGCATGGGTAATGCAGTTTATGATGAGAAATTAGATCAGGTTGCGTGAACAGATTGAGAGTTTCTTCATCGCTAGCGTGGTGACTAGGACTTTAATATTATAACACAGGTCAGTCTCATACTTTTACAAGCTTTCATTCTACTTTATCAAAGTAGCTCCTCATGGGAGTTAATTGAATGTGGGTCTTACACATCTTTCAGTAGTCAATGTATGTTCATTTTTCATTTGAAAGAAACCGTCATCTTGCCAGAGGTGCTGTACACACGCTGGAACCACCTTCCATTCCAGACAGCTATGTAGTCTGTCGGACTCTGCTGCTACACTCCTCTTGGAACCCGCCCCTACTTCACCCCTTCCTGCTTGTTCATTCAAACATCGACCCAACATTGATTGAATTAACTTTCTTTTTATTGGCTAGCAGGTCACTTCTTGCTCTTCTGTTATGCTTCTGCCATCGCATGGAGTGTGGCAGAAGTACACTTTCCGGTTTTTGGTGATTGGTTACTTGTTAGTGTTTGTATGAGAAAAGATGAACTGAATGCAAGCCAATTCGAGTTAAAATGTGTGGAAAGATGTCGGCCATCTTGCAATGGAGTATAGAGTGCAGATGTAAAGCAAGCAGTGATGGGATTATTATGTTGTGTTTTTCACTACTTAATATGAAAAAAAATTCTAGCTATTGCGTCAAGAATTTTCAATTCTATTAAGGACATGGAGGCAAGGATTATGCCTCACTTCCTTTTCTGAAATAAAACAGCAGCCATTCAAAAAGTTCAAACACAAAACTACTTTTCCCAGGATCCCCAGTAGTCCATATTCCATCCAATCATATGGCTGACCCTTGTATATATGTCTCTGAAAGTACAGTCCTTCCTCTTTCTTTGCCAACTGAAAACATAACAAACTGATTTCCTGTAAAACTGGAGCCGCAACCAAGATTCACCATCAGGAACGATACTGCGCCTTCGCCAATTGGGCTGGAGCGTCGATATGCAGCTATTCACCTCATGAACTTCGTAGACATTCTTGTACCCTAGTTGTCCGAACCTAAGAACAAAAGAAACATACTAATAATACCCACAGCTTGCAGTCTAGATCAAAAGGGGGAGCATGATAATAACATTATGTCATTGTGTAAACATCAAAACATTACATGATCAGAGATGCTAACATCGTGATGCTGGTGGGATAATCCTTGCTACTGTGTCCTTAATAAAATTGAAAATTGTTGATGCGATAGCTAGAAAATGTTTTATTCTATGTCAGGTCCGGAGAATTTGGATAATGCTAGTTCAAAGCTGATTAACCACCACAGACGCTATTTCAACAATTGGTTTATGTTAAAATACCTTCGTGGTTGAATCCAAAGACCAATCTGCTGCGGCCATTATGTCCTCCAAACAAGAACCTGTGCCAAAAGCCTGGGCGCAATGGCCCAGGAAACGGAATGAGCTCCAAACTTAGAAACATCTATCCCAGTGTCCCCTAATATCCATCTGACCAAAGTGGCCGTCGACACAGGTCTAAAAGGACGTTGTAAAGAAATGAACAATTGACCCTGGGCATCTCTACGAAGTTCTCGGGTACAGTCTTCATAGGCTTGCAAACATTTCACTACACATAATTTCTGATTATGAAGAGAGGCTGGATATAAAATGCAATGTGATACAGTCTGTTCATCTAGAAGTTGTGAAAGAAACTGCTGCAGGAGTAAATACTCAATCTGCTAAGTCCAGAGCGTGCACATCTGAAACACGTTGGCATGATATCAAACAAAGGAGAATGATGAGCTTCGCGGACAGCTGTTTGTGTGAAAGATTTTCATCACAAGGCCAAGATTTAAAAAAACATAACACTACATCAACATCCCATAAGGTAGTGTACTTTGGTTGAGGTGGTCTGACCATTCTGATACCTAGAAAGAGCTTGCACATGAGAGGATGTTCACCCACTGGTTTGCCTTTAAGATGAAGATGTCCTGAAGAGGGTCTAAAATGATTGATGGTCTTATAAGCTAAGCTCTGCAAAGCCAATTCAGAAAATTGGCGATCACACTTATACTAGTCCCCATGGGATCAACACTTTGTTCACCACACCAAAAAAGCCATCACTGCCAGAAAGCCTTGTATCGTCTATGCGTGGGGGAGCCCAAGATCGGGAGAAGAAAAACATTCCGTTTTCTAAAACTCCCGGAATTTGCCATTGTCCCTGGAAAGATGCCATGCCATGAGCGACAACTGTCCTACTACTATCATAGTGTGAGGAAGCCCCACCGGGTCCAACAACAGAACAGGAAAGAGAGGAACTCGAACAGAAGAGCACACAACATTGCCATGGCCACTGGGAACCAAGACTGGGCCTTCCAGAGAGGTGTCACCAAGATAATCTCCGTTCTCTGTCGCACCACCTGAAAGAGTACTCTCTAAATTATGGAAAACTGGGGAAACGCGCAGAGAAGCCCCGTCAGCCACGTCTGAAGAAAAGTGTCCGATCCCTCCGCTAGAGGGTCCGGCCTCCAACTGTAAAACCGTGGAAGCTGTGAGTTCAGTCACAAAGCAAAAAGATGGTTCAGACATCAACCCCATCGTCTCTCCAGAATGAGAAACACTTGTGAATTCAGCCTCCAGTCGCTGCCATCCCTCAAAAAGCGAGAGTTCTAGGCCGTCACTATATTAGAACATCTCAGAATGTATTCTACTGTCACGGTTATGTGATGTTGTAGACAGAAATGCCAAAAGTCCTTGGCTATCTCCACAAGAACACACAACCTGGTCCCTCCCAGGCGATTTATGTATTGGACTGCTGAGATCTTGTCCATAAGCAACAGAATACAGCACCTGGCCTTGCGAGGGGGAGATAGTGAATTGCAAAAGCTCCCGCTAGCATCTCCATGCTATTGATATGGAGGCTCAGTTCCTCCGAGGACCATCGTCCCCCCGTTTCCACTGAGAGCCCCTCAGCCCCAATGACTGGCATCCAATTCTATCACTATCTCTGGGGCAGATGCAAAGATGGCGTTGCTGTTCCATGCATCTATATGATCTAACCACCAAGTTATTTCCGCTTTGGCCTCGTCCGATAACTGAACCTGCTCCGCGTACAACAGTCCTCTGCGAAGATGGAAGAACTTTAAACATTGCAATGCCTGATAGTGAAGAGGACCCAGAAATGTCACCTGGATCAAAGAAGCTAACAGGCCTAGCAGATAAGCAATGGTCTTTAGTGATATAGTAGGAGAGGCAAGGGCTCTCCTCAACTCTTTTTTGATAGCAGTCCGTTTCGTTAGGGGCAGCAACAATTGGGCCCTGATTGAGTCTACTTAAAAACCTAAGAATTCTATATTCTGTGACGGAAGCATGATCGATTTGTCTTAATTTTGATAAATCCCAGATCGCGAGAATCTGAATGGTCCAAGACAGGTGTGTCAAGGCCGACTCTTTGCTTTGAGCCATGATCAGAATGTTGTCCAGGCAAATGTGGTGGATTCCTCTTTCTCTGAGGAATTAGACCACCAGGCGCAACAGCTTGGTGAAACACCAAGGGGCTGAAGACAGGCCAAATGGGAGGACCTTGAATTCCAATCATTGGTCTCGCCATCTAAATTGCAGAAACCGGCGATGAGCGGCATATATGGGAACGGATAAATAAGCGCCTTTGAGATCTAGATGCACCAGATAGTCACCCTTTTGAAGAAGATCTCTTAGAAGATGAATACCTTCCATTTTAAAATGGCTGTACATCATCCAGGCGTTGAAAGCTTTTAGGTTGAGAACTCTCCTGAACCAAAAATATTGTGCTGACATATACTGAGGGATGAGGACACGTTTTGGCTATCGCTTGTTTGTGGATCTGTAATCCAATTTGCATGTCTAAGAAACTGCTGTTGTGTTGGGAAAAATAGTGGGTCCAGTGTGGGGGGGGGGGGGGGGGTTGGTAATCCTTGATGTGTAGAGGAGTAAAACTCTGATCTGTAACTGTTAGACCTGACAGCCTTAGGGTGGTCATGCCCTAACTTTTTGCCTGCCTCCCTTCACTTTCTGGACAGTTTTTGCTGGTTTTAGGACTCTGCTCACTTTACCACTGCTAACCAGTGCTAAAGTGCATATGCTCTCTCCATTAAACATGGTAACATTGGTTCATCTCCTATCGGCATATTTAATTTACTTTTAAGTCCCTAGTAAAGTGCACTATATGTGCCCAGGGCCTGTAAACTAAATGCTACTAGTGGGCCTGCAGCACTGATTGTGCCTCCCACATAAGTAGTTCCTTCACCATGTCTCAGGCCTGCTATTGCAAGGCCTGTGTGTGCAGTTTTGCTGCCACTTCTACTTGGAATTTAAGAGTACTTGCCAAGCCTAAACTCCCCTTTTTCTACATATGTCACCCCTAAGGTAGACCCTAGGTAACCCATAAGGCAGGGTGCTATGTAGTTAAAAGGCAGGATATGTACATATATGTTTTATATGTCCTGGTAGTGAAAAACTCCTAAAATAATCTTCCTCTACTGTGAGGCCTTCTCCTTTCATAGACTAGCATTAGGTCTGCCCTCATATACTTTTTGAGTAATAGATTCTGATCTCAAAGGGTTAAGCAGACCATATTTAGTATGACCAGAATGGTAATAGAAAATCCTGCTTATTGGTGGGGTTGGGTTTTATATTATTATTTTAGAAATGCCACTTTTAGAAAGTGAGCACCTCTCTGTACTTAAAGACATATGTGCCTAACAGCCTGTCTCCAATCAACATCTGGTCTGTACTGGTTGACAGCTCCCTTGTGCATTTCACCCAGACAACCACAAACACAGGACACTGAGTATCATCTGCATTCATCTGCATATTGATGGGTCTGCCCGGGCTGGAAGGGTGGAGGGCCTGACACTTAAATTACAAAGGCCAGTGGCCTGTCCTCACCCAATAGGCTAACAAACCCCCTACTGGGACCCTGGCAGACAGAATTGAACTGAAAGAGGAACTTGTGCACTTCAAAACCACTCTTTGAAGTCTCCCTCATTTCAAAGGCTTTTATGGGGATATAAACTGGGTTTCTGACCCCACCAACTCAGACACTTCTGGACCTACACCTGCATCCTGTCAGGAGGAACTGCCTGGCTGCCCAAAAGACTCATCTGGACTGCTTTGCTGAGAAGGACGTCTGCCCTTCTGCTGGCCTCTGACTTTGCTGAGAAGGACTCTGCCTGCCCCAAAAATGCTCTCCAAGGGTTTGGATTGAGCTTGCCTCGAGGTTGGCTCCTGTTTTCCGAAGTCTCTGGGTCAAAAAGACTTAGGGCCTGATTACGACCTTGGTAGATGGAATACTCCGTCACAAATGTAACAGATATCACGTCGTCGTATTACAAGTTCCATTGTATCCTATGGAACATGTAAAACGGCTGGCGGGATATGCATCACGTTTGTGATGGAGTATCCCTTCCACCAAGGTTGTAATCAGGCCCTGTATCTCTTTAGGAACTCCTTGTGCATCAATTTTTGATGCACTGCCTGCCAAAGTCGACGCAAAGCCTATAGTGCGACCGAAAAATTGCCGCACAGCCAACTGGTACTACGTAATCCAACATCCAAGTGGAAATTCAAAGCAGCGTCTGCCTTGTGACGTAAAATTTGATGCATCGCCTATCGGATCGATGCAGCGCTGTGCCTTCTTCCAGCATGTCAAGTATTTTCCCTGCATCGTCCCTGGGTGTCAAAATATCTCTGCATTGCAGTGAGGAACCAAGACTGCGCACTGAAAAATGATGCAAACCCCTTGCAGCATGGAAAGAAATTATGCATTGTCTGTGCCGCGTCGGAAAATCCGATGCACACCTTATTTTTCCACGCATTTCCTCCTCTGCGGTCTTTGTGCATCGTTATTTTTGACACATACCAGGTACTGTGTATAACGAAGAGACAACTGTTTATTTCCAAGGATTACGACTCTTTTAAACCTTTTAAAAGTAATATTTCAACTTGTGCCTATTGGTTTTCGTCATTTTTACCTTATTTTATTCAGATAAATAGTATCTATTTTTCTAAACCTGTATGGTGTATTTTTGTGTTTTCACTGTTACTGTGTGAATTATTGCACAAATACTTTACACATTGCCTTCTAAGTTAAGCCTGACTGCTCAGTGCCAAGCTACCGGAGGGTGGGCACAGGATAATTTGGATTGTGTGTGACAAACCCTGACTAGGATTGTGGTCCCTACATGGACAAGGGTGTATACCTTGGCCAACTAGAGACCCCAATTCTAACAGTACCCTTGAATGGTCTACAAGACCCAAGGGTCTTGGGGAATGCGCTGCCATGCTGAGAGGTGCAACGGTATCCCCACCCCTTACCCCCTCCCCAGAATAACCTGTGAAAGCAGAATTATTCTCAACTGAAGGGATGCCATCTGTGGTATTGAAACCACCTCTGTTGCCACCTCTGAAGCCGTGACCTCGACCTCTGCAAGGACTGGTAGGATAAAGTCCGAAAGAGGCGTGGCTTGAACCTCTAACCTTTTCAGGATATCCACCGGAGGCCTGAAAGAAACCACAGCGTGGCGCTCCACCTGAGTAGCGTCCGGCCCTATCAAAAAGGCCCCAGCTGAACATCTTTCTCATTGACGATTGGCCTTGTCTAATGCGGAAAAGGTGGCCATGCATTTGCCTTCACTAATTTATCCTTAAACAGGAGTCCGTTCAATAAAGTGCCTGCCTCCATAGAGGCTAGCTCCGCCAACTTAGGGTCAATGCGCTTAAGGAAAGATTTCCTGCGCTCCGTGAACATGAAACAATTGACGTTGCCTAAGAGGCATAGGGTTTGTTAGGCCCACTCCAATATTGTCTCCGGATCTAAAGGACAGGGTTTCTTTGGCTTGTACTGCAAGCTCCAGGATTTTTGTGATAGGTCCAGAAATATACAGGGCTTTGTTGTGGCAGCCCTTCCAGGCCTGGTCCAGGCCTTTCTAGGGGTCCTTAACAAATCTTTTGAGGAAAGTCGCCATTTTGGGGTCCAACTCTGGCATATCTGCAACTTTGCCCAGAAGAGAGGAGGGGGCATTCAGAATGCAGTGTATTACGCACATCCTGGTCAAAGCCTTTTCTCAATCTGTCTTGGACATAATGGGCCACCTCCACACATGGCACCCAGTCCGTAGAGCATGGGTGCACAATACTTTCCAGATCGAATAACAAAGTGCACTGGGTTTGGACATCAGCTTCTCGATGGTGGGTTTTGCATTTCCACTTACTCAACAGCCTGGTTTCGGCCTGATCTTGCTCCGGGTCAGAAGAAGGAGCTGAACCAGAGGGAGGACCTCTGTCACCTGGACAGAAGGCATCAAAGGGGTTCCAGAGGGACCCTGTGAAGGGAAGTTTTCATATTCATGGCCCTTCACGACTGATGCCGCCATGTGTGTGAGAATAACTGCAGAGGAAGAAGGACCCAAAGTGACTGTTTGGGGGATACCCAAATCTGATGTCTGTCTGTCTCTGCGTAATGGCTCCGGAAGGGGTTTCCCTCGCAGTTCTCGGTTGCTATACGTCATCAGAGGCTGGGTAAAAGACTTCAGGGGTTTAATAAGAACCTGATTCCCTGAGTCCTGGACATGTTTCCCTAGGGCTTACACCAATCTCTCCTCCATTTGGTGCTCCCAAAGAATATCAGGAAACTCCTGATAGTATTCATCCTTTTTGGCGTAGTATGCCATGGTAAAGCTGTGAGAGGAGGGAAGGAGTTCAGGATGGGAATTCCCAGCCAGTCACCATTTTAAATTCCAGTAGGAAAGAAGGAAGGCAAAGCATCTATACAGCCTTTCTTAAAAGGTGGAGGGAGCACCTGCACTTTTTCTCTAGGGCAGAGCCCTGCACCGTTTATTTGCCCCTTTAGGCTTTCAGGGAATGTTTGCAGTCCTGAGCGCTGCACGCAGACTGAGCCAGACACTGAAGTGTGGAAAGTGGGTCCGCGCGTACGCACGAGGATGGAGATTGAAAGACGACAGGGTCCTCTTGTTAATCCACATCGCTCCACTAATCGCCCGTAACGGGCCACAGTGCAAAGACACGGGCAGAGCCTTAACTCCTTCACCCAGAAGGCAGCGTGAAACGAGCAGAGCCTGAACCGCTGAAATCAGAGCGCGCGTACTGCTATGAAGAGGCACTGAGCGACACGCTGGGTGCAATCCCCGCTCCACGGCTTAGTCAGTATCTTATAACTCAAATACAATATCACAAAGCGTTTGTAAGTTATACAAACACAAAATTTTACCATGAAATTATTATAATGGGAAATACAAGGAACAACTTATCTCTGGCTGCAAGCAGCAAAGAAAGTGGGAGGACTGTACTTTCTGAGACATATATACATGGGTCAGACATATGATTGGATGGAATATGGACTACAGGAGATAGTGGGAAAAGTATTTTTGTGTTTGAACATTTTGATTGGCTGCTGTTTTATTACAGTAAAGAAAGAGAAGCATAATCCGAAGTCTCCAGTCCTGACATAGAATTAAATTTCTGATGAATATCAGTTGTAAATATTAAAATTATTTGTGTTTGTTTCTTCAATTAATACCCACTCATTTTTAAAGAAAAGTAATTTGCATAATTGGGTGACGTTTTATTTTGAATTGTTATTCTCTCAGTGACTTATTAACAGGCAGTCACAAGTGCAGTTATCTTGCAGGCACCAGGGTCATGATTTGAATGGTGCAGCAGGTGTAGTGGCACCATGGAGAAAAGTTGTCATAACTCCTCTAGCGCCAGATATTGTTTTATTTTACTACTAAACAGGCAGTTACAAGTGCAGTTACGTTGCAGGCATTAGGGTCATGATTTGAATGGTGCAGCAGGTGCAGCGGCACTGGGGCTATAGGGTGTCAGAACCCCTCAAAACACAGATTATTACTAAATTTTACTATTAAGCAGGCAGTCACAAGTGCAGTTACCTTGCAGGCTCTAGGGTCATGATTTTTAGTGGTGCAGCAGGTGCAGTGATACCGGGGCCAAAAGCTCTAGGAACTTCTCCAAACACCAGATAGTCCTATATTTCACTACTAAACAGGCAGTCACGAGTGCAGTTACCTTGCAGGCAATAGGTTCATGTTTTGAATGGTGCAGCAAGTGCAGTGGCACCGGGGCCAAAAGTTGTCCTAGCTCCTCCAAACACCAAATATTGCTATATTTTACTGCTAGCAGGCAGTCATAGTTCCCGTTACCGTGCAGATCAAAAAGATCATGATTTAAATGGTAAAGCAGGTGCAGTGGAACTTTACTAACTACACATTACTATACTATAATACAATACAGTATTAAATAAGGTACTCATTACGAATTTGGATCCCTGGGATATTAATTCAACATAAATTACAACATAAACAACTATTAACAGTTTATCAAACATCAAACAAACATTATTATTACTTTTTTCTAATATTAATAATCCAGTTAGTAAGTTAGCATGCAAAAGAAAAAAACAAAGGCGACACCTATTGGCCTAGCCAGTGCTTGTCTCATTATTTTGCTGCAGCTTGAGCACTGCTGTCACACTTCTTTGTTTACAATTTGTCCTTTTTTGTGTTGGTGCCCTCCGTCAAGATGGGAGCCACTGTCCGCGTGGCCACTGGATCGCCCCCATTCTGCTCTGGATCGCTATTTGATGTACCGGGTCCAGTATTACCGTGTTCCGTGTGCCTTCAGTTTTCGCCGCACCGTCCGTAAGCACCTCTTCTGCGCTTATAATGCCTGCAGAAAGATATTGAGGCACCAAAATTCGAGATAAGAGAGTTGCGTCTCTCTCTGCGCCTCTCAGGTTTCCAGCACCCTCCCCTTATAGTCCCAGTTTGAAAAACCTTGAACGTTAGACTTTTGTGGACTAGATTATGTTTTGTCAGGAATTTAAGGGAAAAAAGGGACGACGTTTAATTTGATTAGGCTAGCCAGGGCAAATAGTCATCTTTGGAGGTAGGCATTAGCATATTCAACGGGTCTAGCTATTAATTAGAGGGTGGAGATTGAAAGGCTGGTTTGAACATGCTCTTGTGTGAGTTTGTATGAATGGTCATGGAACTGCATGTGGAAATGCATCTGAACAGTGTCGTTCTGGCTAAGCGACTGTGCGTGTGTTCATTTGAACACATCGCACAGCCACGTGACTGTAACAACAAAGAACACATACACATAAAACTAAACTATAGACATTGACAGTGCTTTGTTCTTGAGTTTCTTTCAGATTACCAGCCACCCGCCCAGAATATCCACAATCCTTCTTGCCCCTTTTACCTGAGCTGCCAAGTGGCTAGCTGGTCCCTACTTCCTTCAGCTGGTGCCCTTATTGTACTTTGGTTCTGTGATGTCATTTTCTGGCTTGACGTTTTGTTTACATCATTCTTAGGTCCATTCTCCAAAGGAGTTCCTGTGCTAGTATCCCTCCTTTGCCACCTTGTGCCCGTGCTTTCCTGGCTCTTTATATTACATTAATTTGTGTTTTATCTGTTTTCAAGGTCATTTCAACGACTAGGAAAAATATGAGTTTTTCTGTAAACCGGCCACTTGGACACTTCTCTTTTGAATCCTGACACGTGAAAGGCACTCTTACATTCCTCTGGGTGTCCTGTTCAAATTACAAAAATGGAACAGGCTTAAAGGTTGAAAAACACGAGAGGTTTGGCTAAACCCTGTCGGACAAAATAGGCCTGATGGTGAGGCTTGAAAAAAAAGGGAACCAGAGCCACATATTGTGCCCAGCTGGTCAAGAAGGAATAGCAGCATGCCTTTAATTCCGACCGTCCGATATGTGGATCAGCTGGGCCCAGTAAGCAAATATATTGAAGGCTGCCAAGAAATAACATTTTACAGCTTTAAGCACTGGGAAAAAGGGAAGAGATTCTTCCCCTCTGTCTCCGGTTGAATTCCACAAATTCAGAGACTTTAAAGATGGAAGCCTTATTTAAAAAAAAAAAAAAATAGTCTAGTGAAATCTTTGGGTATTTGGCTCATGTTTGTGGACGGGTGTCACTATCTTTTAGAGACGCAAGGAAACATTTCGAGATCCCAGTAAATGAGGAACAGCTGCCAAAAGCGATATGCTGAAAAACAGGGGCTTTGTGCGGTCAACCTAAGGTTCTTAGAAACAATCTTTTACGGTACTTAAATGTATTGAGTACATTGTACAAGGATGTTGCGCTCAGTGATATGATGAATGCATTATGCTACTCCAAAAATAACACTGCGCTGATTCGGAGCGTAGTGCATCAATAATGTAGGGTGTAGTCCTGTCCACTGACCAAAGAATAGGTAGAAACAGATCGTGCATATTCCGCATCACTCTTTACAGTGTGCCTCACCAAACAGACCTTCCAACTCGTCACCAAAGACCAATGGTTGTTTCAAAATCATAAGAATTGCTGATCTTAGAACACTGATTCTATCTCTTGACGTTGTCTTCATTGATTTTCGATGTCCTGTAAAGACACACTGAAGGATAAAACATTGACACACAGAAGCGATGGCATACGTTATATACAGCACCTGCAGATCTGAGTCATTCTGTTCAAACGGCATACACAGACCTGAGACGTGCAGTGGACATGGGAGACATTGGCCTGAGGCAAGCAATCCGGTATGCGCACAGGCTAGCGACAAGTGCCTGTCCAGATACCACATATATATCTAAGGCAAACTGTCAAATTAGCACACAAACAGATTAACTGTCAAATGCACATACATGCGTAATACTATCAAGAGAAGCAGTGAATAGTTAATGCCATCCATCACTGAGGCAACCAGTGCTGTCATAACTGGCGCATCCCTGCTATAACATAACACAAGAACTAATAAGAACAATTGCTTTCAAACCCACGCAGTACCTCTGAATGGTGAATATGATAAGCTGAAAGCTCAGAGTGGCGAAGTCCATATAATATACCTTAACCTGAGTAGACAGGCTCCCGTAATATATAAACATTGCACAAGTAGTCAACTTAAAACTTTGTTTTTTATTGTCATTTGAAAAAAATATGAACAGACAAATGATAGTGAATTGACGGAATACAGATGACTGTCCTGTAAGACTGTTGGCAAAGTAACATAGTGCCACAGACTGTTACTGCCCTGCAGCTCAAGGTCAGATGTCACTGACCTTCAATAAAGGGCCACAGATTGACATTGTCCTGGAGTCAATATACCACAGACTCTCACTACTCTGGAACATAGGGTAGGTTTGCTGAGACCTGTAACATTAGAACATAAATTGTCACCCCTTTCTCAAATCCTTGAGATCGATCTAATTTGATCACACCCCAGTTATCTCAGACTGTCTCTGCACTATCACCCTAGAGCCAACCACTACAAAGCTGTCACAGAGTCCCCTTGCCCTGTAGCTTCGTGTCACTGTCTCTCCCTCCCAGAGGTAATGTCAGTGGCCGTCTCTGCCCCATACCCTAGGACGCTCAGACTACCATTGTCACACATGATGTGGTTACAAACAGTTCAGGTACTCACTGCTCTGTTGTCTGGGATCCTAGGATTCCACAGGTCAGTGCTTGGGCCACTGAATGCCACTGTACTGTCGGATATGTTAGATTGCAACTGTTCTTTTGCCCGAGGGAATCAAATATCAGTGCTCTGTGGCTCCAGTCCCAAAATATCATTGGTCATTGAATAGGGTCACAGAAAGTCAATAATCTTTTGACACTGAACGCCGAATGTCACTGTCCAGTTACTTGGGATCATACAGTGTCACTGGCTCATAGTCTTTGTAGCTGAGTGTCTCTGTCCTGTTGCTTGTACTTCCATTTTGTCATGGTTCATGGATTACAGTGCGTTACTGTCTTGTGAGTAGGTATCACGGTAAGGCCCTGGCCTATTGGCTAGGTCACATAATGTCATTATTATTTTAATTTGGGACATGAAATGACGGTATTCTGTTGGCTATGATCAGAGAAAATAAGTGGCCCATTACCCGGGGTCTCAAAATGCCAGTGCATTGCTGCTTGCAATTAGGCTATTGCATTGTCGTAATGACTGGGATAAAAATATTCCACTGTCCTATTGACTGGGTTCACCGAATGCCTCTTACCCTTTCTTTACAGTCACAGGTTGTCATGGTTCTGATGCCTGAAATTGATCATGTGATTGTCCAATTGACTAATGTTAGTGTCCTGTTTACTGGAATCATAACATGGGACTGACTTGTTGTTTAGGACCAAACCACATTGACTGTCTTGTTGCTTTTGATCACACTGTATCATCATTGACTTGTTGCCTGGGATCGCACGAATTTTACATACCTGTTGCTTTTGATTATACAATGTCATTGTCTTATTTGTTGGTGTGAGAAATGCAAGTTGTGCCGTTGCCGCGTGTCACAGGTCGTCACTCCTGTTTCCTGGTGTTATAGAACATCATGCCCCTTCAGTGCAACATTATAGACGCACACTGCTCTGCAGCCTGAGGTCACAGACCCACATTCTTGCAATTGAGGCCACTCTTTCTTACTGTCCTGCAGGGAATAAAAGTGGGTCTCTTGAACATGTTGTGAGCAGTAGGACTCGTCCAGTTAAGAATAGGTGTATTATTAATCAGATACACTGACTTCTGAGTAAGTGCATTGCTAAGAATGGGCTACACACCGGACAAAGGAAACTGCATGGTGAGTGCGTGGACTGCACTGCTGAGATGACTATTCTTTCTGGGTGTGCGAAGTATGCATTTTTTGTGGTGAAAGGGAGATTGCTTACTGTGGGGGATGTACCAAGGTACACTGATTGCAGTGCTCGTATGGTTACTCGTACTGGTTGTTAAAGAGTGTGCACAAGTTGCAGGTCTGGGATTCTCACTGTGAATCAACGAGAGGGTGTGTGAATTAAAATGGCAACAAACCATATGACAACAGAGAAGAACTTTCAGGCCAGTCAATTTTCCTTTCAGTTATGGACCATTTCCCCTACACAGTCTTTCTTACCCTGGCTTGATGTATTATTGTGCTCCGGTGTTTGCTCGTTTTAATTCATTCTGTGTTTTTTGCTCAGGCACATGTTATACCATGCTGTTCTAAAACTCGCTGCCCTCTACCTATTCATTGTTCCTACGTTCAGGATCTCCGTTTTTGCAGTCTCAGTCTCGGATTGTGACTTTTATTCCTAGAAGTACTTTTTCTGCTGAAAAAGAGTTGCCGCTTGTGCTATGTTTATTGTTTTCAGGATTTGACTGTCTCCATTATAATCCACAACGGCCTTCTGGTCCTCTGTTACGTTTCATTGTTAAACCGATCCTAGTACTATTGGGTGATTTAGACCCTTCACCGTTCTGGGGTAATTTGCGGCCTCATTACCCACCCTGAAATGCTTTCTATGATTTATGTGGCTTAAAGTTAAACCCTTACACTTGAATGCACCGGAGATAACTAGTCAACGTCCAAATCTCTTTTTACTGGTTCCTAAATTTGGTTTTCAAGCTCCGTCTGGAGCATTCATTGTATTTTAGATCTTTGTACTAACTGCAAGTAGATTCCATAGCCTACCAGTTCCTATAAAATATCACTCAAGATTGTAATGACGAGCATCAGACCTATATGCAACCCTGTGAAGCTCTGCTTCTTATCAAGCCTTCCGTGTGAAGAGGTTCCAACGGCTTTGGAAAATGCTAAGTACATCACTTACACAGTCTCCTTTAATCTGTCTTCACCAATGCCTACTCAAAGAAATTGATTTACCTGTTACAGCTTGTGAAACAATGCTATTCTGAATCGCGCAATACACCAATTTCAAGATATAATACTATTCTTTCTTTGATTAGAAAATTCTAAAATATTTGATTAACGATTTTGTTGCTTGGCCTTTTGCTGTCTTCCTTCTCATTGCACCCATGTTTTAAGTAGAGGGACATTACCACCTTCCACCATACTCCAGTTTTTTTTGCCTCAAGTGATTTATTGAACAGGGTACCTCTTCCCTAACCTTCTTTCTGGTCCTTTTGCCTTAGTCCACTTAGTCTTTCAAGCTGCATCAGAACTATTTATTTTGTAAATGGGTTGAAATCCTTCCCCTTCCATTGAGCAGTGATGAAGCTGAAATGAAGGTTTTACATTTATTAGCGCTTAAACGTAGTGTAGCAATAATCATGTGTGATTTTAACCGAACTAATAAAGATTGTACGGGGACGAAATGTGCCCTCAGAGTAGTTTGCCAACATTTATAAGCGTGCTTTATATAACGTGATGTATTAGAAGTGCATTAATCCGACATAATCATAAACGTGTGCTATGATTTGCTTGTTTGAAATGTTTTAGCTTAGCATAACTTTAGTGCAGGCTTCGGCCTAGTTGCCTGGTCTCACGGTTTAGATGCTCGTATTTTTCCAATGTGCTAATAAATGTGTATTTTTGCTTGAAGCTGTACTTTTCCACTGAGATCGTTCACATGCTTATCTTAAGGTTTCGTGCCAGCCTGGCATATTTTTCTCTTAGCTCCAAGGTCGATCTGCAGGTGCGGACAATGGAAGCTCTGAAAGTGAGTTAATTGGTATAAAATGTTGCAACTTGCGTACCCGTCTCCAAGGATAATGTATGCTTAAGTAAAAGCTTGAGAACTGTTGTTTTTGATTGGACAATTTGAAACCAACCTATGAACCCTCCAATGGAAGACCCTACTGGATTTGAACTGTTGTCTATTTAAACCAGGTGCACGAGAAGAAAGTAGCCATTACCAGCTATTGCCCGACATCGCGCCATTCCGTAGCTATTATGGCCCACCTTGCTGCGACGCCATTTTGAAAGAGACTTTGATGCTTTCTCTAATCGAGAGAAAGAGACTTTAAATGATTCTTGCCCTAGAGACTTTAACTTTGATCCCTTTGCATGAAGTAGTCGTTTTATCTTGCCGCCGTGAGGCAACTGCCCCGTCCACCTTGCCCCTTTGCCCCGTCCCAATGCTGAACGAGAAACGGTACCTGTGAGACGAAGACTTCCTTGAATGCTGATCGTAATTGGTAAATATGAAAGGAAATTGTAAAATTGCATTGTGTATCTTTTAGGTAACCAACTGCTGATTTTGATAAGATCCCTAGTTAGGAGTTTTTCCAAATTAATGTTGCTAAATTGTTTTTGCATGAAGTCCCACATGCCAATGCTAATTTGTGGTTAGATGAGGATTCCGTTTGTTGCACGATGCAATTTGAGACCTTGTTATGCTGACTAAATGTATGCAATTAGTTCATTACAGATTATCGTATTAGTGATTTGCATTGCTATTATCGAATGCCTTGTTATTCAAATGCTGCATAGATTGCACCTGTTTCGCTGTTATGGACAGCTATTAATGTTCATTTATGTTTATCATTTGGTGTTGAGACACATCTATATTGTGCTAGCTTTGTTAATATAGGGAAATAAATTCACTAACTTTGAATAAACTGGTGTGGTTATTCCTGACTGGAAGATCAGGGTTCGTCGAAATGTATTCTGGATTAATTGTTAAGTGTTATGTTGATCAGGGCATTGCTTATGTTCGTTATTGATTATTGGTTTGATTAAATTGACCGATTAAGGGTGGAGAGGGTCCCACTTAGCCAAAAGATTCATCGGCCTAAAGAGCGTCCAAAGTATAGGTAAATTACTAGTACGGAACGCTCTATCAGTAGTACGTGATACTCCAACCAGTAAAGGACAGTGTTATGGGATCGAGTGAAATTACTGTCCAAGAGTCAATATATGTAACTGTATTATTTGATGTGCAGTTCAGAAGCGCAACCCTTACTAAGATTTCATATGCATTGATCCTGAAAGATAGCAATGCAGAAACTAATTATAATAATTTGAGAGATTGGATGAAGGATCAGCCAAGGATACAGCTTCAGGATAAAGTGTGAATTTCCTGTCTGGAGTCTGGGAAGTGTTGTGAGTTACATCTCGTTTGTCAGTTTGTCTCATTTGTCAATTGTGTGTGCTCGAACTAGACTTTTATATTACATGTGCAAAGTTTATTTTTATATTTTTCAGTGGGATTGCTTAAGGTCCAATGCTAACATTTCCCAGAGGAGTTGTTGGTCGTCTTGCAGTGCTGCATGTTATTCAGGTTTCTAGTTCAGTCGCTGCTGAAAGCAATAATGAGCTGATGTGTGCTTTTGGAATGTTTTGATAATGGCACAATAACAATGCCTAATAATATTCTTTATGGCTACCTAAAAGTTGTTTCACAGTACTCCTTTGAATAAGAAGGCCGAATGGATTGCAGACGCTGTAGGGCACGGAGATATTTTTCTTAGTTCCATGTCGGGGAAAAAGTCATTTGCTAACAAAATAATTGTAATTTTTTTTCGTGATCTGTATATAGTTATTTACAGGGGGTATGTCCAAAGAAAGCAGGTATTTCTGATAGATACTTCACTTTTTTGACTATCCAAGGCATCAGTCTGCATTTAGAAACTTTTCAATAACTTTCTCACACCAGTAGGTGGTGCCATCTCTATCATGAACTTGTTCGTGGTGCCCTGTGTCATTCCTGGATCCATGAAGCTCCCTCATTGTAGTACTGACATCAGTTAATTTTTTCAGCACCATCCACGCAATCTGGAGCTCTTAAACCTTCCCCAGGAGAATTATCATTATTAGAAAATGTCTTTGTTCTTTTATCCTAATAGGCGCAGTTTTCTTTATTTTGTCGCCGCTGAAAGAATATGAATTGAAGCCATGTCAAGATTGCAAGGGTTAGATGTCTATCATGGACTTTCATTTCATGTGCATTGGAGTCTACCACGATATTGACACCTGTGACGTCTGTCAAAAAAGGACTCCATGTTGCGTAAATAAAGAGGAGAAAAAATGTTTCTGGCCAAAGTGTGGGATGAACGTTGGGGACATCAACAAATCTCGTACAAGATCAAAATCTCCATCACCTCATTCTTTCAAGTCATCGAATTAAAACTCAAGAAAGAGGAGAATACACATTTATACCACTGTCTCTATCATGCTGGCTCCCACATTGTAGATACTATATGCCGAATCATTTAAATTGGACACACTGGTGATACCACTCCCCAAATCAGAAGACCCGGGGCCCTGGCCTCCACATTCAGTACCTTTCTACGCTCAACCTAGACTTCAAAATATTGAGTAAGGTCCTGGCCATGAGACTAGCTCCACACATGGAACCTTTAATTCACCCAGACCAGTATGGGTTTATTCCAATGGGAAATACTACCTTTAATCCACACAGACTACATCATGTCATGTCATTTCATGTATCACCTGGAAGTAGAACTTCACCCAACTCGAAAAAGAATTTGATTCTCTACGATGAGGCTTCCTATTTGCAGTTATGCGTCAAATGGGGCTGAGTGAGGCATGGGTGAAGTGGGCTAGGCTGTTCTATGCATCCCCTACGGCCAGGGTGCGGACAGGTGGTATGTGCTCAGTCCAATATTCAATCCATAGAGGCACCAGGCAGGGAGGGATACCCTTTGTCGCCACTCCTGTTTGCAATCGCTATTGAGTCACTAGCAACGTTATTTTGCCAAAGAGCAGAGGATGACACTGGATGAAAAAGAGCATGTCATATTCCTCTATGCCAGTGGTTTTAAGACTTTCTAATGCTGAGCACCCCTCCCGTCCCGGTGGGAGGGGGGAAAAGAATCGGGTCCCCCCTAACAATTTTTCACAATCCTTTTATTGAATGGGCAATGTTTAAATATGTCTAGACTTGTTTAAACATTGCAGTTAAGTCCTGTTACCTTTTAAAAAATTTAATAAATGTTTTGTGCTTGAAACAAAGCACTTTTATCTGCATAATGCATCTTTTGGCCAGAGCCTGCTGCCCCCCTTGGATCACATGAGGCCCCCCAGGGGGACCCGCACCCCAGTTTGAAGTCCCCTGCTCCATGCAGATGATTTGCTCCTCTGTCTGAAAGATGGCTCTCATGGGGTGGCGAATGCAATGTCTATGCTGGGGGACTTTGCTATTTATTCTGGTCTGCATGTTAACACCACCAAAACGTATTTATTCCCTTTAATGACAGACAGTCCCTGGCCACATAATGTTCTGCACAGGCTTGTCTCGGCCCCTTTCTCCTTTAAACACTTGGGTATTAGGATATTCCACTCCCTGACAGACCTGCAGGAAGCTAACTTGGGTGCCACCCTCAGATCGCTAAAATCATGTGTACTCTTTTGGAGGTTCCTGAAGTTACCAACAATGACAGGATTTCACTAGCCAAAATGATGATGCTTCCCATATGTAGGAAGGTAGCCTCTTTCTAGCCTTGTTACCCCCACTTTTGGCCTGTTTGTGAGTATATGTCAGGGTGTTTTTACTGTCTCACTGGGATCCTCTTAGCCAGGGCCCAGGGCTCATAGTGAAAACCCTATGTTGTCAGTATGTTTGATATGTGTCACTGGGATCCTGCTAGCCAGGACCCCAGTGCTCATAAGTTTGTGGCCTATATGTGTTCCCTGTGTGGTGCCTAACTGTACCACTGAGGCTCTGCTAACCAGAACCTCAGTGTTTATGCTCTCTCTCTACTTTTAAAATTGTCACTGCAGGCTAGTGACTAATTTTATTAATTTTCATTGGCACACTGGAACACCCTTATAATTCCCTTATATATGGTACCTAGGTACCCAGGGTATTGGGGTTCCAGGAGATCCCTCTGGGCTGCAGCATTTCTTTTGCCACCCATAGGGAGCTCAGACAATCCTTACACAGGACTGCCACTGCAGCCTGAGTGAAATAACGTCCACGTTATTTCACAGCCATTTTACACTGCACTTAAATAACTTATAAGTCACCTATATGTCTAACCCTCACTTGGCGAAGGTTAGGTGCAAAGTTACTTAGTGTGTGGGTACCCTGGCACTAGCGAAGGTGCTCCCACATTGTTCAGGGCAAATTCCCCGGACTTTGTGAGTGCGGGGACACCAATACACGCTTGCACTACATCTAGGTCAATACCTGTATTTAGCATCACCATGGTAACTCCGAACATGGCCATGTAACATGTCCAGGATCATGGAATTGTCACCCCAATACCATTTTGGTATTGGGGTGACAATTTCATGCATCTCGAGTCTCTAGCACAGAGCCCGGGTACTGCCAAACTTGCCTTCCGGGGTCTCCACTGCAGCTAATGCTGCTGCCTGGTCCCAGGAAGGCAGAACAAAGGATTTCCTCTGAGAGAGCGTGTTACTCCCTCTTCCTTTAGAAATAGGTGTGAAGGGCTGGGGAGGAGTAGCCTCCCCCACCCTCTGGCTTATGCAGAGAGGGCACCAAAGGAGAAGTTCCTGGCACCTTCCGTTGTTGCAGAATCTTTGGCTTCTTCCACCCGGAGGCAGCCCTTTTGCACCTTTATCCGGGGTTTAGTGGGCTCCTGCCCCCCCTGGACACTTGCGTGACTCTTGGACTTGGTCCCCTTCCTTTACGGGTCCTCAGGTCCAGGAATCCGTCTTCAGTGTTTTGCAGTCAGTTGTTGTCCTTGCAGAAACCCCCATCTCGACTTTACTGTCTTTCTAGGGAAGTAGGGTAACTTTACTCCTACTTTTCAAGGTCTTGGGGTGGGGTATCTTGGACACCCTTAGTGTTTTCTAACAGTCCCAGCGACCCTCTACACACTACACTAGGCCTGGGGTCCATTCGTGGTTCGCATTCCACTTTTGGAGTATATGGTTTGTGTTGCCCCTAGACCTATTTCTCCCTATTGCATTCTAGTGTGATTCTACATTGTTTGCACTACTTCTCTAACTGTTACTTACCTGATTTGGTTTGTTTGCTTATAATTTGTGTATATTACTTACCTCCTAAGGAAGAGTATCCTCTGAGATACTTTTGCCATATTGTCACTAAAATAAAGTACCTTTATTTTTAGTAACTCTGAGTATTGTGTTTTCCTGTGATATAGTGCTATATGATATAAGTGATATAGTAGGAGCTTTGCATTTCTCCTAGTTCAGCCTAAGCTGCTCTTCTATAGCTATCTCTATCAGCTTAAGCTGCTAGAACACCTCTATTCTACTAATAAAGGATAACTGGACCTGGCACAAGGTGTAAGTACCACAAGGTACCCACTATAAGCCAGGCCAGCCTCCTACATTGGTGGTGCAGTGGTGGGATAAGTACTTGTAACTGCTTTACCACTTTGTCATTTGGTGCTTTTCATAAGAAAAACATATACCAAATATTTCAATATATGCACACTGAACCAAAACAGTTTACTGTTCTGCTCTAAAACTTTCTACTAAGTTTCTGAAAAGTTCTGAAAACTTTTTAACGTTTTCAAAAAGTTTGAAAAAGTTTTTTTCTCTGTGCTTGCAAAAGTTCTAAAACTTTTTCTTTCTCTGTCTTAAACCTGTTCTATCATGTCTGCAGTAGATCTTACTCCCAAAATTGTTCAGGCAACCTATGAGAGTTTAAACTTTAAAAGTTTGAGGGTTCTCTGCCTAGAAAGAGGTTTAAGCATTGGTAGGAATCCTACAAAAGACTTTCTCTTTAACCTTCTCCTAGAAAGTGACCAGAACCAGTCAGGAACAGGAGGTAGGAGGGGATGGTACTCAGTCAGACTCAGAGGAGTTCCCTGTAGAGATTGGGGAGGGTTCTTACAAAGACCTACCATCTAGCAGGCCACTTAGTGACACTGGTAGTGGGAGAGGGTCACACATTAGTAGGGCATCTTTCACTCCTAAAGGCCAGGTTACTAGGGTCCGGCCAGTTAGGAACAGGTCTCTCTCTGCCAATTCCCACATTTCCTCTGTATTCAAACATTCCCAAGCCTCCCACTCTGAGTATAACTTAATGGAAAGGGAGCTCAGAAAGCTGAGGTTGGAAGAGGCCAGGCTGAAGCTTAAACAGCAGCAGCTGGCCTTAGACAGGGAATCCCTGGATGTAGAGAGGGAAAGACAGAGATTGGGGTTAGTTCCCCATGGTGGCAGCAGCAGTATTTCTGATAGCAATCCTGTTAGAGAGCAAGATTCCAGAAATCTGCATAAGATAGTCCCCCCTTACAAGGAGGGGGATGACATTAACAAGTGATTTGCTGCACTTGAGGGGGCCTGTATGGTACAGTTGGTCCCTCAAAGGCAGTGGGCTGCTATCTTGTGGCTATCATTCACTGGTAAGGGTAGGGATAGGCTCCTTACTGTCAGAGAAAGTGATGCTAATAATTACAAAGTTTTGAAAGATGCACTCTTGGATGGATTTGGCTTAACCACTAAACAATACAGGATTAAGTTCAGAGACACCAGAAAAGAGTCCTCTCAAGACTGGACAGACTTTGTAGACTGTTCAGTGAAGGCCTTGGAGGGTTGGTTGTATGGCAGTAAGGTGACTGACTATGAAAGCCTGTATAATCTGATCCTGAGAGAGCATATTCTTAACAATTGTGTTTCTGATTTGTTGCACCAGTACTTGGTAGACTCAGATCTGACCTCTCCCCAAGAATTGGGAAAGAAGGCAGACAAATGGGTCAGGACAAGAGTGAACCGAAAAGTTCATACAGGAGGTGACAAGGATGGCAAGAAGAAAGATGGTGAGAAATCTCAGGATAAGCATGGGGATAAGGGTAAAACTAAAGATCCTTCTTCAAATCCTAAACACTCTTCAGGGGGTGGGGATAAATCAACTTCTTCCTTTTCTTCACAACCCACACACATTTAAAAGCCTTGGTGCTAATTGTGTAAAAATAAAGGCCATAAGTCCTGCCCAGGTAAACCCCCTGAGCCTACCACCACTAATGCATCAAACTCTAGTGCCCCTAGCAGTAGTGGTAATAGTGGTGGGACTGCTGGCAACAGTCAAAATAAGGGTGTAGTTGGGTTCACTTTTGGGTCCATCATAGAAACTGGGGTAGTCTGTCCCAAGACAGTTTCTGTCACACCTGGTGGCATGGGCCTTGCCACACTGGCTGCATGTCCCCTTACAATGGATAAATACAGGCAAATAGTTTCAATAAATGGTGTTGAGGCTCAGGCCTACAGGGACACAGGTGCCAGTATCACTTTGGTGACTGAAAACCTAGTGTCTCCTGAACAACACATCATTGGACAACAGTACACGATTATTGATGTCCGTAACTCCACTACGTTCCTGCCCTTAGCTATAATTCAGTTTAGTTGGGGTGGAGTTACTGGCCCTAAGCAGATGGTAGTATCACCTAGCTTACCTGTAGACTGTCTCTTAGGTAATGACCTAGAGGCCTCCGGTTGGGCTGAGGTAGAGTTTAATACCCATGCAGCCATGCTGGGTATCCCTGAGGAATTGCTTCCTCTCATATCAGCTGAAAAGAAAAAGCAAAGGAGAGAAAAAGGCCTGAAAACTCAGGATCCTTCTCCAACAACAGGTGAAAAGGGCATCAAAGTATCCCCTACCCACCCTGCCATTCAGGATACCATTCCTGTGGTGGGAGAAACCTCTCTTGGGGTGGGACCTGTACCAAGGGAGCCATCAGCTAGCACAGCTGTACTCCCTGAGGTAGAAGTACCTCTCTGTGGGATAACTAATATTGGTGAGAAATAGTGCACCCTCCAACCCTCCCATAGAAACTTTAGTGCAGCAACCCTGCACTGCCTCACAACACTTAGGAGAGCAGCCCTGCCCTAATGTGGAGCTCATAGGACAGCATCCCTGCCCTGCTCCAATTCAAGAGAAATAGCAACCCTGTTCTCTCTTACTGCCATATGGACAAAGTTTTTTCCCAGCTATGGCTTTATTGAGACAGCAGCCCTGTCTGGCATTTTCATCACTTGATATAGGTCCAGTGGACAATTCCCACTGCTCTAAACTAAAACTTATTGATAGGAACTCTGAGAGTATAACTTCACATTGTTGGCTAGCTAGAAAACTTCAAACAGGGTGGTTTACATCCCCACAGGGAAGTAATCATATAGTGGATGATAAAGGAAGTAACCAATCTATTGCAGAGCTACTATCTACTTATCACCACTTAGACAATAAATACTCAACTGGCCAAGGTTAGCCTTATTGTCCTGTGTTTGGGGGTGGGGTTGTGTAGGAAGGTAGCCTCTTTCTAGCCTTGTTACCCCCACTTTTGGCCTGTTTGTGAGTATATGCCAGGGTGTTTTTACTGTCTCACTGGGATCCTGTTAGCCAGGGCCCAGTGCTCATAGTGAAAACCCTATGTTGTCAGTATGTTTGATATGTGTCACTTGGATCCTGCTAGCCAGGACCCCAGTGCTCATACGTTTGTGGCCTATATGTGTTCCCTGTGTGGTGCCTAACTGTATCACTGAGGCACTGCTAACCAGAAGCTCAGTGTTTATGCTCTCTCTGCTTTTAAAATTGTCACTGCAGGCTAGTGACTAATTTTACCAATTCTCATTGGCACACTGGAACACCCTTATAATTCCCTTGTATATGGTACCTAGGTACCCAGGGTGTTGGGGTTCCAGGAGATCCCTATGGGCTGCAGCATTTCTTTTGCCACCCATAGGGAGCTCAGACAATCCTTACACAGGACTGCCACTGCAGCCTGAGTGAAATAACGCCGACGTTATTTCACAGCCATTTTACACTGCACTTAAGTAAATTATAAGTCACCTATATGTCTAACCCTCACTTGGTGAAGGTTAGGTGCAAAGCTACTTAGTGTGTGGGCACCCTGGCACTAGCCAAGGTGCTCTCACATTGTTTAGGGCAAATTCATCGGACTTTGTGAGTGCGGGGACACCATTACACGCGTGCACTACATATATGTAGCGTCAAAATGGTAACTCCGAACATGGCCATGTAACATCCCCAATACCATTCTGGTATTGGGGGGACAATTCCATGCATCCCCGGGTCTCTAGCACAGAGCCCAGGTACTGCCAAACTTGCTTTCCTGGGTCTCCACTGCAGCTACTGCTGCTGCCAACCCTTCAGACAAGTTTCTGCCTCCCTGGGTCCTGGGCAGCCTGGTCCCAGGAAGGCAGAACAAAGAATTTCCTCTGAGAGAGGGTGTTACACCCTCTCCCTTTAAAAATAGGTGTGAACGGCTGGGGAGGAGTAGCCTCCCCCATCCTCTGGAAATGCTTTGATGGGCACAGATGGTGCCCTCTCTGCATAAGCCAGTCTACACTGGTTCAGGGATCCCCCAGCCCTGCTCTGGCGTGAAACTGGACAACTTAAAGGGGAGTGACCCCTCCCCTGACCAGCACCTCCCAGGGGAGGTGCCCAGAGCTCCTCCGGTGTGTCCCAGACCTCTGCCATCTTGAATGCAGAGGTGTGAGGGCACAATGGACAGCTCTGAGTGGCCAGTGCCAGCAGGTGACGTCAGAGACCCCTCCTGATAGGTTCTTACCTCTCTCAGTAGCCAGTCCTCCTCTGTGGGCTATTTAGGGTCTCTCCTGTGGGCATCTCATCAGATAAGGAATGCAAGAGCTCACCAGAGTTCCTCTGCACTTCCCTCTTCGACTTCTGCCAAGGATCAACCTCTGACTGCTCCAGGACGCCTGCATAACCACAACAAAGTAGCAAGAAGACTACCAGCAACATTGTAGCGCCTCACCCTGCTGGCTTTCTCGACTGTTTCCTGGTGGTGCATGCTCTGAGGGCTGTGTGCCTTCACCCTGCACTGGAAGCCAAGAAGAAATCTCCTGTGGGTCGACGGAATCTTCCCCCTGCTAATGCTGGCACCAAACGTCTGCACCACTGGTCCTCTGGGTCCCCTCTCATCCTGACAAGCTTGGTCTGTGGAATACAGGAGTAGGGTCCAAGTGTCTTCCACAGTGCAGCGGCCCTTCTGTCCAAATTTGGTGGAGGTAAGTCCTTGCCTCCCTACGCGAGACAGTAATCCTGTGTACTGCGTGAACTGCAGCTGCTCGGGCTCGGGCTTCTGTGCACTTTTGCAAGACTTCCTTTGTGTACAGCCTAACCCAGGTCCCCAGCACTCCGTCCTGCATTGCCCAACTCGCTGAGTTGGACTCTGATGTCGTGGGACCCTCCTTTGGGACTCTGAGTTGACCGCTGTCCTCAGATCTTCTAAGTGCCTGTTCGGGTACTTCTGCGGGTGCTGCCTTCTTTTGCGGGGGCTCTCTGAGTTGCTGAGCGCCCCCTCTGTGTCCTTCTCCAACAGGCGACCTCCTGGTCCGGTCCTTCCTGGGCCCCAGCAGCACCCAAAATCCTCAACCTCGACTCTTGCAGCTAGCAAGGCTTGTTTGCAGTCTTTCTGCGTGGAAACAACTCTGCATCCTCCAGCACGCCGTGAGACATCTTCTGACCAAAGGAAAAGTTCCTGGTACCTTCTGTTGTTGCAGAATCTTTGGCTTCTTCCACCTGGCGGCAGCCCTTTCGCACCTTCATCCGGGGTTTGGTGGGTTCCTGCCCCCCCTGGACACTTGCGTGACTCTTGGACTTGGTCCCCTTCGTTTACAGGTCCTCAGGTCCAGGAATCCGTCTTCAGTGTTTTGCAGTCAGTTGTTGTCCTTGCAGAATCCCCTATCTCGGGGTAGTAGGGTAACTTTACTCCTACTTTTCAGGGTCATGGGGTGGGGTATCTTGGACACCCTTAGTGTTTTCTAACAGTCCCAGCGACCCTCTACACACTACACTAGGCCTGGGGTCCATTCGTGGTTCGCATTCCACTTTTGGAGTATATGGTTTGTGTTGCCCCTAGGCCTGTTTCTCCCTATTGCATTCTAGTGTGATTCTACATTGTTTGCACTACTTTTCTAACTGTTACTTACCTGATTTGGTTTGTGTGCATATAATTTGTGTATATTACTTACCTCCTAAGGGAGTGTATCCTCTGAGATACTTTTGGCATATTGTCACAAAAATAAAGTACCTTTATTTTTAGTAACTCTGAGTATTGTGTTTTCCTGTGATATAGTGGTATATCATATAAGTGGTAACGTAGGAGCTTTGCATGTCTCCCGGTTCAGCCTAAGCTGCTCTGCTATAGCTACCTCTATCAGCCTAAGCTGCTAGAACACCTCTATTCTACTAATAAGGGATAACTGGACCTGGCACAAGGTGTAAGTACCACAAGGTACCCACTATAAGCCAGGCCAGCCTCCTACATTCCCATACTACTTTATTATCTTGTTAACCTGCGGGTTAAGATACAATCCGCATGGTTTAATCAACTAGACTCACAACTATGTGACGTAATCTGGGATGGTGAGCGGTATAGAGTTTGTCTGGAGGTCCTTCGCAACCCCCTAGATGAAGAAGGGTTGGGTGTACCAGACTTTGACTTATGTTATGTGGCGGCGCAGCTGCAATGAGTAGGTGGGTGGTTGGAGTGTGATAACCTAGATGAGCTGGGATATCCAGGGGGGTTGAATGGCCTGTGGCCTCTCCTAGCAAAACTGCTCAACAAACCAGAAGGGCCCCCCAACCACGGATATTGTTGGAAGCGTCCTTCTGATGCTGGAAGAGCTGCCTTGGTAGATCGAGGGAGATCCCCATATACGTGCAGGCATTGCCTTTAGTAGGACTACCACACAGGGATGCATTAACTGCGTTTAAGCATAAGCAGCTTGTGTCATGGACAGAGGTGGGATTAACAATGGTGTGAGACTCCTTTCAACAGGGTCACTTATGCCTTTTGCATATCTAGTAGAGCAGCATAGCTTACCTCCGGGCCAATTTCTAATCATTGTGCTCTACTGTAGTCCTTTAGAGATTTGTGGCTGAGCACTGACCAAGAACTGAAAACGCACATAGTATTACAAAGTCTATTGACACTAGGGAGGGCTAGACATTTGGTGAAGTGGCTTTATTGGATACTATTGCATACAGTCCAAAGGCCCTCATTAAAGACCACACAGAGGTGGGAGACACTGCTAGGGCTGGATATATTGTACACAGAATGTTGAAAAATATTGGCCTATACCCATAGGGGTTCTAGGAATACAAGACTAAAGAATAGCCAATTCATTTATTTGCACATGACATATTTAACACCTCACAGACTGCAGGTCACATATTGTGGGTGGGGGGGGTCTAAACAATCAATGTCCAAGATGTTCCTCCCTGGATGCTGATTTTGGTCATATGACATGGAGGTGTCCTGTAATCCACAGATTCTGCGCAACTGTTGTGTCATGTTGAATGAGGTACTCAATTCTAACCTTCCATGTATACCAGAGGCCTGCTTGATGGGATTGTATTCTAGGCCTAGACCTAAAAAGGTGGGCAATAGGTTTGTGGACCGGGCCATGATAGTGGTCAAAGATGCATAGCGAAAGAGTGGAAATCAGGGTTGGGTCTAACAGTGCCAGGCTGGAAACAAGAAGTGACAGTGTGGGCTAGGGCTAGGAATGGCCACTACTTCAAGGTGATAAACAGGGGGTACGGAGACGACCATTGGCGGGGCTTTGGTCAAACATCTTGGGCACCTGGGAACACCAGGGTGAAGATACTGGGACAGATATGAGCTCAGTGGCCTCTTTCACTTAAGATCCCAAGGGACCCTGCTAACCAATATTGCCAATTGAGACCTACAAGCCCTGGGACCATATTTGTAGCCTAGAAGTTGTAAGGGAATTCATAGATGAAGCTGGTGCTAAATGTAGGTAAGGGGCTTGACCTCTACAATAGGCGGAACCCCCCCACACATACACACACCAGCTCCTCTATACTGGCGCAGACAGATGATAACCAGATCCAGCCTTCTGACAATGGTGTCACAGAAAACACACAATAATGGTAATGGATGAACCCCTGGAAGGACCCTAGTTTGGTTTGATATGTTATTAGTTTGTAGCACAGTTCGATCCATATTGGCTGCCGTGGAACCTAGTACATGAGAATTGTCAACTAGAATGCATACAGGATGTACAATCACTTTTATGCTGTTGCATAGCTTCTTATGATGTGATGCTAGAGTTCCACAAGTACTACTTATGCTTACATTATGGTGCAAATGGAACATAAAGTGATTAGAAGTAGTACTTTTTCTCGACGATGTACATGGTTGTAATATGTATTCTTCTTGATTAATGCAAATAAAACAATATAGATCATAAAAAAAAGAGAGAAGACACAAGTCCAGATGTTGTTCTTCAAGAAGCAAGTTACCAAGGCCTTTAATGTCATCTCTTCCAGCATCGGGCCAAGAACAACCTACTGAAGCTGAACTGGCTCCCGGCTCTCTGTCAATGGCAGCAACTTAAGGAGGTCCGGCGCCAGCGGCACCATCAGATCCAGTGCTGGTTTCAGCTAGTGTTCTAACTATGGCACAGATTCTGAGGCCCCAGTCTGGACTTTCATACCCAGAGCTTTATTCACCAGGTACAGAGCCATCACTGTTCTTGAACGCCTTGTTCAACATCTTTAACAGGGCTATGATCCCCACTGGTGCACCGACTGACCCCATAGGACAGATGGCATACTATCTGGGAGTTTTTCTGGCACTCGTATCTGGTGCCCTTCAAGCCCTTCCTGCCTTTGCCTCAAGTGCCCTAAGCATCTACAAATCCAGCCTAATTTCCTCTAGTGTTGGAACGCAACAGATCTCCGGCACCGCAGTCAAATCCAAAGGAGCCTCAGACTACACCACCCGTACCACAAAGTACGCCACAAGAGCTGCCACCAACCCAGCCAGAATCCTTTCCTGTTATATTTCATCATTCCAGTAGGGAAGCACAGAGGCGTATAGAGGCTTTTCTTTGGAGATGAAGATGCCCAAGACTTGAAAGAAGCAAGAGAACTCAACAGTTTCACTGAATGAGAACTGCTCTCCCCAACAGGTCTTCCTCCACCTGAAGTGACATAATATCACTATGTAGTGAGGAAAGCAGCAGTAATGCTTGACCTGCAACTTCCAACAATGGAGTTCAAATCAAATATCTGTATGGAGATCAAATCAAGCATCTGTATGGAAGGGCTGCATTCTACCTTTGTCTAACGGAGCCACTTCTTCCTTTTAATGAAGGCCTGACTGGGCCTATCTTGGCTATTTGACAGAAGACAAAAACATCTACAGTTGAATCCAAGCAAATAGCTTGCTATTACAAACCTGACCCTGGGGACCCTGACTTCTTGTCAACCCGTCCATCCCCAGCACGCCTTGTAGTACAAGGTTCATGTTCTTCAAATTTAACTCCTGGATTGTTTCCATCCACACCATGTAACCAGGAGTCAAAGAAAATAGAACAATATGCAAGTAAGATATTTTCAGCTGGAAGCATGGCTCTCAAGACCACAAATGCCACTTGCCTTATGGGAAGATATGTGCATGCTGCGTTGGACTTTGCTCAGACTGGATCCTTAACCAATCAAACGAGTTTTATGCCCACATCAAAGAGCTCATAAATGATGGTCTGGACACTGCAAAGAAGGTCATACCATCTGGACTTCACACTGTGGACTCAGTGACTAGAGCTATAGGGAATTTAGCCTCCTAAAGGAGACATATATGATTGTGAAATTCAGGCTTTTCCACAATGTCCACACAACACTCATGGACTTACCCTTTGATGGATGTCATCTTTGGTGCTTAGTCGGAATCAGCACATCAAAGTTTCAAAGACAGCAAAGTCATTGCTACAAAGTCATTGCTACATCCTTGTTCTCCAAACCCCATCTAGGGATTACCGCCAATTCAGGAAATTTTGGTTGTTTAGTATAAGCTTCTCTTTTCGAGGATGCCAGTTATATTTTGCTCAACTGCATCAGCTGGCAAACTTCCTCTACAGACATTACAGAGAGCATGGCAGAGGCAAAAAACATGCACTACACCTTCCTCCTTCCACCTCTTCCTCATCCTCTTTCCCAGCCACTACAGGAAAACAGCCCTAGTTCTGAATTACCAGAACACATTTTGGAAGACGGATATCCCTCTTTCCACAATCATGGAGTACCAGAACTTCAGATGTTTGAGTCTTCCAAATTGTAGAAACATGGTATGCCCTACCCTCCCATCAGTCACCACCTCCCATCCATCTCTGGCCAGATGCAGTTCTATAGATCCTCTTCAGGCTCACCTGTCTGATATTCTCTATTGTGCCTTCCAGCAAGGTTTCGCAGTGGCTACTGTAAAAGGTTTTTTGGCCTCCTTATCAACTTTTTAATTTCTACAGGACCGACCTTCTCTCTTTAAGTTTCCATTTGTTATGTGATTCCTCAAAGGACTTACAAACAAGTACCCTCCTACTCCATTAATTATAACACAAAACGCAATCTTAATTTGGTTCTTACTTCCTTTCTGTTTCCCATTTGAACCTTTACGCAGTTGTCCCTTATGTTTATTAACATTCTGGACTGCCTTCTTAATTGCTATCATCTCAGCTAGGTAGGTAACTGAACTTCAGGTTCTGAGTTTAAAGCCTCCCTTCACCCCCGTCTTCCCTGAGAAACTGGTATTATGACTAGGGTTTCTTTCCTGCCTAAAGTGTCCACTTGCTTTCACTTAGGTCAGTCCATCACTCTTCCCACATTCTTCTCTCTGCCACAGTCTACAAATGAGGTGAAAAGACTTCAACAACTTGATCGCAAAAGAACGGTCAGCTTCTACGTGGACAGAACACATGAATTCAGACTGGATGAACCGCTGTTTCTGGGCTGTGTTGGACAAATGAAAGGCTAAGCAGTCAACAAAAGGACATTATCAAGAGAGATTATCCAATTAATCAAGATCTTCTATGCCATGGTACTAAGGAGATTCCAGAAGGTATCAGGGCTCATTGTGCAAGAGCCAAACCTTCTACTTCAGGGCTAGTGAGTGGAGTGCCTGTGGCATTTATCTGCAAAGCAAAATCTTGATCCTCCCTTCACACTTTTGGAAAACACTATTATCTGGATTCTGCAATGAGGCGGAATGGTCACTTAGCTTGTTCCTTTCTTCTGATTTTTTTCGGTGTAGACAACCATGCTGCACCCACTGCCAAGTAGGGGACTGATTAGGGAATCTGTTCAAAAGGTGAGGCATCTGCAGGTAGAAGTATCCATCAGAAGAACAAGTTACTTAACTTTGGTAATGCATTTCCTAGTGGATCCTATCTGCAGATTCGTCTCTGACCCACCCACCTCCCCATTGCATGGCTGTGTCTACCAATAGTTTTGTTGCTTTCCATTCTTCATATTACTGAAAACTGCACCTATCTAAATGAGATGTTGGTTTCATTTGTTTGCCTCGAAGATGTGCTAAAAATGGACGGCAAGTGATGTCAGAATGCTGTTGGGATGCTTTAGGGCTCCAGTAACTTCAACGTCATGACTGAGCCAGTACATCCTGCCAGCTTGGGAGAGCTATTGAAAAGTTTCCAGATCCATACTGATGCCTGGAATATTCAAAAGGTCAGGAATTTGCAGGAAGATATAGTATCCACCAGAAAAAAGTGTTACCTGACGTAAGTAACTTGTTCTTCAATGATCAGGGCCCTGATAGTAGCCAACCTCCACTACCAACATGTCAATATTTCATGGGCATCAGAGTGTAAGGTTACTTGGGAGTAGAGATGACCTTATTGTTCAGAGCTTAATCATCTTTCCCTGCAGTCTGCTCTGTCTCGGCTCTAGCGCTGGGAGGCCTCTGGGTACCTATGCGCCCCATAAATCGTCTTAACTAAACCAAACCTGCTGGAAAATTTCCTGTCAGTCACGTTATCTGGGTAGATGAATAATTCACTGTAGTTCTGAAGATTGTAAATTAGGCTGAGATCTGTCCCATATAACATTGGTGATTTTTAGTGACAGCACCCAAACTTCAGCTCTGTTGCTATGTTTTTCCTCCCTGCAGTTTCCTTTTTGAGAAACAGCCTAGTTCGTTTTGCTTCTTCACTTGTGACAAAACCTTAGCATTCTTCTTTGGTCCACAGTGATTTAGCTTCAATCTTCCTGCATTTACACCAGTTTTTGTTATAGTTCTCAACTAGTTTTCCTATGTATTTAGATTTCTTGCTCATTTTTGTTGTGAGGTCAGTGGGGGTATTTATAGGTTATGCTGCTGTAGCACTTTCATCTCTTGCCTCAACTCTGCTTTCACTTTTCTATATGATAGCGCTTAGTTTCAAGATACAGATGACCACTTACAAAAGCCTTACAGTTCTAAGACAACGTATCATAGAATCTAAACTGTGACACTAGATTGTAATATGTACCCCTTAGCATTTGGTGAAAAACATTTTGTGGACATTGAACAAAAGTATTGATTCAATAATTCTCCTTTTCTCTTGCGCTTCCCAAGCCTTCTGATGCATATCTGTTTTACCCTTATACCTGGAAAAAAGGTTTTGATTCACTGATTCAAGAAAATTGGCAATTTCGTCATCTGTTTGTCCACGTGCTCGCCTTGCTACCCTGACGTAAACTTTATTTCTGTACTCGCTTGCCATGGTGCTTCATTGCACATTTGAAATATTGGCTTTTAATCTTTATTGTTGTTCCAATAAATGGAATACTGTGATGGCTTTTCCTCTTTCTTTCATGAACATGCCTAGTATGTGAGTCTTCCTCTGGCTTCGTTTATGGTCACATATACGTGTTGTGCTTCATCTTGACTAACTACCTTAAGAGAACATACTTTGTAAAATGTTTATCTTTGCAAAGTTGCCTCTCTTGCACTATTAGGGATTTGCATAAGTAAACACTTACTCTGCCACTCTTCTTAGCTTGAAACACATTGATTGGTGGGTAATGGAATCTGGGTACTCATATCTTTTAACATTTATGTCCCTGTTTTTAGATCAAAGTCCAAAACATGGTACTTGTTAGTGGGTATTGTTGCTTGAAGAGCAGCCCCTGTGTCAAGTCTGCACTATCACTGTGCCCATCCGCATGTGCAGTTCCAGCTAACATATGACAAATACAATTGAAGTGATTGGATGGTCAGTGTATCAGAGTGCATGGTTTGTAGTACTGGCTTGGTCACTTACCTTGTGCCTATGAATATGCCCCTGGGTTGCATTGCTCAAGAGATCCAATGCAATGGCTGTATGAGGCTGTGCATAGGTTGCAAGGCTTGTGTGATGACTTATCATGGGTGTAACAAGCATGGGTGAGTGACAAGACATAAGTTGGAGGCATGGGTGCGCATTTAATGTTGGTGTTTACCTGTGCGTGTGTTGAACTTAATGATTGGATATTTACTTACCAGGAGATTGTGGGAGTATGCATGGATCGCAGTCCCTTAATATGAGAGTGCATAAGATGCAGTAATCACTTACCATGACTGTATGAATGCAGCTGAATTGTGAGACTGAAAGTGTAGTCCTTGGATAATCACAAGTGAACGAGTTGTATCAGTTGCAGTTGCTGACTGATTACTTACCAGGACTATATGAGAGTGAGCAGCGGTTGCACTATGCGGTTTATCAGTTATAGAGGTGTGTGAGAGTAAATGGGTTATGGTGTTTAGGTGATCATGTTTATGGGTGCATGAAAGTATGCATGGGTTGCAGTGCTGGGGTTTCAGTTAGTGCTGGGGACCCTGAGGGAGGATGAGACTTTTGAGATGGAGACAAGTTATATGTATTCAAGTCCAGCCCTTTTATGCGAGATCCATGCAGTAGGAAATTCTCACAAGTGTCTATTGCTTACTGATGAACAGTTTATCATAAATATAGATATATATATGTATATCGCATTTAATATTATTACTATTAATAATGGTATATAACATTAGAAAAGCAGACAATATTGCACCCCAATAATGGGATAAAGGGGTTCTCCATGCACGTTCATGCACCTGTCTCCATATGGAGGCATGCGAGTCCCGGCTGCTCTCCTCGTCCAACTGCAAAAGTTGGGGCGATCCTGCACTCCCTATCCAATCTGCAAAAGGCCTGTTGCACCTCTGCATGGCCATTGTGGAAGCTTCTGGGCACCCCGAGCGAGGCAGAATGGGTGTGAGGGTTGGATGTGAGGATGAAGTTCGTCTGGGCATCCCAGGAGGCTGATAATTCAAGAAGAAATGTTTGATGCCCTGTTGGTTCCAGCCTTTTGTTGCAAAGTTTGTGCGAATCTCCATCAAGTGCCCACTTCTGCTACTTCATGCCACTGCGTAAGACCTGGTTAGCTGCGATCAGCATTACACTAATGATGAAGGCGATGGCAAATGCACAGATTAGGCTCTTCCGTACACAGGTCTGTCGGATTTGCTGGTTTGGAGAGGCTGAGTGAGTATAAAAACAGATGGAGGGAACAGGAGAACAGTGTAGGAAAGGGGTTTGGAAAAAATAAATAAAGGTTTAGATAAGAGATGAAGGGTAAAACGTGTGAAAATAAACAGGGTTTGGAAAGTGGAAGAATTAAAATTTGAAGGGTAGGAAAATAGAATGAGGAAGATGAAATTAAAGTATGAAGAAAATGAGGTTGAGTGGAATATCAGGAGAGATCAGGCAACAATTACGATGTGGAGATGTGGTACACAATGGAAGTAGAAAGAAATGATCAGATAATAATGTAAAGATGTGGAGCAGTAGAAAAGGAAAGAAAATAGTTTTGTGAAGATGTAAAGATGTGCGAATTGGCAGGAAGTAGGAAAGATGGTGAGGTACAATGGGATAGCAGGAGGAAAGTACAGAAGGAGGATGGATTGGACGCGTACAGCAGGAGTGACGAAAATTGTTGATGGTGAAATGTAGAGGTACAGTGCATTTGGTGTATATGTTAAGGTTATTAGGTTAAGAGATAAATGAGGAGAGAATTATGGAAAGATGGTTCAGGTAAGACATAGTGCAGGACAAAAGCAGGGAAGGAATGTAAGGTGAAATAGAAGAGAACAGCAAAAAGTTAAAATTCTGGTTAGTTGGAACTCCATACTTGTATTCACACACATCAGCTCAGTTTTATGAGAACTGTCTTACATCTTGGAAAAACAGAACTCATGGTAACTCCCCATGCTAGGAAGCCTTTCAAAAATAGATAATTTCACACTATTCCAAAAACAAGAGAAGTCGATACTTTGACATCTTTTAAACTCAGGCAGACATACCAAAGCAAGTTGCGATCTCCCTACCATTGTCATGATTGATGAAAGCTAACCAATGTGGATCCCTGTCTTCAAGGTCCAAGAATACTAGATACAATTCTGAAAATTAATAAATTGCCTGTGGTTGATCAGGGGCAGCTAATTTGCCTCGCTTATCAGCAATGTGGATGCAGATTACATTATTATGCAGGACACATTGATAAACAATGAACATCGCCAACCAGTGTTGAAGGGCAGTTACACCCCGGAGCATACATGCAAGGGCAAGAGCTATCTAATTACCACCAAAAATCAATGTGGGATTTAAGAAATCTGGGCCTTCTCAGGTCAGTAGACACCAGGTCTACCTAAGCAGGATTAGATGGAGATGTGCTTATATTACGCCAATGAACAGTTCAATGATTCTCAGTGGCCATTGTTGATCGAGAAACCTCGCAGACATCCAATGATTCTCAAAAGCCGAATTTGGTTGTTCATAATGTTCTACCTTTGCAACTGAAAGCATTCAGGCCTTGATTATGAATATTGCGGAATTCAATTCGGAGATTCCCAGTGCCCGGAGTTAATAATACCAACTAGAAACTCTGTATGGAATTCCTGCAATTACAATTTAAACCCCTCGGAATGGAAAATATTTGTGCACATCCAGATTCCTACATTGTATTACCTTGTCCTAGAGGTTTAACACATACATTTACCACCTACCCTAAGCAGTTGGTAAATATGTGCCTGGAAGGCTGATGTGAGTTATGAGAAGGAAGGCGGATCAGGACAGTGGTGTAGGAAAGGGGAAGAAGTGTCATAGCAGGAGGGAACATTGCATATTATCACCTTGCTGTGGAAGTTCAGACAGAGACATGGAACATAGACTGGCTGCAGTTGTAACCCAGGCCTAAAGTGATTTTACCGACTGCTTTTGTGGTTTGTGAAATCATGTTTAGTGTTCCTGCAACCGAGAAAACAGGGTACTGAGTTACCAGGTCAGTCATTGTACCGAATGGAGAGCATATATGAAACCATTCTGAACTTTAGCTTCCTGTGGAAGGAGAAAATGTTTTTATGGTAAACAAACAACATGATCTCTGTAACCCATGCAGGGGTAAAGTGCCCAAACAATGTGAATGGGTCTTCATTTGGCTTTTGGATTCAACTTACATTGCACAATGCATGTGCAAACTAAAGATCGTGAATGTGTCCCTCTGTACAGTGGTCATCTAACATACTCTTCCAAGTAATAAATCCGGTACATAATGAGCATGCACATGCTTACTCTCCCACTTTCCCTAATAGGCAGGGATGAGTATCTGGGGCCTTGGTGAGTTTATCTTCAAGTAATATTGCAATGAATGTCTGTACCCTAGCTGCTAAATGTGACTGGATTAAAATTACTGCTGTGAAGCTGTTTTCAAATGCTGCACAGTTCAGATCTATTATTTAGGTTAATGTGTATGTGTCTTTGGGAAATATGACTTGTCGTTTTAATCAGGTAGCTAAACTAGAGGAAGATGTATGTAATTTGTTGATTAATGCCTCACAGAGCTTAGTTATAGTTATGGGTGATTTTAACACCAAATTATACAAAAACGATGAGGAAGGAGTAACTACTGACTATGGTACATCTCAGGTTGTAATTCATCATACAATCAAATGTAATCATACAACAAGCTCAAGCTTTGGCAGGAAATGTAATGAGATATTACTTAATTTAGGGATGGTATGACTGGGAGATTTCAAGGGGATATTCTGGCAAAAAGAACCTTTAGATTTGGGAAGCTGAATTGCTCTATTGATTACATATATGTTCCTATAAAGGCACTTTGACCTAGTATTTTATTTTAGGGTATTATATGAAACTGGGAGTGACAACTTTCCTCTAAGCATGCTTTTGAGACCTGAAATTGGTAAGGATATTCGGGCCAGATATAGCACAGTGTTTTTCCCATTCTGTGTCAATGGGAAAATGTATTCGTACATATGGCCCTTAGATCCCCCATTCCATTTATGGTTGAATGCTCCAGAAGAGGCATAGCCCGTCTTGGAGATAAGCAAATTGAGTTACTCACCCAGTTACAGACTTGTATAGAAATTGATGATATAAAATTATCCACAAGTAACTTTTGTGATTGGTATAAGTAATGTATGTTAAGAATAATTGATTGCTTGAAGGATGATTGTAGGAATATATATGCCATAAACATTAGGGTATCCTATCAGAAAAAGAAAGGAGTAACTTTGTTTGATACTCGTTGCCAGTCATTAAAAAGAAATTGAGAAAAATGAAATCAGGGAAAGATGGGCCTTAAGATAGTTATCAAAAAAGAGTGAGTATGATAGAACAAAAATGGAATATAGGTTAGTAATTAAGCAGAAAAAAAGTACATTTCTTGAAGGAAAGTAGCAGGAGGTGATAAAGGGGACCAAATCTAAAAATGTTTAAAAGTTGTGGATGCTGGTGCAAGATAGTACAGACTTGGCAATCCCCAGAAAATTGTGTGGTTCCAGTAGTCAAGTGGTTAGAGTTCTTTAAACAGATATATTGTAATGGGGTCACTGACCATTTCATAATTAAGTATGATGAGGATTTCCTAAATAGCATATCGATAAAAATGATTACTGAAACGATTATCGCACTGAGGTTTACTAAGGCTGCCGGGCCAAACAATTTGTCCTCCGTGATTATTAAGGTAAATAGTGATTGGTGGGCTTCACTATTTTATCAAGAATGTAGGTTGGTGGTAACCTCGGGAACCGTGCCTGAAAGCTGGAAGGGCGCAGTTATAAAATATATATATTCAAAAAGGGGGGATCCTTGTGATCCTTTGCGTTATAGGATGATTAGCTTTTCTGATGTGAGTCTAAAAGTGTTCTCCAAACTATTAATGAAGTATCTAAAAGAAAGCTTGGACATTATGGAAGGATCTCATATGCATAGAACAAGGTGGTTTTACAAATGGACATGCGACCATTAATCATTGTTTCAGTTTATAGGCAGTAGCAAAGAAGTCAATTAAAATGGGTGGGTAACCTTATTGCTACTTTGTTGATTTCATAGCTGCATTTGATTTGTTAAATAATGATAAATTGTGGGAAAATCTGAATAACTTGGTGGTCAATGTAGGGATTTTAAATATTGTGGAGGAAGTGCATAGGGTTAATTGAGCAAGTGTCGAATTAAACCATGAAGGCTTTATGTCTCGAGATATTGCTGAATAATGGCCTACACCATGACCTCCTTTTTTGCGTATTCTTAGAGTGGAGCTCCTGTCTAAATGAGGTGCAAACAAGAGCAATTTCTTGTGTTCTTGGGTTAGAAATGTTTGACAAGGTCTATGGTTTTTATGATATTACGTCTGTGTTAAAAGACTTAAGGTAATGGTACAAACAGAATTCTTCTTTAGTACAGAGATCTTTTGTATGAGTGACTTTTATGATTGTAATGTGCTGGAAGGCCAGTATCTTAAGAGATTGCTATGTCTCCCTCACTCGTCCATAGTTGAAGTGCTTGTAATAGAAACAAAGATTGTTTCATGATATTCTTTCTCTATGAAACTTTGTTTAAGATTTTGAAACAGACTCTTAATGGATGGTGAGGACAAAATTTCAAATTTTGTAAAAAATACCTCTTCCATAGTGATCTGTCATGAGCTACAAGTGTTAGAAAGCCTTTAAAGAATTGTTATGCTTTGGCCTTCTAGGACTCTCCCACTATAAAAAGGTCACAGATGGATGGATACATGAAAATAGAGATTTGGTCTAGAGAAGAAGACTATAGATATCTAGGTCCGAAAATATCAGTTATCCACTTATTGTAATCATGGCATAATGAGGAGGTAAATCCGTGCACTACAGGTCTACTGGATCCATGCTTGCAAAATACTTTGTGAATATAGACTGGGTATCAGCCCTTTACTATTGAATCACCCAATGTGACTTTTAGAGTTGGAGAATTTTGCAACTGTGGATTAAATATGAAATGTACTAGTGTGCACATTTTGTTGGACTGCAGGCTTTATGTTAGAGAAAGGTGTACATTTATAAAGCCTATTTTCATGAAATATGATATTAGCTCGTCATGTAGCTTTAAGGTGTTTGTGCTTTGTGTACTTTAGATGTAATAATTGCACTTGAGAAATTCCTACAAGTTATTGGGAAGCAAAAGTAGGGGCGATTAACATACTAGATGATTTTAATAATTGATACTTTAGTACTGTTGTTTTAATTTATATGGATTTAAATGTATGTTCTTTTATCGTTTTAATGCTATGAAATGAGCCTTTGGTTATGTCTGTGTATGGAATAGTTTAATGGTCTACGTCCCTAATAAATTAATTTACTACTGTACTTTCTAATAAATGGAGGGATAATTCCTTTGTTGATTCATTGGACAGGCAATGGGTCTTTACTGCCGAGGAGGGGATGGGGATGGAAAGAGGTAACATAGTAATATTTGTCAGAACATGTTATTTTTCTTGTTAACTATACACACTAAAGCATAACAAATCTATAAGCATAGACTTAACAGGAGACCCTGCATGCAGATGGTGAAAATGGAAGAGAGAACCTTGGGTAATAGTGAGATGACTTAGAAGTGAATGGTATTTTAAAAGAGAAAAGTGGAAATGTTATGAAATTGCAAACATTTTAGTTACATATTGCCAGACGGAGTTAACCTATCCACGTAAGATCAATGTACATCACAATAAGTTTCCAAATATGGATGACTTAACATTTTTCTAACGGCAGTGTAAGACAAAATGTCACCATTCCATTACAGGCATAATATTATAGCTTAGGTCCATTGGACAAATAATGAAACCCTCCGAATGAACCAGTGATATAATACTTACGGTACTCTAGTGTACCTTTAATCTGAGCTGCAGCACTCTACAAGTAAATGCTGTTGCCATACAAGAACGGTGAACACACAGCAGGCGCCTAAGGTTATGAAGTAGATAGTCTGCCCATAAGTAATTACCAGACCTATGACAAATACATTTTAATGACTGAAATCAATAGAGGGTATAGGTGTTTTAGCAAAGGAGAAAAAGGATGCTAGTCCATTTTGTGCTGGTCCATTTTGTATTACTACTGTAAGACACAGTGATATACTTCCCCTCCGACCTCCTGTTTATTCTCAAGCAGAAATCAAAATCCTAAGAGGTGCAAATAAAGGAAGGTGGTAAGGGAATGGACTGGAACGAGGAGGACTGTGATTCAGAGTAATGAACATTACTGGTAGGTAATTATTTCATTATCATTGTCTGTCCTCTTTGTCCCATTCGTCACTTGGTTCAGTATATACCAAGCATAATCATTTGCACAAACACCAATTTGTATGCTTAAATGAGAAGAAATTGTAATCACATATACAACAATTACTTCCTTGCTGTGTTAATGGCCCCAAAACCAAAATTCTTGTTAAAAGACTGCACTAAATCTTGTTGATAATGAATCACAAACGTGTGTGAAGTCAACCAGTAGCCGCCTTGCAGATCACCAACAAGGTTGATCCCACTGCCCCAGCCCATGAAGCTTAAACAGATCCTGTTGATCGACCTTGCACATCCTGTGGGTACTCGGCATTTGTTGATCTAAAAGCCTGTGATATACTCTCTTTCACCCCCCCCCCCTGCCACCACCAAAGGTGGAAGCTGAGTTTTCCTTATGTTGGCCATCCCATATAAAGTAGACAAGGAATCGAGGAATTGGAAATTCTGAAAGCTTTTCTTCTCTATAAATATGTGAATAAACATCTCACCTACAAGGAGGAATGAATGTCAGAACTTGAAGAGGATTGTAACACTGGAAGGACCAACTCCTGAAACAGTTACATTGAGAATTGACATTTGGGTTTTAGTTAGGGTCTGGGTTCAGAACCACCCTGTTGGGGAAAAAACTTAGATAAGAGACTACCACAATGGATAACTTATCACTCAACCTCCTAACAGTTGCCGCCTGTAAAGGCTCAAATGGAGGTTCCTGGAGTCCCTTTAACACCGTTGACAAATCCCAGGTCGGTACCAGATTGTGATGAGTAGGCCTTCATAGCCTAAAACTATTAAAAAGATGCCTAACTAATAGTGATTTTTTTTTTTTTTTGCAAAACCACAGGAGGACTTCCAAAACTGCCTGATTTCTGCCCACTGAGCCACTAGAGCGGCGGGAGAAGAACTTTTGAGGAACTCATCTGTCAAGAAATCAAGAATTTAAAAATTGATTTACTGAGTTAGAGGCTTCTGTGTTCCACATGCCCCATGACTGGAAAAAGCCCATTCACTTTTTATATGAACTCAGTGGACAGTCTTCCAGACCCGTGGAAGTGTGTGTGGCCGCATCCCTGAGAAACCTAAATGTTCTTTATTCATTTGTTAGCCTGATGTCTGCTGCAGTAGCACAATGCATTCTGAACACAGTATGTAGTTGTGCATTGAAGGTGCCAATAAAATATAGATATAAAAAAGAGCAACATAAATATTCCAATTCTTCCCTTTCAACTTCATGCTGTCAGGTTTAATTATGTGAACCCCTCTAGTTGATGCTTAAGCAATGAACGTGGACAAGGGTCGAGTGGGAGAATCTCAAGAGCCTTCTTCCTAATAAGAGAGAAGCAGTGATGCCTTGGTCAAAATGAGGCTACCAATATGACCAGCAGCCTCTCCTCATAAGTTTCCTGAATCACCCTTAGGAGGAGGGAAATCGGAGTAAATGCATTCCACAAGTAGTGTAGCCACAGAACTGATAAGGCGTCCACTGCATGTGCATGAGGGCACCATATCTCTGAACAAAACTGTAGGGGCATTGTGTCTCCTAGTGATGCAAAGAGGTCTATCCTGTGGTGTATAAACTGATTGCATATTTGTAGGAAATAATGTTGAGATACATGAAATGTCACAGAGGAAGGCATTATACAACTCAGAACATCTGCTTAGACATTTGCCTTCCCCAATATATATACCGCCCCTTGTTCCAACAGATGTTGCCTTGCCCACGAGAAAATCATCTTTGATAGATTATCGAGAACCCAACTCTTTGTTCCCCTCTGGTGGTTCAGGTAAAAACTTGCCTCTTGGTTGTTCATCCTTACCAAATTCACCTCCTCCTATTGAGATTGAAAATCATTGATTTGTTTGCCATATTGCTACAAGCTCTCTCCAATTGGTCAAATAATTCCTTTCCATGTGGGACCATTATCCCCTTGCCTCCTGCTATATATATAGCCCCCCAGCCTCAAAGGGTGGTATCAGTTTTTAACAGAAGTTGGGGAAGGTAGGTGAAAAGGGATTCCTTTTGTTAAATCGGTGTCCACTAACCACCACTAAAGATCTTCCAGTATCTGGGGGTAACTGGAATCATGTACTCAAAATGTTGAGATGCGCAACCCATGTAACTCAGGAGGTGATTGACCAGGGATTTCACGAGAAAACAAGCCCAAGGGACTTAAGCAGTGGCCACTGCCATGAAACCCTGAAACCTACAGCCAACTCTGAGCCGGACCCTGCTGCTGCCACAAAAGGTGAAGATGGATAGACTGGAGAGCTTTGATCCTTTTCTTCAGGAGAAAAACATTCCTCAATTCAGTATCAAAGACCACTTCCATAAAAGTTGCTTGCTTTAGTGGAACCAAGTGTGTCTTCATCTGGTTGATCATTAGACCCAAGTGCTGAAGATAGCTGCAAACGGTATTCACATTCTGCTGCATCTTAGAAAAGGAGGAAGCATTCAAAAGCCAATCGTCAAGACAGGGAAAAATAAATATCCCCTTCAACTGTAGTGTTGTGACCTCTAGTGCTAGTTAGTACCTTTGTGAAAACCGTGGGTGAACTGCAGAGGCTAAATGGCATTCTTTGAAATTGGTAGTGGTTGTCTAAAACCTCAGGTACTTCTGACTGTGCAGATGATTGGGGTCGTGGAAGAAGGTGTCCTGTAGTTCCAGGGGTGCTAAGACGTCACCACTTTAAATCAATTGGATTATGGTTTGTAGTGTAACCCTTCTGAAAGTCTCTGAGACATACATGTGTTTAGTTCCTTGAGGTCAATGACTGGTTGAAAAGTACTGCTTTGTTTCTGAACCAAAACAGAATGGAATAAAACTCCTGAGCCTCAGTGGAACTTGCATCACCACATTCATGGAAATGAGCTCTTGAATGCCTTGTAACATGTAGTCTCCTAATGGATCTTCTGGCTTTGGTGTACATTTGAACCACATTGTTGGTGTTTCTTCCTTGAAATGTAAGAGGTACCGCCTTTTTTTATAAGCGAGAGGAACTAAGAATCCTGACTATCACTTCTGACCATTGTTAAAAATACCCTTGCAGCCTTCCTCCTACTTTCTTACAGCCATTTCGGCTGCTCTTGGTTTTGAGAGGTGTTCAACTGTGATTTCCTTGCCAGCGTGACACCCAACCTCAAGCCAAGCCTGAAAAAGGTTTTTGATTTCTTTTAAGATTGCTTATCTGCTTTTGAGTAATGTTTTATACTGTGAAAAAACTTGAATGGCCTCAGGATTTTTTCTTGTCTGCAGATTTCTGTGCCATGTCATTTAGCTCCTTGCGAAATAATTTAGGTCCTGTGAATGGTAGTTTCTGGATTAGAGATCTCTGCCCCACATTCAGCTTCCATGGCTTCATCCTGAGCAGTCTTATTTCCTGAACCGCTGCTCCTGCAGGAGAGACGGCCGGACCAAGATTATCTAATTAAATATCCCACAAAAACTGGGCAAAGAGTTCTATTTTAGCCAGCAGACATAGAAACCACTGAGGAGAGTGTTGTGTTCACTTTTGTGGTCCATAGAAACTGTTCCTCAAAGTTTTCAGTACTGTACCTTTTATTGAGAGAACAAGTATTTGATGCCTTGTCCACATCTTTCCGCTCTTTGTCAGTTATCTTCCTTATCACGTCAGGAGTAGCAAATTATCAGCAGGAGGAGCTCTGTACTGTGTAAAATTCATCCTGTTCCTGAGGTGTTTATGAAAAAAGCAATGCATTCCTAATATGGGATAATATTTCGTGAAGATATGTCCCTTGAATATATTGTCTCTTGGGCCCGGCTGCTGTTCCTCATTGGAGTCTGTTCTGGCCCTTTGAACAGCAGCATCAACAGCCTGCTTCATTAAAGATTCTAGGTATCCCCTGGAAATCAGGAAGGGCTCGTCTTCCACCTGAGCCTCAGGATTATCTTGTGTTCAGGAGGGCTTCCTTTGGCTCCATGGCCGTACTGACGAACATCACGAACAGCGCTTACCCTCATAGACACTCCTTCCTGACATTGCTGCCTGAGGGCCAGTTTTCACCTCGAAAGACTTCTGGATCCAGGCAAATTTAACTGCCGTACTTCCAGCCTCACGTGCTGCTCTTTAGCACCTGACCAAGGCGGGAGCATCCGTAACGTCAGTTTCCTTGGGCCCATTCCCCACGTCCTCGTTCTTCCTGCCACCTCTCCCCGTCCCGGCTTCTCACTGGATCAGGAAGCGCACACCGCTCAAGGCAGTTCATTTCTAGCTAGCAAGTAAGTATAAATGTAACATATAGGTAAATTCTACCTTAGGTCGAGCCTACCGACCTGCGGTAAACAGCAAGTAAAAATAGGAGGTGAGAGGGAAAATGGGATGTGTCACTGTGAGTTACAGTAGGAAAAAAAGAACCTGTCTGGAAGGAGGAACTCCTCACTATTTAAGGACTGGGACCAGGAGGTCAGATCATGGGTAACGGATGCAAGGGCTTCATTTGTTACAGAACGGTTGGTAGGGGAGAGCAGAGCAGGAGAAGGGAGAGCTGGGGGGACATTTACAGCACAACCTTCTGTTAGACCCAGCAGCTGTCCTGCAGCCTCTGTTGCTCTGCGTTCAGGTTTAGGTCAAATGTTTCCAGGCCAAGGTGCCTGGTCTGGGATTCTCGGAGCTGGTAATTCGGAGCCTTTTAACACCTTACTACTCAGAATGACCTGGAGTGATACAATAAGGATAAGTGTGGCAAGCTACTGAGATAGTTCCGCAGTTCCTGACTTAAACCTCCTTCGCCTCTTTGGAATAGATTGGGTTTGCATAATCTGCTGCTCGCTTTCTCTTTCTCTCAATACACTTATTGTTTCTTTGTTTTAAATTGGTATAATAGTAATAGCTTCCCTTTATGCCCACCGAGTAAGTAATAGAGCAGGGATTGGAGTCTACTAGGTCCATTCAGGTATAAAGTGGATTTAATGTTAAAGAAGTAATTTATTTTCTACCTACACAGGATACAAATTGGAGGTTTTGGTGTGTGGAGTTTTCTTTGCTTTGGACAATTTAAATGTTTGTCAAATGAGTCACATATTTTCTCCATCTTGGAAAGTCATGGTGGAACGTAGCCTAATATCATGAATAATGTTTAATGGTAGCAGGGTTGGGCCAGGTTTGGAGGAGAACATTTTCAGGGCTGAGGGACTGAGAGGTGCCGAGTGTGGGTTTCAGGGTGTTACTTACTTTCGACGTCCACTGGGCAAGCATCAGGGTTCTCCAGGTTGCTCTTTTCTTCCGTCTGGATGATATTTTCGATGTCCCGCATGGACAGATGCTCACAGAAAGTATCATAAAGCAACCGCTTCAATTCATCCACTGTCAGCTTCTGCATGTCACACTGAGGAGGAGAACAGCCGTTACACTCCTGTCACATGCCTGTCACGCTGAAGAGGAGAACAACCCGTTACACTTCTATCCCATGCCTCTCCAACACCTGACATGCTGCATTCATACACTGGTCACACGGGCCAGAATGCCTATCACAGTATGCTCATCCCGTGACAGTGCACACAGATGCCTCTTAGTACATTGTACACCACCCAGTACCACTGCACAAATACACGTGATATCGAGACTGTCTTACTCAGGACTTCATCATTCTAGTCAGGCACCAGGCATAGGCCCCTTAAACAACTTAAGCCATTTTGTAGCAGTGCACCCTACAATCATGATTCTGAAAGCAGCATAACCACACATATAAAAAACACAGGTGATAGTCGGAACAGTGAAGCCCACAACATTATTCATCTGCCTTTGATAACACTAGCCCCACGTATGTGACAGTAAGAGCAGCCACATGTCTGCGCTACGGCAGACGGCCTCTCGAGATCTAACTCTGCTGTGATGCGATTTGATGCAGAGAGCATCCAGCCAATCGCACGTAACTTCTCAGAGACAGACTGAACTAAAGAGCATACTATATAATTAAAAGGATTACAAGCTAATTAGTTAGACACTAGCAAACGAGAGAAAATAAATAAAAGCTGGCTTCCCATACCTCCGGGTACACATATATATTTTACAATACAATGAAGGGCAGTCCAAATCCATAGCATGCAAATCAATATATATATATATATATATGTATATATATATATATATATATATATATATAGTAATACAGAGAGCAGTCAAGCTTACAATACTTCAACACCAACATGTATGCATTGCAGTCGTATGCTTGTGATAAAAGTGAACATTCAAAACTACAACTACAGACACGTGCCTAGCCAAGCCTATGATATAACTGCCAAGTACAACCTTACCTTGCTTATTACAATCACCGCATGTGGTTGATAATAAGAGCAGCGAAGTAAAAACTAGTACATCATTACAACAGCACATCAGTAGAAGTTTAAAAAGCTTAGACAACCCCATTCAGTTTCAACTACACATCGGCTAACTAAGGTCACTGTGGGTACATGTGACATTTTAGCACTCCTGTCACGCAGCAACAACGCAATCACACTCCTGTACCTATGCAGTCAATTTACACTTAACCCTTCTAAATCAGTTTCACGGTACATTAAAAAATGCAAAATTGGCATGACAAGTAAAACTAGTATTGGCAAACACGTTTGGTACACAACAAAGCACAGGGATCCCAATTGTAGTAATTGCAGTTTACAAGCTATTTTTTTGCGTAGTGCTGTATTATGCACTATTTCTCACATAGTGAAAAATTCACTGAAAGTTTTCAGTCATCTGTTTTTCAGTAGTCTTGTTTTTTTGACCCCCACGATGAGGAGGAAGTAAGTGATTTTTTTCTGATTTACCAAGGAAGCATTAACAACTGTACTTGAGACCGTTGTTGTATGTGCAATAATTGTGTTCTCCTTTTTCTAATCTGACCTTTGAACTGTGAGCCAGTTTCTGTTTCCACGTAGTTTCACTGATTGCCCATGGTCTATAGAAAAGTACTCTACAAATTTAAGGTATTTTACACAGTGGTCAAAGTGCATTAAAAAAAGTATGGGAACTATGATGCCGGGTCGAATGGGGACGGTGTGAGTGAACGCGGGGCGTGGTCAAATGCGTGGCTACAAAAACAAAATATTCTGTAAATTTTTTAGGTCTTTCACCTTCAGTTAACTACATATACAAACACAGCTTAAATAAAAATTATTTGCAAGGTTTGTTAATCAGTGGGAAATGTACTATCAGACATCATGAAACCTCTGTTAGTTAATGCACTGCACCGAATTGAATCCTGGTTGGGTGCAGTGCAGGATAGTGACTAGTGTATGTATTGTTCTACGAAGTTCCAGCATGTGACAGAAAGCACTGTGTTCATGTAATTCATTATTTTAAACTTGCATTACTCACGCGTTGAGAGGCTTCTACAAAATGTGAAAAAGGGTTTAAAATAAAATTGTGCTTTCAAATTATAGATTTTAGTAATACCCAGACTGTACATAGTTAATTTTTTTATAATTATCTTTTAAAAACACACACTTCACACCTTAGCTAGTAGATATAAACGTGTGTTAGAAGTTTCAAGTGATTCCACGAATTAAAGGCAATACCAGCTTCAAGCACTCTTTACGTTTGCAGATTGACCAGTTGTGCGATTTACATTTATTTCGGGGAAGCAGACACCCTGGCAAAAAGGTTTGTTTATCTGTCTGCCCTCCCTTGATTTCACAGTCCAATGTAAGCACTGCCTTACATGTCAGCTGAAGGATTTCAACTTGCAGAATTAACTGTCCTGATATGGTCCACATTTTACAACAAGTCGGGGGGCTGTTGTCCTAAAATTAAATAAGTATGGGCACTTCGTGTCCCTCAGACCACCCCCCACTACTCTGACTACTGATTTTACAAGTAGTCTGAACAATCTTGTTTTTTTCAGTGGGTTAGGGGTGTGCCATGCTAGGCTTTAAAATAACTGTTTCTTGTCGGTTTACCGAGTCAAGTGAAACCTTTTCCTTCCTCTGTGTTCCCAGACTATTACTGACAGCTGGTGGTACTGTTGTAGATGGCCTTCTCCATTCCCAGTTGTATCATTTAGATAAAATGGGTAATTCAGTGAGCAAAATATTTTCAGAGTATTTTATGCTCCTATTACTTCCTTGTTTACTTCCTCATTGCAGTCATAACCAAGTAAAGACTTTGGGCCAGATGTAGCAACAAATTTGCGACTCGCAAACGGCGAAAATCACCGTTTGCGAGTCGCAAATGCGTCTACGGTATGTAGAAATGCATTTCCGAGTCGCAAATAGGAAGGGGTGTTCCCTTCCTATTTGCGAGTCGCAGTGGTATGCAATTCCCGTTGCGACCGCGTAAGCAGTCACAAATGGACTCGCAGTTACCATCCACTTGAAGTGGACCCAAAATTATTTTTTCAGAGCAGGCAGTGGTCCAAGGGACCACTACCTGCCCTGAAAAAATCCGAAACAAAAGGTTTCGTTTTTTTTTTCTAAGTGCAGTACGTTTTCCTTTAAGGAAAACGGGCTACACTTTGGAAAAAAAAAAACTGCTTTATTTAAAAGCAGTCACGGACATGGAGGTCTGCTGTTCCCAGCAGGCCTCCATCCCCGTGAGTGCCCTGAGTCGCTATGGGGTCGCAAATTGCGACCCACCTCATTAATATTAATGAGGTGGGTCTTTGCGACCCCATAGCGACTCGCAGAAGGTGTCTGAGACACCTTACTGCATCCCAAATTGCGACTTGCAATTTGCGAGTCACAGGGACTCGCAAATTGCAAGTCGCAATTTGGGAGTTTCCTACATCTGGCCCTAAATCTCCTCTCAACCTCTATTCATCCATCTACTGCACCACCTCTTTTCTTTGCCTGTTTTCCGACAGATCTTTCTGATGTTCAAGAGTCGTGTCATCAGTTTTAGTATCCTTTATCTCATGGATTCTTATTTGGGCACTTAGATGTTTGTTTTACATCTTGCCTCTCTTTGTGGGGCTTGTAGTGTTAGGCGGAAGTCTGCAATAGTTGCAGCATATCAGCACAGCACAAGCTGATTGGGGCACGGTATACGCTATGCGAAATCATTGTGAAGCAGTGTCTTCTTTTTAGGTGGATCTTGCCGCAGTGCATGCAATGCATGCTCTCTCGCTTGCAATGCATATTGTGTACTGTAAAGTGCTTAGAGCCCGCCCATTCCTTATTAATCGTTGGCTTTGTTGTCACTGTTTTATGCAGACTCCGAATTGACCCGCACAGGCCAAGCATCACTTCCGCTCTTATCAGTGGAGCATGGACCAAGCACAGAGTAATTCAACTTAATTAGTGCCCTTCCGCTCCTTGCAGTGTGATTTAGGTCATATTTATTATTCTCTGCTCCTACTACCTTTCCCCGTACCACCCTCCTCCCGCTTTCTGTTATTGCTGCTCTCTTCCCCTCCGCACTTAATGTTGCTTTCCCCCTCCCATTGTTGTTGCTCCCACCCTCCGTGCCAATTCCTCCCTTGTGTTGTTCCATCCTTGTGCTTTTTGTAACAGATTACACAGCAGCTGTGCAATATGGCTTAGACAATGCTATGTTGCAGTCAGTGCTGGCTGCGTCATAGTGCTTATTTTGTTAACTTTAAAACTTGTTGCACAGCAGCTTGTACTCTCCCAGTGGTGGATCTGTGAACTGGCTCAGACCAAAAAGTCCAGAAAGACAGAGAGGGATAAAATGTCCTTGGACTTGGCTGCTCAGGTAGTAGTGCTTCATGAACGTATGAAGCGACACCCATGTAGGTGCCTGCCAAATATCCAAAACTCTGCCTTCCAGTGTAGTGGTAGCAGCCTTGGCTCTGGTAGTATGAGCACATAAGCCTTCCAGTGGTTGCTTCTTGATGAGTGCATAGCAGATGTTGATACAGAGCATAATCCAGTGAGTGATGGTTCTCTTCTGCACTACCTTGCCATTGTTGCTCCAATGAACTAATGAAGAGCTCATCTTACACCCACTGGTCTTCTGAACAATCAATTTAAAAGCTGAGAGCTCCTTTAGGATCTAACAGATGGAGACTTTCCTCCTCCCTAGAGGGATGAGGTAGAGCAAAGAATGCCGAAAAGTGATGTTTTGCCCCTACATAAAAAGGTGTCACTACTTTTGGAAGAAAAAAGGCTTGGGTCTTCCATACCAACTTGTGTGGAAAGAAACCGGAATGTTTAGCCTCAAGTGGGTCAATCTGACGAGTCTCACAGTACGCCACAAATTTGGCCTAATGAAAGGCATATGCATATTTCGTGGAGTGATGCTTGGCTGCCAAAATGGCAGCAACTACCTCAGGAGGTAGTTTGAATGCAGACAACTGCTGCCGCTCAATCACTAAGCATAGTGGTGAAGATTGTGCAGGCCCGGAAGCAAGACCCTGCCCTAGTATTGTGACAGATGAGCTTCTTGAAGCAGCAGCCTGATCGGAGAACAGGTGCTCATACCCAGGAGTTCTGCATACCACACTCTTCTGGCCCAGTGTAGTGCCACTTTGATGACTTGGCCCTGCTTGTTACTGCTCATCTTAAGAACTCGGGGCAGGAGAAGTAGAGCTAGAAAGGCATACAGATGTCCGAAGCTCCACTTAAGGCAGAATATGCCTCTGAAAGAGAGCTGTCTGAGAAACTCCTGCACACACAAATGTTGACATTGTGTGTTCTTGGTGGTGGTGAAAAGATTGAGGGAATGTTATCCTCATTCGCAAAAGATAGTTTGCACCACCTCCTGATGTAACTGCTGTTTGTGACTCGCTAGGCGTGGGCAGCTGAGTTTGCCCGCATTGGCCTTTAAAAATTCCACCCTGTGGTGTACCACAAGAAAATCACCTAGTGTTCAAGCCACTTCCAGAGGCATATTGCCTCCTGACACAGGGTCTACAACCCCACCCGGCCCTTCTTGTTGCAGTACCACATGGTGATGGTGTTGTTTGTGAGCACCTGCATAGCCTCTCTTTGATGGATGATAAGAAGGCTGCCAACGCCAACCACTCTGGGAGATTCATATTGAGCAAGTCCTCTGCTAGAGACCAAATGCCTCTGATCTCCTCTTCTCCCAGGTGGCCTCTCCAACCCAGAAGAGATGCATTTGTCACCACTGTTGGCTCTGGGTGGGGCACTGAGAGTGGTCTGCTGCTGGCCCTATCGTGATCCCACATCCATCAATGCAGATTATTTGCACTCTCCTCCAAAATAGGGACATAATCGGGGAGATCTCCCTGATGCTGTGTTCCCTGGGACTTCTGATCTCTAAACAGCCACCTGGCATGAAGCATCAAAGTTGTTCTCACTGAGATCTAGGCTATAGGCTGAAAAATTGGGATCATAGTCCAAGTGTCCTGAGCTCTCCTCTTCTGGGGGGGGGGAGAGAAAGGAGGAGGAGGCATAAAATTGCACCATGGCCAGATTAGCATTGATGAAAGGGAGCATCTGCGACGGAGTCAGGTGTGAATTCAACAAGATCTTAGGAGATCTGAGTAGTCTGGAGGTGGGTGATGACAGCCTGATTCGGGTCTGCCTTCAGCAGCCAATAACCGAGGTAAGGGAATACTGGAACCCCCAACACCTGAAGGTAGGCTACAACCATCACTGCCAGCACTTTTGTGAACTCTTGAGAGGCACTGGTGAGAACAAACTGAAAGTGCTTTTGTCCCACCATGAGCTGCAGATAGCACCTGTGGGCCAGCAGAACGGGGGTATGAATAGAAGCGTCCTGCAGATCTAATGCCACAATTCGGTCTCCAGGGTTGTAGGTAGACAAGATCTGGGTCCTAGTGAGCATCTTGAACTTGTCCTTCCACAGGAAAGCGTTGAGAGATCTAAAAGTGGATGGTGTCCTCTGTCCTTTACCTCAAGGAAGTAGCAGAAGTAACACCCAGTTCCTGTCTCTGAGGCTGAAACCATCTGTATGGCTCTTTTGGCCAAAAGAGCTTGCACTTCCTGCAAGAGGGCCAAGTAGTCCTCGGTCTGCCATTGTGAGTAAGGTGGAAGGTGTGGAAAGTTAAAAAAAAAAAAAAATGGAAGTGCATAACCTCGCTGGACAACTTGAAAGACCCACATGTCCAAAGTGATGGCTTGCCACCTTATGAAAACATATTTAATCCTACCTCTGACAGGGCTGGTGTGTACCCAGAAGGGAACTCTAAATGAAGTTTTGTGGCTGCAACAGCTAGGGGAGCAGCGAATTGGGCTGTTCGCTGTCCCTATTGTCCTCATTGTCTGTGGTATGCAGCCTCCGCCACGAACAGCTGTAGGGTCTGCTGGGCTGGTTGAATGGGCTGGCATTACTAAAGAACTCTACCATAGCCATGGATGGAGTGAAACTGATGCATTACAGCAGACGGACCCAAGGAGTGCGGCCCTTCAAAAGGCATCAAAGGGCATGTTGAACAAGGAAGATTTGACATCCCCCAGAGAAGTCCATAGACTTCATCCAGGCGCACCTTCTAAGTGTCGTGCTGGTGCCAGTTGCCTGGGCAAGGCAATCAGTAGTATCCAAACCAGAGCAGATCATGAATTTTGACATGAAGGTTTGAGGCCCTTGGAGCCTCTATCTTGTAGGGTGGAAGGGAAAGCATTGGGGTTGACCCTGCTAGTGGATCCTTGCACACCAAGCTTTCTGAAGTTGGATGCTGCTTTAGGAAATCTGGGTTAACCACCTGACCCCAGCCCAGGTGAGTGACGAGACCAGTCTCTAGAGAAGTATCCAGTCCACTGGCATCATCTAGCACATCATACAAGTTGTCCTCCTTAAATGGTTGAACAAATTTGTCCCCCTTCATCATAACTGTCATTATCGAAATCTGTGCCAAAAAGATTGTTGATGATCTGGGCACTTTCTTGAGGCAATGGCAAGGTATCAGAGTCCAATGGGTTACTGGAATGCTGCTGCTCGATGGGATTAGGGCACAGCCTTGGTAGAAGTTAGAGCGGAGTCAGCTCAGAGATGGAGAATACTATTGGTTGCGCTTTAGTGGATCCACGTCCTTGCTTCAGCGTCTGATATGTGTTGAGGCACTAAATCTGATGACAACACTGAAGCCGGTGCGGGACCCATAATGGGTACAGAGGATCCAGCTGGGGTCAAGGGTGGACCTGCTGGTGAAGTTCCAGTTGGAGAACCTTGCAGTTCCTTGGGGCCAAAAGGCACACCAGAGGGAGTGGATTGTGTGACTCAGCATAGCTTTGCAGAACTCGTGGATCTGCTGCAGTGTCGGCAAGGAATTCAGAAACTCAGGTTGCCCAATGACAAAAGCCAGAATTGGCCCTGAGGGATGTTGAATTCGAGAGCGAGACAGAAGCATGTTAAGGCTATTGAACTTTCTCAGGAGTTGAAAAGTGGCGGGAAGGAGCTGACTTCTTATGCTTCTTTTTTGACTTGCCCTCAATAGCAACTAAGATCTGCCGCGGTACACAGGACCTTACATTCGACCTCGACCAGTCACAGAATAGGGTATTCTAGTGCTTACTGATGTACTGCTTTGCCTCACGTTCCCGGATGGCCTTGGGATTTATCAAGGTGGAGTCGCTTCAGGTCTTGGAGTTGTGGTCCAAACCCACCCAATGATGAGGATCCATCACTAACATCTGATTGCAACAGACCCTACAAGGTTTAAATCCTGTGGTTTTAGGGAGTAACGCTTTCCCTTGCACACCGGTATTTTAAAGTAAAAGTTGTGACTAAGTAGTCTCCTGAAGAGATATGGGGTATGTCCTGAGCCGCGTTTGGTGTCACAGAAAGAGAGGAACTGACATCAGCGAGCATGGGTGGTACTTATATGTCACTTTTGGAGCAGAAAAGCATTACTTACCTCAGTGCAAGATTACTGCTGAAAATTTTCTGGATCCACTCTGATGCCTGGGAAATATTTGAATGTGAGGAATCTGCAGTTAGAAGTATCCTTCAGAAAAAGACTTATGCAACTCCTGATCTTGTCCTGAGTACAGAAATCTAGGCAGCATGTTCTGCTCAGTCTCTAGTGAAGGATTTTGATGGACTGGCTGGAGCAATGCAGGAAGGAGAGCCTTTCTCAGATATGCTAGCCAATATGGAACTCCGATCAGGCGTAACTTGTGGGCTATGGCTACTGATGGCTCAATGGTGACCAGGTGGCAGATCTGCCTCAGAAATTGGAAGCTGCTCTGAGAATAAATAGATTCCATGGTAACAAAGGCCTTCAAGGTTCGCAAGTATGCCTTACCATACAACGGGAAGTCAGATTTTTCATTGTCTTCTTCTCAGGACACCCAGAAACAGGCAAATGGAAGAAGACATTTTCATATAGGTAGAGATGGTAAAATATTGGCATCCAGTGAAATAGAAGTCGAACTAGAAGGGGCATCTCTCCTAAGTATTAAAGAACAATCAAGTCAGCATCTTAAATGGGAGGGTCTATCTCAGCGCTTTCAGATATAGATATATCTGAAGAAGACATCTTGGATCTTTGTGTACCAAACATTGTCAGACATGGACACAATATAGACTTCTGCTCAGTGACTTTAAACCAAATACTCATCCCCTACTTCATTTCTAAAGAACAATGGGAAACGAAGGGCTCTGTTGGAAGTAGTAAAAGATTTGATCAGGAAGAAAGCGATAATCCCAGTATCAAAAAAGAGATCCTGAATCCTGTTTCTAGTGGAGAAGAAATCAGGTGGGTACAAAACTGCTTTGGGTAACAAGTTAGTCAACAAATGGGTTGCCACAATTCATTTCAGAATGGACTGCCTTCAAAGAGTTTTACTTCTAGAGGGAGAATCTATAGTGAAGTTGGATTTGCTGGATACATAATTCCAAATCCCAATGTTCCTGAACCATCAGAGGTACCTATATTTTGCCATACAGTGTTACCACTTCCAGTTTTGTATCCTCTTGGTCGTCCACAAATCAGTACCAAGGTTGATTAAAAAAGTTATAGGTCCTTTTGTAGGGCTGTTTTACAACCAGAGAATTGAAATTAACTCTTATTTGGAGGATACTTTCATATTCAAAACCCTAGACAGTATTCCATCTGGAAATTTGGGAGTTCTGCATCAAAAGTACAGATTCCTAATTATCTTGAAAAATCAAGTCTGATTCCTTCATAGGATATAAAATTAATTGGCACACGGTTTTTGTAAGGAAATGGCTCCCTGTTGCAATTACCCCCCACTTTTTGCCTGATACTGATGCTGACTTGACTGAAAAGTGTGCTGGGACCCTGCTAACCAGGCCCCAGCACCAGTGTTCTTTCACCTAAAATGTACCATTGTCTCCACAATTGGCACAACCCTGGCACCCAGGTAAGTCTCTTGTAACTGGTACCCCTGGTACCAAGGGCCCTGATGCCAGGAAAGGTCTCTAAGGCCTGCAGCATGTCTTATGCCACCCTAGGGACCCCTCACTCAGCACAGACACACTGCTTGCCAGCTTGTGTGCTGGTTGGGAGAAAATGACTAAGTCGACATGGCACTCCCCTCAGGGTGCCATGCCAACCTCACACTGCCTGTGGCATAGGTAAGTCATCCCTCTAGCAGGCCTCACAGCCCTAAGGCAGGGTGCACTATACCACAGGTGAGGGCATAGGTGCATGAGCACTATGCCCCTACAGTGTCTAAGCAAAACCTTAGACATTGTAAGTGCAGGGTAGCCATAAGAGTATATGGCCTGGGAGTCTGTCAAAAACGAACTCCACAGCTCCATAATGGCTGCACTGAATACTGGGAAGTTTGGTATCAAAATTCTCAGAATAATAAACCCACACTGATGCCAGTGTTGGATTTATTAAAAAATGCATACAGAGGGCATCTTAGAGATGCCCCCTGTATTTTACCCAATTGTTCAGTGCAGGACTGACTGGTCTGTGCCAGCCTGCTGCTGAGAGCCGAGTTTCTGACCCCATGTGGCGAGGGCCTTTGTGCTCTCTGAGGACAGAAACAAAAGCCTGCTCTGGGTGGAGGTGCTTCACACCTCCCCCTGCAGGAACTGTAACACCTAGCAGTGAGCCTCAAAGGCTCAGGCTTCGTGTTACAATGCCCCAGTGCACTCCAGCTAGTGGAGATGCCCGCCCCCTGGACACAGCCCCCACTTTTGGCGGCAAGTCCAGGGGAGATAATGAGAAAAACAAGGAGGAGTCACCCACCAGTCAGGACAGCCCCTAAGGTGTCCTGAGCTGAGGTGACCCCTGCCTTTAGAAATCCTCCATCTTGATTTTGGAGGATTCCCCCAATAGGAATAGGGATGTGCCCCCCCTCCCCTCAGGGAAGAGGCACAAAGAGGGTGTAGCCACCCTCAAGGACAGTAGCCATTGGCTACTGCCCTCCCAGACCTAAACACACCCCTAAATTCAGTATTTAGGGGCTCCCCAGAACCTAGGAAACAGATTCCTGCAACCTAAGACGAAGAAGGACTGCTGAGCTGAAAAACCTGCAGAGAAGACGGAGACACCAACTGCTTTGGCCCCAGCTCTACCGGCCTGTCTCCCCACTTCTAAAGACACTGCTCCTGCGACGCGTTCCACAGGGACCAGCAACCTCTGAAGCCTCAGAGGACTGCCCTGCATCTAGAAGGACCAAGAACTCCCGAGGACAGCGGCTCTGTTCCACAAAGACTGCAACTTTGCAACAAAGAAGCAACTTTGAAACAACACACGTTTCCCGCCGGAAGCGTGAGACTTTGCACTCTGCACCCGACGACCCCGGCTCGACTTGTGGAGAACAAACACCACAGTGAGGACTCCCCGGCGACTACGAGACCGTGAGTAGCCAGAGTTGACCCCCCCTGACCCCCACCAGCGACGCCTGCAGAGGGAATCCCGAGGCTGCCCCTGACCGCGACTGCCTGCTTCAAAGACCCGACACCTGGTAAAGACTCTGCATCCGCAGCCCCTCAGGACCTGAAGGATCCGACCTTCAGTGCAGGAGCGACCCCCAGGTGGCCCTCTCCCTTGTCCAGGTGGTGGCTACCCCGAGGAGCCCCCCCTTGCCTGCCTGCATCGCTGAAGGTTGCCCATTGAAACCTATTGCGAATCCGACGCTTGTTTGCACACTGCACCCGGCCGCCCCGTGCCGCTGAGGGCGTACTTTTTGTGTGGACTTGTGTCCCCCCGGTGCCCTACAAAACCCCCCTGGTCTGCCCTCTGAAGACGCGGGTACTTACCTGCTGGCAGACTGGAACCGGGGCACCCCCTTCTCCTTTGAAGCCTATGCGTTTTGGGCACCACTTTGACCTCTGCACCTGACCGGCCCTGAGCTGCTGGGGTGGTAATTCTGGGGTTGCCCTGAACCCCCAACAGTGGGCTACCTTGGACCCAATGTTGAACCTTGTAGGTGGTTTACTTACCTGCAAAAACTAACAAACACTTACCTCACCCAGGAACTGTTGAAAATTGCGCTGTGTCTAGTTTTAAAATAGCTATATGTCATTTATGTGAAAACTGTATATGCTATTTTGCTAATTCAAAGTTCCTAAAGTTCCTAAGTGAAGTACCTTTCATTTAAAGCATTACTTGTAAATCTTGAACCTGTGGTTCTTAAAATAAACTAAGAAAATATATTTTTCTATACAAAAACTTATTGGCCTGGAATTGTCTCTAAGTGTGTGTTTCTCATTTATTGCCTGTATGTGTACAACAAATGCCTAACTCTACCCTCTGATAAGCCTACTGCTCGACCACTCTACCACAAAATAGAGCATTAAAATTATCTCTTTTTGCCACTATCTTACCTCTAAGGGGAACCATTGGACTCTGTGCATACTATTCCTTACTTTGAAATAGTGCATACAGAGCCAACTTCCTACAGTTTTGAACAGATATGGGATTAGTGAGCTTCTGGAGTCTAAAAAAGAAATATTCAGGTTCATGTTTCTTGTCTCAAAGTCCAGAAGAAATCAAAATCAAGAAATTGTCTGGAGGTTCAGGGAGACATGACAGCCACATTTCTAAAAATAATTCCTGGAGCTAGATTCCATCTAGAGATTTTGTTCACCACCTTCTAAAGCTCTGGCAATTGGTCTCCATGGGCCTAGATATTCTTCTTCCTGCGCCTAAGAACGTCATTAAAGTAAAGGACTGGTGACTCAATCATTTACATCTAGAACCAGGGACTCCCTGAAGATAGGTTCAACCAGAGTTCATCTCGAAGGGAAAAGAAAGCCTTATACATGCTGATGACGTGCTCATCTTCTTGACCTGTTGTACAGCAATTTCAGTACTGTTTTTAGGCACGTTATTTTAGCAACTAGGCCTGCCGCTTGTGCCCTTTAGCCCAGTTACATTTTATTCAGCTTAATTTGGACCCTCTCCCAAGGGGTTCGTTACTTGGGTGTCTTCATTACCACAAATGAAGCCCAAGCATGGACATCCAACCTACACCCACAGCTGGATCGCTTACTGACTGATCTAAAGCATTGGGGATCATTTCCCCCATCCTTGATGGGCAGATCGGCCATCTTTAAAATGGTCACCTCCCACGACCCCTTCATCAGCTTCAAAACTATCCATTCTCAGTCCAGCGTTTCTTTTTCTCCTCTGTGGAATCCCTCCTACAGGGTTTCTTGTGGGCATTGGTACCACCTCATATAGCCCTTTCCGAGTGATACAAAAGTTCTTTCAACGGCTGCATCTCTACCCGAGATGTACGTTCCTATTACAGGGTGGCACAGCTCACTGTCCCCAATGAGTGGTGGTATGTTTTTTTTTAAAAACCCGCTTACTCAGCAGACAGTTGTGCGGTTGGCTTACACACTCTGCTCTGCCTGCTTTGCAGGGGTCTGATTGCCGAAGATCTCTCTCTGGCAATCTGTGTGTATTTAGAGACATGAATGACAACGAGGAGGGGTATGGGCTGGGACGGGCACCTCATGGAGGTGCCAAACTTACAGGGTTTCCACCCCTGGGACCTGATAGGCATCTGTAGACTGGGATATGTTCTTGATGGGAACAAGATGAAGTATTTCACCATCCTCCAAGACAAGTTCCAGCTTATTCGGTCCCAATTCTTTAAGTACTTACAGCTCTGTCTTGTGCTTATCCCATACTTGCACCATGCAGAGAATATCCTGCAATACAAACCATTGGAAACTAAGATCTTATCGCCCAATATCCAAGATACCAAAATATCGGTGATCTATCACTCATTGGTGGTTTGCACAAAGGACTCCTTTCCAGTACAGAAAGAGGCATAGGGAATGCGACCTCCGCCCCCTAGAGGACGATGCCTGGAGGAAGGCGTTAGCGTCCCCGTGGGAGACAGCTGTTGGTTCTCAGTTCCGTCTTACAATTAAAGTATTTGTGTAGAGTATATTAAACTAGGGACCGGCTGTGGAGATGGGGCCTTATCGCCTCAGCGGACTGTTTGTGTTTTTTGAGGGCCCGAATTCCCTTTTGGCACGAAGTTTTCGAATGACTGGAAGAAGTACTGGATTTATCTCTGCAGAGATCTTCACGGTGTGCAATATTACATCTGTACAATGACATCAATAGTAATAGATACTGCCGAACTCTGTTGTGGTTGGACCTTATGGTGGCTAAGCCTGGCATCGCCAAAGCATGCAGGAAGCCATTCGCTCCCTCGTCGGAGACCTGGAGGGTGGCGCTGCATCGAAGCATGGACATGGGCATGGAACACCCAGTATACATTGCCCGGGGGTGCCTCAAGGAATATTGTAAAATCTGGGAATGCTGGGCTACATACAGAAGCATACAACAGGAACCAAGTCCACAATTCCCAGACTGTTTGAAAGTCAAGGGTGACAAATATCCATCATAGGGACAATTCGAGAGCTGGGAGGGGTAGTGGGAAGTTGTCAGACGAGCTTCAGGGGTAGGTCATGTTTTCTTCGCCTTCTTTTCTTTCTCCGACCTTTCATCTTTTTTCCCCAAGTCCTCTTTGCATCTGAACTAGGTGTGGTTGGCAGGGTAGTGGACGTTGTTTAGCTTTTCTTCTTTTCAAGATTGCGTTGTTGTTTTATGTTCCTTTTCTCTCTCCGTAATATGATTGACTTTGCTCACAACTGATTGTATATATCAAGTGGAAGATTTTGCCATATTGATCAGGTTGTGGAACACCTTACACAAGACTTGTTTTAGCCTTCTGTTTCTTACTTTCTCTCTTGTGATGACAACTTCAGTGAAAATCAATAAAAACTATTTGGAAAAATAAAAAGTTTATCTCGAAGGATGCAAGTGGCTACCAATGAGGAGCCATGTCGGAGTTAAAAAAGATTCATGGCAGACGGCCTATCCAAGACTTCTCATCGAATTAGAAGGAAATGAAAGCAGTCAGACAAGGCTTAATGGGAATTGTTCCTCATGTTCAGATACTTTCAGTAGTAATCACAATGGCCAGACAATCTAACCACAAAATCTTACCTAACTGGGCAGTGTACATCAAGGGAGAAGAGAAGGTGGTAGCAGATGAGCTCAACTGAGGTTTCCTTCATCTCAGGATCTTCATCTGAAGCCTGCTTGGTTCAGGAGAATTTGCAGGAAGTGCCCTTTCCCAGGAGTAGATCTGTTTGCAACAGAGGGAACTCATTATTTCAAAGACTTATTTAGAGACACAGGGAGGAAGGAACTTGAACAATAGATGCTCTATCATGCCAGTGACCTGAAGCGCTACTCTGTGCTTTTCCCACTTTTCCTCCGATCAAGAGTTTTAATGAAGATCAAGAGGGAAAGTGCTCAGGTGATAATGGTTGATCTCATCTGGTTCTCCTTGTCTTGGTGTTCTCCTCTTCATCAGTTGGGGAGGCATTAGGAGTGTATCCTTCTAGTTTTACTTCTCTCCTTTTCTGAACCCCTCCCTCTGTCCAGATGCCATGAGCAAACTACTATTGATGGTTTGGAAATTGAGAGACTAGGTTTGCTGAGAAGGTGTCTTTTCAGGCGTCCAGCCATTGCAGTGAAATGTTCTAGAAAAGGTTCCACTCTTCTCTCATATTCTACTCAGTGTTAGTCTTTGAAGATGGTGTTATTCCAGAAATTTAGATCCTATTTCTTGTTAGAGGGTAAATGTTCTCTCTCTTCCGATGGTTTTGAACTAAACATGGATTCTTCCACCTTACAAATACAATTGGCTAATATAAATGATTTTAGAGGACTTTAGGATGAGGTAGGTTCCATTGAAACATATGTTTTTAGACTTTTAGGTCGGAAATTTGAATTGGATGTTATTTAATGCCCCCAGTATACACTCACCTTTCATTAAATGTCAACAGATCAAGCCATTTGACATTTAACAGGGTAAAAGTGCACTGTATTTACCGTGCCATGTAGCTTGGTACATTATGCACCAGAATCCGCACTTTATGCCCCCAAAACTCGGCACTGTTTACTGCATGCAGCAAATAACATACCCCGAATGGGAGAGAGATTAGTATTGTTAAATACTATTGAAAGTTAACTTAATGCGTGTGGGTTTGCAATATTCACACAGAGACATACCATTCCTGAGAATTATTGTGACCATTTTATGATGACTGCGAACGCTTGATGTGAGATTGTGTATCCTATCTTGCAGCTCAAAAATGTTAATAAAAGTTTTATTTTTTTCAAATATAGCATACCCGAGGAATTGTTATTTTATGAGGTAAATAGCATCTTTATTTTGATGAGCCCAGAATCACAGCATTAATTTTTTTTTAATTTATAGCCCTCCAGTGGTAAAGTTGGTTCTTGATGGGGATCTTTAGTGGGGTTTATATCCTTTACAAAAGCATCCATTTGAGCCTCCCGAGTCTATTAACCTCAGCATGCTGGTTGGGGGAGTTGGTGCCTCTTGTTTGTTGACCACCTTATTTGAAGATTTTTCTAGATAAACTAATACTTAGACCAGGGCTGCTTTTTCGGCCTAAAGCTTTACTATTGTCTTTTCATGAAGCTCACAAGGTGATTTTACCTAAACTTGTTGTTAGAAGAAAAGTTTCAGTGTATATCATTCAAGTCTATTCTTTCGGAAGGATAGAGTCTTTGTTAATTGCGAAACCTTTTAGGAAGGGTTTGAAACCATTAGTGAAATACCTGAGCAGATGATTAAGATCTACAAGTGTTGAGGTGTGCAAAGAGAAGGAGTTACTGTGTCTTGGGGTCTCTCAATGGAGGTCAACCCAAAGAATGTCAGCTTTCCGGGCAGAGGTTTCTGGAGCATCCATCCCTAAGATTTACTGATCACCTACTTGGGCCACACTTCCAACGTTTGAAAGACATTACTGAATACAATGTGTGGACATGGGTTACGTGGATCTGGAGCAAAGGTGCTGCCAGCAGCACTTTACAATGGTGTAGGGAGCACTTGAATACATTTCCCTTAATCAGAATGTAAGTGTCTTGTTTTCATGTGGTGTACTATGTTTTTTGTTGGGCCCTGCTTACCCTTACAGCTTTGGAATGCCGCTGTGGAGTGACTGGAAATCAACTAGGAGGTAATGTTTTAATTACCTAACAGTAATACCTTTACTCCAAGTTGTTTTTTCCTTGTTACAATTATTATTGGTATGTAGTCAAAACATCAGTTTTACTTCGATGTTCCCATTTGTAATAACAGATAATACAGTGTTCTCAAATTTTATAAAATAGACTGCCTAAAACCATCTCTTAAGTGAAAAAAAAAATAGAAGGAACTTTGTGACTACTGGAGAAACCTCTATTACAGATGTATATGTACACATTTTCCTATCTATCAATATCGGTTAAAAACTGAAAAATACTTGGTATTTTAACAACTATAAAAAGATTCAAATTTATAACATACATAAAGATACCACACTAAATTGCTATGGTCAGTGAGAAATCGAACCGTGTGAAAAGGCTCCGGTCTGCTGAGAGCTATAGGTCCTGAAAGTAGGAGTTCCATACACAAAAGCAGGGTGCGGTCCTGTAAAGCCTAACAAGAACCACCACTGGCTATCAATTATAACTTTCCCAAAGCAAATACAAAACAGTACATTAATACCACGTGTGAAATGTTACTTCCTTTATCTATTTGTTATATCGTTACATCAGGTTTCTTACACACACTCCTTTTTTTCTTTTTGAAACACATACATATTTTACGAATATCAATACAAAAAAATAACCAAGGGAATAACATATACATTAATATATTATCCAAAGTATTGTCAATACAAAGCACACATATTCTTTTCGTAGAAGAACAAACTTTTTTTTGTCCACTTATATTATAAAAAATCCTCTAGACTCGTGGATAAATCCACTTCTATTCAGAGTCCAAACAATTGCTTCAGTAACGTGATATTCATGCATGAGTCTCTGGATTAGCCCCTGTTTACTCTTCCTGTTTTCACAAGAGGACTATAGTCCAAAGAGTAAACACCTTTTCTTAAGGTTTTCACATGCTGTCTTGTTTAGTCTATCTAAATACATTTAATGCCACTCAGGGGAATCATGAAAATCATGGGTCAAATCAAGGAGCTGATGGAATCTTTCTTGGCACCCTTGAAAGATAAACTTCATTCTTTGGAGACAACTGTCTCTTTATTGGCTTCCAGACTGAGGGATCGGCAGCTCCATCCGCATGATTCTAATTCTTTCTGTCCTAATGGTCCCCTGGGTCCATCTTTAGGGAAATATGCATCTTTGTTTTATACCCCAAACACCCAAGAGGACTCGCTACGTCTGCCCAGCCGCCCCTACATGGACCTAGGAAACTCTGCCATTTGTACTCAATACCAACCAGTTGTGACTGTTGGGTCTGCCAGTGCTCTACCCACTGAAAATATCACAAATTGTAATATTGGGGCTACTCAGGGGGATTTCCCAGCAGCTATGGATGTAAGGGCCACCAATACACAGTCAGCTCCGCTTTCTCATTTAGAGCTACCACTTGATTGTGCTCCCTATATTGTAATTCTTACTAATGTGCCATTGTTATCACCTGGTACACGAGAATCTACAGCTCAGTCAACAAATAAGGTTGGGCATTGTCTGGGCAAAAACTGTGATTTGTATTTGAAAGATTTTGAGGTTATTTTGTTTGTCAGGCGGTTTGGGTGGGTAGGCCCGTTGGTTAAGAGCGGGGGAGGGGATTGTATCATTGTAAATTGTAGATACCAAGGGTCGACCCACGCCTGATTTCCTCTTTTATGTTAGGCCCCCCCCTCTAGCAATGCAATTAGGCTAGTTCCCCTCGTTTATAATTTTTGTTTTTTATAGGCATGCATTCTATCAGGACCTTTCACGCTTACAAGGGGTGCCTAGATTGCACAGCGCCCTGCCTTTACTTAGCCTTAATAATATATTTTCTGTTTTGTCTAATCTAGAGGACAATGTTTGACTTATAAGATCGGCCAGTTGTCCTGCTCAAGATGTGTTATATTCTGGATGTAGAAAGGGACCAAAGCTACTTCCTACCCCTGAGTTGGTTTTTGATAAGGATTCCTGGTCCGTTTCAACTCTTATTTCTTGGAACATTGCAGGGTATGACACTAAGCTTCAGAGTGAGTTTTGGGTAGGGTATATTTCTGATTTTGAATTTATCTTGTTGCAAGAGACATGTTCGAAGGGAGAAGCTGTATGGGATGGGTTTCAGAAGTTTGAAGTCCCTGCTGCTCGTGCTCCTGGCCATCGGCCTGAGGGTGAGCTTGTGACCCTTGTTCGCATTTCTAAGATTTATAAGGCATATCATATTAGATGTAATCACCAGGGCATCTTAATTGTCTGGGTGGTTTTCCCTAACAAATATAATATTATAATTGTAAATTTTTATAATGCTGGATGGGAGTCAGGATGTCAGATTGCAGCACTTTTTTCTTCCCCGTATATACTGAAAACTAGAATGGAAACCATTTTCAGTGAATTTCATATTATTGTGGCAGGGGATTTTAATGCCAAGATTGGTGCTTATCCTACCTTAGGTAATCCATTTGAAAGGGATGATTGTCTCTCTATTGCTCATGTGTACTAGGATATCCGGGGTGAGAAGGTAATTAATGCTTTGCAAAACCTAAGGTTGATCAACACTGCTGAATTAGTGTATGATCCAGGGAGACAGGCCCCTACTTTTGTGGGTTAGGGGGATGGATCTACGATAGATTGTGTTTTTGTGACCACATTATTGAGCTAATTTGTTCGGCGTGGTGGGGTTCATATACAGGATTGTAGTGACCACAGTCCTCTTGTATTGGCCTTTGACCTGCCTCTCAGCAGGCCTTTGCCTGCTGCGTTAAGCCCTGCTGATTTGGAAGTTAAGGATCAAGGGCTCAAGGTGCGTTGGCACTAGGCTGATATTCCTCAGGTTTTTGAAGCCATGGTGAGATGCAGTTTTAAACTGATTGTAGGGTCTCTCCTGACAAAAAAAAAACCTGCTGCAAAGGGTACTTACACCCTAGCTAGGTTAAATGGCTGTATTAGTACTAGCATTAATTCCACTGGTGGGCTACCTAGGAAGATCCAGGGTGGTTGGTTTGATAAATCGTGCTATGCTGCCAAGAAAACCCTGCGAAAGGAGCTTAAAATGCTGCCCAGAGAGAGAGAAAATGTGATTGTCTATGACTCAGTACAAGCTTGCCCTTAATGCCAGACAGTTGGAGTCAAAAGTAAAGATGTGGAGAAATTTAGTGCATGCCTGTCGCACCAAAAACACAGGTCTATTTTGGAGCATTGTTAATAAGAGAAGATTCTCCACAGGAACTTCCAGGAGGATGGGGTGAAACATTCCACCCAATAGTTGTGTAAATCCTTTCTGCAGTATTTACCCCAATGAGACTCGTAAGGAAGTTGAGGTGGATCCGGGCAACTCTGGCCATACATAGTTTTACCATTAGGTTCAGCCTGGATGAGGTGGTTGTTGCTTTACTGGTGAGTCCAACAAACAAAGCTCCAGGGCCTGATGGTATTCTAATGGATTTATACAAAGGAAATATCTCTTTCTGGGCCCTCATTATTGTAAATGTTCTTAATGCTGCTATGGATTTTGGGATTCCCTCTTCATGGAAATCCACTCGTATAGTGCTGGTGTATATAAAAGGAAATCACAGCGACCCTAAGTGTTATTGCACTATATCACTACTAGATTAGTTGGTGAAGATCTTGAGCCGCATCGTTTTGCGGCGAACTTAGAGCTTGGTGGAGGAACAGGATCCAATGAGCCAGGGCTTGGGACCAAGGAACAGTGCTTAAATTTGTTACTGCGTATTAGTAAATATACGATTGCAAAGAAAGGAACCCTTTACTTGGCATTCATGGATCTTCGCAGTGCTCTTGACAGGGTTAATCGTGATAAGCTGTGGGGGTTGCTATCGAAGATGGGGATGCCAAGCTCAACTGTAGATCTCTTGCGAGCGCTCCATTCTGGAACTAATGCCACTGTGAGGTATGGGCTAAAGGGTGAATGCACAGCTCCCCTCACCCTTCATAGAGGGGTGCGGCAGGGATGCATTCTCACCCCTATGCTATTCCTTCTCTATACAAATGGATTACATGACTTCCTTGTGGAAAGATGTAAGGATACTCCGGAAATAAATGGGAAGAGTGTGCCGGCTCTGATCTATGTCGATGAGGCAGTGTTATTGGCTCGCACTATGAATGGTTTATGAATTTCGTGAATGTTTTTGTGGAGTTTATGACTTGTCTAGATCTGGAAGTCAACATTGCCAAAACCCATTATATGGTTTGTGGGAAGCCTCATAGTAAATTGGGATCTGTATCAATTAACGGTCAAGTTATAAGCCGTGTTCCTGAATTCCCCTATCTTGGTGTGACTTTTGATAACAAAGGTCTTTGGGGTACCTGTATTTCTAGGCACTGTTCTCGCTCCAAGGCTGCAGTTGGTGCTTCATTTGAGTTTCCTTCCACAGTCTGTAACCAGTTTATTTTACCCCTACTTGAGGTGTTATTTTATGGGGCCTCGATTTGGGGTTATTGTTGTAGTAGTATGTTGCCCCAAAGGAAGACGATCGATTTTGTAGAAGGTTGCTGGATGTTGGGCCCAATAGCCCTGGGTTTTGCCTCCATGAGGAGCTGGATCTGGGGTACGTAGGAGATAGCATTAAGATTGCTCTGCTACTTTTCTGGATTTCTATTTGGACAGGTGAGCTCGCTTCCCAGAATAGGGAAGTGATTCTTGACTGTTTGGCGTTTGACTTTAGACAAGGCATTCTTTGGTTATGTTATGTTAAAAACATTGCCTCTTTTTTAGGCTGTCCGGAGATTTTTACTTACCCGAATCTATTAAGGCGATCTGACGAGCTTTGGGTTAAGATGGAAAACTTGTGCTCGGTAAGAGGGAAGCTATTGAACTGATGAAGCCACCTGTGTGGGAGTTTGTTATGATAAATATGCACTCTGGGCCTGAGCCATCCTTATTGTAGTTTAAGAATGTGTGGGAAAGGGCGCTCATTGCCAGATTATGCCTTGTTTCAGTTAGATCTAATTTGTGCTTTCCTGTAGGCCAGTTTGACCCAAAGAGTATTCTTAAATGCCCTTGTGATGGTGTTTCTTTACAGACCCTGGCCCATTTTATATTTTTTTGTGAGTTTTACACCCTTTTTAGACACAGGTTTTTATTGTCTACAGGGAGTGCAGAATTATTAGGCAAATGAGTATTTTGACCACATCATCCTCTTTATGCATGTTGTCTTACTCCAAGCTGTATAGGCTCGAAAGCCTACTACCAATTAAGCATATTAGGTGATGTGCATCTCTATAATGAGAAGGGGTGTGGTCTAATGACATCAACACCCTATATCAGGTGTGCATAATTATTAGGCAACTTAACAAAAAACAAATATATACCCATTTCAATTATTTATTATTACCGGTGAAACCAATATAACATCTCAACATTCACAAATATACATTTCTGACATTCAAAAACAAAACAAAAACAAATCAGTGACCAATATAGCCACCTTTCTTTGCAAGGACACTCAAAAGCCTGCCATACATGGATTCTGTCAGTGTTTTGATCTGTTCACCATCAACATTGCGTGCAGCAGCAACCACAGCCTCCCAGACACTGTTCAGAGAGGTGTACTGTTTTCCCTCCTTGTAAATCTCACATTTGATGATGGACCACAGGTTCTCAATGGGGTTCAGATCAGGTGAACAAGGAGGCCATGTCATTAGATTTCCTTCTTTTATACCCTTTCTTGCCAGCCACGCTGTGGAGTACTTGGACGCGTGTGATGGAGCATTGTCCTGCATGAAAATCATGTTTTTCTTGAAGGATGCAGACTTCTTCCTGTACCACTGCTTGAAGAAGGTGTCTTCCAGGAACTGGCAGTAGGACTGGGAGTTGAGCTTGACTCCATCCTCAACCCGAAAAGGCCCCACAAGCTCATCTTTGATGATACCAGCCCAAACCAGTACTCCACCTCCACCTTGCTGGCGTCTGAGTCGGACTGGAGCTCTCTGCCCTTTACCAATCCAGCCACGGGCCCATCCATCTGGCCCATCAAGACTCACTCTCATTTCATCAGTCCATAAAACCTTAGAAAAATCAGTCTTGAGATATTTCTTGGCCCAGTCTTGACGTTTCAGCTTGTGTGTCTTGTTCAGTGGTGGTCGTCTTTCAGCCTTTCTTACCTTGGCCATGTCTCTGAGTATTGCACACCTTGTGCTTTTGGGCACTCCAGTGATGTTGCAGCTCTGAAATATAGCCAAACTGGTGGCAAGTGGCATCGTGGCAGCTGCACGCTTGACTTTTCTCAGTTCATGGGCAGTTATTTTGCGCCTTGGTTTTTCCACACGCTTCTTGCGACCCTGTTGACTATTTTGAATGAAACGCTTGATTGTTCGATGATCACGCTTCAGAAGCTTTGCAATTTTAAGAGTGCTGCATCCCTCTGCAAGATATCTCACTATTTTTGACTTTTCTGAGCCTGTCAAGTCCTTCTTTTGACCCATTTTGCCAAAGGAAAGGAAGTTGCCTAATAATTATGCACACCTGATATAGGGTGTTGATGTCATTAGACCACACCCCTTCTCATTACAGAGATGCACATCACCTAATATGCTTAATTGGTAGTAGGCTTTCGAGCCTATACAGCTTGGAGTAAGACAACATGCATAAAGAGGATGATGTGGTCAAAATACTCATTTGCCTAATAATTCTGCACTCCCTGTATTCTGAAGAGTAAGGTTTTCTTACAGTGCAGTCCAGCTTATCAATATTTGCACATAGTCCTTGATGAATTAGTTTGTTGTGGAGTTGGATCTTTTCCTAAATATGCAATACGCTGGCGTACTTTTGTAAATTTTTAAGTTTGTTTTCAGTTTTTTATCTATGTTTTATGAGCTTTGGTATGTTTTTAATGTCTATTGTATTTATATGTGTTTTATGGTTGTATTTGAATAACCGAATAAAGATGATGATGAAGGCAACTTGCTAAGATTCACAAAACTACTATAGCTACCAGTTAAATTAAAGTCATTACTCGTGCTGCGGGTCCATTATTAGGTTTACCATAGTATATTCAAATGGTGTATTAAAAGTGAGATCTTATACCTCCAAGCATGTTCTTTCTTTCTAAGGTGCTCGAAAAGAATCCATGCAGGACATGCTAAGGTCTTAACGCCAAAGACTGTCACTCCCAAAAAGTCGTTGCTGAGCGTGAAGGAGCACTGTATTCATGCAATGACAGGCCATCAGTGATTTAGAAGGGCCCTGGCTGTGGTCCTAAAACTTGGAGTGATAAAAGATTTACCAATATGTCACGCACCAATTTATCTTTGGTCCTATGGCTAAACAGGGATGAATGTGCGCTGAAAACAAATACATATTTTTTCAACCAAGAGGAAGACAAGAACTCTTTTACACTATTCTTCCCCTGTATCTGCGGTGACTATTTTTTAGCTTATGGCAGCTACTGATTGATATGGCTTGCGTCATGTGTCCCACCACATCAGTCCGTTTAAGTCTTCATCGTGCTCCGTGATTGTGAGAAAAACGCTTCTGCCTACAGTAAGACATGTTACGTCAAGTACGGCGGGGGGCATATACTATCGCGTGATCCGCAAGGATGCATGGGATTCATAGGCTCATTAATGAGTTGTCTTTGAAAACCTATAAATCGTAGCCAAAAGGGCAAAATGGAGGTACTCGTGAAACACTTTTTTCGTGAGGCCAGCACGTAAAAACATATTTGTTAGAACTAATGGTACTTGAAGGGCTAATTGGAGATACCATGGTGTCTGAACAACCTTCATTATGAACGTCTCCTGTAGTATCTGTCTGAAATTGTATTCTCACACACTAAAAAAAATTCCCAATTTCTGTCATCTCGTTCAAGCCAGTTTCAGGAGTCCGTAATTTCATTATCATAAACTCTTCTTGGCGTAATAATGTCATCTCATTTCCATTCCTAATTTGTCTTATAACTGTACATTGTATATCATGCTTTATGATTACTCTGGATATGATGATGAACCATAGGAGCAGACATGGCTTTACATCTTCTTTGTGATCTGTGTTGACTAATTCGATTACCAATCTCTTGACTCGTCTGGCCAATTTATGCCTTATTACATGGGCACAAGACGCAATATACCACATATTTTTATCAGCATTTGGTAAATTCATTGTGTTTGATTTCAATATTATTATATACAAATTAATTGCCTTCTAAAATAGACTCACATGTAAAACAATTCCCACGTTTATGATGACTTCTAACAGGTGGTAATCCTAACACGTATATGAACAAGTTGATCTTTTATATTCTTGTTCCTCTTTGGTGCAAACACTGATAATTCCTTAAAGGGGGTTAGTGTGGAGACCCATGCCCCAATGCTTACAAATTTTTTTTTGATGAAAGTAGTGACACACACCAATTTCTCAGGCACTTCTTTCTGCTGATTTTTAAGGAGACATTCTCTTTGGGTGTATCAGGCCCGCTCCATTGCTCTTTTTAAGAGTCTGTAGGGATATCCTCTTATTTGTACTTTATTCACAAGTTGTTTCGCATTCAAAAAGAAATCCTCTTTTTATGTACTGTTTCTCCTAATTCATAGGAACTGAAAGGTAAATTATCCATTAGTTTTTTTTGGTGTTGCTAGAGTAATGTAAAAAGGTATTTCTGTCCTTTTCTTTTACGAATAATGTTGTGAAGATATTGTTTCCATCATGTTTGATAGTAAGGGCCAGATGTAGCAAACTTTTGTGAGTCGCAAATGGGCCGATTCGCAATTTGCGACCCCACAAAATCGGAAATGGGATGCAAAAATCCCATTTCCGACTCGGAAAATGCGATGCAAGCTGTTACCGACTCGCAAAATTTGCAACCCCATTTTGCGACCCGCAAATAGGAAGTCGCAATTTGCGAGTCGCAAACCATATGCAATAGCAACTCGCAAATTGCGACTAGTCGCAAAAAGCCCATTTTGCTCTTCCAATTTACCACTAACTCAGAGCAGGTGGTAACCATTACCAAAGTATAAAAGGAGACCCAGAAGGCATCTGGGTTACTCAAGATGGCGGAGATATACCTGATAGCAGTGAGGAGGAGAGCCCACGCCGCCCAGCAGAGGAGGAGGAGGAGCCAGAGACAGGAGAAGATATACAGAACAAGGCAGACACTCTTCCAGCAAACTGAGGAGGAAATTTATGATAAATATAGACTTAGCAGCGCAGCTATACTAGATTTAATAGAATTACTCAAACCACAGCTAGAACGCCAGACTGTGCGCAGCTGCGCCATCCCTACGCATGTGCAAGTGCTTTGTTCACTGTACCTCTTGGCCTCGGGTAGCTATCAGGGGGTCATTGCTGTGGCAGGTGGGGTATCCCAAAGTGCACTATCACGGTTCTTCAGGGCATTCCTAGATGCCTTACTCACACACATGTCCCGATACATATACCTACCCAGGAATGAGGCAGAAATCAACAGCACCAAGTTGGAATTTTACAGGATTGCCAACTCCCCCATGTCATAGGGTGTGTAGACGGGACACATATACAAATATGCCCTCCTGCAAACCTGGAATATCTGTTCCGCAATAGGAAGTGTACCCACTCACTCAATATTTAGGTGGTATGTGACGCCCATTATATCATCACTGACATGGTTGCCAAATTTCCAGGCAGTACTCATGACTCCTACATTTTTAGGCACAGTGGAATACACCAACGCCTGGAACGTAGGGAGTTTGGAGACGGATATCTCCTAGATAGAGCTGAATACACCTTGAAGACATGCACACAGGTCAATGTGCAAACAACCCATGCCTTGCTAACATTGTACGTTTTGTGGCAAACAGGTGACAGTGCATATGCACTACGTCCATGGATACTAACACCATACTTAACACCCAGCAATGATTGCGAGAGGCGATACAACAGTGCACATAAGAGGACCAGGAACATGATAGAACGTACCTTCGGACTGCTGAAAGCAAGGTTCAGATGCCTCCACCGAAGTGGAGGTGCCCTCCATTATACCCCAATTACAGCTTTCAAAATAGTTGTTGCATGCGCTATACTGCACAACATTGCCACCCGACTTGGGCTACCTCTCACCCCTGAAGACCCAGATTCTGAGGATGAAGAGCAAGAGCAACCACATCGCCATCATGGGGATAGGAGCATCGCAAATCAAGGCAGACTGAGACGGGAACACATTGCAAACCAATACTTTGGAAGGTACGTGCGAACTTTTACCATACTCACCAATGTAACACACCAAAAGTCCATGTGTTAAGTGGAAAGAACAAGTGATTTAATAAGTGCAAATAACCAAACTATGTACAATAGGAACAGTTCAGGGGCTTCAATAGTCCACCTGGCATGGGACACATTGACATCATGTGCCCCAAACCCAAGGACATTGTGGAGCTCACACCCTACGGTGGGCTCGGCCAACCTGGCTGGTACTAGGGGGGTCAGCAGTGCTCTGCCTTGTGCTTCCACTACGTAGCACCCTGGTGTCACCGGCAGAGACACTGCTGACAGTGGAGCCCTCCTCACTGTCCTGTGGCGTGTCGCCTGTGCCCCTGGCCACCTGCCGTGCCTCCATGAGGTCCATTGCATGGCTGAGACGGCCCAGTCCCCGTGCCACATCACCTGCAAAGTGGCCCATGTCCACCTGGACGCTGACTGTGCACCTAGACAGCCCTGTTGTGTTGACAGCCAGCCTAACTATAGAGGAGTCCATCCTGTCCAGGCATTGCAGCAGCTGGCGGTCCCTACGCCGTGCACTGTCACTGTGCGTTAGCAGTCCTGCCACTAGTTGGCGCATAGACAGTGCAAGGTCACCCGTGTTGTTACCGATCACCTGCAACTCCGAATGTACCTGCTGCATACTGATGGCATGATTGTGTTCAAAGCGCTGCAATACCCCACTAATCCTCCTTAATTGTTGGTTTTGCAGGCGCTGACCCCGTAGCAGTTGGGCCTCGGTTGGTGATGTGGAGGCATGCCCTGACTCTGCCTGCCGCTCTGCTGTTGATATTCTACGTCGCCTGCGAAGCGGTGGAGGCCCTGTATTGTTTGCCGTGGCAACCTGGCTCGTACCTGGTGCAGGCTCACACACCACGATTGCAACAGGTGTTTCCTGAGAGGGCATGGTGTTGGTGGTGCAGGTAGCAGTGGTGGCTGGTCCTGTTGTCTCCTGTGTGTGCTGGCTGACCATTGACCCCTGGCTGCTTGGGCTGGTGGGGGTGTCTTGTGGGAGACCTGTGGGACATAGGGAACACACTGTCAGTGTCTACTATCTGTTATCAACTTCCTAATAAACTATTTCCTATGAACTGCCTACTTGACTACATTGCCCATAATGCATCATTCTGGTGTTTGGTACTCTGAAATGGAGCTATCTTGGTTGTGCATGCCCCTGTGTACAAGGTGGGTGGGGGTATGGCATTGATGTGGGTACATGCATGTCACATGGTACTCACCGGTTGATGGTCCTGGCTCAGAGGTGTCCAGATCTCCCATCCCGCTTACAGCCTCAGGCTCTAGGGTCTCTTCTACCCTTTCCTCCAGGGGTGTGGGTGATGGTACCGTCGATGGTCCCCCTCCTGTGCCTCTCATCTCCCGGAGCCGCTCTGCCACCCTCTCCTTGGTCCGTGAGCGCAGGTCATACCACCTTTTCTTCAGTTCTTCCACACTCCGGTGGCTGACCCCCAGGGAGTTGACCTTGTCCTGGATCTCCTGCCAAATTATTTTCTTCTCTGTGTCTGGCACGGTGAGGGCTGCCCTGCCAAACAGCTCGTCACCTCCAACTCCTTTTCAACAAACTTTAGCTTCCTTTTCCTAGGATTGTCAGACATGGTTGCAGAAGCTCTGTTTGTTAGCTGTGCTGAAGTTGAAATGGGTGTGGTCCTCCCTCCTCCCAGGTGTATTTGTAAACTTCCTGGCTGTGATGTCATCATCATGTGCCAGGAAGTGTTTTCCTGAGTGTTCTCTAGTGTTTTCCAGAGTGTTCTGCAGCACCTGCATTTAATTTTCAGCACAGTCGCTATTTGTGACACCCACTCGCAAATTGCGAGTCCGTTTTTTGCACGGTCGCAAAAAGCGACCTCGCAAACTGCGGACTCGCTAACTGAGGTGCCACTCCGTGTGCGAGTCGCAAATTGTCCTCGCACTTTCTACCTGCATTGCTGTTAGCTACTCGCAAATTGCGAGTCGCAATTACTCGCAATTTGCGAGTCGCTATTTTTTACCTACCTACATCTGGCCCTAAGTTCAAGAAAATTTATTTCTTCTGTGCTCCAAGTCACTGTAAACTTTTTTTTTTTTTAAATCTGTTTATTCAACGTTATACAAAACATAATACAAGAGCTGCAGTACATTCCACTTAACTTAGCGAGAGAATACACAACTTTCCTACTCATGTATATCCGTGCATATTAGTGGTTTGTGTATAATACAGGTACATTTTAGCGTACTGGCGTATAACTTAACATTGTGTAACTTTCAATACTAGTCTTGTCAATCAATATGCGTAGGTCTATATGTCGGTGTCAGAAGTAATGATGTTTACGTTAGGCTGTATAGGCGCGAAAGGTAACTATCTTTTGCGTTTGCCTGGCATGGTTAGTTAGTTGTATTGGAACAGGGCCGGAAGATTAGTGGTGCGCGAGCGTGGTGTTTCAGTTCGCCTTAGGGTACGGCTCTGTGTCTTTTATGCTTTAGTTGAGTGTGATAATATCCTGTCAGCCTATTAGTGCATAGTAAAAGGAAGGGAGAGGGGTGAGGAGGCAGGTATTGTGTTTGCTGAGTATCGGACAGGGGGTTCACTGATGGACGTACATTACTTTGGGCGTTTCAGGGAGGGTACTTGTCATCTCTGGTCTCTATTTTTACTACGAAAAGATCCCAACTTGCAGCGCCTTCCTATATCTGTCCCTTAAGTTGCAGTTGTCTAAGTGTTTGAGCCTCTGCTATTGCGCAACTATGTAAGTCTCTCAGCCAGGTGGAGTGAGAAGGGGCATTTGGGGCCTTCCAGTGAGTGGCGATCAGGCGCTTGTATATCACAAATGCCAGGTCCACAAACTTGTGGGTGTGTTTATCTCCCTTAGCACGGTGTCGTATACCAAGCAGGCAGGATTCCGGAGTGGGTGTTAACGCGTGGTCCACTATGTCTGCCGTGGTTTCAATAATGTGACACCAACCAGTATTTATAGAGTGACATTCCCAAACCATATGGTAGAAGTTAGCTGCAGAGGTGGCGCACCTTGGACATATTGGTTTAGAATTTGGGTATATTTTATGGATACGAGACGGAGAAAGATATGATTGATGTATGTAATTAAATTGCGTATATCTTAGCCTAGTATTACGAGATACGGACTTAATAGAGGTGAGGGCTGCTTCCCAGGATTTTTGAGTGGTTGGTGTATTGAGGACTGAATCCCATCGGTGTTTAGCCTGAGTTAAGGCAGTGCAGTTGCTTGTTAGGAGCGTTTTATATAATTTGGTAATGGTGCCTTTTGCGTTGCCCATTGAAAGCACTGAAGTGAGTAGAAGCGATTCATTAGGTTCGTTGGGGGTTCGTCCCCATAGGTTGTGTAAAAGATTAGCGATGGCGCTGTATGTCAAGAAAGCCCCAGGTTGTATTATATCTGCCGCTACCAATTCTGCAAACGTACTTGCTTTGGAGCTCGAGTAGAGGTCTCCCAGGTTCAAGGTATTGGTCACGCGTATATCGTGATAGGATGAAAGGGCTTGTATGCCTGGTACCTGCGACAGTGGAAGCAAGGGGGAGTAGGGGGGGGACAGTGCCTTGCCTTGTACGTATCTCTGCCAACAGTGCCTGGCCGTGTTCCATAGAGGTGAATACTTTGCTGGGTAGGGGGGTCCTGCCAGCAAAGAGGTCAGTATCGCTTGTGGTGCTGTATGAGCAGCTATCGCTATGCTCTCCGGAATGGTCGGTTCGTTGAGCCACATTTTGACCCATTGCAGTTGGGCTGCTACGTAATATAATTCTAGATTCGGCATGCCAAGCCCACCTTCTTCTTGTGGGTATTGCGTAATGGCTAGTGCTACCCTGCGCCTGTCCTTGCCCCAGAGTAAGTCAGTTAGTAGTGAGTGTATTTTGCGAAAAAACGAGCGTGGCAAGGGTATTGGGAGCGCGTTGAAGTAATATAGGAATCTCGGTAGTACTAGCATCTTGGCTATGGCCGTCCTGCCCATTGGTGATAAGGGTAGCGAGCTCCAAAATGACAGGGAGCCACGGGTGGAGCGGAGTAAACGATCTAGGTTACCTTCTCGTAGGTCTGACAAAGAGTGGTATATCTGAACGCCCAAGTATTTGAAGGTCTGGTAAGCCCATGGTAACTGGTGACTAGGGATTGTCGTTTGCTGCTCGGTGGGTATACGAGTGAGGGGGAAAATACATGATTTAGTCCAATTGACACGTAGGCCAGAGGCAAGAGCAAAAGTATCCAATATTTGCATAACCCTAGATAGAGAGGTAGAATAATTGCGTAAATATATCAGGGCATCATCTGCGTATAGGGATATTGTGTGGTATGTTTTAAATTCCTGGATGCCCCATTTTTTAGCATAGCTGCGAAGCTTAATTGCCAGTGGTTCCATGGCTATTGCAAATAATAACGGAGAGAGCGGGCATCCCTGTCTAGTGCCTCTACCGATAGGGAATGCTTCCGATATTACTTGACCGGTTTTGACCCGAGCTATTGGTTTGGAGTATAATGTTGCGATCCAGCTGATGAAGCCGCTCTGGAAACCAAACGCTTTAAGAGTGCGGAAGAGGTAATCCCAACCGAGCGTGTCAAATGCTTTTTCTATATCTAAAGACACAGCCACCGTTTCTGGTTCTGTGGTATTATGCATGATACGAATTAACCGTCTGATGTTTAAGAAGGTGTTCCTACCCGGGATAAATCCTGATTGGTCTGAGTGTATGAGGTGCGGTAGATGAGGGAGCAGTCTGTTTGCCAGGATCTTCCCTAACAGTTTGCAGTCGGAGTTCAGAAGGGAGGGTGGTCTGTAGGATCTGACGTCTAGTGGGTCGCGGCCTGGTTTTGGCAGGACTACTATAAGTGCTTCGCGCATGGAGTCTGGTAGCTGTTTTCTATTGCGTGCTTCGTTAAACACCTCGAGCAGAGGTTGTAGAAGGTGAGTGGTTTGTGAGTTATAGTATTCTACTGGCAGACCATCTGAGCCAGGGGTCTTGCCGCGTGCCATTTGAGAGAGAGCCAAGCGAAGTTCCTCAATGGTGATGGGACCGTTAAGTATAACTGCGCTGCTAGTGATATTTGGATTTTGGGGAATCTGTGCCAATAGCTCGGTCAATTTTTGGTCTTTTGGAGGGGTAGTAGGTTGATATAAAGAGCAGTAGTACATATAGAAGGCTCTGTTTATGTCTACCTGAGTATTAACCATATCACCTGATTGTAACCTAACCGCACCTATTGGCAGAGATTGCGACGGTTGTCGTACCAGCCATGCTAACAATCTTCCTGATCTGTCTCCTTCTGGGTGCTGTCTCATTTTAAAGTGTCTATAGTCATGCCTACCAAGTCTATCATCGGTTTCTCTGTATTTCGCCTTCAGTAGATTTAGTGTTGCTGATGGGGTGTTGCTTGTGGAGGCTTCAATCTCTGCTCTATGTATTTTGGCTTCCAGCGTTAGTAGTTCCCTAGTGAGCGTTTTTTTTACCCCCACAGAGGCTGCCAAGCATTGTCCCCTGATTACGACCTTATGGGCATCCATTCCGTAGCGTGTGTTAGTGTTGAATTTCTGTTTAGGGAGAAATAGTCCGATAGCCAATTGGTTATTTCAGCATTAAAGGGAGGATCAGTTAGGGCGTCTGGTTGTAGGCGCCATGTTGGGATTCGGGTGTTTGTGTAGCCCCATAGCAAGGTTGCGTAGTGTGGGTTGTGGTCTGATATGGTACGGGCTAGATAGCCGGATGTGCTTATTTTTGAGATTATGTTGGGTGATGCGAAAAACATATCTATTCTAGTGTAAATTTTGTGTACTGGTGAATAGAAAGAGTATTCGCGCAATGTAGGGTGGCCAGTTATCCAGATTTCGCTTAACCCATTGTTAGAGGCCCATTCTGTCAGGTCGAGTGATGCACGTTTAGTTGGGGCACTAGGTAGTGGGGGGATGGAGCGATCTTTTTGGGTGTCTAAGACACAATTAAAGTCGCCTCCCCATACTGCATCTACCGCAGGGTCTCCGAGCCTACTGTTGTTAAGTGACCAGAGGAATTCTCGTTGATTTACATTGGGGGTATATAGTGCTATCAATGCTATAGGGTTACCGTCTAATACACCTTCTAAAATCACGTACCGACCATTTGGGTCACTTTGAGCATGGGACACAATATATGGGACCCCGGGGGCAATCCAGATTACCACTCCTCGTGCATATGTTGAAAAGGTGGTGCCATATAGTTGTCCCCTCCATTTTGTTTTTATGCTTGCAAGCAAGGGTGCATCCAGATGTGTTTCTTGGAGCATGGCAATTTGTATTTGGTGTCTTCTGAGATATGCATAGATCTGTTGTCGTTTACTAATGGATGCCATGCCTCTTATATTCCATGCAAGTCACTGTAAACTTGATATCAGGTGATCTATTGTTTAACCAATCAACAAATTGCAGTAACATGCCTTCATCAACTCTCTATATTAGGAAGATGTCGTCAATGTACCTTTTCCAAGTAGTGATGTTATTTTTAAAGGGATTCTCATCTTATATTCATTTTTGTTCAAAGATGGCCATGAACATCACGGCCATTCTCGGTGCAACGGGACAACCCATCTCTGTCCCCTTTGCTTGTAAATAAAAACTATTGTTGAAGAAAAATAGATGCCATTTCAAGGATAAACCATGTTGGTACTTCATGCAGTCTTGCTCTCTTTTCCAGGAAAAATCTTCGTAGCCTCTGGGCCTAATTCTTTTGGAATATTTGTATAGATGCTAGTAATGTCGAGGGTTATAAATAGATCACTGATAACATTAAACTGAATATGATTCAATTTATTTATAATATCGGTAGTATCCTTATGGTACCTAGGTACTTGTTGGATTAGTGGTTTTAGAAACACATCCACATAATTTGCCAGGGGTTCCAGAATTACATTAACTCCTGAGATAATAGGCCTCCCAGGTGGATTTAGTGGGTCCTTTTTGTATTCTTAGCTACTATCCTTGTTTTACCATTGCGAAGGCATGCACGTCTCTTTTGGGGACTACCGCCAGTACCCTACAGCATGAAGATAAGTAATCTTTTATACATGACTCCTGCTGGGGGAATCTGCATGTATGTATTTTGTGTCCATTTTGGAAAATTATTATCACTACTATGAACTGCATAACTTGCCCTTGCTCAATATGACCAGAAGTATTTCACCCAGGTCTGAGGCCTTCACATTCTTGTTTTCTTTTGGTCCCCTCTTGCAGCAATGATGTTTCACATTCAGCCTGTTTCAGTATTTCGGACTTCTATTTTATTATGTGTAGGCCTTCTACTGATTTATGTGCCTTTGCTGGTTTGCCTTCACTAAGGTACGATCATCAAATCTAATAGATGTTTTTTTTTTATTTTAGGACATGGGAAGAGGGTGACCAAACAAGTCTCTGGTTGAAATTGAATTGTTCTACATAGAGAGTTCACCTCTGGGCAGACTTGTTAATCTTCTGGGGAGAACAGTAGTTTCTTTAACAATGTTTAAACTGTATTCATTATGGCAAAGATTTCCTAGAGGCTGTCATTCAATATCCATCTGCAGCTGTCTTTGTCAATCATCCTGCCAATGTCTACTTTTCTATAATCTCATCCCGAGAGCATTTAGCTAGATCAAGAACTATAGCACCAAAATTAACTTACTCCTTTGTCCCAGTGTGCATATCATTTTGTAACCCACTTTGGGTGGAGGTCTCAGTTGCCCCAGTGCTCCATATATGTTATAGTGTTCTGGTAAGTAACCAATACAATAGAAACTGTCCTATAGGGATGTCATAGTACTAAATCAGATTGTGGAATCATCTTATACCACCCTTTGCATAGAGATCATCCACTAGTTTGATGCTGTTTTTTAATGACATTGTTAATAGGCTTCTTCCGTCTCTATTATGTGGTCCATGCAATCCCACTAGAAGGATCACAGCCAAATGTAGTACCAGCATGCATTTTCTCCTGAGGCTGTGTGCCATTAATATCTAAGATTCTACAACAATCATGGCATGGTAGAAAATATAGTATCCGATAGAGAGATTATCATCAATTCCCACCCTTGTGTCTGCCTCCCACTTCCCAGAATCACCTAGCCATTTGGCTGGCCATTGTAACTGTGCTGCTAGGTAGTTCAACTCTTTATCCAAGACAACTTGACCACCCTCAGTCGTTGTTAATTACAGCCTGCGTGGTCTTGGAATAAGACGTTCTGCCTTAGGAACATCAGTTTAGCAAAGTAATACAAGAGTCCTGAGAGTAAGGCCATTTTTTACAAGGCTTTACGCCCGATTACTGACAGTGGCAAGGATCTCCAGAATACAACTCCTTTCCTCAGGGCCCCCACTACAGGTCTTATATTTCCATCTATCATTCTGAATCCATGTAGTAGACTTGTGCCGCAGGTACTGAAATGTAACTGGTTCTCATCTGTCCATATTAGGATTTGATTCTGACATATTTCAGTTCACCTTAGCCTTGATAACCTGAGAAGTTCCTCTAATGTGTGGATTTCTTGGACAGCTTCATATCCTATGTCACTCAAAAACAGTAATATATAAGCATATATGGAAATTAAATAAGTCCTACAGCCGATGGATATGCCCATGTTTTTATCCATTGCATCAAAACATTTGATGGTGGATCTATGCCCAAGTAAAAATCAGAGAATAGAGAGGGCATCCCTGTCACATTCCCCTTTTAATTAGGAATTGGGGAGAAATCTCATAAGTGGTGCAGACTCTCACATTGAGGGTAGAGTACAACAGGATGATCCAGTTAAGGAAGCCAGGGCCTACTTCTCTTTTCTCTTATACCCTAAACACAGATTCTCAACTGAGAATGTAGAATGTATTTTGCTGTTTCTTTTGATATCACCTGGGGGGGATATTCTGCAACACCATCCAGAACCTGGCATAGTCGCCTAATATTCATAGAGGAGTCTGAGTGTGTTACCTGGGGCAATATTGGAAGGAGCCTATTGCCCAGAGTCTTGCTCAGAATCTTGTAATCAATATTGAGCATCTAAAGAGGTCTGTTTATCTGCCTCTTCCTGTCTAGGTTTGGGTAGGGACATAATGGTATTGCTTGTCGTGGAGCAAGTCATGGTCTTGAAGGGTAGCTGTATGCAAATAAGCTAATATAGATGCTAGACGTTGTATTTAAGTGGAGTAAAACTACAGAGCTAAACATCTTCCCTCTAGTCATGCCATTTGCTTCAGTTTTTTTTCAGCTTCTGAGATGATCTCCTGTAACTGATCCACCACATCTGGAGGTTATGTTTCAAGCGATGCCCTCATAATATATTTACATAATTTGTTGTCATTGGCTGCCTATCATATTTTATACAAGATGGAATAATAGGCCACAAATACTTGATTAATTTCAAGTTGTTAATAAACCACATTCTTAGTTGTACAGATATTCATAATGGTCTCATTTCTAGTCTTGACAACCATGCTAGTGGTCATATAGACTTATATGATCTAGCCTGATAGTCTCTGTAATAGTAGAAACTCAAAGCTTCACGTGCTGTGCCAGCTTTTCCTTCTCTGCAACCAGCTTCTCTCGAATGGGGTCTTCTAGTTTTTGTTTTTATACATTCCTCAGCTTAAGTTCTTGTTTGTCTCTTGCAACAGCACCGGTCTTTTCCGTTTTTGTCTTTATACCTTGAATTATCACTCTAAAGGCCAACCACTCAGCCAACACATAGAACACTTTGGCGGTCATTCTGACCGCCGCCCGCCATGCGGTCACCGCCAAATGGCCGACCGCGGATGCCATTCTGGCTTTCCCGCTGGGCTGGCGGGCGACCGCCAAAAGAGCGCCCGCCGGCCCAGCGGGAAAGGCCCTGCAACAAGGAAGCCGGCTCCGAATGGAGCCGGCGGAGTTGCAGGTGTGCGACAGGTGCAGTTGCACCCGTCGCGATTTTCACTGTCTGCTAAGCTGACAGTGAAAATCTTTATGGGGCCCTGTTAGGGCCAGTGGCATGGGCAGTGCAGGGGCCCCACGACACCCGTTCCTGCCATCCTGTTCCTGGCGGGAAGGGGGTCGGAATCTCCATGGCGGCGCTGCTTGCAGCACCGCCATGGAGATTCAGCCCATGCAGGGGAAATCCGGCGGGAAACCGCTGGATCCCCTTTTCTGACCGCGGCTTTACCACCGCGGTCAGAATGGGCTGGGAAGCACCGCCAGCCTGTTGGCGGTGCTTCCGTGGTCCCCGGCAGGGTCGGAATGACCCCCTTTGTCTTTGTTGTCTTTGAAGTAATGTTGTATGTCGTCATAAATTGCTTGCCTAAAGAGAGACTTTGAAGTCAGCACAAGTAGGTTGTGGTCAGAAAGTGTTTTGCCTAAATCTGCATGTATTACTGCTGTGTGTAGCTGAATAATGCATATTATTCTATCAAGCCTTACTTGTAAGTTATTCTCCTGAAAATAGAATAACTGCCCCTATTGGTAGTGTTAATTTCCCTCAAGGATCGTACATTTGTGACACAGCCTTATGTAGCCAAGATAAGGTTTTGAGAAAAATGTTTATTAGGAAAGAGGTGACTGCCGTTGGTGCTCTCTTTCTAGCCAGCAAGCACTGTCCTTCAAGAGAGCCCCGCCACGTCAGGGAAACATAACTTACTAAAACTGTTATTAATGAGCATCCTACACTACATTTAAAGGTATAACACATCTTCTCCCCTTTACAAAGTAGAACATCAATCCCTTTACACTTGAAACATATATAGCAAAGAAAGGTAAAAAGAGTTAGTGAAATGATATCAATCACATACAACAATCTATACATTACATTACATTGCTCAGTCCTGTAAATATCCAGGTGGTCTGCTGAATCTACATGTTCCTAGTGATCTTTGGCCTCTCATCATTCAAGCATTGTCACTCATAGTGTCCACTCCACCACATACCCTTTAATTGATCTCATGGTTGCTCCCCCCACATCTTTTCCTTCCTTTCCATCCAGTACATCACCATCATCCATCAAAATAAAACCGTTGCAGTTCTCCACTCCTTCACTGGTTCCATCCCTCTCTCAAACAACTCTTTTCATATTCCCCTGTTCACCATTCTCCAAAATCATAAAAAATTCATGCACTCATGTATTTCGTCAAACCACCTTCAACTCGTCCAGACTTCACCTTGACCAGATCACCCACCTTTATTTTTGTACTATTTTTCTCCATTCAATTCATGGTCATTTCCATACACTTCCTGACTAATCAAAACCTTTATCCATGCAGGTGACATTTTTGTTTTTGCCTTCCACTCCCTTGTTACAAAAAAAGGAACTTTCTTATTCACACCACCCTCAGTAGTCCTATATGCCAAAACCAGATGAATCAGCATGGCCTTGACATCACCTGTCTTCTCCACTGTCATTTGTATTATTCCCTTTACCATGCAATTTGCCCTTTCCACAACACCATTTGCCTGGGGATTTCACAAAGAGGTGTATGAGTACAGTATGCCACACCAATGCAAAAATGGCTGCATTTCTTCATTTCTTCTGATGTTAACTGACTCCCATTGTCTGTAATACGCTTTACAGGAGAACCTTCAGGCGGGCTCCTCCGTGTGGGCGGCAGCAGCAACCATTGCAAATTCTTTTACAGGGAAAGGATAATAAACTATGTTTATTATCCTTTCCTTGTGAAAGGGGCAGGGCATTGGGGTTGATGAGCAGAGGGGAGTGCACTGTGCACTCCCCTCAGAGCGCATGTGTGTTTGGCTGGCCGTTTCGGGACGGCCAAACACACATGCGCTCAGGGATCTCTCCATCCCAGCAACAAGTCTGACCAGCATCAGGATTGGCCGCAGGGCAGGCTGGGAGTCTGTTCCTGCAGCAGCGATGGGAGAGGAGCAGAGCGGGAGCGAGTGGGTAAGTGATTTTAAAAAACATGCAAGCCGCTCCTGATAACCTTCCTCTTTAAATATCTCATGCAACATCTTTAATGTGTTTCATAGTGTTTTCTTGCATAACTTTCACTACCAGCCATTTAGAATGTATATCTACGATGACTATAGCAAATTTGAGCTTAGCAGCAACCCCTCCCATGGGTTCTATAAAAACTACACACACTGTGTGCTATGGTATCCCAGGATCCAGTATCACCCCTATTGCTGAATGCTCTGTCACTTTAAGTCTCTTCTCACTCTCTTTGCATTCCTTACATCATTCCATCCATTTAGTCACTTCCTTATCCATACTGTGCCATTAGCACATTATCACACGGCCTGTTTCTTGTCAGTGTTTGTCCAAATGGCCCTCATGCACCATTTTGAATAACTTAAATCTCAAGCCCTCTGGGAAACACATTTATTGCCTCTTGATATCCCTTTTCCATCACACACTGACAGCTCATCCACTATTTTTACAAATGTTCTTATGTGTACCAAACTCTCTCTCCTGCATACTTTGGAGATCATTACCAGCACATGCAGTAGAACTCCATCCTCCTCCATGCTGTTAAACCAGTCTTGTTTCTCCATCGTCCCTTGACTCTAATCTGCCAAGTCATACACATTAGCAACAGTCCCTTCTTTCTCAAAAGCCTCCACTTAGACTCTATTTACATCTTGCCATAATCTGGACAACCCATCAGCTTGTGTATTCTTTCAACCAGGTATGCACTTTAACCTGTATTGGAATTCTTGTAGGCCAGCTGCTAGATGAACCAATCTCCCAGAACCTTTCCCTGCTCTGCCTGGGGAGATCATTTTCAACAATGGCTTATGGTCTGTACATAGAACCATAGGAAACCCTCACAAATACATCCTGAACCATTCCACCGCCAGTGCAGCAGCGAATGCCTCCCTCTCTATCACAGAGCCATTCCTTTCCAAATCTATTAAAGAGCTGGAAGCGAAAGCTACTGTTTTTTCTCCATTCTTGTGAACTTGCGACAACACAGCTCCCATGCCTACTGCACTTGCATATATCGTGAGAATAGTTGTGAGACATATCAAAAGGGGTCCAGACTGTGGCAGCACAAATATCATGTTTTATTTTTTCAACAGATTTCTGTTTTTCCTCTCCCAACACAAAGCTTCATCCTTTTCTCAACATTTGTTTTTACTTGTTCTGTCTTCTCTGCAGAATTCTTTACAAATTTAGCATAGTATTCAGTAAGGCCTAAAATGATCTCAGTTGATCTTTGTCATTGGGAGTGGGAGGCTTCCTTACAGCTTCAATGAATCTTTTTTTGGCTTGACCTCTGCAGCTGATAGTATGTATCCTAGATACTCAACTTCTTTGACTAGAAATTTACATTTTTCTGTCTTAAAGGTTAACTCTACCTCAGAACTTTTATCCAATACTTGTTTGAGGACAGTATTGTGACTTTACACTGTCAAGCAAAAATTAAGATGTCATCTTGGAAGTAGACAAAACCATAAATCCCCTTCAAATCTTGGCTTATCATTCTTTGGAAACCACTGGGTGCCAAAGAGGACAAAGGCATCCCTATGAATTGAAATACTTTTTCTGTTGTAATTAAAGTGGTTAGATGTTTTGAATCCTTGTGTAGTCTTATCTCATGATAGGCAATTTTAAGGTCAAGTTTACCAAAGAGCCTACCCCCCTTCAGTGATAACACCAATTCTGAAAACATAACACTCCCATCAGACTTTCCTGTGATTACTGCAGGAGATATCTAATTAGATGTTATAATTGGTTAAATTATTCCCTGATGAACCATTTCTTCTAACATTTGTTTAACTTCTGCCTGGCAACGATTATTACTTTCTGCACTCTGTTGTACTGGTAGAGCTCCAAGTATAATCATGATCTTTTGGATATAGTTCTTCAGTATTCGCACTTCATTTGAAAATATACTACTAGTGCCCTCTATTATCTCATCCACTGTGATATTATCTACCACCATGACTTGATTTGGAACTCTGGGATTAATGATTGTATAAAACATATTGATGTACGCACCCTAACATTACCAGACCAATCTCAGCCACATAAACTTTCCCTTCAGCACATCTGTCTTGGAACTGAATCCTTGTTGGCATGTATCTTATTATAACAATTTTCTCCCCCTGTTAACCACATGCTTTGATGTCTTTGGAAAGTAAACAAACTTGTGTTCATTCTGTTATATATATATATATATATATGTATATATATATATACTTCTCTAGGTATAAATGTATATAACAACCGTTAGTCCGCCCTGAGATGAACTACCTTCCGTTTTATTTTAAATTCTGTCTTTGGTCCTGGATGTCTACCTATACTATCTTAACCATCCGGGACGCACAAAATTATGTCCACCTCCCAATCATTCTCTCGATCCTCTCATCATGCTGCCATTTCATATATTGGAATTAGGTTTGAACATGCAAGCAAAATGACACCCTGCCTATGTCAGAGCAGTTCTTAAAATCAGAATTGTGAAAACTGCTTCCCCACCTCATCAACATTTTATCCAGATGTTTGAAATTATTCACATTCTTTGTACTAGAATCAGTTTTCCCATAGCTCTTCACATATCCTCTTTTCATGCTGAGTACGTCTGTATCTTCTTGTTCTACACAAGGCACACTAGTGTTGCTCTTTTTTCCATTTCTGTCATGCATAAATCAGATTGTTCTACTACTTTTGCTGTCTTAATAGCATCCTTCAGTGAGGGTGTTTTCGCTGCCCATAATCTCCCCTGAATTTTCTTGCTTCTACACTGCACGATTAACTGATCCTGGATTAATCAACCAGTCTTGATCCCAAATTGACATTTGACCGATAACTCATGCAACCTAGCTACAAATGTATCCACTGTTTCACCCACCCTTTCTGGTTGGGTGTAGAACCTATGCCTGCACATAACTATTGGTGCCTTTCCAACATTTTATATATATAGAGATACACACATCTTCAATTTGTTGGCCATCATTACCCAATGGGGCCTGTAAATACTTAAATGTGTTTTGGCCCTCTTTGCCCAATGCACTCCACAAGACTGCTTTTTTCCTTGAAGTACGAAACCCTTTGCCATCTTAGCCTCTAAGTAGTTCTCTAAAATACCTACCCATTTTTCCCATCCGGTGCGTGGGCATCCTGCTTGAGATTCAACAATGGTGGCGGTTTTACTACAGCCTTCATGATGTGAGACTCACGTCACAATATACCAAATTATCCAGTATTGGATCTTTCATAAATTCCCATGCTTGAATCATCCCCGTTGTCAAAGTGGGAGTCCCACGGTACATAAAATAGCAATAATTAACAAATACATTTTTTTTTGCCATAGGCTATAATGGAGATACCAGTCACTCATAGAGCCTATCCAGGTCCTTTTGTGAAAAGGACCCAAACTTGCCTGCTGGCCAATCAGGCACCAGCACCCTCTAGAACACTCTCCAGAGAAGCCCCTTCCCTCAGATTTTCTACAGCACATTGTGTGAAGGGAGTCTCCCTGAGCTCTGCTCAGTTTTCTACTTCTTCAGAAGCTTTTTTCTCTCAGAAAATTTTAAATAGGTCAGATTCTTCTAGAAAAGGCCTGTTCCGCCCTTGCAAGACCTGTGGAAAGAAAAGGCTCCATGTGGATGATCCACATAAAGACAGCTTGTATTGCCTCTACCCACAACACCAGGTGAAGGACTGCAAGATATGTCGTACTTTCTCCACAAAAACCCTCAGAGACCGTGACGGTAGATTCCTGACATGGTTACAGGCAAAATCCTGTACTTCAGGTGAGGAGAGTGGGTCAGAAAGGCCACACAAAAGGTCCAAATCTGAGGACCTGGGCCAGACAGAAAAATCTAGAAAGAGGCAGAAATTACATCATGGAAAAGGCTTACAGACTTCAATTTCCTCTGGGCCATCCTCTCCTCTTCAAAAGAAGGAGTCCAACTGTCTTTCTCCTTCTTCACAGCTGTCTACCTCTCGAAAGGTAACCATTAAAATTAAGTCGACGACCACACCACCGTCGACGCCTGTGACGACGACGACAGTGTTTACAGCTACCGTTTCCACTACCCCGTTGACGAGACCATCGTCGGCGACGTCTACATTGACGTGAACAGTAAGGGCTCCTATCCCCTCAATCAGACCTCCATCTATGAGGATTCCAGAACGGAGTGAGTCGTTAACAACATCGACTCCGTCGTCGACGACAACATCGTCGCTGATAACACCGTCGACGAAAGCCCCGTCGACTATAACATCACCAACGACAGCGTCGTCGCCTGTCTCACCGTCGACAAAGACATCGTCAAAGAAGCCGTAGTCGACGAGACCACCGTCGACGAGACCACCGTTGACGAGACCACTGTCGTCGACACCATCGTCGACGAGACTGTCGTTGATGGAAAAATCAGCACTGATTACAGTACCGTCGACGGCATCTTCATCATTGACATCATCTACTATGCCACTGGTGCCTGTCAGACAAATAGAGGCTACGTCTACCTCTTCCAGGTCTCTGGATCTTCGGGCCATGGTCAGGATCACATCTCTGCCCAGACCAGAGATTTATCCCACAGACACGTCTCCAAGCAAGGTGTCAACTTTAGTATCCAGTCATCTACTTGACTAGGAGGAATCCGATGAGGGTCCATTCGGAGATGCTCACAGCCCATCACAGCTCCACGTTAAATACCAGGAAGAGGACGACGATGATAAGTATGACCAATAGCAACCATATTACTCACATCAAGAACGCTATTACCAACCAAGAGAGCCTCAGCCAAGAGACTCTATACAGATGCCTTCTTCCTTAATCCAGGATTTACAATCAATGCTACAGGATTATAGGAGGAGGTTCCCAGTTACAGCAGAAGATCAACCACCACCGCCAACTTCTCCTGCTACACCAAGAAACATCCCTCCACCTCCAGCTACTCCCAGGATAACACCTCACTCTGTTTTAGCTGCACCCCCTGGAGATGAAGGTTCCACTTCAGGGGAAGAACAGGAAGAAGGAGAGATTTCTACCCCGCAACATCCCACTGAGGAATGGGATGACTACTTAGCACCCACTCCTTCTCCACCACCTCCTCGCCCTTCTGATTCTCCACCCGAGGATATAGGTGGTTTCCACAATCTAATGGACAGGGCTGCCGCACACTTCCACCTTCCAACATCTGTCTCTCAGTCGGAATGTTTCCTTCATGATTTTAAGGAGCAGTCAAGGAAATCTGTACGGCCCATTCCCATTATTGACTTTATATGGAACGAGGGTACAAAGATCATGCGCAACCTAGCAACAGTCCCACCAGTGCCACAAAAATTGGACAAGAAATACAAAGCAGCCCAAGACTCCGGCATGTCTCACTGGCCACCCAAAGCCTGACTCTGTTATCTCGCAAGCGGCTCAAAGGCGTTCTAAGAACTCATCAACGCCTATCTCTACTCCTCCAGACAGAGAAGGAAGGAGATTAGATAATGTGGGCAAAATATTTTCCTCCATGTCAGCAATCACTGTTAGAGCAGCAAATTCATTGGCAATCCTGGGTCGTTATGACCGGCAAATGTGGTCAGATATGCAACCTTTCATTGATCTCATCCCTGAAAGCAAGCAAGCAGAGGCATGGAAGATCCTCCAAGAAGGTGAGCGTACGTCGGAGGAGATAATTGACTGCGCTCTAGATATAGCCTCCACCGGCTTTCGTCAGCTGGCTGGTGCCGCGGTGTTACGCCGCCAAGGTTGGCTCAAGGCCACATCTTTCAGGCCGGAAGTGCAGTCCAGAATCCTCGACATGCCTACGATGGCGAATCTCTCTTTGACAAGCACGTAGATGAAGCACTCCAGGCCATCAAGACCGACACAGACACTGCCAAGTCCCTGGGTACCCTACAGTACCGGAAACAGCCCTTTCGGGGTGCTAGAGGAAGAGGTTTTACCTCATTTCGAGGTTCCTTTCACAGGCAGTATCAGCAACCCCAATATAGGCCGTCCTATCAACAACAGTATAGGCAACCATCTACGGCTTCTTACGCCAGACAGGGAGGAAAGAAAAGACAGGGTTCACAAAATAGAGATCAACCCAGAAAGCAATGATCTTCTCCAGGCATCGGCTATGCCCCCCCCCCCCCAATGTTCACACCATCAACAAATAGGAGCAAACATCTCCAACTACGTCCAGGAGTGGAAGAAAATAACATCAGACAAATGGGTGCTGGATATAGTGACAAGAGGTCATACCCTGGAATTCATACAGAAACCACCGCATCATCCACCAAGAACATGCAGACCGCTCCATCTTTGTCTGCTTCAGCAGGAGGTATTCCTTATGCTTGCCAAGGGAGCTATAGAAAGAGTTCCAGTTCAGCAAAGAGGTCTTGGATTCTACTCCCGTTTCTTCTTGATAAGGAAAAAGTCAGGGGAATGGCGACCGATACTAGATCTCAGGAAACTCAACAAGTTCCTTCGGAAGCAATCTTTTCGGATGATCACGCTGTCGGATATCCTGCACCTTCTCAATCCGGGAGATTTTATCACAACATTGGATCTCCAGGATGCTTATTTCCATATACCAATACATCAGAAACCTTGCAAATATCTCCACTTTACTGTAGCCGGTGGCCAATATCAGTTCAAAGTTCTACCATTCGGGCTGAGGTCAGCTCCAAGAATCTTCACAAAATGCCTTGCTCCAGTCACAGGTTTCCTCCGCAGCAAGGGCTTCCAGGTGTTTCCGTACCTGGACGACTGGCTCATAAAAGCTCCGTCTCCGCTACTAGCCTCCAAGGTGACAAATGCTTGCTTAAAATTTTTTCCACAGTTTGTGGCTAATAGTAGATCTACAGAAGTCGGTCACTCTTCCCTCATGCAGAAGAGTCTTCATGGGTGCAGAATTAGACACCATCCAGAACAAAGCATATCTCACTACGGCACGGCAGCAGAAGCTAACCAACTTAGCTGTCAGAATTTCCACAAAAGAGTTTGTTTCAGTGCGACTGTTCAAGTTGCTTCTGGGCATGATTTCCTCAGTCATCATCCTAGTTCGACTGGTAAGGCTGAGAATGAGACCGTTACAAGAAGAACTACAACTTCAATGGACCCACTCGCAAGGGTCCTTCGACAACTTAATAACTGTCACACCAAAAGTTCGGCAGGCGTTGAAGTGGTGGTCTCAGACCAACCATCTCTCCCAAGGTCTTACGTGTCTAACACCAATAACAGACTTTATCATCACCACAGACACTTCCTTGGAAGGCTTGGGAGGCCATTTACGAGACATGCGCATTCAGGGAAGATGGTCCAATCTCCAGAAAGGAATGCACATAAACCTGCTAGAACTGAAGGCGATCCATCTCACGCTCAAGGCTTTTCTTCCACGCATCGCAGGGTCCTCGGTGTTGGTCAGGACAACACAACAAGTATGTTTTACATCAACAAGCAGGGAGGAACAAGATCCCTCTCCCTCTCAAGGGAATCTCAGTCTCTTTGGGACTGGCTCACAATGCACAATATTCGCCTGAGGGTGGACCACCTGCCAGGGGTCAACAACGCCCTAGCGGACTCTCTCAGCGGGACGGATGACAACTGCCACGAGTTGGAACTCAACCAGAACATGCTCGACTGCATCTTCCAACGATGGGGTCAGCAGATCCTACACTTGTTTGCCACCAACCTGAACGCTAAATGCCAGTTCTACGCCAGTCGATACCCACTCCCGGGGTCGTGGAGAAATGCTCTTTTGATGAGATGGTCTGGGATCTTTGCCTATGCTTTTCCCCCCATCCCGTTGATCCCCAGGCTCCTCAGGAAAATGAAGAAGGAATGCTGCAAGATCATTCTCATAGCCCCCAGATGGCCCAGACAGTACTGGTACACGGAGCTCCTACTCCGTGGCCAATCCAGTCTGCCTTCCTTGCAACCATGACCATCTCACGAAGATTCAGGGTCTAATCCTTCATCCCGATCCAACTTCTCTTCAATTGCATGCTTGGCTCCTGAGTTCAGAGAGTTTCAGGGTATGAACATCGATCAGGAATGCAGACTGATATTATCTAGGGCACGAGCAGAGATCACAAATAAGACGAACAGACTCAAGTGGAAGAGATTTTGGGTTTGGTGCTCTCAGAACAATTTCCACCCGTTACAAATTAAGCCTGAACAAATTCTTTCGTACCTTCTCACACTCTCTAAGGCTGGTCTTTGCCATGCATCAGTCAAGATTCACCTAGCAGCTATAGCCGCCTATAAGCGAACAGCTGAGATGCCCTCAATCGGCTCATCCAGAATCATTAAGCAGTTCATGAAAGGCCTCTTCTGCACTTTCCCTCCGGTGCGGCTACCTCCGCCAGAATGGCACCTCAATATAGTCCTGTCTCAGCTCATGAAAGCTCCTTTTGAACCTATTCACAGGGTGGAACTCAAGTACATCACATGGAAAGTGGCAACCCTGCTTGCTCTCACTTCTACCAGGAGAGTCAGTGATATACAGGCTTTTACTACTAAAGAACCGTTTCTGTTTTTTTCTGATGACTTTGTTATGCTCAGGACCAACCCCAGATACATTCCCAAGGTGGCATCTTCATTCCATCTCAATGAGCCTGTGATACTACGAACCTTTTTTCCAAATCCAACTACAATAGCAGAAAAAACTCTACATTCTTTGGACATCAAACAATGCCTCAAATTTTACCTTCAGAGTACCAAACAAATCAGGAAATCAGATCAACTCTTGGTATCTTATTCTCTTGGTCAACAAGGAACAGGGGTCACCAAAGCCACTATAGCCCGGTGGGTTTCCTCTACAATTCAATTCTGTCACACCAGAGCAGGAAAACCGTTGACTAAGTGCCCGAGAGCACGTCGGCTGCTTTGTTTCAGGGTATTGCCCTGGATAAGATATGTCAAGCTGCAACATGGAAGACTACTCACTCCTTTACGCAGCACTGTTGTCTGGAGTCCTCACAGAGAACTGACTCTCTAATTGGACAAGCTGTTCTACGTCATCTCTTTAATTAAGGTGAGACCTTTTCCTTGGCTATATAGAAACTGTTTGATATACAAATAGTCCATGATTGCTATGCAATATACTTTGACATGTTTCTATATAAGTATGTATGTGGTAATGTATATATATATATATATATGTGTGTATGTATATCTATACATGGATGTTCAGTATATGTGTGTATATGTACTTAGAATTATCTATATTTGTTTGAAGTTCATAATACAAGATTTATGAGCTAACTATTTCATACAGGTTGTAAAGGATTTCCATGCCCGCACCCTCCATCCACTGCGAGTATAATGTTTATCAGCAGTACTGCTGGCTATTCAGATTCAAGCATGTGAATTTATGAAAGATCCAATACTGGATAAGAAAACAAGTTACTTACTTATAACTATAGTTATCCAGTATTGGTATGTTTCCTAAATTCACATGCGACCCACCCTCCTCCCCTTAGACGCTCGCATTTCCTCTCAGGTTATAATCTTTTCACTCTCGTGCTGGAAAATCTGAGGGAAGGGGCTTCTCTGGAGAGTGTTCTAGAGGGTGCTGGTGCCTGATTGGCCAGCAGGCACGTTTGGGTCCTTTTCACAAAAGGACCTGGATAGGCTATATGAGTGACTGGTATCTCTTTTATAGCTGATGGCAAGTATAAATCATTTGTTAATTATTGCTATTTTATCTACCGTGGGACTCCCACTTCGACGAAGGGGATGATTCAAGCATGTGAATTTATGAAAGATACCAATACTGGATGACCTTAGTTACAGGTAAGTAACTTGTTTTCTTATAGCTTGAATGCAGTCTATAATGTTGTAGCTGTAAGAAAAATGATATGGTTAATTGCTATGGCTAATTGGTGTGTGTGTATATATATATATATATATATATATATATATATATATTTATTTTCCCCCACACAAATGTGTGGTTAAATAAATATATATATATATATATATATATATATATATATATATATATATATATATATATATATATATATTTATTTATATTACCTAGTGGCAGTTGCCACTAGGTAGTTATAGTTAGGACCTAGCTTCTATAGAAAAAGCATTTTTTGTTTTGCTAATAACTTTGGCGCAGTTTGATCAATCTTCACGAAATGTCCCCCCCCCCAAAAAAAACAGTAGTCACTTCAACTGTTGTCTGGAAAGTTTTTGGGTGATCCGTCAAGCAAGGGCCGAGAAAAAGGAGGGTTCTCAAAATGCATTTTCCTAATTCTTTTTTACCATGTGGATTTTGAACAGTGATAGCAACCAAACCACTGGACGGAATTACACCAGATTTGGCAGAAAGGTAGCTCTTGAAGAAGCCTTTTTGTTATTTGGTGTAAATCCGTTCAGTAGTTTTAGAGAAATTAAAGAAAATCCAAATTTGTGTGTGTGTGTGTGTATAGATATATATATATATATCTATATATATATATATATATCTCTATATATATATATAGAGATATATATATATCTATATATATACTTATATGCAAATATGCTTGCAGGGAAGACATATGAAAACATTGCTCGCACAAGCAAGGAGCTGCTATTAAAAGCAGCTTCCTGCTTGTGGGAGCAATGCCGGCTCCCACAGGATTAGGGAGCCAGATAGAACCGCAGGGGCCTTGTGGCTTACCCCGCAGTCCTGGCACTCTCTCTCTCTTCCATTTCATAAGGGGATGGAAGAGAGGAAGAGAGCTAGACATAGTAATGGTCTCTCAATGCAGTGACTTCAACACTGGCGGGTCCTGTGGCATAATGGATAAAGTCAGGTCCTCACACTGAAAGTTGAGGGTTCTAATCCAGGTGTGTCTGTGGTCACTTACCTAATTTCTTTTCTTTTCTTTTAAAGTTTAAGGTTCATACTAAAAGATGAACTCACTCTATTTAATTGACAAATACATGTTTCTTTTCAATGTATCCAGAAATATCTCATTCTAAGTATATCATTCATCAAAGCCCCAAAAACTCTCCATTTCTCTCCCGTTTATTCTTTCACTCTCTTTCTCTCTCTTTGAATTTCTCTTTTTCAATCTTTCTCCCACTCACACACCCACTGAGACCCTTATGCACCCACTCACAGAGCCACTCAGACACTAACGCACCCACTCACAGACTCACTCAGAACCTCCTGCCCCTCTCACAGCCCCACTCAGACACTCACGCATCTACTCACGGATCCACTCTCACTCTCACACTCACAGACCCACTGAAACTCTCATGCACCCATTCACAGCCCCACACAGACACTGACACACACACACTAAAACATGAATGCACGGACTCGCACATCCAGACACTAACGCACCTTCTAACAGACCCACTCACACACCCACTGAAACCTTCACGCCCCCACTCACAGACCCACACAGACACTTTCACACTCACTAAGACACTAATGCACCCACTCTCACACCCAGACACACACTCTCACAACCATTCTCCCCCCAGATACACCCTCTCACACCTGTTCTCACACCCAGAGAGACAGGCCGGGGCCAACTCCTGCATGTATTGCCAAAGGGACATGAGCAGTGTAAGGTTGAGTGGTTGAGGGGGGGTTGGCCTCTGGTTCTGGCTGCAGGAGAGGCCCTGCGGCCAACTGCCACCATGCACGATCAAAGACCATGCACAGTGGTGGTTGGATTAACGTATAGTAATTACTTTATGTTAGAAAAACCCATATAAATTCACTGAAACAACAAAGGTTGCAGGGACATTATATTTAAACTCACAAATTATTGCACTCTTTGATAACGTCACTAACATTATCAATGTTATATTTGCTGTAAATGTTTTGAGGAAAAAACTGTGCACGGCAGGGGCACGAGTTATGGTTACCTTAGGGCACATGTTATAGTTACCTGAGATAACTTTTAACAGGTGAATTTCTATGGTTTAATATGTTTAAAATGTAAGCCTAATTATCACGTCCCTCTAACCTTTGTTTTTGTAAGTGATATATATATATATATATATCCCATTAAATGTATATGTCCTTACATATTCTCTGGTATTAGTTTGTCTCCTCTATAGTTTTTCTTTTCTGTTTAAATAGCTTTAGTTGGCCTTCCTCTGTATCGGCATCCTTGGTTCCTCCTTTCTCTGTGTTTCACCACTCTGAGTCCTTTTTCTGTTTCAGTGTTTTTCTTGTTGTCCTTCCCCAATGTCAGTACTACCCGTACACCAATGGGAGTGCACGTCCTCTTCCTCTCGCCTCTCCACTGAGAGTATATGGCCTCTTTCTCTCACTACTCTGCTCCACTCCATTCCTTCTAGAGTTAGGCTGCAATGCTGTGCTGCGCTGTTGCCACTGTCATTCATCTGAGAAGCGCTGTGTTGTCACTGCTGCTGCAGCACTGTATCTGATCAAAACAATCCACAATGATGCTTTACACCGAGGCCCTTGAGCTTCACTAAGTTTAGTGATCGATCGTTACTGCACCACACGCTCTTTGATGCACACACACTGTCATTGCACTCTCCCACAGCCTTCTACCCCATTTTCTCTGGCATATGCCCACCCCACTCAATTCTACAAATATACATTGTCTTTGTGGCTCTCCACTTTTCTGTTACACTTGCTGGGATGGTTGCACAGCACTGGGATAGAGCAATCTTACCAGCGTAGTGGGTCCCTGCACCAACTGTAAACCTCCAGTTCATGCAGTCATGTACGGGTCCCTCTGGCTGGAACTTGTCGCCAATTTTGTGACACAACCTTATGTAGCCAAGACAAGGTTCTGATAAGCAGGTTTATTGGGAAACAAATGGCTGCTGTTGGTGCTCCCTCTCCAGCCAGCAATCAACTACCTGTTCTTCAAGAGAGCCCCACGTGTCATGGAAACATAACATACTAGAACTCTTAATCATGAGAATTCTACACTACATTTAAAGATACAACATGTACCAATCCCTAGTGAGCCAACCATACCTCAATATGAGGGCTGTTCGCATCATGACTGAGTTAGACTGCGGTGGTTGTGATCTGTTTAAATCAACGTCTGTTGAGTGGAGAGAGGTGCTGGGGAGTCCCAGTGCTGGGCTGTACCGGTTGGGGTTCAGGCTGGGGTTCCGGCTGGGGTCGTACGGCGGCCATCTGAGGTTGCGGCAGCCGGGAAGAGCGATGACGGAGATGCGCTGGCCAGTGGTGAGTGGTAGCTCAGGTGGTGGGGTCTGGGAGCATAGCGCTTGGCCCAAAGAATAATCGGAGGGCCAGTGGTGAGGTGGCGACTGGTGGGGTGAGCGGGCGGCCCTGGGTTGGCAGAAGGAATTATGGGCCGCCAGCGGGGAGTCCAGGAGGCAAGATTGGGCCCTCCCCTAGCGCTGGGGCCCAAGACAATGGTGTGGTGCCAGCCCCCTGAGGGGTGGCTGCCGCACCGAGGCACCCCGCAGAGAAGAGTGAGTGTTGGGGGCCCTGGCAGATAACTATGGAGGGAGGAAGAGGCGAAGGCCGCAGCGCAACTGGCTGGAGTGGAGTGGCGGCAGAGGTGAGGCCCAGGAGTGAGGCGTTCGGCCCCAGAGTTGACCCCGGTGCATTGGGAGAGCTGGCAAGTAGAGAGGACAGCGGGTGGGCTCCAGGAGACAGAAGAGGAGCATATGAGGCCCCGGCCACTGAGATGGTTCGTTCTAGGCCCGAGGCCCCCCCAACAGCATGAGAAATCCCTCCCCTGGCATAGGTGAATAAGAACGAGAAGGCCTGCCGGGAGGTGAGTTGCGGTTGGGCCTGAGAGAGCTGGGTCTGGGCTGAAGAGGGCCTGAAGCAAGGTATTTGGACTGGGAGTAGAGAGGAGCAATGAGAGTTGAGCTATAGTGATCCGCCTGGCCTTAAGAACCCTATACCGTATGAACCACGCTTGGAGGAGGGGCACACTGTATGGTCATTGACTCGTCGCAGCCTGTGGGATGGCCGGTCGGGGTTCTTCCCTGTTCCCCCCCTCATCCAGCCAAGTGAAGCCCCACCCCACCCCCAAAGGCAATGGTGAAACCTACAAGCCATGCACACACACAAATGGACAAATACGCAGTGGCTGTGCAGGTGATGGAGAACAACGAGGGAGAGGAGAAGTCAATGGTGGCGGATCCCTCTGGGAGCCATAATGGAAGCAATTTGAGACCTCAAGAGCTCCTGTAGTGAATCCTGGTTTGTTTTAATGGGATAACAGGAGTTAGCTTAGCCTTCGGCTTGCAGACTCGTGTCCCTGTCACCTAGTGACTTTTAACCTACTTAGCTTGCTCTGTCTTAGCCCATTTAATTATTTAATTCCTTTAAGATGGCTGCCTTGTTTATAGGTAGGCCACTTGTTATGTTTTGCATTATCAGTGCCACCGCGTTAAGGCGTCAAGATCAAGTGGCAAAGACAAACAAACAGTAGGTGCTCACTCTTAGGGACTCTCCCTCTCTATGCTTTTGAGGGAATTGTTTCTATTAATTGCCGCCCCAAGCATGCCTGTTATCTATTGTTTGAGAACACACCTACATCAGGGGTCCAAGTAGATCTGTATAAATACATCACAATTTAGACAGATAATCAGAGGGATTCCGACCAGAGAGCATCACCACCATCGCTGCTATCGATGCTGTACGTCGTCTTGATGCTGACCCAGTCTTTGTGTCCCTACGGAGTCTGAGATAGAGACCTCATTCCAAGGTAACAAGGGTTGGGGGCTCCTCTCATGGACATGGCATTAGCAGATTAGGTTTAACATACCCAGCTCTCCTTTAGGTAGGAGGTTAGGCCTATTATGATAGTGTATTAGGACATATTACACACCTCATGTCTTTTCATGTTATTGCAAGATGGTGGGGGTCTTTGTAATAATGACTCTTGTCTTTACAATTCTGTTTCTTGCACTGTTCATTATCCTAATCATTGCAGCCCATGCAACATATCGCAGATTGCAGTTGTGTTAAATAAAAACCATTGAAACTTTACTGCATTTTCGCTATTACCTGTGTTTGAATGAGACATGATGTATCTGTGAGAAAGGGGTAATCTCTGTTTAACCACAACATTCCCTGAGATGTCATACTCTTCAGTCCATGCGTAAAGGCTGCCACAAATCACCTTTTACTGTTTGGGTTTTTGGTGAGGTGCTGATAGCGAGCCGGAAGGGTTGGGATGGCAGCTGCAACTTGTTGTAGGATAGGCATAGTCGCCTACAAACATAAGTACTGTCATCCTTAAACCAGCAGTCTTGCCTAGAGTAAGAGTCCAAACTACGACACTCCCTTGAGCCCAAGTTGGACACTGTTACAGACTTCTACAAGCTGTCCGAAAAAGTAAAATCTGGGGAATCGAAGATTAACCTTCTGCAAAAGCGAAGAAGCTGGAGGACCAGGTTCAGTATCAGGCAAAGCAATAGACACAGATGGCAGCCAGAGTGGAGGATCAAGAAGGTAGGGCGAGGAGGAACAATATCTGGATGGCGGGGGTCCTGGAGGGGGCAGAGGGGCCCAGTGTGGACCTCTTTCTAGAAGACTCAATAGCCAATCACCTCCGCCCGAAGCAACTGACAAAACTTTTCTCCATTGAACAGGCACATAGACCGCAGATACCGCCCCCAGGCCGGGGGCTTTGCCTAGAACCATCATAGCGAAGTGTGTTGAACCACCGGGACAGAGATGCCATCCTTCAGGCACAGTACGGTTCTTCCCAGACTTTACACACAGGTCCAGCGTCCGAGATGGAGCTTTGACAAGGTCAAGAAGATCCCAAGAGCAAAAGACATTAAATATATGATGCCTTTCCAGGCCCAACTACGAGGGGTGACGGAGGGCAAATCCTGGTTCTTTGCCACACCTGCAGAGGCTTGGGAATAGATGGAGGGATGGCGCACAGCAGGAAAACCTCCCGTAGGGGCGTTAAGTCAAACGGGGCCACAGACCAACAAACCAGAGACGCAGTGGCACAGGCCGCATCGACCACATTGGAGGAGGACTCCGTCGAGAGTTGAGTGCGACAGATGGACAAGTGCCAGGGAGGGAGGCTTGTTGCGGACTCAGGCTCAAGCAATCGCTGACCTAGAGGTTGAGAAGAAACACAAATAAGGCAACTGGAACTTAAATGCAGCTGATTCTTGTGGCCCAAGGGTAGTGATGGTCTAACAGGAGCATTTCTGGGGGGTGGACATTCGACTAGAGACTAGTTGGTGCTAGACTAGATGTCAGGCAAAACGGATGTGTGGTTAAATTAATCAGATAAGGGGGTTCCGGGAATTCACACATACAACACAAGAAATTGATTGGAGACGCAAGCCAGTCCTTAACATGTTAGGTTAATTTTAGGGCAACAGGTGCTCTGCAAGTTGGGGTGGTGCGCTGGTTTAAGTCCACTATGCAGGGTAGCAGGGTGGGGGGTGTTTATGGGGAATATTGTTCTGGGTCAGTGTGTGCCCATTCAGGAAGTTACTTTTTCTTGCACAGCTACACAATATTTACGGGTCAGGGCAAGGCCCCGAACTGGAAAGATTGCGACACATTCTGAGCAGATATGGAGCATAGGAGCAAATCAGAGGTGATGGTCATGACCTGGAACATCAATGGCCTTGGGAATAAAATTAAACACACTGTAGCCTTACAAAACATCAGAATACACACACCAGACTTTGTCCTAATCCAAGAAACTCATTTGAAAGGGAATAGATTCAAGGCACTGGATCGAATGGGCTACTCCCTGGTCGCACACACAGGCTTTACATCTAATTCAAAGGTAGTAGGAATACTGGTTAAATCATTGGTAGCATATACCCCCGGCAACACACAAGCAGACCCTCTGGGTAGAGTTGTGCTGCAGAAAGGAAACTCGGAGGGTCAAACGCTAAACGTGCTCGATTTATGTGCCGCCCTGGCTACACAGTGACACCTACAGGGAGCTGGGGGCGGAGCTGCTGGGGCTGCCCAAGGGTATTTTAATCTTGGAAGGTGACATGAATGATATTATGGACGCGGGAGGAATAGGCTATCGGGGGCCAGTGGGATGGGGGGGAGGGTGGAGAATGAGAGTCCCCTCAAGACATTTTTTTGGAGGCAGTGGGACTGGTACATCTCTGGAGGGAATATAACCCGGGTAGGAACCACTATACATATTTCTCGGTAGTACCCAACAGTTTTTCATGAATAGACTGCCTCTTACGCTGGACAGTTACATGGGGGACTCATCTCGAGTGGGGTGTCTCTGATCACTCCCCAGTGGTGGTGGCGCTCAGTGGTCCGAGTAGGGACTGGAGACTACACCCCTGGTTGGACCCGTGGCACTTTAAAGAGCCTACCTTCAGGAACAAGATAAGAGACCAGACCACCCAGTACTTCCAGGATAATGACCGTTGGTGACCTCGCCAGATACCCTCTGGGAGGCATACAAAGCAGTAATCTGAGGCCAGGTACAGGCCCTGATTGAGGGATTAGGAAGGAGCATTCCCTCAGATGTGAGGGGCTGGAAACGGAAATCATAGCTTTCGAGTCTGCAGTGTTGCAGGGATGTCGGCCAAGTCTGGTCATGAGCTGAGGGATCTGGTGGATAATAAGGTGAGAGCATACGCCCTTGCCACTGAGCGCTGTCTGTACGAAGTTGGGGATAAGGCCAACAAACTAATAGCTTGGCTTGCAGGGAGAGACAGGGAAAAGATTGGGTGGTGACAATCTGAGACATGACAGGAGAGACGCGCACTACCAATGAGGACATAGCCGAAACGTTTGCAGAATGCTGTAAAAGGCTGTATGAGTCCATGGCCACGTTTTCCGGGGGAGGACTGTGCAGACCTCCTGACAAATGTCATCCTCTAGGCCCTCTTGATTGAGGACCAGGGGAAGTTGGAGGAGGAGCTATCGGAGGAGGAGATTGGGCAAGCCATTTGGGAGTTAGTCAGGGGAGGCGACCGGGCCAAATGGCATACTGGTTGAGCTATACAAATGCATGGCCAAAGACGCAGCAAAATACATGTTGAAAATGTTCCAGGCAGCTAGGACAGAGGGGATCCTTCCTATGGACCAGAGAATGGCCACTGCAGTATTCTGAAGAAGGGATAAAACCCAGAGGCCTGCAGTTCGTGCCGGCCCATATTGAGGTTAAGGTTCTGGTGAAGCCAGCCAGCCTATAGACTGAGAAAGGTAATCACAACAATGATCCATCCGGACCAAGCGGGGTTATTGCCCGAGAGGGGCACTAGACTTAACCTCAGATGCCTTTATGGGATCTTGGACATGACGAAGTCCCCAGACCATGAGGATACAGTAGTGCTCTCACTGGATGCCAAGATGAAATTCAACAGTATGGAGTGGCCATTGCTATTTGTGTCCTTGGCCAGGCTGGGATTCGGCCCCAGGTACTGCAAAGGGATACAACTCCTGTACCGGTCCCCCAGTGAGAGTGAGGGTGAATGGAGCACTTTGCCCCCCATTTGCTCTTCACAGGGAGACAAGGCAGGGGTGGCCCCTTTCCCCCATGATTTTTGCATTGGCACTGGAGCCCCTGGCCGTGTGACCCTTCGGTGCATGGGATAGTGGGATAGTGGAGATGGGAGGAATGAATCTCCCTATATGCAGATGATATCCTGCTGTACGCTACACAACCCGGCACCACTGTGGATAGGCTACTCCACATCCTTCAAAATTTTGGTAGCTACTCTGGATAACAGATTAACTGGGACAAGTCTTTTGTCTACCCTCTGAAGGGGGGCACCTTTGTGGTGCCCCCACGTAGCTCTGCCCCTGTGGTGACGGAGGAGTTCCAATATCTGGGAATGTACATAACATGCAATGAGAACAGATTTATGGAAGAGAACTTGCTTTCACATTTGCGGTGCTTCCAGGCTGATGTCTCCCATTGGAGGGGACTCCCGGTGTCCCTGATGGGGCGTGCTGTGCTCTTCAAGATGTTGGCTGTCCCACAGCTACTATACAGTCTCCAAAACACCCCTTACGGGGTGCTGCCCATGGTGTTTCAAAACATTAATAGCGAGTTGAGGAAACGTCTATGGGACAGGGTAGTCCAAGCATCTCTTTGGCTAAACTCCAGACGGGTGTGTTCGAAGGAGTACTGGCAGTCCCGGACAAACAAATCTACTATTGGGCAGCGCAGCTGTGCACAATTAATGACTGGGTGGTTGTGGCAGGGGATGAACCGGCACTCCGTGTGGACAGAGAGGCAATGGGAGGCTGGGGTTACCCAGCGCTATTATATGGCAGAGGGCAGTTGGATCAGCTGCTGTTCCATACACAGTCGGTGGTGAGGGCCTAAAGGGAGGCCAACAGATTCTTGGTGTGGGAGGGTAAGCTTACAAACAGAACCCCACTATAGGACAGTAAATTGCTGCAAGAGGTCGGGAAACTCCATGGGTTCAGGAAATGGGAGCTGATTGGGATTGAATGCCTTGGGGATGTATGGAGGGGAGGAGCTACTGACTTTTGAGGACATGGAGAGGGAATACGAGATGAGACAGTCTGAATACTACAGATTCTTACACCTTGGGCACACGTTGCATAGGCATATACTGCAAGGGAAACAGCTGCCAGAGTCGTCTCCAGTGGAGTATAGACTGCTGTCAGAGCCAATGACGAATAAGGCCATCTCCCTAACATACAGGAAAATCATGAACAGCTCCCCAGATCCTGTGAGGATTCGGTGGGCTGCTTGGGCGGGTGACCTTGGAACAATCGAAGATGAGGATTGGGCGATGGCGGTTCAAAGCCCCAGAGAGGTAGCTATAAGGGCCCCCTTTCGACTGATACAACTAAGGGTCCTACCCAGAGCATATTATTCTAGATCCCTGTTTCATAGATTGGGACGTAGTGACTCCAACCTGTGTCTTCAGGGCTGTCCGTAAGTGGGATCCTTTTTTCATATCCTGTGGGAATTGGCCGGTGGTTCAGGGGTTCTGGGGAAGGGTACAAACCAGGAGTAAAGTAACTGGGCTACACATACTGCTGGAGGCTGGACTGCTGTTCCTGGGCATTACAGGGAACGAGGGATGGCCCAGGTACACGAAGATCTGGTTGAAACTGGCAGCCGGGCTGGCCAAGCGAAATATTGCAAGGGGGTGGGGAGTGAGTGGTCCCTTGAAGATATCGAACTGGAAGCGGTACCTGGACTGGTGTCAGCAAGCTGAACAGGTGGTCTACAAAAGCAGGGGCTGCATGAAGAAGTATGAGAAAATATGGTGGGATAAACAGGGAGTGTCGTCCTGGGGCCAGGGTGGAGTTGCCTTGAAGGGTCTGTAGTATTAGAACTATGGGTAGGCGAACGTAAGGTGGTCACGAAATGCTGGCTAGTTCATTGATGCTATTGTGTACCTTGCACATGATGTTTTGAATGTGATCATGACATGTCAAGACTATGCTGAGCACTGTTTGAAATAAAAAGATGTTTTAAAATATATATATAAATATTTCATATATTGTAATCACCAAACCATTATGTGTTCCAGACTGCGCCAAGTTACATTTGATTATATACCATTTTTCGAAATTCTGTTTTTTGGGCATGGATAAATGTTATCGTTTAGTTACTTATGTAAGTCAATGATCTTTCTTTAATGGCGGACAGGCAAGTAACGATTGCTCACTAAACTTAGTGAAGCTCAAGGGCCTCGCTGGGAAGTGTCATTGTAGATCGCTTTGATCAGATACAGTGCTGCGGAAGCAGTGACATCACAATGCTTCTCATACTGTGATGGATCTAAATCATCATTCATCTCAAGAATAACACTCTGTGTAAAATCAATGTAGGAGAAAGTTGGGTTCTATGTAAATTGATGTATTTCCATTGAACTATATGAGTGTGTTCTTCTTATTCAATGTAGTTGTCAAATTAAAGCACAGTAAAATATTTTTCTATACTTTGGATTTTTGACTATTCATATATTATTATCTGAATGCTCTGTTACCTTTTGTTGGTATTAGCAATCTAAACAGAATTTTTTTCTGGTTAGACTTTTCACATCAGGGCAACAGGTGTGTTGTAACATAATAGCACCTAGAATTTAGAAGAACATTTTGGAAGACAAACGGGATGTGCATTGCTTTGGACCATTATTGCTTTTTCTGATAATATTTCTGTAAAGTGCACTTTTTTTCTGTATGAGATGAGTTTCCTGCGGATTTCCGAATGAACCCCCACTCTTTCAAAATATCAAAAAATTCTATACCACTTTGTAATCTTATTCATTCCTCTAATTGTTACGTTATTTGTGGACCACACTATCACCTACGAGGGTGTCCTAAAATTGAGCAGATGTGATCCTAGCCAAACCTAGGGCCTTAGTGGGACTGCTCGAAAAGCCAAGTCTTCAGCTTCTTACAAAATTCAAGAGGTGAGGAGGAGTCTTTAATGTTTAGTGGCAGGCTGTTCCACATTTCAGGAGCAATGTAGGAAAAGGTTATGTTTGCAATGGTCATCAGATGGTTCAGTAGAAACTGTGTTACTCATGAACTCCAGGCTCTGGTCCCAGCTTCATTTCTAGAATGTTAACCTGTCTTTAAATCAAATAATTAACTAAATTATTTTGCTTGTCAAGCATACTTCAAAACAGATGTGTTTCTTATGCAATGAATTGTTGAATACTACCTTGTTCGGTAATGGATTACACCATTAGAGACAGTGCAAATATTAAGGTTCAGTGGTGTTGGACTGTGTAATGGATTGGCAAGAAAACAAAAAATGTTATGAAAACTTTATCTTATTGGTCAATTAATATTTAAAGATATGGAATGTATGATAACATCACTCCAACAAAACCTCTTGTAAAGCAAACCATTTGTGAGATTGTTAAGAAACAGGAGATAAAATCTGCAAAAACCCTGGTTCAAATTGTATTAGTGCTGAGTAACAGGTGGATTTTTGGATTTATTATTGTGATGAGAAATGGGAAATAATGTGAGCAAATCATTTAACTGATGGAGGCAGTTGGTCCTAGCTACCATGGGAGACCTGATAGAACACTGAGCTCTAATGGTATCTGAATCTGTAATGAAGGACAATTTACATGACAAGGAGCCCTGACTGCTGGCATGCACTCATTACTGGGAATTTTAGATGCCGAACCCTTATCTCATTAATACCTACAGGCCATATTCATGATGGGCTGTGCTAAACGATTAATTTACTGGCTAAACAGGGCCAGTTTTGGCAGTGGAAGAGCTCCCCTGGCTAAGCTAAAGAGCAAATGGAAACTTGATATTGGTAGACCTTTTCACCAAAAGGAATGGGACCAAATCTTAGAATACCACCAGAAAGCGTCTCGTAACACAAGGCCATTCAACATAATTATCTGCAAAGAGCCTACCGGACCACGGAAGCGCTCAGTGAAATGTATAGTGCAGCAGTGTTGTCCCGCCTCCTATGTCATGAGGAACAGGCAGACTTTACCCATGTGATTAGGAGATGTCCCATTGCAGAACAATTCTGGTGGTTTTTAGGTACATATTTGGAGAAAGGAGTGCGAAGACAACATTAGATCACCCTGGAGAATTGTGTAAGGAGCTTGGTCGTTTGCCCCAAAATATGTTAGGTTAAACAAGGTTTGACGGTCTCTTTAGTGTACATGAGTGATTTAATACTGTTAAACGATTCACTGCTAGCAAAAGCGTGACACCATATAGAGAAGAAGCCAGGAGGTCTCAGGAAATTGCCGATAGCAGAGACCTGAAGCGAGCTCCTAGTTGTATTACCTTGCCACACAGTTGCCAATGCAAGAAGATGCTTACCTATCGCCCTGGACCACTTCTCGGATGATGGACTCAATATCCATTTATTAATCATCTCAGGTCATTTGTGCACGAGCATGCATCTATGGAGGTGGCCTTTTCTGCTTGCCTCTACTCTCTTGTACTTCCCTCATACTTTCATCACCACTAAGCAGGATGTAGCATACAAAGGGTTTTGGCCCTGCTCCATTTCGATAGATGAACTTATACACTAAGGGCCAGAGTACAAGAAAGTGGTGCATCAGGACCGATGCGCCACTTTCTTGAGTCACCTCTGCCCCACCTAATGACACCATGGCTGTGCCTATTTACAATACAGCACACCATGGCGGTTGTTTCCACAATAGCATCATAATTCATGATGCTATTGTGGTGCTTTGCTGGATTAGCAGCAAAGCACTAGGGAGGCCTATAGGGTACTATTGGTTTGTTGACATTAAAAATTATGGAAAAAATGTCACACTGCTCATTTTTTTGTGGCTTCCCTGCATGGGAATGCCCCCTTTGCATACATTATGCCTGGAGAAGGCATAACGCAGTGCAAGGGGTTACAAAGTGGCACAATGTAAGCATTGCACCAATTTGTAAATACGGCACGGGGAAATGGCCTCCTTAACACCACAAAAAATTAAGCTAGTGTGGTGCAAGGAGGCACAAGGGCCTTGTAAATGTGGCACTAAGGGCCTGATTTAAGAAAAGTGGTGCTGCACCCAGTGCAGCGCCACTTTTCTTGCATCCCTTAGCTCCCCACTAAAGCCACTATGTGTGCTCTATATCTAAGATACAGCGCACCATGGCGCTAGTTCGGGAACTAGCAACAAACTTTTTTGACACTAGTTCAGAGCTTTGCAGGATCAGCGTAAAAAATGTTGACACTAATCCTGCAAAGCACATTAAGGCCCATTGTAAACAATTGTGCGCCCCCTTTTAACACCTTCTCTGAGCAGGCATTAAAAGTGCCAAAACAAATGACACAAAGAAATCTCTTACATTTCTTTGTGCCATTTTCATGCGCCCCCCGACAACAGAGGGATCACCCCCTTTGCATACATTAAACCCGGCGCAGGCATAATGTAGCGCAAAGGGTTACAAAGTGGAGCAATGCATTGAGCCACTTTGTAAATTTGATGCGACGATTTTGGCCTCGTTTGGCCACATTAGCATAACAAAATGAGGGTAATGTGGCACAATGTGGTGCTAGGGGCTCTTAGATATGCCCCTAAGTTTGTTAAGACTCTAATAAAGCATATATCATTAGTCCACACTAATTGGGTTCCTCACTGTGCTGATGTGGATGAAAAAGACACATAAGTCTGCTGATTAACATGAATCCGTGCTGGTGAAGGAACTGGAGGGATGATGACAATTAAACTAGCGCATAATCAGATGCAATATGAAGCTTAACGCCCTGTGTAAGGGGGGCTTACGCTGAGTATTTGACAATGTACTACACTATGTTTTTGCAAAAGTGGCAATAAAATTCTGTAAAAAATTTGAGCAAATGGTTTGAACCCATTTTTACTATTTTATTACATCATGCTGACTCAGGGCCGGCTTTAACGCTCATGGCGCCTGGTGCAACAATGCTTTTTGGCGCCTCCAATGACTACATCTGCCACGGATTCCCTCACTACCTCCATTTAACAGTGACCCTCCAGTCTCCATGACCACTCTCTCTCAGATGCATTTAATTAGTTTCATAGTGCCACTCATATCAGTGTAGGGTGCCAGAGCACTTTGCCACACACATTACACAGACTCAATCAACCATACGCGTGTAAATCAGTGTATACGGTATGTTACATAATACAGAGGACTACACTGTGTTAGGAGTCACAAGTCATCCATACTGGTAGGCAATATAGTTTTGGTCTGTAGAAGCGCAAATTCAGAATTTAAAACGTAACACTATGGTTGGGAGTTCTTTTTAATAATAAGAATTGATTTCTACCTGTGTGAACATATTTGCAATATTAGCATAATGAAAGACCGGGGAAAAAACCACAACGCTACAATTTATACCTTGCAGTTTGCTTGCAGCTCTTTGATGACTGTTAGTAGCTCACTGTTCCATATTAGGATTTTCATTTATGAACTGCAGGTCATAAAATGATCTCTCTGACAAGAGCAGTAACCCACTGCCACTGCTTTATATTATCTGCAGTTTGTGATCTGCATGGTACATGTTCTTTGCAGCAGGGATATTAACCCTCTGCACTCCCTTAGGCTGAGTCAAAACTTCCACTAGACAAAACTCTGATCCTCTCCAGGAAGAAGATTAACCACCGGAGTTATCTTGACATTTTTATCTTCGCCTGAAAAATGTTAGAGGGAAGGAACGGGGCAGAAGATGCTTTTAAATCATAATATATTTGCAAACACAATGCCGCCGCCAAAAAGTCAGTGCCCAGTGCGGTGGCACCAGTAGCACTGACCAGAACCGGCCCTGTGCGCACTTGTTTCAACTGGCAGCTGCCACTGGTTCAAAGATGGTGGCAAATGCCTTGGTAAGATCCTGAACAAGTTCAGTTTTAATTTAAAAATGGGATTAAATGCTGGACTGTGTACAAATGCAAATTGCACCCATTCTAGAATTTTCTTGCAGGTCTAAATTACCCAATACGTGCAATCGATGACAGCTGAGTCCAGGGATTTGATAAAAAAGTAAATATGCAGATTGAATCTTAATGTAGCCATTTTTAGGTTGAGTGCAAGTGCTTTGACCTGTTGTTAGTATTTTAACCACGCCCATCTCACGCCAATCACTTTTACTTGTTTGTGGGCTTGCCTTTCAGAACTCACTTGATGTCATTGGTAAATGCTTTACGTGTGTTCCGCCTTGAGGCTGTTTGTCATGCCTTGCAGACTGCCCCTGTTACATGGATAATTGCATGATTGCTGATATACTTCAGCGTGGGCGAACTATTTTTTTTCTTTTGTCTCGCCGCTTCTCGCTGCAGGGTGGTCATGGCGCTCACAGCAGGAACAGTCACAACAGCATGAACTCGTATAAATCTTATCTGTTTATTTAGAATATTTTAGACGGATACAATGCACTTTAAACTTTCCTTCCACCCTCGTGAAAATAAGATAAGCCTCTCTATTTGATATATTTTTATTGCTGTTCGCCCCTTGGGTACTCCCCGGTGGGGGGGACTCAAGCCCTTTATAGAGGTTCACAAAATAAACAAAAAATAAAGCGCCTGGCTCCCTGGTGTTTATTCCTTCTTAGCTTGGCAGATTGAGTTTCTTGTCCCATCATCTGACACAAAGCATAGCATAACATAACACAATATAACACTACATTGCATAGCATAACATAACACATTATAACATAGCATAACACAACATAGAATAGCATAACATACCGCAACATAATATAACACAACATAAGACATAACACAAAATAACATACAATATAGCATAACATTCACATAACACAACATAGCATAACATAACACAACATAGCACAGCATCACATAACACAACATAACCCACATAATTCCACGCCTACCACATACATCCACTCTATCCCAAACCAAAACACATTGGTAAAAAACATTGTCATTTACAATGCCTGTAGCTCTAACTCTAGCAAATGCGAGACTGATTGCATTCCAAATGCTTGTTTAGCAAGTTAACTACAAGCATGAACTTTCACAGTAGATGTGGCAGGAGAAATGTCAGAGTGTGGTTCACTGCAGAGACCATGTCAAGCTGCTGAAGGATTGTAACACTATGCTATTGTGTATGTAGAGACTCCTTGGGGAGTTGTTTTGGTCCTACCTTGTCTGGTGATTGTGGGAGGGACGTCTTGGATCACTTACTTAGTGTGATATCAGTACTTAAATATATTTTCAACTTTGCGTTTCAGAGCGAATCTCCCAAGGTCGCTGCACACATTGTTCAGCACACTCATCTTGAAACCAATGATCAAGTCTAGGGGTCCTATTCAGAAAGTGCATTTTATGGAATGTAAAGTATTACTTACTGCATAATGCAATTCACAAACGTCGGGGAGGGGGCCTTTCTTTGTTTTCTGTGCGTGGTGGGAAAATTGAGATTTATTACTCAATCATGGGTCGGGTTAAAGGAAAATTATGGAGGGGTTCGGAAGGGACACGTTATAGAATACAACACACCCCAACAAATGAGTGAGACATCTATCTATCTATCTTTCTGTGTGTAACATATAGAGATAGATAAATATAGATGTATAGTTATATGTTTTAGCAGTGGAAATAAGCCTACTTATTGATTAATATTATTACATTTTTATACCTTTTTATTTATTTGTATAAATATCAAAAGTATTTAAATTCATTGAAACATGACGTTAAACAAAGTTTAATACAATAAATTAAATAATAAATCAAATGTTAGAGAGGGTGGGGTTTATTGAAATTAATTTATAAAAATATGTGGGGGCGTGGCTAACATGGGGACCGAGTAGACTCGTTTGTTTTCCCCTTCGGCCACGCCAGTAATAAAATGGCAGCAAAACGTATTGGAAAAGCGTGGGTTTGTCTTATACTGCACCAGGGAGACTCTGATACAACAAACAACAAGGCCAAATTGGATGGCCCCTAGATGAAGAGATGAAAGCCTGTTGCAAAGCAGAAACAAGATGGCGACTGCTGCAGTGAACTAGTAGCTGATTGATATCAATATTGAGGCGGCACAGTAACACAGGTCCAGAAAGATCGCACTTGGCACTAGAATAAATGGCTAGAACAAAGAGAAAGAGACAAGACTCAAAAGGATGTGCCATTGAGCCACATGGGTGGGGGTGCACATACATTCAGTACACAGAATGGAGAAGGCGAACAGTTGACAGGGAAAAGATAACTTATTCAGAGCATACATGTGCATTTGTGTTCCAATTGAATGAGTTTAAGGCCTGATTTAGGATTTGGTGGGCGACCCCCTGTTCGTCAGGGTGGTAGAGAACAAATTAAAGAGGTCACCACCAGGCCAGTGATGATATATGTATTCTCAGAGGGACCATTGACACAGCAGTTCCACTGAAATTATCAAACGTTTGGTGGGTGGCCACTTTCGGTTTTGACAGCTGTCCACCAAACTTTTTGTTTTTCAAAACAAACTCTCAGAGTGGGAGTCTGCCTTTGCTAAACAAATAACTAATGCCACCCACATCCGGGGAGTTTTTAGTCTGGGTGTGGGGACTCATTATTTTTATTTTTATGTTCCTCACTGCCAGGTTTTGGTGGTGAACAGAAAAAAAGGGTTTCAGAACGCCATCCCTAAATAAGGAAGGTGGTGTGATGCCCTTACTCTCACTGCCTCATGAAGTGCTGTCTGTTGGGGATAAGGGTGTAGCACAGCTGACAGAAAGATGATGGTCAGTCCGATTGTAAATAGGACAAGAGTTTGGCAGGCATGTACTCTGTTGCATTTGTGATGGAATATCCAGTCTGCAAAACACTAAATTGGGACCTTAGCCTGAAGTAGAGTACTATTGAGGCTAATTAAAGCTAAACTGGATACACAATAATAGGAAAAGGCCCTGTCATGAAGCTCCCTATTCATCATTATCAAGGATCACAGCTGCTATTCTCCAGATAGGTTGAACGGGGCTCCGTGTTAAGAGTTCAGACACCATAGTTGTCACTCCAGTAAATGAATGAAAAGGTGGTTGACAACAAGCAGTACATATAAATGAGATGACACACCAATTCCCCAAGAAAATATAACTCAAGAAAGTAAAGGAAGGAAACCCAGGCAGCCACAAAGGGATAACAGTGGGCTTTAGACAAAATGACAAAAGCGAGGTGGTGACACAGCATGGGAATTGAGGTACTTCCAGTGAATAGTAAGGATACAACATTACAAGAGGCATAAATGGAGGAAGTGATATAGGTAGCAAAGTAGCAAAGGGAAAGAGAGAAAACGTAGTATAGATCCCAGCTCTAAAGCAAAAAGGCTTGATGTGGAGAGGAAAGGAAGACTTACCAGAACATCCCCAAGTTGGAGTAGTGAGGGGCCTATTACAAAGCTGTTCATGAAGGGGTTCTTCAAAGGCCTACAGGAAGATATCATCAAACTGTGAAACGATCTAACAGTTGACATAAGAGATACAGAAAGACATTAATGAACTGAGAGAGAGGATGTTGCAAGGAGCAGAAGATGGTGATAACAGATTAAAAGAGCATTAATTCCTCAAAACGTAATTAATAAATATCCAAGCACACAATGTAACACTGCAAGAGAAGGTAGGAAATCTAGAAAGTAGGTTAAGATGAAAAATTATCAGGATTGATCTGAGGAATTCCGAGTAGATTTGAACTGGAAAGTCTAGAAAATTATGTCCAAAGACTGCTTTGCATGGTCTTCTATGCTGAACACCGTGCTACCATTGGGTTACACAACACACAAAGAACGATGGATCCAACACATGGAAAAGACGGCCCCCTGAAGTCCTGACATTTGTTCACTGATACACGCTGAAAGAAGGGTTAATTGAACTAATGAGGGAAAAAGGAGGCATCAATTTTGAGCACCAGAAACTAATGCTGTTCCAGGATCTTGCAGCAGGAACCCTTTGGAAAAGATGGGCCTTTTGAAGGGTGACAGACTCTCTGGGGGTCAAAGAAAGTAGTGAAAAAATAGGGCCCTCCGCTTTGAGCAAACAGTACATGGAACGAACAGCAATGCCAATATTACCAATGCCCCATCGCCGACCATGTCTGTGAAATCACAGCGAGAGAAATGAAGGCCAGTGAGCAGAGGAAGCCAAGGTGAAAAACCTATGTTTAAATCAACGAACAAAGAAGACGAAAGGGTGCTAGCCCAATTTTATGGACAGCCGAAAGAGACAGTGTTAGGCTTCACACAGTGTGGATAAATCAGAGGCAAGAACAGCTATCATGGTGGGGAGTGAATCCTGGTCGGGCGTAATTTGTGTACTTTTGGTAAATTTGCATTGTGCTTGTTATGTGAAATCCCTCAAATTATGCCACTGCACTGTGTCATGTAAATACGCTGTCGTCCACAGCTAAATCGTAACACTGGAACAAAGCAAAAAACTAGAACGCGAGTGGCTGCAGTTCATTGAACTTGACTTTTGGGGGCACTTTTTGGCACGAAATGCGTACTTGCATCAAATAATTGACACAAGGATGCATTTCATTGTAACATATAGCCAAAAATGACAGATTTGAACAGGTTTTCATACAGTTTTCTGAAACATTTGTGTAATTACGTGAAAGCAAATTACACAAATTGTATACACTCCTACACATGACAAGCCAGATGTGGTCAGTACAGGAGGAAGTGCTCATGTTTTAGAAAGTAAGTTGATATAGATTTAAAGTTTTTGGAAGGTTATATTGGAAAAGGAACAAAATAGACACTGCATCAGCTAGAAGAGGGTGATAGTAAAAGCCAAGTCTGAGCTTGAGTCACTAAAAATCAATAGGAGGGATGAGCAATTAGAGAGAAGAGCATACATGCCCAGAGCTTGTTAATTAGCATGGAAGGAGACATTCGCATGTCATAGAAGAAACAGTACCACAAAAAAGACCCGAGCAGAATTTGGGATGTTTTCATACTAGTGATACTACATGGTATTTCTCTTTAGCTTCAACTCCTTGATGCTACTTTCAGTTATGGCTGAATTTGCATGTAGCAGAAGGGATCAACTCTGGTTATGGCAATGGGTAATGTGGTGCACTATTTAGGTGAGGTGAGAATATGTGATGCATCCAGCTACTTGCTGTTGAGAAGATACATTTCTTCTAAAGGAACTTGTGCATCTACTCTTCCAATGCATAGAAGGTGAATCCAAACAAAGTAACTGAGATCACCTTAGAAACAATGCATTTGGCTATGTGGTATTGGTTAATGGAGACAGCAATATTTAGCCAATAACCCAAATCTCATTAGCAGCAAATTAGTTTATATTCAAGTTAAAAAACAAAAACATGAACCCCGTCTCTCAGCCCTTTATGATTCACGGACTTGTCATTTGACTTTCAAAAGCTGGCCGTGTCTTGTGCTCCATAGCTATACAGAACCATGGAGATAACTGTATGTGAGTTAAGATCACACAACTGAAACTTGGCTAGTTAAAAATTTAAATGTTTTTGAGGTGGTATCTGAGGAATAGCACAAAAAGGGTTAAGGTGTGTTAAATGTAACAAAAAAGTAAATACAGTTTTCAAAGGTGTCCCCACAGTAGTTCTAGTAAGTGAAAAGCAAGCGAAAATGTAATTTCCTCACCTAACAGCATGTCAGTGGTTACTGTACTCTTTTACAGGTGTTCAGAATGTTTGTAAAATAAATATGGATAAGTACTTTGTATTAAGCTAACGCATTACTTACCACGGGCAGCTGGGCTATGTTGGGTCGCGTTTGAATGTGTGGTCTATGTAAGTGGATAAAAACATGGTTAAATGGGGTTGATCCATGAGGATAGGCCCGAGTTTTCAAGAATAGCAGTAGTACACATTTTCAGTTATTTAGTTTTTTGTAGCAAGGCAGTCTGAAACAGACTCTGGGGTTGAAAGATTGGACATACTAGCTAAAAACCCATGACCAATAGCCTGCTGCAGGTCAGAAACCGTTTTGGTTCATCATCCCAAATCAATAGGCACTCCCCATGGACAAATAGACCTGGGGAGATTTTCCCACACGGACATTATGAGCTTTCTCTATAGATCGATTCACATCTGCGAGCAGGGTAGTTGCTCTGACGTTGTGGCAACCAGACCAGATCATCCAGGCCCATGGCAGCTTAGGTCAGCTACAAAAGACTCAAGGAGAAATGAACCCAAGTAAGCTGCCTTGCGAGGTGTGATCACCTGCAAGATGAAACATGCACTCATTCGGAAAGTTACACAAAGTGTGAATTGTTGGTCAGGTAGATCACCAAGATCCAGATAAGGCAGTGAAGGATGGAACAAGACAACAGTCAGACACGAAAGATAGGTGACCACTTGGCTTGCTTTAGTATCCCTCTGAAACCATTGTTTTTCAGGTGTGTCCCTATCTATTTGTTAGGTAGTACAGGCACGACCGAATGGATGAGAGAGCAGTTCACAAACTTTTCAAACAAATTTGGGTCAGGGAAAAATATGCATAATATATGTTAATGTAATGTATAAGATAAGATGAGATATAATGTATCCCAAGTAATAACGTAGAACATAGTATTAGGAAATATTGTACCTAAAAAAGGTACAGTGTAAAAAGTGTGATTTACCTCCGAGGTAACCGCCACTTATGGTAGGATTCCATATGTAGTGCAAACCAAATAAGGAGGGGTCAACCTTCTGATGGCAGTACTTATCTCTGGAAATTACAACTGTTGGTAAGGAAAAGACCTTTGCATGTTTTAAAACAGGTACCCCTGCCCTAAGTGCCCAACTGTACTATTGTCTGGATCCCTAATGCTGATTTTGATGCCATAGGTAAACTCTGATCATGCGTGTGTGCCATGATATAGGTCTGTCTCATGGATTGCGGTCTTGTTAGACTTGAAGGGGCACCAAAGCACTACCATCATAGTGGTGAAAGGCTACCCCTTCACCAGGTGTTAAGCGGCACAAGTGTATTGGTGGCAGCATATTGTGTAGAGATCAGTAGTAGTGAACAGGTCTTTTTTTACGTTATGTCACAGGAGTGATGCCTACAGGCTCGCTCACCTTTTTAAACTTCTGCTACTGTGTGCTTAACTAACCAGGTAGAAGTGGAGTGCTGCACAGAACAGGAGTAGTGATTTTGCCGGATGGATGTGTGCCTTGGAAGGGTACAGTACAGTGATAGAGTAGTACTGTGTAGTACATGTGGGATTAGAGCATGTGATGAGTGTATGTAAGCCTGCCAGGAATTCATGACATGAAAGATGTAGTGCTGTGCAGTGCCTGCGCCATGAAAGCATATGCTTGGGTGTATGTATGCTTGCATGAAGCACAATACATGAAGGGTGAAGTGTTGTGCAGCACACATGGTAAGTGTGTGTGTTGGCAGATTGTGTTTATAAATCTCACACTCTGGTACAATACAGAGAAGCTACAATGATGAACAGTGTGTGTAGACTGCATATGTGTGCTGAATGCATGTGCGTCTGTAGTGGCACAATGCATGGAGTTAACAGTCCTAGAGAGCAAGTGCACTTGTCCAATTGTGCCTGTAATGGTGCATTATAGGGGGGGGCTGAGTTACATTGACTGGAAATGGACTTTAAAAAGAGGAGGTTGAGACCCCAAACGTTGTTATCTGCCAAGCAGTCAGATGGGCTGTGTGAAAAGAAGAAGGAGAAGCTCTGCAAGACTTCTGCCTGTGACAAAGGCTGTGGGAAAAAGGCCTGCTTGTCTTCCTGCTGGGTCAGGGGACATCACCCATGGAAAACCAAGGTAACCTGCCCAGGAGCCTGAAGCACCAGCACCTGCCTGCTTGCCAATACCATTGTGCCCTGTAAGGAAGAGGAGAGCTTTGGAGGGAGTGTGGTCCAATGGGGAGCCCCACAGAGAGGACCTCCCCTTAGCAGTGTGTGAGGCGAATGGCTGTACACTGTTCGGCTCGATGCTGATGTGCTTGGACGGTCTGCCCTGGAGAGGGCTGCTGTGATCTAGGCTGTGTGATAAGTGCCATGGTAGAAGCATCAGGCCCACACTGCTGCAGTGACCCCGTATGCCAGAGGGGGCCACTGTTGAACTTATTTGGGCCAGGAGCATGGAACTTGTGTCTGCCAAGATTGGTGACCATGTATGCTAGGAGGGCCGCCCTAGTGAGGACGATCACAACAGAAGAGTCTGTGCCAGATTGTGACTAATGCGGCCACCCCATATGCCACGAGGGGCTCCCAGTACCAGTGTGGCCAAGTCTTCAAATTGTGGCCCGGACGAGAAGATTAGTGCCTTGATCAACAGGTCCAACTGCCAACCGCACCTGACTGATTCCCCGAGGTTTGCCAGGTTGCTAACTAAGACGTTGCACCATTGCTGAATCTCCTGCAGAAGCCTAACACCCCTTCACCCCTCCGCAACCTAACCCTCACTCCCTCTGTTAGGAGAAGAGTGATTTTCCTCATTTTGTCTGAGTGGGAGCAGTGGTGATTGCTGGATGAGATCCTGCGCCTATCTTATGCTATTGTGCAAACTGAGCCCAGCCTGTCTTCACCAAACAGGATCTGGACTCATTCGCACCCCCAGAAAGGGCACTTGCTGCACCAGTAAGCACTTCCATACTGCTGGAAGGGGGTAAGACCGGAACTGGGTCTGTGAGGCCTCGGGGGACTCACTGCTAACAGTGCTGCGGTACCATAGACACTTTTGAATAGAAGTCAAAGTGGAAGTCTTTGGTATGCCCTATTAGAACAAAGTATTAGACTGCTTGACTTGGCATTGATCTATTGTTCGTACTCTGTGCATTTTAAGTTATGAGTCATTTTTCACTTATCTACGGGTACACTATCCGCCACCCCTGCCCTGCCTCTACCCTTCCTCCCCTACCGACCCCCACCACTGAGAGTCAAGTGCAGAAGGAGTACTTTGTCTAGTTGCTTAAGATCAATAGTAGTTTGGGCCCAAGGACACCAAGGCCTCAACCACCATGGTGGAGCCCAGTAACCCCTGCATGCCCTGTGGCCTTCTGAAAGGGGTTCCAACAAAAACAATAAGGTAATGCTCTTTCATGCTTGCAGATGACATTAAAAAAAAGTTAGGATTTCATGAAAGGTTCATAAGATGAGATTGTTGTAGGGGCTGGTGTTGTAGAGTGCACACCATAGGTGGAATTCCTGGGATAGACTGTTTCAGTGTCTTGTCTTTTCCTTCCTGAATCCTGGAACCTCCAGGAGGAGATTGTCCTTATTTCGGAAGATGTGTTGTCCAGAGGAGATAGCATGTTATAATGTAAGGTATCTAAGGGTTTTCCTGAAACACAGCCTTAGTTGTGATGCAGCCATGTTTATACATGTTTTTGTTTGCTTCTGTAGGGAGCTGTTTCTAAAAGATAAGGAGAGGTAACATTTGGATGAATTGTTTTGCTCCCATGGTCAGCCTAGAAGCGACATACAGGGTAGGTTGCCTTAAGGGGAACTAGGTGAAGCTTGTGAGTAGTGAGTTGCCATAGTCTTGTATTTATAGAACAAGGGACTGGATAACTACCTAACCCATGCCTGAGATAAACATTTTGGTAATGCACAGGAGTTTGATTTGCAGTTGCGCTCCCTTAGCCATAAACTTGTTGTGTGATTGTAGGTTGATATTTTTGTCCAATCGGATTCCGAGGAGTTTGGCACGTCCCACAGCTGTTGTGTAGTGTTGAGACTTAGTTAAGTTCGGTTTAGGTAGGGATAACTAATAGAGTAAAAAATCAATTTTAGGTGGGTTATACTTTGTTTTGCTTTGGCATTCAGTCTTGATAGAATCTAGGTCGTTGACCCAGTGCACCATATCATTTAGAGATAAGGCTTCTTTTTATATGGAATTCCCATTACATTCTTTTACTGCAGTTATTTTATATCAAATACGTAAATGTTTAAAGGTATTTTCTGTTGCATTTCTGAAATGATTCATTAGATTTTTATAGTATCAATGGACGCCTAACACAGGTTTTGCTCTTATTAAAACTCAACAAGGATTACAGTGACAGCTGAATACTGACTTCTGTACAGTTCTCCACATTCAGTGACAATTGCCCAGAAGCTTGTATATTTTGCATCTGCGGTTGCAGAGGCTCACATCTGTAAATCTTTAGTTTTAAGGAGCTGCTAGAGCATTTGTATTAGACAGTCAAACGGAGTATAATTGCTCACCTTATATAAATATAACCGTCACTTTGCTTTTGTCTTTTTAATTATGGGTAAACTGCAATTTAGATGTTGCCACCCTGGGAGTGTTGCTTGCAGAAAGCTGAGCATGGGTAAACTGCATTGTTTTCTCAATCAGACAATAAGGCTATTTGGTAGGAACTTGGAGAGGTGCAGAAGTACAGTCAGCCTAAATGTTTCTCAGGCTAAAAACGAATCTGCAACGTATCACTTTATGTGGCGCCTCTGCCAATTAAAGTCATTCGTCTGAGACAACTCGACATAGCATACGTTTTCTTAGACAGGAAGTCTACATACTATCCAGCATCAAGTCTGTGATATAATAATTTAGAAATAAATGATCACAGGAACCTGAGTGCGAAAGGCAAAGGTTTAGGACCAAGGAAACACCAAACTTAGTAAAAGCATGCATAGCTCTCTTCTGTGTTTACACTGTTCACCTCATTCGACTTTGTCTGCATGATGGTAATGAAGTGACTATTAAAAACGCAGACAGCATTATCATGGGTCCTCTGAATAGATGGGTATACTGTGTGTGTGAATGTATGAAAAACTGAATAATGTTAATTTTCCTGTGCGGTAGCCAAGCTACAATTGATCATCAATTAAATCCCTTATAGAAAGCACCGAAGGCACCCAGGAAGAAGTGTAGGGAGACTAAAACTGGGGCTTCTGGCACCAAAATTCATTCCAGGTTTTTTCTTGTTCCACCTTATTTCCACTGTTTACAAACAGGAAGCATAGAAAGAATGGAAAGGAGGCACTGAGGCAAGACAAATGTAAGTCTGTTTGTACTTTCTTTAAATTGGCCCTGAAGTTCTAGATGTTTCATGTTCCATATTGCATCAGCCTAAAATCTGCCCTTAGATATCAACATAGTTTGGACTTTTACTGGCTTCTCCTAGAAACCAAAACCAAATTCAAATTGACTGTTATCGCATTAAATGCCACCTCACCATTCAATATATATTTGTGTGTATGTATATATGTGTGTGGGTATGTATATATATGTGTGTGTATATATATATATATATATATAAATACATGTGTGTGTGTATATATACACATATATGTATAGACACATAAATGTATACACACACTACACTTTGCTCCTGCATGATCTATGTTCTTAGTTGTGTTAAATCTGCTCCTCCCTCTTATTCCTTATTCTTTGCTGCTTTCCACTTCCAAATCATAACACTGTGAGTCAATTTATATAATTTTCCCTGCCCTTTTTTGGATACATTTTTCCTTGTATTAGTTTTAAGCATGGGATGCTGGATCTTAATTATTGCTGCATGTGAATCACACTGACTACCTGTCCCTAAGGTACATCTGTGCTGGATAAACATTAGTAAGCCCTCCTTTAGAAAAGTCACCACACGATAACAGTTGAAATCCTGTTCCCCTGTATAAAGACAATTAAATGATCTGGGCATGGAAACAAGTGGACCTCCATAGATTGATAGCTGACTTGAACTCCTGTCCATTTAAGAGGCAAACAGAAACGCTGGAAAATGTCCTGAGCTGGATTACTGTGGGCTTATACGCGTGAGTCCTGTTTACATTTTAGAAAATTACCCCCATTAAATGGTAAAAAAATGTTTTGTGACTCCATATAATTTAAAAGCATCCCCAAAAGAAAACAAATGACTAATTATGATTTTCCCTCACAGTGTCCTTGACCACCATAATTTCTCTTGAAAAATTAGAAAATACCATATATATATATATCTCCTACAGCTGCATCCATTCACAACTCCAAAATGTTAAAGTAGTCTCAGCTTGCATTATAATTGTTAAACATTTAATTTGTTATAACTATTTGAAAATGAGCCACACAATGACAAACATAATAATGTTGAGTTTCCCAACAGACCTGCTGCCTTTGAAACCCGTCCTACCTCAATTCAGTAGTTGAGGAACTTGGCAGTAATAATGAGTTCAGTTCTAATTTTTGAGCACCACGCTACTCAAGAGTCCAAGATATGTTTTACCACTTTAAAACAACTAGGATGATCTACAAACACCTCACCTTCTCTTATTGGACCCAAAAGATTATGGCTACTGTGCTGTCCTTGATAGCATACACCATGACCTTCCAGGGGATCTGCTGACTTGCTTGTAATAGTTCCAAAATGCCATTGCACAGATCCTAGGCTGACTGAAGAACCATAGGATGGTGTTGGGGATGGATACCGCCATTGAGTGTGTATATATACAAATATGAGAAGGATATAGCTGATCTAGCATAGGAAACAGCTGATGAACATGCTCTAAAGAATGCTGAACAAACATTAAATTTGCTTGAAAAAAATCAGTGATTTTCGTATTATCACTTTACAAACAATACTTGATAATTTGGCCACAGATATAAGAAAAATGAATACATTGAAAAAGTATTCATACTTGGTGTCTGAATGTTACCAACAGGACTAGTGAGGTTGCCGCATAAACAGAGGATAGTGCTACCAGAGGCATTTTGTCACTTTCTCTGATATTTCACTTTCAAAAGGACTGTATTCAGAAAGCAACCCCCAACCATATACTTGCTTCTTCACAGCTACTAGGTTCTAAATCTATTGAACAGAAGAATCTGCATTTTGTTGTGCTGAGGCAGTAGATGCTAGGGCTCCCCGCGAAGCAGAGGACATAAGGGCAGAGGCAGAGGGCGGGATTTCTACCACAGCAACTATATGGAGAAAGGACGACATGCAGACAACATTAAGCCTGGTAAATTTAGATCCTGCTCACACTACCAATTCCACAGTTAAAATGACTCCTAAATGTAACCTTTCTAAGTATACCCTTATGCCATCTGTGATTGCTGTCCTGCGTTTGAGGGCTAAGTTTTGTACTCACCAGTAGACCAGAAGTCTCTAACATCAAAACTGAACTTCAAAAATGTTTCCATGAAATCGAGTGGTATCTAGGAATATATAATCTCTGAGTCAAAACAGGTCTTACAATCTATATAACATCTCAAATGAAGCGAATAATGCAGTACTGATCCTTAAAACAATACCCTAATTGCCATTAGAACTGCAAATAAAGGTGTTGGTCTAGTGTTGAAAGATACTATGACTATGAAACTGAAATCCAGAGGCAACTTTCTGTATGTGTACACTATGAAAAACTAAAGGGTGACTCTAACACCGAGATAAGTAATAATGATCGGTGAAATTATGAAAAGAGGCCCGACTCTTGCTTTCTGAGTAAAATGAGCTAGATTTTCTAAACAAAAGGCATTCCAGAATACCCCTGATTTATACTCTATCCAAAATCCACAAGAGTTTACAGAATCCACCCAGCAGACTTATGGTGTCCAGATCTGGCTCAACTTCGGAACTACTGTGCCAATATATAGACTTTGTCATCAACCCTTTTGGCCTGTGATACATGCTTTTATTAGGGTCAGAATAGGTTTGATCAATAGAATAGAAAATCTAGGCTTGGATTGTTCCTCTCAGTACTTAGTCATGTTGATAAACAGACCGTTATTATAAACATGCCTGCATATGAGGCCCTGAGAGTCATAGATGAGGCCCTTGATCAGTGAAAAACCATTCCCAGTACCAACAGTTTTCATTGACTAAAACCTACTTTTGATTCCAAAATGATTTTTAGTATCAGATCAAGTGGGGGCAGAATTGCCCCCGATCTGGCAAACCTTTTCATAAATGATTTTAAAAGTACATACATTTATTCCTATGATCATTCTTTTCAGTCTAATATTGACCCCTGGTTGACTTACATATTCAATTTGTTTCAGATTTTTTTTTAAACATAATATTTTATTTTAAAGTAAAGAATGTACAATGGTGATAACACTTGAGATATACACAGCATCAATTAAAATAAATAAATCAAACAATAGAAAAATAAACGACAAAATGCAAGGACTAGAACATTAAAAAGGAATTATAGGAAGGTGCAACCACCTCCATCATCAAGTCCAGAATCACTCATGAACTAAGAAATTAGATATTCCATATAATTAATGATTCAGACCTAAACTTGATTAAGTTGCTTTTTTTCTTTCTTTGAAAATGGAGCACTCAAAACCATTAATATCAGATGGTGGGTGTCACCAAGAAGCAGGTGAAAGTGATTAGGGTCCAGCTACAGATGCACTACACATAATCTAGCAAAAATTATCATGAACAATACAAGTCTTACAAATTTAGCTGGAACTATCTCAGAGCAAGCTAATTTAATTAGTTGAGTTATGAAACTCAACTAATCACTCTAGATATCTAATCAAAAACCCATTGCCACATGTGAGAAAGATATGAGTCGTATCAGGCATAGATTCCCCACCTCAAAAATGTACAGAGTTATGGTGTCAGCCAGTTTTATTATTATATTGGGAGTGTAATAAATGTCCTGTAAGACCTTACAGTGGTTTATGTTTAGTCTGGAAACATTTTCACAAAGATTGTACATCAAATAGATTCAGTAATATAAGATATGTCAACCTGCATTGTTATTTTACAGGACGAATTTTGGAGGATGGGATTAAATTCTCAAGTTGACCTTGAGTTAAAAGGCTTTTTAAGTGACTGAATATCTATAATTTATTAGAAAAAAACGTTTCATTATATGTATTTAAAAAAACCAGTCTAAAGAATAGCATATAGAGATATTAAATTTGAAAAGGATTGGAACTCCTGCCGTCCAACACCTTTTCTTTATTTTGAAGGCTAGATTTTACCTACTCTATGGTAAGAGAACTGAGTGAAAAAGGGAAATCAGGATTATTCCAATTTGCCCCTAATATTTTTTTCAGACTGAAACAGCCATTAACAAAGTTTTGAAACCTACCCTTGAAGTAAAAGGAATCCATGTAACTTACTTTAACACGCACCTCAAAATATCATGCATCATGAGAAATTATAACTTTAGATAGTTGGTACAGAAAGGCGGTCCTATATACTATGATTTGGAGGAGACCAACCACCTCTGACACTCAGAAGTTTGGAGTAGCCTATGTGAGTGTCGAGGATATTTATATCGCAGAAAACTTACACTGAGAGCTCTTAACTTTTTGAAAAAATAAAACAGATAGATATAAAGATATGTCTGGATCACCATCTTTATTAGTCCCAAGGGCAGTCTATTCCACCACTCAACCATTTGTTTAGTTTTGGAGATTAGTGATTCGTAATTCAATACTGTTGTATTGGAGATGGAAGAAGCTATCTGAACACCCAAGTATGTGGCATAATCAACAAAGCAAGTGTCCCCAGGTGGTCTAGGAAAGTTGTAAAGAATTTGAGTCTTGGATGGAATAATCTTATAACCATATAGTGATCCAAAAATTAGAGGCCCCTTTTTCAAGCTTAGAAGTAGCCGTTAGTGGATTGGAGAAGAAGATGAGTATATGCCCCGTATAAGCGTCTGGACTAAAAAGAGCTAAGTTAATTTTAAGTGGCTACAAATTATTAGAAAGCTTCAGATGGTACATGAATGGTTCTAGATAAATTGCAAATAAGGATGGAGAGAGGGGACATCCCTGAGGGGTTTGTCTCACTATAAATGCCTTATCATCAATTGCACCCATCTTAATTATTCTAGAAAATAGATGTGAATAAAGTAAGTGTATGCACAACTGCATTTTTAGTCCAAAGCCAAATTTGTGTGGGCTGTGGTATTTCGATGAGGGACAAACCCATGCTGCATACTATCAACCCAGCTTGCAATTCATGGTTCAATGCGATTCGCTAGTATTTTAGAGTAAATTTTAGCATTGCAATTAATCAAGGATATGTGTCGATAGGAGGAGCAGACCCGGAGGTCGTCTTCCCCTTATTGAGAAATATTGTGATGAATGTTTCACACTAGGTTGCTTTTTTCACTCCACTTTCCAGATACTCGAGTATTTTCAGGAAGCAGCTTGTAAGAGTAAATGTTTTTTTTATTCCAGCAGGGTTGCATCCGGCCTATCGACCTGACACATTGATAATGATTGGATGGAATTAATAGTTTCCTAGACCATGAAAGTGGATTCTCCAGTATTGGATCTTTCATAGATTCACATGCTTGAATCATCCTCGTCATCGAGGTGGGAGCCTCACGGTAACTTCAAGTACATATAGCAGTAAGTGTTACACACTAGGCCCTAACTGCCCAAATAGGCACTTTTATAGCCTATCCATGTTCTTTTATAAAAAAGGAACCAAACTTGAGCCACAGCTAATCAGGCGTCAACACCCTCTAGAATACTCCCAACAGAGGCTGCTTCCCTCAGATTTTCTACCACATGTCGGGTGAAGGGAGTCTCCCTGAGCTCTGCTCAGTTTATTCTTCTGACAGGATTACTTTCTCTCAGAGAACCCAGCTTTGAAGTGGACAATATGTCCCAACAGACTAAGAAAGGTATTTTCAGAGATTGTAGCAGTTGTGGGAAGAAAATACTGCACATTGATGATCCGCACAAGAAATGCATCTACTGCCTGCATCCAGATCACAAGGTGAGAGACTGTAAGATCTGTCGCACCTTCAGTCACAAAGCCCTCAAAGACCATGAGGGTAGGCTCTTGTTGTGGCTACAAAGGCAGAAAACCATGGAAAATCCATCTTCAGATGAGAGTGAAGCCTCATCTCACACTTCTCACTCCTTAAAAAGACCTGGATAGAAAGGAAAACTGCCTACGGAGCCTTCAAGAAAGGTGGCTAAAAAGACTAAATATACCTCGGTGGAGAAACATAGGTGCCAAGAGAGTGCTACCTTGGGATCAGAGACCCCCTTAAGGTTTGCTCAGAGCCTACTTCACCTGTGGGGAAAAAGGCACCCCCAAGAAGTGCCTCTCTGTCCCTGTTGCCGGAAAAAGGCCTGGTAAGACTCTCATCAGATGCTGCCAAAAAAGGCCCGTCAACGTTTACTACAGCAGTGACCCCGATGATCGTTACGTCATTGCCGTGTCATCAATGATGATCATCACTACTAGGATCTATAAAAAGGCATCGTCGATGAAGGCGTCGACAACGACGGAAGCCTCATTGGTCCATCCGTCGACTATGGCACTCCCGTCGACGAAACACCTGACGATAAGGATGAAGAAGGCACCGTCGACTAGCACACCAGCAACGACGGCACTGTTGATGAGAGAACCGTTGACGAGAAAACTGTTGACTGGGGAAGAACCGTAGACGACGAAAACTCCACTGACAAGGACATCGTCATCGGCAGAACTGTTGACGAGGATATTAAAGGTTTCGTCGGCGCAACCGTCGACAATGGCACCATCTTCAGGAGATTTGATGGTGCAACAGGACTCAGCAAGGTTCCTCCCTCTTTCTTTTATCACCATGGGGGATAAAACATCGCCAATTCTTCCGAGGCATACCTCCCAAAGCAAGGTGTTGCTGTACCCTCCTCAGCATCTCCTAGATGATGATGATTACATTTATTCTCAGGAGGAGGGAATGTTTGGTGCAGCCAGTAGTCTGTCGCAACTGCATGTCAAATGCCAGGACTTGGATGACGAGGATAAAGGGCAGGAACAGCCCACCTATTCGTCGGCTGCACTCCAACAGAATCCATCATACCCCGCAGTGAAGACGGAAACTTCCTTTCCCTTGCCTAGATCGTTAGTGTCAGACCTCCAGGCTATGTTGAAGGATTATTATCGTATGCCTCTGCAAACCCCTGTGACCAGTCACCCAGGAATGCCACACAGAAGCATCCCGTTTGTTCACCAACCATAGGATGATCATATCTCTACAGATGACGAGAGGGAAGAAGGTGAGATAATGGAGGCAGCTCCTAACGAGTGGGATGAATACTTCATCCCTACACTGTCACCACCACCAGCAGGGCCAGTTGATTCACCCCCTGAGTACATAGGGGGCTTCCATAATTTGATGGAAAGGGCAGCCAAAAGATTTGACTTACCCATTATCTCTCAGGAAACTGATTGTTTCTTATACGACTTTAAAGAGCCTTCAAAGAGGTGGGTTAGGGCTATTCCGATAGTGGATTTTCTATGGCAGGAGAGGTTGAAGGCGATGAAAAATCCAGCAACAGTGCCTTCCCACATGCAGAGGCTGGAAAAGAAGTATAAAGCCCCTGATAACACTTCGGCCTGCTTAGTGTCCCAACCGAAACCGGATTCAGTAATATCTCAGGCGGCCCAACGTCACTCAAAGAACCCTTCAGCACCTATTACATCGCCTCCAGACAGGGATGGACGGCGTTTGGACAATAATGGGAAGGAATTTTCCTTAGTGGCGGCAATCACGTTGAAAGCAGCTAATTCATTAGCCATCTTGGGCAGGTATGATCACCAGATGTGGGCAGACATGTCTGCTTATTTGGACCTTTTGCCTGAACATGCCAAGTTGGAGGCAAAGAAGGTGTTACTGGAGGGTTAGCGGATTGAAGCTGAGATAATCGATTGCGCAATCAACATTTCATTTACAGGTTTCCGGCAGCTGGCAGGTGCAGCGGTCTTGCGTAGACAAGGGTGGCTGAAGTCTACTTCCTTCCACCCAGAGGTTCAGAGCAGAATTCTGGACATGGCGTTTGATGGGGAAAGCCTCTTTGGGAAGCATGTGGATGACATGCTGCAAGCCGTCAAGACTGATACGGACACAGCAAAATCCCTTGATACATTACAGTTCAGGAAATAGCCTTTTCAAGGTGCAAGGGGTAGAGGAAGTTACTCCTTTCAGGGTGGTTTCCAACAGTATAGACCGCAGTACCAGTCCTCTTCAGCAGGACCCCGACAGCAATACAGTCAGCAACAGCAGCATTATCAGTTGCCACCTCCCACTGCTTATAGACACCCTGCAAAGGGAAGATCTGCTGCGTGTGGAAGAGATACCAGCAGAAAACAATGACCGGATGGTCATACCAGCTTCCTACACTAGCTGGGGCTTGAGAATTGGGAGTTGCATCACTTCTCACTTCCTTCGATGGCCAAGCATAACATCCGACAGGTGGGTGCTGGATATAGTGGCCAAGGGGCATACTCTGGAGTTTGTTCAAAGACCACCAAATATCCCTCCGTCAGGCCCGCCGCCTCCACGATTAAAACAACTCCTCAAGGAAGTGTATGTGATGCTGCGCAAAGGGGCAATAGAACTGGTCCCAACTCTTCACAGGAACAAGGGATTCTATCCACGCTTCTTTCTGGTAAAGAAACCTTCAGGAGACTGGTGCCCCATTCTTGACTTAAGATCATTAAAGAAGTTCCTGAAGAAGCAGTCATTCAGGATGGTAATGCTGCAGGACATCTTGCGCCTCTTAAATTCCGGAGATCACATGACATCCCTAGACCTCCAGGATGTGTATTTTCACATCCCAATACATCGAAACCATCGCAAATTCCTCAGGTTCAGGGTAGCTGGTATGCAACTACAGTTTTGTGTCCTTCCCTTCGGTTTGAAATCAGCCCCCCGAATTTTTACAAAGATGTTGTCTCCAGTGGCAGTGCACCTACACCAGTTGGGGATGCAGGTGTTTCCCTGTCTCGACGACTGGCTCATCAAGGCATCCTCAAGAGGTCAGGCGGTACACCACACAACCGCCTGCCTCCAGTTGTTCGAGGATCTTGGGCGTACCATCAATTACCAAAAGTCACACTTTTGCCCCACACAGAAACTTAATTTCTTGGGAGCGATACTGGACACTGTCCGAAGCAAGGCATACCTGTCTAAGAAAGAAAACAAAAGCTGTCCAGCTTGGCCCACAAGCTCTCGACAAAAAGGTTTGTTTCAGTTCGAATTTACAAGTCATTATTGGGAATAATCTTGTCATGCATTCTGCTGATCCCAAATTGCAGACTACGTATGCGACTCCTACAGGAGCAATTGGATGCTCAGTGGCTTCAGATACAGGGCTCCTCTGAGGACAAAATTCTCATCACATCGGCAGTGCGGACCGCAATGTCTTGGTGGGCGACACCGGCCAACTTGTCCAGCGGTGTCACGTTTCTTCCTCAGGTACCCCGCTACATAGTGACATCAGAGGCGTCCATTGAGGGTTGGGGTGCCCACCTTCAAGATCTGCAAATAAGCGGGTCCTGGACTCGAAAGGACAAACAACTCCACATAAACCAGCTGGAGCTCAAGGCGATAGATTTGGCTCTAAATGCTTTTTTACCAAGACTTCAAAACTCAGATGTTTTGATCAGGACGGACAATATATGAGCATGTTTTATCTAAACAAGCAGGGTGGCACAAGGTCTCTACAGCTCTCGCAACAAGCTCAGAACATCTGGAAATGGGCCATACCAAACAACATTTCTCTGAGGGCGGAGCAAGTGCCAGGACAGACCAACATTCTAGCGGACACCCTGAACAGGACGATTAGCCCGTACCACGAGTGGGAACTAGGTTCTCGACCAACTCTTCCGGATATGGGGCAGACCAAATCTCGATCTGTTTGCCACATACGAGAACAAGAAATGCCTTTATTATGCAAGCTGCCTTCCCTAAAAAGGGTTGTGGGGGAAGGCGTTTTTGATGAGATGGTCAGGGGGCTATGCCCACGCTTTTCCTCCAATCCCACTGTTACCGAGGGTCATCAGCAAGATGAAGACAGAGGGATGTCGCCTTCTACTAATAGCACCCTGAAGGCCCAGGCAGGTGTGGTTCACGGAACTCTTCATGTTCTCAGAACAGCCACATGTGCTACTCAGACGGACGCCAACCCTATTGACAATGCGCCAGGACCAGGTCAGGCATTCGGATCCGTCATCTCTACACTTGTCGGCCTGGCTCCTGAATTCAATGAATATGCCACTTTAGACATCTCATCAGAATGTAGGGCAATCCTAGCCAAGGCCAGGGCGGACACCACCAATAAGACCTACAGGCTGAAATGGAAGCGTTTTTGTGTGTGGTGTTCTGCAGAAGGAATCCATCCTATCTCTTCACTTCCAGAACAAGTACTTCCGTATTTGTTGCACTTGGCAAAGTCTGGTCTCTCATATTCCTCCATCTGACTGCACGTGGCAGTATTTTCAAGGTACCACCGATCTCAAAACACTGCCTTGTTATATTCTACCAGGATTGTTAAACAATTTCTTTGGGGTCTATTTGGAGCTTTTCCACCGGTGCGTAAACCTCCATCGTCATGGTCCCTAAACGTGGTGTTGGGGCAACTCATGAAACCCCTTTTGAGCCAATCCACAAGGTGGAACTGAAATTCATCTCATGGAAAACTACGTTGTTGCTGGCTCTTACTTCGGCTAAGAGAGTAAGTGACATACAGGCCTTCACCATCAAAGAGCCTTTTCTTTTATTCACCACTACTGGCGTAATTCTTAGGACGAATTATAAATATATTCCGAAAGTGCCCTCAACTTTCCATTTGAATGAACTGGTCATTTTGAAAACCTTTTTTCCTAACCGGCAGATGGTGGCAGAAAAAGCATTGCACTCTTTGGATATTAAGAGATGTTTGAAATTTTACCTTAAAAAAACGCGGAACATCCGCAAATCAGACCAGTTATTTGTGGCCTTTGGAGATGCGACGAAGGGCTGCCCAGTGTCCAGACAGACTATTGCCAGGTGGATCGGCCTGGCAATCCAATTCTGTCATGCTCAAGTTGATAAATCGCTCCACAGCAAGGTGAGAGCCCACTCTACAAGGGCGGTAGCCACGTCGGCAGCATTCTTCGCAGGAGTGCCCTTGCAGCACATTTGTAGAGCGGCCACATGGTTCAGCCAACATACTTTCAGAAGACACTACTGTCTTGAGGAGACGAATAACATGGACACAGTGTTGGGGCAAGCAGTGCTGAGGCATTTATTCCATTAAGGTGAACATCTCTGGCCATCCCACCTTCCATGAAAAAGGTATGTGAATTAGGTTTCCTTAATCGGGTCAAGGTTAACTTTCCTACTTTTAATGATTATTGTGGTTATTATTGTTGGAGCTAGATTGATACTTATTGTGATGCTGATGATTATGGTTATTGTGCCTATTGTTATCTTCCTGTGAACATTGGTATATTGCTATCGAATAGTGATTATGGGTAGGATTACTCCTATTATTCTTCTTCTTCTTATTATTATTATTATTGTTGTTGTTATTATGATAATACAGCTAGTACCTAGTTGGACAATATAACTGCTCGCTACTCTAATTCAAGCATGTGAATCTATGAAAGATCCAATACTGGAGAAGAAAATTAGTTACCTACCTGTAACTATGGTTCTCCAGTATTGGTATCTTTCATAGATTCACATGCAACCCACCCTCCTTCCCTCATAGGCTTCCCTTATAGATGAACTTTCTGCTTCACACTTGTACTAGAAAATCTGAGGGATGCAGCCTTTGTTGGGAGTATTCTAGAGGGTGTTGACGCCTGATTGGCTGTGGCTCAAGTTTGGTTCCTTTTTTATATAAGAACATGGATAGGCTATAAAAGTGCATATTTGGGCCATTGGGGCCTAGTGTGTAACACTTACTGCTATATGTATTTGAAGTTACCGTGAGGCTTCCACCTCGACGATGGGGATGATTCAAGCATGTGAATCTATGAAAGATACCAATACTGGAGAACCACAGTTACAGGTAAGTAACTAATTTTCATCAAGAATATTATAGTCAGTATCAGTGATCATACTTGGGGGACACCAAGTATATATAATGATTGCAATCTGCTGGAGAGGCTGTAGTCTCTTCCCCACATACTTTTTCATATTACTATTGAAAGACCTGCATGATCTTTTCTGTTCCCAGTTGTAGTTTGGTGCTAAAAGCCTTGATAGATTTGGTGGTTCTCTTATTAGTGATTTCTTTAATTTCTAGGGATAAAAGGCAGCCCATATCTTCACTGTTTGTGAAAAACATTAGTTTAGTATTATGTGACAGTTGAATCACCTTATTCACTTTATTCCAAATTGTTTGAGTTTACTCTCTGTTTCTGACTTCTTTTGACATAAGGAATTAGCATGCTGAATTTCTTATTTCATCTGTGTCTGGTGTAATTGATCATTCTAGTAATGCACCTCTTTATCTCATCAAAGCTTAGAGTCTCTCTCCCCCATATCACTTCTTTCATAGCATCCCATACCATGGAGGGCCATGCAGTTCCTTGGGTTTCTGCCAAAAAGTATGTAGAGTAATGGTCATAAATTGACAATACGGTGTATCTAGTAAATGTGGCCAGTCAGAAGTCCATCTGTGTGATTCATCTGAGTCATTAATGCTTATGTTGGAAATAGTTATGGCCAGATCACTAGGGTCACAATTTGTTGGTCTCATCTTTACTCAGATGAGTCCCCTGAGGACCAATTATATTTAGGTTACATATGATGATTCAGATCTAATCTTGTGCAATTTTGAAAAAGACGGTAACCCTTTAACATTCCAGGCTAATATGCTCTACCCTTGAATATGTCTGGCTCCATCTGCATAGCTCATTTATATAGAAAATCACTCTCATGCTTTAACCACTCTCTTTGTAAACCCCCTCAACGTGCAACTCCTCTCCACTAGCCCATCCCCTCCCCTACCACCCCTACTGTGTACCCCCACTTCTAGAATTGCCATAACCTGCTAGACCTGAAGGACAGTTCACAACCTCAAACCAACTCTCTCCCCCCCCATCCTATGCTGAATGTTGCTAATGATTTGTACTGATGCAGGGCGGAACCCCGGCTGGCATGTCTTAGATGAGACGACTGTCTTTATGTCTGAGCATAAAAATATTTTAAAAAACTACTAAAATAGCACTTTGCTGGCTGCTGCAGTGGAAAACACCACTTCAGAGCAAAACAAGAGGAGAAGATAAGCATGATTTTATCTAACTGACCGTTTTGGTGTTGATAGGGGAGTTAGGCAGGGCTGCGTTCTTGCCCCCACTCTATTTATTCTCTTTATCAATAGTTGTGTCATATTCCTTATGGACTGCAACAATGACTTCCTGGTGTTCAGGGGTACTAAAATACCAGCATTATTGTTCGCAGACGACACGCTGCTGATTTCAAAAACTCCTATGGGCATTAAGACCCTACTTCTAAGATTTCCATCATTTTGTACTACCTCTGGCCTGACTATTAATGTATCTAAAACTACATTCATGGCAGTAAACCCTCACTGGGGCTACAGAGGGACACTGACGTTAAAGGGGTTCAAATTGGAGAGAGTCCTTGATTTCAATTATCTCTGAATCTGGCTATCCACTCCCAACTCATGAGACAGTCAAGTCTCCAAGAGTATGCTCACGCTAAACCACAGGGCAACTGCTATTTTAAGATTTGCAGGTAAAACCGCCTTCCACCCAATTTCTCCTCTTCTAGAAGTCTGGAGAGCCAAGGCAGTACAGCAGCTGTCTGTGGTGCAGAACGTTGAGGGCATAGTAAAATAGTTGCCATGGGTACAGCTGAAAATAGATTTCTGAGGATGGCCCTTAAATTACATCTAAACACCCCTTTGATCTTTAAACAAAATCTAGTTATCCGCTCTTATTATTTCTCTGGCACAGCTCAAACCCCTTCTTTATTGGTTCTGTGTCTGTTCCGTTCAAGAACTGTCATATTAAAGGGCAGGCTACAGATTAATTTCAGACGGACAAGAAAAGGGGGGTCTATTACCCTGGGAGCAGACCCTCCATTTCCACATTAGCCATTACACCATTTTCCTCCAAAAAGTTGAAGCCCCTTTACTGGGAAAATGAAGAGGTGAAGCTGATTAACCAACTAGACTTGTGGTACTAAAGTGATCGTTTTTTAGGGTTTAAGGCCTTTCCTGCTTTTGAGGCCTATATGGACCAAATTGATCAATCCTTCACCGAATCTCTTTCCGTAAGGTTTAGATTGGGCACTCTCCCTCTAGCCCCATTTACTTTTAAATGGAAAAGCGGTTTGGGGGGAAGTAACCTTTGTCCAGCATGCAAAGGGTGTGAGGAAACCAATGCCCACTTGCTGTTCTTTTGCCCCTTTTATTCAAAGCAGCTCAAGTGTGGATAATCCCCCTACTTTACATTTTGGGAGTATGCCAACATAGGATAGTGTTGAGAATTTGCAGGACTCGACTTCACCCACTATTGTGTTTTTGATTGCTAAGTTTCTAGAGAGTGTTTGGCCGATCCGGCTCAAAGTCATCTCATATCAATCCCCTATTAGCTCAGACTAACCTTTTATTGTCACAACTTTGTTGTTTAGGGTACTGATTATTTGTTGCCTTATGCAGAGCACGTCATCATAGCACTTATGCATATACGGTGTGTTATTTTAATGCTGAGGATACCTTTATTCGGTTCATTTAAAACCATAAAAGTACATCAATATAAAATTGTTAAAACAATCATATACATACACATCCACAAGAACATCAGTAAAGTTGCAATTAAAATGTACAATTTTCAAAACTTCTGTTCTTTAAAAAAGGCACCAAGTACCTTCTAGTAAAAATGTTATAAAAACCACAGAAAAACAAAAATGCAACATTGTTTAGAGCTTTCATCATAGGGATAGCTCCTGCTTCCCAAGCCAGACTGGTATCCTAAGGAAAGCAGAGCAAGAACCTGCTTGTGCCCCCTCTGAACCGAAACATCAAGGAGCGTGTCCACTGACCTTTTACGTGCGACAAATACGTAGTAGGCGATTTGTCTGGCGCTAAATTTATATAACCAGCCACAGAAGGTTTATTGCATTCTACCTTCTCCCTCTCCGCTAAACGGTGCGCTAATAAAAGTGCCTGCACCTGCTTACTTTTGGCCCCAATACATGCTTCTCTGTTAGTAAATAGATGAGACATATTAATTAATGCGAGTGACTTTTTAATGTAACTCAGCCACCGAATTGAAGCACCCTTGTCACACGCCAAGCAATCGACTATAATGTCCATGGTGAGCACCATCTCTTCTTTCTTCCACACAGAAAGCCACAATAAGGGGAGTTTAATACTGATACAATCACATAAATAATTAATTCCCAGCTCCTTATGGCAAAGATAGTGAGGGCTAGATACTGGAACAGCCAATAATTTCCGCAAGTAGCGATTCTCAACACTTTGTAAGGTGTCAAACTCCTTTAAACCCCACACTTCTGCCCTGTAAGTCGCTATAGGGACACATTGCGCTGAATATACTTGCATCATCGTTGCAAGCACACTACCCCCGATTTCTAATTATCATTTTAGCTCACGGTTTTAAGATTTTTATGGCACCTTTTATGTTGTCATTTTAGCAAGCCCACATTGTATTTTAAATGTTTTTGCTTATTAACTGTCATTAACTGGGCTTATGTACTGTACCTTTGAACTATGATGCCTATGGCCAATATTAGTAATACAGTTATTAAATCTGAAGTACTGCATTCTCCTTAAATGTTTTTGAGGTACATAAAAGGCTGCTTTATGAAGGTATATGTTTTCCTTAAGACAGTGACATCTATCAATATGCCCTTGGGCTCCTAGGTTGTAAGAGGTGCAATTTGGTCTTCCTATATTGAATTGTATATAGTGTAATATTTACTGTACCATAGAATTAGCTTGTTTAATTTTCTAAGAAGATCCGCAACTTGTTTAAATCACAGTTTTGTCCAAAATTCATCCTGAATATTTAGAAGCTAATAACTATTGTGTATGTAGGTAAGCCCTCAATCACAATGATTTCCAGACCTCCAAAGTATTGTCAATAGTACAAGAGTTTAATTTTATGTTTTAATTCCCTTGTAGGATCATTATCTTGCTGTCGTTATGATGACTCTATAATGAATCATTATCTGGGGGTCAAAATGTCAATGTATTTGCTATATTGGCTAAACATTTAAGGTACACAATTTTGGAGCCTGTACTAACATTGAAGTCTATACTGCTGTGAGAATTGTTTTTGCACAGCCAGCAGGGACATAGCTACTTTTGGTGCTGCAGCTGTAGTGGCATCATGGCCCAAAGGTCTGAGGAGGGCATTAGACCCTGTAAATTGCTTTATTTTATAATCTCAACAGCAGTCAAAGGGGCCATTTTGCTTGCTTGCACTAGGGCCCATGGCATCCTTGCTATTTTATTGACAGCCAATACTGTCTTTTTTCTTTACCGTTTTCCCCTGCACATTCATAATTTTCCACTGGTCACCTGCATGAAGCATTCACTCTGTTAACTTTGTATATTTACTTGGACTGCAACTCATACAAATTTAACTTGTTCAAAATCCTTTTCTTTGTACGTGTTTCTTGGGGATTAGCAAAGTCTGGCAACCCAATTTGAGAGATTGAATTTTCTTCTTGAGTTAACCTAAGGGAACAGTTGTTGTTTAGGACTCCAAATATGGATCCATAAATCCCAAACAATCAAATAATTTGCGTTGATGCCCATTTAAAAAGATTATCTTTAAATACCTCAAATGCAGTAAATCTCTGCTTCTCAAAGAAACTTAGGTATTGCATCCTATCCAGAGCCCTACACTCAGAACACCAGGGACAGTTAATAATCCTAAAGTTTTAAGACCTGAACCAGGGTATTAGCACTTGTATTCAGTGGTGCAGGGATCTAGAACGCTCTACCTCTCTCGCCAAAAGCTACAGATGGGCATTTACCATTCAGCATGTGCCAGTGCAGTCTGATGTATTGTCACAATTTAGAAAAATCTAGAAACTGTGTTGTCGTTTAGAGCTCAAATTAATTAGTTTACTACAAATACAAATCAATAAAGGACTCACTAACACTACTTCTTCTGCATTGATTACAACAGTGCAAATGTGGAGATCGCTATGACCTTGAGCCTCTTATTGAGACTAGAATGTCCAAGGTACGGTCATTGACCTTGCTTTCACAGACTGTCCATTTTTCACCCTCTAGAGAGATATCTCAGAGTTTTTAAATATACATTAAAATCTTTTTCCAGTCCATTCATTACTACAGTGATTACATTTTTGAGCTAGATGTTTATAATAGATTTCCAGGACACATGTATACACATTACCTTCAAATATATTACAGAAGATATCCAAGTTTGCAACATGTCAAATCAGCTTTCCTTGTGGCATGAGTGGGGTTCAAGAGTGGTCTAATTACGGTGGCAGAACATCTTTGCCTTCAAATGTTTTTGATTTATATTTACCTAGATAACAGGTCCATTTAGAGTCCTTCTCCATCTGTCGTACTATTCTGCTGGTTTGTGACAATCTTTTATGGTTCAAATCTTTTATTTTTCGAAATGAGGAAATAGGTACAAAGGTACAAAAATTTATTGGTGCTTAGTTAAATAAAGCCACTGTATTTAGAACCCGGCTTACATTCAAGATCAAGGAATTACACAGCGAAAAATACAAACTAATCTAAAATGTTATACAGAGAAATCATTTCCCCATTTGATTTACCCCTGCTCTTTTCAATTTCCTTTCAGAAATGGTCAACAGGCACTTAACATGGCATTGGTTCCTTGCATTGATACAACCACTGTGTTCCTACATGAATGGATGCCCAGTGTAATAAACAACCATTTAAATCAGCACCTTCTTTCATATAACAAAACATTATCAGGTATGTACAATATCTTGAATGAAACCTCTGACATAATCACAAAGCCTGCATCGACTTCCAGGATTGCTGTTTAGCCATTTTGGTGAGAAGATGGAAGCCCTACAAACTGAAACAGTGTACATTACATTTTTAGAGCCATGGATTATCTTAAATTCTGGTAGGCTTGCACAGTGGGTGTGGAGTAGCTATTAATCACTGTAAAGGCGTGGGTCTGCATTGTTAACATATTTTTGTCCTCCAAAAAAGGAAAGAGTGCGTATGTTACTTGTGAGAAGTCTCTTGATAGTCCTGAAACCTACTGGTGCTCCCAGAGGCTCCTTATTTGCAGGGTTAAACTGGCTTTCTCCAGGAAGTGATGAACCAGAACCTTTTCGCATGAGGTCTTTATTTTCTGTCCCAGCAAGTGATCTGTTAGTTTGTGCTTGCTGAAATTCATCCTCAGAAAAGTCCCCTTACGAGCAATAGTTAGGTTGCTCAGTCCAAATCAAAGATGTATTTGAGCAGGGAAGGCATGGTTTGTTGGGGGAAAATCCTCCTGTATCTGTTGAATATTATATTGTCCAAAGATTTTGTGTCTCTTCCCAAGTAAACTTCACAGCTATGGTCAATAGTGGGAATTAGTTTAGCTCAGAAGATACTTAGAATAGGTATCATGGCCAGGCCCTCAAGTTGATTCAACAGTGCACAAAATGCATGGAGGAGTGCAGCGTCTCTATTCTTAATATATGTGCATTCCAATTTGCATTCCAATACACTCTTAATTTGGTTACCATTCAAGAACAAACCAACATTTTGTTTACTTTATTTCCCACAAACAGGATTTTTGTGTTTTTAAAAAATTCACTTTGAGATTGTTAGTGTGTGCTGAATATTGAAGGGCATTCAGCAAACATTGGAGACACATTTTTGTTCTGCCCAATAATAGGACATCGTCTGCATAAAAATGACTAGTGCTAGCATGGTCCCCAATTCTTGGGGGTTAAGCAGAGTCTTGGTTTACCGAAATGGATATCATGGATATGCCAGAAGATGTTAAACAAAAGGTTTTGAGCTGTTTGCACACCCATAGCTGCAGAGGCGTAGCTTGATCAGTAAGATTGTGGGGGGATGAACTCCAGATTTTCCACAAGGAGGCACATGAGAGAGACTTAAGGCTCAGTGGAAAGGAGTATTCATTGATAGTGGTACTAAGTGAGAGAAAACCCAAATATTTAGTAAAATAACCAATTTTGAAGATTTTCAAAAAGGAGGGGGGAGAGAGTTTGTATGCCTTTTTGTCTGTGTATTTACATATACTAAAATTTTAATGATACAGATAAGATTGGTATGGCCCATGTGCAAGAATGACACACAAAAACAAATCCTGGTGAAATCCGACAGATGCTGAGTAAAAGCACCTGTAGTCAACTATTTATCAGAAAATATATTTTTTTGGGGGGGAGGTGTAACACCCCAGCGCACATCCTAATCCCTCTCCCCTCATTGTCCCCCTTTGCCCCACAAACACACCTGAAGCTGCGCCTCCATAGCTGAATCGCCTGGAGTTCCTCCAACAGAGCATGGTGCATAGATTTCTTCCAGCTGCTACTCCGCGTCGGGTTTGGTGGCTAGTAATGCACCCATGGCTGGATCTCCCACAGTTCCTACAGCAAAGCACGGAACATTGCCTTGAAGAAAATTAACCTGGGGTGAGATGAAATCCTCTTCTGAGTTCATGCAATAATTGGAGTCATAAATTAATGCAAACCATTTACTTTCACTGATGATTGAGTTGTTATGCCCCTAGATTATCCAGATTGTTTGGTATTTACCAAAATTATTTTGGATTCCTTTTCTCACTAGCATGTGCGATCTTTGCCCACTCTTCATTGAAGGGTTTTTCATTTTGCAGAGCAAATTCCAGTTTTGTACTTTCAACGCTGTAGTTAAGCCTTTTCTTGGTTTGCTCGATCCGGCCTGTTTGACAAGTGAACCTTTGATTCCCAGTTCAATTCCCATTTTATCATACTTGAAGCTGAGGTGTACCAGCTATTGCCTCATGTCCTGATGGTTAAAGGGTACGCTTTAATGAATTTGTAAGACTTGTGTGATTTTGATTGTTGGTGGCAGATTCCAAGGTAGGGAATGAGTTATCCTGGGCTTTCTGCAGCTGTGTAAATAGGGATCTGCATGATATGTAGATTGCTGGCCCAAAGTCTCCATTCCACTTTCAGTTTTTTTAAACCCATAGTACATGTTGATGTTTTCACTTTGGGATGCATGTAGATATCCAAGGTAAGTTCAACATACTGCACAAAGTGGTTTTTGTAGGTAAAAGGCAGAATTATGAATGCGTTTATGTGGTTAAATAGGGACGCTCTGGCTAAGGCGTGGTTGATAATTGATTTTGAACTGTGCAAAATGTGAGAGAATGAGGGTGGCTGATCTTTCCTGAATCTCCTGTTTAGGACCCTTAATACTGTGAAATCACAAGCACTCGTTAGGAATTCCCAAGTTTATCCCTTCCTTTCAGTCTGGACACCTGTTGATGTGGAATGCCCCATTGTTGATCTTGAAGTAAAGTGATTTCATCTTTGTGTGTCTTGGAGAATAACTTCATGTTGAAAACACCCGTCAGCAGGATTTATGCATTCCTCTGACTTATTTTTAAGTCTATGACTGCATCCTGAAGCTGGACTACGCACTCCTTTTTTCTGTAATGGGGAACGGTTCAGGTAACATTTTGAATAATATGTTTAGGTTCTTGGTCTGAGGTCCATTTTTGAAGCAGCACTGCTAATAGCCAGGGTACTTGTGGCAATATTTTGATAATGTCAAAAGCTACTCCAGAAGATATGTAGACTTACAGTCATCACTTCGGTGTTAATTTGGATTTATCTTTCTTTGCTGGAATCATTATTTAAATATATTCATTTAACAGACTGGAAGTTAAAGACCAGGTTTTCTAGAGTATGATAATATCCCATTTCTGCCCATATGAGAGCGCGTCTGACTCAAGCAGTGCCTGCCACAACCTGCGTATGTTCCAAAAGCAAATTTGTGGTCGGTGGATAGAATCAAATTGCAGGCCTGATACAGCCACCGCACTGGCTGTAATTGGAATGTCATTTTTTATGTCACAGGTATGCTGCAATTTTCATGGCCAATTCATTTGATTTCCTGACAGCTAATATTGATTATTATTAAGGTTGAATCTTTCCAGATTGAATATGGGTTACCCCGGCAGGGGTTACCATGATCCTTGTTGAATACTATGCCTTCACTGTCTTGAAATAAGTGCATTGGGTAAGGCTTCTCCATATGGTGGGTGTCTTTAATTCTCTAATACCTAAACATTTCTTGCTCCTAATGTACTTGGTTCGCTGGTTCTGCCAAACGCCAAGAACAAAGGTGGGTTCACGATTTGATAACAAGGAGTAGGTAGGAATTCAATTGACACAATGTCCGCAGAACTGATGTAGGATATTCCTTGTAGATGCAGGATATTTGGCCTATACCCAAGTACTTTCATGGTGATGCTATCTGCGACCTCAGATGATAGGATGGAAGGATTAACAAGTTCATTGATGGAGGTAAGGTATACTGTCCCCCAGAGCTCTGAGTGGTGTATGTCCTAGTTCTTACATAAGGTCACCATCTGAGAGCCAGAGGGTGGTGTATGGCTGTGGAACTACCTGGTTGCTAAATTGGCTGTATTTTCTTTATCGGTTTGGATTGTGCAGGTAGTTATCGTGTATGATATATCCTCATAAGAATTTGAGAGTTCTCTGTCATGTATTGCTTGATTTGGTGGTTGTTCTTTGCTTCTTAACTTTGGAGACTTGGGTAATGGTGTTGTCCTAAGGATCATCCTTGCCCACAAATTAAATACTGGAAAAATGTTTTAGCAAGGTGGGCATTTCAGGGTTTTAATTGTCCTGTGGCTTTTATTTCTAGCTTTCCTATTTTTCTTTTTTTCATGTTATGTGAATGGTTTTAATATTGGTATGTTGTCAATTGTGGGGGAGGAAACTGTGTTGCTTAAGTGCTCGGCTGAGGAGTTGGACTTTTAGGGTTGGCAGCATTAGCCTTACTCTGTACTAGGTGGTTGTCTGCTCGATGTGCTATGTCTAAATCCAGTTGAAGTTGTGGTGACTGAACTGCTACTGGATACACTGTAGACATTAACTGATCTGATCCACCTTGATCCGTAGTTGTAATGAGAGCTTGAGCTTCAAGGCTTGATCCCATAAGCGGAGAAAGACTGTTTAAATCATGGTGCCGCTCTATTTCAGACCTGTTGATGTGTGGGATTTATTTATGTTTTAAATCTCTTAAGGCTGACTATAGAAAGTCTGGTAAATGACCTAATTTGTCTATTATAGGGGAACAGGCACATCTGTAATGTGTCTTGATTTTCCCAATCTATGTCCTCCTAATAGCCATGATGTTTAGTAGGTCAACTTGCAGGCCCAGTTTTTTTTAATGGTAGTTTAGGGCAGCTACTGATGCTTGAAATGTGTCCTGGTGGGAAAGCCAACATGTATTGTTGGAAGGGTGTGTGTTAGCATGACTTGCTCTTTCACTCATGGTTTTCACAGTTGTACTTTGGCTTTGTTTTCACCTCCCAGGTGATGCTATGCTGTCAGGCTAAGCAGTGGCCACACAAACATCAAGATTGGCCGAAGAGGCAGGAACCAAAACACATTTTCTGGGATGTTGGTGTAGTTGGGGTTCAACACAAAATGAGAGAGTTCCCACATTAATAATAGATCTACCCTCGCTAAGTAGATAGTGGGGGGATTCACTCTTGGTTTAAGAGGGAGTCCCCCCCACTACCTCCTTAAAAGAGAGGCTAAATCGATTTGCAATTTGAATTTGCTCTCTTTTGATAATGAACATTGTATACATTGGAAGTGAAGCAAATCGATATACCTTGCATCTAACTCCCCTGCATCATCCTCCCGCCCACCCTTAGATTGATTGTGGTTAGGGTTTAACATTTCTACAGTTTTTTCTGTGCTGGTCCACAGTTCAATTGAGTACTCTTTATCTGATGCTAGTTCAGCCTGGTCCGATGCATCCGCTTACCTCACATAATTAGGACTGACCCTCAATAACTCCACTTTGTTGAAAAAGTTTAAAAATGATTGCCACAAGTTCTGATCATCCATTTGGAATTTGACTTATGACCTGGGCCTGAACCTGGTAGAAATGTTTTTATTAGCATTTTATTTTATCAACTTTTACCATGCAGCTTGGTTGCCGCTTCCTTGTGGTGGAGACCAATTGGCCTCTTCATCTGCCTGACCTGATCGTCAGCCTCAGTCAGAGAAATGGTGCTGAGAGCTTATTTGGATTTGTGGACATCCACCAGTTTTCGGTCTGCAGGCTGATTTTCTGATGCTCCTGGGTACTAGGAACCAAGGTTTCAAAGTTCAGGTAGCACTTTTTTTACAGTGCTTTTTACAGTGATAGCTTACACGAGTATAGAAGAAGAAATATTTTGGACCGATTACTAGTCTGGTGGTCTCAAGACTGCCAGACTTGCGGTGACAGTCAGACTGCCGCGGCTGTGGTGGTCTGACCGCCACATTACAACCATGGCAGTCAGACAACAAAAAGACCGCCTTCTCCGCCACGATCTCTGATTTCCGATGTGCTGAAGTCAGTGCCCCCCTGCAGATTACAACCATGTTCTCAGCCACTCTTTTCATGGCAGTTCAACCGCCATGAAAAGGCTGGTGGAGAACAAGTGCTGGAGTCCCCCCTCCCCAACATGGTTAGAATGCGCACTGTCTGTTCAGCTGACAGTTCTGATTCTAAGGGTTCTAGGGAGGTCCCCTGTGTGATGCATTGGACTTGGCTCCATGTGGAGCCGAGTCCATTGGTGCTGCATGTTTTCCACTGTGCTGACTGGTGGAAACCGTCGCCAGCTTCGTGGCGGTCTCCTCGTCACAGATCTGGCGGTCGGATTTACCGACCGCCAAACTCATAATCAGGCCTTGAGTCTGTAGGGGACGTGGCGAGGGAAGGTGTGGGGGATTAGGGCGCACCCCTAATCCCCCCACAAAGCCCACAGACTCCTTAGTCGGTTGCCACTGTGACTAGCCCACTTTGGCTCATTTAACACTCCCTGTTATGCCCCCAGTGGCTCTCAGTACACCCTTTTCACTTCCCCACCTGTTGCCCTTATTTTATTTACATTGGACTGCAGTTGGGCTGCAGTTAAATTGAGCATGATAGGCTGCAGTTGGACTGCAGCTCTACGTTAAGTAGCTCTAGACTGGGCTCAAGCTAGAGTGTGGAATCAGTGCCACCATGTCTCCCAGCACAATTCTACCAGACCACGGGTTGTGGAGGTGTGCTGGTTGGCAGTTCGGCCCAGCGATTTAGATCTAATGTGGCCATGGGGGTGATGGCGTAATTGCAACAGGTACAGTGGTTCAGCTCACAAACTCTCAGGCTGCAGTGACCCCTCCCTCACACCACTTGCCTCCTCTACTCAGCCAACGTGCTGCACTCACTCTGAGCTCCGCGTCTCTGCATTACTCTATAATGAGGAAATACACAATCATTTGCCTATAACCTGTGGCTGACAAGAAGTGAACTTAATATTACCCTTTTTCTACTACATTCTTCAACATTCTCCCCTCCCTGACACCAGTTGTAAAGATAGTGGTCAAGGGTTCAGGTGTCAGTGACCTTTCTACAGACCAGGCTATCTCCTGTATATTTTAGGATTCCATGTGAGTCCTTCACTGCTTTCAAATTGTTTATTATTCTTAGTGCTTTTAAATAATGGGAACATGTGAGTTCTTATTTCTCAAACCAAGAACTACTTACGGAATGGGGCCTAATTGACTAATAATTGTATGTCGTTCCCTAAACTTCCAAGTATGTTTTAGATTCTGTAGAGCCTCTCCCTTGTATCCAGTGGCCTAATTTTCCCCAAAGTGCTGAAATTGAGTGTTTTGCTGCGAATAGCACAAATGACTTCATTTCCCCGCTTATGAAATGTAACAGGTAGATTTATTTATTAGCATAGCCACGAAGCCTATATGACAGGAGTCTGGGGATAGCGGTCTGGAACATGTTATCTATGATGTCAAGCACAGCACTCTACTATATCTGTAGATTTGTGCCTAGACACAACAGACATTTATTAAAGGGCTTTTGTTGTCACATCCATGCCAGCATTTCTCTGAACTGCTTTTGACCCATTCCTAAAGTTTATCCATAGTCTGGTACCAATATGTGACTTTTTTAACTAGGCTCTCCATTACCACGGAGTCCCTTTCAGTGTAATGTGCCTTGATTAAAACATCTAAATCTCATGAACGATGTGCTGTGCTTCATATGCACTCATGTGAGACAAAGGCCCCCACAGGGCTTGCTTTTCAAGTTATCGTAAGTACAATTTCAGCATAGGTAAGATTATAAAGTAAACATTTTGTCTACTGGTACCAGAATTGGAGTAGAAATAGCTCACTTGGCAAAACGTTTCCTTTGACATTGGACTTTTCCAAAACCTATTCCTACTCCATAAGTGATTTTTTAATAAAATAAAAATGCTACATCTCCCTTCTAAAATGAGAATGTGGATTTTGCAGAAATAAGCAGACTGTTTGTAGGATAGATCCTCAGATCCCAGGCCTTTGTTGTCTCAGGAAGAGCAATAAAAGCCTTTCTGATGAGTAAAGAGGAAAGAGTCCTTTGTATGGGCCAATTCAGACACTTGCCTAAACTGATACGCTATACCTGCACCACATGAAACATCTCAGTAACCACCTTGCAGACACAGGGATTGTTCCATACAATTACTGGTGCTTTTAGACAGTTCCCATCTGAGCTCTTGGTGCTGTACTCAACCTTCAGCTACAAGTAGGACCTACAAGGATGGGTGAGATGTAAGAGTTAACTGTAGTGCTGGAGAACCTTAACAACCACAGGGTCGAATTTCATTTATAATTCTCTCTCTTGGAACACCTTTGCAAAAATCATACCTCCTGGCCAAGCTGAAGATCTTTCTTACCTGCCTTAGTTACTGCTGGTCTGAAGATTGATTTCAGTACTTTGCAAAACACTCTCATGTTTCTGTCTCTAAACTTAGTGGCATTTTTTGTCACTGTTGGTAGACCTGCCTTTTTGTGCCCATGAGCCTGGAAACACTGTAATAAGAGGCTGGTGGTTGTGATTCTCAGCCCCCTAGTGCGATGAGGGCAAATTAATTTTCAACACAACTTGAGAGGTTTCTTAGGAAGACCTGCAAGAAAGTTTGCTTCATGCACTATGTCGATTACTGATTAGGAGCTTCATCTTGACACATGGATGTTAGTGCTAGTAAAATGTTGTGGTAGGACTTTGATTATTTGGTATCAGGGTTTGAAGAAGAAATGCATGTGGCAGACATGTGTCCTTGTAGGCATTGTCTATCTGTTCCTTCAACCTTTCTTACAAGGACAGAGTGTATTATTTTTTTAAATCCACAAAATAAATTTGTGGGGAGCAAAGAATATAAATTCCTAGTACATAAGAACACTTTATGTATTTAATACTTGTGAGATAAGAAGGCTAAAACAATATAGAGTTCATGTTTTCAAATAAAGAAATACAAGTATACACTGTGAATTTTTGGTTGGCCTTTGAGAAGAGTTTAACTCTTTGCTTCCTGCAAATGTACATAGTGGATTTAAAATGTTAGTTGTTGGGTTTACTGACTAATGCAGATGGTAGCCAGCGAGAGACCAGGGTCATCTCCTAACCCAAATCTATAACTGTTATTTTTTACATATTAAGCTATTTGATGTAAGTTATTGTTTGCGGTCAGCAAGCACTGTTTGTAGGTTAAATTCTTCAGAACCTTGGTGGAGAACACGTGACCATGGAAATTGGTCTGGGGATCAATGTATGAAGACTGCTCCTCAAAGAATATGTATTTATTGAAATAAATGGATTTCATTAGCTTTGCTGCTTTTGGCATCATTTTGAGTGCCTGCTATATTTATATGTTGATACCCCATCTAGTTCTGTCTTTTATCTTGCAGAGGTGTTCCCCCTAAATATTGGCTCAAAAATATAATTTAACCATAAAATTGTTGTCAAAATATTGTGGCTACAAGCATATTGCGAACAAAATTGATGTTTTTCACTGCTAAAGCTTAAACAAATGTATTGTATTATTTTACTATGCTGTTTTATTGGACTGTACTATGTTTTTATTTATTTAGTTATGTTATTGTATTAATCCAGTATTGGAAGTTTCATAGATTCACATGCTCGAATCATTCCCCGTCGTCAAGATGGGAGTCTCCGGTGCAATACAAAACCATATTCAATTGCATATAAAGCTCAGAGGCACTAGGCCTCTTAGTTCAGTAACATCTCAGTCATTTTATAAAAAAGGACCAAAATTAAGAGACAACCAATCAGCTCTCACCACCGTCTAGAACCCTCCTGTGAGGAGCTGATTCCCCTCAAATTTTCCACTGCACGTTGTGCTAAGGAGTCTCCTCTGAGCTCTGGTCAGTTTTTCTCTCAGAAATTCTTTGAGTGGATTTGGATATTTTCTCTCTTCAGGAATAGTTCAAGGTGGTTCAAACTGACTACCATGTTGGAGACACCTAAGAAAGGGCTATTTAGAGCTTGTGCTACCTGCATGAAGAAAAGGCTGCATGTTGATGATCAGCATAAGGACTGTATTTATTGTCTCTATCCGAACCACAAACCTAGAGATTGCAAGGTATGTAGAACTAAGACCCTTAAAGACAGAGAGGGTCGTCTTCTCATCTGGCTCCAGAAGTTGAAATCCAGGGACAATCCTGTCTCTGATGAGGACAGTGCCTCTTCTGCTGTTTCTGTGGTGAAAACACCTGTCAAACGTCAATCTGAAGTTTCTTCAGAGGAAAGACCAACAAAAATTGTTAAAAAATCTGCTGTGGTATCCTCAAAGACTGGTAGCCCTTTAAAGATGAAGACCAAAGCTTCTGACTTTAAGTCCAAAAAGAAGCCTGTTTCTGAGCCGTGTAGGTCACCATTCAAGGTAAAGCATACCACCAAAAAGCCAGTTTCTGCGCCATCGACAGGGTCATCGTTGACGACAGCTCAGTCGACGGCTTAAGTCCTGATGACAACTTCTACCGTCGCCACACTGTCTGTCTCTATGGCGAGATCCGGCTCTTCATCGACGGTATGTTCATCCTTGTCGACGGCACGTCCTATAGCTTCACCGTCGGCTGTGATCATGTCGACGCTCTCATCGACGACCCTGCCGCCGACGGCCTCGTCAACGCTATTTCTGCTGTTGAGGGCCTCTTCGACACTGTTTCCACCGACGACAGCTTCGTCGACAGAGCATACAGCTGTTGACGGCATCGTCGACGACACACCAACCGTCGACGACACTCCAACCGCCAACGATGTTTCTGCCGTCGACGTTCCCACCATCGACGCCGATCGATATGGCGATGCTCTCGTCGACGATACCACCGTTGACGGCACAACTCTCATCGACTACGAAGACTGAAGTAAAGGTTCAGAGGCCATGTTCATTGCCTCTGTTGTCGTCAGGAGACCAGGATGCTCACAGGAGGGTGAAAAATTATCACCTAACGCCCTCAGTTACATCTCCTAGCAAGGTTTCCAGCCTTTTACCCTTACATCTCTTGGATGAAGATGACTCGGATGAGGAGGGTATTTTTGGAGAGGCCGCCAGCCCTTCCCAGTTAAGAGTTAAGTGCCAAGAATACTCGGAGGATGATGAGGCTTCATACTACACCCAAGGCTATTATGAGCAGCCGGCACTGGTCAGTCTTCCCCCTGGGCTTGTTTCTGACTTGCAAGCAATGTTGGCAGACTATCAGGAACGTTTTCCAGCTAAGCCTTCGTCAGTGCAACAGCCGATACTTCTGCCTCCGCCAGCAACTCCTCTCTTGGGGCAGCCGCATCCTGCACCTCAGCCAAGGTCACAGCAGTCTGTTCTTTCCACGCCAAGACATCAGGTATCCTCTGATGAGGATGCGGAGGAAGGTCAGATACAGCCAGATAATGATGAGTGGGATGATTATATTATACCGGCTCCTGCTTCGCCTACAGCACCTAGGGTTGAGTCCCCACCTGAGGATATAGGTGGCTTCCATAACCTGCTTGAACGTGCCACCACGCGGTTTGATCTTCCAATGCCCGCAACTCAGCAGGACTGCTTCCTATATGACTTTAAAGAGCCCCACAGGAAAATGGTCAGAGCTATACCCATCATAGACCATGTTTGGGGCCAGGGCCTGAAAATTATGCAGGAATCCAGCAACGGTCCCTGCGGTTCTGCCGAGACTGGATAAAAAATACAAGCCAACGAAGGATGCCTCTCAGGACATCCGAAGCCGGACTCCGTAATATTGCAAGGCACCCAACGTCGCTCCAGGAACCCCTCTACGCTATTGAGATCACAGCCAGACAAAGAAGGGAGGCGCTTAGATAACATCGGCAAGCGTTTCTCTTCCATGTCCGCTATTGTGGTAAGGGCGGCCAACTCCCTTGCTCTGCTGGCAGATACGATCAACAGCTCTGGTCGGATATCTCCCATTCATTAGAAGAGCCTTCAGACACCTCCAAGGCAGAAGCTAGGAAAAGTCTGGTAGAGGGCCAGCGATCTTCAGCGGAGATCATCGATTGTGCTCTGGATATAGCGGCAATGGGCTTCAGAGTACTCGACGGTTCAGCGGTGTTGAGACGTCAAGGTTAGCTCAAAGCCACAACTTTCGGCCAGAAGTCCAAACTAAAATTCTAGATCTTCCGTACAACAGAGAAGCTCTATTTTGCAAGCACGTTGACGACGCCCTTCAAGCCATCAAGGCAGATACAGTAACGGCGAAATCCCTGGGCACTCTGCAATATAGGAAAGTGTCCTTTTGGGGTGCTAGGGGCAGAGGTCAACCTTCCTTTCTTGGCGGATACCAACAATATAGGTACCTAGCCTATTCCTCCACGTTTCAACCTTCTAGAACACAGTACCAGCCGAGGCAACCACCTCCCGGAGCATATACCAGGCCCTACCACAAGAACAAACAGGGGCGTCAATCTAAGGAATCCACGCGTAGACAATGACTGTCTAACAACACATCCTATTTACACTCCTCCTAAATCAAATCAAATCATTAACAATTATAAAGCGCGCTACTCACCCGTGCGGGTCTCAAGGCGCTAGGGGAAAGAGGGGGTTACTGCTGCTCGAAAAGCCAGGTTTTTAGGAGTCTCCGAAAAGCGGAGTGGTCCTGGGTGGTCCTGAGGCTGGTGGGGAGGGAGTTCCAGGTCTTGGCCGCCAGGAAGGAGAAAGATCTCCCACCCGCCGTGGAGCGGCGGATGCGAGGGACGGAAGCGAGTGCGAGGCCAGAGGAACGGAGGAGGCGGGTAGGGACGTAGAAGCTGAGGCATCGGTTGAGGTATTCCGGTCCCTTGTCGTGGAGGGCTTTGTGTGCGTGGTTGAGAAGTCGAAAGGTGATCCTTTTGCTGACTGGGAGCCAATGCAGGTGTCTCAGGTGTGCGGAGATGTGGCTGTTGCGGGGTACGTCGAGGATGAGGCGGGCCGAGGCGTTTTGAATGCGTTGCAGGCGGTTTTGGAGTTTGGCTGTGGTCCCAGCGTAGAGGGTGTTGCCGTAGTCCAGGCGGCTCGTGACGAGGGCGTGGGTCACGGTTTTTCTAGTGTCGGCGGGGATCCAGCGGAAGATCTTGCGGAGCATGCGGAGGGTGAGGAAGCAGGCGGAGGACACGGCGTTGACTTGCTTGGTCATGGTGAGAAGAGGGTCCAAGATGAAGCCGAGGTTGCGGGCGTGGTCTGCGGGGGACGGTGCGGTGCCGAGGGCGTGGGCCACCAGGAGTCGTCCCAGGCGGACGGGGTGTTGCCGAGGATGAGGACTTCCATTTTTTCAGAGTTCAGCTTTAGGCGGCTGAGCCTCATCCAATCTGCGACGTCCTTCATACCCTCTTGTAGGTTGGTCTTGGCGCTGGCGGGGTCCTTGGTGAGGGAGAGTATAAGTTGGGTGTCGTCGGCGTAGGAGGTGATGATGATGTCGTGCTTGCGTACGATGTTGGCGAGGGGGCTCATGTAGCCATTGAAGAGTGTCGGGCTGAGTGATGAGCCTTGAGGTACGCCGCAGATGATCTCCGTGGGTACTGAGCGAAACGGAGGGAGGTAAACTCTTTGGGAACGGTTTGAGAGGAAGGAGACGATCCAGTCCAGGGCCTGGCCTTGGATCCCGGTGGAGCGGAGGCGGGGATTAGGGTGCGGTGACAGACGGTGTCGAAGGCAGCCGAGAGGTCGAGGAGAATGAGGGCGACTGTTTCACCGTTGTCCATCAGGGTTCTGATGTCGTCTGTGACTGAGATGAGGGCGGTTTCCGTGCTGTGGTTGGTTCGGAATCCGGTTTGTGAAGGGTCGAGCAGGTTGTTGTTTTCCAGGAAGGTGGTCAGCTGTTTGTTGACGGTCTTCTCTATTACCTTGGCTGGGAAAGGCAGGAGAGAGATGGGGCGGAAGTTTTTCAGGTCGCTCGGGTCAGCCATAGGTTTCTTTAGTAGGGCGTTGACTTCGGCGTGTTTCCAGCATTCGGGGAAGGTAGCAGAAGAAAAAGAAGAGTTGATGACGGCCTGGAGGTGCGGGCGATGATGTCGTCGGCTTTGTTAAAGATGAAGTGAGGGCAGGGGTCCGAAGGGGCGCCGGAGTGGATAGAGTTCATAGTGGATTTGGTTTCTTCAGTGTTGATGTGGGTCCAGTTGTTGAGGGTGATGGCCGGGGGTGCGGGTTCGGTGGTGTTTGGTTGGGTCTGGTGTCCGAAGCTGTCATGGAGGTCGCTGATCTTGCGATGGAAGAAGGTGGCGAGGGATTCGCACAAATCCTGTGAGGGCGTGACGGCGTTGGGGTTGGAGAACTCCTTGACGATGCTGAAGAGTTCTCTGCTGTTGTGGCTGTTTTTGTCCAGTCTGTCGGTGAAAAAGTTCCTTTTAGCAGCGCGGATCAGGTGGTGGTGTTCGCGGGTAGCGTTCTTGAGGGCGGTCATGTTGTCAGCGGTGTGGTCCTTGCGCCAGGCCTTCTCGAGGGCGCGACAAGTTTTCTTTGATTCTTTGAGGGTGTCAGAGAACCAGAGAGGTTTTTTGGTGTTGGTCTGTCGATGCGTGCGTTTGAGGGGAGCAAGGTTGTCTGCGCAGTTGGAGATCCAGTTTGTGAGGCTGAGGGCTGCGTCGTTGGGGTCGGTGGTGAGGGTGGGTTGGTTGGCGGCGAGTGCGGAGAAGAGTTGCTCTTCGGGGATCTTGTTCCACTGTCGACGAGGGATGGGTTGAGTGCGGAGGTGGCGGGTCTCGCGTCGGAATGTGAAGTGGACACAGCTGTGGTCGGTCCAGTGTAGAGCGGAGGTGTGGCTGAAGAAGATGTGTTTGCTGGCGGAGAAGATAGGGTCGAGCGTGTGTCCGGCGATGTGGGAGGCGGTGTTCACCAGTTGTTTGAGGCCGAGGTTGTCGAGGTTGTCGAGCAGGGTGGTGGTGTTGGGGTCGTTGTTTTGTTCCAGATGAAAGTTGAGGTCGCCTAGGAGGATGTAGTCCGGTGAGGCGAGGGTTTGCGGGGAGATGAAGTAGGCGATGGCGTCGCTGAAAGGGGCACGCAGTCCGGGAGGACGGTAGACGAGGGATCCTCTGAGGGTGGTCCTCGGGTCGGTGCGAATCTGAAAATGCAGGTGTTCAGCGGCGAGAGGGGTGTCTTCGGTGGAGGTGGTGACGCTGATGGAGTCTTTGAAGACGATGGCGATACCTCCTCCTACTTGGTTGGTGCGGTCTTTTCTGGAGATCTTGTAGCCTTCGGGGATGGCGGTGGCGATGTCTGGAGCAGAGGAGGCGTTCTGAATTCTGAAACATCATATCAAATGCTGGCAACAAATAACCAAAGACAAGTGGGTGCTGGATGTCATCCGCTTCTGACACCTGTTGAAATTCATCCAGATTCCCCCTTCAGTGCCTCCATCCCAGGTTTGTCAAAAACACCTTTGTCTACTCCGCTTGGAGGTAACAACCATGCTGAAGAAAGGGGCTATAGAGTCTGTTCCGCATTCCCAGAAGGGAAAGGGTTTTTACTCCTGCTTCTTTCTCATCTGAAAAAAGTCTCGGCTATGGCGGCCAATCCTGGACTTACAGGAGCTAAACAAGTACCTCAAGAAGCAAACATTTCAGATGGTCACCCTCCAAGACGTCCTCCAGCTTCTGAACAAAGCAGACTACATGGCCTCTCTGGACCTTCATGACGCGTACTTTCACACTTCCATTCATCCGCTCCACAGAAAGTACCTGAGGTTTGCAGTCAACTGAAAACATATCCAGTTCAAGGTCCTTCCCTTTGGCCTACGTTCAGCACCACAAATCTTTACCAAATGTCTAGCGCCAGTGGCGGCCTATCTAAGGAGAAACAACCACCTGGTTTTTCCCGACCTCGACGACTGGTTGGTAAAAGCTCTAGATGTCCAGACAACAGAAAGCTCAGTCAAGGCGACTCTGTGCCTTTTCAAGGACTTAGGCCTTACGCTCAACAAAGAAAAATCGTTCCTACAGCCATCCACTTGATTAGCCTTCCTAGGGGCTATCTTGGACACTCAACAAGCCAAAGCCTATCCAGTGCCGGACAGACAAACAAGGCTAATACAGCTGGCAAGGCGTGTCCAAAGAAAAAGGTGTCTTTCAGTTCGGCAGTACAAATCCTTGCTGGGCATGATGTCGTCTGTATCAGCCTCATTCCATTCTTCCACCTCTGAATGTGCCCAATCCAGGAAGAACTGGACAAGCAATGGATGCAAGGATGAGGCTCCTTCGAGGATACCATCCTCGTAACACCGAGCATGGTCCATTCTCTGGACTGGTGGACGAATCCCGAGAACATTTCCAAAGGACTCAGTTTCTTGGCACAAGTTCCTCCAATGATTGTAACTATGGATACATCGCTCACAGGATGGGGCGCATGCCAGCAGAACCTTTGGGTGAGCTGCAAGTGGCCACCCTCTCACTGTTTCTACCACATAAATCTTCTCGAGCTGAGAGTGGTCTATTATGCCTTGCAAGCCTTTCTTCAAGGATACGAGGTCCGTGGTGCTTGTCGGGACAGACAATACCACCACATTGCACTACCTAAACAAGCAGAGAGGAACACGCTCTTGCATACTCTCTCGAGAAGCACAACCTATCTGGAAATGGTGCATTCACCACTCAATCTACATCACTGCGGAGCATGTCCCTGGCCTACAGAATACCATCGCGGATTCCCTAAGCAGATTGGTGACATCCTCCCACGACTGGGAATTAGACCAGAGGACGCTAGATCGAATATTCGACCAGTGGGGAAAACCAAATCTGGACCTATTTGCATCCTCCTGGAATGCCAAATGGCGACATTGTGCAAGTTGCCATCACCAACAGGGATCATGGGGGGATGCATTTTCTATTGCATGGTCAGGGATCTATGCGTACGCTTTTCCTCTGATTCCTCTCCTCACAAGGGTGATCAGGAAGATGAAGTCCGAACCCTGCCAGCTGATCCTCATAGATCCAGCTCAACTGTGGTACACGGAGTTGCTTCTCCTGTCGGCCTCTCCATCCATCAGGCTCAGACCTATCACGGAGCTGCTTACCATCAATCCGGGGCAAGTGAGGCACCCGGACCCCAAATCTCTCAGTTTGCACGCATGGCTCCTGAGTACAATGAATTCAGCCATCTAGATCTACTGTCTGAGTGCAGAGAAGTGCTATCTCACGCAGGTACACCTAGTACCAGCAAATCTTACCGACTAAAGGAAGCGATTTTGTGTATGGTGCGAAACCCAAAATATGCACCCTCTTGCCTCCGCACCGGAGGCAGTGTTGCCGTATTTATTACAGCTGGCATGTTCAGGTCTAGCCCATTCCTCAATCGGAGTCCATTTAGCTGCCATCTCCAGATACAGAAGAGTACCAGGCAAACCATCCTTATGCTCTATCAGATTGGTAAAGCAATTTCTCAAAGGTCTCTTCAGATCTTTTCCTCCAGTAAAGCCTCCTCCGCCGGCATGGCAACTTAACATCATTCTTGGCCAGCTTATGAAGTAGCCTTTTGAGCCGATTCACAGAGCGGACATCAAGTACCTCACTTGGAAAGTGGCTCTCCTTCTCGCCCTTACTTCGGCGCGCAGAGTTAGTGAAATTCAAGCTTTCACTATACAAGAACCTTTTCTGCAGTTCAGGCACGACAGAGTCATCCTGCGCACCAATCCTAAATTCATTTCCAAGGTGCCTTCAGGGTTCAATATCAACGAGCCGGTGGTGCTCAAAACTTTCTTCCCGAACCCTCAAACTGCTACGGAAAGAGCTCTCCATTCACTCGACTTTAAAAGGTGCATAAAATTCTATCTGGACAGAACAAAATCATCCAGACAGTCCACTCAGTTATTTGTAGCATCCAGTGCTGCTAGAAAAGGTCACTCGGTAACGAAACAGACTATATCCCGATGGATTAAGGACGCAATCATATTCTTCCATCAGAAAGCAGGAAAGCCATTGAGCACGAGCGTCAGAGCGCATTCTACCAGAGCTATCTCTGCATCCTGTGTGCTGTTTGCTGGTTTATCAATTAAAGACATCTGTCGTGCTGCGACATGGAGCACCTTCACGCAGCATTACTTCCTAGACACGGAGTCACTTCTGGATGCAGTCATTGATCAAGCGGTCCTTCGAAACCTGTTTCAATGACGGTGAGCTAAAATAATTATTTCCCTCCATCTGCTTATTTTCTGTTATATCACATTTTCCTTATTATAATGCTGTAGATCGTAGCAAGAAGTGTATGTACATATCATGCCAGTTCGCATTTCAGAGTGCTATGCTACGATTTGTGGGACGAAAATGTGTTATCCACTGCTTACTATTCTGATTCAAGCATGTGAATCTATGAAAGTTCCAATACTGGAGTAAGAAACAAGTTACTTACCTGTAACTGTAGTTCTCCAGTATTGGAAACTTTCATAGGTTCACATGCAACCCACCCTTCCTAACCTGAGGAGCTCACCTTCATTTTCTTGAGACCTACATCCTTTATTGCACTTGTGCTGGGAAAATCAGCTCCTCACAGGAGGGTTCTAGAGGGTGGTGAGAGCTGATTGTTTGTCTCTTAAGTTTGGTCCTTTTTTATAAAATGACTGTGAGATGTTACTAAATTAAGAGGCCTAGTGCCTCTGAGCTTTATATACAATTGAATATGGTTTTCTATTACACCGGAGACTCCCATCTCGACAACGGGGAATGATTTAAGCATGTGAATCTATGAAAGTTTCCAATACTGGAGAACTACAGTTACATGTAAGTAACTTGTTTCTTCTTTTTAGTAATTCTTAAATAATATAGTATTGTATCATTTATTTTAGAGTTGTTTGGTTTGTAGACGATTGTGTGGGTAGTGTTTTAAAATTATTGATTAACTAATTATAACTGTTTTTTTTATATTTGTACTTATCTGTTTGGTAAATATACCCCCAACTGAATGCATATACTTTCCGCAATGCTTGTCAGAATGGTCAATCTGCCCTCTGCCCGCAATATAGACACTTTTCCCAATGTTTGCTTGACTAGTGTTAAAATAGTAAACCAGACCTCCTCCCCAATTTCCTCAGATTTTCTTAAATGTATGTGGACAGATTTTGATTCAACAGACTGCTCTTTCTGCCTTCATATGGTCTATACCAATGTGCCATTTTTCTTTAGTCTGTAGATTGGTATTGTCCCATTCTCGTGCCATGTCTCTCTTGGCCACCACCAAGCCAAAATAGCAGAGAACTAGCTTGTCTCTGTTTGTCAACATAATTTGGAATACATACGAATTTTAAATCTGTTTACAAAAGATACATGATTAAATAATTTTTATACAAATACCAACATTAAAGTAGAATAATTATTTCGAAAATAAATGCAATTATTGTTGAATATATCAATAAAAAATAACTTTGTATCTCAAAACATATACCAAGGTTCATTATACTATAGTAACTATTGTAAATAATCATTTATTCCTCTAACTCTAGTTCAAAAATATTGGGGAGAGTGCTTATTTTAGGGGAAGGTGAGATTTATAATTCTAACTCAAGTCCCACGTACATTGGGGAAAGTACAAATATTTTTGGGGCAGGGGATGAAATTTGCTACTCTAGCTCCCGACACACCCACACACTCACACACACGAGGGAAAGTGCATATATTTGGGGGCTCATATTTACAATTCTAATGCCAGTCCCACTAACACTGGGGTAAGTGCATATATTCGAGGTGAAGTTAGATTTACTGTTCTAATTATTGTTTCACAAACTTTGGGGATAGTGCGTTTATTCCGAAAGTAAATTGTACAGTTCTGTCTCAGGACCAAAGACTCAAATTAATTTTAAGCTTTCAGAACCAACATTAAAGCAAAGGACATCAAGTCCCCTGAGAAACTTCAATGGTCGACCAGTCATATAGATCAATTACCATACAAGAGCACCCCAAAGAACAACACTCTTTCGTCTCTGCTCAGAAGTGTTTTCCTTGAGAATGTTTTATAAGGTTATATTGCCTTGATTACATTTTTGCATTATTTGTGTCAGAGCTTTTTATTACTGATGCCCATCAAGGGATTATCCTTCATAAGTACTGCTTACTGTTATTGGAAGCCCAGCAAGCAGGTACAGCCTGTCCTTTAGGGCGGAAGGGCCATGCCCCCCTGACCTTTTGCACCTCTTGAAGAGTGTCGGTCAGGCTGAACAAAGGTCAGCCTGACAGACATTCTTCATGTTCAGGTCAGGCAACCAGGAGCAGACATGCGTGATTTGCGCAGACTCCTGGCTGCCTGAGGTGAACTTTGCTGGGCTGAGGAGGTCACAGCTAGACATGTGTGATTTGCGCAGACTCCTGGCTGCCTGAGGTGAACTTTGTTGGGCTGAGGAGGTCACAGCTCCTGTGGGCGTGACCTCCTTGTTTCAGCAAAGGTGCCTCGAGGCCCTCCCCTGGGTGACGAGGGAAGCGTCACCCATTGACTTTGACCTGGGCACTTCAGGTTTAAGCCATGAAGCACCCAGGGCGAGTGTTAATCAGTGACACCTCGTCACAGAGTGGGGTGGGGTCAGCAGTCTCATTGATCCCATCCCACTCTGTGACAAAGTTGGGACTCCTAAGGTCAGCCAATGAGGGAAAGCAGCAGTCCCAACCCTCCTGGGACCTCTGAGGCTGAAGGTAAGTGTGTGTGTTTAATCTTTTAAAATTAATGTTTGGTGTGTGCGTGCATGTTTGAATGTTATGAGTGTTGTTAATGGATGTGTGTGTGAAAGAATGAGCGTGTGTGTGCTTCCCGCCCCCTCCCTCCTAAAGCTGCCAGCCGCCACTGCCAGCAAGGGATTAGCCCTTTCAGGTAGAACAGGCGCATCAACAGGGATCATAGTGAGGATGTGTAGATGCCGGGTACAGGTGATGTTTCCTTGTTTGATCCGTGCCCATTGCATGCAATTGGATCCTTGCTGCAGGCTTCCCTCGCATGGATAACTCTTCTCCTTAAGGTAGACACATTTTTGTAGCGACCGCGTGGTGCGGTTATCATTTGGCACCATGGCGCTATAGGCCAGGTACACATATGCCTTTTTGATTCCCTACTTCTGTCGGAGAAACAAACAATGCAAGTGGTGAATTCTTCAGGGCCATCCGTCTTCTTTTATGATGCGTCCAGGTTATTCTGACAGTTTTGATCAGGACTACACGCTTCTGCACTGAGTCCCTTGATAAAGGCTGGGTGTATTTAAAAATGCTTTGCAAAGATTCCTACTTAGGCTCAGACCTACCTCCACTCAGCCCATGGAATGTAACAAGGCATATACAAATACTTCAGCTTAATTTGCACCTGGTTTATTAAAACCCCATCCTTGCCAGTATAAATATTGAATTTACTCTTGAACATCAATGGCAGGAGCCAGGAGTGAGGGGTGCCTTAAAGAGGTGGGTAAGAGCAGTTCTGCATAACACTAGACAAAGAACTTGTTGATGGGGTGGGTGCCACCCTTCAAAGGGGCAAGACTCTGACATCCCCTACTTCCGACCCATTTGAGAGGCTCAAACAGGTGTTCCTGATACATTGAACCTCTGTCCTAGTGGATCTCTGTGATCCCAACCAACCGGGGTTTATCCCCTTTGAAGATGAAGGGTTTCCTTTCTGTGAGGATTCAGATGATAGGGAAAATTACCCTGATGAGGGTGATTCAGATAATGAACAAAATCCCAGTAGACCATGGAGATCCCTGGCAGACCCCAACATCCCATGTTGGAGAGCTACCCTAGCGAAGGTACAGCAACATCTTATGAAGCCAAAGGCATGCTGAACCTGGCGATATTCACTGTCCATTTGTCTGTGGAATGGGCTCCGGCATCATAGCTCAGAGGGCACTTTAGAGCGGAATGTGCATGCTCATGCCTAAATGGGAAAGTCTCAGAGATGCTGGAATTTGATGGCAAAATAGCCACCTTTTATAAGTAAATTTATTAAGGACCCCTGAAAGGGGATAGATTGTTTCTGGAAGGTCTGCTAGGATAAACGTTTGGATATCCTCGTGCCTCTAACTGATTCTCCAAAAGTAATGTCAGCATTGGTGAAGAGATGTAATTTGCTTTCTAAACAACTTCATTGTATCTACTGATAAGACATTCCCTATTCATAAAGCTAGACCCCAGGTTAGGTAAGTTGGCTACTTCTGATACAGGCCCCATAGCTGGCAGACAACTCTTCACTGGCCCATTTATAAAGGACTGGGCAAGTTTGCAACAACCTTTGCATTGATGGAAAAAAACAGCAATCTATGAAGATGGTGTTCAGCAAACATGTTTTTGGAAGGGCAGGGAGAGGCTGGGGGCCCTCTTCAGCCTTTTCCTACTCCCCAGCCTCCCAAAGACTTCAGGGTTACCACCATTATCAGTACATGAATAGAAGCAGTTCAGAGGTTTTTTTCCAGCCTGTGGCCAGGGATGTGGAGGCAGAGGAAACTTTCACAGAACATTCCGGGTGGAACATTAGGGAAAGAATACACATTCTTCCCAACCAAAAGTCTGGAGTCGGCTAGGGTTATTCCTTCACAACTGTGTGGTTTTAGTCAAATGTTGTGCTAGAACTTTCATTATTAGGTAGCAGGGTCTGAAAAAAAGATGTATGTGGCCTTCAGTTGGGTCGCTGTGTTTCAGATAGAGTTCTACAAAACTCCACTACAGGTTAGAAGACCAAGACCCATTTCTCCCAGATCTTTACAGGTGGCCAGCAAGTCAAGGTGGGGCAGTAACAGGTGAGCATGAAACATGGTCTGAAGGTGAGCTCAGTGTAAATTCTCTGTAAGCACCCTTAACTGTGCAAGTTGGACGCAGGGGCCGGAAGGTATGGCCCTTCAGTGAGTGCACAGAAGAGTTGAGCACTGACCCAGAGCTCAGTCCTGAAGTTATTGGATATGGTGCCCTGTAGACAGTTGTCACTCGCAAGGAGTGGAAGCTGTGACACAGAAAAGATTTATGCAGTGGCAGATAGTGGAAAAATGACACAGGACCATACCTGCTGCATGGTCTGCAGAGAATATTGAGAGAATATACCAGGTAGCAGTGAGGGTTGTGCAGCACATCCTTACCTTTGTGGGCAACTGAAAAGATCATCCTGTCTGGCAGCCTCCGCTGTATATAGTGACTGTAGTTCATAGAGGAGAAGATAATATTGAGGGCCCAGTTTCCTAGTCCTGGGATAATTTACACCACTCAGCTCCACTATGCACTTTGCTTTGCCTCTTCTGATGCTGTGCAGAACCATGGTGCAATATTCCAGAGAGGTGCATTGGTGCGGAAGCTCATCCTCCTGTAGACCATGAGCCCCTGTGGAGACCTAATTCCTTAGGGGAGCTTGACAAATCAGTCAGAGAACATGTGTGACCTGAGTCACAACATACAGTGTATAGAGGGGCAATTGCAATTTGGCAAGGAAAGGGGAATCGTACATCATGAAGAAATGAGGAACAGCCACCCCATCTAAATATAAGTAAACCTAAACCATTGGTCAAGTAAGTGCTCCCGGAGCCCTTGCCCCCAAGTGACTTCCAAGCAGATCTGGTTAGAGTTGGCATTATGTAGTATTTTTTAATACGATCTTAAAGAAATACAAACTGAAGAAGGTACGCATGTGGCGGACTTTAACAATAGCTTCATGGAACTAAAAAATGATCTAACTACACTGAGTCAAAAGTGGATGACTTGGAAACAACAGTAGATGACCGTCATGAAGAATGACACCAATTATGGGACCTGCTGTGGCCCATACAGGAACAGCTCAAGGAGAAATAACTTTCAGATAAGATGGCTTACAATACGATTGGAGTGTGAAGCCATGCAGGTCTATGTTTCAGTCAGAAATGGATTGGAGGACCAACCCACCGGCGACAGGACAGAGCTGATAAAGTGGGATAGAGGGGTCCGGCATACACATCTGGGCCTGCTGTTTTCACATTGCCTTTTTAAGAGAAAGAATGGCATTGTCTTTGCAGCAAGAATAGGTGAACTGATATATTAAAATGAGAGAATCCAGCTCATTCATAATCTAGCAGCAACCATTCTTGGAAGGTGTGGCGGCAGAGTTTAATTGGTGATAGACTCATTGGCTCAGAAACTTTCATGCCATTTGGGGTCACCTCATCCTTATTATCTTTATCTGGCGAGAAAAAAAGCAGAATTCTAACATTACTTAATGAAATCTAAGAGCTGGCGAGTCACACCCCGAAGACTCCCATGAGACAGAAACAGAAAAGACATTCTAGCGGACAGAGTACACGAGTGGCGAAGGAAGAAGTACACAGACTGTACGATAAACTCACCCCTGAGGATGTAGCAGATGCCAGAGCAGACGTCCTCCAACATGTAAGAGGCACCTGCCATATTTAAACAGGAAACACTTCAGGTAGCCGTAGAGTCTGATGCAAATGATGACTGAGCTCCAAGTTAGATCAGTCATCAGAAAACGCTGGAAAAGTATGGCTCACCAAACTTTCAAGCAAGGAAGAAGGGGAAGAGAGGTTTGTAGGTAAGACCTCAACAATGTGAAGATTATCAAGCCCCTTGGGGAGGGCAGTGGAGGTCAATGAAGTCTATTGGACATATAATTTGTCATAAAGTCAAGGACACATTGGGCCAATTCACAAAATGCATTTTTTAGTATGTAAAATAGTACTACTTCACATACTACAAGATGTCATTCTCAAACCTATGGCTGGTGAGTTCCTCATCTGCCTCTACTGTCTTTTTTGTGTCACGATCTTCACACATGTATTTATACGATTTAGAGGTAAACGTGAGAGGGACAAGGTGGAGTGGTGGGTAAATGAGCAATAATTGCTACTAAATGGGTGGAGTTTAGGTTACATTTAAGGAGGGATTTAGGGTGTGACATACTGAAAGTAAGAAAATGCCAATTCACAAAATATACTTCTAAATCAATCATGATTCTAATAGTGACAGAATAGTCTCAGTTGTACTCTAGCCCAACTTTGAAGTAAGACAAGCACCAGCCATGGCCAACTACTGATACTGAAACATGCTCCACTGGTACTGAAACATGCTCCAATGGAAAACAATTGAGGCAGGCTATAACACTAACACCTAAAAAGGAGATAATGTAAAGTAAATTAAATTATTTTTAAATGTAATATATTTATCATTTTTAAGCTTAATAAATAAATATATAATTACCACTAAATTGTATTTGTTTTAATTTAGTAATACACTTACATTTAAAGTAATTGTAACAAAGTTGAAAAATCACAAAAAATGTAAGATTAGTAAAAAAATCATAACTTACATCCAGTATTGTTTCAAATAAAATAAAAATAAAAAAGTAAGTGATGATGAAAGATATTAATTGTAAAATATTGTTAATTAATTTTTGAAAATGTTAAGTATTTAATTGATAAAATTAAGTTTAGGAGGCAGTGTGTTGTATTCTTTTTTTAATCCATCCTATGTTCATATTATTTGTTTAAAATTATTTTACATGTTTGTTTTACATTAAATTAATTTAAACTTTGTGAACAGGTAAAAAGTTATTAATAGTAAATTTACACTTTTAAATTTAGTCAGAAGGGTCTCTAGCTCCTCAATGGGAGGGGTTGAAAATTCTTAAATCTAAACCTAGATGCAAATCGCCTCTCAGAAATGATGACTAGCAAAAATGGAGTTACACTCAACCTTATCTTTGTGAATCAGGCCCTTATTGTTTTCCATCTGTTATATTTGTTGTTGTCAATCGGTCAGTCAATCAGGAATTATAGATCGCTGCTAAACACCCACAAGGGTTTCCAGGTGCTGAGAACATTGCTGCAGTAGGGTCTTAGCTGTATAGCCAGGTCTTCAGCCAGTTCCGGACGTCCAGAAGAGAGGATGGGGTACGTAGATGTAGGTCATTCTACGATTTCACCACAAGGTTGGAGCAAGGGCATCCTCCACTGTTGCTTCTGTGGAAGCGGTGTGGGCGAGGGAGAGGGAAGCAGAGCGCAGGTGTCTTGAGGGTAGGTGGCGGTTCAGGCGTTGGTTGATGTATGCTGGTCCTTCATTGTGGAGGGCTTTGTAGATGTGCATCACCATCTTAAATTGACACCTCTTCAAGATTGGGAGCCAGTGGAGCTTCTTTAGGTGGGGGTAATGTGGGTCTGTTTGGGGAGGCTGTGGATGAGTCTGGTTGTTGAATTCTCTCGTAGGGGATTTCCATGTATAGTCATAAGCACTGAATAGTTCCGCGCGCCTGCGGGGACCCCGGAGCACTGTTGTGTAGTATATTCTTAAGTGCAATCATCAGCTCCTTGACAAAAAAGGTCTGTGAAAAACACTTAAGAATAACAATGTGCAGCCTATGTGAACAGCTACACAAGCCAAAATTGTTAGAAGAAAAAACAGTTGTAGTGTAAATTTCACGTTTAAACCTCTATTTATTCTATAAATACATAAATAAATACATTCTCATATTTTATTTACACCTCTCATGAGAATAAAACAATGTAGGGCAGTGTAGCCCATAGGCTGCCATTATACAGAATGAAAATAGAGCTGTGCCTTTAAGAAAGTAAAGTCTTCCTGTTTCCCATCATGCACAGCAAAAGGCAGCTGCCTCAGTTCTTTATTCTGGCTCCTGCTGACAGGACCCTGAAGCATTGAGCTCTACCTCACAAAAGCTTTTGTGACAGAAATTCATTGAAATATCTTCTGAATTTCATTTTCACTCGACGTTTTTACCTTTGAGTGATCATTTTCTACTGATTTCTGTTAAATTCTGACAGAATTTGGAGGTTTTTTCTAGTTAGAAATGCCTTCACTTTTTGATAAATGTCCTTCTTGTGGAAGAAAGAAGGCTAAAACAGATCCACATAGGGTCTGTATAATTTGTCTTCCATCCAGCCACAAACCGGAGTCGTGTGACATTTGTAAAACCTTCTCTAGAAGAACCCTTCGTGATAGAGAGAAGATCCGACTTCAGGCGAGAGAGGACAGGAAAAAAAGTGGCCATTCCACTACAGAGCGAGGAGAAGGTCAGACTTCTACCAGGGCTCAACCTGTTTCCTCCATGACTCCTTCCAGACCTGCTGAAAAACGACATAGATCTCCAACGACGTCGAGAGCGTCGACGTCGAAGCAGGGAACGGCGCCAACATGTTCGCCGTCGAGGAGTGCTTCGCCGGCGAGAAAAAGGCATCGTTCTCCGTCGACAGCTATTTCGCCGTCGAGGCGGCGAAGACACCCGACGTCGAGAGGATCTGGGTCGCCGTCGACACGGCGAACACAGTCAACGTCAAGGAGATCCGAGTCGGGCTCGCCGTCGACACGGCGAGGGAGATCGCCGTCGAGAGAGAGTGTTCGCCGTCGGAGGCGTTCACCGTCACTGCACCGACGTCGAGGTTCGTCGTCGAGAGGTTCTCAGCGGCGAGACGAGTCGACGTCTAGAGGCACTCGCCGTCACCGCAGTTCGACGTCGAGGAGTGCTTCGACGTCGAGAAGACCATCTAAGAGGCCTAGAAGGGTTTATACAACCTCGGAATCCTCGGCCTCGCTTATCCTACTTCCAGCATCGCCACAGCTCTCGCAAAGGCAGTCGCCGTTACCACAGACGCCGGTAACACCTACGGCTCCTCTTCCGGCGCCTCCTCCAGAACCTGTTCCGAGGACTCCAACGCGATCTGCAGGGCGTTCTGGTTATTCCTCGAGGCGTACATCTACCTCTAGGCACCGTCGTCAGGAATCACATCATGGACATTCTTCATCGTCCACACGAGACTACTCTCCAACCTTATCGGACTCACCGTCCCCAAGAGTGTCTCCCATAGATGATGTCAACACATTTCAGGAGGTCTTAGTAAGAGGGGCAACCAAGCTGAATATCCCGCTAGCAGCTCCGGCCCCATCGACATCAGTGATCTTTGAGACCTTGCATCAAAGGACATCTTCACGACCTTTACTTCCACTGGTTCCGGGTCTTATTGAGCCAGCAATGGACATTTTTCTCACGCCGGCTACAACAAAGTCTGCTCCTTCCAGACTCATTAAAAAGTACCGTCCACCAGAGCAAGATCCTCTATTCTTGAGGTCGGACCCAGTACCAGACTCGGTAGTTATAGTGGCAGCGAAGAAATCGCATTCGACGTCACCGTCTTCCTCTGCTCCCCCAGACAAAGAGAGCAGAAAGATCGATGCTGCAGGAAGAAAAGTATGCTCGACGGCATCCATCACCATGAAAGCAGCCAGTGCCACTGCTTTATTAGGGAGATATGATCGATCCCTCTGGGACTCTATACTGCAGTTCGCGGAGCATCTCCCTAGGGACAAAAGGGAAGATTTCCTAGAGGTCGTGAGCGAGGGAGCTATGGTTTCTAACCAGATTATAAGTGCTGCGGCGGATTCTTCAACACTATCCGCACATAACTATGCTCATGGTATAGCGCTCAGGAGACATGCATGGCTGCGGCTTACATCGCTTAAACCCGAAGCACAGCAGAGGATACAGAACCTGCCTTTCTCAGGCTCCACTTTGTTCGGCTCTCATGCCGATGATGAGATGGCCAGAATGAAGTCGGAGCTGGATACCCTGAAAGCGGTAGGCATGGAGCGACCTAAGGAACAGCGAAAAGGATTCCGCCCATATCAAAGAAGACTGTTCACCCACAGGTATCAGGCTCCACATTGGACGTCTTCACGCCCTCAGCAACAGCAACAGCAGCAGCATCAGAGGGGCTTCTCCAGAAGGTCGACAAGGGGTCGTTCAACACCTCAGACCCAGACACCTCGACAAGCTCCCACGTCTAAGCCCTGAATCTTTGCTTCCCCCTCCTCCGTTACCCACTCCGGTAGGGGGAAGTATCGCAAATCATCTGGACGAGTGGCAACGCATCACAACAGACGCCTGGGTATTGAATATTGTGAGACATGGTTACGCTCTCAGATTCACCAGTTCTCCACCATCTGTTCCACCCAAAACAGCCAACCACCATCTCGAAGCTCTGCAGTTAGAGGTCAATATCCTATTGCAGAAAAGAGCCATAGAACCCGTTCCCATCAGCCAACAAGGGAAGGGGATTTATTCGAGATATTTCCTTGTACCGAAAAAAGACAAACAAGAGTTTCGTCCCATCTTAGATCTGAGGACAGCAAACAAATGGATTTGCAAAGAAAAATTCAGGATGTTAGCCTTACACCAAATTTACCCACATCTACGTCAGGGCGACTGGCTATGTGCGATAGATCTTTGCGACGCTTACTTTCATATCCCAGTAACCAAGAAACACCGAAAATTCCTAAGGTTCACTGTCGGAAAACGCCATTACCAATTTGCAGTTCTACCTTTCGGCCTAAAATCAGCGCCAAGAACTTTTTCCAAATGCATCGCGGTAGTAGCCGCCCACTTGAGGAAACAGCGAATATTCGTCTACCCCTATCTAGACGATTGGCTCATAAAGGCCTCCAGCTGTCTCGAGGCACAGCACCATTTCGAATGGACTCTACAACTGCTACAAAAACTTGGTCTTCAAGTCAATCTTCTGAAATCTACAGCAACACCTGTTCAGAGGTTGCATTACTTAGGGGCCATTGTAGATACCAGGCTAGGAAAGGTGTTTCCTTCGGAGGAACGACGGTTATCGATTCTCCAAAAATGCAAACAACTGCAGGAAAGACCTCAAGCCACTGCAAGAATAATAGCTTCTCTACTGGGCTCGATGGCGTCTTGTATCCATCTGGTTCCCAATGCTCGCCTCCATATGAGACCATTGCAGGAAAATCTAGAGGATCAGTGGTGTCAACTGAGGGACGATTGGGAGAACAAAGTCCTTCTTTCTCCTCACACCCTACAATCCCTGAAGTGGTGGTGCTTACCCAGCAATCTCTTGGTGGGGATTCCGTTCCAACAACGGCCTCCATCTCAAACCATCGTAACAGATGCGTCACTGCTCGGATGGGGGGCGCACATGGAACATCTTCGAGTCCAAGGCGAGTGGTCACAGAGAGAGAGTCTCTATCACATCAACCTGCTGGAACTTCGCGCAGTCCACCTTGCGCTCAAAGCCTTCCTTCCCTCTCTGAGAACGGAAACTCTCCTTCTTCAGACAGACAACGTGGCCACTATGTACTACGTGAACAAACAAGGAGGCACCAGGTCCAGAATTTTATCCAGAGAGGCTCAGACAATCTGGCATTGGCTTCTAGCCAGGAACCTGTCGCTAGTGGCAACTCACCTGCCCGGCATCCAGAATGTTCAAGCGGATGCCCTCAGTCGGGTAATGAACGAGAACCACGAATGGGTACTACACGACGACGTCGTTCATTCCATTTTCGCACTCTGGGGTACCCCCTCTACAGACCTATTCGCAACCCCAGAAAACAAAAAATGCCAAAACTTCGCCTCCAGATATTACCATCCAGGGACACTGGGGAATGTCCTGTGGATAAGCTGGTCAGGAGCATTTCTTTACGCCTTTCCACCGCTTCCCCTGATTCCGGCGGTCCTCCAGAAGCTGTCCAATGCTCAGACCAAAATGATCCTAATTGCTCCGGAGTGGCCACGCCAGTGGTGGTTCCCAGACCTTCTTCACCGGTCACTCAAACCACACATCAGGCTACCATATCGTCCGGACCTTCTCACGAAGTTCAGAGGGCAGATATCTCATCCCAACCCCTCATCGTTGAGTTTGGCAGCATGGCTCCTGAGCTAGTGCAATATGGACACTTGAACCTACCTCAGGACTGTATGGAAATTCTGAAGGAAGCAAAACGCCCTTCCACACGATCAGCCTATGCAAGCAAGTGGAAGAGATTCTGCATTTGGTGTTTACACAACAACATTGACCCAGTTTCCTGTGGAGAACAATCTATCCTGCCATACCTGTTAAGTTTGGCAAAATCGGGCTTACAACTGTCGTCAATAAAAGTTCACTTGGCGGCGATAACGGCATACAGAAAGAGTCCTTCACAAACGTCCTTTTTTCGGATGCCGATTATTAAGGATTTCCTAGAAGGTTTCAAGAAGGTTTTTCCTCCCATTAGAAAGCCTTCTCCTCCATGGGAACTGAACGTTGTCTTATCACGTCTGATGCTGACGCCATTCGAGCCGATACACAAGGCATCGCTGCAGCATCTCACATGGAAAGCTGCTTTTCTAGTGGCAATCACTTCAGCGCGTAGGGTCAGCGAAATCCAGGCCCTTTGCGCGCAGGAACCCTACACGGTTTTTCATTCTACAAAAGTGGTAATGAGAACTCATCCAAAATTTCTACCTAAGGTAGTCTCCGACTTCCATGTGAACCAAACAATTTCATTACCGACTTTCTTTCAGAATCCAGCTACTCCTGCTGAGAGAACTCTGCACTCTCTGGATGTAAAGAGAGTATTGAAATTTTACTTGGACAGGACAAAAAGCTTACTAAAATCACAACAGCTTTTTATTAACTATGGCCCAATCAGAACAGGTTTGGGCACATCTAAACAATCTTTATCCAGGTGGATTGTTTCATGTATAATGTTATGTTATCAGTTAGCAAACAAATCCCTTGGTGGTAGGCCAAAAGCCCACTCTACCAGAGGGAAAGCAGCTACTGTAGCCTTGATGAGAAATGTCCCTTTGGCAGAAATATGCAAGGCTGCCACTTGGAGGTCGGTCCATACCTTTACTAAGCATTACTGCCTTGATACAGACGCTAGGGCAGATGCTCAGGTTGGACAGGCTTTGCTCAAGAATTTGTTTGCATGATTCATGTTTTTTCTCAGTATTCTTATATCTACTCCACCGCGGTTATGGGGATGGGCTTGCTACTCTATTCAGTGCTTATGACTATACATGGAAATCCCCTACGAGAGAAGGAATGGTTTCTTACCTGTAACTCCAGTTCTCTCGTAGGGGTATTTCCATGATAGTCATAAGCAACCCTCCCTCCTCCCCGGTGGAGTTGACATAGAATATGAATATTATGGAGGTTGGTACTCCAACAAATGTTTTGTTTTTCTTCATGTCAGGTTAATAGCCTCCAAAAAAGAACTGAGGCAACTGCCTTTTGCTGTGCATGATGGGAAACAGGAAGACTTTACTTTCTTAAAGGCACAGCTCTATTTTCATTCTGTATAATGGCAGCCTATGGGCTACACTGCCCTACATTGTTTTATTCTCATGAGAGGTGTAAATAAAATATGAGAATGTATTTATTTATGTATTTATAGAATAAATAGAGGTTTAAACGTGAAATTTACACTACAACTGTTTTTTCTTCTAACAATTTTGGCTTGTGTAGCTGTTCACATAGGCTGCACATTGTTATTCTTAAGTGTTTTTCACAGACCTTTTTTGTCAAGGAGCTGATGATTGCACTTAAGAATATACTACACAACAGTGCTCCGGGGTCCCCGCAGGCGCGCGGAACTATTCAGTGCTTATGACTATCATGGAAATACCCCTACGAGAGAACTGGAGTTACAGGTAAGAAACCATTCCTTCTGTGTTCCTCTAGTCTCTTCAGGAGGTGAATGGTGATTCCTATGTAGAGTGCGTTGTAGTCCAACTGGGTGGTGACTAGGACTTGAGTGACAGTTCATCTGGTGTTGACGGGGAGCCATTTGAAGATCTTACGAAGCATGTGAAGAGTGAGGAAGCAGCTTGAGGAGTTTGCGTTGGTTTGGTTTTTTATGTGGATTTGCTGTTCAGGATGATGCCAAGGTAGGAGGTGTGGTCTGTCAGAGTGTATTCGGGTCCTAGTTCAGAAGGCCACCAAGAGTCATTCCAGAGGGAAGTATTTTTCCCAAAGATCAGCACTTCAGTTTTCTATGGTTGTGGAAATGAAGAACCCTTCACTTGCCAAAATAATATCATCAAGCAATTCATAACACAAAATTGGGGACTTCCACAATGCATCAAGCATTCTCACATTGCCAACGGTCATTGAATCTTATTCTTGGTGATGCAGTCTTGAAGATAATTCGTTTTGAACACCAGTGAGCTGAATTCTTCAATTAAATGTCTGGTTGATGTATGCACAATTCACAAAATAAAAAGCAATATTTGCCTTAATCAATGAACACATTGGGTAACAATAGATTAGTTTAGACTCAAAACTGAATGGCTTCCCAGACACTATCTTGCTTCAGATCCCTCAAAGACCACAAGAGTTACAAACCTGCTTGTACAGGACATTGTTTGAGAAGTATTATCTGTTGTCTTAGACAATGCAGGTTGTGCCCTAATTTGCTGTAGAACCAATTACATACATCATAGATAATATATACACACCCATCTCACAGCAGGATCAATATTTCAAGACCATGGTAGCAGACTTCTTAACACTAGCCAAAGGAAACATTATAGAGGGGATCTTAAAGTAGTTACAGACAATCTTAAAGATAGGCTTGCATTTACGTCAGTGCACAGTTGTTCCATTTTTAGGGTGGTCCTGGCTGGTTTGACTATCAGGGACAGATAGACATTTGGCAACTCCAACATCTGGAAAGAAATGATTACACTTTCTACTCCACAGTGCACACAACACATACACAAGACTATACCACTTCATATTGGACTCTGTCCCACCAAACTCTGATTTATTTTTAAAGATTAGCTGACATATAGATTGAAAGAAAGTATCCTCTGAGATACAAACATGAGAGATGACATTGATAAAAGTACTGACACCTATGTGCAAACATATTAATCAGGAGAAGTGAAACAAAATACATTTTGAGACACATTGAAAGGAGTGAGGAGAGGAAACCTGATTTGAACCTCCAGTAGACTAACCTAAATGAGATATGAAAAGGAAACCTAATTAGAAGCCTAACTAACATAAGTGGAAGAGATCCATAAGAGAATTAGCACTATTACTATCCGGCATAAACTGATGACCGTTTTATCATGAACATTAAGGGGTAGCATCACAAACAATAGCATTAAAAGCATAACAGTTGCAAATGCCTTCCCCGTACTAAGAAATGCAGACATAGCATAGGTATTCAGCACATTATATGCATCCTAAGTCAAGCAGATGAAATCGCCTCAGGCAAGTCACAGACCTACCTGCACCAGACCGACCTCCTTCTTTTTTTTTTAAGAATGTATTTTATTGGTTTTACAAAACAGCATCAGAACTAATACAACCAGCAGCTCCATGCCCCCTCCTTCTGCACAACTCCCTGGGGTCACCATCCTTCTGCCCCCCTTCATGACAGAGGTGGGCGCCCTAATCACCATCACCTCCAAATACCGGAGGTCCCGTTCTGCTTCCTGGCAGTCCTGCTCACTCGGTCTGTTATCACCCTCCTTCCCCAATGTTATCTCACCTTGTATCATGGCCTTAAAGGCCTCCCACAGGGCGGCAGCACTATCCCCTGAATCTGCATATTCTGCGAAGAACAGTTCTGTGACTCTGGTCATCTGTGACACCTCTAGTGGGTCAGTGATATGTCATGCCGCCATTTACCAATCCACCCTCCCCCCTCAAGCATCTTATAGCCTGTATAATCTCCACTAGACCATGATCAGAAATTCCTCGGGCCTTATAGTCCACCCCACCAATCTATGAAGGAGCAGTGCAAAAAAATTGTCAATTCGGAAGTACATGTTGTGGACCCCTGAAAAATATGACTAACCTATGATCTGATCATGCAGTGCTCTCCAGGCATCCCCCAGCACCTGGAAGAACCCCTCGAGTTTCCACATTTGGTTGCTGCACGTGCCAAACATGCGTACGGTCTAGGTGGGGGCTCATGACCAAATTGCAGTCACCCTCCAAGACGTCACCCCCTATGGTACATCTGCAATCACACGTTCCAGAAGAGTTTCGGCTTGCAGTCTAGGGAGGATGTAAACATTGATAAATGTGAGTGTTTCACCCTCTCAGTCCCACCACATAGAGACCTAGGACGTCTGTCCACACTTTCGTCACCTGGAGCTGTGGGGATTTTTTTCACCAATATAGCTATCCCTCTGGAGCCTGTAGTGAAATATCCATGGCTGACCTCTTTACATTTCCCCTTCTCTAAAGCTGGAGCATAATTCCTCTTCATGTGTGTCTCTTGCAGAAATACCACACCAGTAGAATATCACACGATCAACTTCACCAACAGTCCTCTCTTAATTCTGTGGCCCAGTCCATTAACATTCTAGGTCAACAATGTGCAATTGTTTGCACCCACCCCCATCCATACATGCCGTGCTGACCCTTTCATGGCCAGTGACCCAAGGTACCATACCTCCTGAAAGAAAAACAGTAGCAACAGCTGAACTAAACCCCAGCACCTACCTCCCTTTACCATACCATACCATGCCTTGCTCTTAGAACTGTACTCCACCCAATTCATGGTATGTCGATCGTCCCATCAACACAAAGCATACGTTCACTCCCATCGAAGCTCAAGTGCAGTTGAGGTGGGGGTCTATGAAGTATGAACTGGATTCTCTCAGCTCCAATTGTTCAGTGTGTGGCCTCCCAGCTATGAGGGCAAGTGAAGGAGTTCACCCTATCCAGCAGGCCCTGAGGACCCTTCAGTGTCTCAGATAATCTCCACCAAAGTCATTGATGTCACTGCCGGAGGGCGGATCCCCTTCCCAGACCCCATGTCCAAGAGCTTTCCACCTGAGTCTTACATACTGCTCCTAAGAACATCCTACCTTGTGCAGTTGACTTGGTCGCGCTGACTCTGGAGCACCTCCACAACCTTTGCTCGTTTGGATTCTGCCTGGTCCCTGCACGGCCCCATTGGTGCCCTCCTTCAAGGCCTGTGGCTTTGTTTACGCTCCTGCCACTCTGAGGCTGACGATGTTCCCAGCGTATCCCTGCACATCCCTGCGGGACAGGTACCCTGCCGCTCCACCAACTTCCATGTCTCTGCCGGTGTGGAGAAGAAGTACATTTTACCATCCATCATGATGTGGAGCCCGGCCGGGTAAAACAGACTTCTCAAATGTCTCTTGACCACCATCTGCTGCTGTTGCTCCAGTCTAGTGTAGTCCGGATAAATGTTAACAAGTGCCCCCACTACCTGCCAGGCTCGAAGGGTCCTCGCCTTTTTCAATATTACATCCCTGTAGAGATAGTTCAGCAGCAGTGCCACCACTGCTCTTGGTGGAGCCCCAGGGAGTCCAGGCTTACCCTGGACCCTATGAGCTCATTTAATTGTGAACCATTTTAGACCTTATCCTCCAAGACTTTCACAGCCAGCCAATCCTCAAGAAACCGTTACATTGACTGGCCCTCTGCCTTCTCAGGTAGGCTCACCACCCAAACATTGTTCTGGCGCGGGCATCCTACTACATCATTGACCTTCCCTCTCATTACCACCAATTCCTTTTGCAACTGCATTATGCGTGTTTCATGTTCTCGCACTATCAGGAAAGTCTAGGTCAAGGTTGATTCTGTGTCCACCACCCTATCCACTAGTTTCCTATGGTCTTCATAGCCCCTGCTGTTTGTGGATATCCTTTCACTGTTTGTCCCAGGACAACCACCTTAGTTAGGGCTTTCACTCCTCACTCTGACCGCATCACCGATTCCTGCCTTGCATCCCCTGCACTGTCCCCTAGGGCCCTCTTCTAGTCCAGTTGCTGCTTAGTCAGTCTGTTTCTGTTTTTGCGCATGGGGGATGAGAAAAGGGTGTCCCGGAGCTTCCAATGCAAACAGTTGGTCCCCTTATCTCTCTCTATAGACTAGATGTCTAACCGCCTCCCTTGCTGCCTGGGTCACCATTACTGTGTTTCTGGGCACTCAAGTCACTTGCGCCCTGCAATTGCATCCACATCTCGGCAGGGTTGTCTCCACAGAAGTTGCCAGGCCACACAATCCAGTGGTGGCCCGATAAGTGTCTTTGGAAAGTCCCCCTGCCCAGGTCACTTTCATTAGGTCCATTGGCGGGTGGCTTGTAATTACAGCGTGTGGGGGGGTGTACAATAATAATAATTACCAAAGAAAAGGTCACTTACCTGCAGGCGCCTTTCTCGTGGTGTTCTGCGCCTTGAAGTTCCAACGCGGGACCAGAAGACACCACTAACAAATCTTGCTGGTAAACAGCATGAAAGCAGCATCAGGATTGGTCTGAGTGGCTCTGACTGCCACTCAGACACAACCTGAGGTCTGTGCAGTTTCTCCAGCCCAGCTGTATACACAGCCGGGTTGGAGAAACCTAAATGCACATGTGTGTTTGGCCAGCCTAAGACGGCCAATCAAACACACATGCTCACTTAGATGCACTCTATCCTCATCCCACCTTCCATCTCCCAGCCCTGACCCTCCCTGCACTGCTGACTGAGCCAGCATTTGAAAAAATAAAACAACAATAAGCGATTGTTTTATTTTTCATCTCCTGGCTCTTAGCCAGGGGGCGATGCCCCACCGCCATTGCGGAGGAGCGGCCCTGATTAGGTCTCGGAGCTCTGGAGGGGAGAAACCAGATGCTGCTGAGTTCAAGATCCCCCAGGGCACTCCAGCACTGCCAACTCAGCCTGGATCGTATTGAGGGAAAAGGGGGGCTCCACTGCCATGCCCATGCCCCCCCTGGGAGGCAGGAGTATCAGCCCCGGAGCACCCTCACACCATCCAAGGCCACACCTGCTGCCTCACAATGTCTCTCGTCTCTGCAGCCATCTTCGGCGTTACGGAGTGCTGCTAGCCCTCTCGACAGAGTGGCTCCTCCTCATCCTGTCTTGCAGCCCCTATCTGAAGCCTCCGTGATACCCCGCCCTCCCCCCGCTATGGCACCTTGTCACCATCCTCAGAGTCCATGAGGAAGCAGAGTAAATGTCTTCAAAACATCTTTGGGCCGCATAGCTCAGCAGCTATGCTGCTACCTCCACGAGCCTCAGGCCACGTCTCCTCAGACCGACCTTCTGACTATACCTAGCACAGGCTGAGATTTTGATTCGAACAATTGAGGAGGTTATTGGAGTTATAGCTAGCCAACAAATGGCAAACCACCTTTGCCTCTATGTTCAGCACAAGCTACAAGCTTTTACAAAACCAGTTGCAGGATATTAGCAGCTTTCTAGATAAGCTTTTTCAATTTGTTTGCTAAAATTAATGTTGTTAAATCCTTGATTACTGAGGCCACAGTTACGTTAATACTCAAAACTGGCAACAACCACTCTGGAGTTGGCTTACGGAGACCATAATAATTAGGAAATATGAATGAAATGTTGTTCAGCTGTGTATTATATGCCAGCTAAGTCCCTTACTTCTGGACTTGGAGAGACTTTGGATGTAACATGGAAAGATCCTAAAGACCATAGACAATGTACACAGAACCCCAAATCTAGCTGACGTGATTGCCCTAGATACCGAAAAAGCATTTGACTGGGTTAAATGGCATTTACTTACTAAAGCCCTAGATCAGTAGGACTTTGGGCCAATATATCAGAAATGGGTGGCAGCAGGACATCAAAACTGTAGTAGTTAGGGAAAATTGGCACTTATCCTCAGATGTCCCCATTAATTGAGGATTAAGATGGGTATATCTGCGCTCTCATTTCTCTTTGCTGTCTGTAGAATCTTTTGTGGAATGCATACCATGAAATTTCAGCATCCCTGGGGTAGAAATTAGCAAGGACTCTCAGAAACTAAAAATGTATGCAGCTAGTGTCTTTCTGCGGAAGACTTTGTTAATTCCATTCCAGCACTGATGAATGAACTACTACATTATAGGGAAGTGTCCAGCTTTAAAGTCATCTTACAGAATTCACAAATCCATGATGTATTGCTCCCTCTGGATTAGGTAAAAGATTTGCAAACGCACTTCACCTTTGCTTGGGCTATGGATTCTTTGATGCACCAGAACTTCAGAACACCTCCACCAGTGAGTGTCTGGTAGCTTAAAATTACACACTGCTCGTGCAAGATTTATGAAATGATTTACAGACATGGAACATGGGAGGCCTGTCCTAGTTCAGAAGACTGGCAACCATTAGAATGATTGTTCTGCCCAAAATCGTATATCTGTCCAGGACACTAGCTATCACGGTACCAAAATCACTACTGAGCAAAATTCACAAGGCAGTGGGCTACTTTCTTTGGGTGGGGAAAAGCAAAAAGGATTATGATACTGAAAAATTGTGGCTTTTGTCTAGTCAGTGTGTCTACATCCTGCCAAGCATTCCAGCTATGTTACATGGTAGAGTGGGACATATCACAATCTTAAAAACAGTGGTGTTTCATTGACCAAACTAAAGCGGCATGAGCATCTAGAAAATACTCTGGCAAGAAAAAGACATCATAGCTGGGCGCTACCTTCCTTCACTGTCTCTAGAGCCTCTTTTGTGGTCTATTCTGATTGTTTAGCACATTTGGAATGGTTGCATTTCTTTTCTCGTTTACACCATTCATAGTAAACCCAGACTTCACACCAGAATTGAATCACATTCCTCCATAGACAGGAAAGACAAAAGTTGTTTACGACTAGGAGCCTTTGTGAAAAAACAGTCATTAAATAATTCTAAAACCCGTACTAAAGAATATAGGCTCCCTGAGTCTGAGAGATATAGAGACCATCATAAACAACATTTGTGTAATGCACATTCTGTTATGCCATTAGCAAGTAGGCATATTACTACATTTAGAAAGTAGGTGCTTCTCAAAGAAAAGGACAAAGAAACTCATACAAGAAATCTGCAACTTCTGATGATCAGTTGTGAACAGGGAAACAACAGGTGGGAATCCGAACTGGAATGTGTAGTCTCCGACAGAGTGGGACGAATTTTTCTTTAGAACACACACAGGAGGCAAACGCACCTCGATCAGGCAGGCTCTCTCACATAATATGCGGGTATGATCCCCTGAGTAGAATACACAAGCTGTACAGAAACGCGGTCGGATTTGTGCTGAAAGCTCTGTGGCATGATGATTCATCTGCTGTGGTAGATTCTGAAACTTAACACTTTCTTGGTGGGCGTCCTTAATGCTATAAATGAAATGTTCTATACGTCCATCCATTTATCAAGTCTATACATTACTGGGTCTCCCGAACATACAAACATTTCCACTGCACTCGTTGAGTTGTAGGAAGGTGTCAGGGGCTCTCTGTGAAGCTAAGCAAGCCATAGCATCATTAGGGGAAAAGAACAGCTCTTGGTCCGGGGAAATGGTAGCTTGGAGTAAGGGGTCTTCTGAGGCCTGAAAAATTATCTTTGACTGTAGAAGACAAATCAGAAGCATACTGAATGGACTAGGCTGCTTTTGTAGCCTACCTATCATCTACATTCGGTGAATTAACGTTTCCCTGTAAACGAATGCTAAACATCTCTTAATCCACAAGTTTGCACCAGCGAATGGTGCGATGGTGAGGGAGATGTTTACTGGGCGTTTTATTTTGTTTCTTTTCTTCAGTTGTTATCAAACCTAGATTTGGGGTATTTACTTTTGCATGCCATATAAGCAAATCAGCTGTACACTTCTTGAAAAGTGTAATACAATGATTTGAAGCCTAGAAATGGCATTCTTATTAAAAAATACCTTTGTATTTATTGCACATATCACATCTTTTAAAATATTGTGCCAGTAAACTGCAATTACATGGACTTATTTGTAAACCCCTTTCAAACAACGCAGTACCGCATGCACATTGGTTCATAGATTATTTTGCCATTAATACTGCATCCCGTCACCGATATCCTGACACACTTACAGTACAAACAGATGTTATGGAGTAAACGGTGCCCCCCTAGTACCTTCCAAAACACTGTGTCAAAGTCTGTTCCGTGGAATTTATCTGGCACCCCGCAGGTTGTGATCTTGGGACCCAGCAACGTCACAAACTCTTCAAAGTCTACCTGTCCATCTCCTTGAAAGAAAGCGACATCAAAGTATTAGACAGAAAAATAAAAGAAACTGACATCAATAGCACAGATAAAAAGCATGAGTTGAATGTCAAACGCAGGAGATGGCATCGTGGTACAAACAAGGGTACCCTGCTGAATGGTGTTAAGAGGTCAAATGTCAAAAAGGCAAGAAATATGAAAATAACTTATCTGTGATATAAAGAATCATTAAAATAAGAAAACATTGTAGGAAGTAATACACTGATAAAAATTAAGAAAGGCAGTGAGAGAGTTGTGAAGCAGCAAAGGATTGCATGTTAGGCATAGAAAGGGAATGGACATTACGGGAAGGAGAGGTTCTCTAATTTATCAAATAGAAAAGGAATGAACATTAAGGAGGTCAACAGAAAAAGAGACAGGCACTGCAGCGGTCAGGTGGGAAAGGAATGAAGATCACATGGACAACAAGCATTGGCAAAGCCAGTGTGTTTAAAATGCCAATGCAAGTTTGGTAAGTACATTAAACCAACCAAAGAAACAAAAAACGGCCACTATTGAAAGCACGTTTGCCTTTGATACAGTTGTGTTTTTTGTTTCCATGGCAAATAAAGGTCGAAGTGTAAGGGAGCATTCATTTTAGTTATTCGTCAGTTTCTATGACACAGAAAGAAAAGAAGAATGATGGCTCCCAGCCTCCTGACCTCCTTTTGCCATAGAAGACTGTATGGAAAGTACGGAAGCTTACAGTATAGACAGGCATTAATTTCTATGAATCTCATATATGTATGTATCTCCAGTTCTGGTGACACTTATTAGAAAGTGCTGGAAGTGAATAGCAGATGGAGAATAAGATGGGGTGGCAGGCAGTTAAAACAAGGGGCACATATGTAAAAGAGCGGAATGGAGGAACAGGGGCAGCTAGAAGAAAAAAAGGGTGAAGCTCACAGGAGGGAGCCTGCATGAGCATAGAGAGAGGCCTGTGTTTGTGAAGTAAGTTCGTCATGCAGTTCGAAGCTAATAGCCAATAGCATATGGAAGGAGAGGTATACTCCTCTGGGCTGAACCAAGATATGATTGACAAAGTCTCAAACTAAGGGCTGAAAGAGAATGATTCAAAAGCATGTTGTTAAAGTGGCAGACCCACAAGGCCACTCTGAGTATGTTGTAAGCAAAAATCTATTTGACAGCTGCACTGCCAATCCAGACTTAAAAACTAAAGGAATACACATCATAGGGATAAAAAAAGTAATTAGACAAATGGGACAAAGTGTGAAACAAATGATTGTTACTAGAGAGATAAAAAGCGGACTCACAAGCATTGGCAAAGCCAGTAGGTTTCGCTTTTCAACTGCAAGTGCTGACGTATTAGCTTTGCCGGTCCCTGCTTGCAGTGGCACTCTTTTGACATGGCCATTGGCCATATTGGAATTGTTAAAGCCAAGATGGCCACCTGTCTGTGGCATCATGTCGAATGCATGCTTCGCACTGCATGTGTGCACCTGCTTCGCAATGCATATACATACATATGTGTGCACACTGGACATCTTTAAATGGTAAAGTTGGCCGCCGTAAGTGCACATGCTTGATCTTTCCCACAGCACTAATGTGTCGTAATGCATGCTTGTGCTCTGACCTGACGTTTCCGTCGACATCTTGTATTTTAAAGTTCCAGAATGGCCAGTGGCCCTGTCAGAACGCTAAAAGAAAAAGAAAAATAAAGTGCACCTGACTGCATCCAAGTAGTAAGAGACCTGAAACACTTTTAAGTGCCGAATCAACGAAGAAAATAAATATGTGGTTCGACGGGGGTGGGGGAGGTGGCACTGGATTGAGGTAAGCAGGAAAAGTGGGTGTGGCAGTATATAGGTGAAGACTGCTGATTTAAAACCTCAACAAATGAAGGTATTATTAGTGATGTGGAAATGTATGTGAGGACTACTTTGTAATGCCCAATGCTGTGGGCTAATCCCAGTGTTGATGGGACAGCCTGCTAGCCTGTCCCTCAGGTCACCTGACCACAGTAGTCAGTGGTTGAATGGAGCTATCGAATGGCCACTTTATGTTTCTGTTTGTACAATACATGTTTTGTGTTGTATGGGTGTATGTTGTGTGATTGCGGTAGCTATTGCCAGATACATCAAGCTGTAGGCAAAAGACCCGAAAAGGGAAAATAATTATTTATATTAACAGCATTGGTATAAAAAGCGAAAGGAATGGACATCACAAGAATATATGCCATGTGAAAGCCGTGATGAGCATCACAGCAATAGAAAGAGAAAGAAATAAGGGGCATAACTTTTGTAAGAAACTGAAAGGAAGTGAACACGAAGTGAAAATAAATGACATCACAGAAATAAGAAGGTCAGGTAAGTGACATTTCCAATATCGACTCGTACTAACGCCAGTGTTAGACAGCGAAGAACGAGGACATAGACTTAAAAGGAAGTGCGGTAAGGTGTTCCGTTGAGGGATACAATGGAAAAACAAGGCAGATAAAAGGGATAAACAAGAAAATGGCGGAACGTGAGAGAGGTTAATGGTGGAAGGAAGTGACATTAAATTAATAAAGCTCTAAGGTATTTATTTAACGTCTTCTTACTACATACACATCTTATTTGTTGAGCGTCTTGAGCAAATGTTCTGGTAACACTGATAAAGGACTTTTTTTCGTCAGGTGCTGTGCCCAGAAAGTGAAGAACTACATTCCCAAGCATAATTTACAGCAGGTAGATGCCAGTGATATCCAAGCTCCCTTGTGAGAGGGGCCACAACCAGAGCATGGAATTTGTCAGTGTGTTTCAATAACACACTTATAAGACCACTGCCACACCTCAGTCACGTAAACATCACTTACCAGTACCATGGATGTCAAAAGGAAAGAGTAACCATGAGAGAAAGTAGGAAGCTTACCCATTTCTTAACTGATCAAAGAGAAGGCAGCAATTCAAAGAATTAGGAAGGGGAGAGAGAAAGAGAGTGAATTAGCTAAAGTGAAGCGCACAGTTTTCCCGAAAGTGAACAGCAGCTATTGTAGGTTAATTGAACACTCGAGAGAAGTGCAACGAAAATCATAAGGCCATATCTTTGTTTTATTCCTTATCTTTTATTCCAGTCCACTTTCTCGCTCTCACTGTGCCTTTCTCTTTCTCTTCCTGTCTTTTTCATTCGGTTTCTCTCCCCATACCTGCCTTTTCCCTTTTGCTTTCTGGAAGCGAGTAGACATGCCTGTTTGTTTTTCTATTAGTCAGGGACACGAAACTCAGTAAGGGTCAATGTAGTTCACAGGGGAGTTGAATCCTTCCTTCAGTGTTACATTAACTAAATATATTTTCTGTTGATGCTATCTGAAAAATAGTAGTTGTGCTAGGAAGTATGCAGTTGAAGTAGTCACACAAAATCTATGGTAGATAGAAAGGAGAAGTGTAAAAAAAAAATTAGGCCACAGTTCTACTTTCAGTCCCTATAAGGACAACACATTTTATTTGCTGTTTTCAAATATATTCTCGTCATTTCCATAATATATTCATATCAACATGTAACATAATATGTATGGACAGTAAATATTCCTTCAAGGTTTTATTAAGCAAACCTTTTATTCTTGACAGGAAACGGCTTGCTTATGCCGCTTAAATTTATGTCAGTATCTGCGATGGAAAGATACATTGGTTGTACAGTAGAGCCTTAACTGTAAGTGACGAATAAGAGCGATGACAGGACAATATGTGGGTTATTTAAAAAAAACACCTTGCATCTAATAAGATGCCTTTGTTGTTGTCTCTGCATCCTTATTCTGATCAGCTTCCCTCCAGTCCTCTCACTGCCCGTTAACCTAATCCAAGTGACTACTAGTTAGTCACAGCTCCTGTTACTTCATACTGATTCGTGACATGTAATAGCTTTTGGCTCACCTGCAGCGGCCTACAGGTATTGTCACATGCCATTTAGCCTGGCTACCACTGTCTTCCAGGGGTCATTCCAAAAGATCTTTGATGGTGCCTTTTACTTTCAAAAGAAAATGTTGTTTGGGGAAGATGTAAAGCAAGTAAGTATTAGGAGGTTTGTAAGAAAATGTTAATTTACTGAAAAAAACACAGTTAAAAACTGAAATGGTTCGGGCTCAAGTGTGCAAAACCACAGAAATGTGCCTATTATGATTAGTAATGCACCACACACAAGCCATTAATTTGTGCCATTGATTTGCGCCATCTGCCATGTTGTTCTCTTGATCACTCATTTTTACCGTTGGCAAATTTGTGTTTTGAGCCAAAGAAATGGCAAACCACAAAAGAAAGCATTTCAAAATCTCCTCCAACCTTGCCAACGCCTGTAACTCCAGTTTCTCATCCTCTGCTCTTAATGCCTTTTTTACCCATCCCTCTACTTGGGGCCCTTCACAAGAACCTTCCCAGCTTTCTCCACTAAGAACGGTGTCCAAGACCATATAAGTGTCTCCAGTGGGAAGGCTAAGAGGCAGTCATCTCCATCTTCTAAACCCCTGTCATAGTCCAGAGATACAGCTCACACCCTAGAAAGAAGGCAGAGCTCTTCAGCGAGAGATAAATATCTTTATACGGTCACAGAGGAAACCTATTCATTCTACACACCCATGTTACGCCTATAGATGATATCACTTTCTTTTGTGAGGTCTTGACCAGTTGGGCTTAAAAGCTTAGTATCCCATCCTACAGTGCCAGTTATGATAGAGATATATCCTGTGGTTGCTCTAAAGGCTTCATGTGCTTTGGTGTCTGGTTTATTAAACATATCAGAATACATTTCCAGACAATTCCTGTGATTAAGATTGCAACCCCAAGTCTTCTACAAAACGTGCACAGATCCTCAACAAGATCCTCCTTTTTTGAAGTCTGAACCCAAATCAGACTCTACAATAGTTACATCAGTTAGCTGTAGACACATCTTATCATCAGAGACCAGCACTTCCAGAGAGAGAGTGTAAAAGATAGCATGTATAGGCTGAATGGTTTGGTGGTTGTCTGCATCACAGCTTCAAAACACCAGAGCAACTTATATTTTGGGAAGACGCTACCAAGAAATCCCAGACAGCTTGAGAACTTTCATGACTATTTGCCAAAGCATCTCCAACAAGACTTGAGAGAAGGTCAGTGAGGCTTCCGTGGTTGCCAACCCAGTAATCAGTACAGCTACCAACTTGGTAGCGTTAGTTGCTAACCAGGTAATCAGAGCACCTGTCAACTCAGTAGAGTTAGATTTCACTCCCTGTTACCACAAGATTTCAATTAGAGGATCTTCCTGTCTCTTTCTAACCACTGTGAAGCCAGAGGCCCAATTGAAGGTCATGCATAGTTCTTTCTCAGACTCCGCTATCTTTGGTTATCACACTGATGAAGAAATCATAAAGTTGAATAATGAAGCATAGACCCTCAAACCAGTCTGCTAGGAGCATGAAAAGTTCAAGGGTAAGAGCCACCAACACGTTCATTACACTCACTGACCCTACAAACCACCACCACTGTACCGCTGGGCCTGAGATACCCATACCAGAGAAAGGCATTTAAACCCAATGTGATGTCAAAACCAACAACACCTGGAAGAAGGAATTCTTCGGGAGGCAGACAATAACACCCTGTACCCTTCCCCTCCATTGCCCACTACAGTGAGGCAAGCAGTTTCTCTGCTTTCAGAAGAGTGGACTGAAATCAAGAGACAAAGGGTTGCTAAATATTGTGTTCCATTCCCTTCGGCTGAAGCAATTCCCTCATTGATGAAAGTGGTCAGAGAGGAGTAGGGAAATGGTTCCTAAACTTCCTAAGCCAACCTATACTTTGAAACATCCACCTTCCATCCTGTGAGTGAGATTTTTACTACTCTTTTTTTCTGAACACTCTTGGTGGAGAAATCTACAGTAGTAAACACATTTACACCTACTAGGACACTATTTGTGAATTCCTGGCAGATGTAAATGAGTTATGTTCAACCTTAAACATAACTTTATGGCCTAAGATACCTTTGTGAGTAGGCGTCATTGTGTTTGTGGCCAGAGCATTAAGGAATGCACTGACAAATGATTCTGCTGTGAAAAGGAAATCATTTGGTTATTTTTAGGTGAGAGGTCATTTCAGCTTCTATCTATGATAAAGCCTTTTCATAGTTCATATGGAATATAAGCTGATAGTTGTTGGTCTTATTAGTAAAAGAGCAGATATTACTGTACCTCACATTTCGCTGTGGATGTTAGGAGTGGAGGGATATTGCTTAAGATGGGATTTCTGCCTGGTGTAGAAATTCTGTTATGTTTGCCATTAGTTAACAGTCAATAAGAGGATGATAGTTATATTAAAGAAGCCGTTTTGGTGGTGGATCTCCAGGAATCAAATGTGAGGAATGGGACAAATGCACCAATTTGGATAAAATATTGAACTTTGTAAAGCAATATAGAGGTAATGATTAACAAAAGGTGGCAGATCTGTCAGAAGAATATATTATGTGTTGGGAAGTTAGGGATGGGTTGTGGTCAAATGAACATATAGTTTTTATAGGAGACCAATACTGCCATATGGTATTTGGGAGAAATCATTGGATCCGACCCATGAGGGACATTTACGAAGAAAAGTGGAACCAGGGATCAATATTTGTGTCTGGTATGAGTTGTCAACTGGAAAGAACAGCAATACATTTTCAAGGTTTGCAGCTAGTGATAAAAGTAAGAGTAGTTAGGAACCCATCACTGTCTCCAGTTAAAGTGTTCTAGGTCATGGTCATGTTGATTTGACTATTATGGGCCACTGGATGAGCACAGACTGAATATTAGATTCATATTGGGTCCGGTGGACTAGTCCTCAAAGCCGATTGTAACTCCAGGGATGAAAATTTAGCAACAGTTATACTACTTGTAGGAAAGTAGCCTCTTTTTGGCATGTTTATCCCCACTTTTTGCCTGCTCTCAGTGTGTGTTTGACTGTGTTCCCTGGGATCCTGCCAACCAGGACAACAGTTAATGTGTTCTCTCCCTCTAAATTTGGTTGATTGGGACTTTACTCACCCTCATGTAAGTCCCCAGTATATGGCACTTAGGTACCATAGGCACTGGGGCACCAGGGGTTCTCCATAGGCTGTAGCATATATTATGCAACCCATTGGAGCCCTTGCAAAATGTGACTGCAGGCCTGCCATTGCAGCCTGCGTAAAATGGCTTTCCCTACAGGTCACTGCACAAGGTCACTGTAAGTCAACCCTATGGTGGGCCCTCCTAGCCCAGAGGGCAGGGTGCAAGTCCCTGTGTGTGTGAGGGCACCACTGCATGAGCAGAGGTGTCCCTACAAATTCCAGCTCCATTTTCCTGGACTTCTTAAGTGCGGGGAAGCCATTTTATCCGTGTACTGGACACTGTGTCCAGCTACATGATGGTAACTCTGAACCTGGGCATGTTTGGTATCAAACATGTCGGAATCATACCCCAATACTTTTGCCAGGACTTGTTCACAGTTTACTTCACAGCAGCCCTCTGACATATAGGGGTTGCTAACTTTTCCTGCACACAGGTAAGATCCCAATTGGTGCGGCAACCGTCCCCTTACATCTCCCTAAGAAAATCCACATGGCAGGATTGCCCATTCAGGTTTTCTCCCTCTAACAATCTCCTCTTCCTCACAGGGCCCAATGGTCATGGCAAACAGACAGGCACTGGTTCTCCAGGCCACAGGGCAGGTGTCCTCACCCGGCTGGGAGACTAGCTCAGTTCTCATCCGTCAAGATGCACTTAGCAACGATTACTGCATACAGAAATTCTCCAGTGCAGCCATCTTTCTTCAAGATTCCTGTGATCAAGGATTTTTTAGAAGGACTTAATAATGGTTTCCCCCAGTTAGAAAACCTCCTCCTGCTTTGGAATTAAACCTGGTACTGTCAAAGCTAATGGGCCCACCTTTCAAACTGATGCATAAATCAACTTTACAACATTTGTTAGTGAAAACTGTCTTTTTGATAGCCATAACCTCTGCATGTATAGTTAGTGAGTTACATGCTTTGTGATCTTTAGAACCTTTCACAATTTTCCATCATAATATAGAAGTTCTGCATACACATCCTTCCTTTTTACCTACAGTGGTTTCAGATTTTCATAGTAAGCAATCAATCACACTCTCAACATTTTTGCCTTAACCTACTACTGCAGATTAGAGAACTCTGCATTCTCTTGATGTTAAGAGTGCTGTGTTTCTGTTTAGACAGGCGGAAGGTTAACAGGAAGGCAAACCACCTTTTCATAAACTATGGCTCTATGAGACAAGGCTTGGTGGCTTCAAATGCCAAATCTATATCAAGATGGATAGTTTTGTGTATTTCTTTGTGCTACCAAATTGCTAATAAGCCTTTGTCAGGCAAACCTAAAGCTCACTCTACAAGAGGGAAGGCAGCAACAACAACCTGGGTCAGACAAATTCGTAGAAATCTGTAAGGCAGCCACTTGGAGGTCTATACACACATTTACAAGACAATATTGTCTAGACCCAGACACTCAAGCCAAAGCAATGTTCAGGTAGGAATCATTGAGGAATCTGTTGAAATAATTCCATTCTTCTGTTTTAGGGTGTTGGATCACAACAGTGTAGTTATTACAGTTTGTACACATAGGCCATTCACCATATACACCTACTTGTCAGCCGCTGTAGTTTTTTTTTCCTTCAGCTTGCTACTCTATTCAAAGTTGATGACTATCAACCAAGATCCTGCGATGCAGATGGAAAAATTACATTCCTCTAGTCCTAGTTCTCCATTATTAGATCTTTAATAGATCCACATGCTTGAATCTTCCCGCAGTTGATGTGGGAGTCCTACAGTATCACTAGAAAAGCAGTAAATAAAATTACCATATATTAAAATGGAATGGATAGCCACTGCAACAGCACCTATCCATATCCTTTTGTAAAAAAGAACTACATTTGAGCTAAAAACAATCAGACAACAGTGCCTTGAAAAACATTTCAAAGAGAGGCTGAGTCCCTCATATTTTCTACCGCACGTCATGTGACAGGGAGTCTACCTGAGCTCTGCTCAGTTTTTCCTCACATCTCTGATATTTGGAACTATTTACTGTTTACCATGTCGGACTCTTCTAAAAAAAAACAGGACTCTTCAGGTTGTGTGGATCCTGTGATAAGAAGACTTCATTAAGAGGATCCTCAGAAGGACTGTTTATGTTGCTTGTACCCAATGCATAAGGTCAAAGATGGCAAGATTTGTAGAGCCTTTTCAACCAAACCCTTAAAAGACTGGGAGGGTAGTTTGTTAATATCGTTATACAAACTTAAAACCAAATCTAACGTCATCTCTGAGGATCAGGATACTTCAAGCTCTCACATCACTCTTGAAAAACATAAAAAGAGGAAGAGATCACAAGAGTCTCCTGAAAGTAACAAGAAAACCTCCAAAAAGACATGCCATGAATCCTCATAAAGCTCCTCACAAAAAGGAAAGTGTTTATGTCCTACTGATGCTGACTCTGACCTTCCAAAAACCTTAAAACCTGGAAATTCTTCTCCAGACTCCCCCTCCTCAACGGCAGCGCTTTTGAAATCACCGTCAACTAAAAAGTTACCATTGGAATGCGTTCACCTTCCACCGCCAACAAAAGTTTCATTGCGAGCCAAAACTGCGGCGTCAACAGTGGGTACACAAACAATGTCTACATCTTTGATGGGGATCCCTAAAACGTCAATGAATTCCTCGTCAATGATTCCTACACTGTTGCCGACTGTAGGAAAGTACCATCTTGCCTGGCATGTTACCCCCATTTTTCACTGTATATATGTTGTTTTAGTTGTATGTGTCACTGGGACCCTGGTAACCCAGGGCCCCAGTGCTCATAAGTGTGCCTGAACGTGTTACCTGTGTAGTGACTAACTGTCTCACCGAGGCTCTGCTAATCAGAACCTCAGTGGTTATGCTCTCTCATTTCTTCCCAAATTGTCACTAACAGGCTAGTGACCATTTTTACCAATTTACATTGGCTTACTGGAACACCCTTATAATTCCCTAGTATATGGTACTGAGGTACCCAGGGTATTGGGGTTCCAGGAGATCCCTATGGGCTGCAGCATTTCTTTTGCCACCCATAGGGAGCTCTGACAATTCTTACACAGGCCTGCCACTGCAGCCTGAGTGAAATAACGTCCACGTTATTTCACAGCCATTTTACACTGCACTTAAGTAACTTATAAGTCACCTATATGTCTAACCTTTACCTGGTAAAGGTTAGGTGCAAAGTTACTTAGTGTAAGGGCACCCTGGCACTAGCCAAGGTGCCCCCACATTGTTCAGAGCCAATTCCCTGAACTTTGTGAGTGCGGGGACACCATTACACGCGTGCACTACATATAGGTCACTACCTATATGTAGCTTCACAATGGTAACTCCGAATATGGCCATGTAACATGTCTATGATCATGGAATTGCCCCCTCTATGCCATCCTGGCATTGTTGGTACAATTCCATGATCCCAGTGGTCTGTAGCACAGACCCTGGTACTGCCAAACTGCCCTTCCTGGGGTTTCACTGCAGCTGCTGCTGCTGCCAACCCTTCAGACAGGCATCTGCCCTCCTGGGGTCCAGCCAGGCCTGGCCCAGGATGGCAGAACAAAGAACTTCCTCTGAGAGAGGGTGTGACACCCTCTCCCTTTGGAAAATGGTGTGAAGGCAGGGGAGGAGTAGCCTCCCCCAGCCTCTGGAAATGCTTTGTTGGGCACAGATGTGCCCAATTCTGCATAAGCCAGTCTACACCGGTTCAGGGACCCCTTAGCCCCTGCTCTGGCGCGAAACTGGACAAAGGAAAGGGGAGTGACCACTCCCCTGACCTGCACCTCCCCTGGGAGGTGTCCAGAGCTCCTCCAGTGTGCTCCAGACCTCTGCCATCTTGGAAACAGAGGTGCTGCTGGCACACTGGACTGCTCTGAGTGGCCAGTGCCACCAGGTGACGTCAGAGACTCCTTCTGATAGGCTCCTTCAGGTGTTAGTAGCCTATCCTCTCTCCTAAGTAGCCAAACCCTCTTTTCTGGCTATTTAGGGTCTCTGCCTCTGGGGAAACTTTAGATAACGAATGCAAGAGCTCATCCGAGTTCCTCTGCATCTCTCTCTTCACCTTCTGATAAGGAATCGACTGCTGACCGCGCTGGAAGCCTGCAAAACTGCAACATAGTAGCAAAGACGACTACTGCAACTCTGTAACGCTGATCCTGCCGCCTTCTCGACTGTTTTCCTGCTTGTGCATGCTGTGGGGGTAGCCTGCCTCCTCTCTGCACCAGAAGCTCCGAAGAAATCTCCTGTGGGTCGACGGAATCTTCCCCCTGCAACCGCAGGCACCACAAAGCTCCATTACCGGTCCCTTGGGTCTCCTCTCAGCACGACGAGCGAGGTCCCTCGAATCCAGCGACTCTGTCCAAGTGACCCCCCAGTCCAGTGACTCTTCAGTCCAAGTTTGGTGGAGGTAAGTCCTTGCCTCACCTCGCTGGGCTGCATTGCTGGGAACCGCGACTTTGCAGCTACTCCGGCCCCTGTGCACTTCCGGCGGAAATCCTTTGTGCACAGCCAAGCCTGGGTCCACGGCACTCTAACCTGCATTGCACGACTTTCTAAGTTGGTCTCCGGCGACGTGGGACTCCTTTGTGCAACTTCGGCGAGCACCGTTTCACGCATCCTCGTAGTGCCTGTTTCTGGCACTTCTCCGGGTGCTACCGGCTTTAGAGAGGGCTCCTTGTCTTGCTCGAAGTCCCCTCTCTCTGCTGGTCCAATTTGCGACCTCCTGGTCCCTCCTGGGCCTCAGCAGCGTCCAAAAACGCTAACCGCACGATTTGCAGCTAGCAAGGCTTGTTGGCGTTCTTTCGGTGGGAAAACACTTCTGCACGACTCTCCACGGCGAGAGGGATCCGTCCACCAAAGGGGAAGTCTCTAGCCCTTTTCGTTCCTGCAGAAACCTCAGCTTCTTCTGTCCAGTAGAAGCTTCTTTGCACCCGCAGCTGGCATTTCCTGGGCATCTGCCCATCTCCGACTTGCTTGTGACTTTTGGACTTGGTCCCCTTGTTCCACAGGTACCCTAGATTGGAAATCCACAGTTGTTGCATTGCTGGTTTGTGTCTTTCCTGCATTATTCCTCTAACACGACTTCTTGGTCCTTAGGGGAACTTTAGTGCACTTTGCACTCACTTTTCAGGGTCTTGGGGAGGGTTATTTTTCTAACTCTCACTATTTTCTAATAGTCCCAGCGACCCTCTACAAGGTCACATAGGTTTGGGGTCCATTCGTGGTTCGCATTCCACTTTTGGAGTATATGGTTTGTGTTGCCCCTATCCCTATGTTTCCCCATTGCATCCTATTGTAACTATACATTGTTTGCACTGTTTTCTAAGACTATACTGCATATTTTTGCTATTGTGTATATATATCTTGTGTATATTTCCTATCCTCTCACTGAGGGTACACTCTAAGATACTTTGGCATATTGTCATAAAAATAAAGTACCTTTATTTTTAGTATAACTGTGTATTGTGTTTTCTTATGATATTGTGCATATGACACTAGGTGGTACTGTAGTAGCTTCACACGTCTCCTAGTTCAGCCCAAGCTGCTCTGCTAAGCTACCATTATCTATCAGCCTAAGCTGCTAGACACCCTATACACTAATAAGGGATAACTGGGCCTGGTGCAAGGTGCAAGTACCCCTTGGTACTCACTACAAGCCAGTCCAGCCTCCTACATTGGTTGTGCAGCGGTGGGATAAGTGCTTTGAGACTACTTACCACTCTTGTCATTGTACTTTTCATAAGAGAAAAATATACAAAACAAGGTCAGTGTATATACACATAGCCAAAAAGTTTTGCATTTCCTCTTTTCACTCTTTTCTAAGTGCTGAAAAGTACTTCTAAACTTTCAAAAAGTTCTAAAAAGTTTAAAAAGTTTTTTTCTCTGTCTTTCTAAAAGCTCTGACAATTTTTTTTTCTTTGACTATCACTTTAACTCTCTCTAAAAATGTCTGGCACAGGCCAAAATGTTGATCTGTCCAAACTTGCATATGATCACCTTAGCTGGAAAGGAGCAAGGAGTCTCTGCATAGAGAGAGGTTTGAGTGTAGGGAAGAATCCTTCCTTAGAACTGTTAATTAACATGCTTAGAGTACAGGATAAGGCCATAAGTGCCCAATCTGTTGACAAAGTAGCTAATGGTTCTCAATCTGATACAGGGACTCCCCCAGGAAAAGATTCAGGAAAGAAACTTCCTAGCCTGCCCATTACTAGACAGTCTAGCATAGTTGGTAATGATGATGAGCCACACCATATAAATAGTGTTGTCTCACATCATAGCAAAAGCATTTATTCTCACCATACTGGTAGTGATGTTTCTGTTAGCCAAGCTGTTAGGGTGGCTTCTGTAAGGGACAGGTCTCCTTCTGTCCATTCTCACCATACTTCTGTTTCAAGGCATGTCCCTCCCACCCACCCTGATGACAGATTGTTAGAAAGGGAGCTCAATAGATTGAGAGTGGAACAAACCAGACTGAAGCTCAAGAAGCAACAGCTGGATTTGGATAGACAGACTTTAGAAGTAGAGAAGGAGAGACAGAAACTGGGTTTAGAAACCCATGGTGGCAGCAGCAGTATTCCCCATAGTCATCCTGCAAAAGAGCATGATTCCAGGAATCTGCATAAGATAGTTCCCCCTTATAAGGAGGGGGATGACATTAACAAATGGTTTGCTGCACTTGAGAGGGCCTGTGTTGTACAGGATGTCCCTCAAAGGCAGTGGGCTGCTATCCTATGGCTATCATTTAGTGGAAAAGGTAGGGATAGGCTCCTTACTGTGAAAGAAAATGATGCTAATAATTTCCAAGTTCTTAAGAATGCACTCCTGGATGGTTATGGCTTAACCACTGAACAGTACAGGATAAAGTTCAGAGAGACCAAAAAGGAGTCTTCACAAGACTGGGTTGATTTCATTGACCATTCAGTGAAGGCCTTGGAGGGGTGGTTACATGGCAGTAAGGTTACTGACTTTGAAAGCCTGTATAACTTGATCCCGAGAGAGCATATTCTTAATAATTGTGTGTCTGATTTGTTGCACCAGTACTTGGTGGACTCTGATCTGACCTCTCCCCAAGAATTGGGAAAGAAGGCAGACAAATGGGTCAGAACAAGAGTGAACATAAAAGTTCATACAGGGGGTGACAAAGATGGCAACAAAAAGAAAGATGGTAAGTCTTCTGACAAGGGTGGGGACAAATCTAAAAATGAGTCTTCATCAGGCCCACAAAAAAACTCTGGTGGGGGTGGTGGGCCCAAATCCTCTTTTAATCAGAACAAGGAAAAGAAACCATGGTGCTATTTATGTAAAATAAAAGGCCATTGGACAACAGATCCCAGTTGTCCAAAGAAAGGCACCAAGCCTCCTACCACTACAACCTCTACTGCTACACCTAGTGTCCCTACTAATAGCAGTGGTGGTGGGAGCAAACCTACTAATAGCCAATCCAAGGGAGTAGCTGGGCTCACTTTTGGTAACTTAGTTGGGGTTGGCCTTGTTAGGGAGGCCACAGAGGCTGTGTTAGTCTCTGAGGGGGCTATTGATTTAGCCACCTTAGTTGCTTGTCCCCTTAATATGGATAAGTACAAGCAACTACCCCTAATAAATGGTGTTGAGGTTCAGGCCTACAGGGACACTGGGGCCAGTGTGACTATGGTCATAGAAAAACTGGTCCACCCTGAACAACACCTACTTGGTCACCAGTACCAAGTAACCGATGCTCACAACAACACACTTAGCCACCCCATGGCTGTTGTTAATCTCAACTGGGGGGGGGGTTACTGGTCCAAAGAAAGTTGTGGTAGCCAGGCAGGGGAAGATTCAGTCGACCCACAGGAGATTTCTTCGGAGCTTCTGGTGCAGAGAGGAGGCAGGCTACCCCCACAGCATGCACAAGCAGGAAAACAGTCGAGAAGGCGGCAGGATCAGCGTTACAGAGTTGCAGTAGTCGTCTTTGCTACTATGTTGCAGTTTTGCAGGCTTCCAGCGCGGTCAGCAGTCGATTCCTTATCAGAAGGTGAAGAGAGAGATGCAGAGGAACTCGGATGAGCTCTTGCATTCGTTATCTAAAGTTTCCCCAGAGGCAGAGACCCTAAATAGCCAGAAAAGAGGGTTTGGCTACTTAGGAGAGAGGATAGGCTACTAACACCTGAAGGAGCCTATCAGAAGGAGTCTCTGACGTCACCTGGTGGCACTGGCCACTCAGAGCAGTCCAGTGTGCCAGCAGCACCTCTGTTTCCAAGATGGCAGAGGTCTGGAGCACACTGGAGGAGCTCTGGACACCTCCCAGGGGAGGTGCAGGTCAGGGGAGTGGTCACTCCCCTTTCCTTTGTCCAGTTTCGCGCCAGAGCAGGGGCTAAGGGGTCCCTGAACCGGTGTAGACTGGCTTATGCAGAATTGGGCACATCTGTGCCCAACAAAGCATTTCCAGAGGCTGGGGGAGGCTACTCCTCCCCTGCCTTCACACCATTTTCCAAAGGGAGAGGGTGTCACACCCTCTCTCAGAGGAAGTTCTTTGTTCTGCCATCCTGGGCCAGGCCTGGCTGGACCCCAGGAGGGCAGATGCCTGTCTGAGGGGTTGGCAGCAGCAGCAGCTGCAGTGAAACCCCAGGAAGGGCAGTTTGGCAGTACCAGGGTCTGTGCTACAGACCACTGGGATCATGGAATTGTACCAACAATGCCAGGATGGCATAGAGGGGGCAATTCCATGATCATAGACATGTTACATGGCCATATTCGGAGTTACCATTGTGAAGCTACATATAGGTAGTGACCTATATGTAGTGCACGCGTGTAATGGTGTCCCCGCACTCACAAAGTTCAGGGAATTGGCTCTGAACAATGTGGGGGCACCTTGGCTAGTGTCAGGGTGCCCTCACACTAAGTAACTTTGCACCTAACCTTTACCAGGTAAAGGTTAGACATATAGGTGACTTATAAGTTACTTAAGTGCAGTGTAAAATGGCTGTGAAATAACGTGGACGTTATTTCACTCAGGCTGCAGTGGCAGGCCTGTGTAAGAATTGTCAGAGCTCCCTATGGGTGGCAAAAGAAATGCTGCAGCCCATAGGGATCTCCTGGAACCCCAATACCCTGGGTACCTCAGTACCATATACTAGGGAATTATAAGGGTGTTCCAGTAAGCCAATGTAAATTGGTAAAAATGGTCACTAGCCTGTTAGTGACAATTTGGAAAGAAATGAGAGAGCATAACCACTGAGGTTCTGATTAGCAGAGCCTCAGTGAGACAGTTAGTCACTACACAGGTAACACATTCAGGCACACTTATGAGCACTGGGGCCCTGGGTTACCAGGGTCCCAGTGACACATACAACTAAAACAACATATATACAGTGAAAAATGGGGGTAACATGCCAGGCAAGATGGTACTTTCCTACACAACCCCCCCCCCCCAAACGAAGGACAATAAGACTAGCCATGACCTGATGAGTCTTCATTGTCTAAGTGGAAATATCTGGAGAGTCCATCTGCATTGGAGTGGCTACTCCCAGGTCTATGTTCCACTGTATAGTCCATTCCCTGTAGGGATATGGACCACCTCAACAATTTAGGATTTTCACCTTTCATTTGTTTTAGCCAAAGTAGAGGTTTGTGGTCTGTCTGAACAATGAAGTGAGTGCCAAACAGGTATGGCCTCAACTTCTTCAGAGCCCAGACCACAGCAAAGGCCTCCCTCTCAATGGCAGACCAACGCTTTTCTCTAGGGGTCAACCTCCTACTAATAAAAGCAACAGGTTGATCCTGGCCCTCAGAATTAAGTTGTGATAGGACTGCCCCTACTCCTAATTCAGATGCATCAGTTTGGACATAGAATTTTTTAGAGTAACAAGGGCTTTTCAGGACAGGTGCAGAGCACATGGCCTGCTTCAGCTCCTCAAAAGCTTTCTGACAGTTTGCTGTCCATAATACCTTTTTAGGCATTTTCTTGGATGTGAGGTCATTAAGAGGGGCTGCCATGGAGCCATAGTTCTTAATGAACCTCCTGTAATACCCAGTGAGGCCTAGGAAGGCTCTCACCTGAGTCTGAGTGGTAGGGGGAACCCAATCAATAATTGTTTGGATTTTCACCTGAAGTGGTGCAATCTGTTCCCCACCAACAAGGTGTCCCAGATAAACCACCTTACCCTGCCCTATCTGGCACTTTGAAGCCTTGATAGTGAGGCCTGCCTTTTGCAGGGCCTCCAAAATTTTCCATAGGTGGACCAGGTGATCATCCCAGCTGGAGCTAAAGACAGCTATATCGTCCAAATATGCTTCACTGAAAGCTTCCAGCCCTTGCAGAACTGTGTTCACCAACCTCTGAAAAGTGGCAGGTGCATTTTTCAAACCAAAAGGCATTACAGTAAACTGGTAATGTCCTCCAATGGTAGAAAATGCAGTCTTGGGTTTAGCATCTTCTGACAATTTGATCTGCCAATACCCTGCAGTCAAATCAAAAGTGCTTAGATACTTGGCAGATGCCAGTGTATCTATGAGCTCATCTGCCCTGGGTATAGGGTGAGCATCAGTTTTGGTTACCAAGTTGAGACCTCTATAGTCTACACAAAACCGCATTTCCTTCTTTCCATCTTTGGAATGGGGTTTTGGTACCAGTACCACAGGAGAAGCCCATGGACTGTCAGAGTGCTCAACTACTCCTAGTTCTAACATTTTCTGGACCTCTTGCTTTATGCAGTCCCTGACATGGTCAGGCTGCCTATAGATCTTACTTTTGACAGGTAAACTGTCTCCAGTATCTATAGTGTGCTCACACCAAGAAGTGGTACCTGGCACAGTAGAGAAGAGTTCAGAGAATTGATCTAGGAGATTTATGCAATTATCTTTCTGCTCAGCAGTAAGACAATCAGCCAAAACTACACCTTCCACAAGAGCATCTTGTTCTGTGGAAGAGAAGGGATCAGGTAGAGGATCACTGTCTTCTTCCTGTCCCTCATCAGTTGCCATGAGCAGGGTGAGATCAGCCCTGTCATAGTAGGGTTTCAGGCGGTTGACATGGAGCACCCTAAGGGGACTCCTGGCAGTGCCTAAGTCAACTAAATAGGTGACTTCTCCCTTCTTTTCAACAATTGTGTGGGGACCACTCCATTTATCTTGGAGTGCTCTTGGGGCCACAGGCTCCAAGACCCACACTTTCTGCCCTGGTTGGTACTGAACCAAAACAGCCTTCTGATCATGCCATTGCTTCTGGAGCTCTTGGCTGGCCTGAAGGTTTTTACTGGCCTTTTTCATGTACTCAGCCATCCTTGATCTGAGGCCAAGTACATAATCCACAATATCCTGTTTAGGAGCTTTTAAAGGTTGTTCCCAACCCTCCTTTACAAGTGTGAGTGGACCCCTAACAGGGTGTCCAAAAAGAAGTTCAAAGGGGCTGAAGCCCACTCCTTTCTGGGGTACCTCCCTGTAGGCAAAAAGGAGGCATGGTAGAAGGATATCCCATCTCCTGCGGAGTTTTTCAGGGAGACCCATAATCATGCCTTTGAGAGTTTTATTAAATCTCTCCACCAGTCCATTTGTTTGTGGATGATAGGGTGTTGTGAACTTGTACGTTACACCACACTCCTTCCACATGGCCTTTAAGTATGCAGACATGAAATTGCTTCCCCTGTCTGATACTACTTCCTTTGGGAAGCCCACCCTGGAAAATATTCCCAGGAGGGCCTTTGCCACTGCAGGTGCTGTAGTGGTCCTTAAAGGAATTGCTTCAGGATATCTTGTGGCATGGTCCACTACCACTAAGATAAATCTATTGCCTGAAGCAGTAGGAGGGTCAAGGGGGCCAACTATGTCAACCCCTACCCTTTCAAAGGGAACCCCAACCACAGGCAGTGGAATAAGGGGTGCCTTTGGGGTGCCACCTGTCTTGCCACTGGCTTGACAGGTTTCACAGGACTTACAAAATTCCTTTGTGTCCTCAGACATCCTAGGCCAATGAAACAGGGGAACAAGTCTGTCCCAAGTTTTCATTTGACCCAGGTGCCCAGCTAGGGGAATGTCATGTGCCAGGGTTAGGAGGAACTTTCTGTACTCCTGAGGAATCACTAATCTCCTGGCAGCTCCAGGTTTAGGATCCCTATGCTCAGTGTACAAGAGGTTGTCCTCCCAGTAAACTCTGTGAGAGTCACTGACATCCCCATTAGCCTGTTTGACAGCTTGCTGTCTGAGACCCTCTAATGTGGGACAGGTTTGCTGTGCCACACTCAGCTCCTCTCTGGCAGGCCCCCCTTCACCCAAAAGCTCAGCAGTGTCTGCTTTCAGCTCCTCTGGTGTAGGTTCTGCACAGGGAGGGAATTCTTCTTCCTCAGAAGTTGAATCCACTGTAGAGGGAGGGATAGTAGGAAGTGGTTTGCTTCTACTAGCCCTAGCTTTAGGGAGCACTTGGTCCATTCTTCCAGGATCCAAGCTTCCCTGTCCTTTTTGCTTTTTGGCCTGAGCCCTTGTCAAAGCAAAAATATGCCCTGGGATGCCCAGCATTGCTGCATGGGCCTCCAACTCCACATCTGACCAAGCTGATGTCTCCAAATCATTTCCTAGTAGACAGTCTACAGGCACCAAAAAGCTGCATTACCGGTCCCTTGGGTCTCCTCTCAGCACGACGAGCGAGGTCCCTCGAATCCAGCGACTCTGTCCAAGTGACCCCCACAGTCCAGTGACTCTTCAGTCCAAGTTTGGTGGAGGTAAGTCCTTGCCTCACCTCGCTGGGCTGCATTGCTGGGAACCGTGACTTTGCAGCTACTCCGGCCCCTGTGCACTTCCGGCGGAAATCCTTTGTGCACAGCCAAGCCTGGGACCACGGCACTCTAACCTGCATTGCACGACTTTCTAAGTTGGTCTCCGGCGACGTGGGACTCCTTTGTGCAACTTCGGCGAGCACCGTTTCACGCATCCTCGTAGTGCCTGTTTCTGGCACTTCTCCGGGTGCTACCGGCTTCAGAGAGGGCTCCTTGTCTTGCTCGACGTCCCCTCTCTCTGCTGGTCCAATTTGCGACCTCCTGGTCCCTCCTGGGCCTCAGCAGCGTCCAAAAACGCTAACCGCACGATTTGCAGCTAGCAAGGCTTGTTGGCATTCTTTCGGTGGGAAAACACTTCTGCACGACTCTCCACAGCGAGAGGGATCCGTCCACCAAAGGGGAAGTCTCTAGCCCTTTTCGTTCCTGCAGAAACCTCAGCTTCTTCTGTCCAGTAGAAGCTTCTTTGCACCCGCAGCTGGCATTTCCTGGGCATCTGCCCATCTCCGATTTGCTTGTGACTTTTGGACTTGGTCCCCTTGTTCCACAGGTACCCTAGATTGGAAATCCACAGTTGTTGCATTGCTGGTTTGTGTCTTTCTTGCATTATTCCTCTAACACGACTTCTTGGTCCTTAGGGGAACTTTAGTGCACTTTGCACTCACTTTTCAGGGTCTTGGGGAGGGTTATTTTTCTAACTCTCACTATTTTCTAATAGTCCCAGCGACCCTCTACAAGGTCACATAGGTTTGGGGTCCATTCGTGGTTCGCATTCCACTTTTGGAGTATATGGTTTGTGTTGCCCCTATCCCTATGTTTCCCCATTGCATCCTATTGTAACTATACATTGTTTGCACTGTTTTCTAAGACTATACTGCATATTTTTGCTATTGTGTATATATATCTTGTGTATATTTCCTATCCTCTCACTGAGGGTACACTCTAAGATACTTTGGCATATTGTCATAAAAATAAAGTACCTTTATTTTTAGTATAACTGTGTATTGTGTTTTCTTATGATATTGTGCATATGACACTAGGTGGTACTGTAGTAGCTTCACACGTCTCCCAGTTCAGCCCAAGCTGCTCTGCTAAGCTACCATTATCTATCAGCCTAAGCTGCTAGACACCCTATACACTAATAAGGGATAACTGGGCCTGGTGCAAGGTGCAAGTACCCCTTGGTACTCACTACAAGCCAGTCCAGCCTCCTACACCGACCACCACACTGTCGACAACCACCACATCGTCGACTACCATCACATCGTCGACGATGACAAAACCGCCAACAAAGACAACCTTGTCGACGCTTCTAGCTATTTCATCATCAGCAGCACAATTATCACTGCCGCTACCGTCGATGAAGCCTTCATCTATGCCATCATCACTTACAATAAAGAGGCCTTCAACCTTGCCAGTTACTCATGTGTTAGCATTGTCGGTGTTCTCGTCGACAGCCCCGTCGACCAGGCATTTTCTTCAGGATCCTCCCCAAATATTACCATAGCCTCTTTTTTTGGGAGAGTCAGATGATGATGTTTTATTTGTCCCAGCACATAGTGTGTCTCAGCTTTGTGTAAAATATCACAAAGATGAGGACAAGTATGATGGCTATTATACTCAGGAGTTCCACAAACTGTCGCGCCGCCGTGTGCGGCACGAGCCAAACATCCCCAGCCTGCTGTGCACAGTACGAGGCCCCAAATTGGGCATGGGGCCTCGTTCTTAGCACGATGTGCTTTCATGCAGGTCTGACCTCCCCCACTCACCTGTTCTTCTTCTCTTCTTCTTTTTCTGTCTCTTCATTGTGCCTTCCTTTATGTTTTTTCCTTTTCCCATATTACCCCTCTCTTCCCAGCATGCCTTCATTCCCTACTCTCTATGGCTCCTAGTCCATTATGTTCTATGTGTTTTTCCCTATCTAAGATGGTGTCCTTGTACTTCCTGTTGGTCGCTTTCTGCTTTTTGGTATTTAGGGGCTGTGATTCTTTCTCTCCTTGCGCTGCAACACTTTCTGTTTGGATGGTGTCTTCGCTCCTGCTTTCTCGTATTCGATACTGGCTCACGTCTGTTACAGTGTTTTTTCCTGTACTTTGCTCTTGTATTTACCTATTCATTTTGCTCCTGTTTCAGGAACCTTTCCTTTTTGGAGGTTTTTTCCCCTTTCAGGGTTTTTTTCCCTCTGGCACTACTTCTGAAGGACACGGCCTGCTCTTGGCGTTTCCATTGTCTGCAGCACTGTGGCTACCAGAAAGAGTCGCCCCTACCTGGGCCAATGGCGAACATTCAGGAACAAGATCCTCACCACTCGTTCTGCGGACTCCAGTTTAAAGCAGCGTGTAAGTCGTGACACAAACAGTATTGTACTACAAAACCCAGCAATATATGGGCCGCATTCATGAGTTCATGGTTCAGCTTCCTGTAGCATTGCTGCAGGACTTACTTGCCATGTTGCAGGACTACTGCACCTGCTTTACCTCACCTGAGGGAGCACTACCACCCCCTCCACCACTACCATCTTCACCTCTCATGCCTCCTCCCATGCCTAGAATGACACCAGCCTCGCACTTTTCCGTGCCACCAAGGCATGACCCGTTATTCTCTGATAAAAGCGTGGATGCCTTGAAGGAGAGAACTGCTACTTGGTTTCAGCTTCCTATGATGGTTATGGAGTCTGGCTTCTTTCTTTACGATTTTAAGGATCAGTCAAAAGAACAGTGAGGGTGATCCCTATAATTGATCCTATATGGGAAGAAGGCTTGAAGATAATGAAAGCACCAGCTATGGTTATCACAGTCCTTCCCAGGACTGACAAAAAATAGAAGGCCACTGACAACGCGTTTGCATGTTTGTTGGGACATCCAAAACCAGACTCTGTAATCACCCAGGCTGCGCAGTGAAGATCAAAAAATCCATCCACGCCTATCACTTCACCTCCTGACAAGGAAGCTAGGTGACTGGATAATATTGGCAAAAAATTCACTACCATTTCACGTACTACAGTGTGCGTAGCCAATGCCTTAGCGATATTGAGGCGATACAACTTCCAGATGCGGTCAGTCATTGCATCATATTTAGATCTCCTACCAGAAGATAAAAAACAAGAGGTACGGAAAATATTAATGGAATGAGAAAGATCCGCTTCTGAAATCATTGGTGCATTTATGGAAATAGCTTCTCTTGCATTTCGTTAGTTTGCTGGTGCCACCGTTCTTCGATGCCAAGGTTGGCTTAAAGCTACCACATTTCGCCCTAAAGTACAGAGCAAAATCCTGGAAATACCTTTTGACGGCAATACGCTTTTTGAAAAGCACATAAATTACCCCTTGCAGGCCATTAAGGCAGATAAAGATACGCTAGGCCCTTGAGAACTCTCCAGTACAGGAAGACACCTCTTTGTGGAGTTCGTGGTTGAGAAACCTACTGCTTTCATGGGAGCTTTCAAAGATACCAACTTCAGACTTACCAATTATTTCACCCCACCTTCCAACAGCACCAAGCTTATCATACACCACCACAACCTGCATTCTCCAGACATCAGCCCAGACATAAACAACCTGCACAATCCAGAGACACTGTCAGAAAACAGTGACAATCCTGTGGAGCCTGCCAAAAGTTCCCTTTACCCTACCACTCAGATAAGCACACATCACTTGCTATTACTACTAAAGACAACAAATTACAACGGACAAGTGGATCCTGGATATAATAAAATATGGCCATACTCTGGAGTTTGTTCAAGTTCCACCTCCTCATCTGCCACAAAGATCACTTCGTCCCATCTCCACTTGCTCAGGAAAGAAGCAGCCATCATGCTACAAAAAGATGCCATAGAAAAAGTTCCACACTCTGAAAGAGGAATAGGTTTCTATTCTCGCTTTTTTCCAGTAAAGAAAAAGTTGGGAAAATGGCATCCCATTCTGGACCTCACAAAACTCAACAAGTACTTGCAGAAAAATTCCTTCCGTATGGTCACTTTCCAGAAGATACTGCAACTACTCGGCCACACAGATTTTATGACCAACCTTGGTGTGCAAGATGCATACTTCCGCCTCCCTATCCATTCCTAACATCAAAAGCTTCTCCGCTTTACTGTGGCAGGTGTTCACTATCAGTTCAAAGTCCTACCTTTCGGCCTCCGCTCAGCTCCCCGAGTTTTCACCAAATGCTTCGCCCCGTTAGCAGCACATCTAAGGCTAAAGGGTCTGCTGCTTATTCCGTATCTCGATGACTGGTTTGTAAAAGCGCCATCTCTTCGGCAGGCTTCAGAAGTCACGTCAACCTGCCTGCAACTGTTTCGCTCTGTGGGACTCACAGTCAATTACCAAAAGTCTGTTCTGTCACCCTCTCAGAGGATAACTTTTCTCAGGGCAACTCTGGACACCCTACAAGACAAGGCATTCTTGTCCGCAGAGAGACAAAGGAGTATTATGCCGCTGGCTCACTATTTGTCCAGAAAAAAAGTTTGTTTCTGTCCATCACCTCAACTCTTTTCTCAGCATGATGTCCTGAGCCATTCTCATGGTGCCTCATGCACGTCTCAGAATGAGACAGTTCCAAGAACAGCTAGCCAAACAATGGCTGCAAGTGATTGGATAATTCGACGACCTAATTCGGATCACTCTGGGCATGAAAAAGGCACTCCTTTGGTGGCAGTCTTCCAACAATCTTCTTGCAGGGCTAACATTCTTCTCTCCACTTCCAGATTTAATTCTCACCATGGATGCCTCACTGGAAATATGGGGAGCCCATCTTCAGGATCTCCAAATTAGGGGCAGATGGAGTGTTTCACTTTCCAAAATACACATCAATTTCCTAGAATTGAGAGCCAGTCATTCCTTCTGAGGATACAAGAGTCTTGTGTCCTCATACACAACACCACCTGCATGCATTACCTCAACAAGCAGGGAGGTAAGAAGTCTCACATTTTATCTCTAGAAGCTCAAAGTATCTGGAAATGGGTCCTACTACACTGCATCTTCATCAAGGCGGAAAATCTTCCAGCTGTAAGGAACAATCTAGCAGATACCCTGAGCTAGACCTGCCACGAGTGGAAACTCAATCAGCCGATTCTCATCTCCATATTCCAGAGGTGGGGCACACCGAAGTTAGATCTCTTTGCATCTCAAGGGAACCAAAAATGCTGGGTTTCTGCCTCAAAGAGGGTCATAGGGGAATGCATTTTGGATAAGATGATCAGGGTTCTTTACTTACGCTTTTCCTCCATACTGTCTTATCTCCAGGCATCTCATGAAAATGAAGGGAGAACCGTACCGCGTGATCCTCCACCAGCACTGGTTCACGGAGCTCCTTCTGTCCAAACCCTATCGTCTTCCAGTAACAATAACCCCAGAGACCACCATGAGCAAGGGGCAGATCTTCCACCTGCATCCACCTCCCTCCAACTGCATGCATGGCTCCTGAATTCAATGACTTCAAGGATTTAGAAATCCCTCAGGATTGCAGGTAAATGTTATCCAGGGTGAGAGCTGAATCCACTAGCAAATCTTATAGATTAAATGGAAGCTTTTTTGTTCTTGGTGTCTACGAAACAAAATCCACCCTCTTAATTCATCACCAGAACAAATTGTGCCTTGCCTGCTCTCTCTGGCTAGATCAGGACTGGTACATTTGTCTGTAAAGGTTGCTTCTGTAAAGGTTCACCTCGCTGCTATCTCTCGTTACAGACTAATTTCCTAATTTGCTGCAGTATTCTCAGTAGAAAATGCTTTCATTTTTCCATTTAAATTCCATCAAGGTGCCATTCAGAGGTGCCACACTTTTGGCATGAATTCAGAATGTTAGCACTCTAGTTGCTCATTAGAACACAGTAAAGCTACTGATCACCAGGGAGTTTACTGGCAGCCTGCATGTTTCAGTCTTAATGTCAGAATGTTTTGATTAAATAGAGGAGGGAGATATTTGAGAACCCGCTTTAAACGTTTCCTAATTTTTCTTCAGTATTGAATCTTTCATAGCTTCACATGCTTGAATCTTCCCCGTCATGTACACCGTGCACCATGATATTTTAAGATAGTACATTAACAGGCCATAGAAAATCAATTGACATTGTTAACCAATTCACATTGTTTTAATAGACCCAAACTTCAGCCAATCAGAGGCTGGACCCATGACCACATCACCCCTGCAGAGCCACTATACCTCGGATTTCTAACCGCACGTCATGTGTGAGGAAGTCTCCCGAGCTACAATTAGTGAACTTTTTACCTCTCTTCTACTATTCAGGACCAGTTGGAGTCATTGTTGCAGTACTGTGCTTTATTTATTTTATTTTATTTTTACATGGCTGAGAGGCCTAAAAAAAGGCTTTTCAGAACAAGTAGATCCTGTGGATCACAAGTAGTGCTTTTATTGCCACCATCATAACCATGTGCCCAAGGACTGTAAACACTGCAGAACGTTTCCTGCAAAAACTCTTAAAGACAGGGAAGCCACATTGCTGTTATGGCTGCAAAAGAAAGAAAAATCCAGGTCATTCTGGATATGAGGAGGAGGAAAGTCCTAGTATCACCTTTTAGGAGCACAAACTTAAAAATGAGAGCTCAACCTCATCTATGAAAGACTCTAAAAGGTTGAAAACTGGAGATAAGGACCTGTCTAAGAAAACAGAACAGAGGAAATCTTTCACATCATTGTCTCCTGTCTGTCACTCCTCAAAAAACATCCTTGTCAACGATGGTGAGACCGTCAATGGACCCATTGACGGGAAAAGCAGCTTCAGCAAAGAATTAGTCAATGGATATTTCTTCTGTAAAGACAGACATGTCGACGTCAACAACTACAACCACTACTGCTTTGTTGACACCAGCTCTGATGACCACCACCACCTCATCATTGACAGCAACGATGGCCACCCCCATCGATGACCGCCTCGTCAACGGCCGCTCTGTCGACAGCCACAGTTTCATCTGCTTTGTTGAAGGCAGTGTTCAATTCACCATCAACGAGACTAGTGTCGACAACAATAACAATCACAAAGAAAATCTCATAATTGATGCTGGAACAAAAAAGACAAAGTTAGTCTCTGACCAACTAGAACCAGTTTGCCATCTCCCAGCAAGATATCCATACTGTATCCTTTCCATGTTCTAGACTCTGAGGAATCAGAAGGTAAGGGTATTTTGGGTCTGCATAGAGCCCTTCACAGCTGCGTGTGAAATATCAGAACTCTGAGGACGATGGTGACAATCATGACAAAGACACTTACAGTTACTTGGAAGGTGACTACTTTTTTACAACCTGCAAGCAGCACAGATACAACTCTTTTCAAGAGCACTACACTTACAATGAGCAAGAAGAGTAGGAGAAACAACCTGTGCAGCAAGATACCACTGAAGTGCCTATTTCACTGGTATCTGACTTGAGGCATATGCTCAATGATTATTATAAGCACTTCCCAGATTTGCATGTGCCAGTCCCTCTCACTCCGGGAAGTATGGTCCCACCTGTTGTACATAACTTACCTGCAACTCCTGTACCAGAAAAGGTTAGAGAAAACATGGTAGAAATTCCCACGATAACCATCAGGGATGACTACATACACAGTGATCAGGATGACCAACCTGGGGAAGGAGACTTGCTTAAGGACCCAGGTACACCTGGTCACAAATGAGATGATTACATTGCGCCTTCATCTTCTTTACCTACACCATCTTCAGCTCGATTCACGCCCGAGAATATTGGGGGATTCCATGAAGTAATGGAAGGTGCTTCCAAGAGGTTTGATATGCCTATTTCAGTTAAGCAAACAGAGTGTTTTGTCTGTGACTTTAAAGAGTCTATGAGAAGATGTGTTTGTTCCATCCCAATTGGCAATCATATTTGGGAGTAAGGTCTAAAATTAATGAAAAATCCAGCATCGGTCACGGCTGTGGACCCACGGATGGACAAGAAATATAAGGGCCCAGATTCCTCAACAGCCTGCTTAATAGGTAATTCTACAGCGGATTCAGTAGTAATGCAAGCAGCTCAAAGAGGTTTAAGGAACCCACCTGCCCCTTGTTCAGCGCCGCCAGAGGGTTCATTAGACAACATAGGCAAACGTTTTGCAGAAATGTCGGCCATCTCCATCAGATCATAAAGTGCATTAGCCATTCTAGCTGAATATGACAGGCAAATGTGGTCAGATCTTGCTTTGCTTCTTGATCACTTGCCGGAGGGCTAAATAAAGGAAGCAAAGGAGATTCTGCAGGAAGGTGCCAGGGCTTCCTCTGAGATCATTAACGCAGCAATTAGTGTATCTTCAGTCTGCCTTTAGACAAATGGCAGATGCAGCAGTCCTGCGCAGACAAGGATGACTAAAAGCCACATCATTTCACCCTGAGGTACAGGCTAAAATATTGGACATGCCGTTCAGTGGGGATAATTTGTTCAGGAAACATGTGGATAATGCCCTTTAGGCAATCAAGCGGACACCGATACAGTACGTTCCCTAAGCACACAACAGAAACGTTTTCAACCCTTTCATGGTGGAAGAGAAAGATACCAGCTGCACCCACGACAGGGTTTTAGACCACAATATGCCAGACAATATCACCAGTACAGAGGCTTCGAAGCTGTATATACTAGACAGCCAGATAGAAAAAGACTGTCAATGGGAGGAAAAGGACAGGACTCTACAAGAAGACAGTGACATTTCTACAAAACGTCCCCTTGCACCACCACAGCCAGCATCTCAACCATCGCCTCTCAGTTTTTCTCAGTCTATGGGAGAGTATTACCAACAACAAATTGGATGTCATGTGTCAAGGTCAAAATCCGGAATTCCTGCAAAAGCCCCTTACCATCCGCCATGCAAAAGAGAACATCAGCATCTTTCTCGCCTAAAAAAGGACACTTCAGATCTTCTTTTAAAGGGAGCTATAGAAGAAGTACCTTTCAGCCTACGTGGAAGAGGATTTTATTCAAACGTCTTCCTATTAAAGCAAAAGTCTGGGAAATGGAGGCAAGTCATGGATCGCAGAAAACTAAACAAATACATAAAAAAGCAACCCTTTTGCATGCTCTCATTGCAGGCGATCCTTCTCATGATCAACAAAGAAGGTTTCATGACGTCTTTGGATCTTCTAGACGCATATTTCCACATACCCATACACAGAGGTCATTGTCAATTCTTAAGGTTCATGGTGGCGGGTGCCACTATCAATTCAAAGTACTCATTTCATGCTACAGTCGGCCCCAAGGGTTTTCACAAAGTGTAAGAAGGCGGGGTCACCTGGATAACTGGTTAATCAAAGGTCCAACATTCCATGCTGCAAGAGACTCTACTTTAGCTTCTCAGCAGCTATTAAAGTCTTTGGGGATTCAGCTAAATGTGGAAAAGTTATTTCTCACTCCAAGTCATTCACTTTCCTAGGGCCCATCCTAGACACTACTGTAGTCAAAGCTTAATTAACTATGGAAAGGATACAAAAAATAATATATTTGGCCTCTTCCTCGCTGTAAAGAAGGTCAGTTTCAGCGAGTATGTACAAATCAATGTTGGGGATGCTATCCTCATGAACTCATAATTCCAAACTGTTGTATAAGGATGAGACCACTACATTAACAGCTGGATGCTCAGTGAGTGCAGAGCCAAGGATCGTTTGAGGTAAAAATCAGATCACCTCTACCATGATGAAAGCTCTGGCATGGTAGAGAAGGGAAAACAACATACCCAGTTTCATAATGATAACGGATGCTTGCTTCATTAGAAGGCTGGGGAACGCATCTTCAGGAGCTGCAAATCTCCAGAAAATGGTCCTCCAAAGAAGCTCAGATGCACATCAATCTCTTACAGTTGAAAGCTGTGTTCCTGGGCCTCCAGTTATTTCCTCCCAGAATCAGCAGCTCATCTGTCCCAGTCAGAATGGACAACAACACCACTATGTTTTACCTAGCCAAGCAAGGTGACACAAGGACACACACCCTTTTATCTCAGGCCCAGCAGATTTGGGAATGGTTACTAAAACACAACATATCACTAAAGGTGGAGCATGTCCCAGGCATAGACAGTGTACAGGTGAATTGTCTCAGCAGGGCAACTGCTCAATGCCACAAGCTGGATTTAGATTAAAAATAAAAACAGCTGCTTCTGTTCTTCAAAAAATGGGGCACACCAAATATATATATATATTTGAAACTCTTATCCAACACGAAGTGCCAAACATTTGCAAGCAGATTTTCATAGCAAGGGTCTTGGGGAAATGCGCTCCAGATTGGATGGGAACGTTTTCCTATGCCTTTCCACCCTTCCCTCTCATCCCCAGGGTGCTGAGCAAGATGAAGAAGGAGCCATGTCGTCTCATTCTAATAGTCCCAGCTTGGCCAAGACAATACTGGTACATGGAGCTGCTCCTGCTGTCGATATTCCTGCCCATACATTTCCAGACGAAGAGCAATCTAATCTCAATTAACAGCAGGCAGATCTTGCATCCTCAGATACAGTCTCTCAATTTATCAGCATGGCACCTCACGAGCCTTAGGTCGGATCCCTAGTTATACCAGCGGAATGCAGATCCATACTGGAACAGGGGAGAGCTTTTTCCACAAATGCATCTTACAGTGCAAAATGTAAGAGATTTTGTTATTGGTGTATCGAAAATTACATTCATACTTTTTATTTTTCCCGAGAGCAGATATTACTTTATCTTCTACACTTGGTGAAGTAAGGCTTAATGCACTCTTCCTTCAGGGTGCATTTAGCAGCAATCTCCAGATTCCGTAGAAAAACTAGTGAAGTCTCGCTCTGGTCCTGCAGGCCAGTCAGAGAATTCATGAAAGGCCTTTTCTGGGCCTTCCCACCGATAAAACCACTGGCTACAACCTGGCAGTTGAATATGTTTCTATCCCAGCTGATGAAGCCACCCTTTGAACTCTTTCATAAGGCGGACATGAAGTATGTCTCATGGAACACGTCGCTTCTAGTAGCCCTTACGTCAGCCTGGAGGGTTAGTGAAATTCAGCCCTTTTCAATCTCAGTGCCTTTTCTGAAGTTCAAGAGTGATAATGAGAACAAATCCAAAATTAATTCCTAAGATTCTTTCCTCCTTCCATGTAAATGAACCAATAATTTTGACAACATACTTCAAAAACCCTTCTTCGGCGGCAGAGAAGGCTCTTCACTCTCTGGATGTTAAGTCCTGCTTAAAATTCTACATCCACCGGACCAAGACTTTTAGAAGATCATAGCACGTTGGACATTGTCATCTATTGTCTTTTGTCATGACAAAGTGGAACAACCGCTATCCATATTTGTGGGAATGTCACTTTGCAGGGCAGCAACATGGTCCAATGTGCATACTTTCAGCAAGCATTGCTGTTTGGAATAAGCATAGAAAGCTGATGCAGCTGTCAGACAGGCGGTCTTACTTAACGTTTTTAACTGAGGTACTCATTTTATTACACTTTGTTTTATTGTTAGTATGCTTGATTACAATTGAATATATCAACCGGTCCACCTTATGGCGCACAGACTCAGGGGTGCATACGTGAGGAAAGGACCATTCCTCCACAATCTCCAACCTAAACAATTGTCAACCAATTGATTCGTTGCACTCCAGGAGAGTTTTATCACTTTATCCAAGGAATATGAAACAACACCACCAACGCGTTTCAACCTCTCGGTCTTGTTCACAGTTCATAAAAAATCCTTTCCCATGAGTCTCTATTTATACTTTAGTTATCTAATACCAAAATAGTGCATTATGGAACATGTGGTCCTTCTAGAAACGAAAAATCTAATAATGACCAAAATATATCTATAATCTCAGACCTGTGCTTCTAAATCACCCAATTAAATTTAATATCAATACAAAGTATAAAAAAAATCCTACTAATGTTGCTAATTATCATATCTACAATAATATATAGTGTGAATACTTTGGATTGTTGTTATAGTACCGGTTGCAATATCTGTTGAGTGTGAGGGGTATTGAGTACATAGATTCTAATAAAATGGAGCTTATTTTCCTAATCTTTTATGTACCCAATACATGTGCTCAAAATGATCCAAGGTACATATACAAGCACATATATATGTAGTATTTTCAGTGTCTTATACTTATGTTTTCCATCTCCCTATTTTGGACATTGTTTTACATACTAGTCTCCATAGCCTACTCTGAGCCAAATACAACCTATTTCCCATGTTGTTAGTCTGTTCCCTCTACATACTTTTTCCAGTTGGGGTTCATATCACAGCATCATCAATCAGGCTCATGGCTTATATTTATAAATGATAATGAAGTTCTTCATCACCGTTGAGGCCTCTTGGGGCCTTTGTTTTTAGCTGTATAATTAATCTGGATTCTAAACGTTTGGGTTGAAGATATATATATATATATATATATATATATATATATATATATATCTGTATATATATTATTACCTAGTGGCAGTCGTCACTAGGTAGTTATAGTTAGGACTTAGTTTCTATGGAAAAAGCTGATATTTGCTTGCCTGTATCTTTGGCTCTGCTTAGCGAATTTTCATGAAAATTTCCCAAAAAATTGGAAAGTCATGTGAGCTGTTGTCTAGGAAGTTTCAGGGTGATCCGTGTACCTGGGACCGAGCTAAAGGGGAGGTGATATTTAGAGTGTTCCCAATGTTAATTTCCATAGTAATATTTGAACAGCGAAAGTGCTGAAACCACTGGACGGAATTACACCAAATTTGGCAGAAAGGTCGCTCTTATTCCAGAAAGAGCCCTTTTTGTTATTTGGTGTAAATCCCTTCAGTAGTTTTTAAGAAATCCAAATGTGTCTATAAAGAGACACGTAGGAGTCGTGACCCCTTCTGATCTCGTGCTGAGATCTGCTTGGATGTCAACACTTCAACAAGGAAGTTTTGGCTCAAGTCAAGTCCCAGAAAAACAAATAAAAAAAAAGAAAAGGGGCCAGGGTACAGCCACCCTAATCCCTTAGCTTTGGTGGTGGGGTCCCAGAGGGAGCCCCCAGGGCTAAAAAGCTTTTTTTTTAAAAAAAATTTGCCCGGAGTCACTGTGGATCCAGAAAAATAAAAAAAATAAAAAGTGCCTCATGTTTTTTAAGCCCCCAGCTGGGCCAAGTCTCAGGGGCATTCTTAATATAAGTGCAGGGGGGTCAACCAGCCCCCCTGCAGTCCCAGGGACCACCACTTTCCCAGGGCAAATATGCAATAGTTTGCGAGGGAGTGCAAGGTGCCTCACTGCACCCCTGGGATCACCACCTGCCTGGGGTAAAAGTAATTTTTGGTGTGGGGGAGGCCTGAGGACCTCCCCTAGAGCCTCAGGGACTGTCACCTCCCTGGGGCTTTCATGAATGTAGGGGTGGGGTCCCCCTGGTAGAACACCACCTATCCAAAGCTTTACGCCACATTAAATTGGGGGCTCCCGCCCAGCCCCGGGGACCACCACCTCCCCGGGGCAGTTAGTAATTAGTATGCGGAGGGGCGCGTGGACCCCTGCGACCCCGGGGACCACCACCTCCTCAGGACAAATAGTGGAAAAAAAACGAAAGAGGGATCACCACCTCCCTGGGGCTTCAAACATGTTGGAGGGGTTCCGGGTGGCCCATCTCAAGGAGCCTCTAATGGCCCTGGGGACCGCCACCCCCCAGGGCCGGCTCCTGCTATGTCCTAGGGTGCCCACCCCTGAGACAATAACTGTTTGCTGTGGCTGCAGCTTTGAAGCTGCCGCCAAGCCACAGCAAACATTACGGTTTCAGACTAAAACCAGAGCTTTCATCTCTGTTCCCTGCATGGGTGTAAGGAACAGGGAAGAAATGCTTCAGCAAGCAGGGAGCTGCAGTTAAAAGCAGCGCCTTGCTTGCTGAAGCAATGACACCGCGAGGTAAGCCCGGAGGCTTACACCGAGGTGCCAGATCGCCCTTGAAGGGCGTTTTGCCATATAATAAAAATAAATAAATATGTAGGGACTGCGGGGGAGCCCTTGAGGGCTCCCTTTGTGGCCCCAGATGGCCCATAATGGGCTAAAAAACAAATGAAAAAAGGGGAAAGCAGTAGCTCAGTGTAAAGGTCACAGACCTTTTTTTTTTTAAGAACAAATTATTTTAATTTTTAAAACTGACAGGTACATTTTTTCTTTTGAAGTGTACAGAAATATCTCATTCTAAGTATATCATGCATCAAAGCCTAAAAAGTTTCTCACTCTCACGTTTTTCTCTCTCTGTCTCTTTTTCAATCAATTTCCCACACACCCACTCAGACACTTACATACCCACCCACAGACCCACACAGACACTCAGCCACTCACACGCAGACACACTCAGACCCTCATGCACTCATTTGGACCCTCCTGCACCCACTCAGCAGTTACGCACCCACTCACAGACCCACTCAGACTGTCACACCCACTCACAGACCCTCTCAGACCCTCATGCACCCACTCACAGACCAAGTCAACATTTATGCATCCACTCATAGACCCACTCAGACTGTCACATACCCACTCACAGACCCACTGACACCCTCATGCACCTACTCACAGACCCGCGCACACACTGACCCACCCACTAAAACACTGATGTATGCACTGTCACATCCAGACAGACACTGACAGCCACTCTCAGCCCCAGACACACCCTGGCACACCTATTCTCACACCGGGGGAGGCCGTGGCCAACTCCCTCCATGCACGGCCAAAGGCCAGTACACAGCATGAAGTTCGGTGGTTGGCCGCAGGGTCTGGCTGCAGGCCAGGTCTTGCCGGCAACCTCCACTGTGCACGGGTAACTTTATTGCAAATATTACATTGATATTATCAATGATGTTATCAAGGATGTCATGCATGCTGTAATTTGTGTGTTAATTAGCAGTGCATGGCGAGGGTGCAAGTTATAGTTACTTGAGGTAACTATAACTGGTGAATTTCTATGGTTTTGTGTATTTAAAATGTGAGCCTAACTATAGCCGCCCAGTAACCTTTGGTTTTTAAGTGAATTTCTATAGCTTTTTAAATTGTTTCCTAACTACAACGTCCATGTAACTTTTGGGTTTTTCAGTGAAAAATATATATATATATATATATATATATATATATATATATATATATATATATATAAATTATTATTTTTTCATCTATTTTTTCTTCTAGTTGTCTGCTAACTTGTATTATATTTCACAGTGCTTTGAAGCTTACTTTAAGTACCTTTTCTTCAGTGTGGTGCTTTCTAAACACCCTAAGGTTATTTACTGCTAGCTATTCTGATTCAAGCATGTACATCTATGAAAGATTCAATAGTGGAGAAAAAACTAGTTACTTACCTGTACACTGTGGTTCTCCAGTATTGATCTATTACATAGATTCACATGCGGACCATCCACCTCCCCATTTAGGCATACCGCTCTGATGTATCAGATAGATGCATTTATATATATATATATTCACACTTGTGCTAAGAAATCTGAGGAATAGGGTCCCTTGGGCCAGTTGTTGCATGGGGAGAGGGTTGAACCCCCCCCCCCCCTTTATTGAAAAAGAAGGCTCAGAGGGATGGGATCTCCAGGGCTTATGAATGCTCTGGGAGGGGAGCTGCATGCCCCCTTCCCTAACATTAAGAATTTTGGCCCCAGGGTGATGGGGTCTCCAAGACCTTTTATGGCTCGGGGAGGGGAGTAGTGCCCCTCCCCCCCATTCATTTAATATCCCCCTGGTGATGGAGTCCCTAGTGGCTCAATGAGGCTTTTGAAGGGGTCCACTTCAAGAAAAGAAAGGCCCTGGAGGATTGGCTCCCTGGGACCAATACTAGATTAGGAAGGGGGGCTCATGTACCCCCTACCTCTTAAAATGAAACACTGGCCCTAGGGGATGGGATCCCCAGGACCAATATTGGCTAAAGAAGAGGGACCACTCCCCCCTGTTTTAAATAGATGTTTACCCCCTCTGGGATGGGTATCCTGGTGCCACTATTGGCACGGGTGGGGGCCTGCAAACCCCCTTCCCGGGTTTCTTGCTTGCCTCAACAACCCCCTGCTGCACATGGCCGAAGGGTGTTGCTTTATGTATGGTAATAAAATATTACTTTACATTAAAATAAAAACCCTGATGGGGGCACAGGTTATAGTTACCCTAGAGCAAAAGTTATAGTTACTAGACATAATTATAATTAGTGAATTTCAGGGTTTTTTATTTTTTATTTTTTAGATGAAATGTTACTTTGTCACTGAAATGTTCAACTAACTGTAATGTCACTTTAACCTTTGCTTTTTTCAGTGGATATATCTGTGTGTGTGTGTGTGTGTGTTTGTATGTATAGTGTGGATATATTTCGAAGAACACACGCTCTTTATAATTGACCTTAGGTCTCCCAACCTGTTATACCTATGGCCCAGTGTGTGCCCCCTCCTAAAATTCACTTCTAGAGACACCAATGTTTACACTGCTTTTACTTTTGATGTAATTATTCTTTGTGTTAAAGAAGATTGCACAGCTGTCTCACATCCTGAACTTGTGTTGTACATCTGTGAAGAAGCTATCTGAATGTCTTTTATTACACTAAAGCCAAAGTGATCTGGTTGTGCCATATTTAATTAATGGAACTCAAAGAAAGGAAATGCTATAGTAGGGTAATCCTTTTAAAATGTTCAAGCTTGAACAACCTATAGAAATAAATAAGTGCTTCCTTTTAAGCTGAGGAGGATGAATCCTTTTCACCACAGGAGGCCTTAGGCACACGCACAAAAACTACTCAGGAGACCCATTAAATAAGTACTTGACCTAAAACGTTGATTGTGCCATGTTATACAGTTCCCACGATTTGAGTAGGACTGTGTATATAATAGGAACTTCACAATATAAAAATTAAGGGCCTGATTTACATGTTTGCGATAACGGTCTGCGCCATCAACATTTTGATGGGAAATCCATCTCCCGCCATGAAGGTCTGCTTGCCGTATTTAGTTGTTGGTGGTCCCATAGATGAAAGTCCATAGTGAAACTGCTGCCTCCACCAAGAAACACCACCCACGTTGATGGCTGGAGAGGGAAAAGTGAATGCCAGCAGGACTCCAGCCACCCTTCCTGCCATAGAGATTTGGATGTGCCTTACCGCCAATAAAAATGGGGCGTTCCGACTTCCATGTCTGAGTTGGCGACGGGGGGAAGGGGTTTAAGACTCACCTTTTGTCTCCATTCCACTCCTGTCTTCAACTGGACATGACTGGACAACACCTGCTGTCACAGACCCAGGAAGAGAATACGATCCACCCGTCACCAGACTCAAAGGTAAGAGTCCAGGGTACTTTGGGTGGGTAGTGCACAGGTGATCGGGCCACTGCAAGCATATACATCGCACAGTAATGTTTTAAAATGCTTTAAAATCACTGTGACATGCATATATGGAGTACATAATGGTGTCACACTTGGCTTGGGACACACAGTTGCAACACACATATCACATATATACATAATCTGTTGTGCATGTGAATCAGTATGTGTGTGTGTGTGGATTGGCTGGTTGAGGTGGAGGGAGCTGGAGTGGGCCACGTGGTTGTGTCTTATGTGTGTCACTTGCATGTTGTTGTGTATGATGTGTTGCCGTGTGACACAATCAGGAGAGTAGTGTTGTGTGGTAGACATTGTTGTGATGTGTGTAGTTGTGATGTATGAGTGTGTGTTTAGATGAGTGTGTAGTTGTGTTGGTGGTTGTGGTTGTGTTGTGTGTGGGTGCAATGTCAATGGTGTGTGTGTGTTGTGTCATAGATGTATGTCAATGTATGTTTTTAGCATGTACGGCTTGTTTTGTGTTGGAATTGTAATGAATGATGGTGTGTATGTGTTGTGTAGTATGTAGTGCAGGGGGACACCTATGGCTAGGAGATAGCGTGTGTGTTTCACTTACCTCTATTCCGTAGCCCCTGCCATTGTATGAGATCCATTGGATCCCTCCGCCGTCTCCCTCCGTCAGCAATCCGTCTCCAGTCCTCCACTTGCTGAGCTGTAACATCTAAATACGGCAGGCAGAACATGGCCAAATTTAGGAGTTTGGTACCACATCCAAACTCCTAAACTGACCAGGGTGATAGTGTTATTGGTAACTTCGAACATGTACACTCTAATTCCCAAGGAGTTCATGGAAACAGATCCAGCCATTTTGTTTTGTTACTCTTGCATGCCCCATGTATGCACGTCCCATGTATATACAAGAAAGATACAAAAGTGCTTATACAGTATTGGATCTTTCATAAATTTACATGCTTGAATCATCCCCGTCGTCGAAGTGGGAGTCCCACGGCACATGAAAGGCTATAATGAACAAACAAAATAATTTGCCCTATAGGCTATAATGGTTACCCAGATCACTCATATAACCTATCTAAGTCCTTTTGTGAAAAGGACCCAAACCTGGCTGCTGGCCGATCAGGCCCCAGCACCCTCTAGAACACTCTCCAGAGAAGCTCTTTCCCTCAGATTTTATACCACACGTCGTGTGAAGGGAGTCTCCCTGAGCTTTGCTCAGTTTTCTACTTCTTCAGAAGTGTTTTCTCTCAAGAAACCTCTAAAGGATGTCAGATTCTTCTAGAAAAGGCCTTTTCTGCCCTAGCAAGACCTGTGGCAAGAAAAGGCTCCATGTGGATGATCCACAGAAAGACTGCTTATACTGCCTCTACCCAGAACACCAGGTGAAAGACTGCAAGATATGCCATACTTTCTCTACAGAAACCCTCAGGGACTGTGAGGGTAGACTTTTGACATGGCTACAAGCAAAATCCTGTACTTCAGGTGAGGAGAGTGAGTCAGAAAGGCCACACAAAAGGTCCTAATCTGAGGTCCTGGGCCAGGCGGAAAGATCCAGAAAGCGGCAAAAAATGCATCATAAAGAAGATGCAAAAGGGTTACAGGGCTCAATTTTATCTGAGCCATCCTCTCCTCGATGAAAGAAGGAGTCGTCTCACCATTCTCCTTCATCTGAGTCTTCTACCTCTAGAAAAGTATCCATCAAAATCAAGTCGATGGCGACACCACTGTCGTCGACAGTGACGACGACGGTGTTCACATCTACCGTCTCCACCACCTCGTCGACGAGACCGTCGTCGGCGATGACTACGTCGACGTCTGTGGTAAAGGCTCCTATTTCTTCTATTAAACCTCCGTCGACGAAGCTTCCAGAAAAAACTGCGTCATTGAAGTTAACGTTAACGCCTTCGTCGACGAGAACATCGTCGTTGATGACATCGTCTACAAAAGCCCTGTCGACTGCAACACCACTGACAAGAGCTCTGTCAGCTGCATCACCATCGACAAGGACACCGACACCGTCGTCGACACCACCGTCAACGAGGTCGTCGTCGACGAGACCACCGTTGACTACACCACTGTCGATGAGACCGCCGTTGATGGAAAGATCATCTGCTATGGCAGTGCCATCGACGGGACCATCGTCGTCAACACCATTGACGATGCCAATGGTGGCTGTGAGTCAGATGGAGGCTATTCCTACTTCTTCTGGGTCTCCTGATCTTCGAGCCATGGTTAAAATCACACCATTGTCCAGATCGATGATCTATCCTACAGATACTTCACCAAGTAAGGTGTCAACCTTATTACCTAGTCATCTGCTGGACTGGGAAGAATCGGATGAGGGTCCATTTGGAGATGCGCACAGCCCATCCCAGTTGCATGTCAAATACCAGGAAGAGGATGATGATGATGAGTATGATCAATATCAGCCTTATTACTCTCATCAAGGGCGCTATTATCAACCGCCGCCTCAACCAAGAGACTGTCCACATGCCTGCCTCCTTGATCCAGGACTTACAGTCAATGTTGCAGGATTATAGGAGGAGGTTCCCACCTACAGCAGAGGATCAACCGCCACCACCATCTCCTCCTGTTACACCAAGGAGCGTACCTCCACTTCCAGCTACTCCTAGGATGACTCCTCATTCTGTGTTAGCTGCTCCCCCTGGAGATGACATTTCGACATCTGGGGAAGAGGAGGAAGAAGGTGAAATATCAACGCCACAGCATCCTACTAACAAGTTCCTTCGGAAGCAATCCTTTCGGATGATCACACTGTCGGCTATCCTACACCTTCTGAATCCTGGAGACTTTATGACAACAATGGATCTCCAGGATGCTTATTTCCACATACCGATACATCAAAAACATTGCAAGCATCTGCTTTACTGTAGCTGGTGCCCATTATCAGTTCAAAGTTCTCCATTCGGTCTGAAGTCAGCTCCACGAATTTTCCCAAAATGTCTTGCCCCAGTTGCAGGTTTTCTCTGCAACAAGGGTTTTCAGGTGTTTCCATCTCTGGACGACCGGCTCATAAAAGCTCCTTCATCACTACTAGCGTCCAGGGCTACAAACGCCTGCCTAGAATTATTTCGCAGTTTGGGACTCACAGTAAACTTCCAGAAGTCAGTCATCCTTCCCTCACGCAGGATAGTCTTCTTGGGTGCAGAACTCGACACAATCGAAAACAAGGCATACCTCACTCCGGCACGGCAGCAAAAACTAACCAACTTGGCTGTCAGTATTTCCAGAAAAAAGTTTGTTTCAGTACAACTGTTCATGTCGCTCCTAGGCATGATTTCCTCAGCCATCGTCCTCGTTCATCTAGCAAGGTTGAGAATGAGACCTTTGCAAGAGTAGTTACAGCTCCAATGGACCCAGTCGCAAGGATCCTTCGACGACTCAATAAGTGTTACACCAAGAATGCTGCAGGCTTTGCGATGGTGATCTTAGGTCTACCATCTCTCTCAAGGGTTCACCTTTCTAACGCCAATAACAGATTTTATCATCACGACAGACGCTTCCTTGGAAGGCTGGGAAGGCCAATTACAGGACATGCGCATTCAGGGAAGATGGTCAGATGCGCAGAAAGGAATGCACATAAATCTGTTGGAATTAAAGGCGATCCACCTCACGCTCAAAGCTTTTTTTCCACACATTGCAGGGTCATCAATGTTGGTCCGGATGGACAACACAACAAGCATGTTTTATATCAACAAGCAGGGAGGAACAAGATCCCTCTCCCTCTCAAGGGAAGCTCAATCTCTTTGGGACTGGCTCACACTGCACAATATTCGCCTCAGGGTTAAGCACCTGCCAGGTGTCAACAATGTCCTGGCGGACTCTCTCAGCAGGACGGACGACAACTGCCATGAGTGGGATCTCAACCAGAAGGTACTGGACAGCGTCTTCCAATGCTGGGGACAACCGACCCAAGATTTGTTTGCCACCAATCAGAACGCCAAATGCCAATTCTACGCCAGACGATACCCACTCCCGGGGTCGTGGGCAAATGCTCTTTCGATGAGATGGTCTGGGATCTTTGCGTACACTTTTTACCCATCCCATTGATCCCCAGACTCCTGAGGAAGATGAAGTCAGAGGGCTGCAGGATCTTACTCATAGCACCCTGGTGGCCCAGGCAATATTGGTACATGGAGCTCCTACTCCTGTCCGAGGCCAATCCCTTGCGCCTTCCCTGCAACCACAACCTTCTCACGAAGACTCAGGGTCAAATTCTTCATCCGGATCCAACATCTCTGCAATTGCACGCTTGGCTCCTGAGTTACGAGAGTTCCAGGGTATGAACATTAACCAAGAATGCGGACGGACTTTATCTAGGGCACGAGCGGACAGTACAAATAAGACGTACAAGCTCAAATGGAAGAGATTTTGTGTCTGGTGCTCTCAGAACAAGTTCCATCCTTTACAGATTGAGCCGGAAAAAATTCTCTTGTATCTTCTCACCCTCTTAAGGGCTGGTTTATGCCATGCATCAGTTAAGGTCCATTTGGCAGCAATAGCCTCCTATAGATGCTCTGCTGATATGCCCTCACTCGGCTCATCCAGGATTATTAAACAGTTCATGAAAGGCCTCTTTCTCACTTTTCCTCCGGTGCGTCCACCTCTGCCAGAGTGGCATCTGAATGTAGTCCTGTCCCAGCTAATGAAAGCTCTGTTCGAACCCATTCACAGAGCTGAACTCAAGTACATCACATGGAAAGTGGCAACTCTGCTTGCTCTTAGTTCCACCAGGAGAGTCAGCGATAGACGGGCCTTTACTACTAAGGAAACTTTTTTGTTTTTTTCAGATGACTTTGTCCTGCTCAGGACTAACCCCAGGTATATTCCTAAAGTACCATCGTCATTTCACCTGAATGAGCCTGTAATACTACAAACCTTTTTCCCAAATCCGTCTACAATCGCGGAAAAGACTGCATTCCTTGGACATCAAGAGATTCCTCAAATTTTACCTCCAAAGTACCAAGCAGATAAGGAAGACAGATCAGCTGTTGGTATCTTATGCTCATGGACGGCAAGGGGCTGGGGTCATTAAGGCCACCATAGCCCGGTGGATTGCATCTACAATTCAGTTTTGCCACACGAAAGCAGGAAAATCGTTGACGAAGCGCCCGAGAGCCCACTCCACGAGAGCAGTCTCCACATCAGCTGCTCTGATCCAGGGCATTGCTCTGGATAAAATATGTCAGGCTGCGACGTGGAAGACTTATGCACTCCTTTACGCAGCACTACTGTTTGCAGTCGTCACAAAGAACTGACTCTCTAGTTGGACAGGCTGTCTTATGTCATCTCTTTCGCTAAGGTGAGATCTTTCCTTTATCATGTATAAACAATTCTAAATGCAGTACTCTATAGTTGCTATGCAGTATGGTTGACATACTGTTATATATGTGATGTATATATGTATATATACGTATGTATTTATATATATATATATATTTATTTATTTATATGTATATTTTTTTTTATGCTCATAATACAAGATTTATAACCTTGTTATTTGGTAAAATGTTTTAGAGGATTTCTGTGCTTGCACCCACCATCCTCTGTGGGCATGACGTTGATTAAGAGTACTGCTGGCTATTCAGATTCAAACATGTGAGTTTATGAAAGATCCAATACTGCATAGGAAAACAAGTTACTTACCTGTAACTACAGTTATCCAGTATTGGTATCTTTCATAAATTCACATGCGACCCACCCTCCTCTCTTTAGATGCTCGCATTTCCTCTCAGGTCATGGTTTTCTCTCTAATGCTAAAAAATCAGAGGGAAAGAGCTTCTCTGGGGAGTGTTCTGGAGGGTGCTGGTGCCTGATTGGCCAGCAGCCAGGTTTATGTCCTTTTCACAAAAGGACTTAGATGGGCTATATGAGTGATTTGGGTTACCATTATAGCCTATAGGAAAAAAAGAATTGATTGTTCATCATTGCTTTTCATGTACCGTGGGACTCCCACTTCGATGACTGGGATGATTCAAGCATGTGAATTTATGAAATATACCAATACTGGATAACTGTGGTTACAGGTAAGTAACTTGTTTTAGTTTTAAAAAACCTTTATTGAAATGATCATATTCATGCAAAGTAAGCATGAGCTGTGATCATTAGAAAGACGAGACATGTTACTGTAATCAGCATTACTAGTGAAAAATACAGATAATTCAACCATGTTACAAATTGTTACTAATGTTACTTCACTCCCATCCATTACTAATACTATACTAAAGAGAGCATAGCAAGAGTACCCACTTCTAGATCAGTTGGGATAGAGTAGCCCCCACCACACTATAGTCTTCGGTATCAGGAAGTGTACAGTCTACCTTTCTTTATAGAATGAAGCTCTCAGTCACAGTTCACAATGGTTTCATGATAATCCAGCATGAAATGCTCCTCTCACAGAGTGTAGCATGGATGCTGTTTATATAATAAAACACTTTGAACTGTGACAGAGTTGCAGAACAGCTACTTTGGTTTGTCTAGCATAAAGGAGTTGCCTTGTGGTGAGCACAGAAAGAGAAAACAAGGACATCCCGATCTGATTGTACATTCCTGAATTAAATGTGAAGACTACAGGGCGACAATGCCTACCAAGAATAAATGTGTATGCTGCACATTCTAATGTTAGTGGAAACATATGTAAAAATAATCAGAAAAAGTGGAAGTGGTCATGCTAAAACAGAAATCTAAAATGGATACTAAGCACAAGCCCTACAGCACTAGAAACAGGAAGGAGAATTGTAAGATGCCAGAGGAAGCAGGATACAGGAGGATGAAGGGGCCTTTTGGTTTAAAGAGTAGAACATCCTACAAAAAGGAGTGCAGAATGCAGGTCAAACTCCTTTTGAAATGAGGAGCACAGGGTGAAAGTAAAAAAAACAAATAAGCAGTCTGGGTGCAAGGGACATTTCAGGGAGTGTTTGCAACCCCATAAAGATGTAGGCAGCCCCTTTTGGCAGAACAGACCAGGACTGGACCCTAAACCTAAAGCAGTCATTGAAAAAATTGTTATGCCCGCTGCACTTATTCCTGGGTGAGCGAGAAGAGCAAGCAAGCTCAAACATCTCCAAGAAGATAAAAGTTGGGGAAATGTTCCCTCCCATAAGAAATTGGCTGTAGGATTTAAAGACAAGTCTGAGTGAAAACTGAAGAAACTTTCCAATTCTTAAACAAATCCACTCTGAAACTTCTTTTACCTTGCTTATTTTCAACCCTGTCCTTAAAAACATGACTTAGGAAAATCGGCTAACTATACAGACGTTCTCCAGTCTTTGAGGTCCAGGACAATAACTTTTGATTTACTATGTCGTCATATCTCTATTTGACATGTATTTAGTGTAGCCCTTTTATCAAGTATTTTAGGCCAACTTGTGTTCAAGACTTGAAAACTCCAACATTCATGGACAATTTACATTTAAGACCCAGAACTTGTTTGGAGGGAAACTGAAAAATAAACTGGAAAGGAGCCAGAATCCACCTGTACCTTCACCCCAGGATGCACCTGTACCTTCTTCCTCTGACTGGCAAATTACATATGGGCCGTATATATCATCTATTGCCTGCAGGATCGGACCCCAAAAGGGAGTAACCCTCGGACAAAGCCAAAGCAAGTGCGTGAGTGTGCCCTCCCCGCCACATTTATGCCAGCATCTACCATTGCTCCGCCCTCCCCATTAAGCCAGTCTGGCAGGTGTGTAGTACATATAGTGGGCTATTTTCAGGAACATTTCTTTGATGTTCATGGCACGAGCCGTCATCCGTGCTCTGTGAAGGATGTCCCTCCATTCGCGGTCTATAAAGTTGCATCCGCATTCGGACTCCCATCTACGTTTGGTTGGAATGTCGAGAAGCTGAGGTGGTGTAATCAAGAACGCATAGATATCAGACAGGAGGCGCTTGTCCATGTCCCTTGTTGGGAGCCACTGTTTGAAGCAGGTCATCGGTCTACTCGCATGGAGTCGTATTGCAGGGGAGACTACCCAATGATGGACAGGCCGATATTGCCATGAGGCGCTATCCGAAAGACTGTATACCTCCTGTAGCCTGGTAAAAGCCATTATACCTTTCTCATCAAAAAGGTCTCTGATTCTCTTACACTGTGCATCATGCCATGTTAGATATGCTGGGTCTCTGGCCGCAGGAGGGAAGTCGGGATTACCGATGAGCGGCGTCTGGGGGGAAACGGGGGTGGACAATCCCTTTGCCGTCTGTACTCTGTTCCACGCTCCTAGTGTTGCCCGCAAGACCGGGGACACATACACCCCGGGCGGGCGGTGTCTTCTAGGGAGCCATGGCACTTTCCATATGTGTATTCCCTCTATGGCCTGGTCAATAAAGCACCAATGTTTTTCCATCTGCCGACGGGCCCACTCCACCATGTACCGCAGCTGGGCAGCAAAGTAATAGGTAAGCAAGTGTGGGATACCCAGGCCACCCTCTGCCTGAGGTAGATAGACTTGAGCCTTCGACATTCTGGCTCTCTTACCATTCCAGATATATTCCCATATAAGCGCCTGCAATTTGTCTAGGAGATGGGGTGGCTGCCACAATGGCAGAGTTTGCATGAGATAGAGTATTCTAGGCAGGAGGGTAATTTTAACCGCCGCAACATGACCCAACCAAGAAAGGCCGGAAGCCCTCCACTTCGCCAGGGCAGTGCGAGCGGAGTCTAACATCCTCGTATAGTTACATGCTATAGTTGCTTCAAGTGTGGGGTGAATTCTCAAGCCTAGATATGTAATGTCTTGTGCGGTCCAAGAGAAAGGGTGGCCGGTCCCCAGGGTGGGCCTCGCCGCTTCTGGGACGGACAAGTTCAAGACTCTTACTTAGCGAGATTCATTTTAAATCCTAATACTGCGCCAAATGCCGCCAATTCTGACATAATCCCCACCAGGGAGGACTGAGGCCGGAAGAGCTTGAGTAGCACGTCATCTGCATTGTGAGAAACTGGGGCTGATTGCAGAGGCCCCCTAACTTTTTGCCCCCATTTTCCACTTTATGCTGGTGTTTTCCTGACTCTGATGGTGCCCTGGGTACTGCTAACCAGTCCCAGGGCCTGTGCTCTGTGTAAAATGGATATGCAAATTAGGCTAATTATAATTGGCTAAGTTAACCTACCTATAAGTCCCTAGTATATGGTAGGGCATGTAGGTTTAGGGACCACAGCATAGGTGGTGCACAACTAGGTGCATTGCTGAGGTGCCCAGTGTCATTTTAAAAGCAAGCCTGCCTTGCTGGCTGCTTTTAAATTAAAGTTATATGCAAATTCGACTTTGGAATTAAAGGTACTTCCAAAGTTTTAAACTACCTTATTTTTACATATAAGTCACCCCTAAGGTGTGCCCTATGTGCCCCTAGGGCTGGGTGCCATGTAACTATAAGCAGGGACTTTATAAAAATAGATTTATAAGCCCTGGTGAGGTAAAAACAGCCAAATTCGTTTTTCCCTCATTGAAGTAAATGGCCTTCATAGGCTAGAATGGGCAGACTTTATTTTAAATTTTAAAGTCTCCTTAAATGTTACATACCAAGCATTTGGTATCAAATTGATTGTTATAATAAATCCCACAACTTCCAGTTGTTGGATTTAATATAACTAGTGCAGGTAAAAAGTTTAGACTTTACCTAAAAAGTTGCCAATTTCAGCTCTGCATTGTTTTTGCTGCTGTGCTCTGATTGGCCAGCCTGCAGCAGCTTCTGCCAGGCTACTTTAATGAGGTGTGAAGTGGCCTGACTTCACACAAAGGAATGTGCTTGGGGGAGAGAATCTCCCCTCAGCAGATGGGGAAGCAGGAAGGGGGAGGGCTGCCAAACTGGTCTTCAAAGGCAGAGAAGGACATCTGGAGCACCCAGCAACACCCCCACATCCTGCAACCCCAGACAGCTAGGTGCCCCCTTGATTAGATTAGGAGAGGGCAGGAGAGGGGTGTGTTTATGATTTTTAGCCACACCAGTGGGTGGGCTCAGCCAGATCTCTCCTCTAAAAATCTGATTCATCCATTTTGGATTTTTAGAGACTGTTGCCTTCTGGGATGGATTTTTGCCACACTTCCCAGGAAGTGGTCATCACAGGGGGACGACCCTGTCCCTGATTGGAGGACCAGGGCCCCCCTGCTTTTCACCCAGGAGCAAGGATAAAACTGGCAGACCTGCACCCACGCCTCAGATCCCCTCCAGAATTCAACAAGAAAGGAACTAAAGAAGAAGAAGGACTGCCCTGCTGGACCCCTGGCCTGCACCTGGACCCTGCACTCAGAAAGACTGCACCAGCTGCACACTTGGGCTTCACCACAAGAAGGACTTTGCCTGGCTTCCACTGGTTCAAGGAGGGACTCCCTGTTTGCTACAGGTGAAAAATTGCTAACCAGAGTCCCCTGCACCAACTCCTGAAAAAGTGACCAGCTGACCACTGTCCAGTGGCCAAAAAGGAGTTTGCGCCAGGTGTATTCTGGGAGTTGAAGTCCGCACTTCCCAAGGACCATCACAGAACTTCTGGACCCTTGGGGTGAGCTGTGGACCCCAAAAGAACCTTAAAAGAACATCTGGGTGAAGCCCCAGAAGTTTGGAGAAGATTGGAGAATTTTTAGAAAAAAGCTCCATAAAGTGACCGACCCGACGCGGAAATTCTAGCCGGCTTGCCTCAACCGCGACCCGGCCTGACTTCGTGGTTCGTCCCGGTAAAGAAAAACATCCGAAAAAGAGACTAAGTCCGAACGTAAAAAGTTGACCGGGACCTTCCAGCCATCGTATCCGAGAAGGGCTCCACGGACGTCGGATCAAGATCCAGGTTTACCCCGGTCGAAGGATTTTCATCTCGAAAAAACGACTAAGTCCGAAGGTAAAAATCACCACCGAGGAAACCGACTTCGCGTATCCGGACAAGGGTTCCAGGAGGTCGGATCCAACTGGCAGGTTCGTCCCGGGGAAGAAAAACATCAAAAAAGAGACTAAGTCAGAAGGTAACTTTTTAACCGAGGCCTCCCGCGACTTGTAGCCGAGCAGGGCTCCATCGCGGTCGGCCTGAAAGTTTGACTTTGCCCCGGTCCTGGTGCAACCAGATGACCCGATTGGCGCTTTTCGTTTCTAAGCGCTAGAAAATAATAATACTTTAAAAATTCATATCTCCGGTTCCCCTGAACCGATTTTAATCGTTTTTGTGTCATTTTAAAGATAAAAATATAAGCTATTTTTATAAATTGGTTTTGGATTTTTAAACTGTTTCCTGTGTTTTATTTAATTACTGTTTTGTGATATTTGAATGCTTTACACTTTGTCTCCTAAGTTAAGCCTTGACGCTCGATGCCAAGCTACCAAGGGTAGAGCTGGGATTAATTTACTGAGACCTAACTGTACTTTTGTGGAGGTTTGTGGCTTGTTGCTAGGTGTAGGTACCTACCTGCCCTACCAATAACCCATTTTCCAACATAATTGGAAGCAGCGACGGGATCCTGTACTTGTGTTCAATATCACGTTACAGTTTTAGATAAAACAAATTAAAAATCCTTTAAATTGTCCTAGTGCAAAAATTGTTTTTAATTTTTAATTTTTTTTTTTTTTTTTTTATTAATTTGGATTAATTTAAATTATTGAATTTTTGTAATTTTTCTAAATTCTTGTTACCAATTTTTGCAAAAAGTTTTTGTTGACACAAAACTAGGGAACCATGGAGCTTGATCTGGCTAGCCTACCCACACTGACAGTAGTCCAGCTTAGGGGGTTGTGTATTGAGAGGGGGTTGCCTGCAACCCCTGATCTCAGGAAGCAAATCCTGATTAAATCCCTGACAGCATGGGCTGAGGCACAAGAGGTAGAGACAGAGGAAGCTCCAGAGGAGGAAGAAAAAGAGGAAGATGCTAACTCTAACCACTCAGGGGAGGGAAGGCATCAGACCACAAGTGAGGAAGAGGAGGAACGGACCTCAATGGATACAGTCACTAGGGGCAGACCCAAAGCTAGTGGTAGGAAGAGGGTCCTTTCAGGAGGAGAGAACCCATCCATCAGGGAAAGAGAGCTGGAAGCCCAGCTAGCCTACATAGCTTTGGAAGCAGAGAAGCTGGCCCTAGAAAAGAAAAAGTGGGCATACAAAGAAAAAAGAGATGGAAGCAGCGATAAAGAAGCTGAGGTGTCCATGGGTGGGGGAGTTTGCCCCAGATTACCCAAGGGGGTGGTCCCTGCTTATGTAGAAGGGGATGACATAGATAAGTGGCTGGAGGCCTTTGAGAGGGCACTCCAAATGAGAAGGGTTAGGCCTCAATACTGGGGTTCCCTTTTGTGGGAGTTGGTCCCCAACTCAGGGAGGGATAGGCTTCTGACCTTAAGGGGGGAGGAGGCAGATTCATACCCTAGTATGAAAAGGTGCTTAGCCAAGAAGTTTGGTCTGACCCCAGAGCAATATAGAATGAAGTTCAGGGACACCCAGAAGGTCAGTACCCAGTCTTGGGTTGACTTTGTGGACACCTCACTAAAGGCACTAGAGGGCTGGATTATTGGCAACAAAGTAAATACTTATGAGGGGTTATACAATCTGATCATGAGAGAGCACATCTTGACCAATTGTATCCAAGAAAGGTTACGCCAGCATCTAGTGGACTCTAAGCTGACCAACCCTAGAGAGCTAGGGGAGGCAGCTGATGAGTGGTTGAGAACCAGGGTGGTTGTCAAGTCCCAGGGGGGAGACTCCAAGAAGGGGGGGACAGGTCCCCAAAAACCTAAGGAGGGAGGTGGTAAGCCCACCACAGAGACTCCCTCTGTACCCCAGAACCCTAAGAAGGAGGAGAGTAAATCCCACTCCCAATCTGACATGCAGAGACAGGGAGACCCAGGGTTAAAAAAGCTCTTGGACCGTAGGGCTTGCTTTGACTGTCAGCAGACAGGTCACTTCAGAGGAGATGCAGCCTGTCCAAAGAAAGTGGTTAGCACTGGGCTGTCCAGTGTAGCCATAGAGGAGGATTCCTCAGATGATGAAGTCCTCCTAGCATTGTGCTGGGAGACAGGACCAGATGGTAAGCTGGTGATCCCTGAGGGTGGGAGTAGGCCCTTCCACCACATTCAAGTGAATGGGATCCCTACCACTGGCCTGAGAGACACCTGTGCCAGTCACACTGTAGTGAGTGACTGGTTAGTGACCCCAGACATGTATGTCCCAGGAAAGACAAAGAAAGTCAGGATAGCCACAGGGGAGGTCACCTCCAAACCTGTAGCCATAGTGCCCCTAGAGAGGGAGGGTATCCTTGACTGGATTAGGGTGGTAGTCAGTGCTGACCTTCCCCTAGATTGTATCCTGGGCAATGACCTCCCAGAGGTGAGTCTGGTCACAGATGGGGTGGTCGCCCAGGGCGCCCCCCCAACCCAAAGTCCTGGGGAGTCAGTCCCTACAGTTAGGAGACAGGGGTCCCCAAGAAAAGGAAAGAAGAAAAGGAAGGGTAGGCCACTCTTAAAGAGAATTCCAGGGAGCCAAAGGCCTTCTGCCCCAGTAGGTGGGGAGCCCAGAGTTGGCACTGGTGAGGCCTCACCTGACCCCAAGGAAGTCCTGAGTAGTCAGGCAGCTGTCCAGATGCAAGGTGTTGCCCCTGCACTGACAGAAGGGAGAGTGGAAGGAGGGTGTCTGCCACAGGAGGTGGTAGCCCCCCACTCTAGACAGCAAGAGGGGTGCCAGGACCCCAAAGATGCCCCTAAAGCAGCTCAGCCACCTGTCAGTGGAGAGCTTAGGGTGTGGTTCTGGGTACTGACAGCTGTCAGTAGCCTCTGCTGGGTGCTAGCCTTCCTGGCAGCACTGTACTTGGCCTGGGAGGCAGACCCCAAGGCCAATAGCAAAGTAGGCCCCCTGACCCTGTTGGTCATGGTGGGGTTGCTCAAGTGCTGGGTGACCTCTTTGGGTAAGCTAGGTCTTGCCCTAGCAAAGTTAGGAGTAGGGGAGGTGGGCACCTCACTACCCAAGTTGGCAGAGAGAGAGGAGGAAGACCCCCCTAGAGGGAAGTTTCAGTTTGGGTTGGGTCCTTTTACTGTTGGGATGGCTTCACTACCCAGAGGGAGTGACCCTGACAGGAGGATATAAGGCAGAGTAGGCCCTGCAAAGGGACAGCCAGTTTTCTTCACTGTCTTCCTCGCCTAACAAGCCAGGAAGACTCTCCCAGGGTTGGGCTGAGTCTCCTGGGCGTGTGGGCTGGGGGGGGGTTGTGTGAGAAACTGGGGCTGATTGCAGAGGCCCCCTAACTTTTTGCCCCCATTTTCCACTTTATGCTGGTGTTTTCCTGACTCTGATGGTGCCCTGGGTACTGCTAACCAGTCCCAGGGCCTGTGCTCTGTGTAAAATGGATATGCAAATTAGGCTAATTATAATTGGCTAAGTTAACCTACCTATAAGTCCCTAGTATATGGTAGGGCATGTAGGTTTAGGGACCACAGCATAGGTGGTGCACAACTAGGTGCATTGCTGAGGTGCCCAGTGTCATTTTAAAAGCAAGCCTGCCTTGCTGGCTGCTTTTAAATTAAAGTTATATGCAAATTCGACTTTGGAATTAAAGGTACTTCCAAAGTTTTAAACTACCTTATTTTTACATATAAGTCACCCCTAAGGTGTGCCCTATGTGCCCCTAGGGCTGGGTGCCATGTAACTATAAACAGGGACTTTATAAAAATAGATTTATAAGCCCTGGTGAGGTAAAAACAGCCAAATTCGTTTTTCCCTCATTGAAGTAAATGGCCTTCATAGGCTAGAATGGGCAGACTTTATTTTAAATTTTAAAGTCTCCTTAAATGTTACATACCAAGAATTTGGTATCAAATTGATTGTTATAATAAATCCCACAACTTCCAGTTGTTGGATTTAATATAACTAGTGCAGGTAAAAAGTTTAGACTTTACCTAAAAAGTTGCCAATTTCAGCTCTGCATTGTTTTTGCTGCTGTGCTCTGATTGGCCAGCCTGCAGCAGCTTCTGCCAGGCTACTTTAATGAGGTGTGAAGTGGCCTGACTTCACACAAAGGAATGTGCTTGGGGGAGAGAATCTCCCCTCAGCAGATGGGGAAGCAGGAAGGGGGAGGGCTGCCAAACTGGTCTTCAAAGGCAGAGAAGGACATCTGGAGCACCCAGCAACACCCCCACATCCTGCAACCCCAGACAGCTAGGTGCCCCCTTGATTAGATTAGGAGAGGGCAGGAGAGGGGTGTGTTTATGATTTTTAGCCACACCAGTGGGTGGGCTCAGCCAGATCTCTCCTCTAAAAATCCGATTCATCCATTTTGGATTTTTAGAGACTGTTGCCTTCTGGGATGGATTTTTGCCACACTTCCCAGGAAGTGGTCATCACAGGGGGACGACCCTGTCCCTGATTGGAGGACCAGGGCCCCCCTGCTTTTCACCCAGGAGCAAGGATAAAACTGGCAGACCTGCACCCACGCCTCAGATCCCCTCCAGAATTCAACAAGAAAGGAACTAAAGAAGAAGAAGGACTGCCCTGCTGGACCCCTGGCCTGCACCTGGACCCTGCACTCAGAAAGACTGCACCAGCTGCACACTTGGGCTTCACCACAAGAAGGACTTTGCCTGGCTTCCACTGGTTCAAGGAGGGACTCCCTGTTTGCTACAGGTGAAAAATTGCTAACCAGAGTCCCCTGCACCAACTCCTGAAAAAGTGACCAGCTGACCACTGTCCAGTGGCCAAAAAGGAGTTTGCGCCAGGTGTATTCTGGGAGTTGAAGTCCGCACTTCCCAAGGACCATCACAGAACTTCTGGACCCTTGGGGTGAGCTGTGGACCCCAAAAGAACCTTAAAAGAACATCTGGGTGAAGCCCCAGAAGTTTGGAGAAGATTGGAGAATTTTTAGAAAAAAGCTCCATAAAGTGACCGACCCGACGCGGAAATTCTAGCCGGCTTGCCTCAACCGCGACCCGGCCTGACTTCGTGGTTCGTCCCGGTAAAGAAAAACATCCGAAAAAGAGACTAAGTCCGAACGTAAAAAGTTGACCGGGACCTTCCAGCCATCGTATCCGAGAAGGGCTCCACGGACGTCGGATCAAGATCCAGGTTTACCCCGGTCGAAGGATTTTCATCTCGAAAAAACGACTAAGTCCGAAGGTAAAAATCACCACCGAGGAAACCGACTTCGCGTATCCGGACAAGGGTTCCAGGAGGTCGGATCCAACTGGCAGGTTCGTCCCGGGGAAGAAAAACATCAAAAAAGAGACTAAGTCAGAAGGTAACTTTTTAACCGAGGCCTCCCGCGACTTGTAGCCGAGCAGGGCTCCATCGCGGTCGGCCTGAAAGTTTGACTTTGCCCCGGTCCTGGTGCAACCAGATGACCCGATTGGCGCTTTTTGTTTCTAAGCGCTAGAAAATAATAATACTTTAAAAAGTCATATCTCCGGTTCCCCTGAACCGATTTTAATCATTTTTGTGTCATTTAAAAGATAAAAATATAAGCTATTTTTATAAATTGGTTTTGGATTTTTAAACTGTTTCCTGTGTTTTATTTAATTACTGTTTTGTGATATTTGAATGCTTTACACTTTGTCTCCTAAGTTAAGCCTTGACGCTCGATGCCAAGCTACCAAGGGTAGAGCTGGGATTAATTTACTGAGACCTAACTGTACTTTTGTGGAGGTTTGTGGCTTGTTGCTAGGTGTAGGTACCTACCTGCCCTACCAATAACCCATTTTCCAACATGCATAAAGAGCCAATTTATGTGACCTGCCCCCCATCGGGAGGCCAGTTATGTCAGGGTTATTACATATACATTCAGCAAAGGGCTCCATATAGAGAGCAAATAATATGGGCCAGAGGGGGCAGCCCTTCCGCGTGCCTCTGGAAATAGAAAACTGCTGCGACAATCTGCCGTTTACAGGCACCGTACCCCCAGGCTTATCATTAGAACAACGTACCCAGTTGCGGAATCTAGGGCCAAGCCTGGCATGCTGCAGAACCCTATAGAGGTATCGCCAATGAACCCTGTCAAAAGCCTTTCTGCATCGATAGAGAGAAGAAGAGCTGGAATTTAAGCTCAATGCACTTTGTCCAGAAAATGGCACAACCTTTTAGTGTTGTCACTACAAGAGCGCTCGGGTATAAAGCCAGTTTGGTCTGGGTCGATCAGGCTCTACATGTACGGTTTCAGTCTATGGGCCAGGATTCCCGTAAAAATCTTAGCATCCATGCTCAATAATGTGATGGGGTGCCAAAAGGCACAGAGGCATGGGTCCTTCCCCGGCTTAGGGATTATGGTAACTATCCCCAGCTACATCGAGGGAGGAAGGGGGGCAGCCACACCCAATCAGTTATATAGTCAGAACAGGACCGGCACCAGCAAGGAACCAAAAGATTTGTAGAACTCTACACTAAAACCATCAGCCCCAGGTACCTTCCCGGCCGGCAACCTCTGTATAGCCGCCAAGACTTCCGCTAAGGTAATGTTTTACTGGCGGTCAGGGAGATCCGAGACAGGGGGGCGGAGATCAGATAGCCCTTCAACCCCCTCCTCATCGAGCCCCTAATCTGCATACAGATCATAGTAGAACTGCTCAAACTGAGCGACAATCCGCCCCTCCTGGCAGGTCCGTGTGCCATCAGGCAGTTGGAGCTCTGCCACCCGCCATCCCACCATCTGCGCCCGAAGTCGGTGAGCCAATAGACGTCCCACCCGATCACCCCCAGCGTAGTACCTCTGTTTGTTTACGCAGAATAACAATCTGTCGCCCCGTCACCAATGACCCAGATCGGCCTTGAGAGGCCTCCAGTGTCCGTATGTCATCTTCCAGTTGTTGGCGTTTTGTCCACCGGTCCCTATTTAGTCTTACAGAGATCACTATGAATTGCCCCCCAACGATTGCTTTTAAGGCTTCCCAGAGAAGGGCAACTCCAACTTCGGGGGTATCGTTTGCCTCCAAGTAGTGTCTTATCATTATCTCAATTTCTGTTAGGATGTCTTCATATGATAAGAGTCTCGCATTAAGGTGGCAACATTTAACAACCGAAGCATGCAGCGGTAGAGCCAGCGACTGCGTAAGCGGGCCGTGATCCGACAGAGACGCAACACCCAACGCAGTCCTAATCACTCAGTGGGTAACGCGCTGTGAGGTGAGGAAAAGATAAAGGCGCGCGTAGGTCTGGTGTGCTGCAGAAAAGAAAGAGTATGCCCTCTCCGTCGGGCGCTGTTTGCGCCAGATGTCGGAAAGTCCCTCTGCCTCCAACCATTCCCGAAGGTCCTTAGTAAAGGCGCCCGTCTGGCCGTATCTCTGTGCTGATCTGTCTAGCAGCGTGGCCGGTACTAAATTAAAGTCTCCCCCCACCACAATGTCCTCATCAGGGGTAGCCATGACCCTTCCCACGGCGTCTCTAAGAAAGCGGTCCTGCTGGTTGTTTGGGCTGTAAATGTTAGCTACTGTCAGCCTATGTCCTCAAAGGTCTATGTGGAGGGAGAGAAGTCGCCCAGGGATCTCGACCTGTACCCCAAGGACCCTTCCTGGGAAACTGGTGGCCAGCAAGATTGCCACTCCTGCCCGCCTCCCAGGGCCCGAGGAGTGAAATTGTCTGTCAAACCATCATGACCTCAGACCCCTCCAGTCCGCGTGAACTAAGTGAGTTTCTTGTAAAAGGCGCAGATCAACCCGTGCATCTCTAAGCTGGATCAGCAATGCCTGATGCTTTACTGCTGCATTAAGGCCCCGTACATTTAGGCTAAGAATAGTAGTCATGGGAAAAGAGAGGCCCACCGCTAGTGAGCCGATGGCAGCCGGCAACCCGTCTCAGTAGGGCCCTGATATGTGTACCTATGGCTGGAAAGAAGAAAAGGTGTAGTCCTAATAGAGTCAGGACAGAAGGATAGAAAAGATTGGAGGAGTAAGCAAACAGAGAGATATAAACTGGAAAAGCGTTCCCACCTGGGAACAAAGGTAGAACAAACTGGGGGAGAGTTCGATCCTCATGCCGTTGTAAGGCGATCACCACTCCAAACGGGAGTTGGAGCTCCGCAGCACCGCTGTCTCAAACAGTTGTCTCTTCACCTGCACCAGCCCAAGGTCTCTAATTTTCTATCGTGCCGCAAGTCTCCATCCACGAGCGGCAGCGGAAAGAGCCTGGGGGCCTCACTGGTCCAAGTCAGCATCTGAGATGCTGTCCTGACTGCGGAGACGCCTAAGCAACGCCGCTCTCTCTTTTTGGCTCTCTGCCATGGAGGTTTTGTTTGTTTGAGTCGTCTGGCCTGGTTTTTCTGGCGACCCCCATCAGTCTGCAGTCTCTTCTCTTGGTACCCCGGCAACGAGACCCGTCCCCAAAGTGGGGCGGCATACCTTCCAATGCCAGTACCTCCTCTACCGTGTGGACAATACAGGTTTCATTCTGCCAGACGAATTGGAGGCGGAAAAGATGGCCCCATTTATACCTGATACTGTTGTCTCTCAGGAAGTCCGTCACAGGCCTGCATGCTCTGCGGCGCTGCAGCGTCAGCATTGACAAGTCCTGAAATAAGCCAACAAGAAAGCCCTCAAAGTCAATGACTGATTGATCCCGGGCTGCCGCCATTATGATCTCCCGTTGCTTGTAATGGTGCAGGCAAGTCAATATGTCCTGAGACTGGCCCGGCGAGCGAGCCGGATGGTCCACCCTATGCGTTCTATCAAGCACCAGAGTCTGGTCTTTAAGGTCTGGGGCTACATGGCAGAAGAGGCGCTCCACAAAATCCTCCAGTTTCCCTGTCACTGCCTGTGACGGAACTCCCTTAATTTGGATGTTGGAACGCCTTGACCTGTTTTCCAAGTCCTCAATTTGCTAGTGCAGTTCTTGGTTATTGTCGTGCAGAGTAAGAAGCTCCCTCCTGTGGCAGTCCAACTCCTCCTCCCGAGCATCCTGAGCTTGTTCCAGCGTATACACCCGCTGCCCCAACTCAAAGACTTCAAGTTTCAGTTCTTTGACCTCCGCTGTTATCTCTTGCTTCAGGGTAGCATAGTCCCCGTACAGGGCCCCAAATAGCTGCTCCATGAAGGACCTGGTGAAGGGCACCTCTCCCTCTACTCGCTCCCTCTGGTCCCTGGGGTCACCACACTCCTCCAGTGGGGACTCACTCGGCGGTATCTTCTTGACGGGAGTTTTGGCGAAGAGGTCCCTAAGAGAGCCCTCTTTTTTGCTGTGCCTTTAGGACGCCATTGCTGGTTTCTGGTGGGTAGGCAGTGACTCCTCCAGCGCCGCTCACCAACAGCTCCTGTGGCACCCCCGCCTCGTCACAGTCATGCGGCTTCAGCAGGACCAGAAGGGGCCCGAACCAGCGCCCAAGGCCCCCAGGCCACCAAAATCCAGAGGGCCAAGGAAGTCTCCCCTCCGATCCACATCACAGTGCCCTCAGCGGCCCGGGATGTCCAAAAGCGGCGGCCGCCGAGATCTGGCACACAGCAGTCCAATGCGTGGCTCAACACAAGGGTGGCGCGTCCACCCGCCTGGAGTGTCCCCCCCCCCCTGCAGCCAGTCAGGCCGTCAAGACGCTCCAGTTTTCCAAGGGGGTGTAGGGCTGTTCGCTGGCCAGGGAGAACCAGACGCTCCTGTCTTTCGTCCCCTAGGGACTCCAGTGCCTGCCAGCTTCCCAGGATCAGCCCCGCAGCTTACCTCTTTGAGCTCCTCCGGAACGGTCTCCAAATCACACAGCGCCACACCAGCGCCCGGGGCCGTCCTCCCCCGAGGCCTGTCCAGCTCACTCCAGGTCTCACTGTCCCGGCCTCCCCACCTCCGCGCCAGTCAAGTGGATGGGGGGGGCAGCAAATCAGCATACCTCCTCTGCGGGGGCCGCTAGTGTCCACCACGGGTCCAGAGTACTACACGGACCTGGGGCGGTCCGCTCCGGCGCTGCCCCGCTTAGCGTCTCGGGCCTTCGTCTCCTCCGGGGAAGGCCGCTGCATCACACGTGCCCACAGCATCGTGCTGCCAGACCGCAGCTCTCCGGCTGCCGAAGCGCGACCAAGCACAGCAGGCCGATCCAGGGGCCCCCACAGACCTGGGTGTGCAAACCACAAGCCCACTTGGGGCGCAGAGAGGTCCTTGGGCTGGCATGCGATGCAGTCCGCGGCGGAGCTCCAATGAAAAGCTCCTGCGCAGTGGCCTTCTTAGCCACGCCCCCTTATATATCATTTAAAAAGATTTTTATATAGATTGTGTTATTTAATTTGTTAATAAAATATGTTTTGTTTTAATGTTTATTATTTTAATACATGTGTTATTGTTTTTATGTAAATTTATAATGTTATTTGGTATTGTCTTTGGGTATTTTTAGTGTGTGCCTTATTTGTTAATTTGTATATATATATCAATATGGTTAGGTTACATGTTGCAGTGCATAATATACTTTTTTGATTATGTTATCCCTTGTCTTAAATGATTTATATTGTATTGGAATACTAAATTTGACCTTCTTACTGCACACATCTCCAAAATAGTTTAGCTAGGAGTGGGAATAGGAAATCTCACCCCTTTAGTGTCCAACAGCTGTCCAACAATAGGAATTGTAAAAATGACCTTTTTAGAGTCCAACGCCTGCCCCTAGATATTTTATGTTGGATTGGCAATAATGCATCTGACCCTTTAGTGCAGAGCTCTTCAGTCGGTGGGGTGCAACCCCCAAGGGGCCGTGAAGTCATGGAAAGGAGGGTGTGCATTCTCTAGTCTCACTTCGAGCTGGGATCCAAATTGTTTGCTTGTTATTTTCAAAAAAGACAACCAACCCCGGACAGTTAATGGCGATAGTTAAAATGCTTCACCTGGAGTGTTGTTCAGGGGCTGTCCTGTGCTGTGAAAGCAAAACCAGGCAGACAGCTAAACAAGTCTTCCTGCCAGGATGCCTGCTTGCCTGAAAAAAATGTAAATGTGTGCTATGAGTTAATCTGCAAATCTAAAGGGCAGTCTGAAAATGTAAAGGATGCTTGGGAGCCTGTACTGACTTTAATTGATCAGATCACTGAAAGCTATGTGATGACAAAGGTTTATTCGTTTTGTGTAGTAGTGCAAAGAGGAGAGCTGTGAAGTGTGTGCTATTAATTGTATTTATATAGTGCTTACGACCCCTGAGGAGTTGTTGAAAGGACAGTTATGTAAGAGAAATTGTATTATGTCCAGTCTGGGTGTTACTAAAATCTATATTTTGGAAGCACCATCGTAAAATGTTTTGCACATTTTGTAGCTGTCTGTCTTATACTGTGCGTAATGCATGTATAAAATAGTGACATACATATTCCCAATGCTTTCTGTCACAGGTTGTGATCTTGTAGCACTAAAAATACACAAGTCACTATTCTCCACTGCACCAACCAAGATTTCCCACTAAGTTACAACTTTTTTAAAGTTCATTTTTCATTTAAGATGCACGTTATTTTATATGTAGCTTACCTGATAGTGAAAGACCTAAACATTTAAGTTGCTAACAGCAGCAAACTCGTATAATCAGGAGTCAGTTTTTGCTAAAATAGAATCGTCTGTTTTCATAATATTGAAAATAGAAACCTTTTTAGACAAACAGTATGAAAGAAGATTAGGGGACCACTTCCTTCCCTGGAATTAAACAAAGCCTCCTATTTGGTTTTTACAGTTCATCATTAATGACCATAAATGGTATGTTTTAATTATGATGAGTGATGTTTACCAATCTCCAGCTTCATGCAGCTGTAAAGGCCACGCCTTCAGAATCCCATGAAATACAGCATGGTTCTTCTCAGATGCTGTGCACTAACATTGCAGCCCATGCATTACAGCCATTATACCCAAAGCCACTGGATTTATGTGTTTTGTGCAGCCGTGGCGATTTTCGCATTGATATACATTAGCCGCATTCGCCACATAATCCATCATCTGCTGCATAATCTGCTGATTTTAACAGCAAAAAAACATCATAACTCAAACGGTTCAGAAGTTATTAAAAAGTACTGATACATATTACTGTGCAGTAGAAGGCACTTTGCAAAGCTGGACTTATCACCTTCCGTTGCTTATTGCTATATTTGGGTGTTAAACTGGTATTAATGCGGTACAACCACAAATTGGCCATCTCTGTGGAGAAAAACAGGCACACCCATCTCATTAGTTCTGAAAGGTGTTATCATCCAAATAGGTTTTGTCAAATTATGTTTTGTTTGTGAAAATAAAATTACCATTGTGCATTTTTGGGTAATTCTTTTTGGAGACTTTTTGTGTGAACTAGTTGGTAAGTCTCTGACACCGAACCACAGTCACCCACTAACTAACCTTTGGTTTGCCAAACACTATATAATATTTTTTCCCCACCGTAAAAATGATTTGCCGTGGGAATTAGGGGCACTTATGGCTGATGCTGGTTGACGATGATGAGGAGTACCATGTTCTAGAAATTTTTGTCAGGAGGGGCTCCGTATGGCTGGGTCTGGGCATCAAAGAGTTTGAAGACCTCTGCTAGTACAGTTTTCCACCAATGGGTCGCAAGCCTATGTTTGGTGGGTCGTGAAAGTCCAATCAATCAGTAAAGATGCCTTTAAATTCTGTGTTTATCAGGTCACATTTGCTGCACTTCAGAGACAGAGGTGAAATATCAGGCTGTGTCTCCTCTTAGTATGCAGTCAGAGAAAGAAAAGTAAAGTGAATTGTGTGACACTGTTGCTGGGGTACAGGGAGTGTGAAAGGAAAAGCTGTAGGATGTAATTATTTTGTAATGCACAACAAAAAGTAAATACCCGTAAATGAGCTGTACACATTCAGCAGCTAGGAAAGCAACAATGAAGCACATTCGGAATTGTGATGGATACCAATATTTTAATAAGATCAGAACAAATCAAGAGGTTTTACTTGGTGATATACAGATGGTAAATATTCACTGAAATCAGATTTCCACACATTATTATTTGCGTAAACGTATAATATAAATGTAAATCCGTGCAAATTTAGTAGCCATTTCAATGGAAAATGTTCAGTCTGTAAATGACAGTGTGCTTCTGCACTATGCTTAATATGCATATAAAAAACACCTGCCTCATGTCCATTAAAGCTTATTAGGTCGTGAAAGTTGTTGTTGTAAAAATCGGCCTTTGGTTCTAAAATGTTTAGGAAGCACTGTGCTAAATGGTTTAGATTGGAGTATAAATAGTGAATTTGGTCTTTTTAGTGCCTAAACCTTAAAAAATAGTTTTGTTTGTTTTTTGTGATTGTCTTTATTGTCATTTTACATGAAAAGACAAAGGCCCTCATTACGACCCTAGCGGTCGGTGATAAAAAGGCGGTAATACCGCCAACAGGCTGGCAGTAAATACCGCTAAATTATGACCACAGCGGAAACAGCTCAGACAGACAGCCACTTTAACACACCCACCGCCAGGGCAGAATCAAAGGCACCACGGCTGAAAACTGCCTACAGCCAGACGAAGCCAATGTTCCGCCGACTGTATTAAGACACAGGAAACCACCACCTTTTCCGGGATGCTACCAACAACATCAAAAGCCTGGCGGAAGCAGATCTCAGAAGTCAAACGACTCACCTGTGGAGTCTCAGGGAAGACCCACGCCACCATGGAGCCCAAGCTGCACATATTCCCAATTTTGATTTACCTCCTGCTCCACTACGAACACCATTGACAGTGAAGACGACCACGGTAAGTATAGCTGCCTAGCAGACAGGGGAGGTGGGGGAGGAAAAAGAGAGTGACTCACACACGCAACACACAACACGCAACATCCCCACCCTCAACACCATACACACAAGCAGATGCAGTAACAAAACATATTTACCCCGTACCACTCAGGAATAATGCAAGGACAACTCCAATAAATAAAAGTGAGTGTAATAAGATAAAATAGTAGCAATACATGCCTCCAAATCAAAAAGTATATACATATTTACAAATGAAGGGAAACTGCCCAGTCCTCAATGTTTGTGGGCCACAGGGCCACATTACAAAGTCCAAGGCCCCACTTTACTACTGCAACAACACAGAGAGAACACTGCATGGGCAGCAGGTCGAAAATAGGCAGGCACCTCAGAGGGATGGGGAATGGGGGGGGCACCTCAGCCGGCAGATGGTACAACGCCACTGGTCCTGGAGGGGGCAACATGCCCTGTGCTTTGTCCTGGGGAGTGCAAGGCCACAGTCTCTCAAGTGGGTGACTTGCCCACTGGCTCTGGAGGGGGCAACATGCCCATTGCTTTGTCCTGGGGAGTGCAAGGCCACAGTCTCTCAAGTGGATGGCATCTCCACTGGTTCTGGATGGGGCATCGTGCCCAGTGAGCTTCATCCTGGGGGGGAGGATGGGGTGAGTGGATGGCTTCTCCACTGATGATTCTGAAGGGGGCATCATGCACTGTTATGCAGATCTTGGGGAGTGCAAAGTCACAGTCTCTCAGGTGGGTGTCATACCCAAAGGATTTGCAAGGGGCAGGCCGCACAACAGCCCATGGAGGCAGGTCTATAGAATGTCCGCCGGTGGTGACGGCTGTTCAATGGTGGCAGTGGTGCTGCTGCTACTGGTAGCGGTGGAGGGAGGCTCCAGCCCATACCCTGCAGCCTCGGACCGCTGCCCACTGGTGTTGCTGCTGCTGGTGCTAGTTGTGGGGGAAGCTCCAGCCCATCCCCTACAGCCTCGGACGGCTGCCCACGGGTGCTGCTGCTGCTGGTGGTGGTGCTGGTGGCGGTGCTGCTGGCAGAGCTGGTGTTGGTGGTGGGGGGAGGCTCCAGCCCATCTCCTGCAGCTGCAGACGGCTGCCCACTGGTGCTGCTGCTGCTGGTGGCGATGCTGCTGGCAGAGCTGGTGGTGGTGGTGGGGGGAGGCTCCAGCCCATCCCCTGCATCCTCGGACGGCTGCCCACTGGTGCTGCTGCTGGTGGCGGTGCTGTTGGCAGAGCTGGTGCTAGTTGTGGGGGGAGGCTCCAGCCCATTCCCTGCAGCCTCGGATGGCTGCACCACCATGGTTGGTGGTGTGGGCTCCGACAGAGTCCCAGCACCAGGCCCCTTGTTCTTACTGCCTGCTGAGGATGGCTCCTTGCTCCTTTTGGCAGCAGCTGGTGGTGGCTCCTTGCCCTTCCTTGCTGCAGCTGGGGGTGGTTCCTTGCCCTTTCTTGCTGCAGCTGGGTGTGGCTCCTTGCCCTTTCTTACTTCCTGCAGCTGGGGCTGGCTCCTTGCCCTTCCTTGCAGCAGCTGGGGGTGGTTCCTTGATCTTCCTTCCTACAGCTGGGACTGGCTCCTTGCCCTTCCTTGCAGCAGCTGGGGGTGGCTCTTTGCCCTTCCTTGAAGCACTTGGGGCAGGCACCCTTTCCCTCTGGCTGGCTGGTGGCCGGGATCCTTTCCCACCTGGAGTTGCTGGGGACACTAGTTTGCCCGTGGACTGGGTGGCTGAGGTGCTTGCCTGAGTTTTGACCACCCTTGCCTGATGTGAAGGACGGGGGGAGGGGTAGGGAAGAGGTCAAGGGTGGAGAGGAAAAGCTTCTTAGGGACATTGGGGCAGGAAGAGGGAGAAGGTGTGGGAGTTGAGGAAGAGGGAGTGGTTGTAGGAGGTGTCAGTCTGCTGTGTTTGGGTGCAGGTGCATGGGCTGGATGCTGTTGTGAGGTGGATGACTGTTGGGTGTCTGAGTGCTTGTGTTTGTGTACTTTGGGAGGAGGGGGCACAGACAGTGGGAGAGGACACAGGGGACGTGTGCATGGATGGGGGTGTGGTGACTGCCAGTGAGGTGTGTGTTCTGATATGTGTGCTGGTGATGGTGGTAGTGGATGAGGATGTAGCGCATGCAGGTGTGAGTGGAGATGCAACTGGGAGGGAGGTGGGGGATGAGGAGGAGGGGGCCACAGTGGAGGCAGTGGATGTTGGTATGTCTGCATCTGGATGGTGTTTGTGTGAGTGCCTGTGGGATGAAGTGTGATGCTTGTGTTTGCCATGTCCACTTTTGTGTGTTGTCCTGTGCGCATGCTCGTCTGCCTGTGTGAATGGGATAGGTTGGGGTTGAGGGGATTGGGACTGGGAAGAGGAAGTTGGAGGGGGGAGGGTGGAAACGGGGACAATGGCTGCCATCAGAGAGGAGGCCAGAGCCTGGATTGATCTCTGTTGGGCCTCCAAGCCAGTGTGAATGCCCTCCAGAAATGCATTGGACTGTTGCACTTGGGCTGCCAGCCCATGGATGGCATGCACAATGGTTGACTGCCCAACAGAGATGGATCTCAGGAGGTTAATAGCCTCCTCACTCAGGGCAGCATGGCTTACTGGGGCAGGGCCTGAGGTGCCTGGGACGAAAGAGATGCCCACCCTCCTGGGTGAGTGGGCATGGGCAACACGCTGAGGGGCTGCTGGGAGGGCTGTGCTGGTACGGGGCTGGCGGCTGTACCTGTAGCTGGGGTGGGTACAGAGGTGTCCACCAGGGAGCTTCCATCGGAGGAGGTATCCGTGTCCGAACGGTCCCCTCCAGTCTCTGCCATGGTGCTCCCCTCGCCCTCCGTCCCACTGGTGCCCTCAGCGTTGGTGGACTCTGCCTCCTGGGTCCTGTGGGATGCAGCTCCCTCCGTCGCTGGTGCCTCTGCTCCTCCAACAGATGATGCTAATGCACATAAGGACAGGATGACAAAACAAAAAAGAGGGGGGAGAGACAAAGGATACACTTGGTCAGTAGCGGCACCAACACCACCGTACACAACACACTCACACACAGAGAACAGCCCTACGCACAAGGCAATGCACTACCAGTCACAATGCTAGTCACCAGGTCATGGGTAGGGACAGATACCGCCAACTGCAGCATACCTGGGGCCCACACAGCCCTGCCCAGTAGTTAATGCCTACTAGCTAGGTTGGAGGAATTTCACATCAGAACCCTGCCAACATGGGACCTACTCTGCAATGTCAGGCCTGACCTAGGGGCACCCACAGGCCCACATCCCCCCACCCAGATACCCGCCCATCAGGCGTAAGTAGTAATGAAGGGCACTGTACTCACCTCCTTGATGCTGCTGTGATGCCCCCAAGCGCCCATCCAGCTCCGGATAGGCCACCGCCAGTATGTGGGCCATCTGGGGGGGGTCAGGGTTCGACCGACACCCCTTCCTCGTTGGGAGGCCATCCCCAGCTGGGCCTCCGCCATCTTCCGTGCCCAGTGTCTCAGGTCCTCCCACCGTTTGTGACAGTGGGTGCTCTGCCTACCATAGACCCCCAGGGTCCGCACCTCCTTGGCGATGACACGCTTTCTTTTGATGGACGCTGTCCTGCAGAGGAAATAGACACAGGGAAAGATATTAGTCAGACCATCCTGCCAGTTACACTCATGGCCCACCATACCCCTTACCATCCCCATTAGCACAGACATGCCTCAGCATACGTGCTGCATGCTGCCCAGGGCCCATCCACCAACCCCCTTCCCCCCACACGAGGCCTTCACACACAGCACTCCATGCATTCATGTCCCATGCATCGTACTCACAGTGTACTCACCTGTTGGTCTGGAGGCCCATACAGCAGTCGGTACTGGGGTAGGACCCCATCCACCAGTCTCTCCAACTCCACCGAGGTGAAGGCAGGGGCCCTTTCCCCAGTCACATGAGCCATGGTAGTTTCCAGACACAGGTCACAGCAGCACATGCAGTGTAGGTCCTCTTCTGTTGAAGGTTAGGTAGCAAGTGAGTGAACAGATACAAAAAGGCGGTGACCTCCGCGGCTGTGCTTACCATCACCGCCGGCGGATCCCGACCGCCTCCAGCAGCAGCGCACCACATCAGAAGAATTACCTCATTTCCACTCGTCCCTCTATACCGGCCTTGGATGCGCAGTGTGTCACAGTTCACAATCTCACATTCTGGACATATGCCACCAAAATATTGTAACAGTCACAATATGCATTGAACTGTAGTGGTTACAATGTACAGATAATGACCAGCTGCTCACTCTTTTGCCCCTTAGATTGCAATCACTGCGGATGAATAGGAGATGGACACATCCCTGTGTACACACCCCTTGTGGACGTGGCAACAATGGAGGACAGGCACATTATCCTCACCTACAGACTTGAGAGGGCCACACTCACAGAGCTGTGTGCTCAATTGGAGCCTGACTTGATATCTGCTATCCGTCACCCCACTGGGATCCCCCTCTTGTGCAAGTGCTAACAGTGCTCCATTTTTTGGCAACAGGTTCTTTCCAAGTGACAGTGGGCTTGGCAGCAGGAATGTCACAGCCAATGTTCTCAATAGTGCTGACCAGAGTGTTGTCTGCCCTTATTAAACACATGTGCAGCTACATTGTTTTCCCCAGGTGGAGGATTTGGCCACAGTGAGGGCTGATTTCTATACAATGGGACATAACCCCAACATCATTGGTGCGACTGATGTGAGACATATTGCATTTGTCCCCCCCCGCAAAATGAACAGGTCTTCAGAAATCAAAAAGGTTTCACTCAATGAATGTGCAGATGGTGTGTTTGGCAGACCAGTACATCTCCCATGTCAATGCTAAGTATCTAGGCTCGGTGCATGATACTTTTATCCTGAGGAATAGCAGCATCCCAAATGTGATGGCCCAACTCCAGAGGCACAGAGTGTGGCTAATAGGTAAGCCCTGTTTCCCACCCAGTGGATGTTGTGTGTGGCTAACAGTTTTCCCTCAATATTTTCAGGTGACACAGGTTACCCAAACCTATCATGGCTACTGACCCATGTGAGGAATCCCAGGACAAGGGCTGAGGTTACAATGAGGGACATGGGCGAACAAGAAGGATTTTTGAACGTACCTTCGGCTTCCTGAAGGCCAGGTTTCGGTGCCTCCATCTAACTCGTGGATCCCTGGGATACTCACCCAAGAAGGTCTGCCAGATAATCGTGGCATGCTGCATGTTGCACAACCTTGCCTTGAAATGCCATGTGCCTTTTCTGCAGGAGGAGGAGGCTGGAGATGGCCGTGTGGCAGCAGTGGACCCTGTGGACAGTGAAGATGAAGAGGCGGAGGATGAGGACAATAGAAGTGCAGTCATTCGTCAATACTTCCAATGGCACACAGGTAAGATGGTGTTATTTCACATTTCATTGACAGTTTGATGTGTGACATTGTCACTGGCAGGCTGTGAATTCCTACTTCTGTGGCCACTCACTATACCCATTGGCATCTCTTTTGCAGTTGTTGGTGCCCTACTATTGTTCCTTGTGTGTTCACTGCAGCCAACTACAGGTCTTTCCTATGTTAACATTACTGTACAGTTGAATTGCAATGTTTAAAACTTGTTAAACAAATACACACTTAAATCATTTGACATACTCCATACTTGTATTTTTTTAAAGTGTGTATATTGCAGTGCCTTGACGAAACGGGGGAAGTGCTATGGGCTGGGGTGATGATGGAGGAAAGTCCAGGTTAGAGTCCGGTCTATTTGTAGCACAGGTGCATTGTCCAAGGGGGCATAGGAAAGGGGAGCAATGACAGTTCAAGGTGGACAGGGTGACAGAGTGGGACACAAGGGTGACAATCAGGAGAGTCTTATTTCCTGGCGGGGTCTTGGCAATAGTCTTTGGCTTCTGCCTGGATCACAGAGAACATTTGCGGGGTGGTTCTCCTTCTGCAGGGATAGGGGTGCTGGTGTTCTGTTGGTCCTGTGTTGGGGCCTTCTGTCCACTAGCGGCAGCGGAGGTGGAGGGCTTTTCAGTAGTCTGGCTAGTGTCAGGGGCCCGCTGGTGTGCCACTGCCTCCCTCATACTGTTGGCCATGTCTGCCAGCAACCCTGCAATGGAGACCAGGGTGGTGTTAATGCTGTTCCCCAGGTACTGTCCCTCCTGCAGCCGCATGTTCTCCTGCATGTTGTCCAGGATCTGGCCCACTGAATCCTGATAATGTTGGTATGCTCCCAGGATCGCAGTGAGTGCCTCCTGGAGAGTCGGTTCCCTGGTCCTGTCTTCCCCCTGGCGCACAGCAGTCCTCCCAGCCTCCCTGTTGTCCTGTGCCTCTGTCCCCTGAACCGTGTGCCCACTGCCCCTGACCCCAGGTCCCTGATTGTCCTGGGTTTGTGGGGTGCTCTGGGGTTCCTGTAGTGGTGGACACACTGCTGATTAACGTGTCCTGGGGACAGAGGTATGGACCCGCTGGGTAGGTGCTGTGGTGTTTCCTGAGGGGGGAGTCTCTGTGGTGGTGTGAGACTGTGCCTGGGTAACCGACTGTTCGGAGGTCCCTGATGGGTCAGGTTGGTCATCCAGATGACCAGAGCCGCTGTCATCACTGTGGACCTCTTCTGTGGGGGACTGGATGTTGCTGGTACCTCTTCTCCGATGTAAATGCAGTGTTATTGTTTCTGTGTGTGACATATTGTGCATGGGTGGGTTGCCCTCTATGGTTGTTATTGCCCTGGCAGCTTTTCCTTGTGTGAGTTGTTATTTGGTGGGCTAGCCGATTGTCTCTAGTGTGCATGCTGTAGTGATAGGTGTCCATGCAGGGCTGTGAGTGGTGTCCATGCATTGGTGGTGCATGCTGGGCTTGGCATTGGGATGAGTGGGTTGTGATGGTGGGGTGTGTGGGAGGTGGTGGAGTGATGGGAGTGAGGGTGGGGGTTATGTGATGGCATGCAGATAGGAGGGTGATAGTAATAGAGAGTTGACTTACCAGAGTCCAGTCCTCCTCCTACTCCTGCCAGGCCCTCAGGATGCCTGATTGCCAAGACTTGCTCCTCCCATGTTGTTAGTTGTGGGGGAGAAGGTGGAGGTCCATCGCCAGTCCTCTGTACTGCGAGCTGGTGTCTTGCTGCAATGGAACGCACCTTCCCAGTAGGTCGTTCCACCTCTTCCTGATGTCATCCCTTGTTCTGGGGTGTTGTCCCACAGCATTGACCCTGTCCACGATTCTTTGCCATAGCTCCATCTTCCTAGCAATGGATATCTGCTGCACCTGTGCTCCAGCTAGCTGTGGGTCAACCCAGATGATTTCCTCCACCATGACCCTTAGCTCCTCCTAAGAGAATCTGGGGTGTCGTTGTGGTGCCATGGGTATAGTGTGAGTGGTGTGGGTGAGGATGTGTAGGGTGATGTGTTGGTGTGTGTGATGTAAGGTACGTGGGTGGTGTACAGGTGATGGTAGTATGTGGCTCTGGTTGTGTGGGTGCTCTTGCTGTCTCTCTCTGCTGGCAATTATTGGTATTAGTAAAGGGGTGTGGGTAATGTGGGTGTGTGTTTTATTGTGGTGTGGGTGTGGTGTGTCTATGGGTGTCAGGTGTGTGTAATTTAAATTGCCCAATGTGGTGTTGTTTTGTTAGTCTGTGTGTGTATTTAGAGCGAGGCGGTATGTACTGCCAATGGTTTACCGCCATTGAATGTCTGCCGTGGTGATTCATGGGTCATAATGTTGTGGGCGTCGTTCTGTTGGCATAACGGTGTGGGTTTTGTTACCGCCAGTTTATCACTAACCTTTGGGCTGGCCAATTTGTGTGTGTGGCTGTATAGTGACGGATTGGTGTGTGTGTGTCATAATATGGTTAGCTGATATCCCCAGTGGCGGTGGTATGTTGGCGGCAGTCAGCATGGCGGTAAGTGGGATTTTGTGCCAATGTCATAATGAGGGCCAAAGAGAATAAAATACACCAGCAATTCAGTACTGCAGCATTATCACCAATACACAAATGCAATATACAGTCCATAAGGTGCTCAGCATCCAGTTACTTTCCTATCTATTACTACTTTCCTTGATACAATCCAAGCCCCAGACCAGGCCCCAGATCCAGCAGACATACATTAGTCCAGATCTTACGCTGGAGGGTTGGTGGGATGCGCTGGCTCTCGCCTACCTCACACTGCTACCAAGTGTTCCCATCCTCCTAAGGGGATTCCACATCCTCAGCAGGGGGTACCCACTGGGTGTCTGTGTCCTCCTCTTTCACTCCTTCAAATTGTCTCACCTTTTCTCCCCAGATTTCCACATCATGCTCTACATTCTTGTCAATCCTGACACTTTTCAGCCTACACTACTCTGCTACAGTCCATTGCTATAGGTCCATCAGCCATTTCTGCAGTGGGGATGGGGTGTTCTGGACTAAACCAATAAATCGCAGGGAGCTGCCTGGCTAACACCAGTCCTAGTAGAGCAAATCTATGCCTCATCTTCCTCCCCATTTTGGGGATTGGCAGAAGACCAAGGAGGCAATGGAGAGCCATTAGCTCCAGCCTAATACCAGAAACCCCCTGGACTGTCCATGCCACCCCAACCCAGTAGGCCTTGAGTTTGTGGTACCCCCATGTCATGTGAAGAAAATTAGCTGGGCTGCACTACTTCTGGCACTCTCATCTGCACTGTCTGGGAATATTCGGTGCAAACACTGTAGCGTGAGGTAAGCTTGGTGTAGATAATCGAACTGTGTGAACTTAAAACACACGTTACTAGTGCTGTCTTTCACTTGGGCACAAACGCGTTTCCTCTCACCATCTGTAAGTACTTTAGCCAGATCCAAGTTAAAGCTGTTGCAGACAGTTGCCATGTCAATGTGTGTGTCCTCTTTCAGTGCCTCATATAGACAGGGGATGAAACCACTGCTAAAACCCTGGTCTAGTATGACACTAAGGGCCTCATTTAGATCTTGGTAGAATCAGTCCCGCTGTTGATTTTACGTCAGATTCCCCGCCTGCTTCTTGTCCGCTCTGTTTATATGCTAGCGGTAGACAAAAGTCTGTTGATGAAGCGCCGTAACTGCCAGGATTGTACACCTGCGTCAACAGCTCCATAGGCAGAAAGAGGCTGGCAGTGGGACTCAAGATGTTTTTACTGCCGGGCCAATCACATGGGCCTTCCTGCCGGCTTAACTGTGGCGGCTAAACCTCAACACCTGATTTGCCAGATTGGGAGGTATATAAGCATGAAACATACCTTTTTTTGACTTTCCTTATTGATTCTGCTACTGGACCATGGCAAAAATCAACCCCGTCGTCGCCAGAACGAGAGGTAAGTGACTGTTTTACATATCATCATTGGAATAGTCTGTGTACATTAACTCTGGACCCGTACATTAGCTCTGGACCCCCAAGCAATAGCACAATGATGTGCAATACATATGTATGCAATTTGGTAGTTAGAAAAACTTAAAAGAAATACACCTCAATATATAATTAGCACACACCAATTTGGTGCTAAGGGCCAGATGTAGGTAGGTATCAGATTTTAACTTGCAATTTGTGAGTCATAGCGACTCGCAAATTGCAACTCGCAATCCGAGATGCAGAAAGGTGTCTCAGACACCTTCTGCGACTCGCTATGGGGTCGCAAAGACCCACCTCATGAATATTGATGAGGTGGGTCGCAGTTTGCGACCCCATAGCGAGTCTAGGCACTCCCAGGGATGGTGGCCTGCTGGAGACAGCAGACCACCATGTCCGTGACTGCTTTTTTAATAAAGCAGTTTTTTTTTCCTTTTTGCAACCCGTTTTCCTTAAAGGAAAACGAGCTGCAAAAAGAATAAATTCTGAAACCATTTGGTTTCGTTTTTTTCAGAGTAGGCAGTGGTCCATAGGACCACTGCCTGCTCTGAAAAAATATTTTTGTGGGCATTCACAAAGGGGAAGGGGTCCCATGGGGACCCCTTCCCTTTTGCGAATGGGTTACCATCCACTTCAAGTGGATGGTAACTGCGAGTTGGTTTGCGACCACTTTTGCTGTCACAAAGCAACTCAGCATCGCGATGCGGTCGCATATAGGAAGGGAACACCCCTTCCTATTTGCGAGTCGGAATCAAATTTTGCGAGTGCATCGCGTTCAGCCTTTTGCACCTCGCAAACTGCGTTTTTCGCCGTTTGCGAGGCGCAAAAGGCTACCTACATGTGGCCCTTAGTACCTTCATGCCAATCGACACCTACACAAAAGTCACATCAATCCCTACATCGAAATGTGTCCCTACAGGTGTGTTTAATCATTTTCCATAAACTGCCATATCATATACATAAACACTACACATCATTGTAACCACGGAAACCAATATAATATAGCTATTGCACTACACAATGCAACAAGTGGGTTTACACAGAATGTTCAACCAATGTTACCTCTAAACTTCAAACATGTCAGAGATGTATTAAAGTCAATGTCCCCCTGTCGTGCAATTTCTGTTCAACATTAGATGCCATTTAACTCTAAAGTGTCATTTTCCCTGTCTAATGCATGTGTGTATATTATTAACACATATCATGTTAAAATAACCACACTTCCATTCTCAAATTACACCAAAATTATACATGTTTATATTTTTGTACATTTCCGTGATAAAAACCTGAACCAGAGATAACATGTCCATCACAAATGTCCAACACTAATGTATGCACTACATAAATGTCAAAGATAAAACCTGTGCTTTTCAATGTCAGAAATGAAAATAAGTGCATGTCACACATTTTTTGCATTAATAACATTGTCATCAATCAATTAGTAATAATCTAAAATGAATGCCAAGACAAAGGTATTGAAAATACATGAAAGTGTATTACAACTATGAGATACCTCTCTCATATGTAATGAAAATATATATACATGAGGTGAATAGTCCAGCCTGGGAACAATGGGCTGCAGGCCTGGAACATGCTTCCTAATTGCACTGCCAAGGACAGCCTCCTCAGTAAGGAGCACCCAGTGGGCATAACAGGCATCTCAATGTTGTTTTTTTCTTGGGGCGTGTTTGGGTCTCAGAGGGCTCAGGGAAAAGGGAATGGCAAAAGCATCTGGAGGAGAAGGGGCAGAAGAGGTGAGAGAAGATGGGGTTTGGGAGGTACAGGGAGTGGGAGTGAATGTTGTATGTGTTTCTGTCTGTTATGCATGGGGTCTGGGGTATGTGGTGCATGTTTGGGTGGGTGTGTTTTAGAAGGTGAGTGGTGTTTGGGTAAGTGTGTGCATCTGTGTTTCTTGGGCGTTGGTGTGTCCGTGCCTTTCTGTGATTGTGCAGGTTTGGAAATGTGTGGTTTTGTTGGTGTAGTGTATTCTGGTGATTGTGAGCATTTGCATCTGGTTGGTGTTCTTTTGTGTGTGAAAGACTGAGGTTGAACGAGTGTGACGTAGAGGTGTTGTGATGCTTGTGGGTATGCTGGTGGTTGTGGGTCTGCTGGTAGATGGGGTGGTGGTAGTGCATGTGTCTGTGGTTGTGGACGTGGTGGATGTTGAGGGTGTGGTAGTTGTGTCGGTGGTGATGGGTGTTGCGGCAGGTGTGAGTGTCAGGAGTATGTGTATGATAGCTGGTTGCATGCTGGTGTTTCTTTGTGTGTGTGTGTGTGTGCTGCTTTTGTCTGTGTGAGTGGAAGCATGCAAGGAAGTGAGTGTGCTTGGGACAGGGCTGGGAATAGGGAATTGGAATGGGGAAGGGGCGGGAGTTGGGTCACAAGCTTGGGGTGGTTGGAAGGCTGCGGTCAGTGAGGAGGCTAGATCTTGAAATTACCTCTGTAGACCAGACAGAACACTGTGAGTGCCTTCCAGGTATGTTACCATTTGTTGTATATGGTAACTAAGCCCCTGGATGGCATTCAGGACAGAAGTCTGGCCCCCAGAGATGTCTCGTAGGAGGTCTATAGCCTCCTTACTCAAAACAGCTGGGAGAACAGGGCGGGGGGGAAGGTGCCTGCTGATTAGGAGATGTCACCCCTTTTAGGGGGACAGGTTCAGCCAACTCGGGGGGAGCAAAAGGGAGGGTGGAGATGGGATTCTGGGTGGTGGACAAGAATACAGATGGCACAGTTTCTGTAGGGTCTGCCACCACTAAGGAATGGTCTTCTGTGGAGGCTTCCAAAGATGAAGTGTAGCTCGTGGCCTCAGTGCTAGTCCCCTCACCTTTCATTCCACTGGGTCCCTCTACTTAACTGCCTGTGTGGCCGACGTCTTCTCTGCATGCTCTTGATGATTCTGAAATAACAGATGCATCAGTTTTATTGTATCTGTGTATTTAGAACTGATCTTGAACTTTGATCAGAATTTATTTTTCTAGTTTTCATATTTTACTTGTTTCAAGGCTCTCATACTTTGGCCCTATTATGAGTTTGGCGGCCCGAGGACCACCAAACCCACTGTGGCAGTCAGACTGCCACACTCCTGGCGTCCGCCAGGTGACCACTGTGAGGATCAAAGGTCCCGATGGGGTGGCAGCAGTCGAATTTGTGGTCAGCCACAGCGGTGCTGAGTTCAGTGCCACTGTGCTGATCATGAGTCCTCTTTCTGCCAGCCTTTTCATTGCAGGGTCCCCACAATGAAAGGGCTGGTGGAAAGCCGGTGCTGGAGGCCATGGGGGGGCCCTGTACTGCCCGTGGCATGGGCGGTGCAGGACCAGTACACTTGAAATGCGCAGGGTCTGCTGTGCAGAGAGTGGGCATTCTGAGGATGCTTAGGGGAGCCGAGGCCAATGCTGTGGCACTGTTTCCACCGGTCTGACCAGCACAAACTTCTTAATACGTTTTCATCAGTGTACCAAATCATTGTTGCCTGCTGCATGTTGCACAACATATCCCTGCGACAGAACGTCACAGTCATTACAGAGGAAGGAGACCATGAAGACTCACCAGGTGAGGATGTTGAAATGCTCAACGAAGGTGGCAGTAGTGAAGAGAAAAGAATTGACATATGTCAAGATGTTATTAACAACTTCTTCCCCTGAGTGTAAGTTTACCTTTACATATTGTAACATCAAATGTCAGACCAACTTGTGAAATAGTGAACATATCAGTCTGTGATGGTACTTTAGTAGTAATGGTTAGTTGAGGAAAGTCTAGGGCAAAGATGTTTGTTGATCAAAGTTTCCATCCATTGACTACTATATTTATTGACATAGATTATCTTTGTGTATGCTAAATATATGTGTCCTCCTAACTTATCATTTGAGTCAATTTTCTTATGTGAAATCATTAATTTCCCCTTGTTATTCTATTTTAGGATCCTTCACCATGTCACCTTCATTTGGATATTGTGCAGACACGCACTTTGAATTGTACTAAGCCAACTTGCAAAGTGATTGAATGGAAGTTCTTGAGATTGTATTAGACTTGTTTTCTGTTGGAAGTTGCCACCAAGGCAATATGTGCAGCCTAACTTGATCTAACCGCATGTACATGTCAAGCCATAGGATACTGATCTCCCTTCACATTGGCTAAATCTTCATTTCATTTTAAGTGTATGAAGCTGTTGATTTGTCTCATCATTGTAGAAAGAACATTCTCTCATAGGGGATTTCCGTTTATAGTCATAAGCAATAAATAGTCCCGCCCACGTGCCGGGGCCCTAGAGCACTTGTTCACAATATATACTTAGAAGTGAAGATTTTGCCTTTTTTTTTGTAAGACACTTAAGAGACAGAGGTGGTCATTCTGACCCTGGCGGTCTCTGACCGCCAGGGCGGAGGACCGCGGGAGCACCGCCGACAGGCCGGCGGTGCTCCAATGGGGATTCCGACCGCGGCGGTAAAGCCGCGGTCGGACCGGCACCACTGGCGGGGTCCCGCCAGTGTACCGCGGCCCCATTGAATCCTCCGCGGTGGCGCAGCTTGCTGCACCGCCGCGGGGATTCCGACCCCCCCTACCGCCATCCAGATCCCGGCAGTCGGACCGCCGAGATCCGGATGGCGGTAGGGGGGGTCGCGGGGCCCCTGGGGGCCCCTGCAGTGCCCATGCCACTGGCATGGGCATTGCAGGGGCCCCCGTAAGAGGGCCCCTACATGTATTTCACTGTCTGCTGCGCAGACAGTGAAATACGCGACGGGTGCAACTGCACCCGTCGCACAGCTTCCACTCCGCCGGCTCGATTCCGAGCCGGCTTCATCGTGGAAGCCTCTTTCCCGCTGAGCTGGCTGGCGGTCTGAAGGTGACCGCCCGCCAGCCCAGCGGGAAAGTCAGAATTACCGCCGCGGTCTTTCGACCGCGGAACGGTAACCTGACGGCGGGACTTTGGCGGGCGGCCTCCGCCGCCCGCCAAGGTCAGAATGAGGGCCAGAGTCACCCTATGGGAGAAGGCTACAATGGCCCAATTCTTCATCTGTAATTAAAAAAACGGCCAGAATATTATATGTGTATAACATTTGATGGTGCCTTAGTACAGAAACAGCATAAATGTCTCACAAACCCTTTTTTAGGGTAACAGAGAGATGAAACAAGCCAGGACAGTGTAGCCCCATAGGTTGTCATTATATGAAAGAAAATAGAGGCTTTGCCTTTAAGAAGCCAGAGATCACCAATATCCCATGATGCTGAGCAGATGACAGTTGCTTCAGTTCTTTTTTTCGGGCTTCTGCTGACAGGATCCTGGAGCACTGAGCTCTAGCTTTCCACAGGATTTTTATCCAAAATCCTCACAGATTTTGTTGTCAACTGTTTCACTTAATAGTTTTCATTTCTCTTTAGCAGATTCTTTATTTTTCTGACTGAAACGTGAAATTGTTTTGTCACAAAATGCCATCCTTGTTTGACAAGTGCCCTGCTTGTGGGAGAAAGAAGGCCAAAACAGACCCCCGCGAAGTATGTATACTTTGCCTACCCTCAAGTCATGTTCCTGAGTCTTGTCAACACTGCAAAACTTTTTTCCAGGTGAACCCTGAGAGACAGGGAGAAGATCTGGCTGCATGGCACAGAGGAGCGTCAAAGGCAGAGAGCTTCATCTGAAAGTGGGACCCCGGGCGAGGAGAGGGTCAGTCCTCTACCAGGGTTCTTCCAGCTGTCTCTCTTACTTCCGTAAAAAAGACTACAACGCAAAAAAGACATTGGGGGTTATTCCAACTTTGGAGGAGGTGTTAATCCGTCCCAAAAGTGACGGAAAAGTGACGGATTTACCACCAGCCGTATTACAAGTCCATTATATCCTATGGAACTCGTAATACGGCTGGTGGTATATCCGTCACTTTTCCGTCACTTTTGGGACGGATTAACACCTCCTCCAAAGTTGGAATAACCCCCATTGTCTTAGTCGACATCGAGGGCGTCAATGTCAGTGAGAGAAACGGCACCTACCTGTACGCTGTCATCCACAGGCTCGATGTCGAGGAAACAGTGAAGAACAACGCTGACACATGGCCAGTCGACATCGACACACAGGCCTCATTCAATGTCAAAAAATCCAACTACACCACAACGTCAACATAAGTCACCATGAAGGTCACCATCGACGTCGACACAACATCATAGATTGCCGTCAAGGGCAACATCAAGATTGCGACGCCACCGTTGATCACCATCAATGAGTGGATCAACGACGAGGAGAATGATGTCAAGGCACACAAGATCAACGCCGAAAAGTCTGTCACCATCTGTATCATTGCAGGAGGCAAGGAAAAAGCGTAAACACATTTATTCCTCTCCAGATTCAGGCTACTCCAGGACATACTCCCCTTCTTAAAGTGTTGAGCCTTCTTTGCCAGCCTCATCTCCTCCTCTTCCCACACCTCCAACTCCTCTACCATCGTCAGTACCTCCTCAGCGGACTCCGATTCTTCCTCCTACACCGGCACCACTTCCTCAACCACGGGTCACTCCCAGATCAAGATTCAGGTCATGCCATCACTCTCATGGTCTAACCGCCATGGCCATCGTTTTCGCCACTCTCATTTCCGTTCGCACCATAGGACCACTGACACATTCTCCATTTCAACAGGGAGTTATACACCAATGCTATCTGACTCGCCACCAGTGTGAGTTTCACTAGTGGACAACATCACAACGTTTCAAGAAGTGTTGGTGAGGGGAGCTGCAAAACTGAACATACCCATGTCAACTCCGTCCACTTTAACATTAGTTATTTTTGAGATGCTTCAACACAGAACAGCATCTCAACCGCTACGTCCACTGGTACCAGGCCTCCTTGATCCAGCCATGGATCTTTTCTTAACTACCGCACAGTTAAACTGGCACCATCCAGACTTCAAAAGAAGTATCGGCGTTGAGAGCAAGATCCTGCTTTCCTCCAGACAGATCCTATACCAGATTCGGTGATCATAGTAACAGCAAAGAAACAACATGCCACTACCCCCACTTGTACAGTACCATCAGTTAAGGAGAGGCGCAGGTTTGGTTCCGTAGGCCAAAAAGTATTCAGTTCTGCAGCAACCTCCATGAAAGCCGCCAGTACCACTGCCCTTCTAGGCAGATACAATAGGTTACTGTGGGAATCCATGCAACAGTTTGCCGTGCATCTTCCCAGGGATAAAAGAGAAGATTTTATGGAAATCCTAAATGAAAGCCTGATGTTATCCAACCAGGTTATCAGTGCTGCAGGAGACTCATCCATTTTAGCGGCACACAAGTACTGCCACGGAGTTGCTCTGCCTAGACATTCTTGGCTCTGTCTTACTAGTCTAAAACCAGAAGCACAACAGAAAATAATAAATCTTCCTTTCTCCTGTACCACACTGTTTGGAAGTCATACAGATGACGAAATGGCGAGGATGAAGGTGGAGATAGACCCTCTCAAGGCAGTTGGCTTACAAAGACCCAAGGAGAAAAGAAAACGTCACACCTATTCCCAGAGGGTCCAAACCCCTCACTGGTATCAAGAACGTCAACAAAGCGGTACACAACAGCAGCATCAATGACTCTACCAGTCATACCACAGAAAGCAGCCTAAGGGAAGGTCTTCCCAGCAACCTGTCCAAGGAGGCAAACATCCATCCGGGTCAAAATTCTGAATCTTTACTTCCTCCTCTTCTATTACCCATGCAGGTAGGGGGAAGCATACATTGTTACCTAACAGAGTGGCAAAATATCACTCAAGACGCCTGGGTTCTGAATAGTGTTTGCAATGTATACTGTCTCAGATTCACCAGCCCTCCACCATCCATTCTGCCAAAACCATCCAGATTCTAAATCTCGCAATTACAAGTGGAGGTGACCAGCTTCTTACAAAAGCAGTCGTGGAGTCCGTTCCTCCTCCCCAACGTGGAACTGGAATCTTTTCCAGATACTTTTGTGTCAAAACAGCCAATAAGTAGATTTGGCGAGAAAAGGTCCGGATGCTGTCTTTACTACAAATGTATCCCGAGCTTCACCAAGGGGATTGGCTTTGTTCCATCGACCTTCAAGATGCATACTTTCACATCCCAATTGCCAGAAAGCACAGCACTTTCTTGAGTTTTATAGTAGGCCAAGACCACTACCAGTACAAAGTCCTTCCATTCGGTCTAAAGTCAGCACTCAGAACCTTCTCAGAGTGCATGGCAGTGGTGGCTGGCCATCTCAGGAAAATCAAAATATTCATCTGCCCCTACCTAGATGATTGGTTGATCAAGGCATCCACGTCTCAAGAAGCTCAGCTTCATTATTACTGGACTTGCAATCGCCTCAAAAGATGTGGCCTACAAGTAAACCTCACCAAATCAAATTCTGTCCTGGTTGAGACATTACACTACCTATGAGCAACCATGAACACCTTACAAGCAAGAGTGTATCCTTCGGAGGAGAGATGTTTATTGATTCTTTGGAAATGTCACTCTCTCATATCAGCTTGCCATCCAACAGTACGAATAGTATCCTCCTGGGTTCAATGGCATCCTGCATCTTCCTCACACTGAATGCTCATCTCCACATGTGACCATTGCGACCATTGCAGGAATGTCTTGAGGACCAGTGGGACCAGCTGACGGGCAGGAGTTTCCTCCACAAACAATAGTAATGGATGCCTCACTTCCAGGCTGGGGGGCTCACATGGATAACCCCTATATTGAGGGAACATGGTCAGACAGAAAGTCCACATACCACATCAATCTCCTTGCGCTATGAGCAGTCCATCTGGTTCTAAAAGCGTTTTATCCATCCTTCAAAACCAAATCCCTGCTTGTACAAATGGACAATACGACTTCAATGTACTATCTTAACAAGCAGGGAGGGATGAGGTCCAAACCGTTTTCGCACGAAGCCCAGACAATATGGAAATGGCTCTTAGCCAGGAATCTGACAATCATCGCTACACATCTTCCAGGTGTACAACATGTTCATGCAGTCTCTCTCAGCACGATTCTGCAAGAAAATCATGAGTGGGTTTTGCACGACGATGTCGTTCACAACGTATTTCATTTGTGGGGCACACCTTCGTTCGACCTATTTGCCACAACAGAAAACAAAAAATGCCAAACTCCGCCTCAAGGTATTACCAACCATGGACACAGGGGAATGCCTTATAGATCGACTGGTACAGCAAATTTCTTTACGCTTTTGCACCTCATACTAGCAGTTCTCATCAAGCTGGCCTACTCGAGAGCCAAGATGACCCTAATAGCTCCAGAGTGGCTACACCTGTGGTGGTTCATGGACCTGCTTCACCTGTCCATCCGTCCACATCTGAGGCTGCCATGCAGGATTGACCTCCTCATGAAATTCCAAGGCCAGATACATCCCAAATGTCTCCTCCTTGAATTTGGCGGCATGGCTCCTGCGATAGTACAGTATGGATACTTGAATCTGTCAAAGGAGTGCATGAACATGTTCAAAGAGGCTAAGTGGCCATCAATCCATTCTGCATATGCCTTCAAGTGGAAAAGATTCTGCATTTGGTGTTCCTCCAAGAACATACTTAGTGCATCTGGCAAAATCTGGCTTGCAGTTCTCTTCTAAAAGGCGTCACTTGGCAGCTCTTACAGCTTACAGAAAATGTCCTTCACAAACCTCTGTTTTCAGAATCCCAGTCACCAAGGATTTTATAGAGGGTTTGAAAAAGGTTTTCCCTCCCATTAGGCGCCCTTCTCCTTAGGAGCTTAATATTGCACCCTCTCTTCTAATGCAGGATCCTTTCAAACCTATTCACAAAGCATCCCTGCAGCACCCTTCCTGGAAAACAGCTTTCCTTGTAGCTATTACATCGGCTTGAAGGGGTTGGCAAAATCCGGGCACTCTGTTCTCACCAACCATATACAATGTCCCACTCCAACAAAGTAGTTATGGAACGCATCTGAGGTTTCTCCCTAAGGTTATTTCAGAGTTTCACGATAGTCAGACCATATCTCTGCCAACCTTTTTTCCGAATCCCTCTACTCCAGCCGAAAGATCTCTTCATTCTCTGGGTGTTAGAAGAGTTTTAAAATACTGTTTAGATAAGACACGATACATACGTAGGTCAGACCAACGATTTATCAACTATGGTCTGGTCCATGGAGGTTTGGCCTATTCTAAACAGTCCATTTCCTGATGGATTGTTTCTTGCATCCTCTTATGTTATCAAAAGGCTAATAAATGCAGTCAGCTAAGCCTAAAGCACACTCCACTAGAGATAAAGCAGCTACACCTGCTTTGTTAAGAAATATCCCTATCTCAGAGATTTCCAAAGCAGCCATCTGGAGATCTGTCCATACATTTGCCTAGCACTACTGCTTAGATTCAGATGCCAAACCAAGTAGGACAGGCCTCCCTTAGGAATCTGTTTGCTTGAACGGGCATCTTGTCCTTTCCGCCGCCTCAGGCAGGGATGGGCTTGCTACTCCATTCAGTGCTTATGACTATAAACGGAAATCTCCTACGAGAGACAGAATCGTTTTTTACCTGTATCTCCAGTTCTCTCGTAGGAGAATGTCCATTATAGTCATAAGCAACCCTCCCCGTGGACAGGACAAAATGTATCAATCCTCTAAACTGTCATCACGCTCATGTTGCCTTAAAAACCTTAAAAAAGAACTGAAGCAACTGTCATCTGCTCAACATCATGGGATACTGGTGATCTCTGGCTTCTTAAAGGTACAGCCTCTATTTTCGCTCATATAGTGGCACGCTATGGGGGTACACTGTTCTGGCTTGCTTCATGTTCCTATTACCTCAAAAAAGGGTTTGTGAAAGACATTTATGCTGTTTCTGTGCTAAACCACCATCAAATTTTAAACATTTTTTATTTCCTGGCCATTTTTTAAATTAAAGATGAAGAATTGGGCCATTGTAGCCTTCTCCTATATGCTGCATTATGACTTTCTCTCTGAAGTGGCTCTGCATTCCTTACTGAAGAATGACAAACATCTCCACTAAAGACTATGGGCCTGATTCTAACTTTGGAGGACGGTGTTAAACCGTCCCAAAAGTGGCGGATATACCACCTACCGTATTACGAGTCCATTATATCCTATGGAACTCGTAATACGGTAGGTGGTATATCCGCCACTTTTGGGACGGTTTAACACCGTCCTCCAAAGTTAGAATCAGGCCCTATATATTGTGAAGAAGTGCTCTGGGATCCCCGCACGTGGGCGGAACTGTAAAGTGCTTATGACTATAATGGAAATTCCCTGTGAGAGAATTGGAGTTACAGGTAAGAAACTATTCCTTTTGTAGCACACCACTGAAAGTCCGTTGTGACATGCCTCCAGATACTGCTACAGTGTATTGAAATGATGCTATGGCCACAAAGTGTAGTACTGCCATGATTTTGAATATTGGTGTAATTGATGTGGAATTCCTGTTGTGAGGCAGGATGTTTGTCTCCAGCTGATGACATGAATCATTAATAGTTTGCCCATTTAATATGTTCATTTGGATTATTTCTCCTGCTTCCAAGGTGTCGAGGTCTTGGAGCGTCAAATTCTAAATGGCACAGAATATTTGGATTTTAGAAATGGGAAACACATAACCTAATTGTTATATCTTGTTTTTGTTTACCTCTTACTGATTAATATATTTTTTTAAATGATGGTGGAAGGAAGACATAAAAAAGGAACTACCACAATAAATACAACACCAATCTTTGAGTTTCTGTTATGTGAAATTGTTTTATTAACACAAATTAACTAAAATAGTTTGAGACATAAAGTCAAAGGAAAAAGAAAAAAGAAATATGAAACTATTTATGATGAGCTAAAATAGTTTGAAGTCCAATGTACAAAATACATATGTCCACAAAAAAGGTAAATGTGTCCATGAAATAGTCCACAGAGTGAACGGTAGACACACACTGGAGGAAATTACATTCAGTGTCTCTTAGAGGCGGTGGTGGAGGTCTTGCTATCCTCTCCTGGTGGTCCGGATGAACGACCCCTCCTGGGGGAAGGAGAGGTCCACAGCTGCAGCGACTGCGGAGGGTGGAGCAGTTTCCTGTTGTGGCAGGGCCTCCCTGTCTGTGGCTGAGGAAGTTGTATTTTGTCCTGGTGTTGATGAACCACAGATACAAGTAGATGGTACATATGATGGCAAATGTCAAATATCACGCCAGTCAGGGAGCACAATTTGGAGTTGTGATTCTGCAATTGTACACTGTGCTCCTTTTGCACCTGGTTCGTATCGTGGAGCTCTGTTAGGACCTGGGCCATCACATCTTGGGACTGTTGTAGTCTTTCCAAAACTCAGTTGATGGTGGTCTGGGTGACAATTATTCCAGTGGCCTCACTTTGCTGGCCCACTGATTGCCTCCCACAACCCCTTCCTCCACCGCCCTGTGCTCTTGAGGCAGTGTGCCCCATACCACTTGGTCCTGGCAGAACTGTGTCGTGGTGGTGTTGGCTCAACATCAACCAGCACTGGGGGACACAAGATTAGGCTGATGTTCCTTTGGACACAGGAAGTGGAGGTAGCCATTGGCTAAGGTTTTGTTGCAGCTGGGGTGGGAGGTATAGGTGTGGGCCGAGTGAGACTCACCAGAGCCCAGATAGACCAGATGGACTAGGCAGCTCCATATCATCCTGGATTGCAGGGGAGGTGTCTTCAATGAATGCTTGATTCTGGTCTGGAGTTGAGATGTCTTTATTGGCAGTCGGTGATCTTCTGGCCCTGGGTGTTGGGCCTAAAATGAATTACAAATAATATGAATTTTGAAGTCTGATTGTACCTCCAGTGTTTCTTCTGCTACAAATGAAGCAACATAAAGTGAAAATGATGATTAATAACGTGATTAGTCCTTTGTGTGATTTTTTATAATCTACACATGCAGGTTGATTTAAAAAGAAGCAAACTTCAGCAATAATGTTGAAGAGATATCCTGAAATGAAAATTATTATTTAAAAACTGTACATTACATGTACCATTCAACCCAACACAGAAGTGAGTAGAATTGAGAACTAAACCATTACAAGGCTTAGCAGGCTACAAAAAAGACTATAGTGCAACTTATTAAAATTAATGGTGTTGGTCATCACATGAACACTGCAGAGTAAATTGTATATCAATACTACTTATATTCAGCATGCCACAAAACATGATTGAATATGTAAGCAATTACATTAATTCAATGGAGGAAAAAGAAGGTGACAGCATACTAGATCAACACAACAAATGAAATGTTCATATACAGCATGAAATGGTCAATGACAAATGCACAACACTTTGACATATGTGCATATATGGAAGAGCATTGTCACATTGCACTATTGTTTTCCAGAGGCAAAACAGGGCATCATGGTAGTTGTAGTAATTTGTATACACCATTGACAATACTTGTTAAAATGAGAGTTAAACATACCCATTTAAAGATCTACAATGAAAATGAACACACATTTACAATATGTACACACACATATGTGAATGATGTAAATAATTGAAAAAAACACTTACAAGCACTATTCCTTTATGTGCAAATACGTAATACGTTTTTTGAGTACCGTAACATACATTGAGATAAAATATGTTACTAGGCAAATGCAAGGGATAATCCATGGAGAACAACACACAGTCTGAGAAAACATTTTGAGTGTTGTTAAAAAGAGAGATACAACCATGATGGTAGCAATTTTGATAAAATAAGATATTTTGGTGAATCAGGTTTAGATATTTATCTTTTGATAAGTGTCTTGAAATATTCTGAACAGCTAACCGAGGTTAAAAGCTACATTTCTTATTAGTGAGACATTGCTAAATTCATCTTACCAGCCTCCACTCTGCCTGTCAAGCCTTCAGGGTGTAGGATCTGCAAGACCTTCTTCTCCCAGGGAAAGAGTTGTAATGGTGGGGGCTGGGAGAAACACCACCAGACCTCTGGGCCTCTAGGTGATGTTGGAGGCCAGTGAGCATATCCTCCCTCACAGGTTGTTCCACCTCTTCTTAATTTTCTCCTGTGTGCACAAATTGTTAGCTACAGTATTCTCTCTGTCAACGATTCTCATTTGCCTTTTCTGAGATATGGTTGTATTTTGTACTTGGGCTCCAAATAATTGTGGGTCTAATCTAATAATTTCATCCATCAAGACTGACAATTCTCCCTCTGTAAAACATGGATTCCTCCTCCCTGCCATAGTGAGTAACTAAAATAATTATTTAGTGCCGCACAAAGTAATGAAAAATCGAAAAAGGAAAGGAAAATAAACAAAGGGAGAAAAATCAGAGACAAAAATTGACTTCTGTGTTGCAAATTCAGCATCAAAATGGTTTTCTGCAGTGGAATGGCAAAGGATCATGGTCTGAAATGGAGTGTGTTTTATAGTGTTGTTTGCAGGTGCTCACAATTGGCCAATATACACCAGGTGTGTGCTGTTAGCATCCATCCAGTGGCTACAACCATGGCACAATGCTGAATGGGTCCTGCAATGGACGACTGCCGTTGGGGGGCTGCCCCTGGTACACCGCCATCACAACTGTGTCATATAAATATGTTTGGTGCAATCCCACTATCCTGGCGGTGACAAAGTGCTATATGCCAGCTTTGGAGTCCAGTGGGTCGGTTTAAGGATACCAGATGTGCAACGGAGCACACTCTGTCAACACGAATGGAGGTTGAAATGCCATAGATCTAAATACGGTGGTCAGAACTCTGTCAACTTGACAAATTACTCGGGCTCAGCAGTAGTCCCGCCAAGATCTAAATCAAGTCCTAAGAGTGCAGGACTCCTCTGGCTCCCTGGGAAATGCACCCAGATCTTCCGAGCTGTATGGGGAAAGTTTGGGGTATTGCAGAAAGTTTCCTGGACCCACCTGGAAGAAAGGCCAAACCTCCTCCTTACTCACTGAGGAGGAGGTTTCCCCCGTGTATAGGTTCCCCGTGTTCTGACAACCACATGCCGCAGACTGGAACATATCCATCATTGACCTTATGTGCAGAAAAGGCTGCAGCCACCAGAGAGGTAGAAGCTTAGCATACTGAGATTTACCCAAAACTGGAGCAACCGCTTTTTCCCATACCTTCGCCACTTGCAGCACTATATACGGTTTGTCCATCGATACACTATGGCTGTGCATCAACAGTCTGGCGAGGTCATCGTCCTCCACCAGGCCAGCCAAGAGACCCTTTTACCAATTATTACTGTCCACGCACCATAATACCATGTGCTGCAGGAGCCCGGCAGTGTAACATAACTGCAGATCGGGGAGTCACAACCCACCCTCCACAGGGTGCAATTTGAGGATATCCAGTCTGACACTACTCCTCTTACTCACCCATACCAATGGCACCCGAAGACTGCTGAGATTCATGAACAGTGATTTCGGTAGGTCACAAAGATACCAGGACAGCAGCACCATTTTTCTAAAGGCTACCCTCCCCATCACTGAAAGTGGCAGCGTGTTCCAGAATGGTATGGAAGCACTCACATTGTCTGCCACCCAGCCCATATTGAGGTCATATTGATGGCCAGGATCATGTGCTACTTGTATTCCTAAATACCTGAACTTCTCTGTTTCCCAGGGCTCTCCCACCTCTGGGAGGTCTATCCGCAGTCATACTGCCAAGCCTGGGAAAGGAAAGAGAATCGTCTTGTGCCAGTTGACCCACAATCTGGGCGCCTGCCCAAAGTCCTCCATTATACCCAATAGCACTGACAGTGGGTTTTCTGGCTCAGTCAGGTATATAAGGGTGTAGTCCACATACATTGACACAATATGGAAAGTGTCCACGACACACACTCCCCAATCTCCAGGATCCACCCTCAGGCATATCGCCAATGGCACCATGGTTAAAGTGAACAGGCAAGAGGGCAGGGGGCAACCTTGCCTCGTACTCCTTCCTATGTTGAGAATGTCAAACACCACCCTCCCCATCCTCACCTTTGCAGTGAGCACTGTATACAACAGCTAAAGCCACCTCCAATCCCATACATGGCAACACCTCCCACAGGTACTCCCATCCCAGGGTGTCAAAAGCCTTACCTCACAAAATTGTTTAGATGGGAATAGGAATAGTATATATGACCTTTTTGGTGGCCAACAGCTTCCCTTATTTGGTTTTGATTGAAGTGGGAATAGTAAATATTACCCCTTTAGTCTCCCACACCTTCTTCAATTTTTTTTACAATAGAGTGAGAATAGTAAATGTGCCCCCAACACCTTTCCCAAAATATTTTTTGATTGAAGTGGAAACAGTAAATATGATCCCCTTAGTATCCAACCCCTTCCCCAAAATGGTTTAGATTGTAGTGGGAATAATAAATCTTAACTTCCATATATTTTGTAATATTTACAAACATTTTGTATTGTAATTTGTAATAATACATTTTTATGTTCAATACATATTAATGTGTTCTTTTACACTTCACATAATTGTTTCTTCACATATTTATTATTTCCACAAGTCTACTGTTTATAAAAAAATTTGTAACATTATGTGCATTTATTTCCTTTATAATGGTACTCTTGTTTTATAATGTATATTTTATAGCATGTTTTAATATATAGGTTACATAGACATTGGTATTGGTTTGTTACATTTTTAAATATTACTACATATTTTCTACAATTGTCTAATATATACATTATATATATTTTTATACATTTAACATGTGCATTTATTTGTATAATAATAAAAGATACCTTTTATTTTTACTTGGTGTATTGTTTTACCACTCTGTATTTTGTATTTTACTTACATAATTGTTCAGTGACTCTGATTCGTGGAGATTGCAGTTCCCTTTCGCTGCTCAGGTTATAAGGTAAGAATAATTTGACATTATATTTTAGGGCTTTTTGCGTCTGGAGGTTTGGCTAGGTGTAGTTATTGTAGGGGAGTGTGATACTTTGTAGTGTTTGTTTTGTTTAGTGTTAACGTATTGATGCTATGTAGTGTAATGAGGTTGTTGTAATTTAGTTTGTGAAAGTGTAGCTACTTATACTAGTTATTGTGGTTCTGTTAGTAATATTCGTGATGTATTGTTGAACTGTTTATATTGTTTTCAGAATGTATTTTTTGTGAGGCTTGGTATGGTCTTTTTTGGTTGACCCTATTCAGTGGCAGGAGAAGATTTTTATTTATTTTTTTAAAGGAAATTTTATTTCTTACATTTTAACCAAGAATATTTTTGAATTTCCTTTTATTTTTGAGTTTTTCTGGAGTGTTTTTTTTATGTCACTTCTTTTTGTTTTTTTTGCCTAGTTATGTGGAATTGTTTTTGTGGAGTTGTGGTGGATCATGCATATCAGCTACCATTCATAAGTTTATTTTTTATATATTATGAGGGAGGAAAAGGTTATTGTTGGAATAAATATATATTTATAGGTAATTGAAAAGGTTCTGTTGTGTTTTGTTTGTATTTGAAGTTATGTTTTCAATGCATTTTAATTGAGTGTGATTTTCTTATGCTCTGTTTTTAGATATAATTTTAATAATATGTACCTTATAATATTTGTATTAGTCTTATTGTATAATATTTTATGTAAATGTACTGTATTATCTGATAGAGACTTCTAACTGCAGATTCCTTACCTTAGAATATCCCATGGCGTCAGACTGGATTCGGAAGGTTTTTGAACAGTACTGCTGTGCGATAATAGAAAGCGTTGTTCCGCTCCAGTCTGGCATTGACCGCGTCATCTGCGCCAGAAGTGACATGCGCAGGAACTATATTGGTGCCACCCTAGCATGCTGATGTCTGTTTTTTTCCTTTCCACACAACATAGTGCTGATCCAGTCTGAGCTACCCTCAGTCATTTTTTGGACAGGCTTTTTTGCCGACTTTCGTCAACTCTTTGAGAGATTTCTCTTCTGGTGTGAGGATGTCACCCAAGAATCCAGCTGGTTTCAACCTATGTTGTGGCCGTCTGTGACAGACCCCTGACTTGGGGTATTTGTGGTGCTCTGAGCGTGATCTTTGGTCCAAGACCTTTGAAGACTGCTGCGCCATGCATCTGAAGATGCCGATGGAGTGATCCCTCAAGCTCCTCACTGCCTGATGTCGGTTGACCCTTCGACCCTCAAGATCCCGGTCATGCGGAAAGTCACAACATCGTTTGCGGAGCCCAACCTGACGATCGGCATCGCACTCCAGGTCATCAAAAAAGTCGGGCAAGTACCATAAACACAACAAATCCCAGAAGTCCAAGAGGGTTTCAACTTCACAGTGCCCGTCAAAGTCATCCGACGAGGCACAGAAGCTTTCAGGGAGCTGGACAAACTCCTGCCCAGCCTAAAGAATTTTATGAGGCCATGCACCTCATATCTGGGCAACCAGCCCCATGACAGCTCCATCCCCATCTTCGTTCCCAACTCACATCGCTGGATTAGCATCACTCGAACTCGGTTCCTGCGTGGACCGGACCATGCTCTCCGGAGTGCAGCCAGTTCCTCTTACTCCTGATAGACATGGAGAAGGAGAGGGATAAGAGGGGTCTGAGAAACCAAATAGTTACCAGCATCCCTCAGATGAGGACCACAACTGGAGTGAAGAACTGGCAGAGGCCAGTTGACTAGACACCTCGTCTGACACTGGCCAGGTCTCTACTAGCATGGCTACAGAGGAGGGAGCTTCTTTTGCTATGGTGGTGTGTATGGTGGCTGAGATCATGCACCTTGAAGAACAGCATTGCTATGGGCAGGTTCCTGGGCTTTACGGCCCCTAATCACTCCCAGTCCACCTTCTTCTCAGTTCGTGGCCAAGCAAGGGGTCACATCCTCATCCTACCTTCCCTGGAGTTCATGGTGGGCTAAAAGCACTTGCAGTTTGCCTTGCTCCCCTTCAGTCTTACTAGCACTCCTCTGGTGTTCACAAAAGTGATGGCAGTGGTTGCAGCTCATCTGTAGAGGGTGGGACGTTCTAGCCTTTCCCTACCTCAGTGACTGGCTGTTATTGAAGGACATGGTGCATGCAGACATCTTCCACCTCTAGACCATGGCAAACCTTCTACACCCGCTGGAGTTCACTTTCAGCGTGCCAGGGTCGCACCTAACTGCCTCTCAGACGTTTCCTTTCATCTGAGCTGTCCTGGACACAGTGCAGTTTTGGGGCTATCCATGAAGCAGTGAGTCCATGACATTCAGGCAATGATACTGATGCTTTTATCCTGGATTTTCGTGACAATGATCCTGAGGTTGTTGAGCATCATGGCGAGCCCCATTCTGCTTGTGACTCATGCCCATTTGCATATGTGGAATCTGAAGTGGGGACTGAAGTCTTAGTGGGCACAGTATCAGGGGAGTCTCTCCGATATGATCCAGCTCTGGGAGGGAACTGCAAAAGATCTTCAGTGGTCACCAATGAACCATGATTGGGTCAATGCAGACCGCTGTCCTTTCCCCAACCGGAGTTGGCTGTGATGACAAATGCGTCACTTACTGGATAAGGTGGCTGCTGGGAGAAGTGGTGTTCAGAGGACTCTAGTCTCCAGCAGAGTTGGAGCTCCTTATAAACACGTTGGAGCTTCGGGTGATTTGCTTGGCATTGTAACCTTTCTTCCCTCAATCAGGGGAAGTTTGGTGCAGGTGTTCATGGACAACACCACCACCATGTGGTGCTGCAACAAACAGGGCATGGTGCAGACGTGGACCATTTGTCAAGAGGCTGTACATCCTTGCACATGGCTGGAACTCCAGTGCATTTCCCCTGTGGTTCAACACCTTGCTGTGTCTCTGAACACCAGAGCAGACAGACTCAGCTGAAGATGCCTAGCAGGTCACAAATGGTGTCTCCATCCGGACGTGGTGCAAGGACTCTTTCAGCAGTGAGGAGAACCTTTATTAGATTGTTTGCCACCGCTGAGAATGTGAAATGTCAGTAGTTTTGCACGTGGGAGTTTCCAAGACTACTCTTGCTCAGAGACAGTTTTTGTTTTGTTGGGATCTCTGGCCTCCTGTGCGTCTTCCCAACAATAGCACTCCTGCCCAGAGCTCTCAAGAAGATCAGTAATGACCGCGCCCAAGTTATTCTTGTGGCTTTAGATTGGGTATGGCGAGTCTGGCCTACTGAGCTGTTGAGCATGACAATCGGCCCTCCAAATAGGCTTTCCCTCTGAGAGAATTTTCTGTCACAGCAATAGGAAAGGGGTCTGCACCCGAACCTGCGCATCCTTCACCTTCATACGTAAAGATTGAGCGGCAACAATCATGGAGTGGAGCTTTCGACCATCCTCCCGAAGTCTGTGCTAGCCAGCCATCCTTTCACCAAGTAGATATATGCCTGCCGTTGGGATAAGCTTGTGACATGGTGTGATTACCACATCAACCCCCTTTCTGCACCTCGATCTAAGGTTCTTCTATTTGCTCTTTCTTTGGCCCAGCAGGGCTCTGCTATGGGTACAGTTAAAGGTTATTCCCTGCCATTTTAGCTTTTTTGTGGTTGCTGGACCAACCCTCTTTATTTAAGTCACCTGTTGGGGCTGGGGTTCTTTAAGACTTGCAGCACATGTTTCACCTAGGCCATTTATCCTCCCCCAGTGGGATGTGAATCTTGTTCCCACCTTCTTGATATGTTCACCCTTTGATCCTCTGCACAATAGCCCTCTTAGGCTGTAGACCATTAAAAGTGTCTTTCTAGTGGGCATAACGGCAGCCAGGAGGGTCATCAAATTGTAGACACTCTCAGCACACCCTCCCCCAAACAACTTGGTCCTTTGGGCATGTACTCATTGCTTCCATAGGTTGGGACTGCCTTCCAAATAAATCCAGGTAAATAAAACAAATCCAGGATTTGTAAAGTGCAGCAAATCACCCTTAAGGGTCTCAAGGTGCTGAGTTGTAGGCACTGGGAGATAAAGGGCCTCATTACAAGGCTGGCAGTCTTGAGACTCTAACTGCCACATTACGACCCTGGTGTCTGGACTATCAGGGGACCGCTGTCCACGCAAGGAACATGGTTCCCGATGAACTAATGGCAGTTGGACTCGTAGTCAGCCATGGCAGCGCTGAGTTCAGTGCCACCGTGCCATAACAAGTATCCTTTCTGCCAGCCTTTTCATGGCAGCTCAACTGCCATGAAAAGGCTGGCGGAAAGGAAGTGCAGGGAGCCACGGTGGCCCTGCACTGCCCACGACCATGTTGTGGGCAGTTCAGGGGCCCACCTGCCCAGCACCCTCAGAATGAGCACTGTCTTCTTTGCAGACAGTGCTCATTCTGAGGGTGCTGTAGTGCTGTGGTACAAGCCCGAGACCAATACCATAGCACTGTTCCTGCCAGGCTGACTGGTGTCAACATCCTAATATGATGTTCCCGCCAAGCTCAACCTGATGGGAACACCATAATACGACGGGGGTGAGGCTGCCGTGTTTATGGTGGCCTCATCCCCGTGAGTTTAGCAGTCAGCTGGTCCGACTGCCAAACTCGTAATGAGACCCTAAGTAATTTGCCCAGAATCATTGGATGTCGAGCTGACCCCGAGACTCAAACCTGGTTCCTCCAGCTTTGAAGTCAGCAGCTTGGGCTGTTATGTCATATCCTCGCCCACCTTCCATATAAGCCAAAACATAAAATCACCCTGCCTACCTCTTCTTTGCAACCCCCCCATCCCTCCGAAGAAGAGGAGAGAATTGTCTGGACCTGGACCATGCAAAAGACTTCCGGGTGAACAATCAACTCTTTTTAGGGTATGTAGGAGCCACGAAAGGGAAGGTTGTACAAAAACAGACAGTCTCAGAATTGGTAGAGCTCAGCAGCAAGATCAGCTACCCATTGGCCAAGAAGCAAAGCCCTGAGGGTTTACATTCTCATTCCACTAGAACTAAGGCTGCAACTACTGCAGGGAGTCCTTGTCCTGAATATCCGTCAGGCAGCAACGTGGGGCTCCTTGCACATGTTTACCAAACACTATTGTCTGGACAGTCAGGTCCATTGCCACAGGCACTTTGCTGTTTCGTCCTACAGGACTTTCTGATTTAACATTTATTTTGCAAATCCACCTCCAGGGAAGGCACTGGTAGGGTATCTATTCTAAGGTAAGGAATCTGTGGCTAGAATTCTCTGTCAGATTATCCTTACTGATCCTCGATGATCCGATTGTAGTATAAAGGGCATTCTTCTTGGGACCTTAGTTTTTCCACAACAGTGGTCAGTTCTTATTGTGGCTCCGCGCTCCTGGCGTGGAAAGCCATGAATGTAACTGACGTCAGTGTGTCTGGGTGGCACCTACATAGGGAATGTAAACATCACATCCAGCATGGACGACATCCACTGTGCCGACGTAGAGCCTAACAGTGCCACCTACCAGCATGCAGAGGTACTGCTTAAAAATCTTCCAGATCCAGTCTGACGCCTGGGGATATTCTAAGGTAAGGAATCTGTGACTATATAGAGAAAGCGTTACTGAAAGTAAGTAACTTGTTCCTATAGAATGATGAATTAAGATATTTTTGGTAATATTTATTAAAAAGAGTTTGGATTTTGTGGTTGCTACTTTCTGTTCGGTTTTATTGACAGTTATATTTATAGGTTGGTTAGAGTATTGTTTTAGCTATCATTTCGAGGTAGCCAGATCTTTATTTTTGTGCAAAGAGCTGTACTTTGAATTGTAACATTTTGGACATCTCTTTAGTCTATTTAGATATTTTAGGTTTGATTTGGCTTACTGATTCTTTTATTCCCAGTTTTATCTAGTTTTGTTCTTTTTGCAGGATTTCTAGGAATTAATACATGGTAGGGCAGCTTTGGTCTAATGTGGCTTGGAAGACATTGTACCATCCTGCCAGTGTGTTGTTGGTTTTGGATTGTTTAGCCATTAAACTGCTGTGTACTTTCCTCTATGATACTTAGAACTGGGATTGGCTTCTATGGCCAGAACGGTGCTGTTTGCCAACTTACATGTCTTCAAAGTAGTCCATGAGGTAACTTGATTTTTGTTAATTAATTTGGTAGTATAGGGATTCTATTATTATGTGTTTGTTGTTAGCCATTTCTGTTACTGGTATGTATGCTAGGGATTTTAGTTTATTCATTTTAAGGACAAACTTGCTGTTTATTGCATATCCTATACTTAGTGGACATTTATGGAGGTGTCTCCAAATGCTCTAATTAAAGTTATAATAGCAGCCTTGTATGGCTGTGTGTGGGTAGAATTTGATAAGCAATTTTATTGATTTTGCATAACAACATAAAACCACTGGCTGAACAGTACACAAGTCCCACATAGATAACAGAGGCATGAGGCCAATAAGAATCATATGAATCAAGGACAGTTCATATAACAATCTTGACATCTAGAGCATGTCAGCTTAACAATCTCCCCATGTACTTATCCATCCCCCCCCACACTCTCGTATTTGGCAGGGCAGCCTCGCTCCTCATACATCAGTTTTTCTTGCTGTGCACACCAGTCCACCACTCGCTTCTACTTCGCCACCGTAGGTGCCGCTTCCGCTTTCCAACCAGCGGCAATGTCTCTCTTGGTCACTAAACATGCCACTCCAGGACCCCCAACAAAATGTGCAAGGGGGCAACTTCTACCTCCGTCCGCAGGACTCCAGAAATCTCTGACACAACTGCTTGCCAATAGGTAGCTATGTGGGTACAGACACGCTTTTTGCATCCTGTCAGGGGTAAGGTAAGCCGTGTGTAAGTAATAAGTCTGCAGCACCCGAAGGCGGGAGGTCATGGTCAATGTTATCGGAGCCATAAATGCGTCTCTCCAGTCCTCATCCTCCATCGGACCCAACCAGTGTTCCCATCGCTCTCGGAGTTTACCAAATGTTGGTGATGTGGTTGTGACTAGGGTGCGGTATATACACGACACTCCCCCTCTGCCCAGGCCGCCCATCAGCATCTTCCCCTCTACGGGACTAAACTCGGGGAGGACCACACCCACCTGGATGTGCACGTTTAACACGTGCCTAAGCTGTAAATATCTATGGAACTGGCTCCCGGCGAGTGAAAACTTCTGCTGAAGCTCCTGGCAGGACTGCACATGGGAGCCCTCCCAGACATCGCTTAATAGAGAGATATCTATGAGGTCCCATTTATAAAACCCCTCGAGTGCTGAGACTTCACTCAGCCACGACCCAGGCCACAGCGGGGTTTGCTGGGTGGGACGGCATCACCAGCCTGTTGCCTTCAGCGCCGCCCTCCACCCCATCAGTACCACCCTTGTCACCTCGGGGACCCTAAACGACAAAAGGTTACCATACATCATCCCAAACTAGTTGGTATGCGGGGTCTGACCAGCCTCCGCAACCAGTCATTAACCACCAGCATGTGCATCGCTAGGTAGTAAAGATAGAGGTTAGACATCCCCAGATCTCCCTCATATATATCACTTTGACAGGTGAGAAACGCCAGTCGGGGCTGGTATTATGCCACAAGCATTGCCACGCAGCCGCTTCCATTTCTTTAAACCATTGCTTGGGGATGTGGTAGGGGAAAGTCTGAAGCAGGTAAAGGAATCAGGGGAACACCATCATCTTATACAGCGCTATCCTTCCCAAGATGTTGAGGGGCAGAGACCGCCATCTCTGGAGGTCTTCCCTGACTCTCCGGGTAAGCGGCAGGATGTTAAGTGACCATGGCAACTCAGGTAGTAGGACCATGGTCACCCCCAAATATCGGAAGCTGTTGCGTCAGAGAGGGATGGTATTCTGCCAGTCATAACAGTCCCTTGTGGGGCCTAACAGAACTAATAGTGATTTACTGGGGTTGGTTATCAGACCCGAGGCCTCAGAGAATAGGCCTAGCAGTTGCATCACCCGAGGTCCACTGCTGTCTGGGTTGGCCATTAACAAGAGTACATTGTCTGCGTACAGTGCAATGCGGTCCTCCCTCCTGGTGGGCGGAGACCAACCGTCTATCAGGGGATCTTCCCTTATGAGTTTTGCAAGTAACTCCTTCGCCAGTGCAAATAGAAGTGGGGACAAGGGACACCCCTGGCGTGTTCCCTGGCAAATAGGAAATGGATCCGACAGCCCCCTTCACCTGCACCCGCGCCGTTGGATTAGAGTACAGACGTCTCACTAGGCCTTGGAATCTAGGACCAATCCCAGCGCTCGAAAGCACCTGTTGAAGATATGACCAGTCCACTGTGTAGAAAGCCTTCTCGAAGTCCAACAGGAGGAGAGTCAGGGGAGGGGCCAAGAGGCCCTGGTTCGCTAGTACCATGTGCAGTCTACAAATGCAATGTCTAGTACTTGTAGCTGGCGTAAAGCCACATTGATCCGGGTGTATCAATGTAGACAGCACTCTTTTCAATCTAGCGGCCAGTATTGTGGACAGTATCTTAACTTCGGTGTTCAGAAGTGAAATGGGGCGATAGGCTGAGCAGTGTTGCGAAGGGGGGCTGGTCTTGGGGATCACTACTATGGTGGCCTGGTCAAGGCCCGGGGGAAACCCATCCGTTTGTTCGGCCTCTTCAAACATGACGAGCAAGTGAGGAGCTAGGATAATGTGAAATTTATTGTAGAGCCCTGCCGGGAAACCATCGGGCCTGGAGTTTTGCCCACAGCCAATGCCGAGATGGCGGTCCCGACTTCAAGCCCAATGGGTCCATCCAGATCACATCTTTCCACTGCGGAGATCCTGGGGAAGGACACCTCCCCAACAAGGGGGCCTCTCTTTCCTCCTGGGGCCTAGGCCGTTCCTCGTAGAGTCTTGTAATATGTGGCGAAGCTTTGCGCAATTTCGTATGGTGTCCGGGTAATAGCTCCCGATACGTCAACGATAGGTCGAGTTGCAAGCCAATGCAAAGCTTGCCATTCTTATCTCCCCACCTGTACGCATGAGCTGTCGAAGCTCGCCACATATGCTTCGTCATTTCGACAGTAGCATGTCTGATCTCTTCTCTAACTAGGGTCAGCTGTCTGGTAATGGATGCGTGCTCAGAGACGGTGAGCTGGCTCTCCAGTCGCAACACCCTGGCCTCAAGTTCTGACATCTTTTGGTTCTGCGCACGCTCCTGCACGCGGAGGAGATGTTTGGCATGCCCCCTGATGTTGGCCTTCCAAGCAGCCCAAATTGTGCCTGGGAACGGGACGGACCCCAGATTATAATTGAAATACTCAGCAAGTTGGTCACCCAGGGCTCAAGTGTATTCACTGTCTTGCATGTACCAAGCATTACGTCGCTTCACAAGATGCTGAGCAGCGTCTTTGTCGTCTAAATAAACGAGGATCGGCGCGTAGTCTGAGACCCCATGTAAAGTATCTCAACCCCCATAACTCTGGGTACATCGAGGGCTGGCATAAGGAGAAGATCTATCCTAGCATGGGTGTGGTGCTCCGCCGATGTATGAGTATGCTGGTGCACTTGGGGATGCTATACCCTCCACACATCGCAGAGGCCACGGCCCCCTGCCCACTGGCTAAATCCGGTCGCCCGGCTAGCTCGGTTCACAGAAAGGGGTCCGGTAATGTCCATCCCTGGATTCATGACGGAATTGAAGTCCCCACCCAGTATGGCCAGACCCGGGGGAAGTCCTGCCACTACCTCCCGGAGGGTCACCAGAAAGCGTTTGTACCCCACTGGAGGAGCATAGGCGATCAGGATATTGACCGGGTGTCCCACAAGCAACCCAGATATTGCTACATAATGTTCCTGTGGGTCCAAGTGTAAAGCGGCAACCACCATAGGCAGTGAATGATGCGACAGGACTGCTACGCCCCTAGAGCCCCAAACAATCCTGTGTGGTAGATCTTGTCATATCCTCCCCTCATAAGCATACGGCATGGGGTACCAAGTAAGTGGGTCTCCTGAAGTAAGACTATGGCTGGGGCAAAGCAGCGGAGGGTGTCGAAGACCGCGGACCGCATAATTTTATCTAGGAGACCATTGACCTTCCAGGAAAGCACCAGTTTAGACGGTCCTGGCATGTGTGAGGAGTTGGCATGAATACATGCAGTGCGTCTGTCCAATAGCCATGCTGTGACCAACCAACAGAAAAAAACAACAGAACTCTCACTCAACCACAAAGAAACATTCATAAACATTCCCACACATCCCTCCAACTGCCTCCCACCCCATACTTCCAACCCAGAAGCACCGGTAGCCCAAAACTTCAAAAGCAATTTGTCTGTCGTTGATGTGGAGTGGTGGACCCCTCCATATAGTTGGAGTTCTGCAATGCACCCATCCTCCGCCCGTGCACAGTGCTGGGTAGGATGGTCTTGTCTGCGCCCCTCACCAGAGTCCGTATAAGACGATCTCAGGAAAGCGAGGGAGTCTGACTGAGGCAGTCCTCCTCCACAGTCGATGCATGTCTCTTTTCTTCCGGGCCCTCTGGCGTGCTCCCTCCTTTTGGAGGACTCGGGCACAGCTGCACCCCCTCGGCACACGTGGGCCACTCCTTCTCCTGCGGGACTGGGTGCACCTGCGCCCACCTCCCCGTGCTCTTGGGGAGCCAACGGGACCGCGTCCCGTAGAGCTGCCCCTGACCGGGGTGGACCCCCCCCCCAGGGCCGTTCAGTATTCCTCAGTGAGCCAGTCCCACGTTGACTCTGGCGAGTCAAAAAAGAAAGATTTCCCAGTCATGAGGACCTTAAGGCACGCAGGAAGAAGAAGCATGTAAGTCAATTGCATTGCCCATTGGTTTTGTTTGACTCCTTCGTAGGAGGGGCGCCTGGCCTGCACCTCTCGGTATAGTCTGGGAAAATTAGGATCCTATGGTTATCCCAGCGGAGGTCCGAGTGAGTTCTTGCTTCTCTTAGAATAACGTCACGATCTTTGAAGTTGAGAAACCTTGCGATCATTGGCCGACTGGGGCCCCACGGTTGGGGCCGAGGCGCCAGGGCCCTATGGGCATGCCCAGTAGCAAACCAGGGGGAGAGTTGCTGCTCAGGGATCCACAACCTGATCCATTGCTTTAGGAATTTGGTCACCCGGTTCACCTCTGCACCCTCCGGAAAACCAGCAAAGTGCAGGTTGTTACATCTGGAGCGATTCTCTGCATCCTCGGCCCTATGGTGGACTTCACCTGTGCGGGTCAGCAGCTGGGCAACTTTAGCTTTAAGGTCCACTATCTCATCCTCCGTCTGGGAGACTCGGTCCTCCACCTCCTTGATGCGACCCACCGTTGTCCACAGGTCTTGCCGTAGCAGGCCCACATCTCCTTTCACCTCGCCAATCTTGGTCTCGACCGCCAGCTGGGAGGACTGAATGGCCTGAAGGATTGTGTTCACTCCCTTTGTAGCAGGGGGCCTCAGGCACTGGATCGCCCACCCCCCGGGAGGCCACCTGTTTGGCAAACTGATCAATATGCCGCTGGGACGCCGGTGGCTGCCTGTTGACCTTGTCCTCCCCATAGCAGCCACTCAGGTGCAGGGCGCCACGATCTCAACTGGAGCTCCACCAGGAACCCCTTAAGATCCAACGCAGGGGGGCACCACAGGATGTGGTCACCCAGAGCCCGGCGCCTCCAGGCGCCCGTCTGCAAGCAGGGGGGCCGCCAGACCAGCAACCAGGCCACCACAGGGCCAACATCAGCAGGTAAGCAGGGGGCCCCCAGGCGGTGGGCAACCAAACCCCCCAGGGCCCAGGTCAACACGCGCCCCCCCGGTGATGTCACCTCACCAGCCACGCATCCGTGTACCTCCACTGCCTGTCTCGTCACCTGGCGGCGAACTCCTTCACTGCTGTCTCAGGTCTCTCACCTCTCTCCCTCGAGGCCAGCCGTCTGTCCGTGGGTGGAGCCACACCCCCTGGTTCCAAATCGCATAGGGCCCTGGTCTCAGCACCCCCTTCTGAACCCCTGAGTGTGCTTCCCTGCTTCTGCAACATGGGAAGGGGGTTGTCCAGCCCCCACCTGTTTCATGGGGTCCGCTGGTGCACTTTCCACGGATGCCTGCGCCACTCTTCAGCCTCGTGGCCCAGGCACGTTGCGTCTCCAGCCAGGGCCCGGCCAGTCCGACCCAAACACCGCCGCTGGTGGGCCACACGCCTAAGCCCCACAGGCTATCCGAGTTCTTGTCCATGGGGCTCAGATCAGCTTCTGTCTCTCTCTCTCTGCCCCGCCAGGTGCCAGCGCCACCCACCACACCCAGCGTGGGAGTCCGGCCACGGCACCCAGCGCTGGCCGGCAGCAAGTGCAGGGCGGGAGCCCACCTTGGCCCTGCTCCCCCGGCCGCAGCATAGGTTCCGGGCAGCCACTCACAGGGGGCAGGGCACTTTCAACAGCCCTCGCCGTGGACATGCGGCCAGGATCAGTCGGCACCTGGTCCAAAGTCCAACCATAGGCACATCGCGCGGCTCCAAGCGGCCGCTGGACCTTCTCCAACGGCCAACCTCGCGTGTCTGGTCGCAGGGCAGGCCTCAAGCTTCGGCTCCACGGGACGCGGCTCTTTTGCCGGATTCCTCCGCCAGCACGCCAGGAGCCCAGGTCTTGAACCGTCCTGACCAACTCCCCAGCAGGTGGTGGACCAAGTGGAGAGAATTTGGGCTCGTGTTGGCAGGGCTTGATGCGGCGAATGACAGAGGGGTCCGGAGCACTCTCAGAATGCGACCATCATCTTGACGCCTGAAGCCCGTGTGGGTAGAATTTGAGAATTGTATCATTGCCTGCTCAAAGTCTATAATTATATTTGGTGATTGTAGTTTTAATCTCATTTAGTATTTCATAGGATGTTGCACTTTGCTTGTTAGGCAATAATGCATCTATTATTATTCTGATATTCTCCTTGTATGGTATATATTTGTGTGAATGATAGAGTGCACGATTTAATGGTGTGATCCATCATCCCCATTGTATATTGAGTAAGTCTGAGTAAATTGGTTTGTGGTGCATATATGAATATTCTTCTGTAATTTCTATTGTCATGCTGGAGGAAGGGTTCTTCACTATTTGTAGTGGTTAGTAGTTCTGGAATGTTTGTCTTGATTTCATCTCGGAGCAGCAGAGTTTGTGTTGTGGCTTTTCTTGTATGTGCAATTAATCTTTTTAGATGGTGACTGGTGCAGTTTGAGCTGTAATGTACTCACAAGATTAAGACAGTATATTTTTTTTAAGTAGTGGATGTGCTTCCTGAGAGCACTTGCTTGCCTCTCAAAGATCTTGGAGGACTTGATGTACTTATACCTCTGTTAAAGTTGTTTGGTGGTTGTATTTTCTAATATTATTTGCAATATCATTTTAGTTGTGACACTCTAGTAACAAGCATTAGCATAGTACTTTGTACGTTTCCATTTCACATTTCTGCTGCCTGTGCTTACCTTGCTCTATGTGTATCTCATGTGAGATAACAATTGCTTGCTTTTCTGCAAAGTGATATATGTGACTCTTTCTGCCATTTTATTTGAAATTGGTATATATTATGTATATATAGGGGTGTCACCAGGTCGGAGCACAAGCAGATCACTTAAGAATCAATATGGAAGTGGAATAAAGAATAGGCTCTGAACATTTCGGCATCATTCATATTACTGTTCCAATAATTTATTGAGCCCTGAGGAAGTCAATGAGATTATCTTTTCTTAAGACGAAACACGTGTTGGCTGTTTTCTGTTATCAGACTTCAAGAATAAATTGGATTCATGCTAACACCTCCCGGTCTGCATTGTACTTGACTATGTAAAGAGGACCTTATCGTGCACGGATATGGACTTTTGACTCTGTATTGATACACGAGTGCCTTGACATTTGTTGTTTATGTCTTGTTTTTCTTTGGAAAAACTTTGGAGGGGTGGGAGGACCCTCCCGCCAAGAGCACCGTGCCCTTGCCTGTTCTATTCCTAAAATAACTTGGTGATTTCTTGTGAGCGCCTAATCCTATAAACTGTCTTCCCTCTGTGTTTCTTTGATTGTGTTTACAACGAATCATCAGTCTTGCTTTCAAGCTTCTGCAAATACTTGCATCTAATCAGAGAGCATTCTGGGAGCATTATGCGTAACCTCATATTGTTAAACTTTTGCAAATGTATGTACACTGTTTTTTACTGGAACCACTGTCATTAGTGCAAGCTTACAACATCACCCTATAAATAAAGGCTTTGCATTAATGAACCATAAATACAAGTGTCAGGCTATAGGAATTCCACACCTCTGTATTCTTAGGTTTACTTAGCTTTACATTAATGATCTATGTTTTGTTATGTGGTTTTTATGCATTATTATAATGTGTTTATTATTGTTATGTTATATTTCAATTTCAGTATTATTGTAGGCAATATTTTTGTTCAATATTTTAATCATTTTCTGTGTAATATTTCAATCAATGTTGAAGGCAGTATTTTCGTTTTGATATTTTAATCATTTTCTGTGCGTTTACTGTTCTAATGACATTTTGTTTACCAATAGTAGTGATTTTAATTATTTTTGATGGTGATATTTTTATATCACTATTTGTATTTTTTCATTTATTGTTTATGATATGTATTGTGTTCAATTATATATTTTTGGTTATATTGTGGTAAATTTATATTGTGTTTGTCAATGTCATGTCATATAACGATCAGCAAAGCAAGATTAGTATTTAAATGCTTTACCTAGACATTTATGATAAAGTTTAGATATACTAATAATGGTTTGCTCTTTTGTAATTGGGATTCAGTACTTTTATGTAGAGTAAAATGAGAAGTGCTTTAATTTCCTCTTATTGCTGTTACGTTTTTAGTGATTTAACGACTATTGCAATGCCATGTTAATACTGTGTTGATGGTTTTAGACTGTGCTGAAATGATTGTTTAAATACAACCAAAAACGTTATACTGAAATCAGGAAAAAACAAACAGAAATGGCAAATCTGGTGTCTAAAATGCAAAATAGTTTAAGCTTGAAATGCGGCTATAATAGGCTTGCAAACATGAAATAGTAAAGCTCACACGCGTCAAATTGTGTAGCTATGGGCCTTGGAGCAAAGGAGAATAGAGTACCAATTAAAGTCAATAGTTCAAGAGGGGGTGACTTGAGGAGTTATTTGTATTCATTTTTCATGTCCAGTTGGTCACCCAATTCCTCTTGGGGGATCTGGATGTATTGGGAGTCCAGCAACATCCAGTTCATTGACCCATCAAAGATTGCTGCTTGGCCATGAACTTCAGATGGCTGTAAGTCAAGTGCTGGGAGGATCATAGTTGATAGACATTTTTAGGGTTTTTATTCAGTCACACTTGAGCTCATGCTCCCAGCACCACAGCAAATATCCTCTTCTGTGCCTCTTCTCCCTCGTCATTGAATGCAATCTCTCTCCCTAAAAAGTCAGTATCTCTGCATTGCAACACATCTAGTATTTAACTGCCAAAGGATTCCCCAGCAAATCCCATAAATGCTTCCTGAATCAATCCAAGGTAACCATATTTTCCTACCACTACTAGACTGTTGCCAACTATGTTACATGGTTTACCTGAATGAAGGATAGGTTTCCCTGAAATTATGACATAAAAGGTAAAACAAAGAATTTCCAAGCCAATGTGGCCAATCAGTGTAACGCAACATTTTGTGACATTTTTTTTCTTAGTTTTCCATTATACTACTGTATTGTGACACAATGTTGTAGACGTAAATCATTTAGGCGAACGTATCATTATAAAAACTGCTTTTATGGCCAGTCACTATGTGCTGGTTTTAATGGCTATTTACAAAATGACTATGTCAACGCGGAAAGCATTGTTAAAACACTAAATAAAATTATCTAGCTGCCTGTTGGACTTCGAGAGGTGAAGCAGATATACCAAGTACACATTGGCATCACATTCTTTGCAGTAACAACCTTATATTGATACCGACTTTAACATGGGTACTAATGAGAAAAAAATATACTTGGGTTTTAAACTTTTTTATTTTTCCTTCTATCAATTTGATGGTCAATGGAATACGCATTGGAGAGTTGACAGCATGTGCCGGTTATGCCATGTGGGGCCAGAAACTTTAAAAACATTTTCTGCCTATGTCCTGAGCTCCTTGGTCTCTTAGGTAAGCACTTGAAACCTATTTTTAATAGCGAGAGCGTTAGAACTATCACTGAAGCAATTTTATTTTGTCTCAGAAGCTCCACTCCAAAAGCTGTTGGTCATATACCAAACTATTTGTCTTTATTGACGGGAATAAACTTTCTATCATAGGGTGTTTGGTGGGTGCTGCTTTTTGTATATGTTATTCCGTTATGTGGAGGTACATTTTATGTATTCTGTTGAATTATATTTTACATGGTATTTGTTTTTATATTGTATGTGTTTCTTAAAAACTGAGGCACTAAAGCAAATTACTTAAACTGCTTGTATTTATAAATGGGAAACGGGAAACCCTAGATAGTCTCGCACTTTATTTGCAAGTGTTTCACTTTCTTTGTATGTTAAAGGCCATGAATCAGTCCTTTAGAATGGGCACAAGATCAGGATGGCTATTTAAATGGGTGTTGTAAAGTAGCCAAATGCAGGAAGGAAACATCAATTGTATACACGAAAACCAAATTGCCGTGTTTGTATGCTAAAGGAACAGAACAAAATGTTATTTTGCTCTGGTTCCAAAATGTGATTTATTCAATTCCGGCAATGTACTCTATACCATGCACGGTGTTTGGTTCATACTGTGAAAACACCACATACTTACATTTCATCATTCTATAAATATGCCAGAACGTAGCCTATTCATTTTCAACAGTTTCAGAGTCCAAGCAAGCCATTAACATCTCTGGATTTTGCCATTGAAACTTGCTTTTTTTGTTGCCTCATACATATTTATATATTTATATAGTGCTTTAAATGGGCTGGTACCGAGTACCGGCACTTTTTTATTTTGAGAGAGAGAGTACCTGTACTTCTTGGGAAAAACGTAATACTTTTAATTAGAGAGTACCGCACTTCTCAGAAACAAGTAGGTAATCTGGTACAGAGTACCTTCACTTCTATTTTTCCATTTCAAGCACTGTACACTGTATTCCAATGGGAATCTTCACTCATGATGCTTTTTGAAAATCCACCAGTCAGCTGTGCAGCCACTGAGCAAACAATATTGTACTACCTGAGGCAGGCGGAAGCTGAAACGTTGTAGTAGAAATATATTTTTGTTCTTTAGTGAGATCGTCTGAGTCACTTCTTTCTTGGATATATATATATAGTTCGCTTACGGGCTCCCACTGCCGTAGAGTCCAGCGTGGCAGTGCACGTAGAAATTGGGCTCCCAACAGTATATATTCAGTGGCTAAACATTTCACTGTGGGCGTTACAAAAACTGCATGACAGGTGAGCAACCCACCTGTGAGCAAGGCGGTGTACCCCAAAACACTTTGGGTTTTTGCCATCCATTCTTTTGCTGTTGTTGGGCTTATGTAAATAAACTTCAAGCTAACGAACACGCCACTGAGTTCATGTGTATTCTTCCATTGTGTGGATGATCTTCGGAAGAAAGCGCTGAAAATATATAGATTCTTCCATAAGGAGTATAGAATTCAAATTTAAATTTCATTTATTTAGCGCTTAGTATCCCATACGAGGCATTGAAGTGGAATTAGTAGTCATTCCCATTGGTTATTAGGTTTAGTCTTAAATGCTAAATGAAACCATTCCATGCATTACAGGTTTCTTTGTGAACCTTAGTGACTTGGGCATGATTATTAGAGGGAATATGTGGGAAGGAAATAAAAAAAAAACCTTTAAGACAGGCATGCATTAGGTTTAGCGGAGCTTATATACAGGAAAGGCAAATAGAAAGGAAGCAGATGTGCATTCGAATTAAATGCAAGAAGCAAAAAGTAATTCAGGGTAATTTTTTCATGCAGGATTTTACGAAATATAGCAGGTGGAGGCTTTTGTGAAGGCATGCAATCTGTCGATGTGAACCTGTAGAAAGAAACACTTTTAATTTCTGTTCTGAAGGAAATACTTTTTAAGGACATGGTGTAGTTACTTGCCTCACTGCAAAAAGCAAGCTCAATGCTTGCTGAGGCCCCTTTAGCAGCGACAATGAAGCTATTTGACACCACCACAATCGCACCACTGTAAGCAATGAATTCAAATCCAGGAAGGCTCCATTATGTACCCACTACAGCAATATATTCAATACCACAAACTATTGTTACAGTTTATGCAAATGATTTGGCACCATACATAAACTACTCATATAATATAAACATGTTATGTATAACACAATAACACTCACCAACTTAAAATTACAAGACACATGATAAATACATTGCAGCAATCAAAATCCAATGCATGTGTATGTGACCCATTCACTACTTGGTTCAGAAGGTGTTGTTCCCCGTGTCCATCTGAAGAGCACCGGCCGCACAGAACAGACACCATGTTCTGCAGAAATATTGTGTTGAATGAATGTGTTCACCATGACTTGACAGCATTCACCTGTCCTTGTAGTGTTAACCGGTTAAGGCCTTTCAAAGCATATACATGCACTTTACTTCAGACTTGTATCTTGGTAAGGTTTTGTTTATTTTCCATTCTGTACTCGTCACACGCCCAAAACTATCTGCTGTTTCTTTCCTAACTCGCATTCACCTGAGTAGGTCTCCTGCTAAAGAATGACCACGCTTCACTGATGGTTCTACAACAAATAGTGAATGCTCAGTATTCTCACATTGACAGGGACCAGTATTTTAATACTGATAACAAGGCAATAAAAAAATGTGTTTATCATTACTCAGTAGGAACAAAGATTGCCACAGTTGGCGAACGACTTATAGAACTGTAGATGTATGTGCACAGGAAAGAGAACACTCATAACCACGAAGGGTTAAATGTAGAGGTTGGAGGTAACAGAGTATTTATTCACCAGGAATTTACAGAACCCTTTACATCAACCTCTCTCATCTCCTGCCTCAGCTAAAGTGGGAGGATTGGGGTCTCCCTTAAGGTAGATCCACTGCCAAATGTGCCTTGGGAAAACTATTTTGCTGAGCAACTACTGACTAGAATATTATCAGAGGGCCCACTTTTTTAAGGTACTGCCTCCAGTGTCATTCCCACCAGCTTTTTCCATGATAAGAACTGGCATGTTGTGGCGTGGTGGGCCTCCACAGCATATTCTTTTTTTTTCAACAGTGTTCCTGTCATTTTAGCTGGAGAACTTTCAGTCAAAACAAAACCTCAATGAATTGGCAGAGATCTTTAGGGCAGGTCAGCCTTGACTAAGGTGGTTAAGGCACTGCCCTAGCCTTACAGCTTCAGGCGTGCATGGTATAAGTGCCCTTTCGCCATCCCCCCAAAAGCCTTGCAAATAACAGTCAGCTTTATAGCTAGCTAATTTAGCCCTGGTATTCAGTGAAATTGGTATTTCATGTATTTGTATTTATTTCTAGAATGCACTATCACATTTTCCTGGGTATTGAAACCAAGTCAAGTGAGTCAAAAAGCTAGATGTCAAAAATTGTCTTGAAACAATGCCAACTTGAGCACAAGGAAGCAGTACTCCAAACCCGCTTGTGCTAAGCTCCTTTCAGCAAAGGAAAGGTTGGCAGTCATCACGGAGTGTGCTTGCTGTCTGGACTGAGGCTGTGCATGCAGACAGCATGCTATGCAGCAGCATGCTGACAATGATCTACAATTCCCAGTATGTCATGAACTACTAGACAGTTGTGCTACAGTATTGCTGAAGTCAGACTCTATAAAGATCTCGAATTTACTTGCAAAGACTTTTCACTTAATAGGTATTTTTTACAGCTAAACACTGGGAATACAGACAAGTTTTCAGAAAACTTGTGTTGTTGATGAAAGCAAATTTTGAACTATTTCTTAAACTTGGAGCTGAAATCTTCTAAGACTGGTGTTTGTTACATTGTATTAGGGTTATCCATTGATGAAACAGGAAGGATTCTTAGAATTGACTACGTAGCACGTTTATATGTATGCATGTCATACACCAGATATTTCAGTTCTATTATGCATATTTAAATTGCTATCAGGGAACAATAGAGTATTAACATTGTTCTCCAGTATTGTATCTTTATTAGATTCACATGCTTGAATCTTTTCCGTTGTCATGGTGGGAATTCCACGGCAACAGTAATAAAAGCAGTGCTAAAACATTAGTATTAAACTCCATTGAAAAAAACAGTAGCAGTTAGTAGCCAATTCACATTGATTTAATATATCAAACTTCATCCAATCAGAGTAGAGACCCGGAAGCACTAATCTCCTGCAGAGCCACCATACCTCAGATTTCTTACCACATGTCGTGTGTTAGGGAGTCACCCTGAGCTCCGCTCAGTCAAAATGTGTCACTGTTAACCTTTTGACCTGCAGTTTCCTGTTCATTTCTTGAACTGCTACCATCATCTGAGGTGCAGTTTGGAAAGGTGTTTGTGTTTTTTACACAGAATGTCTGAGTCTAAAAAAGAGCTATTTATACCCTCCAAGATTTGTGGAGAATCTAGGCTATATTCTGAGGATCCACACAAAGAATGCCTGTACCGTCTTTATCTTAAACATCAGCCCAAACAAATGCAAGTACTGTTGTACTTTTTCTGCGAAAACCCTCAAAGACCATGAGGGAAGATTACTTCTGTGACTACAGAAGAAGAAGGCTGTCTGACTCAGGCTTAGAATGTGAGGAAAAGGCTCCTACCACTTCCAGAAAGACGGAGAATCATTTTCCTCTCACAAAGACTCTGCAAAATCTAGGTATCACAGCAGAGAAACTAGTGAGGAGAAAAGACTAAGGAAGAAGGCAGCTAGCTCTTCTTATTCACATCAGAGGTCAGATTGAGCACCTCCATCTGCTCCTCATACTCCTTTCAAGGAGTCCTTTTCAGGAAAAAATAGTCCGTCTATGGCACTGTCGACGAAGAACTGACTGTCGACGGCTTCCATGTCAACAGCAGCTGCACCATCAATAGTGTCGATGGCGACTTCCACGACCTCAACGATCAAATCTATGACGGCAGCCAAATCATTGACAAAATCTGTGACAATGGCATTATAGCCATCGTCAAGACCTTCTCCGACGACTAACTTTTTATCGACGACCACCCCGACGCCGAGGGTCCACGTCAGCTGCCGCACTGTTGACAAAGCTACATCTCAATGCTGCGTCACTGGCACTGCTGTTGACGGCTCCGTCGTCAGGAGGAAAAGACACATTACATGCTCATAGTAAAGACACAACTTCATCTATGCCTCAGGACGTTGCCAAACTTTCCACACTGCTTTCAGCACATCTTCTTGAGTATCAGGAGTCTGAGGGTGTGTTTGGCCCTGCATACAGTCCTTCGCAGTTGAGGGTAAAATGTCAAGAAACAGAGAACGAAGAAGCGGAAGGTGATCAGTCAGCCTACGTGAAACGTGACTATTCTTTCTCTCATAGGGGACATCCCTCTCAGCAAGTTGATAAGTTCTATGAACATTATCCCTATGAGGAGCAAGAAGATGAGAAGCATCATATTCAGGAGCTTTCTGTCAATATCCCTATCATGCATGATGCTAAATGATTACTACAAAAGATTCCCGGATGCCACCCCATCTCAGCAGCCTCTACCGAGACAGGAAGCCCCTGATGCAATTCCTGCTCCACAAAGCATGCCTAGGCCTCAGAAAGACAGACCTATACCACCACCAATATCAATTTCAGATACTTTCCAGGACAGGGATGATCAGCAATTGGAAGAGGGCGCAATTCAAATGAATCCTATTGACCATGATGAGTGGGATGACTATGTTGCACCAATGCCAGCATCTCCAACCCACCAGTGACTGATTTGCCACCTGCGGATATTGACAATTTCCACAATTTGCTTGACAGAGTACCTAAGCGCTTCGACCTTCCGATGCCAGCTAAGCAAACCTCTACGAATTTAAGGCAAGAACACAACGCAGCGCTCGGGCCATCCCTATTGTAGATTTTATTTTGCAGGAAGGCCTAAAGTTGATGAATAAACTAGCGTCTGTGAGGGCAGTCATTCCAAAACTCGACAAGAAGAAATACAAGGCTCCTGAGAGTTCCCCTACTTGTCTTATTGGCCATCCCTGACCACATTCGGTCATCATGCAAGCTGCTCAGAGGAGAGCAAAAAATCCTTTGTCTCAATGCACAGCACCTCCAGATAAGGAAGGCCGCTGGCTTAACAAAATAGACAAGAGGTTCACTGCAATGTCATCTACTTCGATCAGAGCCTTCCTATGGCAGCTGCAGCTGATGGATACAGGGGGCTATCTGTGTTCCTTGGATCTAATGAACACATACTTTCACATGCCAATACATCCAAAGAACAGAAGGTTTCTCAGGTTTGAGGTGTCAGGGTGCCATTATCAGTTAAAGGTGCTCCCCTTTGGGATAAAACCAGCCCCCAAAGTATTCACCAGTGGCGGTATTCCTCCAACGGTCCGGTCACCAGGTATTGACCTACCTGGATGATTATTTAATCAAGGGTCCCTCTTCGGTTTGGCAAAGAAGTCAGCGGAGGCCTGCCCAGTGGTATTTCTATCACTAGATCTCAAGCTCAACAGCGAAAAATCATCCCTCATCCCCTCCAGATCGTTCATGTTTGTAGGAGCAGTCCTCAATACCAAACTTTAAAAGGACTTTCCCACAGAAGAAAGAGTTACACGATTGCGGACATTAATGAGATCACTTTCCATGCTGGGGATGATGTCATCCCGTTAATTCCCCATTACTGCCTGTGCATGAGACTGCTTCAAGAACAGCTCGATGCGCAGTGGACACAATCTCTGGGTTCTTTCGAAGACATCATTGGACAACACTGGAGATGGGGTCAGCAATGTCCTGGTGGAGGCAAAAGAAAACATCTCTCAAAGTTTTACCTTCTTGCCTGCAGTGCCCCAAGTAGTGATAACAATGGATGCATCCATGAAGGGATGGGTAGCACACCTACAGGATCTGAAGATCCATGGAAAGTGGTCCAGTCAGGAACAATTATATCACATAAACCTACTAGAAATGAAGGTGGTCTTTCAAGGTCTTCAGGCCTTTCTTTCGAGGTTAAGAGGTTCGTCAGTTGTAGTCAGGACAGATAACACTACCACCATGTTTTAGCTGCAAAAAGGGTGGGAACAAGATGTCAAGTTCTTTCACTCCATACCCAGCTAATATGGGGGTGGCTGATGGCCAACAACTTCTCATTGAAAGTTGAACATGTCCTAGGAGTGTAAAACAAGTGGGCTGATTCCCTCAGTAGAATAAACAAGCAATGTGAAAAGTGGGAAACCAGGCAGAGTCAATTAGAAAAGGTTTTTCAAACTTGGAGTATCCTACCCTAGATCTAGTCACTACGTACCTCAACAAAAAAAGCAAGTTTTTTGCCCGCATTTTTCTTCAGCTAGGTTCTAGGGAAAACGCTTTCCACTTCTCATGCACAGGGACGTTCGCTTATGCATTTCCCCTGTTTGCCCTCATTCCAATAGTCCTACAGAAAGTGAAAAAGAAGCTGTGTCGGATAATTCTAATAACAATGGCGTGGGAGACACAGTTCTGGTACGCCAAGCTTCATCGCCCAACAGAGTGTTCACACATACAGTTCAAGCTGACAGAAGATCTCCTCTCAATGACCCGGGGCTAGGTGGTTCACCCACAAATCCGCACTCAGTTTGTCAGCTTGGCTCCTCACCACACTGAATTTGAAGCTGTAACAATTGTTGACAAATGCAGTTCGATTCTCCAACAGGCTCAAGCTCCTTCTGCACTCAAATGTTACTCAGGAAAAGGGAAACGATTCTGCACATGGTGTGCTTCCCAGTCTTACCATCCTTTCCTGTCGACACCAGAACAGATTCTGCCTTATCTATTACATCTAGCCATATCAGGACTTACACATTCCTCAATTAAGGTACACCTAGTGTCAATTTCCAGATATAGACAAGGCTCTGGGCAATTGTGATTGTGGTAGAACAGGCTGGTGAAGGAGTTTATGAAGGGTCTATTCGGAGCCTACCCCCCCATTAGACCTCCTTTAGTGCTCTGGCAGCTGAACACTATCTTGTCACAACTCATGAGATCTCCATTTGACCCTATTCATAAGCTGTAATTTGTTAGCTATTACATGTGCTAGACATAGTGAGATTCAAGCTTTAACCATAAAAGAACCTTACACACAGTTTTTGGAAGCCAGAGTGATTCTACGTTCTAATCCTTCATTCACCCCCAAGGTGCCTACAGCATTTCATCTCAATGAGACAGTCATTTAAATTATTTTTTTCTCTAATCCATCTTCGCCTACAGAGAGAGCCTTGCATTTGTTAGACATTAAGGCCCTCATTACAACCCTGGTGGTCGGTGATAAAGTAGCAGTAATACCGCCAATAGGCTGGCGGTAAATAACACCAAATTATGACCATGGGGGAAAGAGCTCAGACAGACAGACACTTTACCACACCGACCGCCAGGGCACCACAGCGTTTGCTGCCTACAGCCAGGCGGAAGACAATGTTCTGCCCACTGTATTATGACAGCCCAATCTGCCACCTTTTCCGGGCCGGTACCAATGACATCAGAAGCCTGGCGGAAATACTGCACAGAAGGGAAATGACTCACCTTTGGAGACTCAGAGAAGAACCACACCGCCATGGAGCCTGAACTGCAGATCTTCCTAGTGATTCTCTACGTCCTGCTCCACCACAAACACCAATGACGGCGAAGACGACCACAGTGAGTAAAGTTGCCTAGCAGTCAGGGGAGGGGGGAAGAAAAGAGAGTGACACACACACACAATACCCCCACCCCCAACACCATAACCACAATCAGATGTAACATAACATATTTACCCCGTACTCCTCAGGAATCATGCAAGGACAACATGAATAGATGAAAATGAGTGTAATAATATGTACATATGTACGAATCAACGGACACTGCCCAGTCCTCAATGTGCGTGAGCCACAGGGCCACATTACAAAGTCCAAGGCCCCACTTGTCTCCTGCAACAACACAGAGAGAACACTGCAGGGGAATCAGTTCTAAAATAGGCAGGCACCTCAGGGGGACGGGGAACGGGGGGCACCTCAACCGGCAGATGGAACAACACCACTGGTCCTGGAGGGGGCAACATGCCCATTGCTCTTTCCTGGGGAGTGCAAGGCCACAATCTCTCAAGTGGGTGACTTTCCCACTGGCTCTCAAGTGGGTGACTTGCCCACTGGCTCTGGAGGGGGCAACATACCCATTGCTCTGTCCTGGGGAGTGCAAGGCCACAGTCTCTCAAGTGGGTGACTTCCCCACTGGCTGTGGAGGGGGCAAAATACCCTGTGCTTGGTTCTGGGGAGTGCAAGGCCACAGTCTCTCAAGTGGGTGACTTCCCCACTGGTTCTGGAGGGGGCATCGTGCCCTGTGATCTTCATCCTGGGGAGGATGGGGTGAGTGTGTGTGTTCCCCACTGGTTCTGGAGGGGGCATTGTGCCCTGTGATCTTCATCCTGTGGAGGATGGGGTTAGTGGGTGTGTTCCCCACTGGTTTTGGAGGGGGCATTGTGCCCTGTGCTCTTCATCCTGGGGAGGATGGGGTAGGTGGGTGTCTTACCCACTGGTTCTGGAGGGGGCAACATGCCCTATGCTCTGTCCTGGGGAGTGCAAGGTCACAGTCTCTCAAGTGGGTGACTTCCCCACTGGCTGTGGAGGGAGCAAAATACCCTGTGCTTGGTTCTGGGGAGTGCAAGGCCACAGTCTCTCAAGTGGGTGACTTCCCCACTGGTTCTGGAGGGGGCATCGTGCCCTGTGATCTTCATCCTGGGGAGGATGGGGTGAGTGGGTGTGTTCCCCACTGGTTCTGGAGGGGGCATCGTGCCCTGTGATCTTCATCCTGGGAGGATGGGGTTAGTGGGTGTGTTCCCCACTGGTTCTGGAGGGGGCATTGTGCCCTGTGCTCTTCATCCTGGGGAGGATGGGGTAGGTGGGTGTCTTACTCACTGGTTCTGGAGGGGGCAACATGCCCTATGCTCTGTCCTGGGGAGTGCAAGGTCACAGTCTCTCAGGTGGGTGTCATACCCACAGGATTTGCAGGGGCAGCCTTGAATGCAGGACTACAGACTGTCCGCCAGCGGTGACAGCTTCTCAGGGGTGGTGCTGCTGATGATGACGCTGGTGGTGGGGGGTAAGCTCCAGCCCATCCCCTGCAGCCTTGGATAGCTTCCCACTGCTGCTGGTGGTGGTGCTGCTGCTGCTGGGGTTGGTGTGGGGAAACTCCAGCCCATCCCCTGCAGCCTCGGATGGCTGCCCACTGCTGGTGCTGCTTGTGGTGATGGGGGGGGGAGCTCCAGCCCATCCTCTGCAGCCTCGTCAGCTGCACCACCATGGTTGGTGCTGGGGGCTTTGACTAAGTCCCAGCACCAGGTCCCTTGTCCTTTCTGCCTGCTGGTGCAGGCCCCTTGCCCTTCCTGGCAGCAGCTGGGGATTACTTCTTGCCCTTCCTGGCAGCAGCTGGGGATTGCTCCTTGCCCTTCCTGGCAGCAGCTTGGGTGGCACCTTGAACTTCATAGCAGCAGCTGGGGAGGGCTCCTTGCCCTTCCTGGCAGCACTTGGGGCAGGCACCCTTTGCGTGTGGCCGCCTGGTGCCCAGGATCCTTTCTCACCACGAATTGCTGTGGACACTACTGGGCCCATGGACTGGGTGGCTGAGGTGCTTGCCTGGGTTTTACCCACCCTGGCCAGACGTGAAGGACGGGGGAGGGGTAGGGAAGAGGTCAAGGGTGGAGAGGAAAAGCTTTTTAGGGGCATTAGGGCGGGAAGAGGGAGAAGGTTTGGGAGTGGAGGAAGAGAGAGTGGTTGTAGGAGGTGTCAGTCTGCTGTGTTTGGGTGCAGGTGCATGGGCTGGATGCTGTTGTGAGGTGGATGGCTGTTGGGTGTCTGAGTGTTTGCGTTTGTGTACTTTGGGAGGGGGCACAGACACAGTGGGAGAGGACACAGGGGACGTGTGCATGGCTGTTGGGGTGGTGTCTGCCAGTGAGGTGTGGATTTGGAAGAGGAAGTTGGAGGGTGGAAACAGACAATGTCTTCTATCAGAGAGAAGGCCAGAGCCTGGATTGATCTCTGCTGGGCCGCCAAGCCAGTGTGAATGCCCTCCAGAAATGCATTGGTTTGTTGCATTTGGGCTGCCAGCCCTTGGATGGCATTCACAATGGTTGACTGCCCAACAGAGATGGATTGCAGGAGGTCAATAGCCTCCTCACTCAGGGCAGCAGGGCTAACTGGCGCAGGGCCTGAGGTGCCTGGGGCAAAGGAGATGCCCACCCTCCTGGGTGAGCGGGCACGGGCAACTTGATGAGGGGCTGCTGGGAGAGCGGTGCTGGTACGGGGGTGGTGGCTGTACCTGTAGCTGTGGTGTACACATAGGTGTCCGCCACCACCAGAGAGCTTCCATCGGATGAGGTATCCGTGTCTGAACTGTCCCCTCCAGTCTCCGCCTTGGTGCTCCCCTCGCCCTCCGTCCCACTGGTGCCCTTACCATCCGTGCACTCCTGGGTCCTGTGGGATGCCGCTCCCTCCATCGCCGGTGCCACTGCTCCTCTAACAGATGATGCTAATGCACATAAGGACAGGATGACAAAACAAAAAGGGGGAGGGACAAAGAATACAATTTGTCAATGGCTGCACCTACACCACCGTTGGCATACACACCACTCTCACACACAGGGAACAGCCCTACGCACTATGCAATGCACTACCAGTAACAATGCTAGTCACCAGGGCATGGGGAAGGACACATACCGCCAAATGCAGCATACCTGGGACCAACACAGCCCTGCTCAGTAGTGGATGCTTACTAGCTAGGTTGAGGGAATATCACATCACAACCCTGGCAAACATGGGACCTACTCTGCAATGTCAGGCCTGGCCGACGGGAGCCCACAGACACACATCCCCCACCCGGATACCACCCCACCAGGAGTAAGTAGTAATGATGGGCAGTGTACTCACCCCATTGTGGCTGCTATGATGCCCTCAAGCGCCCATCCAGCTGTGGATAGGCCATTGCCAGTATGAGGGCCATCAGGGGGGTCAGGGTCCGACGGGCACCCCTTCCGATTGGGAGGCCATTCCCAGCTGGGCCTCCGCCATCTTCCATGCCCACCGTCTCAGGTCCTCCCACTGTTTCCGACAGTGGGTGCTCCGCCTACCATAGACCCCCAGGGTACCCATGTCCTTGACGATGGCACTCCATATACACTTCTTTTGATGGGTTCTGACCTGCAGAGGAAATACACACAGGGAAAGGTATTAGTTAGACAGTCCTGGTTGTTACACTCATGGCCCACCATACCCCTTCCTATCCCCATTTGCACAGACATGGCCCAGCACACAAGCTGCACTCCGCCCAGGGCCATCCACCAACCTCCCCCTACACAAGGCCTTCACACACATCACTCCATGCATTCATGCCCCATACATCGTGCTCACAGTGTACTCACCTGTTGGTCTGGAGGCCCATACAGCAGTCCGTACTGGGGTAAGACCCCATCCACTAGACTCTCCAACTCCGCTGAGGTGAAGGCGGGGGCCCTTTCCCCAGTCACACTGGCCCTGGTAGGTTCCAGACACAGGTCACAGCAGAACATGCAGTGCAGGTCCTCTCCTGTTGAAGGTCAGGTAGCAAGTGAGTGATCAGATAGAAAATAGCAGTGACGTCTGCAGCGGTGCGTACCGTCACCGCCGGCGTACATCACCATTGGTCACTGTAACCCATAGGGCCCAATATTATCCAATGAGGCATTGCATGGTGGTTCCCGACCGCCTCCCGCAATGGCGCACAACGTCAGCGGAATTACCTCACTTCCATTTCAGAGGGAGGGGGCAGGCCATGGATCATAACTGTGTCACAGATCACAATTGTACATACACGACAAATGCCACTAATACATTTAAAATTCACATCATGCAATGAACTGTAGTGGCTACAATGTACAGTTTATGACCGGCTCATCACTCTTTTGCCCCAAAGATTGCAACCGCTGAGGATGAATAGGAGATGGAGACATCCCTCCATGTACAGACGCCTGGTAGACTTGGCAACAATGGAGGACAGGCACATTATCCTCACCTACAGGCTTGACAGGGCCACAATCACGGAGCTGTGTGCCCAACTGGAGCCTGACCTGATATCTGCTATCCGTCACCCCACTGGGATTACCCCTCTTGTGCAAGTGCTATCTGTGCTCCATTTCTTGGCAACTGGTTCTTTCCAAGTGACAGTGGGCTTGGCAACAGGAATGTCACAGCCAATGTTCTCAATAGTGCTGACCAGAGTGTTGTCTGCCCTTATTAAACACAAGTGCAGCTACATTGTTTTCCCCCAGGTGGAGGATTTGGCAACAGTGAAGGCTGACTTCTATGCAATTGGACATATCCCAAACATCATTGGGGCGATTGATGGAACACATATTGCATTTGACCCACCCCCCCCCCACGCCCAGCAAAATGAACAGGTCTTCAGAAATCGAAAAGGTTTTCACTTGATGAATGTCCAGATGGTGTGCCTGGCGGACCAGTACATCTCCCACATCATTGCTAATTATCCTGGGTCTGTGCATGATGCCTTTATCCTGAGGAATAGCAGCATCCCAAATGTAATGGGCCAACTACAGAGGCACAGAGTGTGGCTAATAAGTGAGCCCTGGTTCCCGAACCGGTATATGTTGGTGTATGGGTATGGTGTGGGCTATAAGGGATAGTGTGTGGCTAACTGTTGTCCCTCGATATTTGCAGGTGACTCTGGTTACCCCAACCTATCATGGCTACTGACCCCTGTGAGGAATCCCAGGACAAGAGCTGGGGAATGTTACAATGAGGCACATGGGCGAACAAGAAGGATCATTGAACATACTTTTGGCCTCCTGAAGGCCAGGATTCGGTGCCACCATCTATCTGGTGGATCCCTGTGCTACTCACCCAAGAAGGTCTGCGAGATAATCGTTGCATGCTGTATGTTGCATAATGTTGCCTTGAGGCACCATGTGCCGTTTCTGCAGGAGGAGGAGGCTGGAGATGGTCGTGTGGCAGCAGTGGACCATGTGGACAGTGAAGATGAGGAGGCAGAGGATGAGAATGAGGACAACAGAACTGCAGTGATTCAAGAATATTTCCAATGACACACAGGTAAGACAGTGTAACTTTACATTTCATTTTCATTTTTTTGTTTCACATGGTCAAAGCCAGGCTGTTATTTTCCACTTCTATGCCCACTCACTGTACCCTTTAGCATCTCTTTTTGAGGATGTTGGTGCCCCACTATCACTCCTGGTGTGTTCGCTGCAGCCAACTACAGGTCTTTCCTATGTAAACATTACTGTACAGTTGAATTGTAATGTTTAAATCTTGTTAAACGAATACATACTTAAATCATTTGACATACTCCATACTTGGATTTTTTCAAAGTGTGTTTATTGCAGTGCTAAGAAGAAAAGGGGGAAGTGCAATGGGCTGGAGTGATGATGGAGGAAGGTCCTGGGTATAGTTCCAGTCTATTTGTAGCACAGGTGCATTGTCCAAGGGGCATAGGAAGGGGAGCAATGGCAGTTCAAGGTGGACAGGGTGACAGAGTGGGACACAAGGGTGACAATCAGGAGAGACTCATTTCCTGGCAGAGGGTCTTGGCAATAGTCTCTGGCTTCTGCCTGGATCGCAGGGAACGATTGCGGGGTGTTTCTCCTGAAGGGGTAGGGGTGCTTGTGCCCTGTTGGTCCTGTGGCGGGTCCTCCTGTCCACTAGCGGCAGTGGATGTGGAGGGCAGTTCAGTAGTGTGGCTAGTGTCAGGGGCCCGCTGTTTTAAGACTGCCTCCCTCATAATGTTGGCCATGCCTGCCAGCACCCCTGCAATAGAGACCAGGGTGGTGTTAATGGCCTTTGAGTCCTCCCTCATCCCCTGGTATTGACCCTCCTGCAACTGCCTGTTCTCCTGCACGTTGTCCAGGATCTGGCCCAGCGTATCCTGGGAATGTTGGAATGCTTCCAGGATCTCAGTGAGTTCCTCCTGGAGAGTCAGTTCCCTGGGCCTGTCCTCCCAGCTTCCCTGTTGTCCTGTGCCTCTGTCCCCTGAACCGTGTGCCCACTGCCACTGACCCCAGGTCCCTGATTGTCTTGGGTTTAAGGTGTGCCCTGGGGTCCCTGTAGTGGTGGACACATTGCTGATTGACGTGTCCTGGGGACAGAGGTATGGCTACACTGGGTGGGTCCTGTGGTGGTGTTTCCTGAGGTGGGAGGCTTTGCCTGGGTAACCAACTGTCCAGAAGTCCCTGATGGGCTAGGTTGATCATCCAGATCCAGGCCAGCAGAGTCACTGAGATCACTGTGGGCCTCTTTCGTGGGGGGACTGGCTAATGCTGGCAACTCTTCTCCAGTGACATTGGCTGGGATACCTGTGGGGATGTAAATGCAGTGTTATTGTTTCTGTGTGTGACATATTGTGCATTGGTGGGTTGCCCTCTATGGTTGTAATTGCCCTGGCAGCTTTACCTTGTGTGAGTTGTTCTGTGGTGGGCTAGCTGATTGTCTCTAGTGTGGATGCTTTAGTGATAGGTGTTCATGCAGGGCTGTGTGTGGTATCCATGCATTGGTATGCCATGCAGGGCATTGGGATGAGTGGGTTGTGATGGTGGGGTGTGTGTGAGGTGGTGGAGTGATGGGAGTGAGGGTGAGGGTGGGGGTATGTGATGGCATGCAGGTAGGGGGGGTGAAAGTAGTAAAGAGTTGACTTACCAGAGCCCAATCCTCCTCCAGGCCCTCAGGATGCATGATTGCCAAGACTTGCTCCTCCCATGTTGTTAGTTGAGGGGGAGGAGGTGGGGGTCCACCGCCAGTCCTCTGTACTGCGAGCTGGTGTCTTGCTACAATGGAATGTACCTTCCCCCTTAGGTCGTTCCACCTCTTCCTGAAGTCATCCCTTGTTCTGGGGTGCTGTCCCACGGCGTTGACCCTGTCCACGATCCTCGACCATAGCTCCATCTTCCTAGCAGTGGATATCTGCTGCACCTGTGCTCCAAATAGCTGTGGCTCTACCCTGATGATTTCCTCCACCATGACCCCTAGCTCCTCCTCAGAGAAACCGGGGTGTTGTTGTGGTGCCATGGGTGTTTTGTAAGTATTGTGGGTGAAGGCGTGTAGGGTGATGTGTTGGGGTATGTATTGTGAGATGCGTGGGTGGTGTATAGATGATGGTGGTGAGGGTCTCTGGTCTTGTCTGTGGTCGTGGTGTCTATCTCGTGCCAATGGCTTGTAGTTGCAAGGGGTTGTGGGTAGTGTGGGTGTGTGTTTTATAGAAGTGTGGATGTGGTGTGTATATGGGTGTCAGGTGGTGTTGTTTGAATTGGCCAATGTGGTGTTGTTTTGTATGTGTGTGTGTATTGTGAGCACGGCAGTATCTACTGCCAATGGTCTACCGCTATTGAATGTCCGTCGTGGTGATTCGTGGGTCATAATGTTGTGGGCGTTGTTCTGTTGGCGTAACGGTGTGGGTTTGGATACTGCCAGTTTTTCAGTGACCTTTGGTGTGGTGGATTTGTTTGTGTGGCTGAATAGTGACGGATTGATGTGTGTGTGTCATAATATGGTGAACGGATATCTGCGGTGGTATGTTAGCAGCAGTCAGCATGGTGGTAAGTGGGATTTACCACCAGTGTCATAATGAGGGCCTAAGTGTTGTTTGAAGTTCTACTTGCAAAGGACAAGAACTTTCAGAGAGTCAAATGAATTGCTCAAATCTTTCTCTGCTCCAATGAAGGGTCAAGCCTTGACCCGGGCTAGTATTGCTAAATGGGTTTAATTAAATATAGTCTTCTGTCATGAGAAGGCTGGATGTCCGTTGGTTACAAAAGTGAAAGCTCACTCAACTCGGCAAGTTGCAATGTCATCAGCCCTGTTCGCAGGAGTGTCTTTACCTGACATCTGCAGGGCGGCGACATACCTTCACAAAGCATTACTGCCTGGATGCCTGGAATAAGGCAGATGTAGCGGTTGGCCAGGCTACTCTTCAAAGAGTGCTCTCATAAGGTATGCAGCTTTTAAGCTTCATTCTTCTATATTTTATGTTTGTTTGCCCTTACAAGTTTTAAGAGTATTATTATTATTATTATGGTTCCTTCATGCTATGCTGTATTATTCTTGATTTTGTGCAGTTTTACTGTCTGCATTTGACTATTCGTATTTAAGTTTGTGTCTCATGGTGGCATGGTTTGCCTTGCCTGCCACCATTATTCATGGGATGCTGATAACTAGTCCGATTCAAGCATGTGACTATAATACTGGAGAAGAAATAGGTTACTTGCCTGTACACTGTGGTTCTCCAGTATTGATATCTGTTATAGATTCACATGCGACCCTCCCTTCTCCCTGTCCAGGCTCACCAATTGTATACCTCTGTTACTTTATTTACACTTGTGCTTGAAATCTGAGATATGGTGGCTCTGCAGGGGATGAGTGCTTCAGGGTCTCTGCTCTGACTGGCTGAAGTTTGGATGTATTAAATCAGTGTGAATTGTCTACTAAGTGTTATTGTTTTTTCAATGGAGTTTAATACTGTACAGGTAAGTCTACAGAAGTCAATTAGAAAACAAATACTTGTGTTACACATGAGAGTGCATGGTGGTGATGCTTGAAGTAGTTATACAAAAAACAGGGATAAATCCTAGTGTATGTATCTCTTTCAGGTACTTTTTCTTTGTTTGAGTTTAGAGTTACCAGTTTCACATCAAAGTATAGAGTTTGTACACTGAGATAATGCTAAGGTTTATTTGCTTACTATTACAGTGTAGCAAATAGCTAGCTTTGGCAAGTTATATATGTATCCACTACATCCTGCCGACATCCTTGACCAACAGAACTTCTTCCACTGGCCCTCATATTCCTGTATATGTAATCAGCGATGGGATAGTGAGAGATGGAAAAGTGTATCGCCTCCATTGAATTCAGAACACAAAGGTTACAATATAATGACACTTCACGAGGGAAAATAAAAAAGGAGAGCTACAGAAAATATGCATAGTAACAAAAAAATTATTCAATCCTTTATAAAATGAACAGTGATTTTTTTGTAAGGCGGAGAGCATTCAGAAGGCTGTTCCAAAGCTTAGGCCCGAGTAATCAGAAGGCTCTTTCACTACAATCTTAACATGCGTAATCTGAAGCAGAGGTCGACTATCTTTGAGTTTAAAGTGCATCCTTTGCTTTAGCAGTTTCTGTCACTTAACCAAATTTACAATGACCACATGCCAGTCCAATTGGCTTATTCTGAATGTGATGAAGCCTCATAATTAATGACAGGCTGATGGCCATGTTCCCATAGTCCAAGCACAAACTGACACAAGCACAAATGACAGCAACCTTCTTATGCATCAGAATAGAAGGCAGGATCTCCCATAAGAGGCAGGGTTGTACAAAGCTTGAAGGCTGTCCCTTTAAATCTGGGCATTAAAACAAAACTGTCAACCCTGACACCCTTTTTTCACTGCCAAACAAGGGAGTTGATACAGTTGATGGCACCATAGTGCTCATCTCCCCTGGTGTCCAGAATCTCCATCTTGTCACTGTTAACCTTCAAACCATTTGCTGCTCTCTGTCAGCAAATGTCCGCCAGGCATTTTCCTGTGAGACTTAAGACGTTGAATATCAGAAGAAACTGAATATCATCATCACAGTGAAAAACCCTTAAGCCAACGAAATTTAAAACGTCTTCTAGAGGCTCCAATTGTAGGCTCAAGAGAATGGGAGGTTGTGGGCCCATAGGGAAGATTTCTAGCTGCACAGAGGACAAAAAAGCTAAGATAATGGCAGGCTCCTTACTGAGTTGTGCATATCAATATTGACTGTCTGCATGCAGGAAATTTCTAACACTCCAGTCTGATAAGCCTGAGGCTTATCAGAGGCTCTCTACCCCCTAAGAGAGCTACTTGGGATTGCTAGATTGCTAAAGCAATCCTCTGTCCAAATAAAAGGGAACCCCTGGATTCTTTGCACGGTATACCTAATTTTGGTATACCATATAAAGGGCCAGCTTCCTATAGTAGTCAATTTAATTGCTACACCCTGGCAGGAATCCAAAATCAACCCCCCTTATATATACATTTGCTAAATGAGAATATTAGAAAGACTTCAGTAATTTAACAGTTCAAAGAAAAGTGGGGTTCCACATTTGGTGTCAAGGACTGGGTGCTGAGAACGTTTACTGAGTTGCCTTCTTGATTGATTTTCAGTAGCCACAGTGCCACCCTACATAGAATAGTATTCATAAAAAGTTTTGGCTTGTTGCCTTAGGAGGATTCCAGAGACAAGAAAACATCTATAAAAAGTGTAAAAAGTGAAACACCTCCTTAGCAGTCTTTGAGCTCTTGACTGCAGATCTAGATAGGTAAGTTCCAGCCTTCTTCTCTATCTTCACAACAGGTTGTTAGTGGTCCCCATTGCCAGTTTTTTGGAGATGGTGGTGATAGCCACCAGGACAGCAATGGAGATTGTTTGTTCACCATACTTCATACCTTGTGCACGATTAGAGGTCTGCCTGATTCAAAACGATCACTGCCTTTTTATGACCTTTGTTTCTTTAATGGCTAATTTCCCAATCCAAAATGACTGTTATTGACTTATGAGTCCATAATCCTTGACTTTTGGGTTTTAAGGGGTTCTGACATTGTAAAAGCTAGCATTGTCCAGGATCTTAACTCCTGAGGCGCAAGCAATATAGCATTGACTTCTTGCAGGACAATTGTCCATTCTAGCAGTACCCTGTAGGTCTTCAGGATTGCCATGCTATCAGTGTTTTTCAATGTATTTTCCAAGGCTTGGGATTTCCTCACACAGATCTTTTAGTCACCAAACTAAAGGCAAAATGCCCAAGTGTTGAGTTGAAGGTATGGGAACCATAGTCATTGGGTGATGCTCCCTTGATGAATTGGTTCAGCATGATTCTACATAGTTTTCCAATGTTATCCCTAATTCTGACACTAGTCATGAAGCTGAAGCATTCCAATGCCAAATGGTGGTTCCAAAACTCCTCCATCTGTCAATAGATTCACTGAAGAAACGGCAGACTCAATCTACTGTTGAAGATGCAATAGAAAATATATCACCACAGCATACAATATTTGAATTTGGCTGCGTAGCTCCTGAAGTCATATTATATAGTCACCTACATTTGCCTCATTTTTAAAGAAGCCAAATGCCCATCCTCAAGAGCATTGTATAATTTTAAAGGGTACAGATTTGTAATTTGGGGTTTTCGAAATATATATGATCCAATTAATTGTCAAGATGTAATGATTCCTAATCTACTACCTTGAGCAAATTAAAAACTACAGTAATCTTACTAAAGTTCACCTGTCTGTCATTATATCCTACAGGAATGGCCCAAATCAAAATTCTTTCTTCACGATTTCAGTAAATAAAGACTTTTCAGAAGGAGTGAAGAAAAGATTTTCTCCAAGATGACAGCCTTCTCCTCCACAGGAACTAAATCTGGTTCTGTCCAAATTAATGACTTTCCCTTTTGAGCATATCTAAAAGGCCTCATTGCAGCATTTAACTTGGAAGTTACTTTTTTATAGTGATTACATCTTATACAAGGGTCAGTTATCTTCAAGCCTTACGATTAAGCTTTATACAGTCTTCCATAATACTGGAGTGGTATTAACTATGAGTACGCATTTACTACCCAAGGTAGTAACAGAATTTCATGTCAACCAGTCGGTTTCTCCACCAGTTTTCTTCTCTAATCCTTCTATCTTTGCAGACAAGTCACTCCACTGTTTGGGTGTTAGAAACATCTTCAAATTTAATTTAGATAGAACAAAGGATATGAGAAACACTAATCAATTGTTTGTAAATTATAAACCTCTCCGTACTGGCAAGGCATCCATGAAACAAACCATGCTAGATGGATAGTTGTTGTATTGTATTTTGTTATCAACGAGCAGAAAACAATTTCACGTAGACCAGGAGAACATTCCACTAGGGGGAAAGCCATTAATGCTGCTTGGTTGAGAAATGTTCTTTTAGTTGATATTTGTAAAGCAGCCACACGGAGCTCAATCCATGCATTCAGTATACATCATTGTTCTGGTAAAGATGCTAGAGTTGACACTATTGTAGGTCAAACACGTTAGAAAAAACATGTTTGCTTGACTCAGTGTTTAATAAAGCTGTTCTTGCTAGATCTTATTATCAGTGAGGATCTTATGATGCATAAAAAAATCTTATTTGTAAACCTAGTTCTGCAATGTAGGAATTCTCACTGAAGTCAAACAACCCACTGTCTATCCCAATTGTTGTTAATGTCTCTGTTTAAGATACATTTCTACCTAATGCTGAACATGTCAAAAGAGTTGAAGTTGTGAAGCAAACAGCCAGTACAAGGCAGCCAGGGACTTCCTAAATGAGCAATAAGTTTTTTTTCTTTTTATTAACAAACTGTTAACCTAGCAGGCAGATTTTCCTTCATTTTCCTTGTACTGTAATGGGGTAGTTTAAGGTAAAATATTTTAAAATAGCAGCATTTTGCAGGATGGCGTCACAGTGTAGGTTTTATAATGGCTATATTATAGATAGAAAACATTCAGTAAATGCTACCTCCTTTATTAGGTGAATATGTGTATTGGAGGTTCTGCAAATGTATCTCAATTCAAATTATGTATCTCTGAAGTTACATGTCAGGAGTGGTCCAGGATCCCCACACCATGGTGAGAATTATTCTATGTTTATGACTTCTGTGAGGATTCCTATGATGCAGAACCAGGGTTATAAGTAAATAACATTTCCTTCCATCTGTCCTGAATTAGGTCTGTAAATCTAGGAGTTTCCATCATGGCATCTATGCTTTGAACCATCCAAAGTGTCCTTGCATCATTGGTCACTTGGCTTTCCTTTCTGTGAACAAGTAAAAATTGTTTGGCGATAGTTTGCATTCATTCCTCTGTCTTCAGAGTTTGAAGAGGGTGGCACTGCAGGACTCCCAGTAAGGTTGAAGTCACTATTTCCCTTGCAGAACTCAATTTTCATTTGGCCTGTCTCTCCCCTCAGAGGAGTCGAAAGATTTATATCTCTTTTTCTGGGGGAAGTCGACTGGTTCCATTCCAGACTTTGGCCCTCATTACGACTTCGGTGGACTTTTCACAAGGCCGCCAGTGTTGGCGGTCCGAAGACCACCATATTACGAGTTGAGTCGAATTTCTGCCTGTCACCGGGTGGAAATCTGACACTGTCGGCCTGGCTGACAGGGGAAGAGAGGTGTTTCCACTGTCAGCACTGCCACACCAACAGGACACGTAATACGGCACTGCAGTTTCCTGAACAGCGGTGTTGGTGGTGGAAAACACTGAAACCCATCCCTTCCTGGACGACCGTCTCGCTGAGACAGGTATGTGGACTTTCCGAAAGGGGCGGGAGGTGTTGTGTGCATGTGTGTGGTGTGTGTGTGTATATGTAGCGGTATGGGTCTGAGTGCGTGTGTGTATGTGTGCGTGGAGGGTATGGATGTCCAAATGGAAGCGGAGGGGTGTATGTATGTGTGCGTGGAGGGTATGGATGTCCAACTGGAAGCGGAGGGGTGTGTGTCAGGGTGCGAGTGGGTATGTGTATGCAAAGGGGTGGGGGCATCTGTCTGAGTGCGTGTTTGTGTGCAAATGGTGGTGCCTGAATGTATGCTTGTGGTTGGGGGGGTGTCTGCATGTGTGTGGATATGGAGGTGTCTGCATGTATGCGGAGGGGAGGAGGGTGTTTCAGGGTGTGAGTGTGTAGGGTTGTGTATTGGGATGCATGCAAGTGGGGGGTGAATGTGTGCAAGTCTGTGAGTGAGTGGGGGTGTCTGTGGGGATGCCTGCCGATGAGGGAGGTGTGGAAGTGTGGGGATGAGGGGTGGGTGTACGGATGGGGGTGTGCATATGTACGGATGGGGGGGTGCAAGTGTTGCGGATGAGGGGTTGTGTCTGAAGGTGTGTGGAGGTGCATGTGCCGGCGAGTGTGTGTGCCGGCGACAGGAATGGAGATTCCTGTCACCAGGTGCGTTACCGCCAGGGTTTTCGTGGTGATACGACTGCCATGGAAAGCCTGGCGGTGTGCCGATTCAAAATACAGCCTTCGATCTTACGGCTGCAGCTAGATCGGAGGTGCTTACCTCCGGCCCTGCGGTCCGACAGCTCTGGCAGTACTGGCAGTGTTGTGGCAGTTTGGCTACAGCCAAACTGTTAGAGTCATAATACGGTGCTCTTTACAACTGGCCCCGTATCAGTAAGACTGCCACCATGAGTGTGGGTGTCTTCAGACCGCCACACTCGTAATGAAGGCCTCTGTTTTGATCCAAGATAAAAACTCCATGACATTTGCTCAGTGGTTTAATTCTTCCTATATCCTTCCCTTACTCTTCCCCACTGCCCTCCAAAGGAATGGTCCTAACCAGTGGGCATAACCAGTTTGGAAACATTGCCAGAAACTGTGATAGGGGTGTGCCCACCTGTCCCCCCTTCATAGTCATTGAACCTTCTTACAGTTGGATCAGCAGACTCTAGTCTGAATCTTTTTTTCCTTGCCACTGGAAAATACTGAACTTTACACTACGTGAACACACAGTGGAATTCCTTCTTCTGTAACATCTTGGGTTATCAGAATACCAAGGCTTTAATATTAGCAAGCGCTTAGCATTAGACTTTCTTCATAGTTCTACCCAGTCTCTGTTTATCCTCCGCCTCCTCCCGGATCCTATTTAGGATCGTCCGTATGGGATTCACCTAGACAGGTGTGGTTTGTTCTAGTGTCTGTTTTTCAGTTTCCTATCATGGACTCTTCCTAAAGGCAAACTCTGCTTGAATTTACAAATATGTCTTTTGTTAAACCGTGTGGAATGGATTTGACGAGATTTAAGTTGAATGAACTGTGTGGTCTTTAGATTTTTGATCTCCACCCTTGGCCACCTCTTGTGGTATTGTTTCTGGTATGCATATTTAACTGATCATTGTCTGACCTTTCAGTGACTGATTTACTTTACTGGCAGTACTTTACGATTAGGCTAAATTTCGGATAAGTTTCGCCCTTATGATTGAGGCAGGGGTCAGCATAACCACATTACACTCTGCTTGTTTACACCCACCCAGCTATGAGATTGCCTTTTTGCAAGGAAATTAGTCTTTGTAGCTTCAAGTTGGAGGCCATTGCACCAATATATTTACGTATATTATGTTTTTCATTTAAAATCCCACAGGAGAAGCTTCCTAGGTACGTGGACCACATCGAGGGCCAAGGTATTACAGCACAGAACTAAAATGGTGTTAACACAAAGTACTCAGAAGTACTAAAATGCATTTGAAAAAAAACCAGAGTGATTGACCAGAAGGGCAGGCCGTGTTTAGTCATACAGATGGATCGGTATTGTATCGATCTCACACTCCAACTCATGCAGGGCATCCAGAAATGAGAACAGCAACTTTGCCCAGACTTCATTGCATAAGAATCTGTGCTGGCCTTTCCTGGGGCTCTAACTCTATGAGTGCAGCTCTGTTCCTGCTCCTACTCTCCTCTGTCTGCCAGTGCATTCACCTACTCCTGGGAAGATCACAAAAGGATGAGCAATGGCCACACTTCAAGGTGTCTCACATGTAGTTCCTGATGGGTGTCTGCCTTAGGCATATTAGTACGATGAGTAAAGAGGTTATCAATTCTGAATCACGTAAGTGCTGAAACAGTACAGAATGAATGTTGGACCTGGCCTTTTTTACAGGGTCATCCACAAACTTTTTGTCTTCCTCCTATTTTGTCTGACCCTTTTTGTTGACATTAGGACTCTGGGCACTTTAAATCAGTGCTAAAGTGCATGTGCTGTCCCTTGTAAACTTGGTATGATTGGTTTACACCTAATTAGCACATTTAATTTAGTTGTAAGTCCCTTGTACAGTGGTATCCCTATATCCAGGGCCTGTAAATTAAATTCTACTAGTGGGCCTGCAGCGCTTCTTACGCCACCCACAGAAGTAGCCTTTCAAACTTGTCTCAGGCCTGCTAGCGCAGGGCCTGCAAGCGCAGTTTACTGCCACAGGGACCTGGCCTCTAAATTTACTTGCCAAGCCTGGAACTCCCCTTTTACTTCATATAAGTCACCCCTAAGGTAAGCCCTAGCTAGCCCTATGGGCAGGGAGCTATGTATGCAAAAGGCAGGACATGTGCCTAGTTGTGTGGCCTGTGCTGGTAGTGACAAATAGCCTACTTGTGCTGCCTTTCTCATAGGATTGCATTGGAAATGTCCTGCCTTATGTCTAGGGGGTATTGTCTGATCTGTGAGGGGTAGCGAAGGCATGTATGGTATGGTAGTGAGAAATGATGCTTACTGGTGTAGGTGGATTTTTTATTACCATTATAGAAACGCCACTGCTAGAAAGTGAGCATTTCTCTGTGCTTATGACTCTGGTGTTTTGCAGCGTGAATCCAATCCACATCTGGGGCCAAGTTACAGCTGGACTTTGTGCATACTTTCCAGACAACCAACAGGGAGGGTGGAGGTGCCACAGAGGTGCATCTACATAATGAATGGTCTTCCTGGGCTGAGAGGAATCTGTGTTTTGCATTTGTAAAGACTGTGCCCTGGCCTCACAAAGGTCTCGTTTAACCCCCACTGATGTCTGGAGACTGTGCTGGAGAAGAGAGGGGACACTCCTGGAACCAGTTAGGACTGGTTGGATCCCCTTCTCCCTTTTTTTTGTGGAGACTGCACAAAATGAGTATAAGTACAGGAGGTTTTCCCCTGCATCTGGAGACACTAATGGACTGACCTGGACAGGAGGCTACTGGAAGGACTTGTCAGGAACCGTCTTTGGACTGCTGCTGTTGTGCTTATCTGTGACTTGCTGGGTCACTAAGAGGAACTGACACTGGCTGCAAAGCTTTGTGCTGGCCTGCTTGCTTGGGCCCCGCAGGCCTGTGCCCCATCTGCTGTCTCCAGGGGCTGGGTGGTGTGCCACCCCTTTCCTCTGCAACTGCTTCTGTCCTCAAGTACCGGAAGGGCGCTTGAGGAACCCTTTGTTCGGCACGTGGGGAGCATTTTGCTGTTGGATCCAGCGCAGCAGGAGCACCTCATTGTGGGTGCCTACTGCTGGTAGTGGAGTGCAGTACTTGGCTGCCTTTGCAGTGCAGGAAAGCACCCCTGTATCTGTCCAGTTGTTCACCTTCCTTCCCAGACGTGGCGAGGGCCGGGGAACCAGCGTGGATGAACATGCTCTTGGTTGGTACCCCCGGGGCACCGGAGCACTTTGTGGAGCATCCCTGGGGCACAGGAGCCTGTAGATCAGGGCCCCTGGGGCACAGGAGCACTTAGAACAGTGTTCCCCGGGCACCAACATGCACCTCCAAGGGAGGGAGAACATCCCTCATTGGAGCTTGCATACTCCCGCCTTCTGGAGGAGCTGAGGATGCGCCGGGCCCCATGGAAGCCGGGCCATTGCTGCACCATCGTGGATACCGCTGCACCAACAGAGGAAGCAGCTCCAGGTGAGCCGCTCCCCCTGCCTAAACCTTTCCGCCACCCAGTACCCTGGATCTGTGGCACCCTCAGATGGCTTAAAAGGGGCATCCTCTGCGTTGGAGACTCCCCCTGTTGGGAGGGGGGCCAGGGGGTCAGAGGAGGAGGGAACCCCATCAGGGTTCATCCTGCCCGCTCGGTAGGACAGAGTGCAGCAGGCCCGACAACTTTTGCCCTACCATCAGCTTCCCTCGCGGGACAGGTTGGATGCCTCGACGGAGGCTTAGTCCTGCCAAGGACTCATTGTTATATTTACAGGCAGAGGAGCAGGGGCGCTCCAGTGCCCAGCCGTGAGGAGTGGTCCTACCATGAATTCCCAAACAGCAGTGCTTTAGTGCTGCACCCTTCGTGCAGAGGAAGACTGTTGGGGACACTTCTAGGCCTGGCAGTTCCCCACAGTTACTCTGACCTTATTATTCTTCCCCTAGTTGTAATCCTGATAACCTGTGTTGGAGAGAGTATTGTCCCATAATATAAACACAGAGGAGTTGTAGCTTCTTATGTGTGCATTTAGGATTATGCCATGGCCTTTCTGACAATCCGCTTACTCTGACCTGTGCATTTCTGATAACCATGTTTTCCTGACTACTGCTTATTTTGCAGAATAACCAGTAACTTGTATACTCCCCCCCAAAAAAACAGGAACATATGTGTTTTATGTGACTACTACTGGTTTTTGCATACTACTAGCAAATGAGTAATGTTCTGACAACTGCCTGTCTAGCAGCGTATAACTGACAAGTTATGTTTGGTCTAATGATGTTTTATGCAATACAGTTTATTTTTATATAACTTGATGTTGTGTTTCCTTTGTGGTGTATTTATTGTGTCGTGGTTGTTGTGCAATTGCTTTACACATTGCCTCTGTGTTAGGCCTGACTTCTCGTGCCAAGCTGCCAAGTTGGTGAGCAGGGGTTATCATGCGTCTGTGGGTGGATTCAGCCTGGCTTAGATGCATACCCTAGCCAACCAGAAACCCCATTTCTAACAATGAAGTAATGGGGAAAAGAGAAAGCTGAGAAATCAGCAGCCAGGCTGTGCATTTTCACACACCTCCCAGTGAAAGTGGACATGGCTGAGGTTGCGTTTGCTACTCCTTCCCTGTGTGCTCTAGGAAGAACTGAAATGCTGTTTTCTTAAGCTTATAATTAGCTACCATCCATTCATTCATTCATTCATTTGTGCAGCATCCTCTGATGTTTTCTCATTGCTACTCTGAGTGTGTCCCATCACTGCATTGGGTGATGCCCATCACTGCTCTCATTAGAACAGGGAGTTAACAAGTACTAATAGGCCTTCAACGCTGTACATCTCTTTGAGATACTAGAACAATTTAAAAAGCGTTACCTCTGTGCCCTTTATACCTCCCATGCCTCCACATTCCACATACTATAGAAGGCTTCTGTGACCTAGAAAGAGGTAATTAGCAGTAACATGTGCAACACCACGTTCAAGGAAAGATTATTGCCAGTCTGTTTCCCTAACTTAATACCATCCAGCCAAGCTGCAAACCTGCACATCAATACCCACTCGCATGCATGCTTCTCAAAACACAATCACTCAACAGAGAAACAAAATATGGGACCTGCTGAGTAGCGACGCACCTGACATCCTATGTATCACAGAGTCCTGGGTCAACCCCTCATTGGCTCCCGACATCACCACGGCAATTCCAGCAGTCTACAAGTTCGCTGAACAGGAGCTCCTTCACAAGCCAGGATGAATACTCGCAGTCATCTACAAGAAATCCATCAAATGTGCAACAACCAAAGAGAACATCACCCTAGTCATAGAACACCTGTACTTCCAGCTGCAAATCTCAGAAAACCTTCACCCTGAATGTAACCCTCGTCTACGGACCACTGGGACCAGGAGCCACTTTTACAAGCCTAATCACCAACTTTATCACTTCACTCCCCGTCAACTCTAAAGCCTACATTCTCCTTGGTGACCTCAACTTTCACCTAGAAGACTGAAACAACCCCTGCCCCACAGCACTCCTTAAAGGCTTGAGCAACATTGGACTTACCCAGCTAGTCCCAGAATCAACACAATCAACACACACTAGACCCCATCCTCACAAATGCAACAGCATCAAATACAACTGGACCACACCGCTCATATGGATCGACCACTCCATAATCCACTTCTAAATTGACACTTCTTAAGTCAACACTCTACTAGGTTCAGCATTTCAAGTCACAGCTGGGGCAAAATCACAGAAGCAGACTGGCTCAGCACCCTCAGCACAGATCATCCTAGCCCTACAGACGACCTCAACAAGGACATCAGCAATTTCAACACCTGGATCAAGAACTGTACGGACTCCCTCATACCCATTAAACACAACAAGCATAGTAGATCATACAAGCTGGCCAGTTGGTACACAGAAGACCTCTGAGACACCAAACAACATTGTAAACAGCTAGGAAGGAAGTGGAGAGCCAGTCATGACACCACCAACAGAACTACCTATAAGGCTGCACTCAGATGCTATAACCAGCAAATAAGAGACACCATGAAAAAAACACTAGTGGGAGGCATCAAAGGAAGCTCCAGTAGCTGCAAGGAAATTTTCTCAGGAATTTAACTCACCCTCAACCACTGTCACCAACATCGCTGCCTCCCAACAACTCTGCAACAACCCTTCCAACTTCTTCCACAGCAAATTCAGAAATATCTAGAGCCACATTGAACACCAACCCAACCCAAGAGAGCTCATTGCTAACCTACTCACCACTAAGATGGCCATCTGACCGAATGGACAACCCTCACCAGAAACAACACAGTGGCAATCATGTGGACCATCCACTCTGTGGCCCTAATGGGCCCATGCCCCCACCACATCTACAACCTGGGAACATCACCAATCAGCGCCACCCTGACCCACATAATCAACACCTCCATCATGTATGCCACTAATCCGGATGAATGGAAAACCAATACCCATCTCCCTCCGTTCTTTATCCGCCAATGTGTTTGAGAAGGCCATCAACAAGCAACTCGCAACCCACTTTGAACTTCACCATCTTCTAGATAACACTCAATCAGGATTCAGAAAGGACCTCAGCACAAAACAGCACTCATTGTGGCCACCAATGACATTTGAATCATCCTGGACCAAGGAGAAAAAGCGTCCCTCATTCTTCTCAATCTCTCTGCTGCCTTTGACACTATCTCCCATAACACCCTCATCAGAAGAATCCACGAGATTGGCATACAAGGATCCAGTCTTAGATGGATATGTTCCTTCCTCACCTGAAGAACGCCAATAGTCAGGTTGCCACCCTTCACATCAGAGACCACGAAATTGTTATGTGGAGTCCCACAGAAATTGTCCTTTATCCCCACCCTTTTCACATAAATTTAACACCACTCGCCAACATCATCTGATCTCAAGACATCACTCTTCTCACGTCTTCTCCTATGCCGATGACACCCAACTCATCATCTTCCTGATGGACAAAACAACCACCACCAGACCCAGCTTCACCAACTGCATGACCATGGTAGTAGATGGGATGCAAACCAACTGCTTGCGGCTCAACTCCAACAAGAAGTACTGAACTTCAGAAACAAGACATCCTAATGGGACTCCACCTGGTGGACTCCACCTGGTGGCCGGGGGCCCACACCCGCAGACCATTCAAGAAATCTAGGAATCATCCTAGATGACAAGGTCAACATGATGGCACAGGTAAATGCAGTGTGCTCCTCCTACTTCCACATCCTACGCATGCTGTGATAATCTTCAAATAGTTGTCTCAGAATCACCAGACTGACTGTCACGCAAGCACTCATCACCAGTAGACTGGACTACGGCAAAACGCTGTACACCAGAATCTCCAAACAACTCCTACATAAACTCCAGACCATTTAGACACTGCCGTAAGACTCGAGCTCAACTTTCCAGGCCACACCCACATCACACTGAACATCAGGAAGCTTCACTGGCTCCCCATACACAAGCTCAGCCAATTCAAACTTCTCATGCACATATACAAAACCCTACACAACACAGGATCAGAATTCCTGTACAGCTACATACACTTTCAACAATGCATCAGACACCTACACTCTGCTTCACTCTTTCTCCTGTATCGCGCCAAAGACATGAGTGAGCGTCCCTCAAAGACTGAAGACCTGGCTTTTCGTCTAAGCACCTTAGGGACTACCTACAAACCTACACCTGCCCTAGCCCCTGGATAACGTGGGTGATTAATGCACTATAAAAATCAATATAACATAACATATTGCCAAATGGTATAATAAATTAGAGCATATATAAATAAAAACAATGATTATGAAATGTACCCAGTAGACATCATACTCACTGCTGCCCTAGAAAAGTTGAAAGCATTCTCCAAGCTCAGCCTATAACTCGTGCCCTATGGTATCTATAACTCGCACCCCCGCCATGCACAGTTTTCTTCTCAACAATTTTACTGCAAATGTTACATTGATATTATCAATATTATCAATGAGGTTATCAAAGATGTCATGAGAGATGTAATATGTGAAGTAATTAGCAATGCATGGCGGGGGCGTAAGTTATAGTTACTTGAGCTAACTGTAACTGCTGAATTTATATGGTTTTATGCAAGTAAATTCAGAATCTAACTATAAGGTCCCTATAACTTGTTTTTTTTTTGTGAATTTCTATGGTATTTTTAACTCTGTAAGTAATTTTAATTACTATACGTTTATCCAACCACTGCTGTGCACAGCCTTTGACCATGGTTGGCTGCAGGGCCTAACTACAGGGCCTGTCTCTGGATGTGAGAATAGTTTGAGATGGTGTCTCTAGGTGTGAGAGTTGATGTGTGAGTGTCTGTGTGGATCTGTGAGTGGGTGTGAGTGTCTGAGTGAGTCTGTGAATTGGTGCGTAAGTGTGAGTGGGTCTGTGAAAGTGTGCATTAATGTGTGAGTGAGTGTGTAAATGTATATATATATTTTTTGACAAGGTTCGGGACCCTGTCACAACGTTACACAGGGGGTGCGGTCGCGCTGAGTGCCACGACGGAGTCGCGTCTCCACGCATGTGGAACAAAAACGGTTTAGGGCTTTTTTAAACTCATAAGGGGTCCCTCAGACACCCATTAAATACCCCCATTGGGTCAGGGTGCCTCTACCCTGACACCTTCTGTAGTTTTTACCCTAAATTTTTACCTCCCTGGACTGTGTCTCCGTTTAGAAAATGGTGGCTGCAACTTTCTGCACAGGTTGTGGCCACCCAATCACAGTACTGCTTGTGGTATGTTGAGCCGCAGTGCTCCGCACAGGAGTCGTGATGGATCCGCGTCCCTATATATACACATTTCTTTTCACTTAATAACTAGAAAACCATTGAGCGGATTTACACCAATTCACAACAAGCATTTGCAATGCAATAGGTCTCGCATTTGCTTGAGTTAGAGCTATTGGCGTTGTAAATTCATAACTGAACTTTTCTTGCCACATAAAATGGTCAACCCTGCCTCATAATTTGGTTGTTTCCTGCCACATAATTCCAGTGGCTCTGCATTTAACTAAAGCACTTCCATTTACATTCTTCCTTTAACTGAAGCTAAAAATAAAAATGTTGCCATTTAGCATCCTAATTTAAACCTGCCATGCAAATTCCAATACATTACCATTTTCACCACCCAAACCATAAGAGTTGCTGGCTGGCTAGCACAATTCCCAAAAAAAGACAGAAGACAGCCACCGAGCAGTAACAAAAGAAATAAACTAGAAGGGTCACCTAAACATATCAAGAGTGTTCAGACAGTCATAGTAGAATAAGGGTGTTAAGTTGGCCTGAATCATGGTCATAATTGCAATAAGGAGAGATTAATAAAACTTACACAATTATCATGTAAACTCAATAAAAACCTTCATCAGGAATAGAAGCTTGGCATTAGTCTACAATGCTCAGAACAGCCCCTAGAGGACACCACAATGAAAATAGCATTTGTAAGAAACATGGTCATGTAACCATACAGTTACGTCCTAGAAGGCGAAATGCATTACACATTTAGGCCTAATAGGCATACTCAATGATATTTCAAACAAGGCCTTTAAAACACAAACTACTCCCATCTGTAAAACAAAAGTTCCAGCCATGAGAGAACTTAAAAAGACACTGAATGGTGTGGGGGGTTATTATTTTAGGGGACCCAAAGATGTCAAAAAGAGCGCGTTGATGTGAACGTTTTCATGGTAGTCCCATTGTCCTAGGACCACCACATGCTGAGTTATTAGCAAAAATGTTTTCTAAAAGTAATGGCCTGCAAAGCATTATTAGGCGAGTTTCCCGAGGGCAATGAATATTGTAGCATTGGCTCTCCCGCTGTATCGGGAGAGCCGCTTTGAGGATTTCTGTGTTTTTTTATGTAAAGCATTTATCAATTACAAGTGTTTTTGTAAACGCTATGGAGCACGAAGGGGAGAGACAAAAGAAATGACTCTGATAAAGTAACAGTGTGAACAATATGACCACTGATTCAATACCGCTGATGGAGTTTACGGTGTTCTGCGCTGTGAGCGCCATGGCCACCATGGAGCACGAAGGGGAGAGACAAAAGAAAAAAATAGATTGCCCACGCTAAAGTATATTGGCAATCGTGCAATAATCCATGTAACAAGCACAGTCTGCAAGGCGGTAACAAAACCGCCCCAAGGCGAGACAAACGTTAGGTATTTACCAATGACATCAAGGGATTTTTGAAAGGCAAGCTCATGAACAAGTGAAAGTGATGGGTGTGAGATGGGCATGGTTAAAAACCCACAGAATACTTATAACAGGTCAAAAAGCGTTTGCGTGCTCGATCTAAAAAGGGTACTCTCCTGATCAATAGCTAGCTGTCTGCCACACTTGTAATCTGTCCTGCGGTTTGCACTGTGTTTGTGTTCAAATTTCTCAATGGAAATTGAAATGGAGAAAACATGTTTTGGGACCCCCCCCTGTTTTCTTGTACCCCTCTTGCCGTATCACCCCATAACTTTCCAGACAGCAGCTGATGTGAGCGTCACATTCTTTTGGAAAAAGTTTTGAACATTCTTCAACCGGCACCAAAGATATAGGTCAAGAAATGCTTTTTCTATAGAAACTAAATCCTAATGATAACTACCTAGTGGTGACTGACACTATATAATATATATATATATATACATAAATAACCTGCTGGCAGTCGCCAGCATGTAGTTATAGTTGAGACCATGTTTCCATGTTTTGGTACAGTTTGACGAATCCTCACCAAATTGTCAAAACAAAATGTGCGGTGATTCTTGTTGCACATGGGAAGTTTCGGGATGATCCGTCAAGCTGGGCCGAAAAAAAGGGGGGCTTTAAAAAGTTGTGTTTCCCATGTTAATTCCCATAGGACATTTAGACACAACTACAGCCTGAACCGCTGGATGGAATGACACAAGATTTGGCAGAAATGTAGGTTTCGGTACGCAGTTTGTTGGTGTAAATCTGTTCAGTAGTTTACACAAAATTAAAGAAAATCCAAATTTGTATATCCAAGGTCACGAATAATTTGCGATCGCACACGGGCGCGCGAATAGAAGCGCTGTAATTGACTGGCCTCAACCTTAACAGAAAGTTGCGGCTGCCATTTTAAGGTCCCAGACTGTCAGGAAAACTATTGCCAGCGTCGTTAAGTTCTTCCCTCAGCAAAAACGATTCCCCTTTTCCTTGTACCCACGTTGGTTGCAGCGGCGTCCTCACTGCTGGTGGCCCTTGCGGAGGATCTTCTTAGAACTAGCTTCTTCAGGTTTAACTGCCACTCAAGATGGTGGCCGCAAATCCTTGTGAGGTCAGCACTCTAGTGTTTCTACCTTAGTCGCGTGCTGAAGCTTCCCTCCACCCGTTTCTCTGTGGGAACCTTACACTTCAACTGTCATCCTGGGGAGAATGAGCAGTGTTCCTGAGGCGATTCGTTCCATAGAGAATTCTTCCCGTTTTGAGCAATTTCGTTTTTTTCTTGTTACGGCGTGCACACCAGCTACTTTTTCCCTTTTGAAGAAGCTGATTTTTTTCCTTCTTCAAAAAGCTGGCTATCGGCTTTCTGAGGAGAATTCCTTTGGGCTCAACAGAACTTCAAGCAACTGCAGTAAGGAATCCTTTTGTATGATTTCCAAACTTGACAATATATATATGTGCATATTTATTCAAGAACTCTTTGCTTTGCAGACTTGTCAGTCTTAGAGACAAACCTCAGTGCTCAGACTAATTCCTAGAGACTGTGATTGAGAAAACTGAACCTTGAGAAAGAGTTTTCATTTCCTGTAAAATACGTTTGTAGTTTGTATATTTGTGAGCTTTTGAACTGTTCTCCAGAGAGCCTTGGAAACCTCTGACTCCTGGAGAAAAGAAGATATTAAGTTAACATTGTTCTCTTAGAGAGAGGCTAGTCTCTCAAAAGATCCAGGTTAGGAGACCAATAGAATTGGGTGAATGTGAATGGCTGAACAGTTGAATGCGCAGTAGGAATGTACTTATCTGTGCTCTTATCACCCGACTGCAGGTCCTTCCTTTAAAGAAATCTCAATAAGAAGAAAGGTGCCGGTTTTCAGAGACACACACTGAATATCCTATCTTCAAGTGGGAAACACAGGCTGGAACTGGATCTGGAGGCAGTCTCTCTTTTTCTATCCCCATTCCCCTTTCCCCCTAGCGGATGCAGGTTTCAGATAATCAGTTCAAGTCTGAGCACCCATCTGTTGGAGAGAGTTGGGTAAAAGGTATCTGCTCCTGTGGAAGTTTGAGTTAATGAGTAATCTCACAGACCCACTCAGACACTGATGCACCCACTCACAGACCCACTCAGATACTGACGCGCCCACTCCCAGACCCTCATGCACCCACTCACAGACCCACTCAGACACTCATACACCCACTCATAAAACCACTCAGACCCTTATGCACCCACTCACAGACCCACTCAGACACATTGATGCACGTACTCAGACCCTCACGCACCCACTCACAGACCCACTCAGACCCTAATGCACCCTCTCACAGATCTACTTAGACACCCTCTCACAGACTCACTCTAACCCTAACACACCCAGTCACAAAATCACTCAGACACTGACGGACCCACTCAGAGACCCACTCAGACAGTGATGCACCCACTCACAGACTCACTCAGACCCTCATGCAACCACTTTCACACCCAGACAGACACTCTCACACCCACCTATTCTCACACGAAGAGAGACAGTGCATGGTGCGGTATTGGGTGGTTATGGGGCCCTCGCCACTCTCGCCATGCACTGCTAATTACCCCACAAATTACAGCACTCATGATATCCTTGATAACTAACATCATTGATGATATCAATGTAGTATTCGCAGTAAAAACAAATTACCAAAAAACTGTGCATGGCAGTGGCGTGAGGTGTAGTTACTTGAACTCTAACAGGTGAATTTCTAGTTATAGTTATAGTTACCAGATTTAACTCTAACAAGTGAATTTCTGTGGTTTTGTACGATTAAAATGTAAGCCTAACTATAACGTCCCTGTTTTTTAAGTGAATTTATATGTATATGTGTGTGTATATATATATATAAATTTAAGATGGAACATCTAGCAGAAAGATTTAACATTCAGCCTAATCGGGCTAGGATTGATTAAGTCCTAGTCTATCGGAGGTCACACTATTAGATCCAGAGTGGTAGGATCTCGGGACTAAGAATTGTGTCAATTTTTTTATTATCATGTGACCATAAGTATAATATTATGGTTATTGTACTTTCGTATGTGACTGTAGATTATGTATTTAATGAGTTAATATATTTTTATTTTATAATAATCTGAGCAATCATGTTAGATAATCACTGATAATACTATATTGTGAACATCTGAATTGTACACTGAGCATATTCAGGTCTGTATAAGTAGATCTACCATTCAAAAATGGCTGCCACGTTTTAAAATAATGGCTGCCACATTTTGGAAAAAAACAATAACAACGAAAATAATGATAAAAAACGATATTTAAATATTAGATGGATTATGTAATAGCCATGCATATGATTAATTAGTCGATTTATTGCACACTAGTAATTAGGGACACAATATAGGTATCGTTTTTTAGAAATTGTTTTTTTAGAAATTGGTTTTGAGTATTTTGTATATAGAGGACAGCAAAAGATGGCCGCCGATTATTCCTGCTATTCACATCATGTGTTTTCATAGTCCGTTTTTTGTTTTATTGAAGTAGGTGATTGGGAGAAATTGTAATATAAACAGAAATGTACAAAGCGTTTGTTACTGGTGAACAAGGAAAGTAATTTTCCGAAACGCGTTGAGTGCGATTTGTGCCATTAAAGAAGATTCACTGCAATAACTGACTACGTGACCTGGACTTCTGTTTCTTAAACTTACGTATTATTGACGTATGGAATAAGAGGAAGTTGTGTGTGGTATATATATATATATATATATATATACATATACACATACATATATATATATATACATATACATATATATATATATATATATATATATTTCGTAACCAAGTCCCGGAATGCAGGTGCTCCACACAGCGGTCCTGGATGGGTTCCGAGAGACCCTAATATAACCTTAGACACTCCTTCCAATATCAGGAGAACCAGGACACCTCCAATATGAAAATTCAGTTTATTTCAGCACAAAATCCAACGCGTTTCGGCAACAGCCTTACTCATGGTCCATGAGTAAGGCTGTTGCCGAAACGCGTTGGATTTTGTGCTGAAATAAACTGAATTTTCATATTGGAGGTGTCCTGGTTCTCCTGATATTGGAAGGAGTGTCTAAGGTTATATATATATATATATATATATATAAAATGTGCTGTTGGACTGAATCCTTAAATCGAACCTCAAGATATTGTGGGTAATAATACAAGAAGTATCTAGGAGCAAAGTGGATAGGAATAGTAAAGGTATTTAAGGGTATAAAACGCAAATTAATATTCTCCAAATATGTTCCTCCGAAATTCTCTTCTGATTGAGAATTTGCTATGCCCTCATAAAAAAAGAGAAAACTTGATAACTAGACAACATTGTCTGGAAAGGCCTGTAATTGGTGTCTTAATACTACGACTCAGCCCCTAGCTAGTCTAAGCAAAATAAGCCATTACCACAGCTCTCAAATGTGAGTAGAATGGAGTATTTGAGTCAACACACAAAACCACCAGTTAGTACCAGTGCAGAAGAAATTATGAGGAAAAGGTGACAGAGTAACATATTGCAGCCCTATATATAGTTAAAGGCTGTTTGCAGAAGTTAGAAATTGAATCAATTCAGTAAAATGGAAAAGATGATTAAACGCTCAATTTTCATTCTTTTTTGCTTTACGGCGTAAACCTGGCTTCCTCTGAAAAATGAAGATTAATCATTGCAATCTCAAGTCGGTGTGTCAGTTAGTGCCATGGAATGAAAGGCTCCAAGTCATTTGAGAAATAATAAGATGGAATAATTCATTTCTTCTTTCATCATTAAAGGTTTTGGTATGGAGAACACATGGAAGAAACCCCATCTCACTAAGGATAACAGGTGGAAGAAACCACATCTCACTAGAATTACTCTGTAATGGTTAAGAGGCCAACATGATTAGTTACTTGATATAAATGATTAATTGCAATAATTGCAGCCATTATGATGAACAAAATCGCCAAAGAAGACATGGAGATATGTTGGAAGCTTCTTCCTGTTTGAAGTAGCTACATTCAAGCGCAGCATCTTTTTTGTATATATATGTATATATATATATATATATCAACAAAACAGCGTCCAGTGTATTTTTGATAGAAATATGCACAAAATTCAAGAGATTTTACTAAACAATGTAATGAGCAACTACAGCTTTCTCTATAGCTTGTTAAAATGAACAAAGAGCTGCTTTTAAAGTGTAACCTTTAGGTAACTCCTGGCGAGGAAGGTTTCTGGACATGTTTTACTAATTCTTTCAAAGCTTATTAGCACAGTCATTTATACAATAGCATCAGCATCACTATGTACAGCCTGATGAGATGAAGTATCATGTAACAGCTTTTAGAGTTTCAACAGAGTCGGGAGTAGCAGGCAGCAGGGCAACAAGCAGAAGAGCAGACCTTCTGGAAAAGCTGTCCACTTACGTCCTTTGGGCAGCACTGTTGTCCTTCTGACAAAGTCCAGTTGTAGGTCCAGAAGAGTCTGATTTTAGGGGGTCACAGACCCAGTATACATACCCAAATGTGCCTTTGAAGTGAAAAAGACTTCAAAGAGGGGTTTTAAAGTGCACTGATTTCCTTATCAAGCCACACTGTCTGCCAGGAGATCTGTGGGGTGAGGGGGGTTACTCTTTGAAGTGTAAGTGAGGGCCCCTTCACCCTTCCTTCCCAGGAAGACCCATCAGTATGCTGCTGAGTGTCCTGTGTTTATGGTTGCCTTGGTGGAATGCACAAAGGGAGCTGTCAACCAGCACAGACCAGACATGGATTGGAGACTGGCTGCAAGGCACAGAAAGCAGTATGTGTAGAGTGGCATTTCTGAAATAGTAATGTTAAATTCAACTTCACCAGTAAGCAAGATTTCTACTTTGGGAGTTTTTCGCTCCCAGGACATGTACAACTTACAAGTACATGTCCTGCCTTTTAATTACAAAGCACTCTTCCCTATGGGCCTAATTTACGGGTGATTTCGATGTAATAAAGGGTTGATTAAGGCTTGGCAATTAGTTGTAAATGCCAAGTCGAAGTGGCAGTAAACTGCGCACACAGGCCCTGCAATGGCAGGCCTGAAGCATGTTTAAGGGGCTAATTATGTGGGTGGCACAATCAGTGCTGCAGACCCACTAGTAGTGTTTCATTTACATGCCATGGGCAGATGTAGTGCATTTTAGTAGGAACTTACAAGTAAATTAAATATGCTGATTGGACAATGAGCCAAAGTTACCATGTTTTAGAGAGAGAGAACATGCACTTTAGCACTGGTTAGCAGTGGTACAGTGCCCAGAGTCATAAAGCCAAGGCAAACGAGTCAGAAAAAGCAGAGGAGGAAAGCAAAAAATTGGGGGTTACCCTTCATATAGGACAATTTTCCAACAATAAAGATCCAGAGTTATTGTCCCATCTTTCTCCTGAAAACTGACCCTATGCAATTAACAAAACACTATGTTATTGTGTTTGAGAAAATATTCAGAATGTGTACTTTAACCCCTTCGCTGTCAGGCCTTTTCCCCCTCCTGTGCCAAGCCTTTTTTTGGCTATTTGGGGCAGTTTGCGCTTAGGCCCTCATAACTTTTTGTTCACATAAGCTACCCACGCCAAATTTGCGTCCTTTTTTTCCAACATCCTAGGGATTCTAGAGGTACCCAGACTTTGTGGGTTCCCCTGAAGGAGGCCAAGAAATTAGCCAAAATACAGTGAAAAATTCGGTTTTTTAAACAAATGGGAAAAAGGGGCTGCAGAAGAAGGCTTGTGGTTTTTTCCCTGAAAATGGCATCAACAAAGGGTTTGCAGTGCTAAACTCACCAGCTTCCCAGCTTTCAGGAACAGGCAGACTTGAATCAGAAAACCCAATTTTTCAACACAATTTTGGCATTTTACTGGGACATACCCTATTTTTATGATTTTTTTTGTGCTTTCAGCCTCCTTCCAGTCAGTGACAGAAATGGGCATGAAACCAATGCTGGATCACAGAAACCGCAACATTTCCGAAAAGTAGACAAAATTCTGAATTCAGCAAGGGGTAATTTGTGTACATCCTACAAGGGTTTCCTACAGAAAAAAACAACTGAAAAAAAACCAATTGAAATTGAGGTGAAAAAATCTGACATTTTTCTCTAAGTTTTACTCTGTAACTTTTTCCTGCAATGTCAGATTTTTTAAAGTAATATACCGTTACGTCTGCTGGACTCTTCTGGTTGCGGGGATATATAGGGCTTGTAGGTTCATCAAGAACTCTAGGTACCCAGAGCCAATAAATGACCTGCACCCTGCAGTGGGTTTTCATTCTATACCCGGTATACAGCAATTAATTTGCTGAAATATCAAGAGTAAAAAATAGCTATCAAGAAAACCTTTGTATTTCCAAAATGGGCACAAGATAAGGTGTTGAGGAGCAGTGGTTATTTGCACATCTCTGAATTCCGGGGTGCCCATACTAGCATGTGAATTACAGGGCATTTCTCAAATAGACGTCTTTTTTACACACTGTCTAAAATTTGAAGGAAAAAATGTAGAGAAAGACAAGGGGCAATAACAATTGGTTTGCTACTCTATGTTCCCCCAAGTCTCCCGATAAAAATGATACCTCACTTGTGTGGGTAGGCCTAGCGCCAGCGACAGGAAATGCCCCAAAACACAACGTGGACACATCCCATTTTTTGACAGAAAACAGAGATGTTTCTTGCAAAGTGCTTACCTGTAGATTTTGGCCTCTAGCTCAGCCGGCACCTAGGGAAACCTACCAAACCTGTGCATTGCTGAAAACTAGAGACCTAGGGGAATCCAAAATGGGGTGACTTGTGGGGCTCTGACCTGGGTCTGTTACCCATAATCCTTTGCAAACCTCAAAATGTGGCTAAAAAAACACATTTTCCTCACATTTCGGTGACAGAAAGTTCTGGAATCTGAGAGGAGCCACAAATTTCCTTCCACCCAGCGTTCTCCCAAGTCTCCTGATGAAAATGGTACCTCATTTGTGTGGGTAGGCCTAGCGCCCACGAAAGGAAATGGCCCAAAACACAACGGGGACATCCCATTTTTTTTTACAGAAAATAGAGGTGTTTTTTGCCAAGTGCCTACCTGTAGATTTTGGCCCCTAGCTCAGCCGGCACCTAGGGAAACCTACCAAACCTGTCCATTTGTGAAAACTAGAGACCTAGGGGAATCCAAAATGGGGTGACTTGTGGGGCTCTGACCAGGTTCTGTTACCCAGAAGCCTTTGCAAACCTCAAAATGTGGCTAAAAAAACACATTTTCCTCACATTTCGGTGACAGAAAGTTCTAGAATCTGAGAGGAGCCACAAATTTCCTTCCACCCAGCGTTCCCCAAAGTCTCCCGATAAAAATGGTACCTCACTTGTGTGGGAAGGCCTAGCGCCCACGAAAGGAAATGCCCCAAAACACAACGTGGACACATCCCATTTTTTGACAGAAAACAGAGGTGTTTCTTGCAAAGTGCATACCTGTAGATTTTGGCCTCTAGCTCAGCCGGCACCTAGGGAAACCTACCAAACCTGTGCATTTTTTAAAACTAGAGACCTAGGGGAATCCAAGATGGGGTGACTTGTGGGGCTCTGACCAGGTTCTGTTACCCAGAATCCTTTGCAAACCTCAAGATGTGGCTAAAAAAACACATTTTCCTCACATTTCGGTGACAGAAAGTTCTGGAATCTGAGAGGAGCCACAAATTTCCTTTCACCCAGTGTTCCCCAAAGTCTCCCGATATAAATGGTACCTCACTTGTGTGGGTAGGCCTAGCGCCCACGAAAGAAAATGCCCCAAAACACAACGTGGACACATCCCATTTTTTGACAGAAAACAGAGGTGTTTTTTGCCAAGTGCCTACCTGTAGATTTTGGCCTCTAGCTCAGCCGGCACCTAGGGAAACCTACCAAACCTGTGTATTTTTTAAAACTAGAGACCTAGGGGAATCCAAGATGGGGTGACTTGTGGGGCTCTGACCAGGTTCTGTTACCCAGAATCCTTTGCAAACCTCAAAATTTGGCAAACAAAACACATTTTCGTCACATTTCGGTGACAGAAAGTTGTGGAATCTGAGAGGAGCCACATATTTCCTTCCACCCAGCGCTCCCCCAAGTCTCCCGATAAAAATGGTGCCTCACTTGTGTGGGTAGGCCTAGCGCCCACGAAAGGAAATGGCCCAAAACACAACATGGACACATCACATTTTTTCACAGAAAACAGTGCCTACCTGTTGATTTTGGCCTCTAGCTCAGCTGGCACCTGGGGAAACCTAGCAAACCAGCACAATTCTAAATACTAGACACCTAGGGGAATCCAAGATGGGGTGACTTGAGGGGCTCTGACCAGGTTCTGTTACCCAGAAAACAGAGGTGTTTTTTGCAAAGTGCCTACCTGTGAATTTTGGCCTCTAGCTCAGCCGGCCCCAGGGGGGGCAGAAATGGGCTAAAATAAATCCCCCCCCCCTCCCTGGGGAGCGACCCTTGCCTACGGGGTTGCTCCCCTTGCGTGACAGCGCAAAAAAAAAGATCCCTAGTGCCTAATGGTTTCTGCCCCCCTTGGGGCAGATTCACCTAAAATCGGCCGATTTGCCCCCAAGGGGGGCAGAAATGGTCTAAATACAATTTGCCCCTCCAGGGGAGCGACTCTTGCCTAAGGGGTCGCTCCCCATCTGTAAAACAACAACAACAACAAAAATCCCCTGTGCCTAGTGGTTTCTGCCCCCCCCCCCCTTGGGGGCAGATCGGCCTAATTAAAATAGGCTGATCTGCCCCCCTGAGGGGCAGAAATGGGCTAAAATAAATTTGCCCCCCAAGGGAACGACCCTTGCCTAAGGGGTCGCTCCCCTTACGTGAAACATAAACAAAACAAAAAAACTCCCTGGTGTCTAGTGGTTTCTGTCCCCCTTGGGGGCAGATTGGCCTCATAAAAATAGGCCAATCTGCCCCCAAGGGGGGCAGAAATGGCCTAAATATAATTTGCCCCCTAGGGGAGCGACCCTTGCCTAAGGGGTCACTCCCTTTATGTCAATACCAAAAATCCCTGGTGTCTAGTGGGCGTTTTGACAGCCGGATTGCTTTCAATCCAGCTGCCAAAACGCAGAGAGAGACTTCAAAGGGAAGGAAATAACTTTCCTTCCCTTTGAAGCCTCTCTCGGCCTCCCCCACGTGATCAGAAGAGAAATGCAAAGCATTTCTCTTCCAATCGCGCTGGAAGCTCACGCGCTGACATCACAGGGGAGGTGGGGGGGTCGGGGTGGAAGGGTAAGGGCCTACCCTTCCATCCCTGCCTTGGGGGCACGAGGGGGACTCCACAGAGGGAGCGCTAGCGCTCCCTCTGGGCTGTGTGCCCAGGACATGATGGTTACGTCCTGGGCACAGCAGCACTGTGCCGCAGGACGTAACCATTACGTCTGCGGCACAGAAGGGGTTAAAAAGGGCCAAACTAACTCTACAGATGGAAGGTTTGGACATGATGATTTTAGCCAACTTCAAGACATTACCCATTTTTAAGGGGAATAATTTAATTTTTCAGTCTGTCTGAACTCAGATGTGTAGAAGGCAGGAGCAGCTTGCGGCAACCAGAAGGGGCGGAGCGGCGCGCGGGGAATTAAAATAAAATAAAATTAAACAAATTTTTAAAAAAAACAACAACATACTCTAACGCAGCGTGCCGCTCCGCTCCTTCATCTCCTTGCTGCAGGTACAGGCTCCCGGTCTGCCCTGCGGCCAGTCCTGACGCTGCTCAAAGCAGCATCAGGATTGGCTGGGTGCGCCCAACCTGGGTGCTTCCCGGCAGCCTGGAAGCCTATGCATTTGTTTTTGGCCGGCCCAAGACAGCCGGCCAAACTCACATGCTCTCACTGCTCGTCACCCCTGTGGCCCTGACTTTTTACCAAACAACGATAATAAACATAGTTAATTATTGTTGTTTAGTAAAAGGTTTGCAGCTGCCGCTGCTGGCAGGGAGTGACGCTCCTCCGCCCTAATGGAGGAGCCGCCCCTGACAGAAGGTCTTCAATACCCTATCAAGCTCAACTTTCCAGGCCACACCCACATCACACTGAACATCAGGAAGCTTCACTGGCTCCCCATACACAAGCTCAGCCAATTCAAACTTCTCATGCACATATACAAAACCCTACACAACACAGGATCAGAATTCCTGTACAGCTACATACACTTTCAACAATGCATCAGACACCTACACTCTGCTTCACTCTTTCTCCTGTATCGCGCCAAAGACATGAGTGAGCGTCCCTCAAAGACTGAAGACCTGGCTTTTCGTCTAAGCACCTTAGGGACTACCTACAAACCTTCACCTGCCCTAGCCCCTGGATAACGTGGGTGATTAATGCACTATAAAAATCAATATAACATAACATATTGCCAAATGGTATAATAAATTAGAGCATATATAAATAAAAACAATGATTATGAAATGTACCCAGTAGACATCATACTCACTGCTGCCCTAGAAAAGTTGAAAGCATTCTCCAAGCTCAGCCTATAACTCGTGCCCTATGGTATCTATAACTCGCACCCCCGCCATGCACAGTTTTCTTCTCAACAATTTTACTGCAAATGTTACATTGATATTATCAATATTATCAATGAGGTTATCAAAGATGTCATGAGAGATGTAATATGTGAAGTAATTAGCAATGCATGGCGGGGGCGTAAGTTATAGTTACTTGAGCTAACTGTAACTGCTGAATTTATATGGTTTTATGCAAGTAAATTCAGAATCTAACTATAAGGTCCCTATAACTTTTTTTTTTTTTGTGAATTTCTATGGTATTTTTAACTCTGTAAGTAATTTTAATTACTATACGTTTACCCAACCACTGCTGTGCACAGCCTTTGACCATGGTTGGCTGCAGGGCCTAACTACAGAGCCTGTCTCTGGATGTGAGAATAGTTTGAGATGGTGTCTCTAGGTGTGAGAGTTGATGTGTGAGTGTCTGTGTGGATCTGTGAGTGGGTGTGAGTGTCTGAGTGAGTCTGTGAATGGGTGCGTAAGTGTGAGTGGGTCTGTGAAAGTGTGCATTAATGTGTGAGTGAGTGTGTAAATGTATATATATATTTTTTGACAAGGTTCGGGACCCTGTCACAACGTTACACAGGGGGTGCGGTCGCGCTGAGTGCCACGACGGAGTCGCGTCTCCACGCATGTGGAACAAAAACGGTTTAGGGCTTTTTTAAACTCATAAGGGGTCCCTCAGACACCCATTAAATACCCCCATTGGGTCAGGGTGCCTCTACCCTGACACCTTCTGTAGTTTTTACCCTAAATTTTTACCTCCCTGGACTGTGTCTCCGTTTAGAAAATGGTGGCTGCAACTTTCTGCGCAGGTTGTGGCCACCCAATCACAGTACTGCTTGTGGTATGTTGAGCCGCAGTGCTCCGCACAGGAGTCGTGATGGATCCGCGTCCCTATATATACACATTTCTTTTCACTTAATAACTAGAAAACCATTGAGCGGATTTACACCAATTCACAACAAGCATTTGCAATGCAATAGGTCTCGCATTTGCTTGAGTTAGAGCTATTGGCGTTGTAAATTCATAACTGAACTTTTCTTGCCACATAAAATGGTCAACCCTGCCTCATAATTTGGTTGTTTCCTGCCACATAATTCCAGTGGCTCTGCATTTAACTAAAGCACTTCCATTTACATTCTTCCTTTAACTGAAGCTAAAAATAAAAATGTTGCCATTTAGCATCCTAATTTAAACCTGCCATGCAAATTCCAATACATTACCATTTTCACCACCCAAACCATAAGAGTTGCTGGCTGGCTAGCACAATTCCCAAAAAAAGACAGAAGACAGCCACCGAGCAGTAACAAAAGAAATAAACTAGAAGGGTCACCTAAACATATCAAGAGTGTTCAGACAGTCATAGTAGAATAAGGGTGTTAAGTTGGCCTGAATCATGGTCATAATTGCAATAAGGAGAGATTAATAAAACTTACACAATTATCATGTAAACTCAATAAAAACCTTCATCAGGAATAGAAGCTTGGCATTAGTCTACAATGCTCAGAACAGCCCCTAGAGGACACCACAATGAAAATAGCATTTATAAGAAACATGGTCATGTAACCATACAGTTACGTCCTAGAAGGCGAAATGCATTACACATTTAGGCCTAATAGGCATACTCAATGATATTTCAAACAAGGCCTTTAAAACACAAACTAATCCCATCTGTAAAACAAAAGTTCCAGCCATGAGAGAACTTAAAAAGACACTGAATGGTGTGGGGGGTTATTATTTTAGGGGACCCAAAGATGTCAAAAAGAGCGCGTTGATGTGAACATTTTCATGGTAGTCCCATTGTCCTAGGACCACCACAGGCTGAGTTATTAGCAAAAATGTTTTCTAAAAGTAATGGCCTGCAAAGCATTATTAGGCGAGTTTCCCGAGGGCAATGAATATTGTAGTTTTGGCTCTCCCGCTGTATCGGGAGAGCCGCTTTGAGGATTTCTGTGTTTTTTTATGTAAAGCATTTATCAATTACAAGTGTTTTTGTAAACGCTATGGAGCACGAAGGGGAGAGACAAAAGAAGTGACTCTGATAAAGTAACAGTGTGAACAATATGACCACTGATTCAATACCTCTGATGGAGTTTACGGTGTTCTGCGCTGTGAGCACCATGGCCACCATGGAGCACGAAGGGGAGAGACAAAAGAAAAAAATAGATTGCCCACGCTAAAGTATATTGGCAATCGTGCAATAATCCATGTAACAAGCACAGTCTGCAAGGCGGTAACAAAACCGCCCCAAGGCGAGACAAACGTTAGGTATTTACCAATGACATCAAGGGATTTTTGAAAGGCAAGCTCATGAACAAGTGAAAGTGATGGGTGTGAGATGGGCATGGTTAAAAACCCACAGAATACTTATAACAGGTCAAAAAGCGTTTGCGTGCTCGATCTAAAAAGGGTACTCTCCTGATCAATAGCTAGCTGTCTGCCACACTTGTAATCTGTCCTGCGGTTTGCACTGTGTTTGTGTTCAAATTTCTCAATGGAAATTGAAATGGAGAAAACATGTTTTGGGACCCCCCCCTGTTTTCTTGTACCCCTCTTGACGTATCACCCCATAACTTTCCAGACAGCAGCTGATGTGAGCGTCACATTCTTTTGGAAAAAGTTTTGAACATTCTTCAACCGGCACCAAAGATATAGGTCAAGAAATGCTTTTTCTATAGAAACTAAATCCTAATGATAACTACCTAGTGGTGACTGACACTATATAATATATATATATATATACATAAATAACCTGCTGGCAGTCGCCAGCATGTAGTTATAGTTGAGACCATGTTTCCATGTTTTGGTACAGTTTGACGAATCCTCACCAAATTGTCAAAACAAAATGTGCGGTGATTCTTGTTGCACATGGGAAGTTTCGGGATGATCCGTCAAGCTGGGCCGAAAAAAAGGGGGCTTTAAAAAGTTGTGTTTCCCATGTTAATTCCCATAGGACATTTAGACACAACTACAGCCTGAACCGCTGGATGGAATGACACAAGATTTGGCAGAAATGTAGGTTTCGGTACGCAGTTTGTTGGTGTAAATCTGTTCAGTAGTTTACACAAAATTAAAGAAAATCCAAATTTGTATATCCGAGGTCACGAATAATTTGCGATCGCACACGGGCGCGCGAATAGAAGCGCTGTAATTGACTGGCCTCAACCTTAACAGAAAGTTGCGGCTGCCATTTTAAGGTCCCAGACTGTCAGGAAAACTATTGCCAGCGTCGTTAAGTTCTTCCCTCAGCAAAAACGATTCCCCTTTTCCTTGTACCCACGTTGGTTGCAGCGGCGTCCTCACTGCTGGTGGCCCTTGCGGAGGATCTTCTTAGAACTAGCTTCTTCAGGTTTAACTGCCACTCAAGATGGTGGCCGCAAATCCTTGTGAGGTCAGCACTCTAGTGTTTCTACCTTAGTCGCATGCTGAAGCTTCCCTCCAGCCGTTTCTCTGTGGGAACCTTACACTTCAACTGTCATCCTGGGGAGAATGAGCAGTGTTCCTGAGGCGATTCGTTCCATAGAGAATATTTCCCGTTTTGAGCAATTTCGTTTTTTTCTTGTTACGGCGTGCACACCAGCTACTTTTTCCCTTTTGAAGAAGCTGATTTTTTTCCTTCTTCAAAAAGCTGGCTATCGGCTTTCTGAGGAGAATTCCTTTGGGCTCAACAGAACTTCAAGCAACTGCAGTAAGGAATCCTTTTGTATGATTTCCAAACTTGACAATATATATATGTGCATATTTATTCAAGAACTCTTTGCTTTGCAGACTTGTCAGTCTTAGAGACAAACCTCAGTGCTCAGACTAATTCCTAGAGACTGTGATTGAGAAAACTGAACCTTGAGAAAGAGTTTTCATTTCCTGTAAAATACGTTTGTAGTTTGTATATTTGTGAGCTTTTGAACTGTTCTCCAGAGAGCCTTGGAAACCTCTGACTCCTGGAGAAAAAAAGATATTAAGTTAACATTGTTCTCTTAGAGAGAGGCTAGTCTCTCAAAAGATCCAGGTTAGGAGACCAATAGAATTGGGTGAATGTGAATGGCTGAACAGTTGAATGCGCAGTAGGAATGTACTTATCTGTGCTCTTATCACCCGACTGCAGGTCCTTCCTTTAAAGAAATCTCAATAAGAAGAAAGGTGCCGGTTTTCAGAGACACACACTGAATATCCTATCTTCAAGTGGGAAACACAGGCTGGAACTGGATCTGGAGGCAGTCTCTCTTTTTCTATCCCCATTCCCCTTTCCCCCTAGCGGATGCAGGTTTCAGATAATCAGTTCAAGTCTGAGCACCCATCTGTTGGAGAGAGTTGGGTAAAAGGTATCTGCTCCTGTGGAAGTTTGAGTTAATGAGTAATCTCACAGACCCACTCAGACACTGATGCACCCACTCACAGACCCACTCAGATACTGACGCGCCCACTCCCAGACCCTCATGCACCCACTCACAGACCCACTCAGACACTCATACACCCACTCATAAAACCACTCAGACCCTTATGCACCCACTCACAGACCCACTCAGACACATTGATGCACGTACTCAGACCCTCACGCACCCACTCACAGACCCACTCAGACCCTAATGCACCCTCTCACAGATCTACTTAGACACCCTCTCACAGACTCACTCTAACCCTAACACACCCAGTCACAAAATCACTCAGACACTGACGGACCCACTCAGAGACCCACTCAGACAGTGATGCACCCACTCACAGACTCACTCAGACCCTCATGCAACCACTTTCACACCCAGACAGACACTCTCACACCCACCTATTCTCACACGAATAGAGACAGTGCATGGTGCGGTTGGGTGGTTAAGGGGCCCTCGCCACTCTCGCCATGCACTGCTAATTACCCCACAAATTACAGCACTCATGATATCATTGATAACTAACATCATTGATGATATCAATGTAGTATTCACAGTAAAAACAAATTGCCAAAAAACTGTGCAGTGGCGTGAGTTGTAGTTACTTGAACTCTAGCAGGTGAATTTCTAGTTATAGTTATAGTTACCAGATATAACTCTAACAAGTGAATTTCTGTGGTTTTGTACGATTAAAATGTAAGCCTAACTATAACGTCCCTGTTTTTTAAGTGAATTTATATGTATATGTGTGTGTATATATATATAAATTTAAGATGGAACATCTAGCAGAAAGATTTAACATTCAGCCTAATCGGGCTAGGATTGATTAAGTCCTAGTCTATCGGAGGTCACACTATTAGATCCAGAGTGGTAGGATCTCGGGACTAAGAATTGTGTCAATTTTTTTATTATCATGTGACCATAAGTATAATATTATGGTTATTGTACTTTCGTATGTGACTGTAGATTATGTATTTAATGAGTTAATATATTTTTATTTTATAATAATCTGAGCAATCATGTTAGATAATCACTGATAATACTATATTGTGAACATCTGAATTGTACACTGAGCATATTCAGGTCTGTATAAGTAGATCTACCATTCAAAAATGGCTGCCACGTTTTAAAATAATGGCTGCCACGTTTTGGAAAAAAACAATAACAACGAAAATAATGATAAAAAACGATATTTAAATATTAGATGGATTATGTAATAGCCATGCATATGATTAATTAGTCGATTTATTGCACACTAGTAATTAGGGACACAATATAGGTATCGTTTTTTAGAAATTGTTTTTTTAGAAATTGGTTTTGAGTATTTTGTATATAGAGGACAGCAAAAGATGGCCGCCGATTATTCCTGCTATTCACATCATGTGTTTTCATAGTCCGTTTTTTGTTTTATTGAAGTAGGTGATTGGGAGAAATTGTAATATAAACAGAAATGTACAAAGCGTTTGTTACTGGTGAACAAGGAAAGTAATTTTCCGAAACGCGTTGAGTGCGATTTGTGCCATTAAAGAAGATTCACTGCAATAACTGACTACGTGACCTGGACTTCTGTTTCTTAAACTTACGTATTATTGACGTATGGAATAAGAGGAAGTTGTGTGCGGTATATATATATATATATATATATACATATACACATACATATATATATATATACATATATATATATATATATATATATATATATATATATATATATATATATATATATATATATATATATATATATATTTCGTAACCAAGTCCCGGAATGCAGGTGCTCCACACAGCGGTCCTGGATGGGTTCCGAGAGACCCTAATATAACCTTAGACACTCCTTCCAATATCAGGAGAACCAGGACACCTCCAATATGAAAATTCAGTTTATTTCAGCACAAAATCCAACGCGTTTCGGCAACAGCCTTACTCATGGTCCATGAGTAAGGCTGTTGCCGAAACGCGTTGGATTTTGTGCTGAAATAAACTGAATTTTCATATTGGAGGTGTCCTGGTTCTCCTGATATTGGAAGGAGTGTCTAAGGTTATATATATATATATATATATATATATATATATATATATATATATATATATAAAATGTGCTGTTGGACTGAATCCTTAAATCGAACCTCAAGATATTGTGGGTAATAATACAAGAAGTATCTAGGAGCAAAGTGGATAGGAATAGTAAAGGTATTTAAGGGTATAAACCGCAAATTAATATTCTCCAAATATGTTCCTCCGAAATTCTCTTCTGATTGAGAATTTGCTATGCCCTCATAAAAAAAGAGAAAACTTGATAACTAGACAACATTGTCTGGAAAGGCCTGTAATTGGTGTCTTAATACTACGACTCAGCCCCTAGCTAGTCTAAGCAAAATAAGCCATTACCACAGCTCTCAAATGTGAGTAGAATGGAGTATTTGAGTCAACACACAAAACCACCAGTTAGTACCAGTGCAGAAGAAATTATGAGGAAAAGGTGACAGAGTAACATATTGCAGCCCTATATATAGTTAAAGGCTGTTTGCAGAAGTTAGAAATTGAATCAATTCAGTAAAATGGAAAAGATGATTAAACGCTCAATTTTCATTCTTTTTTGCTTTACGGCGTAAACCTGGCTTCCTCTGAAAAATGAAGATTAATCATTGCAATCTCAAGTCGGTGTGTCAGTTAGTGCCATGGAATGAATGGCTCCAAGTCATTTGAGAAATAATAAGATGGAATAATTCATTTCTTCTTTCATCATTAAAGGTTTTGGTATGGAGAACACATGGAAGAAACCCCATCTCACTAAGGATAACAGGTGGAAGAAACCACATCTCACTAGAATTACTCTGTAATGGTTAAGAGGCCAACATGATTAGTTACTTGATATGAATGATTAATTGCAATAATTGCAGCCATTATGATGAACAAAATCGCCAAAGAAGACATGGAGATATGTTGGAAGCTTCTTCCTGTTTGAAGTAGCTACATTCAAGCGCAGCATCTTTTTTGTATATATATGTATATATATATATATATATATCAACAAAACAGCGTCCAGTGTATTTTTGATAGAAATATGCACAAAATTCAAGAGATTTTACTAAACAATGTAATGAGCAACTACAGCTTTCTCTATAGCTAGTTAAAATGAACAAAGAGCTGCTTTTAAAGTGTAACCTTTAGGTAACTCCTGGCCAGGAAGGTTTCTGGACAGGTTTTACTAATTCTTTCAAAGCTTATTAGCACAGTCATTTATACAATAGCATCAGCATCATTATGTACAGCCTGATGAGATGAAGTATCATGTAACAGCTTTTAGAGTTTCAACAGAGTCGGGAGTAGCAAGCAGCAGGGCAACAAGCAGAAGAGCAGACCTTCTGGAAAAGCTGTCCAGTTACGTCCTTTGGGCAGCACTGTTGTCCTTCTGACAAAGTCCAGTTGTAGGTCCAGAAGAGTCTGATTTTAGGGGGTCACAGACCCAGTATACATACCCAAATGTGCCTTTGAAGTGAAAAAGACTTCAAAGAGGGGTTTTAAAGTGCACTGATTTCCTTATCAAGCCACACTGTCTGCCAGGAGATCTGTGGGGTGAGGGGGGTTACTCTTTGAAGTGTAAGTGAGGGCCCCTTCACCCTTCCTTCCCAGGAAGACCCATCAGTATGCTGCTGAGTGTCCTGTGTTTATGGTTGCCTTGGTGGAATGCACAAAGGGAGCTGTCAACCAGCACAGACCAGACATGGATTGGAGACTGGCTGCAAGGCACAGAAAGCAGTATGTGTAGAGTGGCATTTCTGAAATAGTAATGTTAAATTCAACTTCACCAGTAAGCAAGATTTCTACTTTGGGAGTTTTTCGCTCCCAGGACATGTACAACTTACAAGTACATGTCCTGCCTTTTAATTACAAAGCACTCTTCCCTATGGGCCTAATTTACGGGTGATTTTGATGTAATAAAGGGTTGATTAAGGCTTGGCAATTAGTTGTAAATGCCAAGTCGAAGTGGCAGTAAACTGCGCACACAGGCCCTGCAATGGCAGGCCTGAAGCATGTTTAAGGGGCTAATTATGTGGGTGGCACAATCAGTGCTGCAGACCCACTAGTAGTGTTTCATTTACATGCCATGGGCAGATGTAGTGCATTTTAGTAGGAACTTACAAGTAAATTAAATATGCTGATTGGACAATGAGCCAAAGTTACCATGTTTTAAAGAGAGAGAACATGCACTTTAGCACTGGTTAGCAGTGGAACAGTGCCCAGAGTCATAAAGCCAAGGCAAACGAGTCAGAAAAAGCAGAGGAGGAAAGCAAAAAATTGGGGGTTACCCTTCATATAGGACAATTTTCCAACAATAAAGATCCAGAGTTATTGTCCCATCTTTCTCCTGAAAACTGACCCTATGCAATTAACAAAACACTATGTTATTGTGTTTGAGAAAATATTCAGAATGTGTACTTTAACCCCTTCGCTGTCAGGCCTTTTCCCCCTCCTGTGCCAAGCCTTTTTTTGGCTATTTGGGGCAGTTTGCGCTTAGGCCCTCATAACTTTTTGTTCACATAAGCTACCCACGCCAAATTTGCGTCCTTTTTTTCCAACATCCTAGGGATTCTAGAGGTACCCAGACTTTGTGGGTTCCCCTGAAGGAGGCCAAGAAATTAGCCAAAATACAGTGAAAAATTCGGTTTTTTAAACAAATGGGAAAAAGGGGCTGCAGAAGAAGGCTTGTGGTTTTTTCCCTGAAAATGGCATCAACAAAGGGTTTGCAGTGCTAAACTCACCAGCTTCCCAGCTTTCAGGAACAGGCAAACTTGAATCAGAAAACCCAATTTTTCAACACAATTTTGGCATTTTACTGGGACATACCCTATTTTTATGATTTTTTTTGTGCTTTCAGCCTCCTTCCAGTCAGTGACAGAAATGGGCATGAAACCAATGCTGGATCACAGAAACCGCAACATTTCCGAAAAGTAGACAAAATTCTGAATTCAGCAAGGGGTAATTTGTGTACATCCTACAAGGGTTTCCTACAGAAAATAACAACTGAAAAAAAACCAATTGAAATTGAGGTGAAAAAATCTGAAATTTTTCTCTAAGTTTTACTCTGTAACTTTTTCCTGCAATGTCAGATTTTTTTAAGTAATATACCGTTACGTCTGCTGGACTCTTCTGGTTGCGGGGATATATAGGGCTTGTAGGTTCATCAAGAACTCTAGGTACCCAGAGCCAATAAATGACCTGCACCCTGCAGTGGGTTTTCATTCTATACCCGGTATACAGCAATTAATTTGCTGAAATATCAAGAGTAAAAAATAGCTATCAAGAAAACCTTTGTATTTCCAAAATGGGCACAAGATAAGGTGTTGAGGAGCAGTGGTTATTTGCACATCTCTGAATTCCGGGGTGCCCATACTAGCATGTGAATTACAGGGCATTTCTCAAATAGACGTCTTTTTTACACACTGTCTTATATTTGGAAGGAAAAAATGTAGAGAAAGACAAGGGGCAATAACAATTGTTTTGCTACTCTATGTTCCCCCAAGTCTCCCGATAAAAATGATACCTCACTTGTGTGGGTAGGCCTAGCGCCAGCGACAGGAAATGCCCCAAAACACAACGTGGACACATCCCATTTTTTGACAGAAAACAGAGATGTTTCTTGCAAAGTGCTTACCTGTAGATTTTGGCCTCTAGCTCAGCCGGCACCTAGGGAAACCTACCAAACCTGTGCATTGCTGAAAACTAGAGACCTAGGGGAATCCAAAATGGGGTGACTTGTGGGCCTCTGACCTGGGTCTGTTACCCATAATCCTTTGCAAACCTCAAAATGTGGCTAAAAAAACACATTTTCCTCACATTTCGGTGACAGAAAGTTCTGGAATCTGAGAGGAGCCACAAATTTCCTTCCACCCAGCGTTCTCCCAAGTCTCCCGATGAAAATGGTACCTCATTTGTGTGGGTAGGCCTAGCGCCCACGAAAGGAAATGGCCCAAAACACAACGGGGACATCCCATTTTTTTTACAGAAAATAGAGGTGTTTTTTGCCAAGTGCCTACCTGTAGATTTTGGCCCCTAGCTCAGCCGGCACCTAGGGAAACCTACCAAACCTGTCCATTTGTGAAAACTAGAGACCTAGGGGAATCCAAAATGGGGTGACTTGTGGGGCTCTGACCAGGTTCGGTTACCCAGAAGCCTTTGCAAACCTCAAAATGTGGCTAAAAAAACACATTTTCCTCACATTTCGGTGACAGAAAGTTCTAGAATCTGAGAGGAGCCACAAATTTCCTTCCACCCAGCGTTCCCCAAAGTCTCCCGATAAAAATGGTACCTCACTTGTGTGGGAAGGCCTAGCGCCCACGAAAGGAAATGCCCCAAAACACAACGTGGACACATCCCATTTTTTGACAGAAAACAGAGGTGTTTCTTGCAAAGTGCATACCTGTAGATTTTGGCCTCTAGCTCAGCCGGCACCTAGGGAAACCTACCAAACCTGTGCATTTTTTAAAACTAGAGACCTAGGGGAATCCAAGATGGGGTGACTTGTGGCGCTCTGACCAGGTTCTGTTACCCAGAATCCTTTGCAAACCTCAAAATTTGGCAAACAAAACACATTTTCCTCACATTTCGGTGACAAAAAGTTCTGGAATCTGAGAGGAGCCACAAATTTCATTCCACCCATCGTTCCCCCAAGTCTCCCGATAAAAATGGTTCCTCACTTGTGTGGGCAGGCCTAGCGCCCACGAAAGGAAATGGCCCAAAACACAACGTGGACACATCCCATTTTTTTTTTACAGAAAACAGAGGTGTTTTTTGCCAAGTGCCTACCTGTAGATTATGGCCCCTAGCTCAGCCGGCACCTAGGGAAACCTACCAAACCTGTGTATTTTTTAAAACTAGAGACCTAGGGGAATCCAAGATGGGGTGACTTGTGGGGCTCTGACCAGGTTCTGTTACCCAGAATCCTTTGCAAACCTCAAGATGTGGCTAAAAAAACACATTTTCCTCACATTTCGGTGACAGAAAGTTCTGGAATCTGAGAGGAGCCACAAATTTCCTTTCACCCAGTGTTCCCCAAAGTCTCCCGATATAAATGGTACCTCACTTGTGTGGGTAGGCCTAGCGCCCACGAAAGGAAATGCCCCAAAACACAACGTGGACACATCCCATTTTTCTTTTTTACAGAAAACAGAGGTGTTTCTTGCAAAGTGCCTACCTGTAGATTTTGGCCTCTAGCTCAGCCGGCACCTAGGGAAACCTACCAAACCTGTGCATTTTTTAAACTAGAGACCTAGGGGAATCCAAGATGGGGTGACTTGTGTGGCTCTGACCAGGTTCTGTTACCCAGAATCCTTTGCAAACCTCAAAATTTGGCAAACAAAACACATTTTCGTCACATTTCGGTGACAGAAAGTTGTGGAATCTGAGAGGAGCCACATATTTCCTTCCACCCAGCGCTCCCCCAAGTCTCCCGATAAAAATGGTGCCTCACTTGTGTGGGTAGGCCTAGCGCCCACGAAAGGAAATGGCCCAAAACACAACATGGACACATCACATTTTTTCACAGAAAACAGTGCCTACCTGTTGATTTTGGCCTCTAGCTCAGCCGGCACCTGGGGAAACCCAGCAAACCAGCACATTTCTAAATACTAGACACCTAGGGGAATCCAAGATGGGGTGACTTGAGGGGCTCTGACCAGGTTCTGTTACCCAGAATCCTTTGCAAACCTCAAAATGTGGCCAAAAAAAACACTTTTTCCTCTCATTTCGGTGACATAAAGTTCTGGAATCTGAGAGGAGCCACAAATTTCCTTCCACCCAGCGTTCCCCAAAGTCTCCCGATAGAAATGGTACCTCACTTGTGTGGGTGGGCCTAGCGCCCACGAAAGGAAATGGCCCAAAACACAACGTGGACACATCACATTTTTTCACAGAAAACAGAGGTGTTTTTTGCAAAGTGCCTACCTGTGAATTTTGGCCTCTAGCTCAGCCGGCCCCAGGGGGGCAGAAATGGGCTAAAATAAATCCCCCCCCCCCCCTCCCTGGGGAGCGACCCTTGCCTACGGGGTCGCTCCCCTTGCGTGACAGCGCAAAAAAAAAGATCCCTAGTGCCTAATGGTTTCTGCCCCCCTTGGGGCAGATTCACCTAAAATCGGCCGATTTGCCCCCAAGGGGGGCAGAAATGGTCTAAATAAAATGTGCCCCTCCAGGGGAGCGACCCTTGCCTAAGGGGTCGCTCCCCATCTGTAAAACAACAACAACAACAAAAATCCCCTGTGCCTAGTGGTTTCTGCCCCCCCCCCCCTTGGGGGCAGATCGGCCTAATTAAAATAGGCTGATCTGCCCCCCTGAGGGGCAGAAATGGGCTAAAATAAATTTGCCCCCCAAGGGAACGACCCTTGCCTAAGGGGTCGCTCCCCTTACGTGAAACATAAACAAAACAAAAAAACTCCCTGGTGTCTAGTGGTTTCTGTCCCCCTTGGGGGCAGATTGGCCTCATAAAAATAGGCCAATCTGCCCCCAAGGGGGGCAGAAATGGCCTAAATATAATTTGCCCCCTAGGGGAGCGACCCTTGCCTAAGGGGTCACTCCCTTTATGTCAATACCAAAAATCCCTGGTGTCTAGTGGGCGTTTTGACAGCCGGATTGCTTTCAATCCAGCTGCCAAAACGCAGAGAGAGACTTCAAAGGGAAGGAAATAACTTTCCTTCCCTTTGAAGCCTCTCTCGGCCTCCCCCACGTGATCAGAAGAGAAATGCAAAGCATTTCTCTTCCAATCGCGCTGGAAGCTCACGCGCTGACGTCACAGGGGAGGTGGGGGGGGTCGGGGTGGAAGGGTAAGGGCCTACCCTTCCATCCCTGCCTTGGGGGCACGAGGGGGACTCCACAGAGGGAGCGCTAGCGCTCCCTCTGGGCTGTGTGCTCAGGACGTGATGGTTACGTCCTGGGCACAGCAGCACTGTGCCGCAGGACGTAACCATTACGTCCGCGGCACAGAAGGGGTTAAAAAGGGCCAAACTAACTCTACAGATGGAAGGTTTGGACATGATGATTTTAGCCAACTTCAAGACATTACCCATTTTTAAGGGGAATAATTTAATTTTTCAGTCTGTCTGAACTCAGATGTGTAGAAGGCAGGAGCAGCTTGCGGCAACCAGAAGGGGCGGAGCGGCGCGCGGGGAATTAAAATAAAATAAAATTAAAACTAATTTTTTAAAAAAACAACAACATACTCTAACGCAGCGTGCCGCTCCGCTCCTTCATCTCCTCGCTGCAGGTACAGGCTCCCGGTCTGCCCTGCGGCCAGTCCTAACGCTGCTCAAAGCAGCATCAGGATTGGCTGGGTGCGCCCAACCTGGGTGCTTCCAGGCAGCCTGGAAGCCTATGCATGTGTTTTTGGCCGGCCCAAGACAGCCGGCCAAACTCACATGCTCTCACTGCTCGTCACCCCTGTGGCCCTGACTTTTTACCAAACAACGATAATAAACATAGTTAATTATTGTTGTTTAGTAAAAGGTTTGCAGCTGCCGCTGCTGGCAGGGAGTGACGCTCCTCCGCCCTAATGGAGGAGCCGCCCCTGACAGAAGGTCTTCAATACCCTACAGATGCACAGACGGTCTTCAATACTCTATCAGAGCACAACGGTCCTGAAGCAGTGGGATTTGGATTCACGTTTAGAAGTGAGTGCATGCACCCTGTATACAAAGGCTCCATAGTGAAAAAATATGGAAACAGAGTGTATTGCTAGACAATTTTTTTAATGAATGTGGAAAAAAAAGTGAATCAGGAACAACATTCCAGAAGTAAAACAGCTTAACACATGCAACCTTAGCAGTTATAGTGACACACAGCCCAGTTTAAGAAGATATTCAGGTAGCAAATAAATGACATGGCACACCTATATTTTAAAATAATATATTTCTGTTTGGAAGAGCACCATATTCTTCTGTAACAGCGAATCTTGAAGTGGTAGAATTGCACTTTCTGCTGTTGTTAAATGGTCGTAGAACCATAGAAATCTAAATGGCGAAATGTATAATAACTCCTTCAAAAAAAATAGGCCGAAATACAGTCACTAGTAGTTAGAACGGCCCAGAGTGCATAATATAATTGGCAATAAATCTGCTTAAGCACCTTTTTAAACCATGTGTATCACCCTTGACCCTCTCTGGCCCCATTTACCTCTGAAATCACCAGATGGTGTTCATTCTGTTTAGGCTTCAGAGGCAAACAACATATAATTAGAATCAACATTTTTCACAGATTGCTTTTTACACCAAACAAAATCTTCCTGCATATCAATTTGAGGCAGTATTAGGATCATAAGATTGTTATCGTAACTTCCCTGGAGTATGAAAAAAGTGTTTTATATATGAAGTGTCTGCAGCTTTCCGGGTCAAGGGTGTTACGACCTCTTTATTTGATTCTTAAGCTAAGGCTAGTCGTCTGAGGGTACTTACCACAGATTTATTTAAACTTTCCAAATTATATGGTGAATGGTGACAGGAAAAATGTAGATGGAGAGAGGAGACAAGTAGCTCCACTTAGTGTGCCGCCTTGTGCCCATCCCTCTTTCTTCAGGCTCTGTATGTGAAGCGTGTTCACAGTCCAATAGCGCCAAACACTTGTGTGGGCCAGTAAATAGATGGGTCAGCATCGCATGTGGCAACATATGTAGAGACACAAAAGATTATCTGTCCACTGCCCAATTGTCGCCGGGCCCCATCAGTTTGGCCTCACTGGCTTGGGAGCTGGATTCCAAGCCCTTTCTAGTCCTCAATGGATCCTTGCAGAGAGTATGGAAGGAAGATATCCATAGCTCATTACAAACATGCAGCACTGGCAAAGGAGTGAAACAGCAGGAGCTGCATCCATATGCTCCTTGGCAACCTGCCAATTACTTTTCTGACGCACAATTTTGGTCTTGTGCTGTAGCATTTGGAGGATTCTGAATGAGTTTTCTTCATGTGGTTGTCTTTGTTGACATTCTATTATCATAACATCATGACCTACCGTAGCATTTGTGGGGCTCACACTAAAATTGGAAAAATGTGAAGTCCCTCTATCTTACCCTCAATATGATATCAACAAATCTTTCATTCTCATTGGCATCATGGAAACAACTTTACGAGAAGTACCTGGCCTGGAGCATACATCAGAACTATGGATAAAACAAATTAATATAAACTCTAGTTAAACTCGGCACCTATATTCTAAAGCTTTATTAAATGGATACACATTACAATTATCACAAGTGTATGGAGAAACTTTGCTTGGTCTCCACAAAACTTGTACATTTACAGTGTTAGATAAAAGGGTGTCCAGATAAGTTGCTGATAAAAAATTCCAAGAAATTCAATCAGGATAGATGTGTAACAAACATTCCCACAGTACACAAAAGCACACCACACACATGCACACATACACAAACGTGGGCTAACACAGGCAACACACACTTAGTGAATGAGCAAGTGGTTGGGAGTTTGACTAAGTGGCTGATCATGCCTGGGTGTCCTTCATATACTTTGGTAGACTATCAGACGTGTTCCTGAGACCGTCCTTCATAGCTTATTCAGTCCTATGTTTTGTTTTTCCTTTTAAAAAAGCATGGCTGTATATACATCATGGTACACTCAAAACAAGAAGAAATATTCACTTTTGGTGCGGGAAACCTAAAGTTGAATGGTCGCAAGATACTTGTGAAATTAAAGATATGACAACCCTGGTGAGATATTCTGGTTCTGTATCATTGAAAGTACAGCATACCAAATAATACTGGCATTGTTCCACTGTACTTACACAGTTCAATTCAGTATGTTCCACATGCATCACAACAGCTAAAGAAACCTACTATAAACTAGTCATCGTAGAAGTAACAAAAAAAAGTTATCTCTTCAAAGCAGTAAAACAATTGGTATGATTTCCGTTTGTAACCCACTGATCTCTCACTCAACCGGCAATGCAGTCATCCATTTACTCACAGAGAAGATAAAGAGGATGTAACTTCACATCTACTGTCCGAAATAAGCTACCACATACTGCTCATCATCCCAGAGTGTACCACCTTCAATCCACTTTCCCGCACAGACCACACTTTAATCAGCAGAGCAATCAGAGATACCGTCAGGGAGAACGACATTCTACTCATGACTATTTGTGAAGCCCATCTCTGGGGAAGCACTTACATAGTTTTAGAATATTGCCACAACCTTCTCTACTCACTCAGTGCACTCTCAGATGCATTTAAAACTGAACATATCCTAACATTCCTGAAGAAATAAATCGAGGACCCCCCAATCCCCACAAGTCACCCTCTTAATCACAGCAAATAAATATAATTGCAAGTATTTATCCTTTTCGATTTCTCTGGAGCTTTAAGTAGCAATAATCATTGAGAGAGCGTATTTTAGTGTTGACTAATTGTGTGGTTAATTAATAAAACTAATGTAGTTTTAAACAGCGCACAAATGAAATAACATGAGCGCACATTTTAAATGTGGCCTACACTTTACTAATGAATGCACAATGTTACATGAATGTATCATTGAAATAAACACACTATGAAATGTCGTTCCTATTTTACTAACTCTGCACAATGATTAACTTATGATTTATGAAATTAAAATGTTTTAGTTTAGAGCTTATGAAATGTTCTCACTGCACATTTTAAATGCGTGTTTTCTTTCAGCTGAAAGCCACATAGGGTTCAGTTAGTTCCACATGTAAAGCAAGGTTTAGAATTTATGATGTGAAGGGAAGAAGTTATCTCATTCTTTCCCAGAGCTTCCTACAGCACATGAGAAAGGTTTGGTAGCTGCAACATATTTGTAACTTTCTTAGCTGATAGCGTGCCAGGGAAGAACAATGGCTTATTGCAGTGGTTCCCAAACTATTTCGACTTGTGGCTCCCTTGTCCTATTGGCCGTTGGTCGCGTCTCCCCATTAAGTTACTTTTCTCGACAGGTGGGGGGAGGGAGTTAGTCTGACCTCGGGAGTACTTCTATTTTAATCACTGAAAATAATTGGAATGAAGTTGATGAAGGTATTATTATAGTCATAGTCGTATCCTATCCACTGTGGCTCCCCATACAGTGTCAATGCCTGGAGGGCGACGAGGTTCTCAGAGAAGAGAACTTACTGCACTGCACTGTAGTGCTCTTTAAAGAGATGCATCTTTAGCTCGTTCCTAGGCAGGGCTTGTGAGGCCCTGATAAATACAGGATTGTTGTTTCAGATCCTGGGTGCATTGATCTGTCTGAGTCTGCTGTCTAGTTTTTTATTTTTTGCACATTATTGCCTCCAATCTGATGGTACCAGGTTGTCCTTGTTTCCTTGGCAGTGTGGTCCTTGAGACCGAGGTTGGTGTGTAGGGTGACTTGGTGTTGGGGTCTGAATTGGTCCTGGTTCATGTTGCTTACTAGGTTTGGACTAGTTATTGCTTGCTTTTCTTGGCAAAAAAGAGCCCCTAGCAGGGCTAAGTTTCAGCTCGGTGCTAATCATCCAGTTCTGGATAAGGGGAAGGCATTGCTTGTGGTGTAGAATGTATGGAGCAGAGGACACTTTCAAGTAATATGAACTTTCCCCAGCAGTGCCCAGTGAGTGCTAAGACTGTAGCAGTGACCTCTCCCTTTGGTGTACCCCATAGAAGCCCAGGAATGTTAGCTTCATCTAGCAGCCTCTCTTTGATATAGGACCCAGCAGTGTGTGTTTTCTGATAAGCAGTGGTCGGTTAATACTGTCACCATAGTACTGTGAGTCTTCTGCCCTGTCCCCAGTGCTGTAGGACCCCGGCCGTGTTATCTTTCTTCCATTAGTGCTGTAAGAAACCAGCAGCCTGAGCTTCCTCCCAACTAGAGATGGGCAAGCCAGGCAAGACTGGAAGCTGGCTATAATTGAATACCTGCCCGGGCTCTGCCATTGCCCCATGGAACTAGTGACCCTAAATGGAGCTGCACCCACCACCCAAGACAGTGCCTCCATTCCTCCTTAATGTAGATCTTAAAAGATAAAAAACCCTGAACAAAGGACAGCTGGGTGGAAACTGGAACTCAAACAGAGAATGTGTATTGAACACTCAGTTTGTCCAACTGCAATCTGAGCCCCACTCTCTGGGATCTCCTGCACCACTATTAGCAAGACAGAGCAATTTCAGGCAAATCACTTTACTGCACCCTCTCATTTTCCTTGGCCAACTCATTTGAAAGTGCAATGAAGGGAAGTTTGTTCAGGGTGCACACTGTACCTAAAACAAACTCTTATTCGGTTTAACTGAAATATGCTTCATATATGTTAGTGGGGCTGTCCATACCTATAGTGGTCATGACAAGGTGTCATTTCATGCTGACGATGGCAATGTTTTTAGGGCAGGTTCGCACTATAATAAAAAAGAAAATACCACGGCAAACGTATTGGGCCCAAAACCTACATAAATCTCCAATAGACAACAAAGACAGTCTTCTTTAAGTGTAGATGTGTGAGTAGCACAAGAGCATGAGACAACTTCATTCCTAGAAAACCACAAAGGCATATCAGGAATCCCAAGAACGGCCGGGCATTTAATATAGTTCACACTCCGCTGTGAGAATCTCTACCTTTGTCCTCATTACCTGTTCTGCCCCAGAAATATCCCTCATCTACACTGGTGCCATAAATTCTGCTCAACAGATCAACCGGTATGTTTTTATTTATCTAATTATATGGCTAAATCTAGGAACACCAGAATTGTCCTTTCTGCCTATTCTTCAGTATACCAGCGCATCCACAAATCTTCAGCTTCAGCTACCTCTATACCTCTAACCTTGGGTTCTGGAGTAGCATGCTACTGCAAACCTGCAAACCCCTTCAATGCCTCGTCAGGGGCAATAAGAGGTATCTTAACTCAATCTACAATTACAGTGTTTTTTTCTTTGTAGGGCTGCGTCAAAGCGTCATTAGTGTTCTTTTGAAGAGAATGAAATAGAAATTGTTTTTTTTTTTTGGAGCCCTTGAGCCATGCACTAAGATAAAACAAAGCAACCATATAAAGCTACACAAATTTCAAACTTCAGTAATAATGTGTTTTTCTGCGAGACTACCCCTAATTTGCACTAGCAATAATAAACCATGACTAAGGTAACAATAACTTAGTAAAACTGTTACACTTGTTTTCTTGAAGAACTCTTGCTTTTATGATCGTGATTTAAAAAAAGAAATCCCATCTCAAAAGTTCTCATAAAAATGTCTACACATTCATCAGCAGCCGTGGTTAGATACTGGATTTGCCATTCTTGTATTTTTTAGATTCCTGGTCTCCACTGTTGAACACTCTGGCTCTCAGCATCAGCCAAGGCCTAACCCTTCCTCACCTTTACAACAGCACTCAAGTCCTGTCACTGGATAACACTAATGGCTCTATGTTCTTTCTTTATGCGACAAATCGCTGCAGCATGAGAGGGAAGGCTATTCATTTCACCATCCTGTTGACAGCAAAGATCTCAATGTCCTTTCACTCTTTACTCTTCATCTATGGAGGCTCAGTGACAAATTCTGTGGCATTTAGTTGTATTCAAGCCTTCAGGCGTATTCCACTGGCCACACACCTGGAACACAGCAACAGTTCCACTCATTCATCAACAAAAAGTGAAAGACGTTTTTTGATGCCCACACAAACCTTTCCGAGCCAGATGTGCGGCATGTAAACAAACAAAAGTTACAAACAAGCAGAACTAGTCCTACACACAAGTCTCCCTGCTTTTGTTTCCAAAGCTACGAACAAGTGCAATATACAATGTAGACTACAGAGGTTAACAAACTATATGCATCTGTTTGTGGTGCCCATGGCTAGTCTTGATGGCATGCCGGGTAGCCACAGCATACAGACTGGGAACCACTGGCTTACTGGCTGAAAATATCTGTGTGAGACCAGTAGCCTGAAAAGATGCCACATAAGAAAGCTGTTACATTACGAAACTTATTTGATTTTGTATTGGTCCTTTCCTAGTCACCTCAGTAATTGTCCAATCGCAGACAATATAGATATTTTCTGGGTCTTTAATAAAAACCCTTGAGTGATGAGGAGTTAGTTCAGTTAGGTCAGTCTTTCTCACTCTGTCTCTTGCATGGTCAGTCTCTAGCTCCTGCTAAGCTTTCTTTTCAGTTGCTCCTTAGATTTGTTTCTGACCTTTCATATTTCAGTTGCTTTACAATTATTTTGCAGTCTTTGCTGCTCTGTTCTTGATGCTTAACCTTAGCTTACTGCCATTGATGGTTCAGGTACCTTAAGCCCACTTTCTACTGAATCATTCCCTCATGTCACTACCCATCTGAAGCTGACCATGGAGATGTTCATCTGAAGAAACCTTCACAGCTTGCTGAAACCAATTAAGGACAGGTATATATGCATATCTGTTTTTCTTGCAGGTTTTTATGTTTTCCCATCTAGAAGCAAACCACTGATTTTTGTTAGCACCATATGTAGATGTTTTCCAAATTATATTTTGTCCTTATTTTCTTTTTGCATGAAGCCCAACATGTGCAATATGATTAGGGTAATAGTTTAGGGTGTCACATGCCCCAAAATGTGTCTGTTAAATACATTGATTGTCATTGATTCATCTTCCATAACTCAATGTATTCTGTTTCAATTATTCATTTGATATTGGTGTTATTCTGTACGATTATTCTTGAGTGCTTAATAAAGTTAGCCTTGCAGAAGATTATTTTTTTTAGGAGATTTGGACAGCCAGTATTATTTGTGTGTCTTTATCATATTGTTCTGTGCTTGATTTACGTGATCTTTGCATTGTTAATCTAGGGAAATAAATGTTTAAACTTTACTAAACTGGTGTGATTCATGGCCACATAGGTCATGGCGCGTTCAAGTTACTGACTCCCTATTTGAGTTTGTGATATTATTGATTGAAATGTTTATTGATGAATTATTTTGAGACCTTACCCTTTCTCACTGTCAAAGTCCAAAGGTCCATGCGTCCTCCCCTAATGTGTCACCTTATAAAATAAAATGTCAACAGAAATATAACGTCTAAAAGACACGCCAGCATCATCAAGCCCTCACACACATCCTGAAAAATGTCATGGGTTTCCCAGACATTCTTCTTTGATGGTTTGCCCCTTAGCTTTCAGTGTCATGAAACCTCCCCTCAGAAAAACCTCAAGATCCTAGAAGATTAGAGACCCCTGCAGTCTTCTGCATATGGGACTTCGTATAGCCCCAATAATGGACATCACGATTGTACCTGAAAGCCTCAGCCGTCAGTGGCCTTAAACGACTTAAGATATGCATATCGAACCTATATAAAATGAAACATGACCAAAAACAAATTCCTCTTCTTTCTAAACAGCAACAGACAACTGCAGATCTAAAACAATGCTAGACAGATTCACATCTTAGTTTACCAAAAATATTAAATCTCTCTGATGCAAACTTTTTTTTAGAGGAAGTTAGCTTTACTAAGAAAACCTAGACACTAACTTGTACTGTTGAAGAATGTGGAGACTTACATACCGCAATACAACTTTAGAATGACAGTTCAAGTCTTGGTTCTCTCCCATTTGGCTGGGGATTATGCCCTCCGTACTGGAATCCCTGTCAGTATGCTGGCATCACTGAAGGGCAATTTTACAAAAAGGCCCAGCCCAAAGGAACTTCCACAGGGTGGAAAAAAAAGTTTTTTTTGTGTGAAAAACCCTTATCCACCAGGGTAACCCCTTGGTGGCATGCTTCATCATTGGGTTTCCTCCCGTTCTGCTGCAGAACGAGACGTGCTGCGATCAACAGAATACGTGGGAGCATTGTTATAATTTCATCAATGTTTATACTAAGGATAGGAGTGGTGGGGTCTTAGGTGAGTTAAAAATCGGTGCCTATGGATGGTATTACTAATTTAATATGTCTCGCAGGTGTGGGATGGTTAAAAAAGGGGTGCTTGGGGGGTATGTTATGTACCTTACCTCCTAAGCAGTCTACATGTTTCAGAGTCTACCCCTGAGTCTACCCCTAGACTCCTCTTCAGGTCCAAGGTGGACTCCCTAGTGTCACTCCTTGATTAACTACCACTAGTGAAAGCACTAACATTAAATGCTCTGTGGTATGCTGTGGTACATACAACTAAAGTAAAGTCATACCCATTGGTAACGATGTCCTTTTGGAAAACGTTTTAGTGTCCACACTTTTGCCTCATAGATCATCCGGGAGAGAGGTGTGCTTGTAGTCACATATTCATCAAAGCGACACTCCTGCTTTGTGCCTAATTCTCACCTCCCGGGGTCTAAAAACACAAAGGGCATACTGCATGCCACTGCCCGCCTCTGCGGACTGTAAACATAGGGACACACAGTGCTTAATTTGTAAATAAAAACGTGCGAGTGCTCAAAGCTCTCCTCTGAAAAACGCGGCTGCTGCAATTAAATGAATGATCACAGAATACTGAGGCAACTTAATCCTGAAGCCATCTGGGGCCTCTTTAATCCATTTATAGCCACTCCCTGCCCCTTCAGCTCACTCTTGCAGCTTTCTGCGTTCACCCTTTGTGACGCTTTTTCGTTCCTCCCTCGTTCCCATATGTGTCTTTTGCTCGCAGTAAATGCCTGAGGCAGAAAAGTAAGTGCAGACCCTCAAAAATAAGTGGTGGTGCCCCTCACTGGAAATCACTGGCTCAAATTATGCACTGGGGACACATAACCGTGTCCTCAAGGCCTGGTGGCAAGTATCATTTTCAAAACTACCGCATCACTTGAAAATTCCATTGCACTGGGGCACTGTCATACTCGGCTGATAAGCCAGCCAACACCAACCCAGATAGTCAGTGTAATCCAAGAAGTTGAAGCACTGTATGGCTCTACTCGTGGAGGATCTGGAACAGCATTGCCCCTCACATCACATTCCATAGCTCCAATAACTCCAGACTAAAGATTCACTAGTGTATTGAGCTAAAGATTCTATTCTTCAAAGAGGGACAGATTGACCTTTGATAAAGACCTCATAAGTTTATTTTGCCTTTGTCCCAGCAGCAGGGCGTACCACCATCTCCTTCCCTCACTATTGTTCACTATTTCGATCATTGAACCCATTATCCATGATATATAGAGCCTATTATTTTGTTATAGACGGAGAACCGTTGTTTACAATTATGTTCACGCTAGAGGATAAATATTATGTGCATACTTCAAAAGTATGCTCCTTTGGTCATTTTCGGCACAGTCACAATTAAGTTTCGGAGCCCTGCTAAAGTGGTTCGTGGACTCTCGCATTAAAAGTATACTATGAAATGTGCTGCTACTGTGCTGGGAAAAAGAATAACAGCAACGCTAGTTAGAGTCGGTGTAATAAAAAGTATACTAGCCCGAAAAAGAGTGTTAGTACTGCACCATTCTTCCTAGCAGCCCTGATGAGAATGCCAATACTCTCCCATAAATTATAGCAACCTTCCTGGGAATTCCCGGTAACCGTTCGCACTTCTTTTTAATGTAATTTATGCATCTCAGGAGGGTAAATGGGTGGTTGAGAGTACGTGACAACTAGCAATTCAGTTAATACTACTCGGATGAAACTTCAAGCACGTGCCTGTATTGGCCAAACTGTACAAACATGTCCACACAATATGTCTTTATACTTAAACCGGTGTATCAGTGCGTCTATTATTAATTACCTCTTCGTTTTTTCTGAGATTGTCATATGATAGACAGTAAGTAGGTTGGGGGCCCTGGGCCAAAAGCATTTTGGCGGCCCCTGTTTGGAACAGCTTTGAATTTATGAACCAGTTTCAGCACTTTCATGCCCTCTTTGGCCAGGTCACTGACAGTGCCCAGTCACCCTGGCCAAATTCTATATGTGTATTTGCATCTAATACTCAGGGTTAATAACGTATTTTCAATATTGTAAGGCATCAGCAGCAGCTTACAGATATTACTGCAAATAATCTCTGTGATGTGGCACCCTCCCATTTCTCATATGTGAGGCCCTGTTTTTGATGTAAAAGAAACTTTTTTTTATGGATGCTGCATGAAGCATAAACAAAACATTTGTCTGCAAACTTTCTGCAATAGGCTCTCACACATAACCCACGTTAAACATAAATGAAAGGAAATGTGTATTTAAAATAATCTGTTTAAGAAGTATTCAGGGTCATCAGGGCAGGACTCACTGCAGGAAGAGCTGGCTGTAGCAGGAGGCCCCCTGAAAGGTAGGGGTCCTGGGCCTGAGCCTACTTTGTCCATACTTTAAACGTACATGTTCCACAAATTGTACGAATATGTCTCATTCTATGAGTACATGAAAACAATGTGAAAAAGAGATAGAACGTGTTCAGAAAAATATTTAGCGACTATAGTGATATTATCACCTTGATTTCAAGCGGAAGGATATCCTTTATATTTATTTCACATCTTGATATGGATACATTTAGAGGATTTGTTTCTCGATATGTTGCATTTCAGTATTTCGGCAGCCTCTGTATAACTGGTATTTTTAAAGGTGAAATATAATGAAAATGATGTTTGCTACTATGGATAAAAATCCCCAAAAATGTGTTCCCTTCCTCCCATGGCCACCCAAATAAGGTAGGCCCTCCATCCTTCAGTTCACCCTGTCCCTGAGCCCCTTACTAAATTAGGCCACCCCCTTGTCTGTCCTCCTGTATCCATCCTTCCTCTGATTATTACCTGTTTTTTCCTCACCTGTACATTTCTCCTTCCCAGACTATGTAGTTGAGAATGGAGTGGGGCAGTTTATGTTACTTGCCTCTTACACTGTCTCCCAGAGTAGTAGGCGAGTAACAATCAAAGGCTCAAAGCAGTCTGGACAACAGGGCTGATTTGAAACCATAGGTTTTGCTTCCAACTACGGTAGAGCAAGGTTTGGCAGAGTTCTGCAGGGGAAAGAGTGAAGCCCAAAGATATTATGCTAATGGGGAAAATGAGGCCCATGGTGAAAGAGAGGAGATGGGAGACACAAGTCAAATGACAATGAAGTCCACGTTAGGCCCAGTGGGAGGAGTGAAACTCTGACATCAGCTGAGCCTACGATGAGAGCATGGCACAACATTTGTGGTGAGTGCATTAAATTAAGGGGAGAGTGAAGCTTTGGGGGGAGTAGGCCCAGGTCCAGTGGACAGCGACGGCCCAATTCCAGAGAAGAGTTCTGTCTGTTGGGTGCTGGATGCCCAGCTTCACAGGGGTGTGAAATCTAAGGAAGAGTGAGATTTCAGTGCAAGAGTTGGGGCCATGATCCAAGGGAGCGTGAAGATCAGAATGGGTGATTTGAGTGGGGAGCATGAGTTCCAGAGGACGATGAGCCTGTGATCATCCAGAGGATGTTAAAGGGGCTACAGATCAAGGGGACAGAAGGCCAGTGTGTGTATAGAAGAGTGAGCCGGTAAGAGAGTGAGGCCCATGGAGAGAGTGATTGAGAATTGCTTCAACAGAATTCTAAATCTCCTATCAAACAGGTGAGAATAAACCCCCACCCCCAATGTTTGTACACCTATGTGTTTTGGTCCATCTGGTTTGGTGTACCCCGTTTGGATGCTCCAGCTCAACTTCTCACTAGACCTCACAGACTTACTGCTATAGTTCAAGTTCCGTCTATTGATTGCCCCTATTCCGCTTCTGGATAGGCAACACAGCCCCACTATGGGAGAGGCTGATGCCTTTGTCAAATCAACAGATCATTATGCCGGACATTTTTTGGACCACTTATACCAGACTGTTATCATCCCAGACTGGTGGCTCAAAAACTACTGACTAGACTAAACGATCAAGTGCCAGATACTCAGTGCCTTTACCCAGACCACTGTCCTCACTTCTCCTCCTCCACCTTGTCTATTTGAAAAATGCATTCTTCTTACAGGCATCCCCAATCCATCTCCAAAGGTGGTGTGGGCACAGGTAGGCGAATCCATATCTGTGGGATGCATTTAAAACAATTATTGTTGCTTTTCAGGACCTCAAGGTGTTGTGTAGGTTCTCATTATCCTAAAGAGACTACTGGATTTGGGCGGCAAAATCACCTGTACTGCGGGGACTGAGTCGGATCCCGCACCATGTGACACCTGTCGGCCTAATCCGGGTTTTGTTCCGGCTAACTAGCAGTGCCTCACCTCCACACAAGAGCAGGGAAATAGAAAATAAGGCATGTATTGCAATAACTAGGACGATAAAGCACAACAAGATTAAGATTGTGACAACACAAAAATAACGCTACCATAGTGTCAATAAGATTGTTAAGGATAGTTTCTACCTAGGCTATGTTAGAGCACAGCATGTTAAGCCCTTTAGGTTTCCCCTGGGAAGACATCATCCCTCATATCTGAGCAGGAGGCCTGTAGTCTACATAGGCAGCTGCAGCGAAGCAATGAGCAATCAGCATACAGTCATGGTCATCTAGCTGGAATCTCCCTCTAACGTACATGGGTCAATGTAGTGTTTTTATAATAAAACAGCTGCTGTTCCAAGAAAGGATCCCCATGTAAGAGTGTGTATGTTTCTGTGAACATTGGAGACAGAGCGTACCACGTTTGCCGGCAACCTATCTCACTGCAGCCTTGAGAAGGCACAGAGTGAAAGAAATGTCTTGTTTAAGAACGCAGTGCTGACCTAAGAGAAGAAGAGCTAGATAGAGAAAATAAAACAAGACCGCAAATGTGGCTACTGTTAAAATAATATAATGAAGCTAAAATAAAACATGACTAGGTTAAAGTGCACAGCGGCAGGCCTAGTTTGCTGAAGTAACGCGTATAAAACTATAGCTAAAAATGGCTACACAACAAAGGGATTTAGGATTCTACTTGTCATTGGCAAACTTAGCATATTGTTTCACTGATGGTATAACAGTACTTCAAGGGGGCATAGGTGCTGGAAGGAGGGTGCTGGGGGTTCTTCAGCAATCCCCCAATAACCATGCTGGAGTTCCGCAGATTAACGAGCTATAAAGATGCCATTACATTTTGTTTTTATCTTGTATTTGCTGTGGGTTCATAGACAATGGTTACATGTCAGGTTATGTCTTCTGAAAAATTACTCTTTTTCTTCTAGTACGGGTTTTGGTGTTAACTTTTCTTTCTCTGGCTGCAAAGTCAAAGGATTTTGTAAAATTACCTATCTGACAATCTTGCTGTAGTACAGGAATTGTGAAAGTACAGTCTGTAAAGTATCAGTTTTATTCTACAGCACAACAACATTTAAAAGCTGTGAAGGAACTTTACAAATATTTCAGAATATGTCAGTAGTTAAGAAAATAAAAATGATGCACCTTTTTAAATAATTCTCAAGTGTGAGGGAAACAAAGATTTTAAAAGGATCAAGGCAAACCAAGCAACATTAGTTGGTTATGTGAAAATGATAAATATTTGCAGAAATCCGATTTCTGGACATTATTGTTTGTGCATTATATAGGTATACTAGTAATACCGCATGCCAGTGCAAAATTTGTGGCCATTTCAATAGAAAATATGCTGCCTGTAAATGACAATGTGCTATCACACCATATATTAGTAATATATTTGCAACAAAATACGCAACTGGCTACATAGCACATTTTTACCTGTCTATTGCTGGATGAGTGTGGCTCGTTTGCTATAGCCTTGAATGTTTCACATTTCCTATGCCTTCAGTGATGTAACACTAATGACAGCACCTCTATTGAAATTTGTCCCGGCACCACTGCTAGGACGTTGACTTCTTTTGCTCTTGGGTGGACTTCAAATAGCAGATCATCAGATGGCTTAACGGTGCTGCCTGGGATTTAGAATTCGATTGCTCTGGACTAAACTCTCACCAACCACGCTATCGGGAGATTGTTTTTTCCGTGTCCAGGCATGCAAACTTTGGAGCACGTTCTTATAGCGAATAATTATCAACAAACGCTACCTTGAACTCATGGCGGAGGTTTGTAAAATCTGCCATGGCTGACCTCACGTCGTACTGTTTTGTATATGCTGCCAGCAAACGTATAAGCTGCTGATACACATTGTCACACCTAGCGTGGAGCACACTATCAAAACTCAAAACTGATAGCTGACACTGCAACCATCACAGTTTCCTCATCCATGCAGTGGAACTTTGGGAACTGCGCGCCCGACCAGCTGGAGAGTGCTTTGGTGCCGCAACAAAAAGTGGGAAAGGGCTATATATTCATGTCGCAGAACAATCCGGTACCATAGATGGATAGATGGAGGGCCTTGGAAGATAGAAGTTAAGGGGGATGTGAGGCTCAGATTTAAGGAAAAGTAAGGTTCACGGGTGACTGAGGCCAGTGGGAATGTGAGATTCATGAGGGTTGCACCAGTGGTGCTAATGATACAAAATAAATGTAACTCACTTGTATGTAGCACTTTGTAATGTAGTTGTTACTGTTTATAAGTACTTCAAATAATAGCTGTTAATATAACCTAGTTTAATGGTATACTTGAGAGGCGACAGGCTGGGTATGCCTTGTCAGGGTTTGCACTTGTAATCCAACCGTTAACATAGAAATCCACAAAGGAGAGCTTAAATTAGCCCCCGATCTAATCTCCAGACTCCCTGAATTTCTAATAAATAAAAAAAAAACTTTTCTTAATGCTGTCCATCTTTAATAGAAATGGAGTAAACGTTTAAACCCACATTGCGAGTGGCCTGTTCTTTTCCAATTCTACTGACAACTATCGTTTGCATAGAACCGGAACTATACGTTTTGTGATAGCTACCACATGCCTCGCAATTTTACACAGGTACATTTCAGCAGGTGGAACATTCCAATTTTACAGTGGGAAAATACATGGTAAATACCGGTACATTCAAATTTGTGTGCACAAACCACCAATATCCACATTTTATGTCACATTTTAAAGGACACAACTTGTAATAGGTGATAATTGTCACACCTTTTGCATTCTGATCCCCTTGGTATCAGAACTTAAAGGTCCAATAATAATCAACGTTCGAGTCGAGCCACTCGTAATGCGGGCTTTATATTATATCCGACGCCAGTCATTCCCAGGTGGAGGCTGTAGCATGATGGACGCCACGCTGCTGCACTTGCATGGGGCGCTGATATTGAAGTAATTATGTGATGTGAACAGTGCTTAATTTGTAAATAAAGAGGTGCCGGTGCTCAAAGCCCTTCTCTTAAACACGAGACTGCTTTAATTAAATCTGCCAGCACTGAATACTGAGGCAGCGTAATCCGGAAGCCGTCTCGGGCCTCTTCAATCCATTTACGGCCACCCACGCCCCTTCAGATCATCCTGCAACTTTCTACTTTCTCCCTTTATGACGCTTTTTCGTTTTTCCTTCTTCCGTCTTTCTCATATGTGTCTTTTGCTCGCAGCAATTGCTTGAGGCTGAAGAATAAGACCCGGCCCTCACAATTAAGTCCCGGTGCTCAGCACGGGAAACAACAAGCACAAACTAAGGACTGGGTGTGAATAATCAAAAACAAAGACTAGACGACTTGGAGGCTTTGTGTTCTGGGGCATCGGAGTGGGAGCACCCGAGTGGTGTGTAAAGTAAATGATACCCTAGTCTGGAAGAGTACCCAATTATATTTCCCCATTCCAGGCATCCATCCATCTTCATATTGGCCAAAGCAGGACACATTCTCTGTACTGGACCTGTTCCACCTCCCAAGATGCAGTGTTATTGAAAAAACTGATTACACTGCTGGTATTTCCTAAATAAATCTTAGAGCAGCTCCATGCATTCAGTGCATGGGAGGATATAACTTTTGCAAATTGTAATGTGTGTTCTCCTTAATGCTTGGGTTGGACACCTTTATTTTAGCATTAGGCCCGTAGCCTGTGCCTTTTACATGTAGTCACATTTTTGTACATTTGATATTTTTTAGCACAGCCTGCCTTTAGCTCATTGTTTTTATATTTTATTCTGCTGCTTCATTCTGAGAAGACATAGTTGTTCGTGCTGCACATTTTATCAGCTCTTTGTACACGTTTCACTTTGTGCCCTGTTCAAAGCTGTTATGTTCGGTACCTGATATTCTAACACGTATTGCCAATCCAAGAGCTCAGAATACACTCTCCGATTACTAGACCCATTAGTATATCAGGCCTGTTGTTAGAATATTGCAGGATATATGATATAAACACCACACAGGCCTAAAGGGGGTAAAGGGCATTCCAATCATAGCCACCCAGAGGCGCACATCATTCCATTGACAGCTTCACTGATCTTGGCACTGACTGTTCATCTACCCGAGAGGATTGCCACCCAGACAACAGGCAGACTCTTGCCAGCCTCATCAGGGTCCCTTAGACCGAGATAGGCAGAATGGTTAACACTACTCAGATTTTAGACATAGGGTGTTGGTAGGAATCCTTAGGCTTTTGTGTTCATACAACTATGGTGGGGTTGTTTATCTTTTTCACACTAATTGTAATGTTTAATCTGCCTAATTATCACAGCTCATACTTTTTATAACAGGATGCAGTTGCTTCAATAAATGCATTGAAATCCATTTAGCATCTAGTGTTCTGCCTTGGCATGTGCAAGTCTCTAAGTAACTTAGAGAAATGGGTATGATCTGTTCACCTTAACTTCCCTGGGGAGTCAGATGACAGGATTAGGTTGCCACAAATCACCTTCTCTTTCCTAGGGTTGGGTGTGGCACTGAAGGCTAGCCAGGAATTAGAGGCACAGCTTCCAGACGGTGTTGGACTGACTTTATCACCCACACTCGGTGGTGCTGCCGCCCTAAAACACGCGGTCTTATTACCAAAATAGGCACCGCATGACATGGCACTACCAACGTGGGTCAGGTAGAAATGTAATGGATCTTCTGAGTAACTCTCTCTCGCATACCAAAGGTATCTTAATCAACCTTATACAGAGACATCTGTAGAATTATGAAAGAATCCTCCTTTGCTAAATAGGCATTACCTCTCTTGGTCTGTTGGTTGTTCAAGCGTGAACCTTAAAAGGATACCCCATATGGTGTTTCTGTCTCAGAATTTACCATTTTAAATATGGCACAACCACAACCGGTGATAATTCCAGTAAATATGAGACAACCTCTCAGGCAACATTTACTTTCTAATGGGAGTGGAGAGGTTATGTTTGTGGTAGAGGCACACAATGCTTACAGAAGAAAAGATTTCTATTCATGGGTCATCTTTCCAGCAGTAGATACAAATTCAAACACTTTTCATACATATATTATAGCAAGCCCACCTAGGAGTGGGTTAACCTCTCAGGCCCACTTTTTTCTGGTGCCCGGTGGGGCTGAGGTGACGGTGGGGTCCTGCGCTGGATGCTGGAATTCACGGTGGACCGCCCGATTGCCTGAGAGTGCGTGTAACTCTGGCCATTATCGAGGTGAGGAGGGGGTCCCTGATCGAGAGTGACTAGCGGGTCTGCACCTTGTTCCAGGGGCAAACATTGGCCGAGGGTCGCATGGACCCGAGTACTCTTCACATAAGAATTACAGGGGCCCTATGCTACTGTTGGTTAAGCCTCTGAGTTCCTGCAACCAAGCTCCTGGCTTCCTTTTTCCCCCCGAGATGTGATGTGAGGGAGGAGTAACATTGCTTCCCATCAGCTAATGCTCTGCCCCTATGGATAGTGCTCATCGGCCACTGAGCTGAGCGCTACAAGGGACTTGGGGTCTCCGAGTGTGGCCTGGTGCGTGAGTCTCTGTGAATTTGTGCTCTGCGCCGCCCAAAGTGGTTGGGTTACTATAGAGGGGCTGCTGGTCAGTGTGGTCATATCTCAGGGTGTGCCAGCTCTCCCTCTCCACTCTGAGGGTCCCGCAGCGAGCACTGGACCATCGCCACTATGGCCAAGGACAAACACACCCGTTCTACCACGTCCCAAACACGGATTGATCAATACACCACAGGCTCTACCGGCCGGCTGCCTGCTCCTACCACAGGGTGCCCATTGGCCTCCCAATCCAGTGACCTTGAGGCCATACTCCAGATCATCCAGTCACCCCAGGCTGTGGTGGAAACAGAGATCAGAGAAATGCGCATGGATGTGACATTGTTGCGCCAAGATCTCCGAAACGCTACTGCACGTATCACTGAAATGGAGTCCCAAATTTCCATGGTGGAAGATGATGTCTCGACTCTTAAATCTCAGGTGTCCTCATACTCACCCGCACCACTGAACTCCACAAGTGGGCTGAAGAGGCCGAGAATAGCTCTCGGTGCAACAACTTGCACATGGTGGGTCTTCCGGCGGGGGTCGAGAGTGCTGACCCACAGAAGTCGGCAGACTTTGTGGAAAAATGGATCAGGTCCTGGATGCCCCGGACCACCTGTCACCCTGGTTTGCAGTGGAGAAAGCTGATCGGGCACTGATCCCCAGGCGTCCTCCAAAGGTCCCCTGTAGACCCATCATTGCAGGTATCTTAAATAATAGAGACAGAGACTCGGTCCTGGGGGAGGCCTGTAGGCTGAGATAGCACCAGAGTTCTTATATTTCCTCATTGCACCCGCAAGGTGCAGCAGCAACAGAAATCGCACACAGACGTTAAGCAAAAACTTAGAACCATTGGCCTTCAACATCGCCTGTTGTTTCCAGCCTGCTGCAGGTCATCCATGCTAACAAGTCAAATTTTTTTGATGACACCAAGGAGGGCTGGCAGTGGCTCACTGAAGACTGCCTACTCCGGGGATCGTCCAGCCCGCTATCAGAGCACTTAGCTGTGGACAAGCTGAGACATCTGACACAGCCGCCCAAGCAAAGGAGGAAACGCTACTGGTCTCAAAGGAGACGTAGAAGTGCCTGTTCCGAGTCCCTGCCTCGATTCACTCAGGCCAGACGTCTCCGCGCACCGCTTGGCATCGAGGCCGGCCTCGGGTGGGAACAGCGAAGATATGGCTGCGGTTCGGCATGAGTCATCCCAGTCACCAACTACAATGTACCCCCACAGAGGACTCGGATCTTTCCTGCAACGTGGTCCTCTGACCTCAGGGGCCTCAAACTCTGCCATTTAGTAAACATCCTGTCACCACAGTGGTCATCTTTATCCCTGGAACTATCCAGACTGAACTATATGGACTGTAGTGGGCCCTCTTCTATGAGCAGTGCTCCGCAGCTAGTGGCGGCATAAGAAGTTTCTCAATAAAGTTTGCTTGTTCTAAAGGGGTGATCCCCCCTAATCTGATGTTTCTCTAATGAAGTATAATTTACCAGTTTTAACCTCCTTTAGTTACAGGGTGACAAATGCTTCAGGGTAGAAGTACGGGGAGGGTTGGGAGTTGGGAGGTGTGGGAGTTGGGAAGTGGTGAGTTGTATACTTGTTGTTGTTTATTTTGTATATATGATGCACTTTATCCATGTTTTGCCTTTTCTTTCTTTAAATTTTGACACAAACTTCAGCATATCCCTGAGGCGCAACTTAAGACCTCTGCGGTCGCGCAGCACAGAGACACAGAGCTCTACTGAAGTTGGGTCCCTGGGGGGACCCCTCCCCATGATATCCAACAGGCACATCGACCACCAATCCGAGTGGTATTTAACATAATGTCATGGAATGTTAATGGTCTTTTAGATCGCATGAAACGCGCCACGGTCCTTGCATTTGCCCACCGTCACCTCCCTGATCTACTACTTCTCCAGGAAACCCACCTCATGGGGACTAGTTGCCCCTTCCTCGCCAGCAAAGGGTTCAATAGAATTTACCACATGGGGTGTGCCCGGCGTTCCCGAGGGGTGGCCATAGTCTTGAGACGCTCAAACGAATGACAGTCACAAGTGAGTTCCGTGACCAGCAGCATCACGTTGTCGCTCTGACAAGGACCCTGGAAGGACATCTGGTGCACCTTGTTAACGACTATGTACCATCCGAAACTCTTCCTAATTGCCTAAAAGATCAGTCAGAAGTCCTTCTGAATCTCGCCCAGGGCATCACAATTTTGGGGAGTGACTTTAATGTGATCCCATACCCTGATCTAGATGTCTTGGGGGTTCCCCTCAAATGTGAGATGGTCTGAGGTGGGCCACCTCAAGGGATGGGTTGCTAAACTTGGGTTATGCAATGCCTGGAGGACCTGGCATCTGTGCTACCGACAATTCACCCATACCTCGGCCGCCCATCGTGCCCATTCTCGTATCGACTTTATTCCCTTACTGGCCAAGGACTGCAGGCTTTTATCCAGAATCGAAATTCTCCCCGTGAGATCTCAGTTCACTCCCCTCTTCTGGCCCGCGTGTGCTCCCCTGGGCTAGTCCAGCGACCAATGTGGCATCTCAATGGCTTGTATCTTCAAGATCACCACGCTATGGGCTTCAAGTAAAGCAACCATACGAGGATGCGCCAGGCGACGTATCCGGCCCATGAATGAGAGAGACCCGAACATATTGCCCAGCTAGTGGCGTGGGCCCTCTGACTGGAGAGGGATCTCACTTCCGACTCTCAAGAGGTGATTACCCTACAGTTAAGCCTAGTCCATGAGGAGATATGCCAGTGCTCAATGGAGGCTGCCAAACAACTATGGCGGGCCACCACGGCTCGGGTTTAGGGGTGAAGGGAAAAAATGGCAAATTGTTGGATTAGTTAGCCTCACACCATCACCCCTCGAGAATTAGACCGGAGATAATTTATGATGGTGACATGGAGAGGTTCTCTCTTCCTGAGATTGCCTAGGCCTTCGCCCAATACTAGGAAAGATTGTACACTCCCCCAGTGCAACACAGTTCACATTCCCACTGTCACTTTTTGAACCTCTCATGGATGTGGAGACTGGGAAGGCGATTTCCAGATTAGCTGCCGGTAAGACGCCAGGGCCTGATTGTTTTCCACCGAAATACTATACTTGATTCCGTGAAATCCTCGCATCCCACTTGCTTGCACTCTGTGGCGAGGTTTTGCCAGGTGGGCAACTTCCCCCTTGAGATGAATCAAGCCACAATCATAATTATCTCTAAAATGCAGCCACCCTTGACTTCTTGCAAAGAGTACAGTCCAATATCACTCCTTAATGCAGAAGTTAAAATCTTCCGACTATATTGGGCAACAGACTTAAAATGGTCCTCACCAAATTGAGGGCTTTATACCCTCATGCAGCATGAAACACTGCCTTCGTAGACTTCAAGTGGTCCTGATTATTGGCTACCAGGGGACCCGGCATTGCTTTTGACTGATTTTGAAAAGGCATTTGACACAGTGGATTGGGAGTATCTTCAATCAGTGCTCACGAGAGCAGGTCTCGGACCCAGGTTCCGTGCCATAGTAGGGGTGCTGTACTCCACAACGATGGTCCGTGTGCTGTTTAAGGGGTCCTGACAGCAGCCTTTTCAATACGGCGAAAAACTAGACAGGGCTGTCCCCTATGACCATTCCGTTCTGCGTTGTTAATTGAGCCATCGGCCCAACTTATCCAAACTGACACACAACTTAGGGGGGGGGGGAATGGTAAACAACCGAAGAGTATCATGCAGCATTGAATGCAGATGACGTTCTCCTATACTTAGCAGACCACGGACACAGCAGTCCCCGCTGCCTCCGCCTGCTCCACAGGTTTGGAGTTGAATCGGGCCTCATGGTGAACCTGGATAAATCAGTTCTGATTCCCCTCAGCCCATCACGAGATTGCTTTGACTGGCAAACTAATATTTCCATTCGTAGGCTAAGCTTCAAGTACCTAGGTACATGAGCTGCATTGCACCCGGAGCTTGCGTGGTCTCTTAATCTCCAGCCATTAGTTAAGAAGGCCAAGACCGACCTCGCCCGATGGCTATCCCTCCCCTTAAACATAATGGGGCATATAGCCCTGTTCAAGATGATGCTTCTCCCTCACTTTTTGTATGTTTTTCAAAACTTACCACTTCATCTGCCCCAATCATGGTTCAATGCTCTAGATAGCCTGGCGAGGACATTTCTGTGGCATTGGTCACGTCCTTGTATCATATTCAGATATTGCTTAAGGGATCCCTATGACTAGAGGACTGGGAATGTCCAACCTCTGCCTGTACTATTTAGTATCCCATCTTTTGGTGAACAACGAGTTGTTCAGTGGAGGTTGGGATAATCCGGCCTTTATGCTTGAATTATCCATATTGAGTTTCCCGCATCTACAGGCCACTCTCTATGGGTCTCCAATATCTGAATCCACTCCACCGGTAACCTGGCCTGGAGAGCAGCATTCCGAAACACAAGATGGGGCAACTGGCACAATCAGCAAACCCTCCATAGGTATGGTACCTGGCTGCTAATGGGGGGGGTGACAGCTCTCCAGTGGTTTGGCGCCAGGGGCCGAATAGGTATAACCCGGCTAGGAGACATATGGTTGGGACACCGATTCGTACCTTTCAAGACCTCCCTAGCACTTGTGCCCTTGCACACTCCCAATTCTAAAAATATTTACAGTTGACACATGCTCTCCATGCCCAGATTTTACTCTCAGAACCATTATCTGAATGTAACCCCTTAGATCCAAAACTTGTTATGGAGAACCTGGGACGAGGGGTTATCTCCCAAATATATCTATCGCACACTGGTTATCAACACGCCTGAAAATCTGGAGCATATGCGGCTCCGGTTGGAGGGATGGATTGGCCCCCTAGAGGAAGACGATTGGCGTGACGCTCTGATGTCCCCACGCAAGCTTGCCATCTCCTCCAGATTGCGGCTAGTACAGCCGTACTACCTACACACTGCCTACCTCACTCTCCTCCAAAAGCATAAGGCTGGCCTTCGTTCTTACCTCTCCTGTCCTAAATGCGGACACGAGTCAGCAGATTTCTATCACATGGTGTGGGTATGCCCGGTAATTACTCTTTATTGGGCTGAGGTAGCATAGAAACTGACTCAGGTCTTGGGCTGGGAAGTACCTCTCTCCCTCATGCTGATACTACTCGTGGTGATGGAGGGCTCGGGGTACGAGTGCCGAAAGATTATTCCTAGGTACAGTGCTCCTGGAAGCCCAGAGAAACATCACCGCATGCTGGATGTCACCCTCCCCTGCATCACTATCTGAGTGGTGTATGAAGCTGGGGGATGTCTAAGGAAGCATGACCGAGTTTGGGGCAAACGGTTGGATCAATTGGACTAAGGTGGTTGTGATAAGGAGGGGATCTCATGAGTTGATCGCTGTCATACTGAGAATATACTGTCTGAAAGCTAAAGATTGTTGGATTTGCATATTCAAATAACTAGTGAAGTGCCTATGTGTCATTGGTTAAATGCTTACTTCTTTCGCATGTACAATACCAAAACTCAATAAAAATGGATATTCTAAAAAAAAAAACACTTGCATATCAAAAACACCATAATTGGTTTCAAGGCCCCCTTCCACACATTATTGAAAAGATTAGATTAGGTCCCCTAAGTAATGATGGACCTACATGGCCAGAATTGGCTACAGGTACACCATTTCCTAAGATACAAAATTTACCAGCAGCAGACTGCGCTCACTATATAATAATTTGGTGAGGCTATACAGGCGCTTAATACACTTCATGATGCAGACTCCAAATATCTCCCCAGCGAGGGCTGCTTTTCAGTGAGCTACACCCAGTATAAACCTGGCAACTGTTCATTCAATAATCGGTTAGGTTCCCACCAAACGCATTTGAATTCTGTTTTGGATAGCACAAGAAACAAATCAGCTGGAAGCAGTGTGTTTCCCCATATGGGACTCCAAGATAAATATAGAATTCTCAAAATGTGCTTGCCATTTGGAACGGTTCCCTCCATAGATGACTGTGCCACTTGGGACACAGATTTGCTGCAAATTATACTACCACGCATGATCCACAGACATTTGCTAATCTTCCGGAAGTGTTAAAACAAATACAAAATGAACAAGGGGCAGCCCCTGCCCTGGATTTGGGGATAAAATTAATGGGCCACTTAGCCGCAGCCTCCTCAATTATACTAAGTAATATTAAAGGGAAAGCAGCAGCATTGACAGTACGCCAGTGGCTCTTAGATGTTCTTCAAATAGACCAGATGAACGAGCTGCCAAAGATTATTGCTGAGACTTATACTAGCATAGGTCGGGATAGTCGAGGGGCAGACCAAGTAAGCCACAACGTCAAGGTAATTCGGGTAAGGATAATACTAAGCAAGTACAGGAGGGTTCTAAAACACTGGGATAAACAAAAAAATAAAACAGTTAAAATAAAACACAACAAAGAGGAGAATATCCGCATTTGAAGACCTTGAAGAAACGATACAATATTAGAAACCGTGACAATTTTGAAGCCTCCTGACAGGTATCAGTATACTGATATTAGCCCTTCTAGTACCTTTCAGGACTCATCTGACAAACAGGCAGAGAGAGATGGACAGTCAGAGCACCAAAATTAATATATGAAACTGAAAAATAACTTGCAACGCTCCTCAGACTTCATGATAAAAAAGGAAGAAAAACTTCTACAACACAAACCTCAATTTAAGAAGAAGAAGGTTGCAGCACTTTCGGCTAAGTATGCCACACATATAGTTAGAAAATTACAGAAGAACAGGACTTGGGCAGTGACTCTGCAAGGCAGTGTGGCAGAGGTCATGATAGTTCGCCAGAATTTTCAAGATCTTCTGGAGGTGACAGGAACTAACGACTATTTAGAAGTTGAAACCCCAGATAGGCATGTCACCCCATCCAACAGGCTTATAAATTAAAAATAAAAATTGAGGGGGACATTAAGCACACAATAAAAATAATCTGCTGGGAAAGATTGATGCTAAGCTATTACGTTCTACAGGCAGAAAAAAATTAGCTGCCAGAGTTTGTCTGTAAGCTCCCACAAGAGGAAGATGTCATTTTGCCTTCTTTCTCAGTCCTTGTTCCTGATCTAGTAACAGAAGCCTAAGCCACAGATTGGGCTGTGGCACAGGCTTCAGTGCAGCACCGCAACCATGTGGAATGTGTAGGGGCTCTCCCTCCGTATCCAATAAAACATGAGGCCAAAGCCCCAGTGAGAGAAATTCTCTCACAACTTGAGTACAAGGGAGTAATTGAACCCTGTGTACCTCCTATGAATAACCTTTTGTTCTGCGTTGCTAAGGCGGACCATTCATATACAACGGATCATCCACCTTTTGAATAAGGTTTTTGGTGGTTATGTCATCTGCCGAAGTGGAGGGGGAGGGTCAAGCCTTCATTCCATCTCCACTGCTGTGTTTGATGACCCCATACGGGATTCTGATGAGTTTTAATTGGCATCTTTTTCGCAAATTGACTCTAATTCGGCCTTATGCTTTGACCTGGTCTGCTTATCCACATGAACGTTTTATCTCTTTAATGTATAATGTATATATTTTATATTACGCTTGCTTTTAAATTAGTTATGTTATATTTTTTATTAATTTTAGGTCCTAGACCTTACGTTCCTGTACCGAAAGTGGAGGGTTTTGTCGGTTCTCCTTAGTGCCTTGGTTTGATACCCTTACTTTAGCATTAGGCCAGTAGCCTGTGCTGTTTACACGTAGACACGTTTTTATTAATTTCTTATTGTTTTAGCAAAACCAGCCTTGAGCTCGTTGTTTATATATTATAATCAGCTGCTTCATTCTGAGAAGACATAGTTGTTCTCCCTACACATTTTATCAACCCTTTGTACACATTTCACTCTGTGCCCTGTTCAAGGCTGTCATGTTCGGCACATGATACTCTAACTCGCATTGCCACTTCAGTATCAGGAGTCAGTCCCCAATTCCTAGGCACACTGCAGGATTTATTATATAAACACAACATAGGCCTAAAGGGGACAGGGGGCAGAGGGTATTCCAGTCATGGCCGTCCTCAGGCACACTTCATTCCCTTGACAACTTCGCTAATCCTTGGGCTGACTCTTCAGCTACCCAGGAAGATTGTCATCTAGACAACAGGCAGACCCATGCCTGCCTCTTCAGTTACGGGGTCGGGGGGTCTCTCCCTTAGACTGGGATAGGCAGAAAGGTTACCACTGCTATGCGCTCAGATTTTAGACCTAGGGTGTAGGTAGGAATCTTTCGTCTTTTGGGTTTGTACAAAGATGGTGGGGCTGTTTATCTCTTCGCACTAATTGTAATGATGATTACTGTCTTATGATTCATCTGCCTAACTGTCTCAGCTCATGCTTTTTATAGTAGGATGCAATTACTCAATAAATGTGTTGAAATCCGTTTCGCATCTCGTATTTTGCCTTGGCATGCATGATCCTCTGAGCAACTGAGCGAAAGGAGTATGATCTATTCACCATGACTTCCCTGGAGAGTCAGAGTGTCAGGTTTACGTTGCCACAAATGACCTTCTCCTTCCTAGGTTTGGGTGAGGCACTGTGGTCTAACCAGGAGTTAGGCCAACAGCTTCCAGATGGTGTGGGACCTACTCTGTCACCAAAACTCTGTGGTGCTGCCGCCCTAAAACAAGCAGACTTCTTGCCAAAACAGAAACCGCACGACAGTTGTGTCAAAGAACACTGATCACATGGTGGCCTGTCATGCCTATTATTTCCCGTTTTAACTGACTGAATGTGAACCAATTATTTAATCTAAAAAACAACAGGCTGGGAGGACTTACTCAGCTTTAATTTAAGGAAATGGTTTATGATGATATTTCCATTTCCCCTTCACAAGAAGAAGTCCAGAACTCCTGTCATTTCCCCAATTCATGAAAATGAAGGGTTTTATGTAAATTGTAACTTGTCTTCAACAATGGTCATTTTGCCACTGCTACCCTGTGCCCTTACTGATTTCTGGTGGTTCCATTACGCTTAAACCCCATCGGCTAGCACCCATTGATTACGCAAGCTTGTTCATTCTTTATTATCCCTCGCCGACTCTGACTCTTTTGAATGTTAGTCATTACTACTCTATAATCATTAGCAATTAATAAGTACTCCCTTACTAAATTACTGGGGATGGGAAATTCCCTAGACTGTCTATGCACAGTATGGATAGTATTAATCAGCGTTCCTTAAAAGTAATAGGGAACACCTCAAGGGAGCACTCAAAGGAGTACTGCACTGAAAGATCGGTCTCCTGGGTTTCTCTTCATTGATGTGCCCCATGCATATACGGGAACATCAAGTAACTCATGCCAATGAGTTATAATGGCGGAAGTCACAAAGAAGACCAGTCTAACCTACTTGTGTCCCTTTTCTCTTCCTTTTGCTGGTTCTGCATCTCTCTCCTTGCCTCAACAATGATCTGTGGCAAGCCACCTTATACAGCAAAAATCCCCCCCCCATCTTATTTACCAAGCCACACCCCTGCATGTCAGTAGTTTCTAATAAGAAGGCCCATCATGTGACTTTCTGTCACTTTCTTTTTCCTGTTTTCCACTATACACGGACAGTAGGTTGTCCATGACACTGCATTGCCGTAGTATTTCTCATTGGGTTCATGCCCTTTCAGTATCTATTTTTGTGCCTATTTTTGCTCCACCATAATTTTTTCATGTAGCTGGTTTCTTCAAAATATAGGTCCTCCTTATGACTTTGGCGGTCTTTTACCAAGACCGCCAAAACCACGGGTGCCAGAAAGACCACCAGTGCTGGCGGTCTTCCGCCCGCTATAATACAGGTACAGCCAGATTTCCGCCACACTGTGGGCAGAAATCCTGCAGTAGTCGTGCTGGCGGGCGGTGGTGCTCTGGTGGTTCCACAACCTGCCCCGCCAGAAGGACTCCACCAGCCGTATTATGACCAATAATACTGCCTGGCGGTGTCCTGCTGACGATATGCTGCCAGCGGTGGAAGCGTCCCTTCCTGTTCCCTGTCGGACGACTTTCTCCCTGGAACAGGTAAGTTGATCATCCGACAGGGGCGGGGTGGAAGGTTGGGGGTGTAGTGTGTGAGTGTGTGGTGACTGCGTGTGTGTTTGAATGTGTGTATGCGTGTATGTATGCAACTGTGAGTGTTGTGGTGTATGCGTGGTTGTATGCGTGTGAGTGAATGCGTTTATGAATCTTGAAGTGAGTGCGTGTCTGCATGTAAGTGTGTACGCGTGTGAGTATGCATGTTTGGATGTCTGTGAGTATGCGTGCCTGAATGCATGTTAGTATATGTAGGTGAATGTGTGTATGGGTGCGTGTGAGTGGATGCATGTTTGTAAGTGTAGGTGAATGGGTGTATGCGTGATGCGTGTGGGTATCTGTGCATGTATACAGGGAGGGGGTACTGTAACTGTAGGGGGGTGAGGGTTGGGGGAGAGGGATGCAGTGATTGTAGAGGGGGTGGGGGTGCTGTGACTGAAGGGTGAGGAGGATGGGGGGGTCTAGTGCTTGCTGGGGGGGAAGTGGGGGAGCCATCTACAGGTGACAGGGAATTAATTCCCTGTCACTGGTAGCCTTTTCATCATGGTTTTCATGGCAGTTCTACTGCCTCGGAAACAGTGGTGGGAAGCTGGCTCCTAATACCGCTGGCGGTCTTCTGTGGACCGCTGTGTGTGAGATGATCATCTCCGGCCCGGCGGTTCAGACCACCATGGTGGTATGAGTGGAGATGTGGCAGGTTGGGCTCTGCCAACCCGCCACACTCATAATGTGCGGTCTTCACTTCCAGCCTGTTGGTGGTGGGACCGCACAGTTCAAAATGACCCCCATAGTTCTTTGAAGCACCCTGCTGCTACTACTTGCGTGACCCCTGGAAGCACTTTTTCTCTCTTGGATTCTGAGTTTCAAGTCTTCATCCATCCCTGTAGGGAAAGGAACAGACCTTTGGGTCACATGGCAGATCCATTCAAGAAACCACTATTGCAGGATTTATTTTGCCACCCACCCCAACCACCCCAGAAGGTTGGTCCCAAAAAAAGAGTCAGTGCATTTTTGACTGATTCATAGGGCACTTCATTTAGTAATGCAACAGATCACAACTTGGGATCAGTACAATATGCTTCCTTTTTAGATCAGGCACTTAACAGGCCACAAAACGTAGGATGGAGGCTTTGTTAGCAAAGGCCGACATTGACTCTGCTTTTAGACTGTTACCTGTTCGCCCTGAGAACTGTCGTCTTTTGGGTTTTTCAATTTGTGGGTGCTTTTATGGCAGATACCTGCCGATGGGATGCACCATTTTTTCCTCATATTTGAGAAGACAAGCTCTTGCCTCGAATGGAACTTTCGCCAAGGATCTGATTCACAGAGGTTAATATATTACCTAGTGTAAGTTACATTTTTTCTTCCTTTGGACTGCTACAAGGTTCTTGAGATTTTTGTGTCTTTAGCAAGGGACCTAGGTTTTCCCTCGGTTGTCACGTTTATCACTTTCCTTTGTCATTGAGATTGATGGGGTAGTGGGGAGGCTTCCAGAGGTATGCATCCTGGCATTTATTCTTCCTATTGATGACTGTTTGTGCCACAAAAAAGAAGTCACTTTACATCAATTGCAGGTTCTGATTAGACAGCTGAATTTCACTTCTAGTATAACCCCCTGGATCACCCCTTTTCCACCTTGATAGCTAGAGAAACGGTGAGCTTGAAAAGCAGCAAAACCAACACATGGTTCACTACAGAAGTAAAAACATTAGCCATTGATGTGACAATCCTTCAATGGCTCAGTCGGATGGCCAGCCCTTACAATGTCTGCTGAAGTTAGGAACAGGAGTGTGACTTTCTTGTGAGACAACATGACGGTGGTTGAGGCCATCAATAGGATGAGTGCTTTTTGCAAGTTTATGCTGAGGTTATTTAAGAGACAGCTTCTCTGTTTGCATGGAAATACATGTTTTCAGACAAAAGACATGGCAGACATGTTCAGTAATGCAAATGATGCCTTATCTTCAGAAGGACTTCAGAAGATTCCATCCCCAGATAGAGAAGATGATGATGAAGTTCCTTATCAATTTATGGAAACTTGGTGCCTTGCTCTAAAGGATTGGGTGCCCACATATATGGCAAAAGAAACAAGTGCAGCATCTAGGGGAGGGTGTTTCACTCACTAAAGGGAATTCTTAGTTTTAGAATCTGTTATTCTTTTTCCATCACACTTTCTAGTTAAGAGAGCTCTTGTGGGTTGGGTGCTTTTATCTCTGCAGAAAGCATTTTCAAGGCACCCCTTAAATACTGATAAATTACACTGAGTCCTAGCCTAGTGGGAGACTGATTGTTCTCAGTATGGAGAGAAATGTTGTTGCTTTGGTTTTGGCATTCAGTGGGGCTTTCTGTGTCAGCGAGCTTGTGAACATGAAGTAAAGTTGAAAATACAGAACACCATTCTTTGGGCTACCTGTGTGGGTATCACACTGGGGTATTTCAAGACAGATCAAAGTGTAAGGGGTTCTGTTATTTCACTATGACAGGGTTTTCAGGTTACCTGCCCTGAGCTCAGGTGCTAATGGGGTGTTCTCCAACTTAAGCAATACATTGCTGTACTAGTACATGAGAATGGGGTCACGCGTTCAAGATTTTACTTCCTGAGGGTCTTCTCAGTGACCATGGCACCAGCAGGGATAGATCCTTTTGGGTATCCACCACACTCGTTCAGGATTGATGTGGCAACTATAGTGTCAGAGGCAGTATAGTGTTACAACTGTTCTGTACATCTTGATTTGTTGTAAATCTTATATTTTTTCTCCTCCTTTCTCTTAGTAAGCTATTAGATCCAAGTGTATGTAATTAGTTGGTCATTCCATTATTCAATATGCAGCCGCTTGTGTATGACTAACCAGGAAGCTAAAGCTGGAGGCACTATGAACAGTACACCTCATGTGGAGGGGCATTGTTGGCCAGTGCATGGCTCATCTACATGACACGGTAGAACAGTTGAGAGCTATGGGGGGGGTGGCTGCAGCCGTCTGACTTCGTATTCATCAACCTGGGAGGACTATTATGACAAAAACACAGTCATGTAGAGTTATTTTAGGTGAATTTCCATGGCTGAGTAGATTGTATCCTTTAGTCTGATCACACATGATCCCAAGGAACAAATTGGATTGAAAATGTCTTTGTGTGGTATGTAAATGCTGTCTTAGCAAAGTTGTGCACTGGTAAAGGTCTTGTTAGAGACATGCCATATAAAATGCTGAAGGTTCCTGAAATGTTTCACAGCAGTGGCATGCATTCATCTGAGTAGGGAACAGAGTTCGTTCCTGTTTGGTCACCATTGTGGCAGAGAGGATTGATTTTTCAGCTGTATTAGCATCACAAGTTGCCAAAACTAGGTTGGGTTGGAAACACATGTAGTGTCTCTGCACATTGTTATTCTGAGGGTGTGGTCTTGGTTGAGAGGTACACTGCGTGTCATTGTAGAGGACTGGGTTTCAGATCCTCAGATCCAGCTCTCTTTGTTTAGGTAAGACATCCCAATCGGGAATTTGTGGGGATGCAGGACCAGGCCTGGTACATGTCTTTTGGTGTTGTCCTGGCTTACCCTCTCAAGGGCTTATGTGATATCACTAATGTGAATTTTGAATGGATTGAGAATGTGGACATTGGCTATAGTGCTGTGATTTCTTGTAAATATACTGATTGTTAAAAATTATGTTTCTGTTTGGCAAAGGTATGCACCCCGTCCAAACAGAAACCACAATCCTAGTCAGGGTAAATCAGATGCACACCTTAAATTAACCTGTGCTTACCCTCTGGCAGCTTTGCACTGAGAAGTCAGGCTTAATTTAAGATGCAGTGTGTAAAGTATTTGTGCAACACTTCAAACAGTAACACAGTAAAAGCATCACAAAAAGACTCTACATCAAGTTAGAAAAAAAGATTACATTTTTATAACTAAAACAAGACTAAAATGACAGAAATCCAGAAATCCAATAAGTAGACATTAAGATATGAACTTTTAAAGAATACATGTGAAAATAGCACTTAGAAGTGGTGCATCAGCGAATTGACTGCCCCTCCTGACGTCATAAACAGGGCCATATCTACTCATGCCCGTATAACAAAGTGTGTGTTTGTGAAGACCGCCAAATTATGACGGTGGCTGTGTTCTCAACAGAGCACAGCCAAACTACCACCAGTACCACCAGTACCGCCAGTGCGATCAGGCCGCCCCGGGCGGTGGTAGGCACCTCCTGACATCATAAACAGGGCCATATCTACTCATGGCAGTATAACAAAGTGTGTGTTTTAACTGTCAGTTAATGTAAAAATGGTACACTCAACTTCAGTACTGAAGTGTATTCGCTGTAGTGTTAGAAAAGACATAAAGGGGGTCATTATGAGTTTGGCGGTACCAGGACCGACATGTTGGTGACGGTGGTTGTATTGCTGACGACCTGGCAGTGAAGACTGCCAAATTATGACGATGGCTGTGTTCTCAACAGAGCACAGCCAAACTACCACCAGTACCGCCAGTGCGATCAGGCCGCCCCGAACGGTGGTAGGCACCTTCAGACCGAAGGGGACCATGTTTCTGCCAGACACATTACGAGGCTGTACACCGCTGAGGTTTCTTCCACAGTTGCACCACCACCAAAACCCTGGCAGAAACCAATGCTATAAAAGAAAAGACTCACCTTCAGAAATACATACCTGCCAGAGCCGCCATGGAACCAGAACTGGAAGTCTTCCTACTGCTGCTGCTTCAACAACGACTCCAGAACCAGCGACGGCAACGAAGACAACAACCGTAAGCACACACACCCACCGGACACTGGAGGGAAAGGCATCAGTACCCACGCACATACCACATACACAGCCTGGACGGCTTGTGACGACCACACACACACGTCACCACACACCTGTATGAACACACACACACACCTACATACACACACGCACACCCATACTAAATACACGCACACCCGTACCACATTCACTAAGGCCAACACACAAGTACCATACAGACACCAACCCACACATCCATGGTACGGGCACTGCCCAACAGAAACATTCACAACACTACTAAGTGACACTACAGCATCACAACTGAACTACACAAATGCTAGGTCAAGCAATCTCACTGCACACCTTCACATGACAACACATACAACAACACATAACAACACCACACAACCAATCAACACAATCACAGTATCATACAACGAAGCATATGTCACACCACGCACACACCACAACCACACAAGGGCACATAATCCAACCATAACGCATCTATCCCCAAACAATACATAAATCACATACATATATGCAGGTGACAGAGCCACACACAACATGCAAGCCAGACACAACAGCTAGCACAACCCTCACACACACATATCACACACACACACAAACACAAACACACACAAACCAAAGCCCACAAACACCAAACAGCCATGTAGAAAGAAAGGCACGACAAGTATGTTACCATCGAACCCAACACCAGGTTGGTCTAGATGTATTCAAAACCACAAATATCATAAATAATTGTGAACTATGTACAAATATGTGGCCACTGGCCAGTCCAAAGTTCAAAGTGCCAAATGCACTAATGCACTTCACTGTGCCCCTACTTGACTCCTGACTGCGAAATGACCTCCACAGGGTAGGGGCATCAAGGGGGCATGCAGGCAACTCAGAGATGGGGGGGTGAAGGAGGGTTGGGCTTGGGATGGGGGTCCATGGGCTTGGTTCTGGGCTTTAGAGGGTGGTCATTGGGCTTGGGCATGGGCTTCAGAGAGGGGTCCTAGGCCCTGGGCATTGGAGGGGCAGATTTCTTGGCAGGGGAAGGGGCATGGGCACTACCAGGGGGCAGCGGAGGACTTGGAGGTGTAAGGTCTGTACTTGGGGAGGGACACAGAGCATGTGGGGGTTTCACCGGGTGGTAGGTAGGGAACAGGGAAAACTCAGTAAGGAAATGTTTCGGAGACACACTGGACGGGTCATGGCAAATGGGTTTGGGAGTGGAGGGAGAGGGAGTGGTTGTGAGATGTGTCTCAGTGGATGCCTTGGGTGCAGGTGCATGCGTGGAATGCTTGTGGGTGCTGGGTGTCTGTTGGGTGCCTACCCTGAGGTGGATGGGCGTTGGAGGGCAGCACAGGGTGAGTACTGACTGTATCCTGGAACCTCGCTGGCCTTAAATGGAATTGGGTGCCTCACAGCAGGAAATTTGACATTGTTGTTTATGCTACATGTTCATCGTCAATTGGCAATGGGTATTTGGCAACCTGGCAGAGTATCTTTAGTAGATGTGTTGCCTTACTGTACTGTCAGTGGATGTACATCTCACATTTCCCTTCCTCACCATATCTGTAATGTGGATATGCACTGAGGACATAGGCACATGTTTGACTCCATCCTGGCCATGCAATGGTTGTGTTTGGATCACCCTAAGCATTGTGTACGACCAGCTCCATCCATCTGCATTAGTGGCTCTGAGATGTCAGGCTACTCCCATTTGTGTTGTCCACCTGTAAAGGCTACTATGTGTCTCTCCTATTATCACAGGGACTATATATATCATGTACTGTATCTGGTATTGACAGATTGTGGGGCTGCTAATACAGTTCCACCACAGAAATGGCCCTTATGGGACAGGAGTATAGGCCTGATAACTGACTAGGCAGCATATATGAGTGATCAGCTCACTGTAGGTATGTGTAGGTAGCTAAACTTGGATACTGCAATATGTAGAATATAAGTGGCCTGATTGCACAGATCATGCATTCCTAGGAGCTATACTTGGGGGGATGTGGCCCTCAAACCGATGGGACTGGTAGGTGCCCTGGGTGGTAAGTGCCCTGGGTGATCCCTAATTCGTCACCATGGTGTGTACATGGCATGCATGACAAAGCCCTAGCAATTCCTGTGCGGCAATGCTTAGTAACTGCCTAAATCATGTCAAAATGGAAATGTGGGGGCCCATCTGATGGACTATTACAGCTTGACTTGGGCAATACGTAGTGGGAGATAACGAGTGGTTTGGGTTTGCATGACACATGGCGTGTTGATGTGATTCACAATTTGGATTCAGTCTCCACAGGCTGCCTTATGTGGTAGTGGGATGTGTAAATGGTGTACAGCCAGTGGTGTTTGTCCATGTGTGCCTAATGAATGCTAAACTTAGCCCTCTGAGATATGTGTTGTCTGGCCTCTGTGAAAGGTTTTGCCATATGTGGTGTGTGTGAGGCTGGACTTGTAATGGTACGTAGTCCAACTGGTGTACCTGCATGTGTGGTGGCAATGTTCCAGTGGTACTACTGTAGTAAAACTGCACTCAGTGGATGTGTATGGGTGTCATATGTGATGCATTGCCCATTGCACTTAGCAGTGTCCTGAGTAGTGTAATATGTGTTGGGTGTCAGCTGCACTGGCTCTGTGATAGGGTCTGACTGATCACATGACTTTACCACAGATTCACATGGTACACATCAGGTGTGAACTGTTTGGGTGTCTGCCTTGTATTGGCTAACTTATGGCATGACTGTACTGAGTGGCCAGCCATGTAATATGACAGGTAGGTGCAGTGTGGTCTGTGAGTGGAGCTGTCTTCACTGTGACTGACATGTCACAGAGGACATGGACTTTCAGGTGTTGTTACTGTGGAAGCCTGATGTGTTGTGTTAAGTCAGCTGCACATCCTATGGAGTTCTAAGATGTGTATCCAAACATACTATTGATAGTGCATCCAGGCCATGCTGTGCCAGCTAAAAGGGCTTTGCGTGGCATCATTGGGTTGACTCTATTAGTGCTGTCCTACGTAGGTATTGATGTAGGGGTGAGGGATGGCATACAGGTGTGGGTAGAAGTGACATGTAATGACATGATATAGATGAAGTGTAATGGCAATTGCCATTGCCTAGCTATGATATGTATTGCCACAAATGCACGTTTTGCTGTGTCTATGGGAGGTATATGTTGACCCTTTTCCTCCCTATCTGTCTCTTTCACCCTCAGTCCCCCCCTCTCTCTCTTTGTATGCATCAGCATCATCTGGTAAAGGAGAAGGGGCACAGATGAGTGGGGAAGCAGCAGCCCATGGGACCCAGGAGGCTGGCACCAGTGAGAGCGAGGGACCCAGTGGGAAGGAGGGCGAGGGGAGTGCCACAGGGGAGACTGGATCTACCACCTCTTTTTCTGAATCCTCCTCCGATGGACACTCCCTGGCAGAGGCAGACCCATCTGGGACCACCCAAGCACGATCTTTGTCCGCCACCTCCCTTACTATTACTACTCTCCCAGTTGCTCCCCACCCAGTTGCCTGTGCCCGCTCACCCATTAGGGTGGGCATCTCCTTCACCGCAGGCACCTTTGCCCCTGCCCCAGTCAGCCCTGCTGCCATCAGTGAGAAGGCCATTGACCTCCTGAGGTCCATCTCTGTGGGGCAGTCGACCATCGTGAATGCCATCGATGGACTGGCAGCTCAAGTCTAACAAAGCAATGCATTCCTGGAGGGCATTCACGGTGCCATGGCTGGCCGACAGAGATCCTTTCAGGCTGAGGTCTCCCCTCTGATGGCAGCCAGTGTCCCTTTGTCTTCTGTCCCCCCTCCAGCTACCTCTATCCAATCCCAAACCTCTCTCCCCATACCCATCCAAAGCACACGTACACACAAGCACAACAGACAAGGGTAGCTCAGACAAACACAAGCACCACAGACCGGCATGCACACAAGCAACACCCACCTGTAGACACAACAAAATCCCCTTCCTGCACTGACTCCCCACCACCCCCTCCTTCAGACACTATACCAGACACACCTGCAGCCACCACACCATAATTCACGGATCCAGCCACCAGTCCTATCTTACCAACAGTCAGCACAACATCAGACCCACAGACATCCACCCCAGTCACTACATCCACACCCACCACAACTACAGACACCCCCACATGAGGCACATGTACCATACCAGCCAAAAAGACAGTCACCCATCCACCATGGCATCTCCCTGCACCTCCTCCCCCCTCCTCCCAAGACACCTAAATTCCAAAATGCGGGCAAGTGGGGGGGTCAGGGTCCGACGGGCACACCTCCCTCATTTAGAGGACATCCCCAGCTGGGCCTCCACGGTCTTCTGGTCCCAGCGTCACAGGTCCTCCCACCGCTTGTGACAATGAGTGATCCACCAGGCATGAACCCCCAGGGTCCACACTTGCTTGGCGATGGCACCCCAGATCCCTTTTTTCTGATGGGCGTTTACCTGCATGGGTGACACAGACAGAAGGAGAAAGTCAAGTAGACTGGCACCATACAAACTGCAGTGGACTATAAGCATCAGACTCACCAAATGCCCACAAGTACCCATCGTCACGGTTTGCATGCCTTAACTCCATGCACCCTGCATGCATGTACTCCTAGACAGCCACACTTACCCCATTCACCCTCACACACACCCCTATCACATATGCCCATGGTATTGGGCTCACCTGCTCCTCTGGTGCCCCACACAGCTATCCATACAGGACCCCTTACGCCAGCTTCTCCAGCTCTTCTTGGGTAAAGGCTGGGGCCCTATCACCTCCAGGACGTGGCATGATGGCTCCCTGAGACAGTACACAGCAGCTCACATTGTGGAGGTCTTGCTTGCAAGAGTGTCAGGAGTCAAGTGAGCAAGGTTGCAGAAAATGGTGGCTATGGCCGGCGCGTACAGGACCATCATCACCAATGGTGATCGCCATTGTCCTCAGTCCCACATAGGCAGCAATGTAACCAATGAGAAGTTGCACGGAGGTTGTGACCACCTACCGCCATGATGACATACGCGGGTGGACAGGACAGGCTGCTGCCATTTTATGCACATATCTTGCCTTCCTGCACCAATGTAAGTGTGTCACACGTGTTTTATCCAGAATACGGAGCAGGTAAATGTGGTGCCATTGTGGTCAAGCTGCTACATGTGACATGCATGACACAGTGATGTCATATGATCGGTTGTCACATGATGTGCATGTCCAGATGCTCAGCGCCTCATCGGCGGTGTAAGCATATAGGTATATAGCTTGACTACATACATGCTCAGTGCAGGACAGCTCAGTGAACCAGATGAGGAACATTACTCAAGTGATGTGTGTCACAACCTATTGATCAGGGCCAGCAATGTGCAGCAAGGATGGTGCTCATGCTGCCCAGCATGCTCAATATAGTGTGTGTCAGCAGTGCGAGGCATGTCTACAGTGTTAGGGGTGTGGGATGAGGACATACTAAAATGACGAGTGGAGTGCTTCTAACATTGTACATTCTATCCTCTCTATCCTAGATGGCCTTTTAGGAGGAGATTGAGACATGCACCAGTGCACTGTCTGCTAGTTGACCTTGCAACCCTGGCGGAGAGGCATATCATCCAGGCCTATTGTCTGAATCATCACACCATCATGGACCTTTGTACCCAGTTGGCGCCTGAACTCTTGCCTGCCATATGTAATCCTTATCCCCCAGTCCAAGTCTTGTCAATGCTACCCTTTCTTGCCACAGGCTCCTTTCACAACACAGTGGGATTGACAGCAGGGATGTCACAGCCCATGTTCAGTCTTGTTTTGAAGGATGCACTTTGTGCTTTCTTGAAACACCTGGACAGCTACATCAGGTTCCCCCAACATGCGGATTTGACCTAAAAGAAGGCAAACTTCTATGAGATGAGACACATCCCTCATGTGATAGGGGCCATAGATGACACCCATATAGGTTTGGTCCCTCCCAGTGCCAATGAACAGGTGTATAGAATTAGGAAAAACTACCACTCCAACTATGTTCAGGTGGTGTGTGTGTGGCAGACCAGTACATATCCCAAGTGACAGCCAAGTTTCCAGGATCTGTGCATGACTCCTTCATTCTGAGAAACAGCAATGTCCCACACATGATGGCACGTCTACAGAGTGAGAGGGCTTGGCTCATTGGTATGTATGCATTTGGTTGTGTGTTTTTGTTTTGGTACTTGTCATCACAATCTTCTCTGTGTCTACGCCTATATTGTAACAGGTCCCACCTCCGTGCACAGAGATGATTCTGGCTATCCTAACCTTCCCTGGCTGTTGACACCAGTGAGATACCCTACCACGGAAGGGGAACTCCATTTCAAAGAGGCCCACAGCAGGACAAGGCATGTAATTAAAAGGACATTTGGACTACTGAAGGCAAGATTCAGGTGCCTGGACCTCCTCTACACTCCCCAAAAGGCATGCCAGATCATAGTTGCCTGTTGCATGCTCCACAATCTAGCCCTGATACTTCAGATACCATTAGTAGCTGATGGCTGATGATGAGGAGGCAGCTGGACCAGTGGCTGCTGATGTAGACATGGAAAGTGATGAGGAGGCAAATGAGGAAGGTGCAGTTGACTACATAACAGAGCTCATTACGCAGTACTTCAGGTAACATGAAGGTATGTTGTGTGTGTACTTGCAAGTGTTGTATTTCCACGTTGTTTGGTGTCAATGGCCCTCCTGATTAGAATCATCAGTGGTGGTGTAATGTCTTCCTATCCCTATTTGTGTGTTGTGGGAGGTGACAGATTACATGTAAGGTGCAGAGTTGCAGTGACTATTCTGTAACATGTGTACTCTATGCAGGTTGCAAGTATCACATATTCTATGGAAAGGCCTGTATTATGCTACGTGTCAAGCATTTTCCTGTTCTCATGTCATTCCAGCACGTACCTGTGTACTGTGAATCTTTGCCTCACCTACATATTGCATGAGGCATTCGTGTTAATTAGCCTTTGGTAACTGATTACAGAGTAGAGATTAGCCCAGCTGCAGTGTTATGTGATGTATTCTCTGAGACAGGTGAAGTAGAAGTTGCATCTGTTGTGCCCTATTTAGCTGGCAATCGACACTGGGCACGGCAACTATGAACTGCATATGTGCTTTGTGTGCCACCATGCCTACTATCCTGATGGAAGTCGCTGTCATGATATTTTTTCAGGTTGGATCAGTGGATAAGCTCTGGTGTTTGCCTGGACTAGTGATTCCCTTACATCTGCCCTGGGACATATCTGTTGCTCTGTGTCTCCTGCAGAGGATGCCTCCCTCTGCTGTCCATTACACTGCTTGTTGGTTTAGGGGGCCATGCCCCCATAACATAATGATGAACAAACTTTTGTAATAGTACAAATAACAGACACTGTGATCTACAGTGTTTATTGTGCATTAATTGTCACAGGGGGATGAGTGGGGTCATGGTGATTGAAATCAGAGTAGGTGTCACAGCTGTGAGTAGCACAGGTCCATTGTCCAAGGGCCATGGGAAAAGGTGGAGAAATTGAACAGTCAACAGGGTATCTCAGTGGCACACAAGGGAGAAAACATCAGTAGAGGATCACTTCCCTGCAGTGGGTTTTGTCTTGACATCTGCTGCAGCCGGATGTCAGGATGCACGTCCAAGTTTGCGGGTCATTCTTTAGCTAAAGTGGTAGGGGTGCCTGTGGGTCCCCTGGCAAGGCCTCCATTCCACTAGCTGCTGCAGATGTTGAAGGCTCAAATGTGATGTGGCTAGTGGAAGTGGCCTGCTGGTGGGTGAAGGAAGGACACAGGGTGGTGTTTATGTCCTTGAGCACCCCTGCAATGAAAGCCATGGTGGCATTGTGTGCCTGCCACTGCTGCATGACCCCCTGGTGGTATTCGATCTAAGCCTTTGGTTTTTCCCCGACATGTTGATGATCTGGACCATCCTGACCTGGGATTGATGGTATGCTCCCACTACTTGGGAGATGGCTTCCTGGTCAGGTGACTGCCTTGGGTGCCCTGTCCTCTGGCTCACAGGTTCCCTCCCATGCCCTTGCCCCCATGTACCTGTGCCCTTGGCACAGTGCACCCACTCCTATTGTCAGCAGGTCCTTCATTGTCTTGGGTGTGAGGGGTCGACTCGGGTCCCTGTAATGTGGGGTATACTATTAATTGGACAGTCCTTGGGACACAGGATTGGGGACGAAGGGTTGGCTGTAATGTTGGTGCCACAGGGTGGGGGGTTGATGTGGGCAGGGTGAGGCAGGGAGTGGTAGACTGACCAGGGGTCCCAGATGGGCCAGATAGATCATCACTGTCCAGACATCCAGCGGCGTTGTCCTCACTGGGGCATTCATCCTGAGTAGGGCTGGCAGTCTCTGGTATCCTCTCCATGGTGGCACTGGCAGGATATACCTGTGTATGGAGTGACAGAGGGTTAAACAGTGCAGGTGTGAATGGTTGTCTTTGTCTGATGCATACAGTGGCTTGACTTGATTCCCAGCAATGGCGATGACAGGTGCAGCACTGCTAACACAGTTTGTGAATGTTGGATTGTAACATATGTATCATGCTCCATAGGGGTTGTTGTTGGTCAGGCAAAAACAACAAGTGATGGACGGAATGCTGAACATTGTCAAGCATTCACCCCCAGTACAGTGATCTGGGCCTAAATCCATCGTTTTTTTGCTGCCCATGCCATTCCAGTTTGGACCCAGCCATAAGCAAATCAGTCTTGACCCTGTTCCCTATGGGAACAGTCCAGTCCGAACTGCTAGGCCAGGTCTTCCCTGGACTGGAAACAAGCATCCTGGGACCGGTTTCAGGGTTTCACCCCTCATCAGCCAGGCTAGCTTGAATCCAGTGGCATGGGAAGCACGGGACCCACGTCTGGGCATACCCTTCCCACTTAGGGCGAAAAAGCAAAAACAACAAGTGATGGACGGAATGCTGAACATTGTCAAGCATTCACCCCCAGTACAGTGATCTGGGCCTAAATCCATCGTTTTTTTGCTGCCCATGCCATTCCAGTTTGGACCCAGCCATATGCAAATCAGTCTTGACCCTGTTCCCCATGGGAACAGTCCAGTCCGAACTGCTAGGCCAGGTCTTCCCTGGACTGGAAACAAGCATCCTGGGACCGGTTTCAGGGTTTCACCCCTCATCAGCCAGGCTAGCTTGAATCCAGTGGCATGGGAAGCACGGGACCCACGTCTGGGCATACCCTTCCCACTTAGGGCGAAAAAGCAAAAACAACAAGTGATGGACGGAATGCTGAACATTGTCAAGCATTCACCCCCAGTACAGTGATCTGGGCCTAAATCCATCGTTTTTTTGCTGCCCATGCCATTCAAGTTTGGACCCAGCCATAAGCAAATCAGTCTTGACCCTGTTCCCCATGGGAACAGTCCAGTCCGAACTGCTAGGCCAGGTCTTCCCTGGACTGGAAACAAGCATCCTGGGACCGGTTTCAGGGTTTCACCCCTCATCAGCCAGGCTAGCTTGAATCCAGTGGCATGGGAAGCACGGGACCCACGTCTGGGCATACCCTTCCCACTTAGGGCGAAAAAGCAAAAACAACAAGTGATGGACGGAATGCTGAACATTGTCAAGCATTCACCCCCAGTACAGTGATCTGGGCCTAAATCCATCGTTTTTTTGCTGCCCATGCCATTCCAGTTTGGACCCAGCCATATGCAAATCAGTCTTGACCCTGTTCCCCATGGGAACAGTCCAGTCCGAACTGCTAGGCCCCAGTACAGTGATCTGGGCCTAAATCCATCGTTTTTTTGCTGCCCATGCCATTCCAGTTTGGACCCAGCCATATGCAAATCAGTCTTGACCCTGTTCCCCATGGGAACAGTCCAGTCCGAACTGCTAGGCCAGGTCTTCCCTGGACTGGAAACAAGCATCCTGGGACCGGTTTCAGGGTTTCACCCCTCATCAGCCAGGCTAGCTTGAATCCAGTGGCATGGGAAGCACGGGACCCACGTCTGGGCATACCCTTCCCACTTAGGGCGAAAAAGCAAAAACAACAAGTGATGGACGGAGTGCTGAACATTGTCAAGCATTCACCCCCAGTACAGTGATCTGGGCCTAAATCCATCGTTTTTTTGCTGCCCATGCCATTCCAGTTTGGACCCAGCCATATGCAAATCAGTCTTGACCCTGTTCCCCATGGGAACAGTCCAGTCCGAACTGCTAGGCCAGGTCTTCCCTGGACTGGAAACAAGCATCCTGGGACCGGTTTCAGGGTTTCACCCCTCATCAGCCAGGCTAGCTTGAATCCAGTGGCATGGGAAGCACGGGACCCACGTCTGGGCATACCCTTCCCACTTAGGGCGAAAAAGCAAAAACAACAAGTGATGGACGGAATGCTGAACATTGTCAAGCATTCACCCCCAGTACAGTGATCTGGGCCTAAATCCATCGTTTTTTTGCTGCCCATGCCATTCCAGTTTGGACCCAGCCATACAGTCCCAGGATGCTTGTTTCCGGTCCAGTGAGGACCTGGCTTGGCAGTTCGGTCTGGACTGTTCCCATGAGGAACAGGGTCAAGACTGATTTGCATATGGCTGGGTCCAAACTGGGGTGGCATGGTGAGCAAAAGAACGATGGATTAAACCCAGATCTATGACTGGGGGTGAGTGTTTGACAATGTTCAGCATTCCGTCCATCACTTGTTGTTTTTGCTTTGTCGCCCTAAGTGGGAAGGGTATGCCCAGACGTGGGTCCCGTGCTTCCCATGCCACTGGATTCAAGCTAGCCTGGCTGATGAGGGGTGAAACCCCGAAACCGGTCCCAGGATGCTTGTTTCCGGTCCAGTGAGGACCTGGCTTGGCAGTTCGGTCTGGACTGTTCCCATGAGGAACAGGGTCAAGACTGATTTGCATATGGCTGGGTCCAAACTGGGGTGGCATGGTGAGCAAAAGAACGATGGATTAAACCCAGATCTATGACTGGGGGTGAGTGTTTGACAATGTTCAGCATTCCGTCCATCACTTGTTGTTTTTGCTTTGTCGCCCTAAGTGGGAAGGGTATGCCCAGACGTGGGTCCCGTGCTTCCCATGCCACTGGATTCAAGCTAGCCTGGCTGATGAGGGGTGCTACCCCGAAACCGGTCCCAGGATGCTTGTTTCCGGTCCAGTGAGGACCTGGCTTGGCAGTTCGGTCTGGACTGTTCCCATGAGGAACAGGGTCAAGACTGATTTGCATATGGCTGGGTCCAAACTGGGGTGGCATGGTGAGCAAAAGAACGATGGATTAAACCCAGATCTATGACTGGGGGTGAGTGTTTGACAATGTTCAGCATTCCGTCCATCACTTGTTGTTTTTGCTTTGTCGCCCTAAGTGGGAAGGGTATGCCCAGACGTGGGTCCCGTGCTTCCCATGCCACTGGATTCAAGCTAGCCTGGCTGATGAGGGGTGAAACCCCGAAACCGGTCCCAGGATGCTTGTTTCCGGTCCAGTGAGGACCTGGCTTGGCAGTTCGGTCTGGACTGTTCCCATGAGGAACAGGGTCAAGACTGATTTGCATATGGCTGGGTCCAAACTGGGGTGGCATGGTGAGCAAAAGAACGACGGATTAAACCCAGATCTATGACTGGGGGTGAGTGTTTGACAATGTTCAGCATTCCGTCCATCACTTGTTGTTTTTGCTTTGTCGCCCTAAGTGGGAAGGGTATGCCCAGACGTGGGTCCCGTGCTTCCCATGCCACTGGATTCAAGCTAGCCTGGCTGATGAGGGGTGAAACCCCGAAACCGGTCCCAGGATGCTTGTTTCCGGTCCAGTGAGGACCTGGCTTGGCAGTTCGGTCTGGACTGTTCCCATGAGGAACAGGGTCAAGACTGATTTGCATATGGCTGGGTCCAAACTGGGGTGGCATGGTGAGCAAAAGAACGATGGATTAAACCCAGATCTATGACTGGGGGTGAGTGTTTGACAATGTTCAGCATTCCGTCCATCACTTGTTGTTTTTGCTTTGTCGCCCTAAGTGGGAAGGGTATGCCCAGACGTGGGTCCCGTGCTTCCCATGCCACTGGATTCAAGCTAGCCTGGCTGATGAGGGGTGAAACCCCGAAACCGGTCCCAGGATGCTTGTTTCCGGTCCAGTGAGGACCTGGCTTGGCAGTTCGGTCTGGACTGTTCCCATGAGGAACAGGGTCAAGACTGATTTGCATATGGCTGGGTCCAAACTGGGGTGGCATGGTGAGCAAAAGAACGATGGATTAAACCCAGATCTATGACTGGGGGTGAGTGTTTGACAATGTTCAGCATTCCGTCCATCACTTGTTGTTTTTGCTTTGCCACTGGATTCAAGCTAGCCTGGCTGATGAGGGGTGAAACCCCGAAACCGGTCCCAGGATGCTTGTTTCCGGTCCAGTGAGGACCTGGCTTGGCAGTTCGGTCTGGACTGTTCCCATGAGGAACAGGGTCAAGACTGATTTGCATATGGCTGGGTCCAAACTGGGGTGGCATGGTGAGCAAAAGAACGATGGATTAAACCCAGATCTATGACTGGGGGTGAGTGTTTGACAATGTTCAGCATTCCGTCCATCACTTGTTGTTTTTGCTTTGTCGCCCTAAGTGGGAAGGGTATGCCCAGACGTGGGTCCCGTGCTTCCCATGCCACTGGATTCAAGCTAGCCTGGCTGATGAGGGGTGAAACCCCGAAACCGGTCCCAGGATGCTTGTTTCCGGTCCAGTGAGGACCTGGCTTGGCAGTTCGGTCTGGACTGTTCCCATGAGGAACAGGGTCAAGACTGATTTGCATATGGCTGGGTCCAAACTGGGGTGGCATGGTGAGCAAAAGAACGATGGATTAAACCCAGATCTATGACTGGGGGTGAGTGTTTGACAATGTTCAGCATTCCGTCCATCACTTGTTGTTTTTGCTTTGTCGCCCTAAGTGGGAAGGGTATGCCCAGACGTGGGTCCCGTGCTTCCCATGCCACTGGATTCAAGCTAGCCTGGCTGATGAGGGGTGAAACCCCGAAACCGGTCCCAGGATGCTTGTTTCCGGTCCAGTGAGGACCTGGCTTGGCAGTTCGGTCTGGACTGTTCCCATGAGGAACAGGGTCAAGACTGATTTGCATATGGCTGGGTCCAAACTGGGGTGGCATGGTGAGCAAAAGAACGATGGATTAAACCCAGATCTATGACTGGGGGTGAGTGTTTGACAATGTTCAGCATTCCGTCCATCACTTGTTGTTTTTGCTTTGTCGCCCTAAGTGGGAAGGGTATGCCCAGACGTGGGTCCCGTGCTTCCCATGCCACTGGATTCAAGCTAGCCTGGCTGATGAGGGGTGAAACCCCGAAACCGGTCCCAGGATGCTTGTTTCCGGTCCAGTGAGGACCTGGCTTGGCAGTTCGGTCTGGACTGTTCCCATGAGGAACAGGGTCAAGACTGATTTGCATATGGCTGGGTCCAAACTGGGGTGGCATGGTGAGCAAAAGAACGATGGATTAAACCCAGATCTATGACTGGGGGTGAGTGTTTGACAATGTTCAGCATTCCGTCCATCACTTGTTGTTTTTGCGTTGTTGTTGGTCAGCCTTGCTAACTTTAGGTCAGTGGGTGGGTTCTGTTCCTCTGCGAAGGTTCACATGACAGGTGAGCCCTGTTAGCATGTGGCAATTCAGGCTTGCTAGTTGTGAGTGGGCATGGCTGTACATTGCAGCATGGTGCCCAAGTGGGAGGGGGGTATGTATGTGTATGCAAGATTGCTTGTCCTGTCTGTGTGTTGTGCATGTTGTATCTCTTCTTACCTACAGGCCCATGTGCAGTCCATTTCTGAATTGTTGATCTGGATTAGTGTTCCTTAGGTTTGGTGACAGTGCTCTGTCTGTGTTTGCTGTTGTTTGGCATTGTGTTGTGCCACTTAGTTGCTGTCATTGCCATGTAGTGGTCCTCAGTCGAAGCATACAGTTGGTGTGGCTGGTGCAGTAGTCATACATGCAAGAGATGTGATGTGCACATTGCAGTTTTTGATGGAGATGGCCAGTCTTCAGCACAGCACTTCGGTGTCTGGAGGTCATGGAACACACATTCCCCCTAAGGTCGTTCCACCTCTTCCTGATATCCTCCCTTGTGTGTGGATGGTTGCCCACTGAGTTGACTCTGTTGACTATTCTCTGCCATAACTCCATTTTCAGACAATGGATGCTTGCTGTGCCTGTGCTCCAAACAGTTGTGGCTCTACCCTGACGATTTCATCAACCATGACCCTCAACTCATCATCAGTGAAGCATGGGTGTTTTGACGGGACATGGTGGTTGTGTTGTGGGTGTGGGTTGTGTGTGTCAGGGTGCAGTGTAGAGTGCTTGGTGGGATGGGGGTGTTTGGGTGTGTGTGGTGACTGGGTGTGGTGTTAGTGTGCATTTGTGACGTGTGTATAATATTGACCGTGTAGTTGTGTGGTGTATGCTGAGTGTCATTAGTACACGTGCCTATGGTGTATATGTCCTAAGTAATGAGTTTGTGGGTCCTCGCATGTGTTTTTTGTTGCAAAAGCTTGTGGGTTGTGTGGGGGGATGTTATATAGTGCTGTGAGTGGGTGTGTCAGGTGTGGGGTATTCAGACTCTCCAATGTGGTGTTGTGTTCTGGCTAAGGTGAGTTTTTGAGCGTGGCAGTTTGGACCGCCAATGGTTTTCTGCCATGGAAGAACTGCTTTGGTGATTTGTGGGTCATAATCTGGTGGGTGGGAAGTTGTTGGGCTGGAGGTGCTGGTGGTGGAACTGCATGTTTCCCGCGATCCAATTTCCCGGCGGTGTCGGATTTGTGGCTGTTTTTTGGTGGCCTTTAGTGTGTGACTCTTAATAAGGTGGTCGGATTACTGCCACCATTGCGGTCTTTTGGTGGCCGCCACTGTGGCGGTCTTGCGAAAAGACAGCCAAAGTCGTAATGAGGCCCGTGATGTGTGCCTAACTACGCTAAGTGAAATTTAATCATTAAGTATAATATTTTAACCAACCTCACTTTATTTGAATGTAATATCGTTTAAAACGATAATGGTCTATGTAATGTATGCACTAATGTTGAAGTTACATGTTCAAATGTATGTTTGCATCCTACTAATCCTTGTATATTGGTAAAGTCTACATACATATTAAATGTATCATGTAATTCTGATTTATAAAATGTAATTTGCATTTATATTAATGTTCAAGTAAATGTGTGAATAGTGCAACATAACATTAAATGTGCCTTTGCTTAACGTTAGCTTGGCTAGGCCTGACTTCTTTAACATGAGAAACTGCTTTCCATTATTTTCTAACTTTTCAATGCATTGCAGGTATTTTTCTATGAAATGTTAGTTTGGAAATAGATGTGCTATAGTCTTATTCATAGAGAGTCCGAGAAAACAATGTTGGAGAAGGTACATGGAGAGACCAGGAATGTGAAGACGTTCCCTGATACATACATGTTGCAAAAGATGTTAAGGAGACCAAAAAAGGATATGCTCCCAGGACTACTATGAGATCTAAACCTGATGCTTCAAGTTGCACTATCAGATCGGAGTACAATGAAGCAGTTTTAACTAGGACTTTCACTAATTGCTTGTAAGGCAGAATCCCCTAGACTTTGAGAGATACAGACCTCTGACTTTCTTTTGCCGTATGGTTTGCTGAGTGTGGCTTAGGCTTACACTTAACTCCCAAAGAAGACTCTTGATGGGGCTTCTTAAATGCTGACACCTTCCCTTTTACCTTTCTTTCCAAATTCTTTTTCATTTTGCTTTTCACCTTTTGCCCTTATGTCCTCTAGTTAGATTCACATTTTGATAGTTTAGGTCCTAAAGGACAATTCAAAATTTCCCAGAGTCCAGTTTAGCTAGATGATTTAATTTGCAATAATGTGTAAAGTATGTGACGAGCGTTTGTTTTTGGAGTATCAGATTCTATGACTGATGTTTTGTTTTGCAGTTACTGAGTGCCTGGTTTGTCTTATGTTAGTTCGACTAATTTTCTTTAGAAGATTTGGCTATCCTATGGTGATTTTGTATCTCTACAATGTATTTTTGAGAATTGTTTACATTAACACGAGTATTCATTTGTAATAAACCCTTTAAATTTATTTCCACTTTGGGTTTTTGGTGTGTGGCTAAATTGGTTACACCTTAAATGAAATGTTGGTTGATTATTCCCTGGTTATACCCTTAGCACTAACTACAAGATCATCGGCCTTCGAATTAGAGCATAATAAATGCTCCATCAGAAGCAGCAAGCTCCTGTTGGGGTATCTGGTTGTGCTGTACTGGGACAAAGTCAAGAGTTCTGGCCGCCCGTGACTACGCAAGGCGCCTAAGCAAAAGTACCTTAATCCTTGTCGCAGCATGTGAAGCATTGATGATGCCTAGACAGTTGGAGTGTTGTGTCAGATTTCTCCACACAACTGCGGCAATGCAGCGGTTCCGTTGAGGGAAATGCTGGTTCTGAGTGTAGAGGTTCCAAAAGCCATTCGCCAGGTTAATCCACGCGGGAGGGAGCAATGCATCACTCTTCTCCCTACAGTGGTCGCGATGTGTGGGTTCTGAAGCAATGGTTCTGCAGACGTTGCAGTAGTTCAGAGTGTGGTGCGCCAAGTTTTTCCATGCAACGGCGAAGATGTGCCAGTTTGATGAAGATGAGTGGGTTTTGGTACTTGCAGCACTTTATACTCACTTCCAAAGGGCTCTGACTGGATTGGCACCAATTGGTAGAGCAAGATTTGCAGCAATCAAAGTACATGTGCTATTTGTAGATTGAAGAGAATTATTTGTTGTCTTTAAGACTTAAGAACAGGAGGCAGGTCAGCAGGTTCTTGGAATCGCCCTGGGTTCAAATGAGATGGTTCCAGTCTTTCCTCAGCAGGGCAGCACAGCAGAAAGCACTTCTTCCAGAGCAACAGTCCAGAGTGGCAGTCCTTGTAGCAGCACAGCAGTCCTTCCTCCTGGCAGAGATCTCCACAGGTCAATCAGTGTACTGATTTGGTAGGGTCAGAGGTCCAGTACTTACACCCGGTTGTGCCTTTGAAGTTGGGGTGAATTAGAAAAGGGGTCCTTGAAGTGCACAGAGGTCCTTTCTTCTTGTCCTGGCTTCAGACTCACTACAGGAGGTTATGCAGCCCTTTGTGTTGAGACAGGACACTGCCTATTCAGGTGTGTCACCTCCTCCCATCCATCCTGCTCAGACTGGACCATCAGCATTTTTATGTCCCATCAATCACACCTAAGCTCCCTTTGTGTGTGGCTATCTGAAGGGGATGCACAAACTCCAGCTGCCACCCAGCCCAGACATGTATTAGAGACAGGCTGCAGGCACACTTGGCTAAGAGCAGGAAAATGCCACCTTTCTAAAAAGTTTATTTTCAAAACTGTCTCAATAAAACTGTCTGTAGCATTAAAGAGGGTTTATTACTAAATTTCCCTGGGTTCTTAACACAACATATTTACTCCTTCTCAGTTAGGAATTACAGCTTAATACATTTAGTAGGGAATCCCCAATATTTACCTATGAGGAGGTAGGCCTCACAGTAGTGAAAAACATATTTGGGAGTTTTTAACTACCAAGACATGTAAAACGTGAAAGTATGTATCCTGCCTTTCAATTACATAGCACCCTGGCCTATGGGCTACTTAAGGCCTACCTTAGGAGTGGCTTATATGTAGTAAAAGGGAACTTTAAGGCTTGGCAAGAGGCTTTAAATGCCAAGTCAATATGGCAGTGTAATCAAATCTCATATAGAGGCTCTGCAATGGCAGGCCTGAGACATGTTTAAAGGGCTACTTGAGTGGGTGGCACAAGCAGTGCTGCAGTCCCAGTAGTAGCATTTAATTTACAGGCCCAGGGCATATGTAGTGCACTCTACTAGGGACTTACAAGTAAATTAAATATGCCAATTGTGGATGTTCCAATCAAACCATGATTTGGGGTAAGAGCACCTGCACGTTAGCACTGGTCAGCAGAGGTAAAGTACTCAAAGCCCTGAGGCCAACAAAAATAAATCAGTGAAAAAAACATAAGGCAAACAGGCAAAATGTTTGGGAGAAGACCACCCTTAGGCTGTCAGGTGTAACCCGGATGATGCCTGATTTTGCTTCCTTAGATTAGATAGTACCATGTTAGTTTATGTCTGCAATTTTGTTTATGACAAGCTTGGTTAAAAGGTGTATAAAAAGGTAATTATGACCTTAGCTGTTGTTTTCCTTTCCTTTTTAGTTTTTATGCTATATCCACTGGTTACGTCCAGTCAGGCTTACCTAAACCGTAGGTAACATTTTTGGTGATTTTTATGGGTGTTTATGGTTCTAGACCAGGTTCTACATTGTCAATGGACACTGACAATAATGAGAATCAGTACCTCCCACTAGAAATGGCCCTTTTACAGTATTGAACATCAGTGACACCAGACAGTGGTCACTGAGAGTAATGATCATTGCTGTCACGTACCAGTAATGAGCCACAAAGTGCATCAGAGTTAACGGACTGTAATGTTACTCAGTTTACGCTTTCAGGAATGAGTAACTAGTAGCCAGATATTAAGAAGCATTAATACCGGCCCCAGGGTGTGATGAAAATTTGTGTCACTTGGAAGTAAGCAAGCTTAATAGAGGTAGTAACAAGCGTCACTGGTTCTAGACATAAAGGATCAAAAAAGCCACATGCTGTACTGAACAACAGTGTCACGAAGAAATAATGACAGTTGTATTAATCAGCATGAGTAGTGACATGCACTGTCACCCTGAATGTTTTTGCCGTAGTAAAAAAGTATAAGTGCCCAGGAGGCTGACAACTTTCTTTCCATGTTTGTGAACCTGCCTTATTACTATGTTACAATTTGTCAGTGAAATACCCATATCAAACTACTTGAATTCTGTCAGCATTGATCCCGAAAACTTACATTTGGCTCAAAAATAATCCCACAATACTTGAAGCCTATTAAACTAGCCTACATCGAGTAATAGGCAGGAATAATAAAGTTGGCTTCAACTCAACAAATTACTTTCCAGACCAGGAGGCAGAAAACAACTTTTGAGAAAATTTGGAGAGGCTCTTAGGACATGGGCATGCTGTTCCTGGGCTTTAACACAGAACCGCTAACCCATGCATTTGTTTATGATGATTTTTTAACATGCCCTCAATTTGTTTTTTTTCATTTTGCTTGTTCATTTTATACATTCAATATTTTATCGTAAAATGGATATGTTTTTTTTCTCTATTGTCTCAAATGATTTCAATCAAATATGCATTAAAATAACAAAAAACATCTGATTGAAGACAGTGGAGGAGAATTGGGATAAAAACTGAATGAGAGATAAACAGAAAATTAGTGGGCTCAAAGAGACTATTCAAACAATGGATGGAAGGATAGACAGAAAGACAGTACGTGAAAAAGAAACTGCTAAGAAGAAATGAGAACTGAAAATGGCATTTAGTTAAACAATAATTTAGAGTGAGAGAAGGGTGTGTACAAAAGTGAGAGCTGCCTGAAACACCACAGTGTAGTACCCTTTCTAGCATGCCAGTCTGTTTTTCTTGAAATCAAGGGTATGCTACCTGAAAATCAACTCCACATTATAATGGTCGGAATATAATCGAATTTTCATGTTCATTCAGGTATAGTTGTTGATTTATTATTATTTTTTTTTTTGGTATGGTATTTCTTCTGTAACCTCTCAAAATGTTTCATTTGTTTTCTTTGTGTATTTTAGGAGTTAGAATAAGGTAATGTTTTAAGATTTATTTATTTTTTATTATTATTTTAGTATATACATTTATCATTTTATTTTTATTTTTTAAATTGATAAACCTATCTAAAAAACATTGAGGTTCATGTACTTCGGGTCCTGTAACTTAGACTTTTATCATATTGCAGGCTGCATAGTTTATTGGGGTGTTGGGCTGTTAGTTTATTTTGAGGGGATGTTCAAATGTATTTATGTTTTAATTTGTCTTTAAATTTAAATCAATGTGGTAGGTTTTGGTGAGATCATATTTGTGCTGGTAGGGCTTCATGTATAAATTATTCAACACGTTTTGAACATTTTAATATTTTAAACTAATTGTTTTTTTTAAATGTTGATTTATTTTGAATGTTGATGTTAATTCATTTCGGGTTGTATAATATCCTTTTTAAGTTACTTTGTAGCTTAAGTGGTTTCCTACGATCTTATATGGGAACTTTTAATTTTAGTTTAATACTTTTCACTTTTTATATATTTTTTTAAAATATTGTCTTTGGTTTTAATTGTAATTTGTTTTTGTTTTTTAAATGAGTACATTTATTTGGGATGTTTACATTTTAAAGTTTGATAAGTTTACATTTTGATAGTAATGCATGTGTTATAATACTTCTTTGTTTTGTGTGTTTGGCTGATTTATTTTACTGAGTAATATATTTAAGGTGTTTATTTCAAATAAAATGTCAACTATATGTGGACCATAAATGTAAAAAACATAAGAGTTACACCTTCCCCAATATTTATGAGACTGGAGTTAGAATAGGAAGAGCCACTTATTTTAATTTAAGCACTTTCTCCAATTGTTTTTTTATTGGAATTAGAACAGTAAATCTTGCCTCTTGTTTATGCACTTTCTACTATTTTAGTTGGGTTGGTGTTAGATAGCAAACACCTTAACACACATGTACCCACCTGCCCCACAGTTTGTAGGAATGGAGTTTGAGTAACAAATCACATATTTTTCATTTATACACAATTCCCAATTTCAGTTGGATAGGGGTTAGATATATGCACTTTCCAAAGATTTGTAAGACTGGTGTTAGAATTGTAAATTTCTTCCCTTTAACTTATTTATTCAGTTTTTTTTGTTGGACTGGATTTAGAAAAGTAAACCTCTGTGCCCACACTTTATGTAATTCCCTGTGTTTGCAGGACTTGACTTATAATAGCATAGCTCACCCCTCTGATTTATTTGCTTTCATGAATATCTCTGGGACTAGGCTTAAATTAATGACAATAATGTTTGGATTTATTATAATTATTTATATGTTTAGTGAGCATTATCCTTAAATGCTCAAGTTTTAGTTGGTGTGGAAATGAACAGAGCGTGCTTGCCGACTAGTGAATGATTACACTACATGCAATATTTTGAGAAACTAGGATCATTACTTGAATATTGGGAAAACGTGTTTGGATAGGTAACAGCAGAATCTGTCTGGGTCTTACCAGTTGAACAAGCATATTGTAGCTACCACTTTTCGGAATTTACTCTTTTTGGAATTCATAGTATTGTAGCAAACTTACATAACTCCATTAACTATCATATTGCACCTTTAATTTGCAGTTAAACAAAATACCTGTGTGCAAGATGCCAACCGGGCATGCAGTTTGATGCAACCTCAATTGAAGGCAGACATACCCCTCCCCCTACCCAGCACCCCTGACGTCCGACATCCATTGTACAAAAGCAAGTAAACAATAGCTTGAATTCACACAAAATAACCTCCACTCTGTTTCTCGATACCCGCAATCCCATTAGGGGTCTGTACCTGGAACCTGCCTCCCCTCCTTCCCTAGAGACTCCAGTGAGTAATATTGGACCCAGCCGCCCCACACCTTATAGAATTTCCTTGGGCAATCCCTACTAGTGTACGTGACTTTCTCTACCGATATATATATATATATACACCCCTGCCCCCACAACCATTCATTTAGGGTAGGGGTTTCCATTACCCCCAGTGAGGAGCTGTAACCCTTTTGGCCACTACTAATCCCAAGCCACTGAGTAGTAGCTCATGGGATATCCACATCACTGGGAATCCACAGGGGGGGATGGTCACCACTAGGATGGCACTAAGCTCCTCAGTAATCTTCCTCTGGTACTCATGGATTTGCAGCGAGCCCCATATTGTGTGTATGAAGTTCCCATTATCCCCGCCGCATCCTAAGCAGTTTGGGGATACTGCCCTCGCCATGGCATGCAGACTCTGTCTGTCATAGTGTACCTGTGTTCAGTATCTGAAACTGGATCAACCGTAGTCTGGATTTTATCGCTACCTCTCTCAGTTGATCAGTGCCACCTCCCAATCTGTGTCCTCCATTTCCCCTACGTCTTTCTCCCATCTCTCTCTTAACCTAACCAGATTGTCCGGCATGTTGTTAGTCAGTGTACTGTATGTGGGGGAGATCGCCCCTTTCCGAAGCGCTTCCATCAGCAGTTGCCCTTCCAGAGGCGCATATTCCGGAATCTCCTCCGCCATCCCCTCTGCCTGCCATGTGTGTCGTGGTTGTGTATAGTTCAAGAATTGGGTTGGGTGTATGTTATAGTCTCGCTGTATTGAGAACAATGGTATTAAATCCCCATTCTCCAGCAGGTCCCCAACTTGGGAGATACCGATCATATCCCAAGGCCCAAACCTCTGTAACCTCCTCAGCTCTCTCAGCCATTCAGCCTCCCACAGGGGAGTTTCCCTTGTTATTCTCTGTGGCCTGCCCATGCGTTTGGTGCTATTGCCCCTCGCTGTTAGGGCCACATATGTTGCTGGGAGCAGCTGCTGTGTCCACTTCCCCTGTGGAGGTAATGCAGATGTGACTCTGACCCTAGCCTTGCCTGCTCCAGCCTAAAAGTTGGGTGATCATGAGAGGCAAAATTTCAATCATTTATGTTGATTAAGTGCTCCACCCAGTATTAAGCCTCAATATCTGTATGGGCAATCCCCCCGTTGAAAGGGTTACTTTACAGTGTTCTAATGCTTATTCTGGGATGGCCTATGCTCTAGAGCAGGGACTGCATATCCCCCTTTAATCTAGTGAGCATCTCCTGTGACATTCTTTAGTAGGTGTTCTGCAACACATATAGCAGTTTGGGGAGCATAATCATTTTAAAGATAGCTAGTCGTCCCAGAAGTGTGAGGGCCAACCCTTTCCACCTTTCTGCGTGTTCCTGGAAGTATTGTATCACCCTCCCCATGTTTCTGTGGAGGCACAGCTACCTCTTGGGCATCATGAAAATTCCTAGGTACTTGAAATCGTGCCGAATCAGGGACTAGTCCACCTGACCTCTAGGTTGATACACTACCTACTTGTCTCGATTAGTCTTGTATCCGGAGTGGGCTCCATATCCCTGAAATATCTGAAAGACGGCAGAGACAGTCTCCACAGATGGTCTGTGATGTAAAGTAGCATGTCATCTGCGTATAGCAATTTTTTTTTCCCCTCGCCATCATCCGCCGTAATTATTTGGAACACTCTAACCTCCTGCTGGCCCCACCCCCTAAATGCCAGGGTCTCTATGGTAAGGGCAAACAGCCAAGTAGAGAGGGGACAACCTTGCCTGATGCCCATTTCAATTGGGAAGTCCGCTGACAACACCCAGTTTACTATCACTGCCTAGTGTGGAGCCTCGGCGAGCAGATCCGCCCACCTCTGTTACTTAGGGCCAAACCCAAACTTCAGGTATGTTTTCCCCAGGAACGGCCAGTGCACTGTATGGAATGCCTTCTTTGCGTCTAACTCGCTGAAGACGTGGGTGACCAGATGATCTTGCTCCTCTGTTTCCCAGTTGTGCGTTCTTCTCAGATTGTATTGTGTTGACCTGCCCTGCATAGAGGCCAACTGGTCCCTGTGTATAAGGGGTGTTATTACCTGTAGGAGCCGCATGGCAAGGATTATGGCCAGAATTGTATCTTTCTGATTAAGTAGCGAGATAGGGTAATATGACTCGCAAATCGCTCTAGGTTTCCCTTCCTTATGAATCACTGTCTTTTGAAATACTCTTAACCAAAAATAGTTAAATGGGGCAGTGGTGATCTTCGGTGCTTCTGAAAGTTATCCTAGTTTCTTACAGCACTGGGTTATAAAGTGTAATTGAGAAAGCTGGTCAAAAATTGTTTTGGCTACTAGAAACACAAGACCAGCGACCTAACATGATTTACAGTACAATAGCTAAGGAGGTTATTTCCAAAAAGAAATGAACGATGACAAAGTTCATAGGCCTGGCCTATGTGAGGCCTATTGGCTTTGCCATATTTTTTTAGCCATGTTGTACAGTAGCATGGCTGCTGTTTAGCATGTCTAAAAGTTAGTGGCAAGGCATAGAGTTGCAGAAAGGACAGTGGCATAGAGGAGAATAGAGTGGTGTAAAGTGGACTGCAGTGGTGTAGAGTGGAGTGGCTTAGTATTGAGTGGTGTAGGATAGAGTGGAGTACAGTACATACAGTGGCATAGAGTAGTGGCATGGAGTGGAGTGATGTAGAGTAGAGGGGTGTCGAGTATAATGACGTACAGTAGTGTGGCCTACAGTAGCGTGACATAGAGTGATGTAGAGTGTAATGGAGTGGAGTAGACTGAAATGGCATAGGGTGGAGTGGCATAGAGTAGAGTGGTGTAGAGTAAAGTGACAGAGTAGAGTGACGTGGAGTAAAGGAGTGGCATGGAGTGCTCTAGAATGACACTGTCAAAGAGTGGAGTGGCGTAGAATGGAGTTGTGTAGAGTGGAATGGTGAAGATTGGCATAGACTTGAGTGTGTTAGAGTAGGTTTGTATAGAGTGGACTGGCATGGAGTGCGGTGGAGTAGAGTGGCATAGAGTAGTGTTGAGTGGAGTAAAGCAGAGTTGAGTGGTGTAGAATAAAGTGGTGTAAAGTACAGCAGCATAGAATATTGGGGATGTAGTCTAGAGTGGCGTAGAGTTGAGTGGCATGTAGTGAGGTAGAGTGCCATTGTGTGGAAGGGTGTGGCGTAGAGAAGAGTGGTGCAGAGTGACATGACGTAGACTGGCGTGAAGTGAAGTGAAGTGGAGTGGGGTGGCAAAGAGTTGTGTGGAGTATAGCAGAGTGACATGGAGTTGAGTTGCATGGTGTAGAGTTGTGCAAAGTAGACTGGTGTAGTATAGAGTGGCATTGAGTGGCATAGAGTACAGTGGCATACACTAGAATGGCATACAGTGCTGTGGAGTGGCATTGTGTGGAGTGGAGTGGTGCACAGTTGAGTGGCATAGAGTTGCATAGAATAGAGTGGAGTGGTGTAGAGTAGAGTGGTGTCGCATAGAGTAGAGTTGCAAAGACTGGTGTGAAGTACAGTGGCATGGACTAGAATGGTGAGCAGTAAAGTGGCATAGAGTGAAATTGTATGGAATTGAGTGGCGTAAAGCAAGTGGCGTAGAGTTGGGTAGAGTGGAGTGGATTGGCATACAGTAGCGTGGAGTGGGTACATTGGCATGGAGTAGAGTGGCACAGAGTTGTGCACGATGGCATTGCGTGGGATGTAGTGAAATAGAGTGGCATGCAGTAGAATAGAGTGGCGAAGAGTGAAGTGAGATACAATGGCGTGGAGTGGAGTAGAGTGGCATAGAGTACAGTGGCGTATAATAGAGTGGCGTAGCAGGCCTCGAAAAATCATTAAAATGTTACTAGACCTGAAGGTCAAGTAGCTTGAATAATCTACTCGACCTAACTGTAATGTACTTGACCCGGAAATTGGTCTCAAATTGCGTGATCCTAGGCAAATATTGTATTTTACAGTCGCCTTTATCTTAATTCTCTCTTATGAGTGCACCTACAAATATGTGATTTCAGCATTTCTGCTGCAAAGAAATCCTCTTGTTTGATTAAATACACTAAATGTTTGCTCCATGTATAATAAATCTAGCCCATATATAGGATACACATGATCCATGCATGACTTGCCTCTTAGTTTACTAATAGCTTTGCCATCAGTGCAGGAGTGTTTCTCAGTTTATGTTTAAAAACACACTTTTGATAAATATATTACTAAATCATTATGTGGTAGCGCACTGTGATTTACAGACAGTAAATTTCCAAGAAATGTCAAAAAACCTTCCCACTAACTTGCAGCTTTACTGATAAAACTATTTAGTGTATTAATTATAATCATACATTTTTTGATCTGCCTTTCCTTCAATCCAAAAGGCATGCTGTGTAAGTAACTAACTGCCCCACAACTCAATGTGGTGAAAGGAATGACTGAAAACGACACAGGCTCAAATAGCGGAGATCTCGAAACAGTCCATGTATAATAAATGTAGCCCATATATAGGATACACATGATCCATGCATGACTTGCCTCTTAGTTTACTAATAGCTTTGCCATCAGTGCAGGAGTGTTTCTCAGTTTATGTTTAAAAACACACTTTTGATAAATATATTACTAAATCATGATGTGGTAGTGCACTGTGATTTACAGACAGTAAATTTCCAAGAAATGTCAAAAAATCTTCCCACTAACTTGCAGCTTTACTGATAAAACTATTTAGTGTATTAATTATAATCTGTGAAAATTGGGTTTCAGAAAACATTTATCATTTGCACATCACCAAGTAAAGTGTTATGGCTTTTTTTTTCATTATATTAACTCCTTTTGTTTTCATCACACAGACATAGAAAAAATGGTCTTTCACAGTTACTAAAATATATTAAAAAATGTTTATAAGGTTGACTTAGTTATATAAATGTTGTGTGTTAGGAAAAACCTGATACCAAAAGCCTTTCATTTCACATAGGTTAGACAGTTCACCTTACCAAATCCTTGAACTCTGCTGTCACAAGGAAAAGTATTTGCATTGCAAGAAGACAAACTGACTTTTGACCTCTGTCTCTGAAGCAGAGCAAATGTGACAAGAATAAGATTTAAAGGCATCTTAATTGGTAATTCAGTTTCTGACTGAACAGAACACCTGTTCTTTGTCCACTGGCCAGAAGGGTGGAGTGGAATCTAAAAATAGCTTGATCACATAAAATAAAACTCCTCATAGCGAGTGGTCGATTCCGAGCCCTGCGTAGTGTGGCGTGGAGTAGCATTGTGTGGAATGAAGTGACATACAGTCTAGTGGCATGAGGTGGAGTGGAATAGAGTGGCATGGAGTGGGTGACGAACAGTAAAGTGGAGTGGTGTAGAGAGGAGTGGTGTAGAGTCCCAAAAGGTGGAACTTATTTGGAGTAGAGTAGCATAAAGCAGAGTGGAAGGGGAGAGGAGTGGAAGAGATTGGAGTGAAGTATAGTAGCGTACAGTGGAGTGGAGTGGCGTACAGAGGCATGGAGTAGGTTGACATAGAGTGACATATACTGGCATATTCTTAGATGTAGTGGAATAGAGTGACGTGGAGTGGAGTAAGATACAGTGGTGTAGAGTGGAGTGGCATACAGTGGTATAGAGTAGAGCTTAGTGGTGTAGAGTGGAGTAGCAAAGAGTGAAGTGACATAGAGTGGAGTAGAGTGTGCTGGCCTAGAGTAGAGTATTGTTGAGTGGAGTATAGTGGCATATAGTGAGGTGGCATGGAGTGGAGTAGAGGGGTGTGGAGTGGCATAGACTACAGCAATGTATAATACAGTGGCATAGAGTGACATTGTGTGAGGTGAAGTGGCGTACAGTGGAGTGTGGTGATGTAGAGTGGAGTAGACTGCCTTAGAGTAGGGTGGACTGGCATAGATTGAGTAGAGTTGAGTGGCATAGAGTGGAATGGAGTGGAGTGGAGTATAGTGGCATGCAATAGAGTGGTGTGGAGTAAAGCGTAGTGGCGTAGGGTGAGTGGCGTTAAGTGGCATTGTGTGGAGTGGCATAGAGCAGTGTTGCTTAGAGTAAAGTAGAGTGGGGTAGAATGTAGTAGAGTGGCATACAGTGGCATAGTGTAAATTGGAGTAGAGTGACAGAGCAGAATGGCATATAATACAGTTGTGCAGAGTGGCATTGTGTAGGATGTAGTGGAATAGAGTGTTGTGGAGTGAAGTGGTATAACAATGGCATAGAATGGAGTGGAATGCTGTACAGTGGCATAGAGTGGAGTGGTGTAGAGTGGCATAGAGTGGGGTAGTGTGACATGGAGTAGAGTGGCGAGGAGTAAGGTGGAGTAGCATAGAGTGGAGTGGCTTAGAGTGGAGTGCCTTAGAGTGGAATTGTGTTAAGTGGAGTGGCATAGAGTGGTTTATAGTGGAGTAGAGTAGTGTGGGGTGGGTTGGAGTGGCTTACATTAGCATGGAGTGGAGTGAGGTACAGTGATGTTTAGTAGAGTGGGATAGAATAGAGTAGAGGAGAATTTCGTAGAGTGGTGCACAGTGGCATTGTGTGGGATGCAGTGGAATAGAGTGGCATACAGTAGAGTGGAGTGGTATAGAGTGGAGTGAGGTACACTGGTGTAGTATAGAGTGGTGTAGAGTGGAGTGGAATTGCATAGAGTAGAATGGTAGTGTTTAAGTGGTGTAGATTAGATGGAGTGGTGTAGAGTGAAATGGAGTGGTGGAGAGTCCCGTAGAGTGGCATTGATTGGAGTGGCATAGAGTAGAGTTGTGCACAGTGGAGTAGAGTGGCGTAGAGTAGAATGGAGTTGCATATAGCAGAGCAGCGTGGAATGGCAAAGAGAAGTATGGCATAGATAGAGTGGAGTGGCATAGAAATGTGGGTGTATAGTAGAGTGCTTCAGAGTGGAGGAGCATAGACTGTAATGGCTTAGATTGGAGTGGCATTTATTGGCATAGAGTAAAGTGGCATAGAGTTCAGTGGTATAGAGTGAGGGTGGAGTGAAGTAGAGTGGTGTGAAGTGGCGTAGACTGGAGGGGCATGCAGTGGTGTAGAGTAGAGTGCATAGAGTAGTGTGGCGTTGTGTGGAGTTGCATGAGTAGGTTCGCTTGGTGTAGAGTAGAATGGTCTAGAGAGAAGTGGCATAGAGTGGGGTGGTGTAAAGTGGCGTAGAGTGGAGTGACATAGAGTAGTACAGTTGTGGTTGTAAGTACCTAAAGCATCAATAGAGACAGCAGATAGGGTGAAAGCAACATAAATATGAACCTGTATGTCTGTGTTAAAAGGAAGAAAGCACATTGTATGTCCAAGAATAATACTGAAACGATTATATAAACTAATAAATGAGTAAATAATACGTCCCGCAGCACAGCCCGAGTCAATATGATTTAGGGTTTGTAAATCAAATATTTTTGGCAGTGTAATGCACACTCTACTAATGAAATAAAAAAATGAATTAAAAGTTGGGAAACCCCATTCGGTTAGCCATGCGCTTAACAAATTCATTTATTATAAATTCATTTATTATGTAATAAAATCTTCATCTCTGAGTCACATAAGTGATAATGCTTTCAAAATGATCATAAGTCAAAATGTATTAACAAGATTGATTTAAGCTAATAACATACTTTATCATCAATATATGGCCTATATCAACTAAAGACATGGACCTAACTACAGTTATTTTTTTTAACGTTTTTCCGTCTTCCTATGACTTATCAATACATTTAACTTTGTAGTCTAGGTTCCCAGTGCTGTTCTGTGTTTTGTTGGCACTATATCCTTATCAGACAAACACATAATTATTCATATAATACATAGATGAAAAAATAATGTTCCTGGTCTATCATGTCAGCACCCTAGTAAAGGCAGTATCTAAAATAGACATTGTCTTGGTTATAGTCTTATGTTAATCATGCAGTTGTTATGGAACTTCAGTGGTGACAATTATTGTGATGTTATATAGTGGGCTATACCGGCCATTAAAGGCCCGCTCCAGCGTTAAAGGCCCTAACAGAATGCAGGGCCTTTAACAAAGGAACAGGACTTTAATGAAGGTATAGCCCAGCTATGGAGCTATTAGAACATTCCACCACTAGAGGGCAGAATGTACTAATAAATAAAACAAAGGCCTCTGGGGACCGTAGGGTATTACAATCCCCTTGGCTTCATCATGCCCTTGTTCACAACAACATCTTTGAATGACAATCTTGGAATGTTGGGGCTCCGGACTTCTGGCTATTAGAAGCCCGGAGCACTGCAATGTTCTAATCAGCTTTAAAATTACATGACATCACATTCTGGGACATTCAAGGTCACAGGGTCTATGACATCACTTCCTGTGATATTTTTAGGACCAAAGGGGTGTGATGCCACTATTACTTGCATTTTGTTGGATGTCCTTGAAGGTCAGACCAAGAAAAATGAAGTTGGGAAGTACATTTTTTTATCTGCCTTTCGTTCAATCCAAAAGGCATGCTGTGTAAGTAACTAACTGCCCCACAACTCAATGTGGTGAAAGGAATGACTGAAAACGACACAGGCTCAAATAGCGGAGATCTCGAAACAGTCCACAAGCATAAGAGTGTGCACAGAGATCGTCGAATGGAACACTGCACTGTTTAAAATACAACCTGGGAATGATGATAAGTCGGTAGACGGGCTCCCGAGCAAGATTCCGTTGTAGGTTTTACTCCATACCAATTTCTAGAGGGGGTGGTGTAGCTTTATAGAAGACATGGGCCCAAATTACAGATTGGGTTCACTGTATCTGCTTGTTCCAGGCGCATTCTTAACTAGGCGCTCCTAGTGCAGACCGGTTATACTGTAAAAAACACTTTCCTGAGCGCAGGTACGGAAGCGGAAAGTTTGCACCTTAGGGCAGCATATTATAGGAAGGCGGGGAGAGGTTTGAAAACACAGTTCTTTCTTTCACTACAGGAGAACCGGCCACTCTTAAAACTGAGGCAAATGCATCCCCTTATTAGCCCCTCAGTATTTATCAAGCACTATGTTTTAGATAGCCCTGGTGCTCAAGGGTATTCCTAGCTTTTGCCTTGAGGGGCGCCCTCAAGGCTGCATTTCCTGGCAATGCAAAGCTACAGCTATGCAGCCGTGTTTTTAAAATACTTGGGGACTTTCTAACTTTCCTCAAAATATTCCATGACCGAAGTTAGAATAGTAAATACGTTTTTTATCTATTTTGGGGAAATTTGCACTCTCTGGGCTAGCTTGACCGCTTTTGAAGATCAACGACCTCTGTCTCCAGTTCCCAGGAGGTCATGGTATAGGCATAGCCGGAATTTCACGAGAGCGAGAGGGAAGATGGAGAGAAATGGGAGTAGAGAAACATAATAAAAGGAAAGAGATAGGAAGTGAGCAAGACTGGGTTTACATGTTTGCCTAGGCTGCTTTTGGTTCTCAGTTCAGCCCCAATCGCTAAACCATTAAGCCATTGTGTGTACTTGACAACATCCTTTATGACAGGACTACCTCCTTGAAAAATAACATAATAATTTCTTTAAGTAATCGCTTTCCCAGGTTGCACCCCTGGTACCGACCTGGCACCGACCCGACTGATAAATAGGGTACTTAGAACCGTCAATCACTCATTGACTTTCTTTATCACCATAGCTCTTCCACTTCTTATCTTTTTAGGCTGATGAAATTGCAATTTCACTGGCAGGAAAAGGGACAGATGCAGAGAGGAGGCAGGGGACAGGTGTGAAGCTGTTCTGGAATGAATAAAGTGACACCTTACCGTCCATGTCGAGCCGCTGTATAATGACTTCCAGCTCTACTTCATTGGGCATGTACCCCAGCGACCGCATGGCTGTTCCAAGCTCCTGTTTAGAGATGAAGCCATTCCCATCGCGATCAAACACCTTAAATGCTTCACGGATTTCTGTAGAAAAAAAGTGTAGCTGGTTAGAGCATGAGGTTTTTGCAAGCAGTTGAATGTCCACAAAGACATTAATGAAACTTCAAGGACTGCACATGGGGTTCTCAGTGAAAGACAAGGGCATTCTGCTGGAGGAGAATAATGTTTTATGCGACTATGGGATATAAGGAACGAAGCTGAGTATGATTCTGTGAAAATGATAGGCACCTAATCCGGTTCAAAAGCACAGGAAATGGTGGGTCTCAGTAAAGAAGACCAAGAGGTTTTAAGCCAGTGAGTTGAAGGACAAGTCTTGCTCCATGATGCTCAGTGAAACTCAGGTCTCATTGAGAAACAGAAGCTAGTCTGCAAATAGGTACAGGACTGGGATGGAATGGGAAGAAATTGAACGAGATCTGTGATGGAAAGATAGAGAATTGACATCCGTGCAAGAGTTGAGTGACAGAGTACCAATAAATATAAGAAAAGAATGGGGAGGGTGATCTGAGGCAGTTTTATGCAGTAGTTTTATAAGAATAACGTTCATGGAATAAAATTGGTAAAAAAAGTCACAAGAAGGTTAAGAAATTACCCAAGAAAAACTCATAGAGCACGAATGGTGTGTTGCCACCAAACTGCTATAGGTTTTTGTCTCTATAGATAAGATCACTGAATAGCTGTTAGGATGCAATTCATGTGTGCTGTAGATCTTATAGTGATGGTCAATCTGAGACTCATTAAAAATATCATTGGAGTTTGCTATCTTTACAATGCACACAGTTCATTGTATATCAGAGTGTACGGCCTGCACTTTGGTAGTTGGAAAGACTAGGGTGACACTCCTGTTTCATCCTAATTTTACCTGGGGGGGTGAAGTTTATTGATAGGTCAAATGGCTGCCCCCGTTGAAGCTTTATATGATTGATTGAACTAAGAAAACAATTGAACTCGGAGCTACCAGTGCTGACATTGTATAGCAATGAGGAAGCCACAGGGTACTTTTATGGAGTACAAACCCATATCTTTGATATGTCTACGAGTCTTATAATTATCACACAGACGATACCTGTAATTATACATTTGTAATGGAACTGAACGTCTGTATATTAGTTTTTTGTATATCTATTGACTAAATAAACTCTGAAGGAGACATGTAAACCAATTCAAATATTAGGAACCCCATTTCAATTATGTCACTTCCCTTCGTGTCTCCTCCACACCCCATCCCAGTGAACTTTCTGAATGATCTTAAGGTCAGTTTTAGAATTGCCAATACATTCAATTACCTAATTGTTGCTAATGTTAGTCTATTAACCTTAAATGGATCACCTGAGATGACCCACTAAGGTCAGTGTCAGAATTTACTATCTAAGCATATTTGTGTCATCATGATCATTAATGTCCTGTTCCTTTTAGACCAATCCACAACATTTGACAGTCGACCATATCATTCTGTAGCAGACTTTAAGTGACAACAATCAATGTCCAGAGTTGCTATCATCTCATTTGTTAGTGGACTCAGAAAATCTTTACTTGCTGTGTTCCTCTCATATTCCCTGGCTTTGGCCTTTGTTGTTTCACAGAAGGTTGCAACATATATGTTGTGCCTTGTCGGGTCCATCTGTCTCCAGGACATATTTTCTCATGTAGACTAATGAGCCCAAATCATCCTAGGCATTGATGGGCCTTGGGGCAAGGGAGTCTCCTTGAAACACTGCATGGAAAAGGTCAGGGGATTTACAGATTCTAACTGGCTAGTGCTGAAAGCAAGAGAGTCGGAGATATTGATTGTGGGTGACCATTCCAACTTCTGGGACATTAACTTGGGTAATATGGGATGGGGTTATTCTGTTCCATCATCTACCTTGGGTTTATGTGTGACTCACCCTTAAAACAATGTGGTCAAGTCATAATAGTAGATGTCTACTTGTTTCATTAATTTCAGACAGCTGAAGTCCATTTTGCATACCTCATGGGTGGCAAAAATAAATCCATCACCGCTTTTATTGGGTAGAAACTTGATTACGGAAATATGCTTTAACTGGGCTTACCAAACTTCCTTCTCAGATTTATCCAGTTGATCAAAATACAACAGCTAGACTTAAATTTACCCACGCCTCTCTTGATTTCACTCCCTTAGCTGCGCTGGGAAGGCTGAATATCTTTTAAGATGTTGTGAATTGCTTTGTCCGTGGTCAAATCTTGCTTTTCCTGAAAAGTAGATTGTTAATTATTTCCCTGCCAAGTGCCTGAATACTAGTAGTGTTGAGCTTCTTAAGATCCCCACTAACCGTAGACAAAGAATGGGTGCTGATGCCTTCTTTGTTCGTGTTCAAATCCTTTCTCTCTCTGTTCGGAAGGTATATGATCTATTGCTATTTTCCACACATTCTAAGACCTAGCTTTTCTTACATTTTCCAGCAGTGTAGCGTTTGGCTGAACCATACTGTTCTCTTGTCATTCTGCATCTGTATGTTAGCACTCTATGAATAAACTGTAAAAACCTAACGTGATGATTAGGTAAATTATGCTTCATGCACCTGAAAGCTGCCATATTAAAAATGTAACAAATGTCTTTTTAAAGAGCACACCCCTACTATCTTTGAAATATGTAGTGGATTCAAGGGCCCATTTTGTGCTGCAGGTGAGCAAGAACTGAAAACTGAATTAAATGTATTTTTAATATTTTAGTTCATAAACGTTAACGATGTATTACAGAAGAAAAATGTATGCTTTGGTATAATAGTCCCTACAAGATAAAAAAGTAACAGTTTCATTCCAACCCCAAGTAGTCCTCTACCAAATGTAAAATAACTCCTCTAGCACAAGGTATGACATGATTGTTATCCTCCTTTCCATTAAAGTACATGATACTGCAGAGAAGATGAAATTACCGGGGGGTCTTCTTTCCTGCTGCATCAATCTGATAGAAACTTTTAGCCGCACATTCCTTACTTTAGAATTATACCCAGGCATCAGAGTGAATCTGGAAATGTTCTAGCAGTACCCCTGTGCGCCTCTAAGTGGTGTGGCTCCGCGCCATGTCAGCGCCGCCTGTGCCAGAAGTGACCAATGCCGTTCCTTATAGGTACCACCCCAGCACGCCAATGTCAGTTCTTTTCTTTCCTCACCAGATAGTGCAGATCCGTAAATAGATAATCCTCAGTCACTTTTTGACTGCCTTTTTTTCAATGGTTTGTCAAACACTTTTTGAGAAAATTCTTTTAACCTGGTGTGACAAGGATGTCACCAAGAAACAGTCTGGTTTCAAACCAAGTGGTGCCTGTCACAGACAGATGTCTTTGACAGACCCCCACTTGGTCTGTCTATGGTGCATCAAGAAAGACCATGACGTGAAGGTGTGCCAGGGTTGTGCCATGCTCACAAAGGTGCTGAGGGAGCGCTCTCTTCAAGCTCCTCGCCACCCTATGTCAGATGACCCCGAAACAATCAATATCCCAGTTGCATGGAAGGTTCTGTGACCAAAAGAGGCCTTTGACTTTTCTGCATCCCTCTAAATCCTCAGACAAGACGAGGGAACAAATGCACTCAGGGGCCTGCTCCTAAGTGGAGCCCCAACCAGAGTCAACTCCACGCTTTCCTGATTTTTCCACAGATAGAGCACCCCCCTCCCAAGTACGTGAGTTCTATTAGGCCATGCACCTCATTTGTGGGAGCTCGACTTTTCTGGAATGCCTTCAGGCCTCTTGGGTTCGGGAGGTGCCCCTATTGGATCTGCTGGTGGGTATGCCCTCAACGCTTTTCCGGCCCCATGGATCCGGTGCTGTATCTGGAGTGTTGCTGCCAGAGAGACCAACACTTTCTCCGGTGCCAACGCCCATCGATGACACCATCCCCATCATCTCCACCTCTGGCATGGAACAGGACCAGCATCACACAGTGCCGGTTCAGGTGCAGTCCAGAGCCATGTCTTTTGGGCTATTAAAGGGTTTCCAATCACATTAATACCCTCCCTCTCACCACGGCCACCAAGTTTCCACACCTTTTCATGGCAGAGGACGCAGGTCCCACAGATCCGTGGGACAGGTAGCCTGAGGTCAGGCCAGTCGTCCACTCCTCTTGCAGCTGCAGCCTCTTTTCCCCTTTAGTTTGCTCTCCAACCATCATAGGCATCTAGTGGGCGAGGAATCCGCCATCGCCTACTCCACTGGAGAATAATACCATCAGACTGTTGACTACTGCAGGCAGCACAAAGGAGATACTCCATCCCCATTGTAACTGTCCCACCACCCATGCTGACTGATTGATGGAGGACCATCTTTCCTTACTCTGCCAGGAAGTGTTGACTGTTTTGGCAAAGGAAGCTATAGAGAGGGTGCTGGCATCAGAAGTAGGATGTTGTTGCTACTTTCAGCAGCTCAAGAAGAGCAGAGGCCTTTGTTCTATAATAGACCAGCGTCCTCTAAATCTCTTCCTCAGATGGAAAAAATCAAATTGCTTACGCTTGCTCAAGTTCTGTCTGCCCTGGATCCAGGAGACTGGATGGCAGTGTTGGACTTGCAGGATGCATATTTTCACGTCCCCGTCCTGTCCACCAAAGATGTTACCTGCAGTTCATGGTTGACCAAATGCGCTTTCAGTTTACGTCTTACCTCTGGTGCTCACCAGGATGATATCAGTGGCTGCAGCACACCTGTAGAGGTCTGGGGCTCCAATCATCCCCTACCCTGACAATTGGCTGCTGAGGGAGGCTCGTCCCAGGAAGTCGTCTCCCACTTCCAGACTAAGGCAAAACTCTTGCCCTCTCTGGAGTTCAATATCAACATGACAAAGTCACACCTGACTTTCTTTCTGATGCTCCCTTTCATCTGAGCAGTTCTGGACACGATGCAGTTTCAGGCTTATACTTCCGAATGGTGAGTCCAGGAAATTCAGGATATGATACCGATGTTTCAATTTCTAACCTGAGTTTTGGTGAGACAGACTCTGAGGCTGCCTGGCCTCATAACCTCCTGCATCCTGCTGGTAACACATGCCCGTCGGCACATACAGGCTTTGCAGTGGGACTTGAAGTTCCAGTTGGCGCAGCATCAGGGCAATCTGTCTGACATGGTCCAAATCTTGGAGGAAAGTGCAGAAGACCTGCAGTGGTAGCTGACAAACTGCTAATGGGTCAGTGGCAGCTCCTCTCTATTCCCTAGCCTGATTTGACTGTGGTGACAGACGCGTCACTGCTGGACTGGGGAGGTCATCTGGGGGAGGTGAAGATCAGAGGACTCTGGTCCCCAGCGTTTCTCGACTCCACACAAACTTGTTGGAGTTCCGGGTTACATATTTGGCACTGAAGGCCTTTATTCCCTCCATCAGGGAAAGGCAAGTTCAGTTGATCACGGACAACACCACTGCCTTATGGTACTGCAACAAGCAAGGTGGGGTGGGGTTGTGGACCCTCTGTCAAGAGAAACTGTGTCTTTGGACATGGATGGAACACCAGGGCATTTCCCTTGTGGTTCAATGCCTGGCAACCTCTCTGAACGCCAGGGGGGACAAACTGAGCCATCAATGCCTAGTGGATCACAAATTATGTCTTCATCTAGAAGTCTTTTCCAAGAATGGGGAGATCCTTGGTTAGATCAATTTGCCACCACAAAAACATGCAATGTCAGCAGTTCTGTGCGCTGGAGTTTCCAAGGCAGCTCTCGCTCATAGATGCTTTTAGTCTCAATTGGAGCTCCCATCTCCTGTATGCCTTTCCGTCAATACCACTCCTGTCCAGAGTGCTCAAGAAGATCAGGAACAACCAGGCCCAACTTATTCTTGTTGCTTCAATTTGGATACGGAGAGTCTGGTATCCTGAGCTCTTCACAAAAATGATGTTCATGCTAGTCATTCTGTCTCTTTGAGAAGATCTTATGTGGCCGCAATAGGGGAATGCTCTGCAGCTGAGCCTGCACACTCTTCTCCTTCATATGTGGAGATTGAGCAGTGACAGTTGACAGCATTTTACCTTCTTTCCGAAGTCTGTGATGTTATTCTGGCTGCCAGGCATCTCTCCACCAAATTGGTATATGCCTGCTGCTGGATCAAATTTGTGGCATGGTGTGTATCCAAAAACATTGATCAATATTTGCTCCTCTTTCTCAGGTCTTGTGAATTGTTCTTTCTTTGGTCCAGTAGGGCTCTGCTCTGGGTACAGTTAAGGGCTATCGTTTAGCCATTTCTGCGTTTTTGCATTTGCCAGTCCAACATTTCTTATTTAAGTCGCCCTTTGTGGTGAGATTTCTTAAAGGTTTGCAACACATGTTTCGCCCCAGGCCATTCATCATGCCGCAGTGGGAGTTGAACCTGGTCCTCCCTTTCATGATGTGCGCTCGTTTTGGGCCGTTGTACAACTTCCCTCTTTGGTTATTAACCTTCAAAACTTCCTTCTTAGCGGCTATTACATCAGCCAAGAGGGTCAGCGAGTTGCACGCTCTATTGGTACACATTCCTTTTCTTCCTCACCTCATGCTTCTAAAGAAGAGGAGCAACTCCACCATTTGGATCCAAAGAGAGCTTTGTCGTTCTAACTTGACCGCACAAAAGAATTCCAGGTGGATGACCAACTCTTCATACGGTATGTTGAGGCTCTGCATAAAGATCTGCTACGCGTTGACCAAAAAACAAAAACCCAAGGGCTTGCACACTTATTCTACCAGAGCCCAAGCTGCTACCACTGCTTTAGCTTGAGGAATTTCAGTCCTGGATATCTGTCAGGCTGCAGCATGAGCTTCACTGCACACATTCATGTAGCATTACCGCCTGGACAGTCAGGTTTGTCGTGATGGGCATTTTGCCTGCTCTGTCCTGCAGGACTTCCTGGTCTAAGTTGGGTTCACAGACCCGCCTCTGGACAGGCTTTGCTTGGATGTCTTTTCTAAGATAAGGAATCTGAGGCCAGAAGTCTTTATCAGATTAACAGGTTACTTACCCTTGCTAATGTGTTTTCTGTTAAAGACTCATTCTAGCCGCAGATTCCTTACAAACTCTCCCATCCTCCCCAATCTGGAATCTGATTAAAGGACAAGGTTTTTCCCTTACTAAGGCATCTGTATAGGTACTTCGGACAACACCAATGTGGAGCCGAACGACGCCACTTACCAGCGCGCAGGGTTATTGCTCAAAATTTCCGGTTCAGTGTGATGCCTAGGGGATAATCTAAAGTATGGAAACTGCACCTACATAGAGTCTCTACCAGATAAGGCATTATCGAAGTTAAGTAACTTGTTTTTCTTCCTAGGTGGTTGCAGAACATGTAGCGCTTCATTAATTAAAAAGAATGTAGGTACTCACCAAAGTGACATGCTTTATCAACGGGCCCCTCCTTCACCATGATGGCATGAAATTGCACAAGGTGTGCTTTCCCTGGAGCTTTTTTGTTGGAGGATTGAGTAGTGTTTCAAGGGATCTATAGTTCTCAATTTAAAAATGTGTAAGGTGCGATTGAATAATTTTTTTATATCCTATCACGTAAATAAAAAGTGGATTATGTTGGGGTGTTCAGTGCAGGACCCCAGTGTTTAACTTTCTGAAATGGTATAAGATGTTCTGGGCCATTTATCAAGGCTTATTAGGTCCCCTAATCGCTAACACTTGCTCAATCTGATTTGTAGAGGGTCATAAGTCTGTTAGTCAGTAATGAAAGGGAAAGGAGCTTCATCAAGCCAGTGTGATGCGGTCCTAGTGATGTCACCATGGTCATATTAAGGTATGAACAGTTCTTTGGATTAACCTTTTGAAGAACCATGTGTTCTGCAACAATACTGCAAGGAACCAACTATGAAGTAGGGAAAGACAATATCAATCACAAATACTGTACCATTGTACCGACCTCTGGGGTTAGTTCCTAATGGATAGGTGTAATGATTGATGTCAATCCTAAGGAGTTATAGAAATCAACTTAATTCATTGTAAGAGTGGAGCAGTAGATGAAGGTATAAAGGACCCATAGGATCCACTCCAACTGCCCCACATTCAAAGGATTACAGATCAACAACCTTTAAAAGAGTAGTAGTGGAGCCAATGGAAAATTCCTCATTATTACATCACAACAACATATAAAGAAAGCCCACATCACCACCTAACTCCCCCTTTGCAATTAAAGAAAACACATGAACATATAAACATAGAAGTACAAAAATAAATGATAAAACAACAACATACTACTAAAACAAAACACACATAAAGTATAGCACAGAGTTACAAACAATACAACTGATCTCTGAACCTAGAAGAAATTTTCTTAACTCTAGAGCTCCTGCATAGTGCTAAGTCATGGTTATCCATCTCATGGTTATCTATACCTCTCTACTCTTGTTTGCTTTGACCATACCTGGTAGGTTTGCTCGTCAGAGTATCAGTTTCTTCAAGTTTGGCTACCTGAGACATATTCCAACATTTGTTACCATTACAGCTTGTCCTCTAAGCTCAACAATACAAATCGGATCCCTAAATTTTGAAGCTCCCTTTTGTAGCAGTAAAGGTTTCTTGATACGCACAAAGTCACCCACACTGAATTTAGCCTTTACATTATTCTTATTTCCTTTTGACTTCATCACTCTTGCGCACCTCACAAGATTATGCTTATAAGTAGTGTACTTAGCTTTATAAGATGACAACTTCACATCACATGTCCGATCCAGTGCCTTGATTTTCCAAAATGCACCTAACAGTGGTGTAATCCTTCTACCTCTACTAAGTTCAAATGGTACTTTGGCCATCAGAATGTGGAGTAGTTCTGTACATCCAAATCTGTTCTGTGATGGCAGTCTCACAATGTCTTTGACTTGATAGCACTACACTCCACCAATACTGTGTTGAACCTCGCCACAGAACCGTTTGCCTGGGGATGATACAAGGACGTGTGTAGGTGTCTTCTCCCCAGCATATTCAAATGTTCATTTATACTGGAGGAAGTAAATTGAACACTATTGTTTGTTAAAAGATCCTCATGCACCCCTTCCTTGTTAAGCACATCTTGAAAAAACACAAATTACTGATTTTGAGTTGGGTTCAGATACTCATTTTACTTTCACATGGACATATGATCAACTAACACAATAAAATACTTCATGTCATTTGGTAAAACATGAAAGGAACCTAAAATATCCACACCAAACCTCTGCCAAACCTTGGGCTGCACAAAGATCCAGTTTATTAAACCATTTGAATTGACCTATCGCCATGATCAGATCTTTAATACGCAATAGAGGATACTTTTCCACCCAGATGACAGTATTAAGAGATCTAAGGTCTACATACAGACGCAAATCACCAGATTTCTTTTTTGCTAAGGCTATCAGTGAATGCCATAAAGTGGCGTCAATAGGCTCAATAACACCATCATTTGGATTTCTTTTAACATTTGTGCCAATTCACCTCTTATACTATGTGGCACACTGCGGAGCTTATGTTAGAATGCCTTCCCTGACCTTAATGATGTGCACAAAGTTTTTGACTTTGACAACTTTATTTTGAAATATGTCTTTAAACGTTTCTTGCCACCCCTGGTCAGTAATGGAACTAACCAGAGAAACCACCCGGGTCTCATGATCATACCAAAATCCACTTGATGCCACCACCATAGAAAATGTATTCCTTTGTACGCTACATATACTTTTGCTTTAATTGTTTTGTTTTCAAAAGTTGTAAATTGAGTTGCATTTCTTCTTTTACCATAGTTATCAGCAGGAGCAAGTGAATTAGTTTGAGCCTTACCATGAGCATTGAGATTTGCTATTGACATATGAGACTTTCTGATTCTAATTGTTTTGCATCTTGCTGATAACACTGTATGATTTTTGCAATGTCAGTTGCCCCATCAAGTGAAGGATACTAGCAGGTTGACATTTTCTGATGTGTCTTCTTTGAATAACACCTAGATAACACCTAGATACAATTTGATCATGGATTAGTTGGGACTTGAATCCTTTAAATTCACAATAAGGAGCTAACATCATAAAGCTGTTACATATGAATCTATGGACTTATACGTTTTTTGAATGTATGCAAAAAACTTGTGTCTATGAACCACCAAATTCATTTTTTCCTCAAAGTATGCATCCACTTTCACTGCAGTTTGAAATTCATTAAGAAATTCATCGTCAGTGCAAACATATTATTTCAATGGTGAATCCCCTGGTTCTTGAAGAAAAGGGCTTGGTGATGTTACTGCTTGCATTTTAACACTGTCTAACAAAGCTAGAAATGTTAAGAGAGAAGACAAGAAACAAAACAAATAAAAATGAAAGTAAACAATGTATAAAATACTATTAATTTTAAATCAATTTTAACAATGTGTCCAGTAAAAGCAAATGTAATAATTTTTTATTTCTTTTGTCCTTTCCCTTATAGGATGCCATTTGCTGCTAATACTGCCACAAATACTTTCCTTTCATTATCCTTGAAAGCGTGGCAACCGCTGTTGACACTTCCATACTAGTGGCAAGTAATACAAAGTTTAAATCGTGGATGGCACTGATACTTTAATTCAAGATCAGAAGTCAGCTTAGCTCTACCTGGAGTGTGCTCTGTGAAATGGAATTGATCAGGATCCTCCATACGAGCAGATGAGCTAAGATCCCTAGAAGGCGTAGGTAAGACAAGGTTTGTGTTTTTAATTCTGCATGCACTTATAGTTCTGAGGTCTTATGTCATTAAGACTCAAAGCTTGTGTTGTGCGAGGGTTGATGTGCATGGATCCTTGCACCTGAAGAAAGGAAAAAAAACATGCGTTAACACTGCTCGCTCGTGGCAATGGAGTCCTTCTCATTGCTCGCGTATCTGCAGTGCATACCACACGTGAATGCAGGTGAGCTGCCACTCTTAGTAATGAAGTCCTTCTCATCGCTCACATGCCTGCGGGGCTGAGTGTTTGTATTACCGTTAAGGGATTTAAGTGGTGAATCACAGTTTAATCAGTTTTATTAAAATTATGTTCTGTATAACAGGAAAATGCGCATCTGAGTTTGACAGCTTTGATAATCAGCCCCTGGGCCACTACTCAACCACAAGACAGTACTTTGTAAATTAAGCAGAAAACTCAAACAATCACATTAGCCAACTCATCCACAATCTGTAATGATTGATGTACATCCAAGAGAGTTGTAGAAATCAAGTTCATTCAATATAAGAGCAAAGAAGTAGATAGGGGTATAAAGGGTCCAGAGGATCTGCTCCAGCTGTTCCACGTTTAAAGGATTACACATCAACATTCTTTTAAAGAATATTAGCAGAGCCAATAGCAAATCCCCCATTATTATATCACAACAACATAAAAAGCATGGGTAACCACAAAGATTTTCCCAGGGGCTAAAAGGTTTGGTATGTGATATGCCTGAGGGCCACATAGATGGCAGCAGGGTGGTGGATGGGCAAGGGGGCTGGAGGGATTGGTGGTAAGGTAGGTGTAGGCGAAGCAAAGGATATTCATCTAGTGGCTGAATTGAACTATGTTAAACCAGAAAACCTGGGATTAAGCCAGGATTCCCCACTTTTCCAAATTGTAGAATCCTAGGCAATGTTTTAATTTCACTTTCCTTCCTTTTTCTTCATTATCACATATGAGGACCACAACATACATGATTTCCCGGGTTTGATTTAATAAACTATGACCCTCATTACAACCCTGGAGGTAAATGCCGCTGACTGCCGTGCAGACGGCTGCCAACATACCGTGTCCGCGGCGGAAATCCGCTGCGGGTATTATGACCCACACTCAGAAATCCTCCACAATACAGACACCCACACAAGTCCACCAGACCAAAGGTCAGTGATAGACTGGCGATAGCAAAACCCACACCGTCACACCAACAGAACTACGCCCACACTATCATGACCTGCGCTCAAAATACACACACATTTACAAAACACAACCACATTGGACAATTCAAAACACACACACCTGACACACATACATACACCACACCCACACACTCACACTATAAAACACACACCCACATTACCCACAACCCCTCACAACGACAATTTTGGAAGAAGCAGAGAGACAGAAAAGCAAAGACAACACCAGCATCCAGAGGCACACAACACCATCACTTATACACCATCCACGCACCTCAACAAACACACCCTAGCACATCACCCACACATCACATCAACCATGACCTCACACATCATCCACACCACATCATGGCACCTCAAAGACACTTCTCTGAGGAGGAGCTCAGGGTCAGGGTGGAGGAAATCATTCAGGTAGAGCTACAGCTAATTGGATCACAGGTGCAGCAGACGTCCATTGCAAGGAAGATGGAGCTATGGTGGAGAATTGTCGAGAGGGTCAACGCAGTGGGACAGCATCCAAGAACACGGAATGACATCAGGAAGAGGTGGAACGACCTATGGGGGAAGGTACGTTCTGTGGTATCCAGACACCAGATAGCCGTACAAAGGACTGGCGGTGGACCTCCACCTCCTCCCCCACAACTAACAACATGGGAAGAGCAAGTCTTGGCAATAATGCATCCTGAGGGCATCGCAGGAGTAGCAGGAGGACTGGACTCTGCTAAGTTAAAGCTTTACTACTATATCCCCCACCCTACCTGCATGCCATCACAAACCCCAACCCCTAGCTTCTCATCCATCACCCCAACATTGCACAGATACCCCACTATCACAACCCACACATCAAAATACCAAGCCCTGCATGTGACAACAATGCATGGACACCCATCACAGACTTGCATAGACACCCATCACCACAACATGCCCAGTAGAGAGACTCACCCACCCCACACAATCACCACTCACACACGGGCCAAGGTAATAATGCAAGCACAGTAATAGAGGGAAACGCACCCATTGCACAAGATGGCACACACAGATACAATAACAGTGCATTTACACCCCAACAGGACCCCTACACAATGTTACCAGACAGGAGGTGCCAGCCATATCCAGTCCACCCACAGAAGAGACCTACAGTGATGACAGCAGCTCTGCACACCTGGATCAAGATGACCAGCCCGGCCCATCAGGGACCTCTGGACAGTCGGTTTCCCTGCCACAGTCCCAACCCACCACTGAACCTTCCCCCTCAGGAAACAACAGCACAGCACCCACCCAGTGGGCCCATGCCACTGTCCCCAGGACACGTCAATCACCGTGTGTCCACCACTACAGGGACCCCAGGCAAACCCACTAACCCAGGACGATCATGGACCTGGGGTCAGTGGCAATGGGCACACAGTTCAGGGAACAGCGGCACGGAATAACAGGGAAGCTGGGAGGACTGCTTTGCGACAGGGGGATGACAGGCCCAGGGAACCACGAGGCACTCTCCAACATCATGGGAGCATACCACTATTCCCAGTAGACCATGGGCACGGTACTGGCCAAGTTTCAAGAGACCCAGCGGCTGCAGGAGGAACAGTACCCGGGGATCAGGTAGGACTTGAAGTCCATTAACACCACCCTGGTTACCATTGCGGGGGTGCTGGCAGACATGGCCAACACCATAATGGAGAACGTGGCATACCCCCAGGCTCCTGACACCAGCCCGAGCGATGAACAGCCTTCCACATCTGCCGGCGCTAGTGGATAGAAGGTCCCGCCACAGGAACAACAGGCCACCAGCACCCCACCCCCTGTAGAAGTAGAACCACCACAGAAAAGGTCCCTGTGATCCAGGCACAAGGCAGAGACCCCCGCCAGGAAATAGGACTCTCCTGATTGTCACCCTTCTGTCCCACTATGCCACCCTGTCCACCTTGAACTGACATTGCTCCACTTCCAATGCCCCATTGGACAATGCACCTGTGATACAAACAGACTGGACTCTACCATGGATATTCCTCCACCATCACCCCAGCCCATTGCACATCCCCCTCTACTTATTAGCACTTAAATAAACACCCTTGAATCACAAAACAATCTGGAGTCAGTCTGTACTTTCACAAATGTATTACTACAACGTCTTAGACAAATATCAATTGAAATGTTAATTTGCACATACCAAAGTATGACAGTTGTTGGGCAGCAGTAAACATAGCAGAAAGCAGAATGTGTTACCCAGATCTGTGAAAAGGGAAGCCAAAGTGAACTGTCAGGGCCCATACACAGAGGTAAGAAGGCAGACTTATACAATGTCCTACATTAGTCAGATATGAGATGAGCAGTGCCAGTCTCTTACCTGTGTCACACTGGACGTACTGCATGATGATGTTGTTTCGGTTGTCAATATCTTCTTTCTCTGCCTCCTCTTCCTCACTGTCCACAGGCTCAACAGCTGCCACGAGGCCAACATCAGGCCCATCCTCCTGCAGAAAAGGCACCTGGCATCACAAAGCCAGGTTGTGCAACATACATCATGCCACAATGATCTGGCACACCTTCTTCGGTGAGTAGTATAGGGAGCCACCTGTTAGATGGAGGCACCGGAATCTGGCCTTCAGGAGGCCGAAAGTCTGCTCAATAATCCTCCTAGTTCGCCCATGTGCTACATTGTAGTGTTCCTCTGCCCTTGTCCTGGGATTCCTCACTGGGGTCAGTAGCCATGAGAGGTTGGGGTAACCAGAGTCACCTGTAAATGTCGAGGGATATCTGTTAGACATACACCAACCCTTAGGGACTACCCCGTACCCAGACACCTATTCATACTGTGTGGGGACCTTGGGCTCACCTATTACCCACACACGGTGCCTCTGGAGTTGGGCCATTACATAAGGGATGCTGCTATTCCTCAAAATGTAAGCGTCATGCAAACAGCCAGGATACTTGGCATTCACATGAGAGATGTACTGGTCTGCCAAACACACCATCTGCACATTCATTGAATGGTAGCTTTTACGATTTCTGTACACCTGTTCATTCCTGCGGGGGGACAAATGCCACATGTGTACCATCAATGGCACCAATGATGTTGGGGATATGTCCCAGGGCATAGAAGTCAGCTTTCACTGTGGCCAAATCCTCCACCTGGGGGAAAACGATGTAGCTGCACATGTGTTTCAGCAGGGCAGATAACACTCTGGACAACATGTTAGAGAACATTGGCTGAGACATCCCTGATGCCATGGCCACTGTTGTTTGAAAGGAACCTCTGGCCAGAAAATGGAGCACTGACAGGACCTGCACTAGAGGTGGTATACCTGTGGGATGGCGGATAGCTGACATCAGGTCTGGCTCCAATTGGGGACACAGTTCTTGGATTGTGGCACGATCAAGTCTGTAGGTGATGATGGTGTGTCTGTCTTCCATTGTCGATAGGTCCACCAGGGCTCTGTACACTGGAGGATGATGCCATCTCATCATCTGTTCCAGCGGATGTGGCCTATGGAGGAGAAAGGTGGGCAGAGGGCAATGTACCACATAGTTTGCACAAGGGTTTTGCACTAATGTGATTAAATCGGTGTGTGGCGTTGTCTGTTCATATTTGTGCCCAAATGTGCTGTGACGCAGTTAGGTGCCCTGCCATGTGCCACCCTGAAATGGCGGCTGCCTGACCTGTAAGGAGGGACAAGAGGAAATGAGGTAACTGCGCTGACGTTGTGCAGCATCACGGTAGGTGGTCGAAGACTGCCGCGCTATTCTTCATTGGTTATCATTGGGCCCTATCGGTTCCAGGAGCCAATGACGATGTACGCCGGCAGTGTCGGTACGCACCGCCGCGGACGTGGCTGCCATTTTCTAGCTGTTAACTCACTTGATACCTGACCTTCAACAGGAGAGGACCTACACTGCAAGTGCTGCTGTGACCTGTTTCTGGAAGCAACAATGGCTCGAGTGTCTGGGGAAAGGGCCCCTGCGGTTAGTGTGGAGGAGTTGGAGAGACTAGTGGATGGGGTCCTTCCCCAGTACACGCTATTCCACGGTCCTCCAGACAAACAGGTGAGTACACTGTGAGCATGATGCGTGGGACATGAATGTATGGGGTGATGTGACTGGTACATACATGTTGGGTGGGGGCCTGAGGGTTGCATGTGAGGATGGTGAGTGTATGTGTGTCAGGGCATGGGTGGGAATTGGTGGCCAATGAGTATGACGAACCGGACGGGGGAGTAAGTTCCTTTCTTACTTTACCTTTCCTCTAGGTCAGTGCCCACCAGAAGAATGGTATTTGGCGTGCCAGCACCAAGGAAGTACGAACCCTGGGGGTCTTTCATATACAGAGCACCCACTGCTGCAAGAGATGGGAGGACCTGCGCCGCTAGAGCAAGAAGACGCAGAGGCCCAGCTGGGGATGGCCTCCCAACTTGGAAGGGGTGCCTGTTGCACCATGACCCCCCTGATGTTCCGGATTCTGGCAGTGGCCTATTCGGAGTTGGATAGGCGCTTGAGGGCATCACAGCACCCACAAGGGGGTGAGTACAGTTTCATCCAGCTGACTCTGTGCGCTTTATGAGGTTTCTTGGGGGGGATGTGGGCTGTGGGTTCCCCTAGGCCAGGGTGAACTTGGTAGGGCAGGCCCATTTTTAGGCAGGGTCTGTGGCGCTCCAACCTCAATAGTGGTAGTGGTCATCTACCACCAGTCAGGCTCCTGTGGGTTCCAGGTGTGCAGCAAATGGGTTTAGGCGTAGTCTCCCATGGGCAGGTGATTTCCCTATGAACAGTTAGTGCATGGCCTAGTGCATAGGGCTGCTCCCTGTGTGTTGTGTCCGCCAACGGTAGTGGTGTTGCTGGCATTGACCATGTGTCTCCTCTGTCTTTCCCCCCCCTTTTTGTTTTGTTACCCTGTCCTTGTGTGCATTAGAATCATCTGGCGGAGGAGCAGTGGCACCAGAGCAGGAGGGAGCTGCAACCCACATGGCCCAGGAGGGTGAATGTTCAGAGTCTGAAGGCAAAAGTGAGATGGGGAGAGGAGGGAGCTCCACGACGGGGACAGGAGGGAACACCAGCGACAGCGACTCCTCCTCTGATGGGAGCTCCCTTGCGGTGGCGGGCACCTCTGTGCCCACCACAACAACAGGTACAGCCCCACCCCCCCACCAGCACCGCCCTTCCAGCAGCCCCTCAGCGTGTTTCCCATGCCCGCTCACCCGGGTGGGTGGGCATCTCCTTCATCCCAGGCACCTCAGGTCCGGCCCCAGTAAGCCCTGCTGCCCTCAGTGAGGAGGCAATTGACCTCCTGAGATCCCTCACTGTTGGGCAGTCAACCATTTTGAATGCCATCCAGGGTGTCGAGAGGCATTTGCAGGAAACATATGCATACCTGGAGGGCATTCATTCTGGCGTGGCAGCCCAACAGAGAGCTTTTCAGGCTCTGGCCTCAGCGCGGATGGCAGCCATTGTCCATGTGCCTAGCTTCCCCCCTCCAACTTCCTCTACCCAGTCCCAATCCCCTCAGCCCTAGCCTATCCCAAGCACACCTCCAGACCAGCATTCACCCAAATCAACACACAAAAGTGGCTCATTCAAACATAAGCACCACACATCTCACAGGTACTCACACAAGCACCATCCCCATGCAGACACACCAACATCCATTGCCTCCACTGTGTCCCCCTCCTCCACATCCTCCACCTCCCTCCCAGTCTCGTCTCCACTCACACCTGCATGCACTACATCCTCAGCCACTACCTCCATCACCAGCACGCCCATCACAACACACCGCTCACGTGCCATCACCATCCCCACTACCATTCACACGTCCCCTGTGTCCTCTCCCAGTGTGTCTGTGAGCCCTCCTGCCAAAGTACACAAATGCTGGCACACACCCACTCAACAGCCATCCGCCTCACAACAGCCTCCAACCCATGCACCTTCACCCAAACTCAGGAGATGTACACCTCTTACAACCACTACCTTTTCCTCCACTCCCAAACCCCCTCCATCTTCCCGTCCCAGTGTGTCTAAAAAACGTTTCCTGGCTTCCATTGACCTCTTCCCTAAAGCCCCCCCCGTCCTTCCCCTAGGGCCAGGTTGTCTAGAGCCCAGACCAGCACCTCAGCCACCGAATCAACATCCACTGTGGTCCCTGCAAGTCCGGGAGAATCGAAGGGGGCACCCATCAGGGCTTGCAGTGTGCCACCTACTGAAGGCAGGGACTACCCAATTCCTCCACGTACCGAGGTAAAAAAGGGGCCAGCATGCAGAAGAGAAGAGCTGCACCACCTACCCAGCAAGGCCTCACCCGGAACCAAAAAGGACAGTGCCAAGGTCCCAGCAGCAACTTGCAAGGTGGGGAAGGGAGTCAAGAGCAAAGCAAAGTCACCTCAGGGTACGGAGCCTCCGGGTGAGGGACTAGTGACCCCCATTTCTCAAGACAGCCCAGCAACCTGTACTGCGGTGAGCACCACCGCAAACACCGCCACCTGCACGGCAGCTGCTGCAACTACAGTCACAGCATGATCCCCAGTGGGCAGCCTTCCGAGGCTGCAGGAGACGGCCTGGTGTCTCCCTCAACTACTACTGACAACTGCAGCACGGGCAGCACCGGCAGGATCTCCGCCGCAGACACCGCCGCAGCCACCGCCACCTGCCCCGCGACGTGCCCAGGCAGTGCCACTACAGCGGACATCAGCACCATCCCCAGTGGGCAGCCGTCCGAGGCTGCAGGAGACGTCCTGGACCCTGCACACACCACATGAGGCACCACCACCAGCACTACCAGCAGTTTGCAGCCCAAGTCGTCGCAAGGTGGAGTGTGTCTCTGCCTCCATTGAGTATCATGCTACCTGTTACTAGAAACTCTTGTGGCTCAGACACCCAGGTAAGGGAATGGGATCTGCCACACCCCAGGTGCAGCATCACTGGCCACCAAGCCCCCTCCAGAACCAGTGTAGAAATGCATCCACTAACACAGTCCTTGGCAGGATGAAGCACTCTGGGCACAAAGCCCCCTCCAGAACCAGTGGAGAACAGCATCCACTAACCCAGTCCTTAGCAGGATGAAGCACTCTGGGCACCATGCCCCCTCCAGAACCAGTGGAGACAAACATCCACTTGAGAGACTGTGGCTTTGCACTCCCCAGGACTAGACAGTGGGCAAACCACCCACTTGAGAGACTTGAGAGACTGTGGCTTTGCACTCCCCAGGACCAAACAGTGGGCAACCCACCCACTTGAGAGACTTGAGAGACTGTGGCTTTGCACTCCTCAGGACCAAACAGTGGGTATCCCACCCACTTTAGAGATTTGAGAGACTGTGGCTTTGCACTCCCCAGGAGCAGGCAGTGGGCAACCCACCCACTTGAGAGACTGTGGCTTTGCACTCCCCAGGACCAGGCAGTGGGCATGGAGCCCCCTCGAGGAGCAGTGGCCTCATCCCGTCATCCGGCTGAGGTGCACCCCCTCTCCTTCCCCCTGAGGTGCCTGTGTGTTTTCGACCTGATGCCTCTGCAGTGTTCTCTCCGTTTTGAGGCAGGTTTCATGTGTGGGCTGCGCGCATGCTTTTTGGGACCAATGGTCCACGGACATTTAATGGGACAGTGTACGGACTTGTGTACATGTTGCTAATATTTTTATATGCTGGTGATTATAAGTTATCTTGGCCTATCTGATTGTACAATTATTACACTCGTTAGACTCATTTGATTTGGTCCTTGCGTTCTTCCAGGGGGTGACGGAGTGTATCTGTGATTGGATATGTGTGTGTGTGTGTTGTTGTGGGTGGGGGGTGTGGGTGCGGGTGTTGCATGTGTGTGTCACTCTCTTTTCCCTCCTCCCCTCCCCGATGTGCTAGGTGCAGTACTCACCATGGTCGTTGCCGCTGTCTTTGATGTTCCTGGTAGATGAGGAGGTAGACCAGCATTGGCAGAACCTGTACCTAGGGCTCCATGGCATCCTGGTTGTTCGTAAAGTGTCGAAAGGTGAGTGGTTTTCCTTCTGTGTTCTGTTTACGCTGTGCTTTTGATGGCGCTGGTACTGCCCAGGAAAAGCTGGCGGATTGGTGCCTTGTAATAGTGTGGGTGGTACATTGTCTTCCGCCTGTCTGTTGGCGGTTACCACCGCGGTGTTTGTTTCTACCGCCGTGGCGGTCGGTGTGTTAAAGTGGCTGTCTGTGTTGGCGGTTTCCGCCATGGTCGTAATTCCAATTTTTTTTTCGCTGGTCTGTTTACCGCTGCTTTATCACCGACCGCCAGGGTTGTAATGAGGTCCTATATTGTTGTTCATGCATAATAGGAATCCATGCCACCCAAAAAGTGCACATAACAGCTGACTTGCCTCTTTAATTTACTATTGACGTTGTTGTCAAGGTAGGGGGAAGAATGAATGTTTCTAAATTCATGTTTGAAAACTATCACTTTAAAATGAATGCTTCTCAGTGCACTGATATCATACATTATACTAAGGTGAAAAGGTTCTGCATGTTAACTAAATACACGTTTTGAATTTTGAAGAGATGTCATATTTTTACACCTTTGCTGCAAGATGTCTTTAATAATGAAGATGTTTCTAAAGTTAAGCGCACTACTCCCTAGTTACGTCCTTTCTTTAACACCATGTTTTTTTAACATATTTCTTATTAATACATGAAAACACACAATACAGTACTGTGCAATATTATTATTGATGCATCTCCAAGCAATAAATGCAGACACGTCTGATGTAGTTGTTAGGATAATAATAGTGTGGGCGGTTCCTCCATAGTGGCATGGGGGCATTGACTCCTTACTTGGAGCCCCCAAAGGCAGAGAAACTCATGCTTTATCTTCTGAAAATGACACCTACCGTCACTCGTTTTTCCACTAGGTGGCAGGGCCAGCTGAGGTTATGGAAACTGGACTGCGCATGTCAGATTGGCCGGTGTTCTCACTGTGGCCAGCCTAACAAGCAGTTCAGGCTGCAAGAGCCAACACTATGAGGGAGTTGGAATAGCAGAGACACATCTCCATCAGTCTCCGATGGAGCGTTGTGCTTGCTTGACCCAGCCAATCCTGGCACTGCTCTTTTGCTGTTTACTAATAAAGGCAGCAAGAGAGCAGTGCTGAGACTGGCTGGGAAGCTTCTGGCTTATTTGCTCTGAAACCAGCATTCACCTATTTCATACAGAGGCAGAGCGACGCGGGAGAATTTAACCAGGTAAGGCGTCAGGGTAAGATAAGGCTTATTTATTTTTGAGTAACTGCTTTATAAATAGAATGTGCCCTATCACCTCGGCATTACAAATTCCATTTTGCAGCTATGCTATGCTTCAGAATAGAATTTGAGTTGCAGAGGTGATCCAGCACATTCTATTTATAAAGCATTTACTGTTTGTTTTAAACATATTTCTCTTTTACGTGCCCACCACTTTCAAAGGCAGTCAGCCGCCACTGATAATGGTGCAGGATAGCTTGCAGAAGAGAGCCTACAGTGATCAAAAGTAGTGGTCAATAATATTTGTCTCACATCGATTGAAAAGCATTACAAATATTCCCTAGAATAGAGATTTACAATCAGTACAAAGTTAAGTGCAATATAAATTGAATGGAACCAAAATTATATTTACACCCCCCATCGCTCCGTCACTCCCCTCCCAGTTCCTTCTAGTCATCTTATTGTGCAGTGATAATTAGTATGCTTTTTGTTTCCCCCAACCCCCCCCCCTTTTGTTTGTTTTGTATAGACTTCCGGAGGCAATGAAAAGTAGTGTAAGTATGAATAAGGTCATTCAGTCATGTTTAGGTATATTCATCTCTTCCAAGGGGGTATGCTTTCAGTCCCACTTTCTCCGTTCCTCATCTTTAACACCAATTAAGCTTGAAATAAATGATTGCATGTCTATTTAATATGTTTTATTGTCAGTGCTGAGTCAAGTAAACAGCTGCCAAGTGCTCCTGTTGCCCAGGAGGCCACATGTAAAGGTCCTGTGAGGAAAGGCACATGCGACCAGCGGGCCTTACTTTGAGTATCTGTGATATAAAGGAAGCCTAAGGCACCACAATAGTTTTTTTTAAATTGCTTGTGGGTCGAACTACACCCTTCAAATACAAGCATAAGGTCTACACATGGCCATAACCAATGTATATAAAATCATCATGTTAGTAATGTACATACGCTCTTTCAGAACTTATGCAATTATTGGACTATATTTAATCTGTATTTCAGAAACTAAGCATTTAAACTAACATAAATGATAACACCCCGATTCAGCATGATGACAGTTAGTAGATGAAAAAGTATAAAGAACCCTAAGATGATACCGCACACATAAAAAAGTTATCATAACAGCAGTGAACATGCCTTTTTTAATAAATACTTTTATTTAGTCAAATTACTATTATGATGATTATTATAAATGTATGCCTCACAAACTATATTATAAATGTATGCCTCACAAACTAACAATTAATAATAAGACAAATAAACTGTTCCAACATGATGACCTTTTGGAGACATATATGATAGACAGCACAATTACATGACTCAGCACTAATGTTGTGGATTGACACATGGACAAGCTGATGCCACTTAGTGATGTTACTTCACATGTCGCCCCATGACGGCACTTACTGATGCACAGACAGCAGCACACATGGGTCCCCACTACTTTCAGGATGCAGCAGTGTAAGATCCTCCCTGAGATCGGACCCTTAATCATGCTGCGGTACTATGCAAACCACAGTCAGAACAGTCATTTTATAAGCAGTAAATACTTCATACAAGTATCTTCTCCAACGAGCCCGTCGTTCACCTCTTCGAGCAGGGATATTACTTTACTGGTTATGGGAGAACAACCTGCCTTGGTCAATAATATCTATAGAATTATTCTATTGTTACAGCTGGAGATATCATAGTTACTCCAGTATTGGAACTTTCATAGATTCACATTCTTGAATCATTTCCGGTCATTGAGATAGGAGTCCCCCTGTGTGTTTACAAATTAGTGTTAAGATAGAGCTAAACCTAAAGGTCATAGGCCCATCAATTTAATGTTCTCTCAGAGTCATTTTGAAAAAAAGGACTTAAGTTGAGAGTCCATCAATCAAGCGACACCACTCTTTAGAACCCTCCTGAGAGAAGCTCCAGTCCCTCAGATTTTCTACCACAAGTCATGCTAGGGAGTCTCAGCTGAGCTCTGCTCAGCTTTTCTCTATTTTGAAAGTTCAGAAGACTTTAGTCACATTTCTCAATTATTTTAAAGGTTATCCCTTTAGGATTCACTACTGCACCTTAACAGACAGCTGCCACCATGTCTGACAAGGAAAAGAAAAGTCTCTTCAGACCCTGTAAAACTTGTGGTAAAAAGAGGTTACACTCTGAGGACCCACACCAGAATTGTATTTACTGCCTCTTCCCGGATCATTCGGCCAACGACTGCCAGGTATGTCATAAATTCTCCCCCAAAACCTTAAAGGACAAGAAGGATGCTGATTTGGCTGCAAAAACTTAAATTCAGAAAACACCCAGTTGCGTACTCTGTTTTGAGGAATCCTCCTCATCTTCCAGGAGATCTCAAAATAGAGACAGCTCTCCAAGTATTAGATCCTACTCAGAGCAGCCTAAAAACGCCTACAAAAAGACCACCTCAGGGTTATACAAAGGCTGCAGCACTGATACACCTCCTCACAGGTCCACCTCTCAATCATCTAAAGAGAGGGAAGAATGTCCTACATCTTCTGTAATGGCTAAAAACTCAGCCTCTGAGCCTCCTACACCACCTATTAAGGTATCACCTTCAAGAAACCTTACTCAGCTCTATCCATCAACAAGCCATCTACGAGAACTCCACCAGTGACGACAACTTCACAATAGACAAGACTGAGGACAACTTCACCACCTTCGACGGCAGTGACGACGAGTACCACATTGTCGATGAGAGCAACGTCTTCTACATCTTCCTCAACTAAGACCTACACATCTCCGTAGTCGACGAAGCTAACCGTAGCTATTTCTTCGCAGTCCAAGTCTGCCTCATTTCCGGTGACGACATCATCGTCGACAACATCAGCCACTAAGCCGTCGACGGTAAGGATCTATCCGTCATCATCGATGACAGGTACTCCACCAATGACGAGTACAATTCAGTCTATACCGCCGACGATGCCACCTTCTACCCTGTCCACAACCTCATTGTCAGCCCTGTTGACCTCGTCGACGACCCCGTCAATGAGAGAAAAAAGACTAAAAAAGCAAGAGATGGTAAAGTTGACCCGGGAACACACTTCCCCTAGTAAGGTAACTCCCCTAGTAGAAGGGATGACAACTCTTATGATGAAGGGCCATATGGCTTAGCACATAGTCCCTCTCAGTTAAATGTCAAATGTCAAGATGATGATGAAGAATATTATGATGGTTATGACCCACAATATTTCACCTCCCAGGAACAGCCATATCGGGAGCAGATGGGATGTATGCCAAGCTCCCTAATCTCTGATCTACAGGTTATGTTTGAAGATTATAGAAACAGATTCCTGCCCACCAAAGACGCAGCACCTCAACCAACAACACCTGTTAGATCCCCAGCACTTCAACCAACCTTTCCGCTTCAGGGACCTACATCCTTAACTCTAACACCAGCACCAACTTTGCTCCACGGCACACATGAGCAGCATGTGGAAGGTAAATTACAGGATAATCATACAGAATGGGACGTCTACGTAATTCCGACTCCATCATCTCCCTTGCCTAAGAAAGTGGATTTACCTCCTGAGGATATGGGAGGCTTTCATAATTTACTAGAAAGAGCATTTGCACTCCTGATGCCATCCAAACAAATGGATTGTTTTTATATGACTTTGAAGAACCATTCCAAAAAAGTGTGCACTCCATACCTACGGTTAGTCATGTATGAGATGAAGGTTTGAAAGTCATGCAAAATCCAGCAACAGTCACTGCGGCGCTTCCGCGCCCTTATAAGAAATATAAAACCCCAGAAGATGATCCAGCCTGCCTAACTGGTCATGCTCACCAGGTTCATTTATCGCTCAAGCGGCCCAAAGAAGATTTAAAAAAACTTCCACTCTGATTTTGGTACCTCCAGATAAGGAGGGGAGATGGTTAGACAATATTGGCAAGCGTTTTTCATCAATGTCAAGTCTAACTGTCAGGGCGGCTAACTCTTTAGCGATACTAGGAAGATATGACAGGCAGTTATGGGCTTACATCACCCCATACATTGTTCAGCTACCAGAAGAAACCAAACTGGAAGCAAGAAAGATCTTGCAAGAAGGAGAGTGGACATCGGCAGAAATTATCGACTGCGCAATGGATATTGCCACCACCTCATTTCAACAGCTTGCTGGGGCCGAGGAGATAGGGCTGGTTAAAGGCCACGTCCTTTTGTCCTGAGGTGCAGAATAAGATCTTAGATCTGCCCTTTGGGCTAACTTTGGAAACCTGTGAATGAAGCCCGACCAGGCAATTAAAACCGATACGGAGACAGCCAAATCACTGGGTACAGTACAATTCAGAAAGGCTTCCTTTCGTGGTACCAGAGGACATGGGATCCCTTAATATAGGGGAGGCTATCAACAGTAGAGATACCCTTCAAACACATCCACCTCCCAACAATTTTGTCCCCAGTACAATCAGAGACAACCTCCACAAGCAGTGTATGGCAGACCTGCCCCTAGGGGATGACAGGCTCATCAAGGAAAGGAATTAGCCCACTGACAGTGATCTCCCCAAGCTACAGGCTAGGGACATGATTCCTTCATTTCTCCAGCAGTGGCAAACCGGAACATCAGACCAGTGGGTCTTGGACCTGGTACACTTTAGAGTTTGTCCAGAAGCCACCTCACAATCATCCTTGCAAATCGAATCCCAAATATCCCCATCAACTCAAATTAGAAGTCAACAAGATGCTTATGAAAGGTGTGATAGAGAAAGTTCCACCTTCACAGCAGCAGAAAGGATTCTATTCCAGATTCTTCCTCATTCACAAAAAATGGCAGGACTGGAGACCTATCCTCGATCTCTGAGACTTAAACATCCATCTGAAGGAACAATCATTCAGAATGATAATTGTACAAGACATCCTTCTTCGCTTAAACCATGAAGATTTCCACCCTACGTCTGCAGGCCGCACATTTTCATATCCCAAACCACCCTTACCACAGACAGTTGCACAGGTTTACGGTAGCCGGCAGGTGCTACCAATTTTGAGTTCTGTCACTCGTACTGAAATCAGCCCCCAGAATATTTACCAAGTGGCTAGCGACTGTGGTGGCATTCTTAAAAAAAAAGAAAGAAAAGAAACACCAAGGGCCAGATGTAGGTAAGTTGGGTTTTGCGAGTCGCAAAACCCTATGCACAACAGTGTCCCTGACACTGTTTGCGACTTGCAAGGGGGTCGCAAATGCCCACCTCATGAATATTCATGAGGTGGGTCGCAATTTGCAACCCCCTTGAAACTTGCAGCACTCACAGGGATGGTGGCCTGCTGAAGACAGCAGACCACCATGTCTTTGACTGCTTTTAAATAAAGTCGTTTTTTTGTTAGTAATGCAGCCCGTTTTCCTTAAAGGAAAACGAGATGCATTACAAAACTAAAAAATGAAACGTTTTCGTTTCATTTTTTCAGAGCAGGCAGTGGTCCACAGGACCACTGCCTGCTCTGGAAAAATGTTTTTAATGCCATTCACAAAGGGGAAGGGGTCCCATGGGGACCCCTTCCCTTTTGCGAATGGGTTAGCACCCATTTGAGCATTGCATAGTGCAGTTTGCACGTCGCAAAACCGCGAAAATCGATGTTTTGCGACGTGCAAACTGTTTCCTACATCTGGCCCCAAGTCTTTCCTTATCTGGAACCTTGGCTGGGTCAAGGCAACGTTCTTCTAAGCAGCACAGATGTCAACAAGAAAGTACATTACCCTACTCAATAAATTTGGCTTAACCATCAATTGGAAAAAGTTGAATCCTCAACCTTTGAGGATCTATAACCTTTTTGGGGGCAAACCTGGACACTGCACCAAATATAGCCTGCCCCACAACAGAGACAGCAGAAACTAATTGCGTTGGCACAATCAGTTCAAAAAAGAAAATACATGTAAGTACGCCTTTACTAGTCGTTATTAGGGATGATGTCTCCATGCATCCCTCTAGTACCATTCTGCAGACTGAAAATGCGCCCCCTTCAAGAAAAACTCAACCTCCAATGGATCCAAGCCACAGGAAGCTTTGACGTCCAAGTCAAGATCACTCCAACCATTGTCAACACTCTGACTTGATGGACTCACAAAGAAAATCTATCAATTTGCCTCTTTTTCCTACCAAAACCATCTCCGGGTGTCCTCACCACGGATGCCTCACTATAAGGATGGGGAGCATTCCTACTAGACCTATAGATCAGCTGCAAGGGGCAGACACATCTTTGGAGTTTACATATGAACCTCCTAGAGCTAAAAGCAGTTCATCTAGCCCTGCAAGCTTTCCTTGCCAACTCAGAGGTTTTGATAAGAACAGACAATACCACCACAATGCATTACCTCAACAAGCAGGGGGGTACAAGGTCCCTTCTCCTCTCCTGAGAAGCACAAGAGATCTGGAAATGGGCCATAGTGCGTGGGGTGCATCTTCAAGCAGAATATGTCCCAGGGAAGCAAAGCAAGATAGCGGACACTCTAAGCAGATTAAAATCAGTCTGTCTTGAGTGGGAGCTGGATCAGCGGATAGTAGACCACATATTCTCTCAGTGGGGTAAACCCAGTCTCGACCTCTTTGCCAGCCCTTCAAATACCAAATGCCAATACTATGCATCTTCCCCATCAGTGATCATGGGGGACTGTATTTTTTATGGCATGGTGTGGAATCTTTGCTTACGCCTTTCCGCCCATTCCCCTGATACCAATGGTTCTGACCAAGAGAAAAGTCGAACCCTGCACACTGATCCTAATAGCTCCAACGTGGCCTCGCCAACACCGGTTCACAGAGCTTCTCCTCTTATCATTGAAACCTCACATCCCCTTGAGAATCTCACCTTATCTGCTGACCATGAACAATGGTCAAGTCTTGCACCAGAATTGGGAATCCCTGCACATATCAACTTTTCTCCTGAGCACAATGAGTTTGTACATCTAAACATCGCTCCAGAATGCAGGGATATACTCTCCAGGGCCAGGGCTTCCTGCACTAATAAAACTTACTCCTGAAGCGGAAGAGGTTCTGTTTGTGGTGTCAACAACAACAGATTCATCCCATATCGGCTTAGCTCATGCCTCCATCAGGGTTAATCTGGCTGCCATCTCATCTTTTAGACACTCACAGGATACACCTTCCTTGTGGTCCTTGAGACTCATTAAACAATTTCTGAAAGGACTATCAAGAATCTTTCAACCTTTCAGACCTCTCCCTCCTTCATGGCATATCTTTTTTTTAACACAACTTTATTGCATTTTATAGTTTATGAGTGCAATATCAAGTACAAACAATATCTGTTCAAATCAGTTACCGGAGTCCTGCATTTTAGATTTTCAACAATGTAACATACAATAGGGAAATGATATTGTAGTATATAAAATAGTGTCCATGTGTTTTGCAAACATAATGTTGAACCCGCTAACTTACCCACCCTCGTGCCATTGACTGACTTGCTTACTCAGCTCTTCTACAATCATGAAGGGGATTAGTCCTGTATAATATTATGAATAGACATACAGCAGTTTTGTCACAATGAACAAGTTGTTAGGAAGGAAGCTTACAAACAGTAAAGTGGTGAAGTATGTCACCTGGAGTCCAGACCCGGGGCAAAGCCAATCTAACATAAGTACAAGCAGTATGAAACATAATGGAAATTAGTAGGAGAAATGGCTACTCTGCACATTGGTCCAATGATAGCACTTTAAACACCATCCACGTCACTGTCCTGTGGGGAACGTTTCTCCAACATTGTGTCCCATTGTATCGCTATTGGTTGTTTACATAACCCTTTGTACTCCTCGCGGCAGATGGCAGTACTTTCCACCAGCCCCCTCTGCTTAACCTCATCTCTCCATTGTTGTATGAATGGGAGCCTGGGGGATTTCTAATGGTGCATAAGTAACCTCTTGGCCGGCAGGAGTGCCATGTCTGCAAACTGGAAAGTCACGGACGCTGATTGGGGTCTCGGGTATAAACCCAGTATGCAATGTGCTAGAGTTTTCCAGTGAGTCCCACCTGTTACAGTCATCAATGTTGTCCTAACGTCTTCCCAATAAGATCGTAGTAGTGAACAAGACCATAGCATATGTATTAGGTCCGCACTCGGCAGGTGGCACCTTGGGTAGGAGACTGAGGTCGATGGGAATATCAGATTCAGTCTATATGTCGTGAGGTAGGCCCTGCGAAATATTGAAAATTGAATACATTTGAAACATGAATTTCGGGATATTTGTTTTGAAAACCTTAGGAGGAAGGCCCAGTCTCCGTCCATTAGCTTTGTCTGTATATCGAGTTCCCATCTATTCCATAGGGAGACCAGTGAAATCCCTGCATGTTTCCTAAGTCCCTTATGTAGCCATTTAAATAATCGTAGTTCGTGCCAAACAGTGTGTATTGCATGCAATAGTTTGTTCGTTTCAGGCATGTGGCCACCTGGGGCCCAGTGTCGACGTACATAGTTATTATTACTAGCATATGTTAAGAACAGGGTATTTGGAAGTCCATGCAGGTGCGTAAATTCTTGGTGGGTCACCAACACTCCCTCAGCAAGCAAGGAACCTATCGTTAGCTCCGCCTGCTGGTTCCAGGGATTCAGCATTTTATTTGTAAGAATACCTATAGATAAGGGAAGACCACATAATGGAAAAAAAATAGAAAATAACGGGTGTGATGAACGTGTGTATTTCATGGTGAGCTTCCAGTACGCAAGTGCAATTTTTAGTAGCAGAGGGTCCTCCGTGAGAGGCACAGAGTCTGGACAAAGTACTATATGTAGCTTGCCCGTGTGTAGCATATGTGGGGTGTAACCTATTTCTTCCAGATTATGGCCAACCAACCAATATGCCACCCATTGTAGCTGATTGGCTGTGTAATAGGCTTTTGCGTCAGGAGCCCCCATACCACCTTCATCAAATGGCAGCTGTAATTTAGCCAGGCTGATCGGCCGTCGACCCACCACCCCATATAAGGTCTATTAGTATTGCATAAAGCGTAGTAAAGGTGTGTGGCAGGACCAAGACCGGCAAATTCACAAAGTAGTAAAGAAGGTGAGGCAGCAGGACCATCTTGGTCAACACCAGCCAGCCACCTACAGACAACAGCAGAGTCCTCCAGAAGTTTCCGTGCACTCTCAACGCTGCTGTTGCACAGCCCAGATTGTCATCCAGAAGGTCCTCTGGGTTGCAATTTATTTGCACCCCTAGGTACCTGAATGATTGTACAGCTAATTGTATCTGAAATGGTACCAATGTTATCCTGGGTTATATCCAGCTGACCGCTGAAGTTAAAAGCATAGGACTTATTTACATTTATCCATAGGCCTGACAGGTTCCCTTATGTTGTCATAAGTTGGGCTGCTGGCTCCAGTGAGGAGCGCAGATCCCTAAAGTAAAGGATCGTATCAACTGCGTATAGAGATAACGTATGAATCGATCTGTTCAATCGTATACCCCACATCGCCGCTCGTTGACGAAAGCATTAGCCCAATGGTTCTACCGCCAAAACAAATAATAGGGGGATAGGTGGAAGCCTTATCTGGTACCACATGAAATCGGATACGCAGCGGAGTACAAGCACCAGTCTTGGCTCTGGCTGTAGGGGTCAAGTGGAGCAGCCCAACCCAGTGGATATAACTGGGGGTATACAATACGACATGAGGGCTGCCAGCATAAAATCCCAGCTAAAGGCCTGTTTTAGATCTAGGGAAAGGCAGCCAGCATAAAGTTGGAGAGTATGGTAAGCAGCCATGACGTGGAATAACCTACGAATGTTTAAAGAAGTGTTTCTACGGGGGACAAAGCCACATTGGTAGGAGTGTAACAGTCATGGAAGCAGAGGGAGTAAACCGCCAGCCAGTATCTTGCTTAGGAGCTTGTACTCGGTATTGAGAAGGGAAAGAGGTCTGTATGAGGACATCTCTGCAGGGTCCCTACCAGGTTTCAGAAGAGAGGTCACCAATGCTTCATGCGTAGAAAGAGGGAGTATCCCAGATTCTAACAAATCCATGTATAAATTGAGGAAATGCGGGCCAATAACAAGGAGTATGTGGCGTAAAACTCGGCTGGCAGGCCATCTGTGCCGGACATAATATTACGGGCTAAGTCCTTAATAACATTACGTATCTCACTTGTTGTTATAGGAGCCTCCAAGGAATCGCGCTCTGAGGGTGCGACCTGCGGTTGCGTAAGTCAGGCCATATATGAGGCCACAGCTTCTGGGTTTGTCATAGTGGGTGCTGTATAAAGTTCTGTGTAATAGTCTCAAAACGCCTGATGAATTTCGGACTGGGTATTACAGGGCCATGTTGTGATGTTTTTATGCTGAGAATTGTGGTGGGGGATTGTATAGGTGTAAACAGTCGAGCCAATAGAGTGCCAGGACGGTCCACCTCTGAGTGCATTTTGATTAGATATGTTCTCTGATCGCTAACCCCTAGTCTTTCTAGTAGGTCCGCATATTCAATGCATGCATTCTGGAGTTGAGAAATGTCTTATGGGTGTTGTGCGTCTCTGAGTTCTAATGGGCCCAGCTGGTTCTTGACTTGAATCCGGTTGTGCAGGATTTCCCCTCTAGCTCCCATTAATGTTCTAATTGAGACACCCCGTATTACTGCCTTGATTGCCTCCAATTCTATCTGTGTAGAAGAAGCTGTTGAGTGTTTTCAGCAAAGTATGTGATAATAGTTGTTACGAGAGTATTGCGGTACGCTGCATCTTCCAGTAGTGTAGGCTGTAATCGCCATGTACCCACATCAGCGATATTTCTAACGGGTTATGATGTGAGATTGTCTTGCCTAAATATGTGGCATGCGGTATTTGGGATTGAAGAGTAGAAGTGCATAGGAATCAGTCCAGTTGGGAGTGCAATGCATTGGGATGGGAGTAAAAGGAGTATTCTCTCATGCCTGCATTACAAGCATTACAGACGTCCACCATTTGCCATCCCTCTACCCAGCAGCATGGTGCCTTTGCCTGCCTTATCGAGTTTGCAGCTGGCAATGGAGGGTGAGAGCAATCTAGGTCTGTATCTAGTACCGCGTTGCAGTCGCCACCCAGGAGCCATGGGAGATGTGCCCATTCCGCAAGTACCGTGGAGAGATGGGCAAAAAAATAATCTTGGTCTGAATTAGGGGCATATACACATCCCAGCACTATTGGCATGCCATCCAAACTACCTCTTATGAGTACATAACGGTCCTGCGTATCTATTTTGAATTCCTGGTGGGAGTAAGGGACCCCTGCCCGCAACCATATTGCTGCCCCTTTCGCATATGCAGAGTATGATTTATGGTATAGTTGACCTCTTGGTTTAGCACAGAGCCTCTGTACCTCATGTAGTGTAAGGTATGTTTCTTGAAGATAAGAAATATGTGTGTGCCATCTGTGTAACTGTGCCAGTACACGGTTGCACTTTTGCACTGAACCCAGGCCATGTACTTTCCAAGTAACAATGTTATAAGTAGTAGGAGTAGGGATCATCTGCCTGTGAAATATTATATATGTGGCAAAACCAATGATAAGAACAGTGCCCCTTAACAGTTACCACGAGCATGTCAAACTTATAACACATTTGTAAATTCCCCAATGCTTGGTCCAGCAAGCAATGGCCGTTCGACCAAACCGTTAAGAAAAACTTAAGTAATTGAACAAGGCACAACTTGGGCATTTGCCTGTGGGGGCATAACCATTGGGGGGGCTTGTCTGTGGGGTGTTGAGGATGTGATTTGTACAAAGTACTAATCAGGTGTCCGGGACCAGACCATATACGTTATACATCTGTAACATTGTGCATTGATAAACCTGTCCCATATCTAAGGTTGTCAACTGGTCCCTTATACTGGTGGTTTGTGGGAGCCAACCACAAACGATGTTTAATAGTGGAGAGGACACAGGTATCATTGGGCACTTGCGACTATTCGGTGAGCATTACAGGTCATGTGCCGTCTGCGGTGTCATTGACGGAAACAATGCCATGCCGCCATCAGTGTTTTAGTCCGCTGCACTGCCCTCTGGCGAACTAGCAGCGTAGCTGTACCTTTAGAGCCGCTGCCGGCATAAGGGCCTCGTGCTGACTCACCTCAGCCTGGTGTGCTGTTGATGTAGTCCGCAGCACCCCGTCTGAGGCTTCCCGCTGTGACGGCAGCACAGCTGCCGGCGAGAGCCCGCTTGGTGGTCCATCTGAGCATCCGTTTTCTGAGAGCCTGTTAGTGTGTGGTCCATCCACAAGCATACAACTTCCGGTGTGTCAAAAAATTTAGATTGATTGTCATAAAGGATTTTAAGTTTCGCAGGGAAAATCAGAGCATAAATGAGACGAGCAGCACTCAGTTATCTCTTCACTGAAGTGAACGTAGAGCGACGTCGCTGTACTGCCACAGTGTATTCTGGAAACAGGGAGATCCATGCATTGCCTACAAGGATTGGTGTTCATTCTCTCGCCGCTCTCAGCACCTGGTCACGGTCTTTATAGTTCAAGATCTTGGCCACTATAGGTCGTGGCGGCGCACCGGGCTCTGGTCTCCTTCTGGGAACCCTATGTGCTTTTTCTACATTGAAAAAGGAGGAAAGACCTGTTGGAGACACCACTGTGCTGAGCCATTGTCCAATAAAGTGTGTTGCCTGGGTGCCCTCCATGCCTTCTGGCATACCAATGGCACGGACATTGTTGCGCCGCACATGTCCTTCAGCATCTTCTGCTCTGTCCTGTAGATGCTCCACTTGTTTGCGTAGCTGCATCGTTATAGATACTTGGTCATTCAGGCACGGTTCTAGAGTATCTAGTGTCATTTCTGCTGTGTGCACTCTGTATGCTAATTTGTGGTGCTCATCCCTGATAATACTTATGTTTGCGGTCAGGGTACCAAGTTGTGTTTCCATAGCAGCTCTTGATTCTCTAATTTCCTGGAGGATGAGATCAAGCTTTTCCGTAGGTGGCACCATTTTGGGAGAACATGCCTCAGGTGAGCCATCCTGAGGAGGGGCAGGAGTAGTAAATCGTTTTTCCCGACCCAACTGCTTTTTTTTGGTGCGTCCCATGATGTCTTCACTGTGGCAGCGGGACATCGGGGGGATACAGTTTTAAGGTGGGGTACCCAGTTTAATCGGGAAGCACCAGGTACAGTGGAAGGGGGTGCAGCAGCCACGTGCGGGGAACCGGCCTGCAAGATACGATAAGGCCAAGGGTGGCCAGCGTAAGTTCCGAGAAACAGCAGCCGATCTGGCAGTGGAGTTTTCTTATAGTTGCAGGATTAGCCAATGTCGAAAAGCCCCGGTCCTCCACCAGGCCGCACCACAGGCCTATATACTCTCTGCATCCAATCGCTCTTCTGCTGCTGTGAGCCAACAGGCACTGGCCCACATCCAGCAGTCTGATCCGCTGTCATCCACAGCCCGCACTCACACCCCACAAGGCGCCGGGTGTGTCCACTCCTCAGCTGTAGGGGTAGCGGGTCCGCATCGGGCTGCATGTGAGAGCTCTCCCGATGTCTCACGCTTCTCAATCTGCATTTGGGCCCCAGACAGCACGCACCCGGGCCCGCGCCACATCCGGATGTCCCCACTGCCCCAGGCCTGGCATGCAACTCAGGCCCGGCACCCGGTGGGTCTCCGTCCTGACCGCGGCGCTAGCTGGATTCACCAGGTCCCGAACGCAGGCCCGAGGAGAACCGTGGCCCATGTGCCGCAGCAGCACAGGCCAGCAAGCATGCAACAAGGTCTCTGATCCTTACCAGATCATTGCAGCATGCTCCTCCTGTTCCCTGCGCTCCCCGACATCACAGCAGCAGGATCAGGGACTCAAGTGCAGTCGTAGTTGTGCACAATATTGTGCATATTAGGAGGTCTGGACCCGGAGCTGAGGTATAAGGTGTCCGCCATCTTGGCTGGTAGCCATCCCCGCCTCCTTCATGGCCTCTCAACATAGTCCTTGCACAGCTCATTTAACAACCATTTAAGTAAGCTGATTCACAGGGCCACTTTAAAATGTCTTTTATGGAAAGAAGCTCTCCTAGTGGCTCTCACAGCCAAGCGAGTCTGTGAGATCCAACCCCTGACTATTCAGGAACCCTTCTTAAAAATTAGAGAGGACAGAATAATCCTATAAACAAACCCACAATTTATACCTAAGGTTCCTTAGGTCTTCCTTATCAATGAACCACTAATACTGAAGACCTTGTTCCCACTTCAACACCAGCGAATCGGGCGCTTCACTCTTTGGATGTTAAAAAAGGTGCATTATGTTCTTCCTTGATAGGACCAAATTCTTCTGTAAAACTAACTAGTTGTTCATGGCTTACAGTGCACCAAGAAAAGGCCAACCCCTTTCCAAGCAAAGCATCGCACAATGGCTTTTTGCTGACTTTTGCTTTTGCCATCAAGCAGCAGGCAAACCATTACAAACTTCTGTCCATGCTCACTGTACCAGAATGGTATCAACATCCACTGCAATGTTTGCATGAGAATCGCTCCAGGACATATGCAGGGTGGCTACCTGGAAGAACTGCCACACATTCATGCAACATTCTCGATTCAGCTCTTCAGGAAGAAATAGCGGTGGGCCAGGCGGTCCTAAGACATCTTTTCCAGTAAAGGTGAGCTATCTCTACCTTCCCACCATCCTAAGGGTAGTTCTGCACACTGTTTATCTTTAAGATATACTAAAAAGTCAAATGTTCATAGTCTGTATGATTTTTTGTGACAGTGCTAAACAGCTGTGTTTTGAATTAGCTTGTGTATGTTTATATATTTACTTAAAAGTTCTAGTTTATATTCTTTAGAAGCACTCACAGCTGACACTACAGTGTGCCTCACTACTGCTTTCTATTCTGATTCAAGCATGTGAATCTATGAAAGTTCCAATACTGGAGTAAGAAAATAAGTTACTTGTAACTGTAATTTTTCAGTATTGGAATCTTCCATAGATTCACATACAACACACCCACCTCCCCAGAGAAGCTCACCTTTTCCTCTCTCAGTTAGTTAGCATTAGTAAGGACTAGTGCTGTAAAAACGAGTGACTGGAGCCTCTCTCAGGAGGGTTCTAGAAGGTGGTGTTGTCTGATGGACTCTCAACTTTAATCTTTTTTTTTTCAAAATGACTTTGATAGTACACTAAACTGATGGGCCTAGGGCCTTTAGGTTTAGCTCTATCTTAACAATACTTTGTAAAGATACCAGGGGGCTCCCATCTCAACGACGGGGATGATTCAAGCATGTGAATCTATGAAATATTCCAATACTGGAGAATTATAGTTACAGTTAAGTAACTTTCTTTCATCTAGGCTATCTGTCCCTATTATAGGCCTTACTCAGTGAGCAGTAATACTATCATCAGCAGATTACCAAGGCCACTGGAAAAATGAGATTGTGCGGCTATTTTCGCATAATTATAGGTTTGCCGCATTTTCCACATAATCCATCATCTGGCCCATAATCTGCATATTTTAGCAAAAGTTCAGCCGGTTCAAAAGTTACTAAATATGTGACACTGGTGTTTCCGTGCAGTAGAACGACCTTTGCAAAGCTGGACTGTTCGCCTTTCTGTTGCTTATTGCTATATTTGGGTATTAAATTGATACTAATGTAATGCAACCAGTGCCCAGAGAGCATTATCAAGTTTAAAAATGACAAAATAATTAAGTTATACTATTCCAAAATATGTCACACTGTACTGCATAATTTTATTTTTCTTGCCACTTAATTTACCCAACCTTCCCACATGATTTGGCCCTCTTCTGCTGCATAATTCCAGTGACCCTGCATATTACCTATTATGTCCAAACCACAGTGACAAACGTTCATGGGAGTGTGTTGGTGGTAATGCATGAATGTTTTTTTGTGTGCACTGGCCAATCTGAAGACAACTGACATGCTCACTATCACCACATTTGGGGGGTCATTACGACCTCGGCGGTCTTTTCAAAAGACCGCCGAGGCCGCGGGAGACAGAATACCGCCATTGCCGGCGGTATTTCTGACTCCCTATTATGACATTTCCGCTGGGCCAGCAGACGGTAACAGTGTTACCGTCCGCTGGCCCAGCGGAAATGTCACATCAACATTGCTGCCGGCTCGTAATAGAGCCGGCGGCAATGCTGATGTGCAGCGGGTGCAGTAGCACCCGTCGCACATTTCACTGCCCAAAATTCGGGCAGTGAAATGCGCGACGGGGCTATGCCTGGGGGCCCCTGCACTGCCCATGCCAAGTGCATGGGCAGTGCAGGGGCCCCCAGGGGCACCCCAAGTCCCCTTACCGCCAGCCTTTCCATGGCGGTGTGTACCGCCATGGACAGGCCGGCGGTCGGGGACTCATAATCCCCAGGGCAGCGGTGCTTGCACCGCTGCCCTGGGGATTATGACCGCCAGGCGGAATCCTGGCGGGAAAGTGGAGGGGCCGGCGGTATGGCCGTGCCAATTCCGCCACGGTCATAATTTCTGGCGGAACACTGCCAGCCTGTTGGCGGTGTTACCGCCAACATACCGCTGGCCGCCATGGTCGTAATGACCCCCAAAATGTCAAGGGGCTTAACAACTCACTTAAAAGGCAATCAATCCTTCACGAATTAGCATCATTACATACAGCTATCGGGATCAGCTAAGAGACGTACCTCCTTAAACAAATCAACCCTGACTGAAATTTAAAGACTTCCCATGTCAATACGTCTCCTGAGGGGGTGAAAGAAACACAGGGTCAGGGATACTGATACATAGAAGATGCCCACTACTGGTTTAGGAAGCTATGAAGGGCAAAGAGGGCCTCTGGGCAGCCTTGGAATGAGCCTTGAGGGGCTAGCCCCTCACGCTGGCCTCATATAGCCCAAGACATTGCAAAGAAAGCTTCCTGATGGAGACTATTCGTACCCTCACATTCTGGTAAACATCACCAATCATAGTAGGGGACCTCAGTCTAGCAGTAGTAAAAAGGTAAATACAGATCAGACACGGCAAGGAGGATCTATGACAGTGTCCGTTACAGGTAAACAACTGTAAGAGGAGCTAGGCCTGATCAATGCCTGGAGAACCAGGCACCCCCAGGGCGTGAATTTCTCACACTACTCTATGCACATAAAATATATGCCTGCTAGACTAAGGCACTATAAATTCCCAGTTACAAGGGCAATCTTAGTAGCATGGGAAAACAAATGAGAGTTAGAGTTCCTTCCTGTCAGCCTTTACCCTGCTCGGGGGTAATATGGAATTAATCTCTGTTTTGAACAGGGTCTGATTCCAGCACTGGTTGGAGGGTGGATGCAAAACACTGATTTGTTTGACTATGACGCATTTAAAAAAATTGACCAGCTCAGGGGAGAATATGTTGTTACGTCATTGCCTTGTCATCCCTAGATTCAAGCAAAGTGCTACCAGGGACCTGACCCCTTATGAAAAATACTTCCTGACCTGCGCAGGAGATAAACATGCCCCTCAAAAATCTATAATGTGCTTAATCCTAGAGGACCAGAAATGTGCATTCGAAAGTACCTCGAAAAAGGCTTTAAAAATCAGACTGGACCAGAAACAATGAGAGGATATGCTAACTCATACAAACAACTTTGCTTACCATGGAGGGGGGTACATTGTAGAACTGTAGACAGGAAGTCGGGCAGTCCTAATTCCTAAAGGGGGGGTGTAGCAGAAGAGACCCTGGCACATATGCTGTGGCCCTGTCCCTGACTGAAACAATTCTGGAACTCTATGCTAACAACTTTAGAGCAGATGAAAGGCTCAGACCTGACCAAACGCCCGCAAGTGATACTGGCAGGTCACCAAGTCACAGACATATACTCTCTATAAGTTAACTAGGATCGACTTATTTCTCATGTATCATAAACTATCTTGGAACACAAATGGATTGAAAAACTGGTGGATTTTAGGGATGGAAAACATTCAAGAGTGGCAAGAGGTAAGGGGAAATATTTTACAAAACAGTGGACCCAGCACTTTGCTTTTTTCAGCTAGGATTATAAAGAAATCTTGTGCCTGAAGAGACTCGGGCCATATTTATACTCTGGTTGCGCCGAATTTGCGTCGTTTTTTTCGACGCAAATTCGACGCAGAACTAACGCCAACTAACGCCATATTTATACTCTGGCGTTCGACGCTTCGGGCGCCAAAGTGCCCGGAGTGTGCGTCATTTTTTAGCGTGAACCCCTTCCTTGCGTTAATGATATGCAAGGGAGGCGTTCCCGTCTTAAAAAATGACTCCCAGGCCTTTACGTGGTATTTATACTCCCGGGCAAAAGAGACACCCGGGAGTGGGCGTGGCCAAAAACGGCGCATTTGCGCCGCTTTTTAACGCCTGGGTCAGGGATGGCGTTAAGGGACAAGTGGGCTCAAAATGAGCCCAGAGTGCCCTCCCCTGCCCCCAGGGATCCCCCCTGCCACCCTTGCCCACCCCAGGAGGACACCCAAGGACGGAGGGACCCATCCCATGGACATTAAGGTAAGTTCAGGTAAGTATTTTATTTTTTATTTTTTGTGGCATAGGGGGGCCTGATTTGTGCCCCCCTACATGCCACTATGCCCAATGACCATGCCCAGGGGACAGAAGTCCCCTGGGCATGGCCATTGGGCAAGGGGGCATGACTCCTATCTTTACAATGATAGGAGTCATGTTGATGGGGGATGGGCGTCGAAAAAAAATGGCGCAAGTCGGGTTACGACGATTTTTTCGACGTAACCTGACTTGCCCCATTTTAAGACGCCCATACGCCATTTTCCCCCTACGCCGGCGCTGTCTGGTGTACGTGGTTTTTTTCCACGCAAACCAGGCAGCGCCGGTCTGCTTGCGCCGGCTAACGCCATTCCATAAATACGGCGCCCGCATGGCGCTTCAGAATGGCGTTAGACGGCGCTAAATTTTTTGACGCTAAACTGCGTTAGCGCAGTTTAGCGTCAAAAAGTATAAATATGGGCCTCGGAGTCTTAAAGATTTTAAATGTTTCACAATTCGATGATTACTATGCTATGATTTTGCATAATCCTCTTGAACAGCCACCACCAACTCTTGACTAACATTTGAACATGTAACTGGGGGCTAATGGATGCGATGGTGGGATGAGGCAGGTGAGCGTCGACAGGAGAGGAGCACACAAGTTGGGGGTTATTTGTTAATTGCTGAATTGTTATTGTTTTGTTGATAAATTCAAATGCCAATAAAAATGTAGTTCAGGTTATGTTTGTGGAACTTCACAATAGAAAATACAACCCTGACAAATGTTCTGGTTATTTAGTCCATCTTTAACAGCAACAATCCTATCACTCATAAGTAACCAATTGCACATTAAAATATGTTTCTGGTAGAGACTTCTAACTGCAGATTATTCCTGTTGAATACTTCCCAGGCGTCAGACTGGATCTGGAAATCTTGAACAGTACCCTTGTGTGCCGGTAGGTGGCCCAATGGGAATCCATACCAACATCACTCCACTATGGAACTGATGCTTGTGGCCCTATATAGGCACCTCCCAATAGTACTGACAGTTCCTTTCCTTCCATGCCAACAGACACAGATGCAGAGCTAACATTGGTCTCTTTTAGACAGCATTCTTCCCAACCTTTCAGAATTGCTCTGCCAGTGTGCAAGGGAAATGTCCTCTCCAAAATTAACAGGGTTTAAACCTTGTGGGAAATGTTGAAACACGTCTATGACAGACCCATATATGGTTTGTCTGTGGTGGCTGTACAGACCACAACTCTGTTAAACCTGTCAGCCTTAGGGTGACTGTCTTCCCCCAAACATTTTGGCTTACTCCTCCATTTTTTTGCATATCTCTTTTTTTGTTTCCATTAGGACTCTACACTTTACCACTGCTAACCAGCGCTAAAATGTGTGTGCTCACTCTCTAAAACATGGTAACGTTGGCTATTTAGTTTATTTATAAGTCTGTAGTACAGTGGTACTACATGTATCCGGGGCCTGTAAATTAAATGCTACTAGTGGGCCTGCAGCACTGATTGTGCCACCTACTTAAGTAGCCTTTTCAAACATGTCCCAGGCCTCCCATTGCAGCCTGTGTGTGCAGTTTTAAACTGACATTTCGACCCGGCAAAATAAACCTTTCGTCATGCCTAAAACTTCATTTTTAATACATATACGTTATGCCCAGGGTAGGCCCTAAAGAGCCCATAGGGCAGGGTGTAATGTATTTAAAAAGTTGAGCATGCATGTTCAAGTTTTACATGTCCTGGTAGTGAAAAATTCTTAAATTAGTTTTTCAGTACTGCAAGGCATGCCTCTCACATAGTGTAGGAAGTTGGCTCTGTATATACTATTTCAAAGTAAGAAATAGTGTGCACAGAGTCCAGGGGTTCCCCTTAGAGGTAAGATAGTGGCAAAAGTAGATAATTCTAATGCTCTATTTTGTGGTAGTGTGGTCGAGCAGTAGGCTTATCAGAGGGTAGTGTTAAGCATTTGTTGTACACACACAGGCAATAAATTAAGAACACACACTCAAAGACTTACTCCAGGCCAAATGGTTTTTATATTGAAAAATATCTTTCCTTAGTTTATTTTAAGAACCACAGGTTCAAGATTTACATTAAACACTTTAAATGCAAGGTACTTAGATACTTTAGGAACTTTGAATAAAAACAATATCATATACAGTCTTTGTAAAAATGGCAATAAGCTATTTTCAAAGTGAACACAGTGCGAAGATCAACAGTTCCTGGGGGAGGTAAGTAAAGGTTAGATTAGGAGTTAAGTAAAACACTTACAAGTCTCAGTTCGGGGGCATAGATAGATAGCCCACCATTGGGGGTTCAAGGCAACCCCAAAGTTACCACACCAGCAGCTCAGGGCCGGTCAGGTGCAGAGGTCAAAAAGGTGCCCAAAACACATGGGCACTTATGGAGAATAGGGGTGCTCCGGTTCCAGTCTGCCAGCAGGTAAGTACCTGCGTCCTCGGGGGGCATACCAGGGGTTTTTGTAGAGCACTGGGGGGGACACAAGTAGGCACACAAACACACCCTCAGCGGCACAAGGGCGGCCGGGTGCGGTGTGCAAAGCAGGCGTCGGGTTTCAGGTAGAAAACAATGGAGGGACCTGGGAGTCGCTCTAGCGGTGCAGGCAGGCACAGGGGGGCTTCTCGGGACAGCCACCACCTGGGCAAGGTAGAGGGTTGCCTGGGGGTCACTCCTGCGCTGAGGTTCGATTCCTTCAGGTCCTGGGGGGCTGCGGGTGCAGTGCTGGTTCTAGGCGTCGGGTCCCTTGTTACAGGCAGTCGCGGTCAGGGGGAGCCTCTTGATTCTCTTTGCAGGCGTCGCTGTGGGGGCTCAGGGGTGCAGAGAGTGAAGTCTCACGCTTCCGGTGGTAAACGTGCAGTCTTTGAAAGTTGCTTCTTTGTTGCAAAGAAGTAGCTGGTTTTGAACAGGGCCGCTGTTCACAGGAGTTCCTTGGTCCTTTAGTCCAGGGCAGTCCTCTGAGGCTTCAGAGGTCGGGGGTCCCTGTCGGATGCATCGCTGGAGCAGGTTTTCGAAGTAGGAGACAGGCCGGAAGGGCTGGGGCCAAAGCAGTTGTCATCTTCCTCCTTCTCTGCAGGCTTGTAGGATAGCAGTCCTTCTTGTTTCTTCAGGTTCCAGGAATCTGATTTCCTGCGATCTGGGGAGCCCCTAAATACTGAATTTAGGGGTGTGTTTAGGTCTGGGAGGGCAGTAGCCAATGGCTACTGTCCTTGAGGGTGGCTACACCCTCTTTGTGCCTCTTCCCGGCGGGGAGGGGGACACATCCCTAATCCTCTTGGGGGAATCCTCCAAACTCAAGATGGAGGATTTCTCAAGGCAAGAGTCACCTTAGCACAGGACACCTTAGGGGCTGTCCTGACTGGTGGGTGACTCCTCCTTGTTTTTCTCATTATCTCCTCCAGCCTTGCCACCAAAAGTGGGGGCAGTGGCTGGAGGGGCAGGCATCTCCACTAGCTGGGATACCCTGGGGCGCTGTAACAAAAAGGGGGAGCCTTTGAGGCTCACCGCCAGGTGTTACAGTTCCTGCAGGGGGAGGTGAGAAGCACCTCCACCCAGTACAGGCTTTGTTCCTGGCCACAGAGTGACAAAGGCACTCTCCCCATGTGGCCAGCAACATGTCTGGTGTGTGGCAGGCTGGCAGAAACTGGTCAGCCTACACTAGAAGTCAGGTTGGCATTCAGGGGCCATCTCTAAGATGCCCTGTGGGTGTATGCTACAATAAATTGCACACTGGCATCAGTGTGCATTTATTGTGCTGAGAAGTTTGATACCAAACTTCCCAGTTTTCAGTGTAGCCATTATGGTGCTGTGGAGTTCGTGTTTGACAGACTCCTAGACCATATACTCTTATCGTTACCCTGCACTTACAATGTCTAAGGTTTTGCTTAGACACTGTAGGGGCATAGTGCTCATGCACATATGCCCTCACCTGTGGTATAGTGCACCCTGACTTAGGGCTGTAAGGCCTGCTAGAGGGGTGACTTGCCTATGCCACAGGCAGTGTGAGGTTGGCATGGCACTCTGAGGGGAGTGCCATGTCGACTTAGTCATTTTCTCCCCACCAGCACACACAAGCTGTGAGGCAGTGTGCATGTGCTGAGTGAGGGGTCCCCAGGGTGGCATAAGACATGCTGCAGCCCTTAGAGACCTTCCCTGGCATCAGGGCCCTTGGTACCAGGGGTACCAGTTACAAGGGACTTACCTGAGTGCCAGGGTTGTGCCAATTGTGGAGACAAAGGCACAGTTTAGGGAAAGAACAATGGTGCTGGGGCCTGGTTAGCAGGGTCCCAGCACACTTTCAAATCAAAACTTAGCATCAGCAAAGGCAAAACGTTAGGGGGTAACCATGCCAAGGAGGCATTTCCTTACACATAGGATAACATAAATAATAACTTTCAATTGGGGTAGTTAGAAACTTAAAACCCACTTCAATGGTAAGGCTGGATTTTAAGTTACAATTTTAAAAATGCCACTTTTAGAAAGTTGATATTTTCTTGGTCTAACCATTTGGTGCCTACAATCTGTATCCTGGGTCATATGAAAAAGTGTAGCTGGCAGGTGGTCTTCGTGCATTGCTCCAAGACAGGGAGACAAAGGGGGGCTAGGCAGGATGGGCCATCTCTTACTTGGGGGGCGGAGCTGTCACCTGCCACACTTGTACATCACAAAGGCTCTACCTAAGAGCACCCACAAAGGGTTTGACATTAGTTTTTTGTGCCCTCAGGGCAAGGATGCAGGAAATTCAAACAGTGCTGTGGGGGGAACCTCCAAAACCAGCTACTTTAAAGCTGGTACTAAGTATAACTACTGGACCCTCAAACCCAACTTTTTGGTACACCTCTGGAAGGCTCAGAAGGACTGCTCAGCTACAAAAAATACTGTTACTATGCGGTCTTTGGGCAGAACCGACGCAGCACAGTGCATCCCCTTACATCTCCAGATGTGAACCGCCGATGTACGATGGATCTCCGATGAAGGGCATCACAGCCTGCGTTTCTTAGGAACCGCTGCTGTGCATACATCCTCGATGCAGGACTTTGCACTGCAAGACACAGTATACGGCACCCTTGACAATGGTGCAGTACTTTGCATTGCAGCCCTCTGCTCCTCAAAACGACTGATGCGCAACACATTCTCAGCACAGGACCTTACATCGCAGGCCCCTCATCTGCAGCAACCTTGCCAGTGCAGGATCTCGTATCACAGCCCTGCTGCTTTACAAGAAACCACTGCTGAGTGATGCATCCTCGATGCAGGATCTCGCAATGCTTTGCAGCCAGAATTTAGGGTACTTTGTACAGCGGGCTTAACTGGGTCTAACTGGGTCCCTCTATCTAGCCCATGCCCATTGCAGTTGGCCTGAACTTGTGACTTAGTCCTCCTCTGCGGCAGCCTGATAACCACAGTTGGTGCTTTGTGCTTTTAGGCACTATTTTTACTTAAATCCTTAAAACTGCTTATCTGCGGTTCTGCTGGTTTGAATTTTGCCATTGTGGTTTCAAATCATTTATTTAATTTTACTCTATTTTTCTAAGTTGTTTTAGGAGTTTTCCTGTTTTTACTTTATTGTCATTTCAGAGGCAGCATAACTCTTTTACGCATTACTTTGAAGTTAAGCCTGACATATTTTATGCCAAGCCACCAGAGGATTAAGCACAAGTTAATTTGAGGTTTGTGTGTAATTTCACCATGACTGGAGTTATGGTTGCTGCTTGAATAGGGTTTAACCCCCACCACCAGCAACCCAATTTAGCACAGTGGTATCAGTGGTGGTATTTGGACTTGTGTTTATGCAGTGCCATGCAGTGATTTTGTGTAACACTAAAATCCCAGATAAATAATTGAATAACAATTTGATTTTTTTTTAAACTCTCATTGATTGGCTCTTTTGCTTTTTCCAAGTTCACTCTCATTCTCCCTGGCTGTCTATGACCAAACCTGCAGAAATTGAATTCAAGCTCATCAACCTAGAGAGCTACAGTGTGGTTGAGCTCAAGCAATTCTGTAAGGATGTGGCACTTCTAAACAAAAAGGATACCAAGAAGTTGGTGCTTTGGAAATCTCTGAGGGCCTGGGTGGAAGCTCACCAGTTGCTTACAGCAACAGAAGGCCACGATGAGCAGGGTTATATGGAGGGGCAAGGAGAGGACCTTGGTGCAAATTCTGAAATGCAGCACTCAAGGGAGAGGGATAACTTGTCCTCTGAATTGTAACTGCCTGCCAGAGCAGAGAGCAGTGTGTCTTCACTAGTCCTGTTCCCAGAAGAGCTGGCAGACAGGTAAGCTAACAGAGTTTCAGCTACAGATGTCAAAGCTAAAAATGGAGAAAGAGCTAGCCCTGGAGGAAAAGTAACTGGCCATGGAGGAGAGGAGAATGACCTGTGAACGTAGTCGCAGAGAGCTGGAACTCGGGCCAAGCAGGCAGATTCCATCAGTAATAGGGACAACATACCCGCAGTGTCTGAAAGGGACAAGAAGGTTCATATATTCAAAGGACTGGTGTCCAGATGTGTGGTTGTGGATGACATTGACAAGTAGATTTCTACCTAAGAAGTGGCCCTTAAGATGCACAGAATACCTGAAGAGCTTTGGGGATATCACTCTGAAAACAAATGCCTACAGTGCGGAGAGATACCTTGCATATCCTAGAGATGGGGGACCAGATAAGTACACTCCTCTGAAAACCATTCTTGTCACTAAGTTTGGAATCACCTCAGGGAAGTGTCAGAGATAAGCACACCAAAAGGGGATTATCCATTTAGAGTTCAAGCTTGAAAAACCTACAGCATTAGGTACTCCCTACTAGCTGAGGAGGAAAATCCTCAATACCATGGACATCTCCATATATAGTACTGAGGTGTCTTTTCATGTAGTGAGACAGAGATACTCAGGAGGACCCGAAAATTAGTGCCTGACCAAACGTTGGCGGCGCCATGTCGGTAAGCTTCTCTTTATCCTAATGAGGCCACTGGATTCGGGCGGCAGAATCACTTGCACTGTGGGGGACTGAGTCTGAACCCACTACATGTGACAACTGTCGGCCTAATCCGGGTTTTGTTCCGTCTCACTAGCAGTGCCTCATCTCCACCCAAGAGCAGGGATGATTGGGCAACCAAGTGTCTGACACAATTGACTCCTCAGGGAAATTGTGGGCACTGAGATCTCATCGGTTTCTCTCAGTTACATTAGTCTCACGTATGCAAGGACAATCAGAGGCAGAGTATAGTTCAATAAGGTTTTATTGAAGTAACTGCATCTTAGATAATAAAGCATGAATTGCAATAACTAGGACAATGAAGCATGACAAGATTAAAATTGTGACTAGAACAGAGAAACATAAAAATAACACTATCATACTGTCACTAAGATGAATAAGAATAGATCCTACCTAGGCTATGTTAGGGCACAGCATGTTAAGCTCTAAGTTTGCCCTTCAGGTTCCCCTGGGCAGACATCATCCCTCATACCTGAGCAAGAGGCCTGTAGTCCACATAAGCAGCTGCAGCAAAACACTCAGCAATCAGCATACAGTTGTTGTCATCTGGCTGGAATCTCCCTCTAATATACATGGGTCAAAGTGGTGTTTTTATAATAAAACAGATGATGTTCCAAGAAAGGATCCCCAAATAAGAGTGTGTATGCTTCTGTGAACATTAGAGACAAAGCGTACCACTTTTGACGGCAATCTATCTTACTGCAGCCGTGAGAATAGCACAGAGTGAAATAAATGTTTTGTTTAAGAATGCAGTGCTGACCTAGGCAAAGAACAGCTAGATAGAGAAAATAAAACAAGACCGCAAATGAGGCTATTGTTAAAATAATAAAAACGAAGCTGAATAAGATATTTCTGGGTTAAAGTGCACAGCGGTAGGCCTAGTTTGCTAAAATAACATGTATGAAGCTATAACTAAAATGGCTACACAACAGAAGTACCACATTAGGTTTAGGGATAACAAAAGGTGGAGAGACAGTCTTGGGCAAATTTTCTTGATTACGTCAGCATGGCACTGAATGGCTGAGTGCAGGCAGCAAACAATGATTTTACTGGGTTGTTTATTCTGATACTGAGACAGCATATGTTCAGTATCTGTTTTATAGAGCTACATTAGCACCTGATTGATAGTAAACTGAGTGATGACAGGGAGCTTACTTAGGAGGTGGAACTCTGGTTCTTCACCACAGTGTCCAAAAGGGTACCTGGGGGATCACCAGAAGGGTGGTCAGAGGTCCCAGCAGAAGACGAAGGGGGGAGAACAACTTAAAAACAAGGAGTTCTTTAAAGGTCCCCATAATAATTCCTAAGAAAACAATAGTTACCAGTCCGACCCTGAACCTTAGAGAAATGTTTTCTATGACAAACAGACAGAGAGTTTCTTCGCTCAGTGTACTAAGTGCTACAAATATGGACACTCCAAGGGAGACACCAAATGTTGTATGATGGCACAACACCCCACCAGTGAGCAGACACCTGGGTTGGCCAGTGTACCGCTTGGGGAGGAGGTGGTCCCAGTTAGCCTGGAGAGAGAGCAGAGGCCACATTAGTGCCCCCAGGGCATAGAAAGATGATGCCAAAAGACCATATGCCTTCGAGTACTTCCCAGTATAGGCAGTGGGCCACCATCATTTGGCACAGGGTGGAGGCTCTGAGAGATGCAGGCACCAGTATGACTACTTTGAGGTGTCATCTAGGTTCCTCAGAGAGGTCATCTAAAATACAGTCCACCAGGTCATATTTCCAGACAACCATGAAAATCACTACCCAGTGACTGGTTCCCTTTGAGTGGGAGGGTCAGGGAGGGGGCCTCAGATTCACTAAAAGTATCCCTCACCATTCTAAACTCCACCCCATCCTGCCATGCCTGTAGATTGTCTGTTGGGCAACAAAGTCAGGTCACACCTGGAGATGTTGGACTTGCCTGTATGAGTCTGTGTGACCACAGGGTCCATGGCTGTCCAAGAGGGGAGTCAAGGAATACTGGAGCCTGAAGAATGGCCCAGGCAGTGGCCAAGAAGAGGCAGGACAGGTGTTGTGGAACACTTGCCCCTGAAGTTCCCACGGTCCAGGTTGATGTGGCACCTAAGGAAGCCTCCCCTGAGCCTACTGGGGAGGACATTGCCACTCTAGGAGACCTGCCTGAACTTGCTGGATGACAAGTTGAGGGTGAGCTCTCCAGGAAAGAATTCTGCAAAGCGCAGAAAGAGCACCCAACTCTAAAGGGCATGAGGCGGTAGGCTGAGGCCCAGGCAACAGGTGATACCTTATCAATTGAGATAATGGATTGTATGTTTTTATTGAGTAATACTATTTCTTGTGTAGTTTATTAAAACCATTACATTTTGATAGTCGCCTATTCATGTTAAAACAAATCCAGGTCAAAAGAAAAATGTCCACGTTCTTAACAATTGACACAATACCAATGCAAATGGTGGACATGTATGTTGACAAAACAATAAGCGTAATTAACTTTCAAAACTTGTGGCTATAAACAAGGCTGAGGACCCTCCTGTATTTAAAGAATAGAAAGTGAACTGTGCAGTGAAAGTAACCACTTTTGCCAACCAGCCAGGAATGCATAGAGACTATTGAACACAGCAGGAGCTTTTTTGAGGGTTTCAGGGAGGTTAAAACATGCTACATATTAAAAAGCTTAATAATTCTAACAAGGTGCAGAGTGCAGTATCAAAATGGTAGCAACAAGTTTACATAGGTCGGGTCTTCCTCCATTGGGCCATCCTAGGACAGCCTGTTATTCTTACACAGGGCTAAGACTTATGCCACAAAAGGTCAAAGGAAAGAGGTGGGTTGTATGTGATTTAATTGAATAAGGGAAGCGCTAAACTCTGCTAAAAGGGACTGCATATCCCTGACTGCTTTGTGGCCCCATGAGGCGGTCATTTTCAACATCACCTGCTCACACTTGTCATTTCCAACGAGCGCTATAAAGCCAACCAAGAAGGTTGGGCTGGGTCTGCCCTCTTGGTTTTGGCTCCCGCCTAACTGAATCATTTTTGTGTTGTTGTGAGGTATTAGCAAATAAGTGCACCTCCAGTCCCCATACATTCATTATTATTTACATAGAGGTGGATTGAGGCTTTTATATTCCCCAGGGAATCTAGGAATATACTGTTTGTGCGGAGAGTTGAGTGGATTGGACCTACAAATAAGTCCATGGAGGGTGACTTATTGTAGAACCCTGGATATCGCGGGGAGGATGATTTTCACTGCCAGGCAACATTTTATGATGGGACCTGGCATCAGGATTTTGCCATTAGGATTTTTCTATAAGCCCACCACCCTGTCAGTATCTAGGGGTTTTAATTATCCAGAGCAGAGATTAGGGCTGTGCTCCATTCCCACGATACCCATCAGAGATAGGTTCACCCTCCTTCCTGATTTCGTGAAATAGATTGACAAACTATCACCGTGCCTATGGGGATTCTGGCTGGGGTTAAGCCAGATGTTTGCCGCCCTGTGGAGGGTATTCCCACTTGCACATAAGGGGAACTAAGTTTCCTTTCATGGAATTGTGCAGGTCTGGGGATAAAATCTCTAACCCTTAGTGGATTACTTTCATCTCCCAGTGTGACATCATATTACTTCAAGAAACATGGGCACAGGAGCTGTTTTCTGTGGAGGGTTTTGAGACCCATGTTGTATTAGCAACTCCTTCACAAGGGTCAAGAGCTAGTGGTGGTTTGGCTGTATTATTCTGGGTAACTGCTCAGCTGCGAGTTGTTCCAATCCCTCTTAGGCACAGTGGTATACAAATATCTTGGATTGTGGTTTCTGAAAAGTTTCATTTCTTGTCTGTAAATTTTTATAACTCAGTTGTGTTACTCGGGGTGTAAGATCAGGACTACATTCCAAGCACTTTTGATCTTGGAAGAAAGGGTGGCCCCTAAGCTGGGTCGTTTTAATGTCCTCTTAGCAGGAGACTTATAGGCCAAGATAGGAATGGCCCTTCTGGGCGTAGATTACCTCCTTATGGTAGAATGGATATCGCCCGCAGAGCCCCCGGACCCTAGAAACAAGCTGCTGGCAATTGAAGTGAGAAGTGCCGGTCTCTGCAATATGCTGGAGAGAGGGGCAAGCTGTGACTTATTCAAACCCACATTTGTTGGGTGGGGAAAAGGAACTATAATTGATTGTATTTATATTTCTAATAGTTTTGCGGAGTGTTTTACCAAGGGGGTTGATCCATGACCAATTGTTTAGTGACCATAACGCTATCGAAGCTAGAATGGTTACTCCTACTACAGGGATTGTGAACTTGACTTCAGGTGTGTTTGGGTTGATTCCAAAAGGCCAGGGTAGTAAGCTTAGCTGGCAGGTAGTTTTGATCCCTATCCTTTTGGTAGAGGTTGTTAAGAGATGCAGGAATGTGCTTTCTAGCTCCCTTTTGCTATTTGAGGCCCCACCAGTGGCTATTCTGGTTGATTTTCAGTCTCTGAATAGCAGTCTCAGATCCATTATCTTGGATCTTCAAGGACCGTTAAAAGACCATAAAAAGGGATCGTTTTATAAGAATTGCTGCAGTGCCAGTAAGCGCCTTCACAAAGTTCCTAAGGACCACCCAAGGAACCCCCACTTTATCAGTGAAGCTAGGGCTGCTTACAAGGAGGCAATAAAACTTAGGAAGCAATGTCTCAAAGAAGAGAGGTGGGAGCAGTTAGTGGGTGCTTGCAACTTTGGGGACGTGAGGTCCTTCTGGAGTATAGTGAATGGGAAGCCTGCTTATCAAGCTTCCCCTGACATTGTAGGGACCACCATACCCGCCCAAAAATGGGTTGCCCATTTCAAGAGGGTCTACTCACAGGACAGTGTAGTACAATTGGTGGAGGTGGAGTGACTGTTCACTCTCCGTTGTGCTTAAACTTTAAATTGGAGGAAGTTCAGGTTGCCATCATGGGAAGCCCCTCTAACAGAGCCCTTGGCCAGGATGGTGTCCTTATGGCCTTATATAAGGAAACACTGCCCTGTGGGCTCCGCTATTAATGAATGTACTTAACGCTGCATCGCAAACCGGTATCCCTAGCTTATGGAATTCAGCAGTAATAGTGCCAATTTTTTTTTAAAAGGGTGTAGCCAGGGCCCAGCGTGTTACCGCCCCATTTCCTTGCTGGACTGGTTAAGATAGTGGGACGTATTGTCCTTCTTCGTATCAAAGAATGGATTCAAGCAAATAATATTACCTGCCTGGCCCAATGTGGTTTTAGAGAGGGCATAGGGACAATGGAAAAGTGCCTTCATCTTAATCTATTGGTGGGTAGATATGTGGTGGCCAAGAAGGATGTTGTCTACCTGGCCTTTATGGACCTGAGCTGTGCCTTTGATAGGGTTGTTCGATCAAAGCTATGGTCGCTCCTGGAAGGTCTTGGATTGCTGCAACCTTTGGTAAATTTCCTTCGCGCTCTCCACTAAGATGTTAACGCCTTCGTTAGATTTGGAAAGGCAGGGAAATGCTCTGATTTCTTCAAACTAGCAAGGGGAGTCAGGCAGGGGTGTGTTATGGCACCAATTCTATTTCTATTATATATCAGTGTCCTGAATTCACATCTAGTTACCCATGGCAATTTTAAAAGTAAAAAATAACTCTGACCCCTCCTTATTATATGCAGACGACGCAGTCATCCTTTCTCGCACACTGAATGGTTTTAAAGATCTGGTGGATCTGTTTGTTGATTTTAGGGGTGACCTGCAACTGGATGTTAATACATTTTATGGTTTGTGGGAAGCGGAACCCGAAACTTAGACCGATCATAATTAAGAATCAGGTGATAACAAGGGTAACTTCCTTCTAATATCTGGGTGTCACCTTTGGTGAGAACGGTACGTGGACCAAATGTCTCCCAAATCGTTGTCAGCGCTGTGACCAGTCTTGTGGGGCGGTCTTTAAATTTGTTTGTTTAGTTGGGAGCAAGCCTGTTTTAACATTGCTGCAGATCTACAGGATGAAATGTTTACCTGTACTATTATATGGCACAGAAATCTGGGGGTATTCTAACTGTATATCTATTCAGCGTGAAGAAAATCATTTTTGCATAAAGCTATTAGAGGTGGGACCGGCTAGTCCAAGCTGGTTTATGCATGAGGAATTGGGTCTGGTCTTTGCGGAAGATTATGCAAACATTGCGCTTATGTTGTTGTGGATATCAGTCTGGAGTGGGAAAATGGCAACTTTTAACCAAGAAGTCATTGAGGACTGCTCAGGTGTGATTTAGGCCATAAAATCCCATGGCTTAACTATATTAGATCTCTAGCTTTATCATCGGGACGTCCATACTTATTTTTTACTCCTGAAGTGTTTAAACGGGCTGACAAAAAGACCGTGAAGGAACTGCTATTTACGCCGCTCAGTGAAAGTAGAGAAAATGCAGCCTTGGGCAGTGAGTCAGCCAGGGCTCTGATGATTTTAAATTTAAAATACTCTCTGCCTAGAACCCTATCTTTCCTTTGTCAGAAACCCATGGGAAAGAGTCCTTCTCACCAGGTTCAGGCTAGGTTCTATCCATTGCAACTTATGCTTCCCCCCTGGTCAATATGAACCTTCTGCGATAACAATTTGCCCCGTGCCAACACTTTGCTCCAGTCCTCAGAACACTTGGGCCCTCATTATGACCTCGGCGGTCTTCAGAGAAGACAGCGAGGTCCCGCCAGACCGAAGACCACCAGTATAGGCAGTCTTCCGACAACTATAATATGACTGATGGCGACCCCTGCCATATTTTGGGCGGAGAGCCTCCAGCAGCCAGAGTGGCGGTCGGCCGTGCAGTGGAGGTTGCTCCTCCATCACTGCCACATCATCAGAACACCGCCCACTGAATTACGTTTCAGTATTCAGCGTGGCAGTGTTCTGGTGACAGGGTGCTGGAGGCGGAGCAGGCCCCATGGAACACGTTCCCTCCCGGATGACCACCGAGGCAGGTAAGGTGATCGTCCGACAGGGGAGGGGGGGTGGGGGTGGCATTGTGTGGTGTGTGCGTGAATGGGGGTGTGACTGTGAGTGTTTAGAGGTGGGGTGTTAGTGCGTGTATGTATGTGGGGGTGTGATGTGTGTCAGGGGATGTATCATGTATGTGGGATGTGCATGTGTGCATGTTCGCACGTGTATGTGTGTGAGTGGTGTGTGCGTGCGTGAGTGGGGGGTAGGGGCTATGTCTGGAGGGGTACATGGAGTTCGGGGGGACGGGAGAGGGGAGGGGGCCCTATCACCTTTAGGGGGGTCGCGGCTGTTGGGGGAGGACTCTGGGGAGGGGGACCGGGGAGACCCTTATCAGTGCTAGGGAAGAAATTCCCTGGCACTGATAGTGCCTACCGCCATGGTTTTCTTGGCGGTACAAAAACCACAAAAACCATGGCGGAATGCGGGTTCATTATCCCGCAGGCAGACTAGTGACGGCGCCGGCCTGGAGACCGTTGTCTCCAGCCTGGTGGTCGTTACCGCCGTGGCGGATGGTGTGGTGCATTGGCAGTTTGGCACATACCAAACCGCCAAGTCATAATTTGGCGGTAATTACCGCCAGCCTGTTTGCTGTGCTACCGCCAAATTAAAACCCATCCGCCAGGGTTGAAATGAGGGCCTTGGTCTTGTTCTGTAATTTTTATGATTCACTCACAAGAAGATTTCTTCTGTCCATTCTTAAAACCAAAGGATTTTATCAATATCACCCTGCTTTTTTATATTTACAACTGTTGAATGATTCCATGGTTGCAATGGCAGTTTCTAAATGTTTAAAAATGCTTTTTATTGGAACAAGATTATGAACTTTGGGCCTTAGATTTCTATGGCTTCTGCAGACAGAATATCTTATTTTTATCTAAGAACCCATGGTCATGATATGGCCATGTTTTTTTTTTACATTTTATGGATTTTAACATGTCTGATTGTTCACCACATGAATTATGTAATTTGTAATGCTTTGTACTTTTATGATTATTTTTTATCATCAAAATAAAGGAAATTCAATTAAACAAAAATGTTAAAATGATTTCATTTAATTACTGAGAAACTATTTCATCTAAACTGTTTAATGGAAGTTTTCAGAATTAGTGGCATTTGTCTTTTCATAGAAACCAATTCATAGAATGTCTTTTTAGTCGAAATTGGCTTTTGAGTGCTTATTTTTGTGTGTAAATGCAATGGTTGCAGGTCTTACTTTCAGAAACAGTTTTGTCTGAGATATTTATTTCTGTGGTTTACTTCAGGGGACATTATTTCATATTTCTATCTTTTACATTGTCAAACAATTACTTCAGATGTTAATTCGCTGACTCATCACCACCTATAAACACCATTCATTGCTGACCCCTCACAACCCCTAAACTCTATCAATCCTTGCCCCCAAAACTCCTCACCATACCTAAACTACACTCAGCCCTGAAGCCTAAACCGCTCCTGAATCATAAAATTACTCACTACCCCTAACTCCACCATTCCTGAACCCTAAACCCCCTTTCTATGCCTACCTCCCACCCATCTATACCCCTTTTAAACAGTACACAAAAACTTTACCCATTGCTGAACCCTAAAAAAAACGTCACTGTCCTAAAACACTACAGTTAAACACCGGCCATCCATGAACTAAAAGAATTTTCATCACCCTAAATTACTTGTTCCTGAACCCTAAAAACCCTTTCTCTACATGTAAACTCCACCCATCCCCGAATCCTTAATACCCCTCAACATCCTAAACTCCACCCCATCCCGAACCCTAAAACTCTTCACCAACCCAGGTTTTACTCATAGTTGAACCTTAAAAACTTTCACCAGCCCTAAACTCATCCATGGAACCTAGAAACACTTTACACACATAAACACCACTCATCTGTGAACCCTAAGAAGCCCTCACCACTGCTACACTAATCCCAATCCCGTTTGGGGAGAACACCAATTATTCCTTACCCCTAATAAACCCTCATCACCCTAAACATTACCCAGTCCTGAACCCAAAAACCCCACTATAGCCGTCCAAAACTCCATCCAAGTTTAATGTAAATTTGGATTTTTACTTAAAATTATCTCTCCTTTAAAATGTTTCCTTCAATTTTAGTTTTTTTGTATTTTCTTAAAATTGTCTTAACTTAGCTTTTCCATGATTTTGTTTCCTCCAGTGGGGTTTCTCAGTTTTCATTGCCCATTAATTCACACACATCAGGGATAATGATCTCCTATACAGTGAGACCAAGGTTCCTGGACTTGGGGCAGCCCATGCTCTTGTGTTCTCCCATTGTTACAGGGCCTTCCTATTGGGGTAGGCTTATGATATACCCCTGGCAGGACAAGACCTTTTCTGGGCTTGCCGGGCTTGTACCCCCACTTCTATTGGCCCCGGATCAAGACAACCTCAGTTACAATCTATAGGTCCTGTCCTACCTACCAGGCCAGCGGGAAAACGGGACAGAAGCTGAAGACTCCTCTAGATCCCCTTGCCCTTGTCATTGGCACATTCTTTGAGAGGTTTGGACCTCAAACCAGCCTTAAGTAACAGGTCAATCTTGGTTTTGGTGGACCACACCATAAGATACCTAGAGGCCATCCCTCTGAGGCTGATGATTGCACTTGTGGTGGCCAGTGCCTTAATGGGGATTTTTACTTGTGTGGGGTTCCCCAAGGAAGTGGTATGTGACAGAGGCACTAACTTCATGTCAGCATCCATGAAGTACATGTTGGATGAGTGAGGTGTAACCTATAACTTCTCCACTCCCTGTCCCCTCAAAGAGGCTTGTTGAGAGATTCAACAAGAGCCTGAATGGGCATAATTATTGGCCTGCCTGAACCCATGCGGCAGAAGTGGGATGTCCCTGGTCCAGCCCAGTTGTTCTGGTATCCAAGGTTGCCACACCTGACACCACCCAGAAGTTAGGTTTTGGGCTAGAGAGGACTCAAATCCATCACTAGGACTGATACTCATCCCATCCCCATAGCTGATGAGATCATAGACAGGCTAGTCGCTGCCAAATTCCTCAGTACTTTTGATCTCACATCAGGGTACTGGCAGATTGCCCAAAATGAGAGGGCAAAAGAGAGGTTTGCATTCTCGACCCCCAAGGGCAATGTTCAGTTGAAGGTGAAGCCCTTTGGTTTAAAGAATGCCCCTTCCACCTTTCAGTGGCTGGTGAACAGGGTCCTGGCTGGGTTAGGAGACTTTCTGTGCTGCCTACATAGGTGTCATAGCTGTATTCAGCTCCGCTTGGGAGAAACACCTTTACCACCTCCAGGAGGTGCTTAAGGCTCTGCAGCAGGTGGGCCTGACTATCAAAGCCAGTAAGTGTCAGATAGGGCAGGGTACAATGGAATATCTGGGCCACATGGTGGGCAGAGGCAAGACTGTGGTGAGGACCTTCCTGGGTCTCACCGGGTACCACAATGATTTGTTCTCTGTTATGGCACCATTGAGGCACCATTAACTGAGTTGACTTAAAAGAAACAGCCTAAAAAGGTGATCTTACAAAGGAATGTCAGAAAGCCTTTGACGCCTTCCAGGAGGCCATGTGTACAGCACCTGTACTCAAGGGAATTGACTTCTCCAAGGAGTTAATTGTAGTACAAACAGAGGCTTCAGAGCGTAGCTTAGGGACTGTCCTAACACAATTAAATGGGGAGAGCCTAGACCACCCTATAGTCTTCTTTAGCAGGAGGGTTTGTCCCTGGGAACAAACCTGTTTGGGACTCACTTGCAAGTTTAGACAGACCACAGGGCCCCCAGATGGCTCATGCAAATGGGTGCAAATCCAAAGCAGTTGAGGTGGTTCATTTCCCTACAGGGAATTGACTTTACATTGGAACACCATCCTGTGTCAGACCACACCAGTTTTGATGTTCTATCCTGGTTCTTCTACCTACGTGATGAGAACTCTCAGGAGGTTGGGTAGTTCTCTGCACTTTCATCTGGGGGACACGTGTTAGACCTGTCAGCCTTAGGGTGGTCTTCCCCCAAATTTTTTACCTTACTCATCCATTTTTTTACTGGTCTCGTTTTTGTTGGTGTTAGGACTCTGTCTACTTTACCTCTCATATCCAGTGCTAAAGTGCATGTGTTCACTCCCTAAAACATGGTAACATTGGCTTACACTCAATTGGCACATTTAATTTACTTATACGTCCCTAGTACAGTGGTACTGCATACAAGGACTTGTAAATTAAATGCTACTTGTGAGCTTGCAGCATTGATTGTGTCACCCACTTAAGTAGCAATTTCAAACATGTCTCAGGCCTGCCATTGCAACCTGTGTTTGCAGTTTTAAACTGCCATTTGGATCTGGCAAAGTAAACCATTTGCCAGGCCTTCACCTTCCTTTTTAATACATATAAGTCACCCCTAGGATAGGCCCTAAATAGCTTAGAGGGCAGGGTGCAATGTATTTAAAAGATGGACAGGTACGTTTAACTTTTACATATCCTGATACTGAAAACTCTTAAATCCGTTTTTCACTACTGCAAGGTCTTTCTTTGCCATAGGATAACATTAGGTTATCCTATTACATTTAGTAAGTGCTAACTTTCAATTGGGAGCAGGTGGAATATCAACTTTGGTGTCTAAAGAGATGCAATTTAAAACCCTCCTTTATGGTAAGGTTGGATTTTAAGTCACAGTTCTGAAAATGCTACTTTTAAAAAGCTGCCATTTTCTTTACCTAACCGTCTGGTGCTTGGAGCCTGTATCCTTGGTCACATGTAAGATGTAGCTGGCAGTTGGTCTTTGTGTATTGCTCAGAGTCAGTGAGACAAAGGGGGACTAGTTGTTGGCAGAATGGGCCATCTCTGGCTTGATGGGGGGCAGAGCTGTCACTTTCACATCACAAAGGTTCTGCCTTACCACACACAAAAAGGGTTTAACACTAGTTTTTTGTGCCGCCAGACAAGTTGGGGTTAGGGCAGGGAGTCAGGAAATTGCATACTTCTCTGGTGGAAATCTCTGGAACCTTCCCCCTACTTCAGATCTGGTACCAAATAAATATCGGACCCTCAGACCCAGATCTTCAGTCGCCTCTACACCCCTAAAAGACTGAGAAGGTCTGATGTGCTACTCTGCTGCAAGAAGGACTGCTACACTTCTCCCCTGCTACTTTACTATCTTGCTGTATGAGTGAAAAGCACTGAACCTGCATCTTGAACCCAGGACCACCAGAGTGACTCCAAGGGTTAGTTGGCTGGCCTCCTCATCTAGGCCTCATGAACAACAAAGGCTCCAACCACCATGAGCCCAGCACCGGGACTCTGTCTGCTGTGAATCTTGCCCCACCAATGGTGCCACCCCAATCTTGGACCCTTGAAAGTGTGCCTGGAGGTGCAGTACTAGCCCAGCTATAGTCTTTGGGTAGAACCGACCCAGTAGTATGCTTCCCTTTACAGCTTTGCATCAGAACCACTGCTGTGCCATCTGTTACTGACACAGGACATCACATCGCAACCCGCAGCTCCTCAGAACTGCAGCTGAGCAACACATCCTTGGCACAGGACTTTGCATAGCAAGCCCCCATCAACAGCAATGCAGCATGTTGTATTGCAGCACCACAGCCTCCCCAGAATCTCTGCTGCATGATGCATCGTCAATGCGCTCTGTAACCAGGATTTGAGGTACTTTGTTCAGCAGGCCTAACTGAGCCCATGTATCTGGCCCCATTGCGGTCTGGCATAACCAAATGCCCACAGTTTACTCTCTCTGCTTTTAGGTACTATTTTTACTTAGATCTTTAAAATGGCATATCTAATTGACTGCCATAAGGGCCGGATTTTGATAGGTTTTGTTGCACCGCCTAGAATTTGACTCGAACCAAGAAGAAACTTACTGATATTGGAACTTCTGAGGTTCTGGTCGGTCAGACCGAACCGTAACTGTCACCCAGCTTTCCATTAGTATAAAATATACTCAAACAATTTCCCGATACCATTTCTTATTGTATTATTGCACGCCCTGAGAAAGCCCCACAACTGGTCACCAATAGGAGGCAAGACACGTGTCAGCTGTTGCTTCCTTTTCTCAGGAAATCACCTTCGAATAAAGAATTTTCTTCCACCAGCGTAGAAGCCTTATGTATATTGAAAACAGTATGTGAAAAACTAGTAAGTGACCCAGCTCTGTCCTTAATCAGGTTTTATGACATCCTCAGCACAGGACTTCGCATAGCAAGCCCCCATCAACAGCGACACAGGATGTGGCATTGCAGCCCCACATCCTCCCCAGAATCTCCGCTGCATGATGCATCCTCGATGCAGGATCTCACAATGCTCTGTAACCGGAATTTGAGGTACTTTGTACAGCAGGCCTAACTGAGCCTATGTATCCAGCCTGCACTCCATCGAGGTCGGCGTGAACTTGTGACTTTGTTCTGGACTGGTGCAACCAGATGACCACAGTTGGCACTTCATGCTTTTAGATACTATTTTTATTTAGATCTTTAAAATGGCACATCTATGGTTCTACTGATTAGATTTTTGTTGTTTTGGTCTCAAATAATGTATTAAATTTGACTAATTTAGTTTGGGAATTTTCTTGTGACGTATTTTCCCTTTATTACTTTTTGAAGTGCTGCATAATACTTTACACATTGCCTCTAAGTTAAGCCTGAATGTTTTTGTGCCAAACTACCAGGGGGTTAAGCACAGGTTTTGGGGGTTTGCTTGTGACTTCACACTGACAGGAATTGTGGTTGCTGCTTGAGTAGGATTTTACACCCCTCAAGTAGCCCTATTTCCTACAGACTCCAAGGCCTGGAGCAACTAAGCCTTGAAGCATCTAAAGGCTATCCGGGAGCATGAAGAGAAGCTTTTTGTCTCTAAACATTGAAAGACTCCTAGACAATCAATCAATCAATCAATCTATTTGTAAAGTGCGCTACATACCCGTGAGGGTTTTAAGGTGCTGGGGGGGGTGCTGCTACTGTTTGAAGAGCCAGGTCTTGAGGAGTCTTCTGAAGGAAAGCAGGTCCTGGGTCTGTCTTAGGTCAGACGGGAGGGTGTTCCAGGTCTTGGTGGCGAGGTAAGAGAACGATCTGCCGCTGGAGGATCTGCGCCGGATGCGGGGGATGGAGGCGAGGGCGAGGTTGGCAGAGCGGAGTGGCCGAGTGGGGGTGTAGAAGCTGAGTCTGCTGTTCAGGTAGGTCGTCCGGTGTTGTGGAGTGCTTTGTGTGCGTGGGTGAGGAGCTTGAAGGTGATCCTCTTGTTGACGGGGAGCCAATGAAGGTCTCTTAGGTGGGGGGTGATGTGGCTGTGGCGAGGGATGTTGAGGATGAGTCAGGCGGAGGCGTTTTGGATGCGTTGGAGGCGTTGTAGGTGTTTGGATGGGATGCCGGCGTAGAGGATGTTGCCGTAGTCGAGTCTGCTGCTGACGAGGGCCTGGGTTACTGTTTTTCTTGTTTCGGTTGGGATCCATTTGTAGACTCTGCGAAGCATGCGGAGGGTGTTGTAGTAGGAGGAGGAGACGGCGTTGACCTGCTTTGACATGGAGAGGGATGAGTCGAGGATGAAGCCGAGGTTTCGGGCGCTGGCGGTGGGGAACCCAGCGAGGCCGGCCACCACGAGTCATCCCGAGCGGAGGGGGTGGGCCCAAGGATGAGAACCTCTGTTTTGTCCGAGTTCAGTTTTAGCCGGTTGCCAATCATCCAGTCGGCGATGGCTTTCTGTCTCTCGTGGAGGTTGGTTTTGGCGGTGTGTGGGTCCTTGGTGAGGGAGAGGATGAGTTGGGTGTCGTCGGCATAGGGGATGATGTTGAGGTTGTGCTGACAGGCCACTTGTGTGAGGGGGGCCATGTAGATGTTGAACAGTGTCGGGCTGAGGGATGAGCCCTGGGTACGCCGCAGATGATGTTGTAGGCCTTGGATTGGAACGGGGGGAGACAGACTCTTTGGGTTCTGCCGATGAGGAAGGATGCGGTCCTTTCGAGGGCCTGGTCTTGGATTCCTGCTTCGAGGAGGCGGATTTTCAGAGTGTGGTGACAGACAGTGTCAAAGGCGGCCGACAGGTCTAGGAGGATGAGGGCTGATGTTTCTCCATTGTCAAGGTGGCTTCTGATGTCGTCTGTGGCGGCGAGGAGGGCAGTCTCGGTGCTGTGGTTTTGTCTGAAGCCGGACTGGGAGGAGTCGAGGATGTTGTTGTCTTCGAGGTACCGAGTGAGCTGTGTGTTGACGGTTTTCTCAGTGACCTTCGCCAGGAAAGGGAGCAGGGAGATGGGCCAGAAGTTCTTCAGGTCTTTGGGGTCCGCCTTTGTTTTTTTGAGAAGAGCGTTGATTTCGGCGTGTTTCCAGCTTTCCGGGAATCTTGCAGTTTCGAAGGAGATGTTGATGATCTTCCATAGGTGTGGTGCGATGGCTGTGTCTGCTTTGTTGAAAATGTGGTGTGGGCAGGGGTCTGATGGTGATCCGGAGTGGATGGAATTCATGGTCTTGCGAGTTTTGTCGTCGCTGATGCTGGTCCAGGAGGTCAGTCGGCTGGAGCGGGTGGGGTTCGTGGAGGGCGTGGTAGGAGTGTCCGAGGTGTGAAGGGTGTTGAAGCTGTTGTGGATCTCAGTGATTTTTCGGTGGAAGGCGGTGGCTAGGGCGTCGCATAGTTCCTGGGAGGGGGTGATGTCATTGATGGTGGTGCTTGGGCTGGAGAGTTCTTTTACGATATTAAAAAGTTCTTTGCAGTCGTGGGCGTTGTTTTCTAGGCTGGTTTTGAAGGAGGATCTTTTTGCTAGCCTGATGAGTTGGTGATGTCTGCGTGTGGTATTCTTGAGTGCCGTGTGGTTGTTTGCAGTGCGTTCGAGTAGCCATATTTGCTTGAGTTTCCGGCAGTTGCGTTTGGAGGCTTGGAGGTTCGTTGGTGAACCAGGTGGCTTTTTTGTTGACTTGGTTGTTGGAGGGTTTCTTGAGTGGTGCAAGGCGGTTGGCGCAGTTGTTGATCCATAGCTTGAGGTTGTGTGCAGCGATGTCAGGGTCGGTGGGGTTGGCGGGAGGTTTCTGGGCTAGGGCGTTGGTTAGTTGATCTTCGGTGACTTTGCCCCAGCGTCGGCGGGGTGGTTGTTCAGTGAGGTGGTGTTCTGTTTGTTTCTTGAAGGTGAAATGGATGTAGTGGTGGTCGGTCCAGTAGAGTTCGGTGGTATGATTGAAGGTGATGTGGTTGCTTGTGGAGAAGATGGGGTCAAGAGTGTGACCGGCTGTGTGGGTGGGTGTGTTGACGAGCTGTATGAAGCTGAGGTTGGCGAGGTTGTCGTTCAGGGTGGTTGAGTTGGTGTCATTGTTGTTTTTGAGGTGAAAGTTCAGGTCCCCGAGGAGGATGTAGTCCGTGGAGGCGAGTGCATGGGTGCTGGCAAGGTGGGCAATGGCGTTGCTGAACGGTGCCCTGGGTCCTGGAGGTCTATAGATGAGTGTTCCTCTGAGGGTGGTGTTGGGGTCGCTGTGGACTTGAAAGTGTAGGAGTTCGGCGGGGCTGAAGGAGTCCTCCAGGAGGGTCTTGACTTCGAGGGTGGCTTTGTGGACGATGGCTGTGCCTCCTCCGGTTCTGTTGGTGCGGTCTCTGCGAGAGACCTTGTACCCGTCCGGGATGGCTATGGCGATGTCGGGTGCTGAGGAGTCATTCCACCAGGTTTTGGTTAGAAAGGCCACGTCCAGGGTGGTGGAGTCGAGCAGGCCACAGAGTTCGATGGCGTGCTTCCGTGCTGAGCTGGAGCATGCAGGAGCATGCAGCGGAGGTGGTTTGTCTTGGTCCTAGGAGGTTTGTGGGCTCTGGTGTAGGTGAAGCTGCAGTTGTGGCAGGAGAATGATCCATGCCTGCTCTTTGGAGAAGCCTGGAAACAGGTGGTGTCTCAGCCGATGTTGAGTCTGTGGAGGGTGTCGGTGTCGTAGTGGATGCTGGGGATGTGGCTGTTGCAGGGTCCAGGGGTTCTGGCGCTGGGCACGGTCCAGGAGTGGACGGGCGCAGATGGGCTTGCCTTTGGCGCGCCAGCGGCACAACCGCCATTAATAAGGGAGGGGGGAGGGAGGAGCAGCTGGGAGGCGGGAGAAGCGGGCGAATGGAGGTGCGGGGGGTGGGGGGAGTGGGAAAAAAGGTGCAAAAACAAGAGAGGGCAAAAAGGCCAGAGAATGGAAAAAGGCAAAAGAGTCAAAAGCTGGAAAAAAGGCAAAAAGGAGTCAAAAGCTGGAAAAGAGGCAAAAAGGAGTCAAAAGCTTGAGGAGAGGCACAAAAGTCAAAGGCTGGAAAAGGAAAAGAGAGTCAAGGTTGAAAGAAGGCGAAAGAGTGAAGGCTGAAGAAAGGCAGAGAGACACTCTAGCGGATCGGGCCCCGGAGGGCCTCGATCCCTAGAAGCAGCGAGGGCGGGGAGGTGGAGACACGGGCACGGCTTGGTGGTGCTGTGCGCGCAGGGAGTATGCTAACTGGCCAAAATAGGTCAGGAGACTAGTCAGTTATAGTTACAGAGAAGAACCCGCTTCTGCCCCTGAAGCCATTCCTGCAACAGGTTGTGGTGATGATCCAAGTCTTCTGGTAAGTCCAAGAAAGAACGTATGAAGTCTAAGTGGGGCGTGGCCATGTCCCACCACTTTCAGTCTCCTGAGAGGTCACAAGGGCATCATGGAGCCTCTTGGACCCACTCCCACAGCCATTCCTCAGAGCTTGATCCGAATCCAGCCCAGCAGGAGCCTGAGTTTCTAGGACCTGTGGTGACTACTCAACAGATTCAGTAACTAAAGGCCACTTTATTGTGTATTTTTGGCATGACACCAGCCCCCTTTGGTGTACCCATGCCAAAAGATTCCCCATCTGGATTTATGGCAGTGAGTCCTCTGTCAATGTCAGTTGGACCCTCTGGATCTGCCATGGATCCGTGCGGATTTGGTACATGACCCTTTCCTCTGAGACTCATATTACACTGGAGTGCTTTCCATTGACGCTGACACCACTGATGCCAGTTGATGATAGCCAACCAGTTGTTCTATTTTACTCCAAGATGGTGAGGCACGAACCTTGAATGAGGCCGTGCCTAACTCTGCGTATACTGCAAAATGCAGACATCCCTCTTGACTCAGATATGATGACTTTGCCCCATGGCAGGGCACAATTTATCCATAAACTTTTTAGAATGGACTAAAATAATTGGACATATGATGATGGCGATAAACTTGCTCAGCCCGACCATAAGGACAATTGGTATGAGGATCTCCAGGATGCCAGTGGAGGGGATACTTCTCCGGACACTGATCTGGACTCACCTCCGGCCCTGCCAGACCCACCACATAATGCAATGCGGCCCAAACACCCTAGAATAGACTGACCAAAGAGTGAGACTGCAGCACATGTCGGTGTCGGCTTATGGAGGACCGTGGAGGCTGCTTCTGGGGTAGCTTACCTGCCCATTCAGTGAAACAGGACCGCCACCTGTCAGAAACACTATCGTCCATCCCTAAGTTAGCAAACCAGCAGAGGAAGGCACTTCACGCACGGATGCCTTGAGTCCATGAACACATGAACAAATGCCTCTACTCAGAGAAAGGGGCCCGGAAACACATACAACAACCATGATGTTGGGGATAAAAGACCAAAATGGCTCTGGAACATAAAATGACTAAACCTCTTAGGAGGTGAACCTGCTCAGGGCCAACCATAAAAATCTGGCGGACAGAGTAGCGGACGCAGAAACTACTATGGCCCAGGTCTGCCCAATGGTGACAGAGTACAGCAATTGCTTACGGACACTAAAGAGAGGGGTAGCTGCGCTAGTGGAAATTGAATGATTCTGAGAGCTGCTCCTGCTGCACCAATGTCTGGATGGTTGGCCTCTTGGAGAGACTCGAGGGCCCAAGAGCCGAACTCTACCTGGAGAAGTGGCACATTGGGTACCTGGGTGACCCCTGCCACCCAGGTCCCCGCCACATGTCAAGTTGGCTAGGATGCTGAATTTTCGGGACAGGATGCCGTACTGTAAGCAGCACAGGCACACAGACGACAGATGGCGTCAATGTAAACTTCTTTCTTGACTATAAAACAGTAGTTGAATGACAAAGGGAATCCTTTAGGGCAGTCCAACAACACCTTTGTAAGCTAGACATCTGCTGCATCCTCCTCTTTAAGGCGAATCTCCGTATCCTGGATCAGGGTGAGACATAGGGCCAGATGTATCATGAAGGCCTTTTGCGATTCGGAATTTGCGATTTTTAAGAAATCACTATTTCCGACTCGCAAAATGCCATGTATCACATTTGCGAATTGGTAATAGCCATTTCTTAAAAATCGCAAATGCTATTACCAAATCGCAAATTGCGATACTGGCCCCATTCGCACCTATGGGCCTGCAAATTTTTTGCATTTCCAAAATTGCGATTTCTTAACTAGAAATCGCAATTTTGGAAATGCAAAACCCCAGGGTGCTGGGGGCCTAAGGCCCCCTCTGCTGCACCCCAAAATTATTTTTTTCACCATGTAAGGTGCACACATGCCAAAAGGGCATGTGTACTTTACATGTAAATTTTTTAAATGCATTTTAAATCCATTTTTAAAATTTGCACATGGTTACCACCAAGTTCAACTTGGTGGTAAATAGTGATTCCTAAATGCCCAAATCGCATTTAGGAATTGCTTCATACATGTGCTAAGGAATCGCAAATAAGGAATCCTTATTTGCGATTTCTTATTTAGAGTCGCAATTTGCGACTCTCTAAACAGGGTCGCAATTTAAAGGAATCGCTATTTTAGCGATTCCTTAAAATTGCGTTCAGAATGTCTTTCATACATTCTGAAATGGCTTTTTGCATTCGCAAACGGGCTTCACACCGTTTGCGAATGCAAAAAACCTTGATACATCTGGCCCATAGTTCTTTACAGCAGCAGAGGATGTTTGGGACTGGCTGGAGAGTAGAGGGTACCACCCCTTGAACGATGGTGAAAGGTACTGAAATGACAGGAGTGGAAAAACGCTGTAAGGCACGGCAACAGCAGTTGACAAGAGCAACAACCACAGAACAAGCACAAATGGACAGGGAAAGAGTGGTGGTGGATCTCCAATGATAACATTCCCTGGATACTATAAACAAATGGGAAGCCTTTGAAAAAAACCATAGGGGATCATTGTAAGAGAACCTAGCCTACGAGGATGACGAAGTACTCAGACCACCCCAAAAGTCACCCCAGTGACCTAGGAGGAGATCGTCTGACTGGACTTGCTACGGACTGAGGACTACGGTGGATCCAGGGCCATGGAGCTCACTCCTAAAGACAACTGGGAGTTAATGCTTAGACAGTTTACTGATCTATAACTTGTGGGCCGGAGGAAGGACTGTCCATATGTAAGCACTGCATTGTGGGAATAGAGATTGCAGATGCTAGCACTCCGAATCTGCAATTTTGTTTGGCCATGCATTGGGATTGGGACCAGTTAAAGGACTGCAGCATGATAAGGTAGGAAGAGAGGGGAGTTTGCAGCCATACTATAGTATACAGGACAAGGGAATGAAACACCCCATGCAGGCAGGTACAATCCACATGAGCAGGAGAGCACTAGGCCACACTATGAAAACACACCCTAATCTCACAAGGAACGTCAATGGGCTGGGCAGCAATATTAAGTGGGACTGGTGGCCAAAAATATAACTTGTTACGCAACAGATGTGTTGTTCCTACAGGAAACACATCTCAAGGGATCCAGCTGTACCCCCTTGGGCAGGAGACGATGCACAGTTGCAGATCACTCGTGTTACACATCAGGATCCAAAGGGGTTGCAATCCTATTTAAAAAATTCACACTTTTCCAGGTGAAGAAGACCGTCTCAGATGATCAGGATTGTAACACATAAGTTGTGAGTACCTTGGGTGGGAGGCAGGGGCCATGGCGCTGATTAATACATATGTCCCAGTGGGACTACAAAATGACACCCTGCAGCTCCTGTGACAATTAGTATCGGACATGCCTCTGATGCTGACTAATAGGGGGGAGGCTTCAACATGACAATGGACCCACAACTAGATAGGGCCACCACCACCCATACCCGCAACCCTCACGCTGTGAAACTGGGTGATTTTGTGAAGCCAATGAGACTGGGGACATTTGGCGATCACTGTACTGGTTGGACAGAGGATAGTATTACTACTCCAGGGCACATAACACTCATATTTAGACTACTTACTTACACCACTGTCGACACTCTTTAGGTTCACTGAGGCAGGATTTCAGGCATGGGGAATATCAGACTTCTCACTGCTGAGTATCACATTGACGACGACAAAACAGGGAGGCAGGACAGAATGGAGGATGGCATTAGGGCACCTGTCAAATGAGAAGGTAGTGAAATGGCTTGACAGTGCAACAGAGCATTATTTCAAAGAAAACCTCGACAGAGCAGGATGCACTTATCAGGTGGGAGGCCTACAAAGTCACTATCTGGTGGGTAATCATTGCAGACGAGATGGGGAAAAAATAGGAACAATCCTGACGCCGACTAGACCTAGAAAAGGAACTTATGGACTTGGAGGCAGAGCACCACTTGAAGCTGCCAGTTACTGTATGGCTTAGCATCTTGATCAAAATGGAAGGATTCAGCTCTTTGGTCACAGAAGACATTAAACAAATGCATATTGCAAAGCAGGAACATATATATGAACTAGGGGACAAGGCAAAGAGACTCCTGGCATGGCTGAGTGCAGGTGACCGGGAAAGGGGTCATATTGGAAGCGTTGTTACGACGAATTGCTCAACCATTAAAGGCAGTGACAACATAGCGGACACAATGGCTGAATATATGTAGAACTTCTATGACAGTCAGATGACAGTCCTGGAACTGGGAGCATTTGTGATGGAGTATCCCTGTATGCGGCTAGAGAGTACTGCTGCTCTAGAATTAGAGGACGACCTTACACAGGATGAAATACTCCTAGCTCTCATGCAGCTCCACACTGGGAGGACCCCTCGTTCGAACAGCTTCCGGCGAAATGTTTAAATGGTAGAGTAGCAGGCCCACTACACGCAATGTACAAAGCATCATATAGGGCTGGGGAAGCTGCCAAGAGTTCTCTGAACTGCGACCACTGTTATGAAGCCCAAGGCAGGCAAGCTTTGAGACCGTTGAGACTCGTACAAACCGATCTTTCTCCTTAATGTATATACGAAACTTCTCATCAAGGCCTTTGCAAACAGGCTACAGGGCATCATCTCGGACCTGATTCACCCGGACCAGAATGGGTTCATACCCTAAAGGTTGACCAAGCTGAATCTCTGATGCGTATACGATGGCATCTTGCCATTGCATTGTTGGACACAAATAAAGCATTTAAACTCCATACAATGGCACTTTCTGTTAGCCATTATGGAGAAAATGGGTTTCCATCCAAATACTTTAAATAAATCCCACTCCTATATACACAGCCCAGGGCCAGAATTAAGGTGTTTTGAATCCTATCACAGGAATCCCATATCCACAAGGGTACGAGATGGATATCCCCTATTACCGATCCTGTTTGCCATCACCATTGAGGCACTCACTGAGTAGATCTGGGTCGACACCAAAGTGTGAGGTTGGTGCTGGAGCATTTTGTGGGAGTACCTGATCTCACTGTATGTAGATGACATCCTGTTTCATATAGCAGAACCGTATGTCTTGCTAAGGTGCATTGGGGAAATATTCATGATTTATGGCACCTATGCAGGATTGGGGATCACTTGGCAGGAATCCGTGGTATTCCTGTTAAGTGGTTTGTCAGCGCGGGACACCCCTTCGTCTGAAAGGGGCAACACTTTAAATATCGGGATCTGTGGATCTCCAGTGAGGAATGTATGCATTACAAAGATAATATAATATAGGCCAACTGCTGAGGAGGTCCAAGACTGACATAAAACAATGGAGGGCCCTGCCACTCTCACTCATGGGAAGAGAAACTTTATTCAAGATGGTTGCAATACCGGGATATACCTATCTTGCAAAACAGCCCTTCTGCAATCCCTGACACCTTCTTCCGGATCTGATAGAGACTTCTTCCTGCAGATTCCTTACATTAGAATTCCCTGGCGTCAGCTTGGAATCCGGAACATTTGCAGAGCAGTACCCTTGTGTGCGAAGCCAGGTGGCATAGTTCGGATCAGCGTGGTGTCGTCAGCGTCATAGGCATCTGTGCCTATAAAGTCACCACCCAGGCATGCGTACATCAGCTCTTTTCCTTCCACGCTGGTTAAGCACAGATCTGGAACAGAGCTACCCTCTGTCATGTTTTAAATGCCTTTTTTGACCTTTTTGTTGAGATTTTCTGGTGTCTTTGCGAGGATGTCCTTGAGGAAGACTGGATTCAAGCTGTGTGGTGCCTGCCATTGCGCCATGTCAGTGACGGATACACACCAGGTATGTCTCTGGTGCTGGTCCCACGAGGTCGAAAAGGGCCTCATTGGGTTCCACACCGGCGGCTTCAGCGCCAGTGGGGTCTCTTGGATCCAGTATCAGAATCGGAATGTCGAATCAGCACCCAGGCACCCATCAGTGGCACAAGTCCCATTCTAATATCCGATGATCTGGAGCCGAAGGTGCCAACAGGTGCCACAACATTGCCTGAGCCTTTCTACGTTCAACCAGGTATTACTGAGGAATGGGAGGGCTTTCAGGACCCTCTGGATTCCTAATTGGAGCATATGGACTGGTATGAGGAGTTATGAGAGGCCAGTGGACTGTATAGCTTTCCAGATACTGGCATGCTGTCACCTCCTATGGAGGCTACGAAGGAGAGAGCGTTCGCATGCCATAGTGGTGCGTAGAGCAGCTGTGGTCTTCAATCTAGATCTGCCTATGGTGCCGGTCAGGATTTACATCCTGACCAAAGTGCTTCAGCTGAGGGTTTCCACATTGGAACAGATGTTACCCTTTAATGAAGCCCTCACGGATGTCCTGCTGGGAACATGGTCTAAACCCAGCAGAGGGGCTCCTGTAAATAGGACAGTTGGATGCCGCCATCCCCCAGCTATGTGTGATCTTAGCTTCCTCACACAACACCCCACCCCAGAGAGCTTGGCGGTCCAAGGCTCAACTTCCCATGGCGCCTTTCCTTCCGCTCCCCCAAATAGGGAATCCAAGAGGCTGGACCAGCTTGGGAAGAAAATGTTTTTGCAGCCGGCAATGACGTCAGTAAACACCTCATACCTACTGGCCCATTTTTCCTATACTTTATGGAATACAGTGGTGCAGATGCTGCCTCAGGTCCCAGAGGATGTGTAGGGCACTCTCTCACAGGCAGTCACAGATGGGGGAGATGCAGCCAAGTTTGCTATCAGGTGTGGATTGGACACAACTGACTCGCTGGGTATAGCAGTTTTGTTGGCGGTGGCCCTTCAACGCCATGCCTGGCTTCGTACATCTGGCTTTTCGGGGGATGTCCAGGCAAACCTCATGGACATGCCCTTCAATTGGTAACGCCTATTTGGCGAGAAGGCAAACTCTGAGCTGGACCGTTTCAAGGACTCCTGGGCTACGTCCAAGTCCTTGGACCTCTGGGTGCCCCTCGCCAACAGTCTGTCTTTTGCCCCTTTCAAGGCTTCGGAAGGGGTGGGATACCATGACACTCACAGATCAGAGACAGTCCTTTGCCAGGCTAACATCTTGCATGGGGACATGGTTGTGGTGCCTTCAGACCCAGAAGGTCTGCCCAGAATTCATCCACCACCTAGCCCCCTACCTTCACAATGTCCAAGCCCTCCTAGTGTGATTCTGCAAGACCATGTGCGTCCAGTTAGAGGGAGGATTCAATTTCATCCACCCTCACGGCGGGCTATAACCTTGGACAAATGGGTCTTGCAGATCATACAGAAGGGCTATTCCGTGCCGTTCCAGGCTTTCCCTTCCCCTATGCCTCCGTCAAAAGAACGGCTTATGGAGGATCACTTAGTTTTGCTCTGCGAGGAAGTTAGGGCTGTCTTAGCCAAGGGAACCATAGAAAGGGTCCCGATATCAGAAGTAAGCAGTGGTTGTTATTCCCGCTACTTTCTGATACCCAAAAAGAACGAGGGTTTCCCCCTATTCTGCATTTGCAGGACGTCAATCTCTTCCTCAAAAAGGAGAAATTCAAAATGCTCACTCTGGCTCAGATCATGTCTGCCCTAAACCAAGAAGGCTAGATGGTAGCGTTGGACTTGCAGGATGCGTATTTCCATATTTCCATCTTGCACACTGAAGTTACATGCAGTTCAAGGTGGGCCATGAGCACCTTAGGTTTACTGTGCTCCCCTTCAGTCTCACCAGTGCCCCTTGGGTGTTCACCAAAGTGATGGCGATGGTAGCAGCTCATCTGTGCAGGTTAGGGTTTTCAGTCTTCCCCTACCTCGACGACTGGCTGTTGAAGGCTCCTTTGCCCCAGGCTTTTGTCACCCACCTTCTGACTACAGCGAACCTCCTGCATTTTCTGGGGTTCAGTATAAACGTGCTGAAGTTACAACTGACTGCCTCTCAGACGCTCCCTTTCACCAGAGCTGTTCTGGACACAGTGAAGTTTCGGGCCTATCCTCCTGAGCAGCGAGTCCAGGATATTCAGGTTGTGATTCCGATGTTTCGGCCTCTATCCTGGATTTAAGTGAGACAGACTCTGGGGCTGTTCAGCCTCATGGCATCCTGCATCCTGTTAGTAAAACATGCCAGATGGCATATGAGAGCTCTGCAGTGGGACCTGAAGTTCCAATGGGTATGGCATCAGGGAGATCTCACCTACACGGTTCAGGTCTCAGAGGGAACTGCAAAAGATCATGGTGATTAATGAACTTCAATTTGGTCAGAGGCAGACTCCTCTCCCTTCACCAACCAGAGTTTACAGTAGTGGCAGATGCGTTACTTCTGGGATAGGGAGGCCATCCGGCAGAGGTGGAGATCAGAAGCCTCTAGTCTCTTGCGAAAACCTCACTCCATATCAACATACTGGAGCTCTGGGCGATCCGACTGGCATTGAAAGCATTTCTTCTTGTTGTAAAAGGGAAGATGGTGCAGGTGTTCATGGACAACACCACTGTAATGTGGTACTGCAACAAGCAGGGCTGTGTGGGGTTGTGGGCCCTCTGTCAAGAGGCCCTGCATCTCTGGACATGGCTGGAACAGAAGGGCATAACCCTTGTGGTTCAACACCTGGCAGGTTCTCTGAACGCCAGGGCAGACAAACTAAGCCGGCGATGCCTAGTGGATCACGAGTGGTGTCTCCACCCGGAGGTTGCACAAGGACTCTTTAAGCAGAGGGGACAGCCTTGGTTAGATATGTTCGCCTCCGCAGAGAACACACAATGACAGTAGTATTGCACGTTAGAGTTTCCAAGGCGGCACTCACTCTGCAACATTTTTCATTGCAAGTTGAGCTCAGGCCTCCTGTACGCCTTTTCACCCATACCACTTTTGATCAGAGTTCTCAAGAAGTTCAAGAACGACCGGGCCCATGTAATCCTGGTGACTCTGGACTGGGCAAGGAGAGTCTGGTATCCCACACTTCTGAAAATGAGCATTGATCCTCCGATCAGGCTGCCCCTTCAGGAAGTTCTTCTGTTGTAGCAGCAGGGGAAGGTTCTCCACCTGAATCTGTCAACTTGAGCGGTGACAGTTGACAGCCTTCGACCTTCTTCTTGAAGTCTGTAAAGTTATTTGGGCAGCAAGGCATCCCTTCACTAAGATGGTATATGCCTGCCGTTAGATTTGTTTTGTAAATTATCGTACAGAAAGATCTATTGATGGAGCGTTATCGTTCTATCTTGACCGCACAAAAGAGTTCTGGGTAGATGACCAACTCTTTGTGGGGTACGTGGGAGTGAAGAAAGGTCGGGCAGTGCAGAAACTAACCATTTCACGCTAGGTTGTTCTCTGTATTAAGATCTGCTACGTACTGGCCAAGAAGCAACCTCCTGAGGGCTTGAGAGCTCATTCCACGTGGGCGTCCTTGCACACGTTCACAAGACATTACTGCCTGGACAGTCAGGTCCGTAGAGACAGGCACCTTGCCCGTTCGGTCCTACAGGACTTTCTAGTGTAAGGATATCTGTTCACAGCCCACTGCCAGGAGGTTATGGCTTGGGTATCTATTCTAAGGTAAGGAATCTGCAGCTAAAAGTCTCTATCAGATGACCAGGTTACCTAACTTTGGTAACAAATTATCTGGTAGAGACTCTGTCTAGCTGCAGATTCCTTACACCCAGCCATGCCTCCCCGCTGGCGGACACGTCTAGTAGGGTCAGGGATTGTCCCTTTCAGGGCCCTAGTTTTTTTCACAGACAAACTTTTAGTTCTCCCCATGGCTCTGCGCTTCTGGCGTGGACGTTTGTGGAAAAGGAACTGAAGTATGTGCGCATGGGTGGTGCCTTTATAAGTGACCGTGATGCCACAGACAGCTACAACGACGCCACGTGGATCCAAACAATGCCGGCTGACAGTTCGGCGCAATGGTATTGCTCTGCAAAATCTGATACCAGGAAATTCTAAAGTAAGAAATCTGCAGCTAGATAGTCTTTACCAAATAATTTGTTACCAAAGGTAAGTAACTTGTTCATTACGGCCGTTCCTATGGCAGGATGGTCCGGCAAAAATCGCTACTACACTTGTGTACTGCCACACAAAATAGGTAGGGCCACGAATGACCAATGCCTCTTACGGTGTGGACAGCGGGATACCTTTTATCATACACTATTGGACAGCTCAAAAATTCTACCTTTCTGGGAGGGAGTGACTGAGGGCCAGATGTATGAATCTGGCCCATTGCGATTCGGTAATTGCGATTTTTAAGAAATCGCAATTACCGACTCGCAAAGGGCCATGTATCACATTTGCGATTCGGTAATTGCGATTTCTTAAAAATCGCAAATGCAATTACCGAATCACAAATTGCGATACTGGCCCCATTCGCAGCTATGGGCCTGTTGGCCCATAGCTGCAAATTTTTTGCATTTCCTAAATTGCGATTTCTGAACCAGAAATCGCAATTTGGGAAATGCAGAAGGCCAGGGTGCTGGGGGCCTAAGGCCCCCTCTCCTGCACCCCAATTTTATTTTTTTTACCATATAAAGTACACACATGCCAAAAGGGCATGTGGGCTTTACATGTTACATAAAAAAATGCAGTTTTACTGCATTTTTACATTTTGCACCAGGTTACCACCTGGTTGCAGACAATGGTATTTTGCATGTGCAAAATACCATTCTGGGAAAAATCACAATTTGCGATTTTTTGCAGAATTGCCTTGCGACCTGGATTTTGCAAATCGCAAATTGTGATTCGCAAAATCCAGGTCGCAACGCAGAAAATTGCAATTTTTGCGATTTTCATTTTGTGGTCTGCGAATGCCTTTGATGCATTGCAGACCACGATTTTGCACTCGCAAACGGCCGATTTCGCAGTTTGCGAGTGCAAAATATTTTGATACATCTGGCCCAAAATCCCTGGCAGAGCCTGCTGGGTGACCCTTGCCACGTTCCACATTGAGGGTGCTGCTGGGGATATGGACGGACTCTGAGGCTACATCTTATAATAAACACACTGCCCGGGACTCCTGGAGTGGAGGAAAGAAATTGGAACTATGCAGGATTGGAGAAAAACTGGTCTATTAGTGTAGGGGATGCACAACCATAAAATATGGGGAGGGAAGCAAAGTGTTGCACAACGTATGAACCTTGGAACCGTATCAAACTCTAGGGGGCTATCGTCACAATTATATGCTAATACTCTAGGTATACAAAGCGGGGGGTAGAAGGAGAAAGGGTCGGGCCATAGTTGCTCCATGAAGGCTGCTGATTTTGTTGATATGTTTAATAATTTTGAAGTATACAATCACTAAAATGTTTTATAAAAAAGGAGCATTATAAATAACTAGATACCATTTGTCTACTTTCATACATTTTTCTATTTCTGCTAATGAAAAACTCACCAGGAAGGTGATTTGTTTGGGTGGGGGGAATAAAATGAAGTGTTGCGAAATTTGCCCTAGAGACTTTCAGCTATTTTGTTGGCCTTGTATAATCAAAGTCCCTCCTGTTTTATATACATTCATTCACTTAAAAAAACAAACGTTACAGGGACGTTATAGTTAGGTTCTAAATTTACTTGCACAAAATTCAGCAGTTATAGTTAGTTATGTCAGGTAACTATAACTCGAGGCCTAAGGTAACTATAACTCGCGCCCCCACCATGCACAGTTTTATCTTCAATAATTTAACTTCTAATGTTTTATTGATATTTTTATTGATGCTATTAAAGTTGTCATGAGTGCTGAAACATCTGTGGTAATTAGCAGTGCATTGCGAAGCCATGAGTTATATTTACCCTAGGCAACGAGCTATAGTTACTTGACATAACCCAAATTATAACTGCTGAATTTCTCTCCACAACCCCCTCCAACATTTCAAATTTGCTAAAGGGAAGTGGTGGTCCCCGGGCCTCCGCAGCGGACCCCCTTCCTTATCTTCTTTCAATCTTGTGGAGGTGGTGGTCCCCGGGGCTGCAGGAGCCACATGCCGCCCTTTAAAGTGAAATTAATTGCCCCCCAAACAGGCAGCATTCCCCAGGCTGCAGAGGCGTTGCTCGCCCCCTCATTTTAATTTCATCTTTACCCTTGGGGAGGTGACCGCCCGTATGGCCACACCCCTATCACATTATTGTTTGCCCCTAATCGCCCCAAGGAAGTGGCGCTCCCTGGCGGTAATACAAGCCCTAGGAGGGAGCCCTGCACTCCTCTGTTTTTAAAGACCCCAGTGCCTCTGGCGGTGGGAGACACCCCATTTTTATTTTTTTAAATCTCAGAAAAATCTGCCATTCCATCCGTGGATTGCTCCTGAGATTTTTAATGAAATGCTTTTTTAGCACTGGCGGGGTTCTTGGGAGAACCCTAGACCAAGGCTAGGGGCTCAGGGTGACCCTAGCCTGGCCCCTTTTCTTTTTTTAAACTTATTGTGTGGGACTCGGCTGAATCCTAGTCTAAGATGCCTGCCAACACTTCCTTGTTGAAGGGTTGGCAGCCAATCATATGTCAACACAAGAACAGTTGGATTTGCGGTTATCCGAGTGCATAGAAATTAAAATTACTCCAAAACTACTGAATGGATTTACACCAAATAATAAAAAGTATGCTTTCTAGACCGAAAACTAGTTTTCTGTCAAATTTGGTGCAGTTCCCTTCAGCGGTTCGGGCTGTAGTTGTGTACAAAAATGTGAAAAATACCATTGACATAGAGCGGGGTAAAAGTGTTTTGGGCCCCCCCTTTTTCTTGGCCCCTCCTTGATGGATCACCCCTGAAAATTTCGTAATGATTCGTCAAACGGTGCCAGCATTATTGGCAAACCAAAAAACTCTGTCTATGGAAGAACCATAACTACCTACTAGTGACTGCCAGTAGCATTTTATATATATATATATATATATATATATATAGACCATGATGCCTATGTTATGGGAATGACCGAAAGCCCTGCCTGTTTTTTTTTTAATATATGTATATATACTGTATATTATAACTGTATGTGTGTGTGTGTACATATATATATATATATATATATATATATATATATATATATATATATATATATATATTCACTGAAAAAAACACTTACAGGGACGGTATAGTTAGGTTCTGAATTCACTCGTACAAAACCATAGAAATTCAGCAGTTATGCAGTTATAGAGTTCCTTCAAGTAACTATAACTCACGCCCTTCTATGCATAGTTTTCTTTTCAATAATGTTATTGCAAACACTGCAGTGATATCAAAGACACCATACAAGATCTCATCAATATGAGGAGTCATTAGCTATGCATGGTGAAGGTTCGAGTTATAGTTGCCTTAGGGTGCGACTTACAGTTACTTGAAAGAACTCTAACTATAACTGCTGAATTCTGAGGTTTTGTATGAGTAAATTAGAACCTAACTATGACGCCCCTGTACCCTTTGATTTTTGGCAGTGAATTTCTATGGTTTTTAAACGTAAAGTAATTTTTACTACTATACGTTATTCTAACCCCCGCTGCGCATGGCCTTTGGCTGTGTGCGGCAGGGGTTGGTCGCAAGGCATGCCCTTGGAGCCCAGGCCTTGCAGCCAATCCCTTATAACTACCGAACCCCGTGTCACGCATGGCTTTTGGCTGTGCGCAGCGCAGGTTGGCCATAGAGTCTGTTTATGTCAGTGGACGTGTGACTGGGTGCGTCAGTGTCTGAGTGGGTCTGAAAGTCGGTTTGTGAGTCTTAGTGGGTCTGAGTGGATGCATGAGTATCAGAGTGGGTACCTGAGCCTCTGAGTGCATGTATGAGTAAATAAATTAGTGTATAAATTAGTCTGTGGTTTTTCTTTCAAATTTTTCCAGAATCACGAATAATTCACGGAAATTCATGAAAATTCGAGATTTTTCATGAATATCACGTGCCATGACACAAAATAATAATAAAGCTATAATTAGCCCGTAAAACACAGCTATATCACACCCCTTGGGTCAGGGTACCTTCACCCTGATCCCTTATGCCATTTTCAATTTGAATTTGACCCCAGGGGACTGTGTCCCGTGAAATAAAATGGTGGTCGCAACGGTCTAGTCAGGTTGTGGTCAGCCAATTGCAACGTTTCTTTTCGCACACGTATTTGCAAAAACTAATAAACTGTGCAAATTATTGATGGCCATAGATATACAAATGTATTTGCCATTAAATATCTCCTAAACTACTGAGCAGGTTTACACAAAATAACAAAAAGCACAATCTGCGTACTGGCAGCTAGCTTTCTGCCAAATTTGGTGTAATTCCGTCCAGTGGTTACGCCTGCAGATGTATTGACAGGTCCTTTTGGAATTAACATGGGAAAAGCAATGGCTTTTTAGCCCCTTTTTTCTCGGCCCCGTTGGATGGATCAACCTGAAACCTCCTGTGCACAACAAGGTTCACCAGGCCACTTTGTTTTGAAAATTGTGTGAAAATTCATCTAACTGTGCCAAAGATGTAGGCAAGTCAAAAACTATTTTTCTATGGCATCATGGTCCTACCTGTAACTACCTAGGTTTTTATATATATGTTTATTTAGTTACTTTGCAAAAAAGAGGAGGGACTTTCAGACGTTTCAAATATTTCGTAAATAAAAAATACATACACATATGATATAAATATGCATGTATTTTTCATTTAAGAAATGTTTTGAGAATTTGAGGCCAATATATATTTAAATATGTATAAAAGCAGGAGGGTCCTTGGGTCATTCCCAAGTAATATAAGTATCATGGTATAGAATACATCTCATCACGTATCTCTTCAGCACCCAAACATTTTATAGCACAGACTCTACTCCGTGGGGGCTATTTGCTCCATTCCACCAACTGAGTAGTGAAGGCCTTTATACTCAACAGACTAGTTAAAATGCCTTTGTGAGGACTCTACTCTATGGCCAATGCCCTTTGCAGTCTAGCACCTGAAATGTCATTGTGAGGACTCCATTCAATAGCCTCCACTTTAGCTGGGCTCCACTCAATGGCCTCTTTCCTCCCCAGTCTAGAACTCCAGCTTAGCAGTACAGCAGCATCTCCTTGAGCAATGCACTCTATGGCCTCTGCCTTCTGCAGACTATCCTCCAGAGCGTGAGCCAGAGTGCTCCACACCATGACCCCCTACTCTCTGCAGGCTAGACGATAAAATGCACTTGTGAGGGCTCTCTGCCCTCTACAGCCTGGTGGCTATAGTGTCATTATGAATGCTCCTCACCATGGCCTCTGCCTGCTGCAGTGTAGCAGCTAAATCATCATAGTAAGCACCACCTCCAACAACTGATCAGAAAGCAGAGGATCTTCAGTGTGTTATCTGTGGTTTAGCCAGAACAATCACTTTGATTGACAAAAGAACAAAGAACAGAGTATGTGACTCTCAAAGGGCAAACATGTTTTTATCTGCGGTTTGATTATGTTTTCCAACACATCCCTCTGTTATATAATATTCATGTTTATTTGGGGGATGGATCATGAGTTGATGTTTAGACTACCTGTTGCTCAGATTTAATAGTTTTATGGAGAATAAATAAGTGAGTCCACCCAGAATTAAGAGATGATATGAATCGGATTGGTTTCGGCTGATCATTTTATTCAATATAGTTTCTCCAATTTTTTCTTCAATAACAAACAGGTGAAATCGATTTAGCTCAATTTGTCCAAGTATTCTTTAGTACAAGGATTCAGAAAGTCAGCTGACACGTGTTTCACCCCCTACATGGCTGAGGCCTGGGGCTTTATCAAGGCCCAGAGTACAGTAAGCATGAGTAACTCTCATACGTTGTCCAGTAGATTCTCAAATGGCCGCTCTGTAACCACTGTCCTCTGCAGTTTAACAGCTAAAGTGTCATTGTGAGCACTCTTCTCCATATTTTCCCCCCTCTGCAGTCTAGCAACTAGTGTCATTGTGAGTGCTTCACTCCAGGGCTTCTGCCTTCTGCGGTCTAGCAGCTAAAAGCTCTTTGTGAGAACTCCACTCCATGGCCTCTGCCTTCGTCACTCTAGCAGCTAAAAGGCCTTTGTGCATGCTGGACTCCATGGCATCCACCCTCTGTAATCTAGCGGCTAAGAGTCAAAGCGAGGGCTCCACTTTATGGCCTCTGCAGTCTAACAGCTAGTGTCAGTATGAGCGCTCCATCCCCATTAGTACAGCAAGGATGCCATGGTCCCTAATGCAACAAAGGGAAATGAAACTTTTGCATTTTTTGGGGGGTTATAAAACACAATACATGGGGTCCACTGGGCCACTCGAGTTTGGCCTCACTGCACTAGCTGCAGGATTGATAACTACACCCCTGTCGGCTACACGGCCTCGGCAGTTAAGCAACTGAACTGTCAAAATGAGGGCTGCACTCCATGGCTTATGCCTACTGCAGTCTCTAAACTAAAAGTTCTTCGTGAGTGCTCCAACGCATGGCATCTACCTTCTACAATTTAGCAGCTAAATGGTTATGGTGAAGCTCTTCTCTGTGTCTGCTGCCCTCTGCAAGTAGTGTCATTGTGGTCCAATCTACTCTACGGCCTCTGCCCTCTGCAGTATGGCAGCTAAAATGTTATGGTTAAAGCACTACTTCACGGCTTCTGCCCTCGGCGATCTAGCAGCTAAAGTGTCATCATGAGGGATCCACTCAATGGCCCCTGCAGTCTAGCAGCTGTAGAATTGTAGAGCAGTTACCACCTCTCCAGACTATCCCCACTGCACATTAGTAAGCACCTACATAATAGAAATTCCATGATCCTACAAAACAATTGTAATTTGTTGGAAATGATCAACATGTTATTAACATTTGTCAACGTTTTAAACCAGCCTTCCCACTCCCCTCAACAAAAATCTCGTATTACAGCTTAAATTCTGGTGTAAGAAGGGATGCAGAGTTGTAACGTTATGGCAACATCACCAATATTATTTCATGTTTCCAGGATAAAATTCATTTATCTGGATAATATGAGTGCTAAATCATTGAGTAAAGGTCCAGTTTTGACAAATTATGAACACATGGAATTTGAAAAAGGGCTAACATCACTTGGTATTGAAGCAAACTGTGATTGTGCCATTCTCCCCTATTTCCTGTTAGTGTTTAAATTTCTCTGAATTGTTGATGAAACCTGCATAGTTGTGCATATGTTTGTATTTGTTTGGTGTCATTGTTGTGTATACCCATCCCTATCAGTTTTAGGTCAGAGCCTACCAGACAGCACAGCTGTCTAGATGCAAAGACATATTGGGGACATTCTGAATGCTTACCTATAAAAAGCATTCCATCCTTTGCTTACTATTTGCTTTTTGATTTGTGACTCAGTTTTTTTCTCCAATTTTTCTTCAATAACAGACAGGTGAAATCGATTTAGCTCAATTTGTCCAGGTATTCTTTAGTACAAGGATTCAGAAAGACAGCTGACACGTGTTTCACCCCCTACATGGCTGAGACCTGGGGCTTTGTCAAGGCCCTGAGTACAGTAAGCATGAGTAACTCTCATACGTTGTCCAGTAGATTCTCAAATGGCATTTTCCAAATAAATACATCGTATTTTGACAGAGAATGGAGCCTTCGGTTAGTACCAAGTGCAAGGCTAAATCCCGGAGTGCTGCAGGGCATTGGATCACCAGCGTCCGACAGTTGACTCTGGTAGTCCAATGCCCTGCGACACTAACCAAACACTCTATCCTGCTTATTGTACTCAGAGCCCTGAGAGAGCCCCGGGCCTTCAGCCATGTAGGGGACAAAACATATGTTGGCTGTGTTTCTAAATCTGTGTACTAATGAATACCTGTTTTTATCTGCAGCTGGTTTCTTCCAATAAGAAGTTTGCAGCCGATTAGCTGATCTAAACAGTAAGGTGAATGTATTTGCTGCGGATTTGTATGCCCACCCGAACTGCATGCATGCATACATTCAAAAATAAGAATGTAAAATGAGCTTCCAGCAGCATCGTAACCGCCATCCTTCAGTTAAGTTTCCACTCTTTGAAAAAGCAAATTAAGTTTTAAAACCACTCTTGAGTGCTGGCTACGGGTTTACAATCAGTGAGATCAGAGAAATAATGTTCAACATTGATGAAACTGAATTGATCCATAATAATGAAATTAAGATTTTTCAGGTGAGAATGTACAATGACAGAATTTGTTTTTGTAAATCTAACAAAAAGAATGAGCCACTTATGGTGTTCTCACATGATTTAACTCCTGAAATTCTTGCTGCCAAAATTAGATCACAGGATGCAGTAAAATCAGCATGGACTATTTTAAGAAACATCCTGAAAGATTTCGATTTTGGACTTAATTACACATTTTGTGATATCCCAGAGCTCCGCGGATCATGGGAATCAACAAGAATGCCTTATGTTGTTTTAACATTTTTTACATCATTGTTTAATACAAGCAAAGCCAAACTGTTACAAACTAAAGTTCTTGAGTGCAGAACAGAAGCCAACAACATTGATGATGGTTTTGAAGATATAAGCGAAAAACTGGAAGACAATCCCATGAGCCTGCAGGCTTATGCTGTGCAAATGGACTGTCTTTTCCAAATCATGTTTTATGAATTAAATCACAGCAAAAAGATAACTCTGCTACACATGAAGACTGCCCATTCAATCTATAAGAAGTGCAAAAGTAGAGAGCTAATCACTTCAGTGAACAGGATTGGTGTATCAACCAGTCATAATGACATAGTACAGAGCAGGAACTTGTCAGCAGCTCATGCTGTAAAATCTTGTGTATCCGACAGCACACCACTTCCAAGTCACTTTACCAGGAAAGGAGTTACAATTACTGCTCTTAATAATTTTGATTTTGAAGAAAGCTGTTCTTTCTCTGGAATATTCAGCACACTCAATACTGCCATGGTGCTTTTTCAAGACTGTACCAATGAAGTAGATGCTGGCAGGCATGGCTCCTCCACTAGGGTGGAGGAGTGTCGCCCCCTCGCCAGCAGCAGTAGCTGCAAACCTTTTACTACAAAACAATAAATAACTATGTTGATTATCGTTTTGTAGTAAAAGGGGCAGGGCCACGGGCTGTGATGAGCACTGAAGGGGAGTGCACAGCACCCCCCCTCGGTGTGCATGTATGATTGGCCGGCCATCTCAGGCTGGCTAAACACACATGCGCACTGTGCTCTCTCCAGCCCGGCACTATGTTACCGGGCTGGAGAGAACAGTACAGGCTCCCACTCTGCCTGGGAGTGCCCTGGCTGGGCATTCCCAGCCAATCCTAACGCTGCTCTGAGCAACGTCAGGATAGGCCGCAGGGCAGGCTGGGAGCCTGTGCCTTGCAGCAGAGGAGCAATGTGGTGGTGGTGGCAGTGGCGGAGGCAGCAGTGTCAATGCAGGCAAGTGTTTTTTATTTTTTTAAGTGATCCCACACAACCCTCCCCCCTCCCCCACTTGCGCCGCCCACCCTTACAAAGCTTTGCAAGCCACTCCTGGCTGCTGGAAAACAATCTATGTCAGCTGTAGGTATAAACAAACGAAACTGCAAACTTACAACTCAAATGCCTTGCCAACTTATGCAAAATCACTACAAGCCATCAACACATCCCAGTCTACCAGAAAGTTTCAAAGTGGCTGAGGACATGGATCTTCTTCTACCTGATGCTGCGGTCCACAAAGCTGATTTAACTGAATTTATCATAACGCTTATTCGGTGCGGACTGAAGGATGAAAAAAAAACAGTTCCTCTGTGGGCTGGAATTCATGCTCTCATCGCCCAGAATACCATCCCACTGAAGAAGATTGGGTTTTTACCAGTAATCATCTCTAAATACAAACTATGCAACAAATTACACAGCTCTAAAAAGTTTCCAAAATGTGTATGCTCAGCTCGAAGACCAGCCTATCCTGACAGTTTTTTGCAATGAAGGTGTTGTTCGTATTGTATGTGACATTTCTATGAGCAATCCAGTATAATTTAATGATCTTTATCCAGTGATGGATATTTTGCACATGACAAAAGTTGCGTTGTGGAGTGCAGGAAGTTACCTCAGTGGATGTGGCATAGACGATACACTTAATGAGACTGAAATCTCTGAAGCAAAAGTGTCCAGTCAGCATTGAGCAGAACTCATTATGTTTGTTGGTTATATGGTATGCTTATCATATCTGAGGCTATAGAAAGATTTTGTTGGAGTGCTCTCTGGAAAAAGAATGTCAAATTAGTTTTTTTTTTGTTTTTGTTTTTATTTATTTATTTATACAAATTTCCAATAAAACAGCAACAATAGCCCCAGGAGCTGGAGATACAACAAAAGGAGTCCATCAGTGTGCACATAAAATCGCTAGGGGCAGCTAAATGTATAATACCTTAAAAAAAAGTTCCCAGCATGTCCAATTCAACAAGTTCAAATGGCTTCCCATATATCTAACGAGCAACAGATTGAAGCACACCCCTAGGAAATAATCTAAATGCTAGAGCTCTCCAGGGTACAACTCAACAACAGTCACAGCAACATAAGAAGGAAGGCGGAAGAGCAGACTCAGATAGCAGGATCATCCACCAAACAGCACATAGTACACTGCGGGGAACAACATCCAATCCAATCAACCATGTGCGTGTCCATTCATATGTATCCAAGGGCCTCCCAATTCAGCCTTGAGACTCCAAGAAGGAGCGGACGGGTGCCCAAATGTCTCTAGGGTGAGAGCACGCAGGGGCCAGTTCCCAAAAGATTGACAGCTGCTCCTGGCAGAACGCAGCATCACGTAACCAATCAGACCTCCGCGGAGCCCGGCCCCGCCCCAGCACATCGCTACTCTTCTCTTTGCCAGCAACAACAGCATGCCTACCAGATGCCGCCATTCCAACTGAACCCCAGTCAGCATCCCAAGCAACGACAACACCCGGGAAAAAGGCAGATCTAAGCCAGTCATTCCAGCTATTGCATGCATCACCTCTCCCCAAAAAGAGCGCACCTCTCCACAATTCCACGCCAGATGCAAAAAATCCGTGTCCGGGGCATCGCTCGCAGGGTGCATCATCACGCAGCCCCATATCGCACAGACCGCGAGGGGTATAATATAAACGATGAAAGAATTTAAAGTATATGAGCCTCAGTCTGTACTTAGGCGACAGTGTTCTCATGTGTGCGCAGCAGCTTCTCCACATAGCCTCAGTAATAGCCTCCCCGACATCCATCTCCCATTTAGCCTTAGCAGCCTCCACCACAGCCTTCCGCTGCTCCTGCAAACACCCATACAATTTGGTGATAAGCCTGCACGGCGACTGCGCGCGCCACAGCAATTCAAGCGCTTGACAGGTCTTAGGCATCGAAGGCAGACCAGTAAATCGTGCACGGAGCATCGCATATACACGCAGTAAATATAGCCTATGCAGCCCAATATCGGCTCCGGGCCTCAGCGCCTCCTCTGGCGAAATCAAGAGCTCATGCGCAAACCAGTCCCCCAACAATGTAAACTCAGAATCAGCAAGAAATTCTAGCAATTGTGCGACACAGGACATCCTCTCATCAGCTATGTCCAGCACCGGCATCGCAGGAGCAAAGGGTTCACTCGTCCCGACCGGCGCACCAAAGCAGCCCAAGCCCTAGAAGTACACGCAACCGTATTCACTCCCCTGGAGCGAGTCCAGGACATACAGCCAAGAACCCTTGTCAGCCGGTCCGGCCACACCGCGTCGCTCTCAGGTGCAAGATGAAGCAGATATCTAATAGGACTGATCCAAAAGTACGCAAAATGAGCCTGCGCACAATGATAATAAAGCTCCAGGTCAGGAGCAGCAAGGCCCCCCATCTCAAACAGCAGCGTCAGCTTCTCCCAGGAGATCCTGGGCCGCCCGCCCGCCCACACCAGCCGCACCAAAGCTGATCTAAGCCTCCGCAAGAAACTCACAGTTAGCACCAACAGGAGGTTAACAAAGAGATACAGAAACTTTGGCAGCACGACCATCATGGCAATGCCGATGCGCCCAATAAGCGAAAGAGGCAGCGAACGCCACACCTCAAGTCTATCTTCCTGCCAAGCCACTAACTTGCCATAACTGGCAAGCCAAAGGGTCTCCGCATCACAACTCAACCAAACTCCCAGATAGCGAACCGGGCCATCCGCCCATTCAATGGGATAACGTGACAAAAAACGTGCGGTGCCACGTGTGAAGGGAAGAACAACCGATTTAGACCAGTTCATCATTATGCCAGAAAAGGCACCAAAACGGACAACCTCAGTGAGCAAGACATCCATGTTTCCACCCGGCTCCCACACGTTCAGCGCAATATCATCCACGCCTTTGTTGCATCTAGAAACACCGCGGCGGCCTCATCCTCCGCTGTAATGCCAACCAGAACCGCGAAAAACGTACGCAAATAATGCACCGTCAACCGCTCCGGCACGGAGCCAGACTGATCCGGGAGCACCAGTCGCGACATCAGTGGCTGCCAACGTAGCGCCATCAGCCTAGCCAGAATTTTATTATTGACATTAATCATGGAGAGCGGCCGGTACGAATCACAACTATAGAGATCCTTTCCCGGCTTAAGTATCGTAACGATCAACGCCTCCCTCAGGGAAGCAGGGAGAGACCCAGTCTCCAGCGCCTCGGCATAAACCTCCAGCAGGTAAGGAGCAAAAATATCGGAATACTCTTTATAAAAAGCAGAGGTTAAGCCGTCCAATCCTGAGGACTTGTCACCGGGCAGACCATTGATTACGGCCTTGATCTCGTCCACCGAAAAAGGCTCATCAAAGTAAGCTCTATGTGCATCATCGAACCAAAGCAGGCTAATCTCTGAGAAATAAGCTTGTACCGCATCAAGATGCTGCTCGGTGGGGGCCGAGTATAGATCCTCAAAATATGTCGTAAATACCTTCATGGCACCCTCCGTGCCAACCACCCGCTCACCCCCTGCCCGTCTATTTCAGTGACATAGCCACTCGCCCAAAGTTTGCGCAGCATGTTCGCCAGTGTTCGACCTGCTCTACCTCCCTAACCGTAACGCCGGGCTCTAGCTTATCTCCCTAAAAAACAAACTTCCCGCTGGGAGGCCTCCTCATATCGAGAGACCGCATCACGTAAGGCCGCCAACATCTCACCAGCCCAATCTGCCACCAATTTCGCCTCCAGCTCCGATATCTGCAACTCCAGCTCGGCTAACTTTCGACGCAGAGCGTGGAGCACACCATGCTGCTTAGAAAGACACTCTCCCCGATTAACCACCTCAATTGCCTCCCAAAGCATTTCAGCCGAGCTAACCGACCCGGAATTCTCGGCGAAGAAATGTAAGATGCCCTCACGAATCTCCTCGCGAAACACTGCAACCCGAAGAGCCCCCGCGGTAGGCACCAAGCAAACATAGCACCTGGAATCCCAGGGATCGAGAGTGATCCGAAAGGGTCCGGGCCAGATGCTCCACCGATTGCATCCACATCTCCACATCCCTAGTTCCCAGCCATCGGTCTAAGCGAGACCAGCTATTATGCACATAGTTTACACACGTGCCCTCTCTCTGATCACCATGCTTAGTCCTCCATAAATCAATTAAGCCGCCATCACTCATTACCTTCCTTAAGGCAGCAGCAGCAGCAGAATGTCGGGGCCTAGTTGCACTCTCCCGGTCCCTCTCCGGTTCCAGAACCATGTTGAAGTGTGCCCCCCAAATCACAGCGCCACCCCCCATTGATTCAACCAGGCGCCACACCTCACAAAAAAAACTAGGGTCATCAACATTAGGGCCGTAAACCGACACCAGCCGACAGGGCCTGTCCAGCAGGGTCCCGCTCAACAAAACGTAGCGCAAGTTCGGGTCCACTATTGCACGGTGCGTTCGCCATTGCAGCCCCTTACGCAGCAAAATTGCCACTCCTCTAGCGTAGCGCGAGTACACCGCTCCATGGCACTCACCAATCCACCCAGCCTTCAGCCGATTCAGCGTGAAGGCCTCCAGATGAGTCTCTTGGAGCATACACACATCTATGTGATGGCGCTGAATGTAGGCAGACATGAGACGCACCTTATGCTGATCATTCAAGCCACGCACATTCCAGGTAAGGCAACTAACCGCCGACATTATCCACAGCCTCGTCACAGCACCACTTCCATTTGTCACGCCACAGAGCCACCCGTCGCCGCCTACCAGTCCCAACCATCACAGATAGACAATAGCAACAAATCCAAACACCACAGAAACAACGAACCAGAACACAGACCCACCCCCACCCACGCAGACCCCCCAAACGGGTCAAAGCAGAGACTCCCCACCCACCATCTCCCAACCAAAAGGATCAGGAACCCACAGCATAGCAAAAGGACTCATCCAGGGGAAGCAAGCCTAGCCATCCAGCCCATCCGCAGCGCAGATAGGCAGGAAGGGACAAAGGGCTAAAGTAACAGATAAACCGACACAGCAGCTCTTAAAGAGTAAATCAAAGCATTGCAACAGGAACGCCCAGCAGGAGTAAGGGCCTAACAGTGACTCGCCTCCAAAAACAGTCAATCAGTGTCACTAAGGTTCGCCCGCTCTGAGCCAGAATCTCCAGATTCCCCAGCCGCAGAGCGCCGTGGAAGCGTCTTGACAAATTTGGCCGCCAGCTTCGGATCCGTAAAGAAATGTAGTGTGCCGCCATGATGTATCTGAAGTTTCGCCGGATAAATAAGAGAAAAATGAGCTGCAGTCAGACTTAAAGAGCACTTGATCGTCAGGAACGCCTTGCGCGCCACCTGCGCACTCGGAGTATAGTCTGGAAAAAAATACAGCTCCGTGTTTCTATAAATCACCGGATGCCATTCTCTAGCCAGCCCCAGTACAGTGTCACGGTCACGATAATTCAAGAGACGAAAAATAACAGGTTGCGGCGGGGTCCAAGGAGGGGGCCTAGGGCCCAACAATCGATGAGCTCGCTCGACCACCAGCATGTGAGACAGCTCACCAGGAAACAGGTCGGCAGGCATTTTCTCCATGAAGTCTTACATCCTGCCCATGTCCGTGGACTCGGGAAGACCAAGCATCCTGACGTTGTTGCGCCGGGACCGCGCCTCCAAATCTTCATTTTTATTCCTTATGACCTACAGCACCCGCTCCATCTGCAACAGGTGTTCTGTCTCACCATGCCGCTGGTCCTCCATCTCCGAGGTGCGCGATTCAAGTTGCTCAAAGCAAGCATCATGTTCATCTACCCGGGCCCTGATGCGGTCCATCTGCTCCGTCAGATGATCCGCCAAGCTAGACTTGAGGTCCAAAAACATGGATTTAATGGAGGCATCTGAGGGCCCATTGTCCATCTGCACCTCTCCCGGCTGCGGAGCAGGGGGGCCCCCCTTCCGCTTGCCACCGTCAAAGGACAGCTTGGCCTGCCGCTGCTCCACCTTGCCCATAGCTTCTCCACTATGAGCCCAACCGTAGATGCGCCTCCGATCACCACGAAATAGGCAGGCCACTCAGATAGTATTGGGCCCAGGCGATGTCCCACAAAGGAACTCCCAGAAGCTGGGCAAGATCCCTCAGCCAATGACCGCACTCACCCAGAGGTAAGTACCGAAGATCCTCCAGGCCAGTCAGTCTTCTCCCAGGAGGCATGAGGTGCCACCCAGGAGCACCTTCAGTCCGCCACCACCACCAAGACGCCCCCTGTCACCACCAGCAGGCCAGCCAGCGACGGCGGAGGCACAAAAAAGAGGGCCTAGTCCTCCAAAAGGCTCAAAAAGGCGCCAAAAAGGCCTCCAATATCCCACCCCGGCCCGATCCGGCGGGCAATCACTGCTATCGAGCCCCTTCAGCAGGGGCCCAATGCCAGGAGGCCCAGGGCGAGCCCGCACGTCCGCTGAGCCCAAAGGCCAGGCCCTATGCCGCACAGGAGGCCCCTCAGCCACCAAACCCCAGGGGGCCCCCACACTCCTATAACTGCGCTGCTCAGGAGGCCCCCGCCGGCCGCCACCAGGCCGACGCAACACCGCTGCAGCACCTCGAGGGTGGGGGAGGCCTCGCCACCCCAGTCCGCGCCGTACAGCAACCGAGCCAAACCAGGCCGCAGGCCAGCAGAGGCCCGGGGCTATAAAATCGATTAGACTGCCAAAGCCCTCCCCCAGCTGCACTCACCTCGCGCCCGCACCAGCGGGGGCAGAAGGCTCCTCCCGGGCTCCCGCAGCAGCGCGAGGCAGCCCACCCAGGCTGAGCGCGCCTTCCTCGACAGGCCCGACACCGGCCGAGCCCGCCTCCGCGTCTCCGGCCCACAAGCCCGTCCGCAACCGGAGTTCCAGGGCAGGCAAAGGCACCGGCCAAATCTAAAGATCGCCCGGCCGGGGGGAGCGCTACCAACGTCGCTCCATCAGGAGAAATGACAAAAAATAGCCCTAAGTCCAGCAGAGCCTCACTCGGTGATGGCCATCTTGCCGGCAGGCTAGCTCCGCCCCCCCACAAATTAGGTTTTACATATCTTATTCTAGAAGAACAAGGCACAGGGTGCACTACATTCAAAAAGACAATGCAAATCTAGGCAAATCTAGGCAATGTACAATACACTCAGTTCAAAATCAGAAAACCTGAAAAACAATTTTTGAGTTTGTCAAAGTACGTCAAGAAAAATCTGAACTTTGGAAGTACTGGAGAATGTTTTGCAGGATAGCTCTAGTGAAAAACTTGGTACATGCTGATAGAGAAGGTGATTGGGAGCTGCACGTGAAGACTGTTGAGTCACTGATTACTGTTTTTCGTTAATTTGATTGCATAAACTACCTGAGATATGGGTCCTGGTATTTGGAAAGAGTGAAGAAGCTAGAGGTGGAAAAACCATTCCTCTACAGAAAATTCATCTAAAGATATTATGGCCCTCATTATGACATTGGCGGTAAATGCTGGTTACCGCCACGGTCACGGCTGCCAACATAACGTTGCGGAGGCGAACATCCGTTCCCCAAATTATGACACATATGCAATAAACCGCTAGAATACTGCCAGAAACACAAATCTGCCAAATCAAAGGTAAGTGGTAAAGTTTTGGGTACGAAAACCCGCACTGTCACGCCAACAAACCAATGCCCTCCACATTATGACCCACAAATCACCACAGCAGACATTCAACAGCAGTAAACCATTGGCGGTACACACCTGCGCGGTCGGAATGGCCACCCAAAAACAATACAATACAACATTGGCCAATACCAAAAACACACACCTGACACTAATACACACACCACAACCACTCACCCACAGCACTATAAAACACACACCCACATTACTCACAACCCTTTACGAACACGAAAAATAGCCAAGAGACAGACACACAAATCACAAACACAACTCCACACACCACTAACACCCAGCCATCCATCATGCACCCCACACCCCACCACATTATTCAATACCCACTGCACAACACACACCACACAACACCCATTTCCCCAGGAAGGCACCCCTGTTTCACCAATGAGGAGTTGCGGGTCATGGTGGAGGAAATAGTCAGGGTAGAGCCACAACTGTTTGGAGCACAGGTACAGCAAATCTCCATAGCAAGGAAGATGGAGCTATTGCAGAAATTTGTGGACCGGGTGAATGCTGTGGGACAGCCTCCACGAACAAGGGACGACATCAGAAAGAGGTGGAACGACCAACGGGGAAGGTATATTCCATGGCAGCAAGGCACCAGCTCGCCATCCAGAGGACTGGTGGTGGACACCCACCTCCTCCCCCACAACTGACAGCATGGGAGGAGCAAGTCTTGGAAATACTACATACTGAGGGACTCACTGGAGTTGCCGGAGGACTGGACACTGGTGAGTCAATATTTACTACCTATCACCCCCACCATACCTGCATGACATCTCACCCCCTCACCCTGATTCCCAACACTCCTCTCCATCCCACACAGTGCACCGAAACTTATGACTAACCCCAGTGCCAAGCCCTGCATGCCATTCCCACTGCTTGTACAGCCCTCCAAACCCTGCATGTACACCCATGACCTATGCATGCACAGCATGGAGCATTAACAATCCCACAATCCATCACCATACACAAACAAAGGGGGCAGGGCAACGTCAACTATATAGGGTAAGCTAGGGATGTAGAATTGTCACAGACATGATGCCTAAAACATCACTTACATCCCGCAGATGCCCCAGCCAGTCCTAATGGTGAGGAGGTGCCACAGCTATCCAGTCCCCCAACAGAAGATGCCCCCAGTGATGACAGTAACTCTGGACATCTAGATCTGGATGAACTTACTGGCCCATTAACGATCAATGGTTTTTCGGACACCCCAGCCCACTACCAGTCCACCACAGAGCAACACCACAGCACCCACCCAACGTTCCCACATCTCTGTCCTCAGGACACGTCAATCAGTGGTGTGCCCCCCTGTACTGGGACTCCAGTCCACACCTCACAGCCAAGACAATCAGGGTCCTGGGTTCAGTGGCAGTGGGCACACCGTTCAGGGGACACAGGCCCAGGGGACAGGGACACTTGGAGGACAGCTGTGCGCCAGGGGCAGGACAGGCCAGGGAACCAACTGTCCTGGAGGCACTCACCAATGTCCTGGGAGCCTACCAACAATCCCAGGACAAGATGGGCCAGATTCTTGACCTCATGCAGGAGAACCAGCAGCTGCAGGAGGTACACCATCAGGACATCAGGAAAGATTTGCAGGCCCTCAACACCGTCTTTTCTCCATAGCAGGGGTGCTGGCTGATATGGCCAACATCATGAGGGAATATACAGCAAACCAGCAGGCCCCTTCCACTAGCCAGTCAACTGAACAGCCCACTACATCTGCTGCAGCTAGTTGACAGGAGGCCCTGCCACAGGATCCATAGGCCACCAGCACCCCTCCCACATGCTGTAGGTGAACCACCCCGCAAACGTTCCCTGTGACACAGACGGATGCCAGAGACAGTTGCCAAGAGGAAGACCACTGCCAGGAAATGAGACCCTCCTGAATGTCCCCCTTGCGTCCCACTGTGTCACCCTGTCCACTTTGAACTCCCTTTGCTCCCTTTCCTATGGCCACTTGGACACTGGACCTGTGCTACAAACAGACTGGACCAATACCCTGGACTTACCTCTACCATCACCCTATTCCATTTCACTATTCCGTCTATAAAGTTCACTACAATAAACACCCTTGAACACAACTTGAGTGATAGTGCTTTATGTGATGTGCAATTATGGTAACAGTTACATCGTGTGCAAATGACCTGAACACTGTGATAGCATACAAATAATGACCTGTAGTTGTCTGTAGTCATCACATCAGTACACAGTTGTTATAGCGCCAACATCTGCAAAATGAAAAGGCATAAGTGACAGTCATTTGTGATGCCAAGGAAGTGAATGCCATCCTGCTACATCCACACTGAAAACATAAATAATCAGAGGAATGGTCAGTTCCACTGTCTCACCTGTGTGTCATTGGAAGTACTGACGTATAACTGATGTTCTGTTGTCCACATCTTCTTCCTGTGCCTCCTCATCTTCACTGTCCTCAGGATCCACTGCTGCCACAGGAGCATTTCCAATCTCCTCCTCCTGCAGATAAAGCACATGTCTGTGTGGGCCTGGTTGTGCAACATGCAGCATGCTACAACTATCTAGCATACCCTCTCAGGGGAGTAGCACAGGCATTGAATGTTTTATGATCCTTCTGCTTCACCCATGTGCATCATTATACCGATTCTCAGCCCCTGTCCTGGCATTCCTCACAGGGTTCAGGTGCCACGATAGGTTTCGGTAGCCAGAGTCCCCTGCAAGTATTGAGGGACAAACATTAGCTTTACACAATGGTATGGGGGATAACTCCTGAAGGCATACACTGACATACATTGGGTGGGGACGCTAGCTCATTTATTAGCCACACCCTGTGCCTTTGTAGTTGTGCCATCACATTTGGGGTGCTGCTATTCCTCAGGACGAAGGCGTCATGCACTGACCCAGGACACCTGGCAGTGACGTGGGAGAAGTACTGGTTCGCCAGGCACATCATTTGCACATTGAGTGAGTGGAAACTCTTCCATTTCCTGAACACCTGTTCATTGTGCCAGGGGGGACAAATGGAATCCTGCCTTCACAGTGGCCAAATCTTCAACTTGTAGGAAAGCGATGTAGCTGCACATGTGTTTGACCTAGGCAGACAAAACCCTTGCCAGCACGATTGAGAACTTTGGCTGTGACATTCCTGCTGCCAAGCCCACTGTCACTTGGAAAGAACCAGTTGCCAGGAAATAGAGCACTGATAGAACTTGCACAAGAGGGGGGATCCCAGTGGGATGACGGATAGCTGATATCAGATCAGGCTCCAATTGTGTACACAGCTCTGTGATTGTGGCCCTGTCCAGTCTATAGGTGAGTATTATGTGCCTGTCCTCCAGTGTAGCCATGTCCACAAAGGGTCTGTACACGGGGTCTTGTCTCCTCTTCCTATTCCTCCACAGTTGCAGGTATCCAAGGGACACAAGAGAGAGTAGGTGTCACAAATTGAACAATGGAACCACCACCTCAGTGTACATTGAGCATTTATGTGATGGGACAATGTGAATGGCAATGTATGTACAATTTACAGCAATGACGCAGTTTCTAATTTCTGAATGTTGTCCACTACCATAAAATAGCGACCGCCTGTCCTGTAAGTATGGACAGGTGAAAGTGAGGTAACTCCACCGGCGTTGGGCGTCATGGCAGAAGGCAGTCTTGCATCGCCGTGCTATTTCTCATTGGCTAAAATGGGGCTCTATGGAATACAGTGGCCAATGAGGATCACAGGTGGCGGTGACTGTGTACACCGCCATTTTCTGTCTAAAACCTCACTTGATTCCTGACTTTCCACAGGGCAACACCTTCACTGGGTCTGCTGCTGTGACCTGTGTCTGGATCCTGCCATGGCCCGTGTGACCGGGGAAAGGGCCCCAGCCTTCACTTCGGAAGAGTTAGAGCGCTTGGTAGATGGGGTCCTACCCCTGTATGGACAGCTGTATGGGCCTCCAGACCAATAGGTCAGTACACCATGGGCATGATGCATGTGACAAGGTTGCATAGAGATGTGTGTGCTAGCAGTGTGTCATTTGGTTGGGGGGTATGTCTGGTGATACTGTACATGGTGGGCCCAGGTGATGTGTGTGCCAATGGAGATGGATATGGTATTTGTGGGCCATATGTGTGACAGTCTAGATTGTATGGTTAATAGTGTCTTCCTGTCTGTATTACCTCTGCAGGACAGCGCCCATCAGAAGAAGGGATTGTGGCGTGCCATCGCCAAGGACGTGCGGACCCTTGGGGTCTATAGCAGACGGAGCATCCACTGTAGGAAAAGGTGAGAGGACCTGAAACGGTGGGCCCGGAAGACCGCAGAGGCCCAGCTGAGGATTGCCTCCCAACGAGGGCGGGTGCCTGTCGGAACCTGACACCCCTGATGGCCGGCATACTGGCAGTGGCCTACCCAGAGCTTGGACGGGCACTTGAGGGCAGCATAGCAGCCACAGGGGGCTGAGTACAGTGAGCATGACAACAGTTATGCTGGGTAGCATGGGATCCTGGTGGGTGTTTCAGTTAGTGGGTGCCCCTCAATGCCAGCTCAGCCATTGCTGCGTGATCCAGCTCAAGGTAAATGGGTGTATACAAAATCTAGTAACCTAGATAGGTTGCATTCCATGTCAGACAGGGCTTAGTGGGTCCCAGGAGGGGTGCAGTTGGCGGTGATTGGCTCTCATCTTGCTGTGGCACCTAGCCAATGAAATGCCAGTGAGATGTAGAGCGCACAATCCTGATCCCCGTGTGTGATGGTAATGTGTTTGCCAGCTGTGGTCTTGGTGCTGTAATTGACCCAGTGCTCCCTTTCTCTCTCTCTCCTCCTATTTTCTTCTGTCATCCTGTCCATGTGTGCATTAGCATCATCTGGCGGAGTTGCAGGGGCACCGGCGACTGAGGGAGCTGCATCCCACAGGACCCAGGAGGCAGAGTCTACCGACGCAAAGGGGACCCGTGGGATGGAGGGTGAGGGGAGCACCACGGCGGAGAAAGGAGGTGGCAACTCTGGCTCTGATTCCTCCTTCGATTGAAGCTCCCTTGTGGTAGCGGACACCTCTGGAACCACCTCAGCTACATGTACAGCTTCTAATCCCCATACCAGCACCGCCCTCCCAGTAGCTCCCTACCGAGTTACCTGTGCTCACTCACCCAGGAGGGTGGGTATTTCCTTCGCCCCCAGGCACCTCAGGCCCTGTCCCAGGCAGCCCAGCTGCCCTCAGTGAGAAGGCTATTGACCTCCTGAGATCCATCTCTGTAGGGCAGTTTACCATTGTGAATTCCATCCAGGGGCTGGCATCCCAGATGCAGCAATGCAATGCATACCTGGAGGGCATCCACGGTGGGTTGGTGGCCCTACAGAGATCGTTTCATTCCTCTCTGCTGGCAGCCAGTGTCCCTGTTCCTACCATCCCCTCTCCAACTACCACTTCCCAGTCCCAGTCTCCTCAACCCCAACCCATCCCAGGCACAGATACAGACAAGCATGCACTCAAAACATCACACAAGAGTAGCATAGTCAAACAAAGGCAGCACACTTCAGGCCACAAACACTCACACAAACAACAGGCAGTTGCACACCCAACCACATCCACTGCCTCCACTGTCTCCCCCTCCTCGTCTCTCACAGTCACATCTGCACTCACACCTGCATGCGCTGCATCAACAGCCACCATCACCACATCAAGCAGCACACACACCTCACCTGCAGACACTTCCACAACACCTGACCATGCGTCCCCTTTGTCCTCTTCCATCCTGCCTGCCCCCCTCCTAAGGGACACAAATGCACGCACTCAGACACCCAACAGCCATCCACCTCACACATGCACTCTGTCCATGCACCTGCACCCAAGTCCAGCAGAGGTACACCTCCGACAACCACTCCCTCAACCTCCACTCCCATCCTTCCTCCAACATCCCACCCCAACATCCCTAAGAAGCCTTTCCTTGCCCAATTTGACCTCTTCCCTCCCCTTCCACTCCCCGTACTGGCTGTAAGAGCAGGGTCCCAACGACCCAGCACAGCACCTTAGCCAAACAATCTGCCACTGCTCCCATCAAATCATCAGCTGCAGGCACACAGGGGTCCCAGAGTGTGCCGCCTACCATTCCTACTGAGAGCACGCCTCCGGCTCAGAAAGGGAGGACAAAGGTGATGAAAAGCAAGGGACAGGAGACGGGGACAGTGGAGGCAACTCCTAGTCCTGGAGGCAAGGACACAAGTGACATCTCAAAGGCCAAGGGGAGCCGTCACAAGAGGGGGGACACATGGATCCCTCTCCACCACCAAAGATTGCCAAAGATCCCCCTCCACCACCAAAGAAAGGGAAGGTTCCCACTCAACCAGCAATGAAAGGAAAGGTTCCCACTCAACCACCAATGAATGGGAAGGTTCCTACTCAACCACCAATGAAAGGCAAGAGGCCTACTCCACCAGCAGAGGGTAAGGAGCCCCCACATCCACTACAGGCACAGCAGCCCTCACCTCCAGCTGAGGCCCACGAGCTCTTACCTCCAGCAGAGGGCATGTAGGCCACCCTCCAGGGACTGTCGTACAAGGATCCCCCTGCAGAACCAGTGGGCAAGCTCCCCACTTCAGAGACTGTGGCCTTGCACTCCCCACCAAAGACAGATGGGCATGGAGCCTCCACTTCAGCTGAGGTGTCCCCCACCCCTCCCCCTTGAGGTGCCTGCCTATTTCCAACATGGTGCCCCTGAACAGTGGATTCCAGAGTGTGTCAGGAGTCAAGTTGGGCCTTGGACTGTGCCCTGTGGCCATGTGGTCCTTTTGTACTTTGGACTGGCCATTTGCCCATTCTGGACATTGTCACCTGCTTTTATATTCGAATGGACAATATGGTGGCTGTTGGCGTCAAATTACAGTGTTTGTTGATAATCATTGTGGTCCTTGTTTCATTTTAATGTGTGTCCTGTGACATTGGTTTAACTCTGCAGCTGGTTCTATGTATGGTGTGTGTGTGAATGGTGTGTGTGTGCATGTGTGTGTCACTCTCCTTTCCCTCCCTCCCTCCCTTGTGTGCTAGGTGGCTGTACTCACCGTCGTCGTCTTTATCAGTGTTGGAGTGCCAGGAGAGCCATGGCGTAGAAGAGCATCGGGAAGACTTGAAGTTCTGGTTCCATGGCAGTGGCGGAGTTCTCTGTGTACTTGTTTGTGAGTCTTTTGTTTTCTGTGTTCTGTTTCCGCCAGGCTTTTGATAGCGTTGGTACCGCCCCGGAAATCCTAGTGGTTTGCTGTGTCATAATATGTGTCGGTACCTTTTCTTCCGCCCGGCCGTTGATGGCTACCGCCGTGGTCAGTGGCGTTAACGCCCTGGCGGTTGGTGTGGTACATTGGCTATCTATGGGAGGGATCACCGCCATCGTCATAATTTGGCGGTAATTACCGCCAGCCTGTTGTCGGTATTACCACCACTTTAACAGTCACCGCCAGTGTCATAATGACCACCTTTGTGGTGAAAGACAGAGATAGAAGGTTCAATGCTGTGGCTTCAGATATGAAACTGGAACAGACAGTCCAGAGATCACAGAAAAGCTCCAAGGTAATTCTTGGTCAGACACGTAAAAGTGAGGCCCATATGTATACTTTTTAAGCGCCGCATTTGCGCCGCTTTTTGACGCAAAAATGGCACAAACTTACAAAAAACAATTGTATTTTGCAAGTTTGCGCCGTTTTTGCATCAAAAAGCGGCGCAAATGCGGCGCTAAAAAAGTATAGATGTGGGCCTGAATATGTTCCTCAGTGGCAGCTAGTTTACCATGAAGTCCTTTATGTTTGCAATGTTTTTATGAAGACGACAAATTAAAAATTATTGGACCATAGTGAAACTGTTCCTCACCACAAACTTGTATGGAAGAGAGAGGAATATTTTAATAAACATGTTGACAGCCTCCTTCATTTAATGCAGCAGCAAGGAAACCCCTTTGAAATAACTGAGCATGTGCGACTGCACAACTTTGTGACCAAACAAAATATGGATAATGATATAAAGACACTTCTACTAGATGTCCTGGAACATGGATTGAAACTATACGCAGAACTGAAGCAGAATAGATTTGTATTGAAAGAAAAAAAGCTGTTCGACATAATTACTAAAGCTAAACTTCCATGCTTTAATTGCCATAGTGAGAGTTTTGTCCAACAAGCCACTACAAAACAGGTTGTGGGAAACAACTTTCACAAGAACATAGAGAGATGGATATAGCAACAGAAAGGGGTGAATTTATCAATGACATTCTGTTGCATGATCTTCTTCCAACAAATGCATTATTTGATGGAGATGCTGCAACCAAACCAGTGAAGCACAAACACGTACATGAGCTGGAAAAAAAACTTTCACCTGAAGAATTTCAATTCAAAAAGTTGTCCTCATTGGAAACTGCTGTTGTTCTGGATTATATGTTACAATTGTGAATGGTCAAGATTTCATCCATGCAAAAATTACGAGTGGCCGTTTAGACTTTTCTACAGATATCAAAATCAGTGTGCACCTTGCAAGAACTGCACATTGTCTTTGGCAGTTATCATGAACTATCTGTCAAAGAATGTGAGAGAATCAGATGAATGTGTACAAGTGGAACAATTGACCTTGCCTGCATCACAAATTCGACACCTATACCTGTGCAACTTAATAAATTCTGGTTATCAGCATCGAGGAAGATGAACTTGGAGATGTTAACTCACCAGAACATTGCTGATGCATCAGTGAACACTGAATTTCCAATTATTGTAAGTGGAATGACTATCAATGAGCAGTTGGTGCCTGCAGATATATATTCAAAAGGTACAGGCCATATTGTTCAAGGACTTAACAGCAAATTGGAGGGAGCTGACCTTCGAGTTGTGCCACATGTTGAGTAGACTGTTCGAAATGGTTCCAATCGAGTCATTGTACTGTCAGGTGACACATTATGTTATTATTGTGCTAGTTAGATTTGTTGCACTATTCATAAGTCATAGATTCTCTGAGTTATTGATACGTTATGGAACAGGTGAGAAAAGGAACTTAATCCTGCTTCATATTCTGTACAACAAACTTAAGCCACAGATGCCCAGTGCTCTTATCAAGGCACATATTCTGATGAATGATGACGCTATGAGCAAAATTGGAACAAAGCTTGGAGCTTTAACTGATGGACCTGTGGAGTTTCGAAAAGGATTTGCTGGGATAGAAGAAGAATGTGACTTTATAGACATAGACAAATACCTTGTGCGTGTGTGGAATCCGAGTTCTGATTGTCGGTACAGTGCGTTTCAGAGATCAGTCTCGCTAAGTGACCTTCCACCGACATCATATTCTGTGCGTGGACACATTAAAAGAGCATTCTACTTGATCAGAAGATGTGTAAATGTTTTGGATCATGCATATATAGAGAAAGATCCGTGTGAATTTGGTTGGTAAGATATTGTTGGGGTGCTAAAACCTATTAAATTTCCAAAGCCTTTATCCGCAGAACTTACACGTACATGTACTTGCAAATCCTGTGCTACAAAAAGATGTCCCTGTTGATATGCTGTTCTCAAATGTTCAGCATTCTGCAAATGTACCATGAGCGATTGCCAAAAACAAATAAATAAAGTAAACTATAAAAATGTGACTTAAACGGTAGTGAGTATTTTTTTTTTTATATTCAGATCATAGACATTGTTTGGTGTATACATAAAAGGATTAAAAACCATTATTATTTGTTTCATATCTATATATGTCTCTCCTTCCTCTATTATAACCGCCATTTTGGAAAATGGCGGAAGGGTTTCTCCGAGGAGTTATTTTTTTGTCTCTGTAAGACTGCTCGACCCCTAAAACCTATGTTTTGGCACCAAAATTAAGTATATGGGTCTCATGGTTCCTGAAATATTAGATAATCACTGCAACACATCTGCTGTTTTAAAAAATGTTCTCCAGAAAAATTTGTCCCGGATCAGCAATGACTAACCAAGCTAAATTACTTCTTTAATGATCCAAAATCACAAATCAAAAATGAAAATCTCTGGACAACAATTTTTTTAAGCCTTTATATCAGGGGTCCAAAATTATCTCTCTTATTTGCTTCACCCTCTGCGCAAATCTCTTGTATCTTTTTGCGGAGATGTCGCAGCCCCAGGGACCATCACCTCCCTAGGGCTCAAATAAAATATTGTAGATGGTCTGTCGCTGACCCCCGGCCCTGGCGACCACCACCCTGAGGCTAAATTTAAAAGATTGATGGGGACCGCGCAGCACTCCTCGTGAAGCCATTTATGGCCCTGGGGACTGCTACCCCCCAAGGCCAGCTCTTGCTTCTTCCCGGGGTGCCCACCTTCAGGAAGTAGGTGTTTCCTTTTGCTTGGTGGAAGCTGACAGCTCCCACCAAGCAAACGCAAACAAAACTCTGGTTTCAGCAGTCAGGAGCTGTGAAACATTTCCCACTTGCTGAAAGCAGAGTTTTCATCTCTTTCCCTGCAAGCAAATATGCATGCAGAGAAAAAGATAAAAACATTGCTTCCGCAAGGAGGGAGCTGCTATTTGCAGCAACTCTCTCCTTGTGGGAGCAATGCCGGCTCCAGCAGGATACAGCTGAGACTGCAGGAAAATAATAATAATAATTTTCATGGCGGAACTGGCAGTCTTCAGTTCCACCTTGAAAATTATCCCATGAAGAAGATTGAGGAAGAATCAAATAGGCAAAGTTGCAGACACACAACTTCACTGGAGACATTTTCTTAACATCCTTTACATAGCTGTAGTCTAGGAGATGCACTATACATTTATCCAAAGAGGTAGCACTTACTAATTAGCCACTAGAAAGTACTCCAGTTGAGTAGAAGAGCAGTTTTGCCTATAAGTAAAACAGTAAATAACAAAGAGAATCAAGAATGCAGTTAGCAAATTTGTCAAGTACTGTAAAGAAAAAGGACACCATTCAAACTAGAAAAGACAAGTATAAGCAGGATGGCACAAATATCTTTGCTAGCAGCCATCTCTTTGCCCATTCACTACACATGCAGGTAGCAGGTGAAAGGATGCTAGCTTGTAGTGAGACGTCTGACTGTAGGATACTGCAACTCACCACTCGGTACAGCAACGCTAATTAATTATTTGCTTCCAAATCCTTGCGGAGTACCAGCATGACACCAATTGAGGGACAGTTTTTCTTACCACAGCAGAAACCTTTTAGAAAGCAATGGCAATTGATCAGAACTGAACAAATAATCATGGGTCTGGCTATTTAAGAACAAATACAAACACACCCTCTTTATTTTCTCTGTACAGTAGATCATTATTGAACACCGAACGCAAGGCAGCTTTATTGTTTATTACCCAAAGAAGCACCAGTGCTAGGTAGTGTGGAGTTTTTGTTTGTTAGTGCTTGGATTACCCTTGTTTATTATTTTGCTTTTTTTCTTCATTAAGCAATTTTCTAATTAAGCATATCAGCTGAAAATCATCAGCGGTCTGCCTTGAGGCTAAAATAGCATTTGAATATCACCACTTTTGAGCTCGACCCGAGATGTGATACAAATATACACATTTCATATTTAGAACTGAACTGACCCCGAAAAGGCGCATGATAAGTGTACTAGTTGTGTGACACAACAGGATGTACGTCAGATTACTGAACACAAATTGTCCTACCAAAATAGAACAGACTGTCAAAATATTATATAAATATACATTTTTGTAGGACGTGCACGTTTATATTTGTATAGGGAATTTTGGCAAGTCCACCCCATCTCTCCAAGGTAGATTTATTACGTTCATCCATGGGCAAATGGCACAGCAAGTGCATATTTGCAGGGCTAAATTAAGGACCAGGCACCCGATTGGCTTGAGCTTAGTGCCTCTTCTGACCTGGAGCCAGATTTTAAGGCCTGTAGTGTAACGGCGGTCACCACAGACATTTAAACACATTCCTTTATAAGTTCTCTTTACAACGGCTTAGCACCACTGCAGCCTGCCACCAATAATCGTTTTTTTCACTGTAACCTCTTTTCCTACATATGGCTTAATTCTGTCTCTGCAGGTATTGTATTGTATTGTAGCATTTGTATCATGCTTAATCTCCTTGTGTGGGGTTCTGAAGCACATTTTACAAGAGAAGCTTGCTACATAATGGGGGTGTATGGTTGGAAGTGTTTTGTCTTTGCTTTTGGCCTATGTGGGAAGTATTTCCCTGTCACATCTGATGACCACTGAGGTGCAGTTAGCGTCATACGGAATGCCGTGCTTGGTGGTGTTATGGATAGGAAGTGTGAGAAATAAGAGTGTGGTATGCTGGCAGCACTGATTTACTCAGCATGCACATTTATTGTGTTGGTAATTGTTTTCATGTTCCCAATCCCCTATCCTAGGTTGATTTGGCTGAAAACTGCCCATTATGTGATTATATAGATACGGGAATGTAACAAGTGCGGGTAAGTAGTGAGTAGGAATCTGAGATTTGTCCAAATAGACTGCATTACAGTTCTCCCTTATATGATAGCCTTTATGATACATCACCCTTAACCTATACGCCCTGGATTGGATGTCCTAAATGATCAGTTTAAGCAGGAGGGAAATCCCTAGTCGTTAGGTGACCTGGCTTTAATGCCATACTTATGAATCACAGACTGGGAGACCTAACGCTAGGTCCAGTGTGAACCCAATACACATGTTTACCAATTACAGTCATGCCAGTAGGAAACCCTTCTTGACTTGGAAGGAACACGGTGACAAGCGAGTGAAAGCAATCCTATTCTGTACCAAATGCTCAGAAATGCATTTAACTACAATTCCATTAAAAAAAAAAAACTTTTTGGGTTGAAATAAACTCTAAATTGTTAAACACAGAAGTCCTACGCAGCACTATGAAATCAGGCCAATTTCTGGTGTAGATACTATTTTTAGATTACCCAGACAAAGTCTGTAGATCTGCTTTTTACAGCATTATGCCACACTAAAATTGGGCCAGAAGGCATTACAATTTTAAACTTCTTGTGGCTGTAGGAGTTATCCTGGGTGATTAGTTGGATGTATTCCTATGGTAAATCTAGGAATCACATTCTGTGTGGCCTAAACGTGGGCCAGTTTGAACCTAGCAGATGTTTACCAAGTGGGACCTCCAGCTGCTAGGAAGTACTACTTGGCTTGGAAGTGGCAGGGATAAAATAAGGTGAAGTGGATCCAAGTTTGTACCAAATGTTTAACAACACATAGTCAGTACAATGTTATCATGTATAAACGTTTGTTGTTCAAAATAAACTCAGAATTGTTTAACAAAGAAGTCCTAGGTGGCACTATGAAATATAGCTTTTTTAGGTGTACCTGGTTTTCAGGGACAGGCAGGCAAAGTTTGATAAAGAGTCCTCTGCAGCACCACATCAGTTTGTTGTGAATAGTTTTCAAAGGTAATGAGCGTGAAGATAGTTGGGTTTGTTAAGCCTTTCACAACAGTCTTATAAATGAAACGCGACCATCTGTTTAATCATTGTCTAATTTGATGCTTTGATGCACGCTTTCCTATTCAAACCAAGATACGTTGACAAATAATGAAACTTCACAGAGCACCAAGGAAAAGCGCAATAAATCTGCAACTACTGATTCTAGGATGACCACGTCCCTCCAGGTCATCATGGAGCAACTACTGATTCTAGGGTGACCACCTCCCTCCAGGTGTACACGGACACAGTTTCTAGTCCTGGACTTTTGTGTGGTAACCTAAAGCATTCAACCTAATGGATTCTGGGGTGTTGTAGTCTTGTTTTGGTTTCATTGAACTAACTAAACCAACACACCTTACTTATTAAATCATTGATTTGTATGTGTAAGTTCAGGACTAGAAAAATTGCCAGCAAGACCTGGAGTAAAGTAGCCGCTCTAACTGAGGCTTGTTGGGAAGTCTGCCAGTAATGGAGAACCAAGAATGTTTCAAATTTAAGCACTGACCAAGGTTCTCCATGTCCCAGTTCTGACTGTTTTCACTCCATAGTGACCGTCTCACCTCAGGCTCCGCACTTTCCCATAGTGTCCATTCTCACATCATATCTTGCTCTCACTTATCCTAAAACACCAGGTTATGCTCCATGTTTGATATTCTTCAGTTGCAATCCCACCTCAAGCCTGGGTCTCCCAGCATTATTACAGGCTCTTCTCCTGTTCTGTTGTCTGCACACTGTCCTAGTTTTACTTGTTTCCAGGCTGTCCAATGCTACTCCTCTCTCACCTCGGGGTCTTGGTTCATTAGTCCTAATATCAGTGTACACAATTTGCTCCCTGTTATCTCAGTCTTACATCAGGTTCTGCAGTGTCCATACAGCCCCAATCTCACCTCAAGTGCAGTACTGTCCCTCAACCCCAGTCTCATTTCTGACTCAGTCCTACAAATGTTATCACAGTTTCTGCCAGCTCTGTTTTCATAATGTCCATGTCTAACCTCAGTTACTGTGCTCTTCCATTCTGCCTTACACTTTGTTTTACACTATATTGCCCCTTTCATCGCTCATTCTTTGATGATCCTATACTGGCCTGTGGGTTACTCAAACTCTCTACTACCTTCACCGTATTTGACAATCCATTTTAAGGGCTTCTTCAAGGCTTTCCAATGTGCAGCACTCGAGGTATCTGCAACCAGTTGTCCATAAAGAGTGCCAAACATACTACATGCTGAGACCTATGGCCATTCATGTTTAGAAATGTTCGTCCGCAAAAGAACATAGGCAGTGGGTATGCCCAGACGTGGGTCCCATGCTGACTGTGCCATAGGACTCAAGCTGTACCTCACTGATGAGACCTAGGTCAGTTTAAACTCATCTAGGGTTGTTTGTGTTCCCCTTGCAAGGGGTCCTGGCCTTGCATTTCGAGTTGGACTGATCCTACTGGAGCAGGACCAACAATGATTTGTGTAAGGCGGGTCTTTGTGTAAAGTGTCACAGTGTGCAAAAAACAATAATCTGGAATGTGACCAGAGGGATTGGTAGTGGCTCAGGTTATTTCATTGTTTTTTTGTTGTTTTTTTTTGCTGTAGAAGGCCTAAATGCAGTGTATGCCTAGACGTGGGTCCCCTGGTCCCTGTGTCATAGAACTCAACCTTTATCTTTCTGATGAGACCTAAGTAAGTGAAACCGTGAATGGGGTTGCTTGTGTGCCCATCTGGAGGAGTCCTGGCCTGGCAGTTTAGGTTGAACTGTTCCTGACAGTTTTGAGTTGTAAAAAGAGTCACTGATTGTAAGGACCCTTTATCTCTCATAATTATGATTAACAGTGCAACAGGGCTGCCGTACGATTCTTTTAGCAATATGTGGAAAGCAAACAAGTGATCGATGGCAGAGTGTGCATAATTCTGTGATAGGTTGTCCACTGTACCTAACCTTGTGGGTTTCCGCCTGTATATGTATGGGCATTATCAGAGGTGCAATGTCATAACACCTGAACAAATGACAAATTGGGAAAGCTGTAGAAAATAATGTTCTTTCCGTTGTTCACGGTTGTACTGTGTGGCTGCAATGCAACATCAATATGCTCAAATCTGAACAGGGCCCATTTGAAAACGTACACATGAAACTAGAGCCTGTCATCATTCTTTAGCTTTGGAGCAAATATAAATGAGGGACAATATAATTTATTTGTTTTATTGCTACACGTTCTTCTTGCATTCCTTCTTCCTCCTTCTGTCAAGGAGATACAGTTCTGCTTAACAAAGAAATACTAACAAAACTATCACAGACTGCACTATGAGAGGTTAGGTGAATGCAAGCTGCTCACATTGTAAAGAAAATGAAACGCGAAGTTTATTTTGAAAAACATATCGTGGACAGTGGCTAAAATTAGATATGGATAGAGAAAACCAGCTTGTATAACTATAGCGTAGGAGAGGCTGGTAGGTGTAACTGTTTACAAGTCAACTAGCCATCGAAATTGTAAGTAATTTAAAAAATGTCTCTTGCTGTGTGCACAAGTGGCTGTGTGTTTCAGCATTTCTTCTCTTCCCTCTGATTTACTCATTCCTGGAGATGCCATTCCAGCATTGTAAGGAGGTTTGCTGGCAATAAGTTTTTTTAACAGCTTGACTAATAGCTTTAATCTGACAGACACTTACCTTAGAATTTCTCCAGGCGGCAGACTGGATCCGGAGTTTTTTCAGTATCCTGGTGTGCCACCAGGTGGCGTTGTTCGACTCCACCTTCGTCATAGGCGTTGTGGTTGCCGTGATGACATCGCTGTAGTACTTAAGCACCACCCCAGCGTGCTGACGTCAGTTCTTTTCCTTTCACGCCATCTACAGAATGGGAAAGAGCAACCCTGGTCAATTTTTGACCGACTCTGACCTTTTGGGCAGCTTTTTGGACTTTTTGGTGTATCAAGGGATGTCTTGTAAGACTGGCTTCAAGCCTTGCGACACTGCTTGATCTTGGTGACGGACCTGTACCTGGTCTGTTTGTGATGTCTGGAGCGCACGCCATGAACCCGAAGGCTTTGAGGGAGTGGTCCCTAAAGCTTATGGCGGCCCGGTGCTCGACTACGCGTTGCTCCCGGTCTCGCTCGAGATGAAGATCTTGAGACTGCTTGCAAAGTCATCACCACTCCTCCTCGTCCCATTCTAAATCGTCTGGACATTCGGGTCATAACAATAAGAAGTCGAAGAAGGCTAAAAGTTCTTCAACTTCACCTCATTGCTTGGCCAATGCAACTCGGGACGAGCGCCGACGCTTGAGGCCTCCATCCACAGAGCCTACTTATGGGCCTGCTCCACACTTCCCTAAGTTTCCAAGAGCCAGAGCCACCCCGGCCCAACTAAGGGAGTTTTATGAGGCCATGTGTGTAATTTCTGAGCAGACCGAACCCCATGCGGCTCCTATAGTGCCTGGGAGTTCAGATGCAGGCCCCTCAGGTTCCGTGCCAGCGGTTCTGGCCCCGGATTCTGAGGGCCCCTCCGTATCTGTTCTCGGATCCGTGCCGACACCGGTCATACCATTGCGACCTTCCCCGGCTAAGATGCAATGCCCCCCATGCCGGTTGGGCCCATAATCAACGTTGACTCAGTCCTGATCCCTGACGACCCAGTTCACCTTCCTCGTCACTCCAGTCCCCTGTTCCCAATACATAAAAGCCCACGAAGATGTCTGTGTGCAGACTGTCACCACTATAAAGCAGAGAAGCGAACACAAAAGAGTATAACACATAGAATAAAGTCGAAAATCAATGAAAGTAAACATTGAAAAAATCAGTAGTTTTAGATTTTTATAGTATCAGGCTTGTCCACTGCATGCCTCTGGAGAGCGCCCTGTGGTCAGAAAAGCACACCAGGTGCTCCTCTCATTCTTAGGAGAGTGATTCCTGACAATTTCCTGGGCTGTAGAGGACTTAGAGTGATGGCAATGAATTGCATATGGTGTAAGACGGGCCTTTTCCCTGTTACCTGCTTTTGGGCAGCTTGCCAGCTTCTCGGATGTTTGAAGTTGTCATAGTAATCCCTCAGAACTAGGTCATTCACTCATCCATGAGGGGAATGTATGTTGAGTATGTGTACAACAGACCTGTAAATGTTGCAATGGCGCTTATTCCCTCCAAGTAAAGCATACAGGCGGAGAGCGAGACTGCATGTCGCTCCATCTTTTATCAGGCATATTCTGTATGCAACCTATGATCGCAGCTTGGAGGGTGAGCCCAGACAACAAATGCATTTGCAGGTCTTCCCTCCAAGAACATTCCAGGGAATCTCTTTCAGTAGGTCAGAGAGTGGAGTGTTGCTGAAACTAAGAAAGGAGGCAGAGGTCCCTTTGAAGCGAGGGAGTTACCCCTGTACTTCTTGGCCCATTGTTCTTCAGGAGAGTCTACCCTCATAGATTAACATCTGGTTTAGTGAGGCAGCCTCTCTTGCCTTTCTGCTCGTGATTTGGGTTCCTCCTTGGAGGAGACTCTCAGCTTCCCCGTGCCTTCCTGCTCACACTAGTCTGCATTGAATTCACAAAAGTACATAACTGCCCAGAAGCAAACAAAGAATGTAAATGCTAGGAAACACAAGGACTGTCAGCAATTAGGGGATAAAGATGAGACACAAACTTCCAGACAGTGTGCCAAGATTTCCTGACCAGAAGTCCTAGTCCCATACCATTGGTGACCTGAAGATTTCTTTGAGCTCCACTTTTGGGGTATTGACACCAACTTTCCTTACTGGATTCGCAACCAGTGATCTGGAGATGACTTGCTGAACTTGCATGGAGGACTGCCTGCATCCTGCTTCGAGAGGGAGTCGTGAGCTTGATTGCTCAGGATGGACATTGATGGTGTCCTAGCATGCATAAAAGGATGCACAGAAAAAGCAATGGCTGCAAGGAGCTGAGATGAGTTGGCTTTGACACAATGTAATGGGAAACAATCTGTGATTGAAGTCTGGAAGCACGGGCCTGTTTCCATTATGCAGATAAGGAGCTCTGCTGCCAAACAAGCACCTCCGTCAGACTTGTACTGGTGAGGCTGTAACCTACCTTTGATTATGGGTACCACCCAACATGAAGCACAAGCAGTGTGGGTTGGGTTGAGGTCCACACTGAAGGTTCTTTGCGTGGTGGCCCAGGCTGAATACACACCACCGGAGTAAGGTGACCTCCCCTGACTCCATTGCACACATTCAGTGCCTGTTGAATGTATTTCCAGGCTTCACCATATGGGATAAAGAATGGTACTACTACATTGTTCCCTGAGGGGAGAGATGAGTGTACTGCAGTGGGGTCTAATCAAAAAAGTTGGCTTGACTGAGAGTAACCAGAGAGCCATGCAATATCCCCTTCTAAGCACTTTAACTCCCCCCAAGATCAGAACCAATGGCAAATGTGCTGCAGCAGAAAAGACTGCTTCACAGCCTAATGACAGCACTGCTCCCATTACTTCCCAATCAACCACCATCTTCTAAATTATGCACTGTGATAATTTTTCTTAATTGTATTTGATAACAGTTAAAGTGTTTTGTTGTCAACAAATCAAAGCACTGGCTGGGTAGTGATTTATTACTTGCCACCACATGACTACTGAATACTGAGGGCCTGATTACGACCTTGGTGGATAGGCTACTCCGTCACAAAAGTGACAGATATCCCTCCTGCCGTTTTACAAGTTCCATAGGATATAATGGAACTTTTAATATGGCGGATGGGATATCTGTCACTTTTGTGATGGAGTAGCCTATCCGCCAAGGTTGTAATCAGGTCCTGAGTCTCAAGCCACACACTACATCTCTGAGTAAGCCTTGGACTTCTCAGCTTCACCATCCTGAGAATCAAGTGCTAAAGGAGGATATACCTCTTTTCAGATTTCGACCCTGCGTCAAGATTATATCCAGGTGCCAGTATTAAATAATTGAGGTGGAAAAAGTCAGAGCCCAGTAACCAGGGACTGCCCAGGGGCTCGTGAAAAGGTTCCCACACTGTGCCTTGTGTGATTCAAGAGCAGCTCAGCTACACTTGTAACACTTATTCTGATGGATACATCTACCTGCAGATTCCTCACCCCTGAATATCAAGACTGGATCTGGAAACATCTGACATAGCTCTAACTTGTCTGTAGGGAGCATTGGGTCCATCTCAACACTGGAATTGGAGTAATCGATTAATGGAGTAGCAGTTTCCTTCTCTGCGCTCTGACGTTAGTTCAATTTTTTTCAACACCTACCTATGCCAGTTCAGAGCTTCTCTCGTCAGGTGATTTTTGCTCTCTCAGAATTGCAGTGCGTAGAGAAAAGCTCCCACCAAAAAGTTTTAAACCCTTCTGTAGGTGTGATGGCAAAGGTGGCCCATCGTGTCTATGTTCTAAGCAGGTTTCCGCCACCTATGTGATCTTGTCTTCAGCTAAATCTGAACACAGTTAAGGAGAAAGAGGTCAAGCTTTTTATGGTCCCTGCTAATAATGACTGTTGAGGCTGTTGTCGGTCAAGTTTAAGGACTAGGACAAGATCCAGGTTGCCTTCTTGCTCCTCTCCATCATCAAAATCCTCCAGGTAAAAGAAACAGAGACACAAGGAGAAGAAGAAGCACTTTACAACCCCCAAGAGAAGTTAGAAGTGTATGTGTAAACCTCCATCCAGGGTTTTCCCCCCAGGGTACCTCCTCTCAAGAGCTTGAATTGGTGGAGCATCCACTCAAAGAGGACCCAATGGAACAGATAATAGTACAGATTCTGGCACACTCTGATTTTACAGAGTCAGGAGAAAGTCCATCTTTGTTTCTCCTTTCTATTCTGGGCAAATGCAGTCAGGCGGTACCCTCCAGTATATCTGTACTATACCCTCCATGATCTGCTGTGGGGAGCAAAGGGGGATACTTTCAGTTGAATTGGAGGTGATTCCTTCACTATACATTTCCTCCAATACCCTTGATTCCTCAAGTTCTGAGGAAGATTCACCAGAGCTTTGCCCGATTCGTTTTCATTGATCTGTACTGGCCAAGAAGGGTGTGGTTGAAAGACGTTCTGCTCCTCTCCCTATGTGCTCCTCTCACTCTTCCTCTCAAAGCAGGCCTTCTCTCCGAATCTAGTGGACAGTTTTTATGTCACAGCCACCAAACTTTACACCATCAAGCATGAAGATTGAGGGACCACAGGTAGTTGAAGTAATCCTTACTGCCTGTTACCCCTCTTTCAAGTCAGTATATCCGGCTCAAGGAATACATTTATTTCAAGTGACTCCTTGAAGGCTACCTTGTCTAACAACCTTCAGTGTGTGCCCCCTTCTTGCCATAGCTTGATTGTACTTTGGGTACAGTCATAGGTACATTGCAGATGTATAAGCTTTCCTGTATCTCAGGGACCAGTTGTTTTTAGTCAAGGCACCAGTGGCTGGACTCTTCTTCTTGTTCTGATGAACATGTTTCCTCAACTCCTTTTGTCATGCCGCACGGTGATTTGAATTTAATTTGAATTTTTTTGTTTGGTGCCCTGTTTGAGACCTTCCGTAGTTGTTACCTACGAATACTGACCTTCTCGATAGCGTTTTTGGTTGCTGTAATGTCGACAAAATATGTTCCACCTCCCTGTTGTGAAGGAAGGCCGTAGGCCTAATATTAAGACCACAATTTAGTTTGTCACACTCCAGTAATACAAGACTGGTAGTTCTTCTTGTGTCCATCTCAAAAGATGCAGTAAAAACTGATGAAAACCGATATCTGGCCATCGAGGTGGGCATACACAACCCCACAACCAGTGTCACGATGGAGTGAGCACCTCCTACTGGCATGAGAGAGTTAAACCAGATGTTAATGGATCCAATCCAGGACATGGGATATTCAGATGTTAGGACTCTGCAGGTAGATGAAGGATGCACTACAAAGATATTTACTAAAGGTAAGTAACTTGTTCTACTGCTGTGCTTGGAGAAACAGGATACAGGTACTACAGCAAGTTTTCAGGCTTGACAAGAACTTCATATTTAGATTTTGACTTTCAGGGCATGGTAAGGTTGATTAGTCAAGGCTTGTCCTAGAGTGTGTTATGGTGAACATATATGTGTTGTGGCACCTATGTCATTGACCTGAAATAGAATTTTAAAGCAGTATTATTCTTCTAAGAAACATATAGAAGATTTTGGGCCTGATTTAGAGTTTGGCGGATGGGGTTAATCCGTCACAAATGTGACGGATATCCAGTCTGCCCTATTATGATTGTGTTATATCCTATGGGAATAGTAATATGGTGGACAGGATTTCCGTCATGTTTTCTGACGGAGTAACCCATCCGCTAAACTCTAAATTAGGCCCTTTATCTATAATAAGGGAGAATGATTTAGAAATGTAAGACATTTTATGGCATAGCAATATTGTGAGTTTGTGATCTGATGGGTGCTTTTACTTGCAGGTTCCTCTCTTTGTGGACGTCTTCCTGATGCCAGGAAGCAAAAAGATAAGACAAGGCAAGAAGAAAATTGAGTAAGTCATACAAGGGTTCTTCTCTCCTCTTACACTGTTCCTTTGGAGCTGTAGTTAGTGTCAGTAATGCTGGATACAACACCAACAGCACAGAATGAATCTGGCATGACTTGGTTACTGGCCCTACAGGATCCGACTCTAGGGTCTGGCGCCCCTCGTCACTACCCAGAGTTCCATACTCTGGGGACTGATCTGGCATCATTTTTTAAACACTGTTCAAATGTTTTAGAAGAGCAACTCTGGGTCCCACGGATTGGTAGGGGCACCCTTTGGACCCCCCTCCCCCACCTATGAGTCTCTCTGCAGCTTCATTCATGCCCTTTATGTCTTGGTTCTTAACCACTCCAGTGCAATAATTTCCAAAACCGGTGCCATTGTCTACTCATCCAACACCTTTCTCTGTTGACGCCAGTGTCTGCTCCAGGCCTGTGAGAAATTGGCGGGTTGGTTGATTGGGATGTGAGCCCTGGTCAAGCAACAGCCACAGTCTCTTGCAGTGGGTACTACAAAAAGTCACTAATTTAACCTGTGCTTAACGCTGGGTAGCTTGGCACAAAAAGCAGTCAGGCTAATCGTAGAGGTAATGTGTTAATTACTAATGTAGCACACAAACAGCAATACAGTGAAAACACAACACAATAAAAATCCCAAAACAATGTAGGAAAATAGAGTACATTTTAATAAAATATTTGACATTGCAGCAGGCGCATTTTCACATATTGATCTTGCAGTCTCACAAGAAGTACCTGTGTTTTGTAGAATGGTCCACTCATTACCACTTTGTGGTACTTCCCTTTGACCTGATTACAGCACCCCGAGTCTTTACAGAGTGATTGCAATGATAGCGTCTCATCTCAGAAGATCAGGAATTGCATATTTTGATAGTGAAACAATTGGTTACTTAAAAGCACAGTTGTCAGAGATGGTGTCTCGCCACTTGCAGCCAACAGCATTCCTGCTATTTGATCTGGATTTTTCTATCAACAGGCACACATCTCACCTATAGCCCTTTCAGTGTCTCCTGTTCATGGGTGCAGGACTGGATACAAAATCTCTCTGAGCTATTCAACCAGCTTTACGGAATCTGGACATTCAGTCCATGATTCTATAGTTTCAAGACATTGCTTGGATTCCAGTTCTGAAGGACTTAAACCTGGTAGATATTCTGGTTTCTTGCATCCTATTGGTCACGTGTGCATGCTGACACATAAGGGCTCTCCAGCAGTGTCTCCTTAAGGAGTGGTTCAAACTCATGGAAGACTTATCGGACACTATAGTATTCTAATCATAACGGACTGGATCTTGCTTAGTGGGAAATGGAAAGCAACCTACCTTTAGGATTATCTTTCTGTACTTCACCAAAATAATTTGTTTGTAATCACTGTTTTAAATATAGAGAGGATGTAGCGTAACGGCTAGAGCGGCCGACTTTGAAGCTGGGGAACCAAGTTCGATTGTTCATGGTAAACACCCAGAGTTCCTCTCTTCATGATGACCACTCACATCACTGCAATTTTGTATTGGTGATCGGGTGCTGCCCACATATTCTATTTCTTATATAGTAGTTACATTTGTTAACATTTAAAGAAGACCATAAGGCCTCAGATAATAGTAATCTGTTTTGCAAAACTTTGTATAGGCCTGATTTGTTTTTTGTTTTTTGTTCTATGGGTAACAGCTGTTTGAAGTTGGGCAGGTGAGTGGATGTTTAACTAAGTAACAAATGTAGGTACAGTTGCTATCTAAACTGGTTCGCACAAGAACTGGGGTTCCTCGGGTGTTAATGGCAGGACACAGATGCAGGGATTTGATAGGATTGTGCCGGTGATGATTCCTGTTCTAGCCTGCTGTATGTAGAAATGTATTTTGTCTCAGGGTTCCTCAGTCAGGATTGTTTTTTGTTCAGTGAAAACACAAGATCAAAGGATTGGCTTTTGTAAGCGTAAGAGCCAATGCTAGTGTTAACACCTCCATGCTTCAATTGTGCGCTCTAAATGCCACTGACTACCCAGACCATTAGTGTCGTCCTGTTCCAATAGAACACTCCAATGAAAGCACTAGGACCATGCTCCTCCAATACAGCACCATAAACACAAATATTACCCGTCCCATGAGTGAGAACAGGTTGGTCAAAGCAAAGACATCAGATGTGTGGTATGAAGCGCTACATGCAATAGCTAAAATAACAAGCAGGGGGAGGAGGAGGCAGCTGCAGCTCAAGGAAAGGGAGCGAGCAGTAGTACCAGGGAAGCTAGAAAGCAGCAGGGGAGGAGAGCGAGCATCTGTGAGCTCAGTAGTGGGGTAATGGAAGTCCTTGTTGGAGCAGAAACATGTACTTCAGAACATGAGCCAAGGCGGGAAACAATTAAAAAAAGAGTTCTCCAAACAACAGATAAACAAAGTGTCTGCAAACAGTACTTGGTCGGTGCTCCTCAGCCAAGAATGGAACTGATGTATCGGCTGCATGAACCTGTTAGGAGGCAGCAAAGAAGAGTGACACTGCAGTCAACCTATGGTAAGCAGTAGGTGGGATCAAAGTCCTTTTGCTGAATACAGCAAGTCTTGCAGGCAGCGCATGGGGGCTGCCTAGGCTCGACCTAAAATTGACAAAATAATCAAGTAGTAGTACTAGTATAAAAGATGCTGTATAACTTGTGTTTTCTTGAAGCATAATTTAATTAGTCCTGCTGCATAAATTGGTCCCTCACTTGCACATAACTACAGCTGCCCTGGATATAATGTACAAATATCTGGCAGCTCATAAAACATCAGAGTCAACATCTTGAGTAGACGTCTGCAAATTACATATCAACCTGGAAGTGGTCCATCACACCTTTGCTCTGTGGGAGAATCTTCAGATGGACCTTTTTCCACTCACAACAATGCCCACTGCCAATAGTTTTGTGCTCTCCCGAAAATATTGGAATGAGTCTTGGTGGATGTGTTTAAGTTGAAATTGAATTTTCCACTTGAAAGCACCTTTGCTGTAATACCCTTGATTCCTTGAGTTCTAAGGAAGACTCATCAAGAGTGGGACCAAGTTATTCTTATTGCATTGAATTGGCCTATAAGGATGTTGTATGCAGAATTTCTGCACCTCTCACTGTGTCTCCTGTTATGTCTTCCTCACAAATGAGTCTTCTTTCTCAGTCAGATGTCGAAGATGACCAGTTCCACCACTTGAACTTCAGAGAACATTTCTATGTCTGGAGATTGAGCAGGGATATTTGACTGCATTTCAGTTCCAAGTGTTTTTTATTAGGTTTTCAACAACATATATAGAGCAGTTCATACCTGTCTATGTAGGCTCATTTTAATATGCATTTGTCAGTCAAGTGGGTGTATAGTGGTACATTACACAGCCCGCATCAGCATCAACTTACAGCATAAGTATCATATAAGTTCACCGTGAATCAGCGTGATCGTGCCTGTTTGGAATGCAGAAGAGTAGTAAACATTTAATCTCCTATTTACCATCTTTAGATCCAATCCGCAGTAGGCTAATTGTTAATCACCTTGAACCTCATTGCGCTCCAGTCATGCAGTATTTTTGGTGTGCCAGGGGTATCACGTGGTGTTGTCTTCGGACATTTGGAAATGGGACTCCCTCCCTTGGTAAGGTACTTATTTTGGGTTGTGGGGAGGGGGTTCAAGGTCAGGTCGTCCTATTTCTCTGGTGTTAGAAGGCTGTCAGTAGCTCTAGCCATTGGCCTGCTATGGGCATTTTAGGAAAGCTCCTAGCCTCCTTCATTTTAAGTGCTGCTCCATTGGGCGTCGCCCAACTTGCTACCTCTGTCTTCTACAAGTTGTGTGGTGTGACATTTGGGGTCGTCCACTGGCATGTAATGTCCCTACAGGTAATGCTGAGGCTGGGATCCACAAACCTATTCCAAACCTAATTCTCCCTCTGACTGGTGTATCGACCCATCAGGCAGATCTCAGTGGTGTACATCTAAAGGGTCCTTTACAGGTCTGCCACCACACTCAGTCAGAAGTGGATCACCACAAGCAATGCCATCCCATATGCATAAAATCTGCTCAAGCTAGGATGCATCTGGAACAGTGGTGGGATTGCGTATGTCACATGCAAGTAGTTATACTGTGTGTATTTGAATCTTGTTTCTCAACACCCTATATGAGTGCTTCAATATTTGTTTCCACTCTGTGGCCCTAGGAGTTTTGGCCAGGAGTCTCTCACATCTGGCTTGGGCACCCGGCAGACTATCAGAGGTCTTGAAGATCTGTGTCTGCTAATAACATATGATCAGCCGACGTCTGTCCCCGATTACAAACAAAGGGCCTGATTTAGAATTTGGTGGAGGGAGTTACTCCGTCACAAACATGACGAATATCCTGAACACTGTATTACAATTCTGTTACAGACCATGGAACTTGTAATACGGCAGACGGGATATCCGTCACGTTTGTGACAGAGTAACCCCTCCGCCAAACTCTAAATCAGGCCCAGAGTCTGCAGCTAGTGTTCATCTTTGGCTCAAGACCTCTGTCCTCCATTAAACTCCAAAGAGTTTGTGTGCTCATCCCATATGTCAGGATCACTATCTATCCCTTGGCTTTCTAGGCTTCTGAGGGCACCCTCATTATAGAAGTCTCTTAGGGTGTTGACTTCTGCTGCTAGCCAGTCCCTCATATGCAGAAACGTGAAGACTCCGCCTCCTGGTATAGGCAGCTCACGCAGAACAATGCCTGCGTATAGAGTATAGGTCTCCTCTGCCCCAGTGTACAACAATTTCCTGCAGGACGAGCCAATGGCCATCAGTTTGGGCTTCAGAATCGGGCCCAATTTCAACCCTATCAGAAGCACCACCAGAGCTCCCCCTGTATGTGGTTCCCCAAACTCCCCCAGTTCTTGAGAGTGCCAGCCTGACAACCACCTTGCGGGCCACTGTAATTGTGTTGCCAGATAGTACAATTCATAGTCGGGCTGCACCCCGCTTGCCCTCGGCAAGTCTGTATCTGAATGGTAAAGCTTGACCTCCTGGTATTTGAGGATTCTTGGATCCCACCTGATCCCTGAGAGCTTTATGACTGCCGGGGCGTCCAATTGGTCACTACCCACTGAGAACGCTCAGGTCTTTTGCCAGTGGTAGCATAGGCCTGAGACTCTCCCCAGCTCTGCCAAGCGTCCATACTTCACAGCACTCCCACTTCTGCATTTCTAGAGTAGAGCAACATATCGTCCAAGTACAAGGAGGCCACATGCTCACCATCTGTTCACGGAAAGCCCCTCAACTCGAAGTATATTGGTAAATGGTTCCACTGCTAAGGTAAATCGCAGTGGGGAAAGAGTGCATCCTTGTCATGTTTTCCGATGGATCTCAGACGCCTTGGATATGCACCTACCAAATGGTGCTCTCGGCCCTTGCACTCAAGCAGAAATGTGCCATCCATCTATCCCAACCGATTCCAAGGTGCATTCTTCACATAACTGCTCTCAGTTAGCCCCAATGCGGAGTCTCAAAGGCCTTAACTATACCAACATTACTGTTTCCCTTGGGAAGTGGGAGAGCTCTGTCTCACCTAAGAATTGGTACAGTCTCCTGATGTTGAGCGAGGTGTTAAGCTAGGTGATGAAGCCATTTTGGTTAGAGTGAAGTGGGTTTTGTAAGTGATTCAGTAGGTGGTTGGCTAACATCTTACTCAGCAGGAGCAGCTCGCAAAGCATTGAAGGTGCAGGGCGGCACGTGGGAGGGGGTGGAAGAGAAAAATGAATTTTAAAAAAACACCTGATTCCCCGCTGCCACCATCCGTGCCGTTCTTCTGCCTCCACTGCATCTGCAGGCACATGCTCCCAGCCTGCCCTGCGGCCAATCCGAATACTGCTGTCATGCTGCTGGCCGCATGCCAGCAGCGTTTGGATTGGCTGGAGCACCAAGCCTGGGTGCTCCAAAGCAGACTGGGAGTCTCTGCCTGCTGTCTCCAACCCAGCAACACAGTGCAGGGTTGGAGAGAGCATAGTGTGCATGTGTGTTTGGCCTCCGAAGACGGCCAGCCAAACATACATGCACACTAATGGAATTGCTGTGCACTCCTCCTCCATGCTCGTCATTGCCCATGGCCCCACCTCTTTTACAATAAAACAATAATAAACATAGTTTATTGTTGTTTTATTGTAAAATTTTTGCAGCTGCTGCTGCTGGTTGGGGGGGCGGGAAACGCTCCTCTGCCATAGTGGAGGAGAGCCACGCCTGGGAGAATGGTCTATAAGCCGCTGCTTCATAAAGGTCTCTAAGGGGTCATTCCGACCCCAGCGGGCGGAAACCACCCAAACACCGCCCCGCGGTCAGATGACCGTGGGGGGCATTCCGACTTTCCCGCTGGGCCGGCGGGCGATCTGCAAAAGATCGCCCGCCGGCCCAGCGGGAAAGCCCCAGCAAAGATGAAGCCGGCTCCGAATGGAGCCGGCGGATTTGCTGAGGTGCGACGGGTGCAGTGGCACCCGTCGCGATTTTCAGTGTCTGCCAAGCAGACACTGAAAATCTTGCTGGGGCCCTGTTAGGGGGCCCCTGCACTGCCCATGCCAGTGGCATGGGCAGAGCAGGGGCCCCCAGGGGGCCCACGACACCCGTTCCCGCCAGCCTCTTCCTGGCGGTGTAAACCGCCAGGAACAGGCTGGCGGGAAGGGGGTCGGAATCCCCATGGCGGCGCTGCTTGCAGCGCCGCCATGGAGGATTCCTTTGGCCAGGGGAAAACCGGCGGGAAACCGCCCAGGGTCAGAATGACCCCCTAAATGTTTTAGGCAGCAGCATTAATAGGGCCCCCCTGACAGATTCTAGAAGAGAGCTGCAGTCTAGTGCTCCCGCATGCACCTCCTCCTGCTTTAGCACTGGAAAGGATTGGAAGGTCTGGTAGAGCTTTACTTAGAAACTTCCATACCTGGTCTTTTCCTTTGCATGACCTCCTTTAAGGCTGCCTGTATTTCAGGCTCCATCACTTGACCTACTAAGGACTCACAATTAGTTGTGGTCAGCTGCGGGAGGTGCGCTGGGCCCAGGAAGGTGTAGGCTGCTTCTGTTGAGGTTGGTCTCTGTTTGCGGTAAAGCTCTTGATAATACTGGGTTAACACCCAGTGATTTTCCTTCTGGGTGTGCTAGTGATGGGGCGCTCTGTTTCTGCTGGATGAACCATCCTGAAAAGTAGCCTGCCTGCTCTACTCCCTTCCGGGTATACGTAGTGACCAGATACTCCTGTCAATCTATTGTTCACTACAGTGTAAAAAGCTACAGTCATTCGCTGGGAAAACTCAGGAGACAAGGAAATCGCAATAGCAACTGTGGATGCAGCACGCCTGCCTCGCACTGACATTTGCAGTGCACCTGGCTTCTCACTGGACAAATAACCAGCAGATCGGACAGGGGCTTGTAGGCTTCCATCCTCATCAGGTCGGATTCTCCTATCTGCCTCTTTACTTTTGAGTGATTTAATCAAGTGTAACCTATGACTTTATGATAATAGACTTTTGTTTCATATATTTTTAGTGACTTTTTGAATTAATATGGATCCCCTCATTCATAAGGAGGTACAATTAGTAATGCAATCTTTATAGTGTGGGAGACTATTTATCTATAAAGCACTCATCTGACTATATTTTTAAATTATGGATTTACGTGTCTTTTCCTTTCTATTCGTTTTTTCTTATCTTATTTTTATTGCACTTGGATACTTCGTTAGTGGTGTTATTTTTTTATCAGATTTTGTACATCACTTGGTGACTTTTTATGGTATGGCATACACATTGTTTATACATCTGCTCTGCTGATAGCCGCAAAGGCATTCACAATCTGGACTGAAGTCGAGAGCTGGGCCCCAGATGTACAGATGTAACAATATTGGAGGGGACCATCCTAGATTTTGTGTCCCTTATCACTAGCCGGTTTCGTTATTTACCAAATGTTGTTATACGGCTCCTACTAATGTAATAGGACTGCATATTAGGACACACAGAATGTCAGAATGTGGGTACTGAGTCCTTCCACACCATCAGAAGTTGTCAGCCCAGTTCCTGGCTAGCTCACAGTACTTCACCCGAACCCTTAACCTTACCAGGGTGGAAGGTGATTGGGGCAACCTAAACATGGCAATCTGACTCCCAAGGAAGTTGTGTAAACAGATCTTCCCCTTTTGTTGTATTACTCATCCATGCCCAGGTGAAACACAAGAGAGATGCAAAATAAGTTTTCAATACATTTATTGAAAGAGTTGTAATCTTGCAGAAAGAGAATGAGCTATGATAATTAGGCAGATGAAACAAAGCAAAGTAACCAGCGTTATGGAACATGGTAAGAGAAAAAACAACCCAACTATGGCAAATGATTTCTGTGGATTCCTACCAGTCACTAACCCTATGCAGAGAGCATAGTGAATGTACCTTCTACCTTTGCCCAATCTAAGAGGATAGCCATACCTGAAGAACTGATTCAGGAATTGGCATGTAGTGTAGAAGGCAATCCTTTCTGTAAATTGGAAGAACAGCACCAGCAGAGCTGCATGTCGAACACAGCATTAGTCCGAGGATGGTTCCAGCTGGAGTGCCCCTGTGCCCCTTCGAGGCAGTGCACTATTTGTATAATTAAAGCAACACTGTGTTAGAGGCACAGCTCTGATGCAATGATATGTCTAAGTGTTAGAAGCTGTCTCCAGATGGGCAATGTATTCACTAGGATATACTGATTATATGCCATGAAAGGCTAACTACAACTAGTGACACATGCAATGTATTCTTAGAATAAATTGTGCAAGCCTAGGTGTGTGAAATGCCACTGCTATTAGCGATGTTAGCTAAAATGTGTAAAATATACAACAAAGCTAAAATGAAGAACCAGCCTAGTCCCAATAGGGCCTCACTACAGTTTATCCCTCCATTTACAGACCCTCCTGGTGGATGCTATCCAGCACTGTTGCGCCTCATCAAGGCAAACTTTCTCAGCGAAGCTCTTTTCAGGGCCACTCTGTGCTTCACCTATTCCACTGATTCATCCCTCTCTTCTTCCAGGGCTAATATTCTGTTCCACCTTTAGTATCTGTTTCTCCCGTTCCCTAGCCTTCATATAGGATTTGGCAATAACTTGCATGGTGGCCTTCCCCCCCACCCTCAGCATTCCTGGTTATTCCATTGTACCATGGTTCAAAGTAGGCCTTCTGCTCCAGCATTAGGAACTGCACACATTTTTTTTTTCCTACCAGGTACCTTGCATTAAGTCTCCAAAATGGGTGTGCACCCCCAGTGGGCTGTTTGAGCCTAACCACAACTGGGAAGTGATCTGAGATCTTCTAGGTAGAATCTGCACAAACCACGTGGTCAAAATATCTGTGGGGAGAAGCAGGAGGTCGATGCAAGACAGAATCTTATGGGCTGCGGATGTGTGTGTGTGAATTCTGTGGCTAGTGGCTACCAAATGTTGCACGCTTTGCAAAGTTTCAGCTCTGCCACCCAGTCAACAAATTCCATATCTCTCCCCAGGCTGGCCATCCTGCCCCTCAGGAATCCACCCCTGGATCTATGTTAGGAATGAAGGGTCTGATTTAGATGTCAGCGTAGGGGTTACTCCTTTGCAAAGGTGACAGATATTCCATCCTCCGAAATCAAAACCATAGAAAGCAATGCTATGTAGATTTTGACGAAAGGGCTATCCATCACCATTGCAATGAGGAATCTATCAACTAAGATCTAAATCAGGCCTAAAGTCTCCCCAATAATAGTACAGCCCTGCCTTGGCCGAAGGACAAACTCTGTTAGCTCATTGAGCGACGGCTTAAACATTTATGGAGGTGGAGATGTAAATGCTCAGACGATTGTATCCTTTTCCTTCTAGCCAAACCTCCACAGTTACATTTTGTGGTATTCCTAGAGTGCACAGAATGCACTGATAAGTTTCTAAGAATATTAAGATTGAGTCTTGAGCAGGAGTTAAGGAGAGACACAGTTGGAAGTTATTGGTGGAGGTCACATATGTTACTTGAATAAACCCACATTGAGCCTACTTTGCATACTCTAGTAACATCATTCACTCCTCTGTTGCCAACTCTAAGTAGTTTTTAAATGGGTCAGCGTACCATTTTGAAGACTGAAACGATCTCTGTAGGCTTTGGGGCTGTTTTTATGAAAATTATTGATGGTCATGAAAGGTCTATTTTGTTTATTTCATGAGGTCTGAAAGGGATGGAGATGAATTACTCTGTTATAGAAAGGGAAGATTTGACCATCTATTAAAGTAAAGTAAATTGAGTACATTTCTTTGTGATTAAAACTGAACAAACACCACTAAAAGAAATGTTTATGAAAAAAGACATTAGTTAAGTTTCATGTAATATGTGGAATTCAAGATTAACTTAACTGATATGCCCAGTGCGAAGAATTCATTGACTAATTGTTATTCTAGAATATGTTGTAATGACTGTTGGGATTAGAATTTACATTGTCTTATCCTTGATGGTAAGTCTTATGGGGAAGAACTGAAAATTTAACGAAGTGACAGGAGGAATCATACCAGAGAATGAGTAGTTAGAAGAGTTGGAAAATTAGTATGTCTTTCCAAATGTTTTGTTGAATAATGGTTGGAGATCCAAAATTGCATGAACCTTTGAGATGTTTGTGGAATTTAAAAGATGAACTCTCTCTTAAGGATGGCTTACTCTTGAGGAGTAGTAAGTTGGTGCCTCCGATGTGGTTGTTGAATCAGATTGTTTCCAATGCCCATGCGAGTCATTTGGGCACTGGTAAAATTAAAGAAAGAATTTCAAATTATTACAGGTGGCCAGGAATGGATTTGATGGTTGAGAGAATGATGAGGAACTGCAGTAAGTGTTTAAACAGTGATAAAATAAAAAAATTATAAACCAAACCCATGGGTTTGTGTGAACTGCTGATCGTCTCAACCCTAGGCAGAAATAGTACCAGATGTTGCCGGTTCCACTCCCACATCTTTCGCAGACCAATTTATTTTGAGTTGCATTGATATGTACTCGTGCTACCCTGAGGTAGAGGTTGTGAATGCAATAGAGACATGTGATGTCATTGGGTTCCTGGATTAGTTGTTTGCCAGAGAAGGTTATCCCTCAATTTTGTTAAGCGATAATGGGAGACTATTTGAAGGAATCTATTCAACAAGTGATTGATTGATTTTAGTCACTGCTGGAAGGATGAATAGAAGAATAAAGTAAGAGTAGCTTGCTCCTCTATTCCAAAACAGGAGTTTCTCCATTTGAGCTTTTCAAAAATAGAACTGTCAACCGTTTGATGTGAGCAAGTTAGGTAAGTAGAAACAAGGGCTATCTCAGGAACATTACATCTGATCGGAAAATAGCCTAAATTACTGATGTACAAGTAGGTGATTTGGTCAGAGTTATAATTCCAGAGTTGAACAATAATGGTTCAAAATTCAGTATATCCATTTAAGTGATTAAATTGTTTAGTTAAAACAAAGGATCACAAGATCTGGAAGTTTGTAAGAGTTGTTAAATGTTTTTCTTCTTGCAAGGAGTCCAAAGGATCTGTGGGAAATACATTTAACTCACAGTCTATAGTTTGGAAAAACCTTAGAGAAGGGAGAAACACTACATACTTGAAACATTACGTATGGTCAATTATTGTGAACTACATTTATATGTAGTTATACTTTCCCTGACCATTACCTTGTATTTCTTGAACAATTATTGTGAACCATATTTATAGTTTAGATTTTCACCATTATTTTATATCTCCCATGTGTAGTTGGCGTTAACACTTACTGTTTTATTTTTGTCAGGGGATGGTGTATGGTATTTCTACTGTAGAGCTTACAGAATATGCTGATATTAAGGTTCTCAGAAGGTTGTGACTGAGTCTTGAGCAGGAGTTAAGGAGAGGCGCACTGGAAGTTGGCTGGGGTCGCTTACATGTTACTTCAGTCAACCTACATTGAACCTGCTTTAGATTCTCCTGCAAAATTACTCAGTACACGCACTTTCCACTTTATGAGTGCATCACAGGAGGCCTGGGAGACTGTGAGAGGGAAGCTCTTGTGTATGAGTACCATTCTGGAACTTCTAGTGTGCTCTGCGTGATAGATCCTGTCATGTCCAAATCATGCTAAAAAGTGACACGCGGTGCCCAGGAGATGTGTCTCCTGAAACATCAAAACAGCAGAAGCGTGATGATACACATACTTGAGTACAGCTCCCCTTTGTTTGTAATCATTCTACCCATTAATATTCCAGGTCATAACTGAGAAAATGTACATAGTGGGGTGTGGCTCAGTTAGTAGGCCCCATGTTCATCATTCCAGCATCTCCTGGGATGGCCGATGAGTATGTGCCCCCACCCTAAAGTTATCAGATGTTCTCCCTCTGTTAATAAAAGCACAACAATCAAAGCTGTGTGTAGCTCCAACAAAACGCTGGGAATAAACAACGACTTCCCCTTAGCATCTTCCCTCCCCACACTTCCACACTAAACCCATTTGCTGCCCAAAACCCTTGTTGAAACAAGAACTAAAACTAGAGGCGAGTACCACACAGAGGTTTCTACCCCCAGTAGCAAGTATATCTGGGGAGCCTGAATGTCTCAGACATGCCCATGGAGCACCTGAGTGAACCCCGATCAAGGGGGCCCCTGCCTGTGCCGTCTCCATGTCTCTAGAGCTCCAATCCCATGATTCGCTATGCTGGGAACCTGTCCCATCCTAGATATATTTAAAAGGGTCTATCATGTTCCTACAACAAACACATAACATACATAATATAGGCAGCAGCACTGCAGGTTTCCCTCACAAGTGTAAAAAGCATAGTGCAAGCAGCTCAAGTATCCATCACACACGAAAAGGTACAGTATGGACAGCTTCAGTGCAAGTTTTCCTTCCACACATCAGAGGTACGTGTGGAGCAGAGGTGCATGCATTATTTACGTACACAAGAGTTCCAGCACAGGTGTTTGCAGAACTAGCCACCCGCTGACTGGTTTTTCTTTCTCTGTTTCAAAGACAAATACACCCATACGCGCACAATAAGATGGGCAGCAGGAGTGCAAGATTCCCTCAAACGTGCAGAACAGGGCAGCACAGAAATCAGCAGTGCAAATACTCCTTAAATACATCACCTTTTTTAAGCAGCAACAGACTTGTCTTTACAATTCACAAAGTTATTATGTGAATGTATCCAGTACACATAAATAATGTGACAGGGCCATCGCTCAAAGCAAGATAATTTTTTGGGTGCAGAGTAAGATAAATAACAAGTAGGAAAGGGAGGCTGTGTTAGCAATATATAACATAGACATAAGTGGTACGTTCTCATCCACTGTAAAGTACGTAAAATCAAAAAGCCACATTTGGAGTGTTGTGTCCCTGATCTGGAGGTCTCATCGTGATTGTTGTGCTCAGTTCCTCCGGGGCTGTGATGTATGATGTATAATTTTAGAGACATCATCCGGCTTCTTGTGTACATTTCCAGATTCACATTTGAACATTGTGTCCAGTTCTGGAGACGTCATCTGGAGCAGTGCTTAATTTGTAAATAAAAACGTGCCGCTGCCCAAAGCCCTCCTCTTAAACACGCAGCTGCTGCAGTTAACTGTGCGAGCAATGAATACTGAGGCAGTGTAATCCTGAAGCCATCTCGGGCCTCCTCGATACATTTGTAGCTACTCACTGTCCCTCCAGCTCACTCTTGCAGCTTTCTGCTTTCTCCCACTGTGACGCGTTTTCGTTTTTCTCCTCCTCCGTCTTTCCCATATGTGTCTTTTGTTCGCAGTAAATTCTTGAGGCAGAAAAATGCCTGCCCTCAAAAGTAAGTGCCGGTGCCCCTCCACCAGAAACAACAAGTACAAATTAAGCACTGATCTGGAGTATTGTGTTAATATGTGCTGGCCAACTCTGATATGCTGTGTCGAATTCTGGAGGCCTTGTGTGGATTATTTTGCTCAGATTCTGAGTCTGCAATTGAAGTCATGTTTTAGAAAGCTGCTTTGGACTGGTTTTAACAGCTCTCAAGGCCTTGTCTGAAGCGTTGTGTTATACTCAGAAGGCCACATCTGGATTCCAGTCCAGGAGCTCATCTGGCTTGCTGGTTCACTTTTGAAAGCCACGCCTAGAGTGTTGTACCCAGCTCTGGAAGCAACCTCTGGCATACAATGTAAGTCTCCAGTTCAGATTATCATCTGTAGTGATGCGTTATGTTCTGAAACCACACCTGTAGTATTGTGACCATAGAGAGTGCTGGGTTTCTCCTCTGTAGTATTGTGTTTTGTTCAGGACGACCTCAAACAGTGTATCATGCAACGTTCTGGAGGGTATACCCATAACATTGTGACAGATTGGTTTTGAATATGATGCACAATGGCAGGAAAAGTTAGAAGCTGTGGGGCATCTCCACAATGCGTTGGCAAAGGCAATAGGTCCGATAGGTGAGACCTTTTTGCTTTGGCAATGCTTCATACACACGTTAACTCTGTATGGGCATAGGATTCATATCAGTAATATTGGTTTAACACTTTGTATTGTTAATATGAGCAAAATATGGAGAAGATGTTGGTTTATACGGCCTACTCCATAATTATCATGAAAACGCCTAAGCCACAGAATAAAATAACATCACCTATTTTCTATAAGTGAATCCTAGGTGTGTTTACCGTCTCTACCAATTCATGCCTCATAGACCTTAACATTTGACAACTGGAATATTTTGAATATAGAAAAGGAGATTTTTTTTTGCCTTCAATTGTAATGCATAGGAGTGCAAAATAAAGAGGGATTGAAAGCCATTTTCGGACATATGTCATTTTGAAAATTACTGTTCTGTACTAGATAAGTCAACACATCTCCCCAAAAAATCTTCATTATTTTCTCTTCGCATTTCTCATTCAATTTATAGTCCCTTATTATGCATCTGTTTGTGTGAACCTTGGCAGGCGGCTAAATCCTTTTTATTGTGAGTAATAATAACGAAATCTACATTATTTGTTTATTGTTTATAACACAACATGTCGGTGCGTGTGTCTCTTTAATGACTAGATTCAAAGTTAATTGAATATAACAGTAACATTAAAGATTTAATTTGTAAACAGAATACTTTAGCTGCATGGTTAGGTAGCAGAAAAAATAGACATTACCTTGGAATAGTAAAAACAGAGCTCCAGTGCGCCTATTAAATACAAATGTGTATCCTATAGACCAAAAACAGTAACGTACCCAGCGTGTTTGGGTTGTTTTCTACTGCTTAAGCGGTAAATTACAGCATTCTCTGGTATTATTATTATATATGTTACCGTAGTCAAAAGACATGTACAGCTACATACATAGAAGCAGCGAATAATCCACAGTATGCTTATTTATGTAGTTGGCTTATTGGTGTTTCAGCATTCATGGGATTTCATATTTATGCACAGCACTCTAATTCATGGTTGAGCATATTAGTTTGTCAAACAGCCACCATACCATAAGTGAATTATGTACTCACTTAATTTTAGGACCATACCAGTCGAAAGACAATGGGGTAGTTGTACTTAAATGTACCAATAACACACTGGTAATCTTTATTCTCGCCCCATTACTTATATCTTTGAGGAGGTTCCCCCTCCCTACAAGCATCGCGTCCTACCTATAACAAACAATGCTCTGACTGCTCTTTGAGGTTGAGGAATAAGGAGAGTGAGAACGCTTCATAGGTACTGGGGCGAGAGAGAGTAATTGGAGTAATGAAGATTACTGGTTAGTAATAACTGCATTACCTCCTCAACCCTTCCTCGTTCCAGTCCTTGTGTCATGGAGGATATATCAGAGCAGTAAAGCTCTGCCTCGTTCTCAGATGGCCCACAAATCCCGAAGCAATGTAAGAAGTCTAAAAGAGCACTGTGTCACATGAGGAAACAGTCAGGAGAACAGCTACATGTGCACCAAGCCAAACCAGACCAGGATCACTCGAGCACTCATGTCCAATACAAAGAGGGAGACACGGAGAATGAACAGACTCAGAAAAAGGCAAAGAGAACCTCGACAGGGGTCGAACTTTAGGGGAAGGAAGAGCACAAGTGGAGTGTCCCAATAAAGACGCGGTAAAGGAAAGACCAGGAAAAGGTAAAGGGGAGCACTGGAACCTGGTGCAAAGGAAAACTGTGCCAAAGTCCAGCGACACAGAGCACAAAGGAAAGTCACACACTCCACTGAAAATGTCAGACACAAACAACCAGAAATGTTCCAAAACTGAAGCAGCAGGCCACAGGCTAAGAGCACCTGGAAAGCAAAGCCAAAATCTCCAAGGACTCAGGGACCAAAACAGAGGTAGCAGGGACCGCACAACGCAGCACATAGGCAGAAAAAGGAGGCCACAAATGTGAATGCCACAAGAACCAATCACTGCTGAGACCCTAACCAGGGTTGTAAACCCAAACCACAGCCAGGCCCAGAGAGCCGAAGAGAAGAATCCTGAATGTGCAACAGTACTGCGAAAGGCCAAAAACAGATATCTGATAGAGACTTCTAGCTTCACATTCCTTACCTTTGAATTCTCCAGAGGCATCAGAGTGGATCTGTAAGATTTTTCATGAGTAGTACCCCTACGCGCCAGTAGGTGGTGTCAATCGGCTGCATGTGTGTCTTCGGCGTCATCCATGCCAGAACTCACATCACAGTACCTATATAGGTGCCACCTGATGTCAATTCCTTTCTTTCTGCGCCAGCCAGTGCTTATCCAGGAGAAGAGCTACCCGTTAGTTGTTAATTGACTGAACTGTTTTGACTTTTTGTTGAGCACTTTTGAGGTTCACCTCCTGGTGCGTAAAGGATGTCGCCATGCAAGGCGGTGTTTAAGCCTTGCAGATGCTGTCACGGGGATGTTGGTGACGAATGCCCTCCTCATCTGTTTGAGGTGTTTGGAGCGAGACCGCGACCAGAAGTTGTGCTCTGCGTGCTGGGTCATGCATTCAAATGCTTTGAGGAAGTGGTCCCTAAAGCTGCTGGCGGGCCCGGTCGATGGGAAGGTCCCAGGGCCAGTCCTGAAGTCGTTGTCATCCCACTCCAAATCTTCGGGGCGAACAGGTAAGACGAGGCAGAAGAAGAATAGCAAGAAGTCAAAGCGGTCTTCGAGTTCTCCTTGTCCGTCGGCCGACACAACGTGGGAGCCTCGTTCTTTGGACCCTGCGCCTGGGCCGGCTCTGCACCTCCCTGATGTTCTGGGAGCCGGAGCAACCGCTGCCCAACTGAAGGAGTACTATAAGGCCATGTGCATCATTTTGGGCAGTCTAAACCCGTTTGTGTGCGTTTTTGGACCCCATGGAGTCAGAGGGGCACTCATCTGGTTCTGCAACGGCAGCTTTAGCATCAGCTCCAATAGGCTACCAAGGATCTAGTCCTGGATCCGCACAAACGCCCGTCGTACCATCCCAACCTTGCCTGGTGCCGGTCCCAGTGCCCACCGGCGGGGCCATACCCATTGCCATTCCTGACTCTGACACATAGCCGGATGGGCGTCGCTTGACTCCGACACTGGTGGAAGCCTTCCTCTTAGATGGGAGCCTGAGCCCCCCCCAACCCCCCCCAGTTGGCCTTTTGCTCCTTTCATTAGTATGATAGGGGTTTCCAGCCACGCCAATTCCTGCCCAGCCACCGTGCCATGTATGCTTCGCAGCCTCTGCTTGGACAAGGGTGCAGTACCCACCAACTTCGTGCCTCACCTGAGCTAGCAGTCTGGTCTGTCCGTCACCCCTCCCAAACTGCAGCAGCCTCTCTAAACCCTCCTCGTCTGCCCCTTTAACACCATGGGCACACGGTTGACAGGATTCACCATCACCTAACCCACTGACAGTCCATAACATCGAACAGGTGGGTTTTGCAGATTGTCCAAAGGAGGTACTCCCTCCGCTTCGAGACTACCTATTCTTCCATCCCACCATCTCACGATTGGATAATGGAGGATCATCTGTCCCTTCTCCACAGGGAAGTTGTGGCTCTCTTGACCAAGTGAGCCATAGAGAGGGTTCCACTACCAGAAGTAGGCTGAGGTTGCTATTTCCACAGCTTTCTAGTTCCCAAAAGGACAAGGGTCTTCGCCCTATTTTAGATCTACGAGCCTTCAGTCTCTTCCTTAAGAAGGAGAAATTAAAAATGTGCACATTGGCTCAGGTCTTATCTACCCTGGACTCAGGAGAGTGGATGGTAGCGCTGGACTTGCAGGTTGCTTATTTCCACATTCCCGTCCTTCCTGCCCACAGACATTACCTCAGGTTTACAGTAGGCCACGAGCACTTTCAGTTCACCATGCTTCTCTTTGGCCTTATCAGCCAAGATGATGGCGGGGATTGCAGCTCATCTGTGGTGATCAGGGGTTCCAGTCATCCCCTATCTCGACGACTGGCCGTTGAAGGTGGGCTTGCCCCCAGGCTGTCATCTCACCCCTCCAGACTACAGCGAACCTCCTGCATTCACAAGGGTTTACTATAAATGTGCCAAAGTCACACCTGACTCCCTCTGAGATGTTCCCTTTCATCATAGCTGTTTTGGTCACTGTGCAGTTTCAGGCTTATCCTCCCAAGCGGCTAGTGCAGGATATTCAGGCTATGATTCAAATGTTTCAGCCTATATCCTGGATTTTGGTGAGACTAACTCTAAGGCTTTTGGGACTTATGGCCTCCTGCATCCTGCTGGTAACACATACCAGATAGCATATGAGGGCTCTGCAGTGGGACCTGAAATTTCAGTGGGCGCATTGTGAGGGAATCTCTCCGACATGCTCAAGATCCCAGAGGGAACTGCGAAAGATCTGCAGTGGTGGTTCAGAAACTGCATTTGGGTGAGAGGCAAATACCTCTCCCTTCCCCAGCCAGATCGGACAGTACTGACAGATGTGTCACCCCTGGGATGGGGCAGCCATCTGGGAGAGGTGGAGATCAAAAGACTCCAGTGGAATCCGGACTCCACATCAACCTTCTAGAGATCCAAGTATTTGAATTGGCATTAAAAGCCTTTCTACCCCCATCAAGCGAAGGCTAATACAAGTGTTCACATACATCACAACTGCCATGTGGTATTGCAACAAATAGGGTGAGGTGGGGTTGTGGAACCATTGTCAAGAGGATCTTTGCCTCTGGACATGGCTGGAGCAGCAGGGCATATACCTCATGGTTCAACACATGGCGGGCTCTCTAAACACCAGAGTAGACAAACTAAGCTGAAGATGCCTAGCCATCACGAATGGCATCTCCACCCAGAGGTGGTGGAAGGTCTCTTTCAGCAGTGGGGAAAGCCTTGTTCACCTCCATGAAAGCACAATGTCAACAGTTTTGCATGCTGGAATTTCCAAGGCAGCTCTCCCTCGAAGACGCTTTTCATCTCAAGTGGATCTCAGGCCACCTGTACGCCTTTCTGCCCATACCACTCCTGCCCAGAGTTCTCAAGAAGATCAGGGACGACAGGGCCTAAATTATCCTTGTGGCTCCAGACTGGACACGTAGAGTCTGGTATTCTGAGCTACTGAGCATGACCATCAAGTCTCCGATAAGACTGCCCCTTTGGGATGATCTTCTGTCGCAGCAGCAGGGGAGTGTTCTTCACCTGAACCCGTCCACTCTCCATCCTCTTGCGTGGAGATTGAGCGTTGTCAGTTGACAACTTTTGACCTTCCTCCCAAAGTCTGTAAAGTGATCTTGGCAGCCAGGCATCCCTCCACCAAAAGCACCGCCAACAGGCTGGCGGTGCTCCCACGAGCATTCTGACCGCGGCGGTTCAGCCGCGGTCAGAAGCGGCAAGTCGGCGGGCTCCCGCCGACTTACCGCTGCTCGGGGGAATCCTTCATGGCAGCGGAGCGCGCTCCGCCGCCATGAGGATTCTGACCCCCCCTACCGCCATCCTGTTCATGGCGGGAAAGCCGCCATGAACAGGATGGCGGTAGGGGGGGTCGCGGGGCCCCTGGGGGCCCCTGCCGTGCCCATGCCAATGGCATGGGCACGGCAGGGGCCCCCGTAAGAGGGCCCCGCAAAGTATTTCAGTGTCTGCCTTGCAGACACTGAAATACGCGACGGGTGCCACTGCACCCGTCGCACCTTCCCACTCCGCCGGCTCGATTACGAGCCGGCATCCTCGTGGGAAGGGAGTTTTTCCCCGGGCTGGCGGGTGGTCTTTTGGAGACCGCCCGCCAGCCCAGGGAAAAACTCATAATACCCTCCGCGGTCTTCTGACCGCGGAGCGGTATAATGGGGGCGGAATTCTGGCGGGCGGCCTCCGCCGCCCGCCAGAATCAGAATCACCCCCTATATGTCTAGCTCTTGAAAGAAATGTGTGGCATGGTGCACAGAAAAAATCATCCCTAGCTTCCACAAGGGTCTTACTCATCTCTTTCCCCTTCCCCATTTATTATGCCTCAGTGGGACCTTAATTTAGTTCTAACGTTTTTGATATGTGCTCCTTTCAAGCCTCTCCACAATGGTCCTCTCAGGGCTGTCATACTGAAAACAACCTTCTTTGTGTCAAATACACCTACCCATAGAGTGAGTGAGTTACAGGTTTTATCATCCAAGCTGCCTTAACTCTCTATTTATCCTGAAAAACTGGTGCTTCGCACATGGGCCTGTTTTCTGCCAAAAAAGTGGTCAATCCCTTTCATGTAGTCCGATCAGTCACCCTGCCTACTTTTTACGCACCCCCACATCTTTCTAAGGAAGAGGAGAGACTCCATTGCCTGGATTCAAAAAGAACATTGGTGTTCTATGTTGATCATACCCGTGGGTTCCTGGTGGATGGTCAACTCTTCGTGGGGTATGCGGGTGCGAAGAAAGATCGGGCAATGCAGAAGCAAACCATCTCTCATTGGGTCATACTCTGCATCAAGATCTGCTATGCACTGGCCAAAAAGCAACCTCCTGAAGGCTTGCAAACTCATTCCACCAGAGGTAAAGCTGCGACCACTGCGTTAACACTTGGAGTTCCAGTCCTAGACATCTGCTAGGCAGTTACGTGGGCCTTTCTTCACACATTTACTAAATAATACTGCCTGGACAGCCAGCTCTGTAGAGATGGGCATTTTGCCTGTTAAGTCTGGCAGGACTTTCTCGTTTGAAGCAGGTTCACAGACTGACCTCAGGGGATGGTATTGCTTGGGTATCTATTCAAAGGTAAGCATCTAGAAGTCTCTATCAGGTGAACAAGTTACTTACCTTCGGTAAAACCTTATCTGGTAGAGACTATATTTAGCCAAGATTCCTTACAGACCCTTCCATCCTCCCCACTCTGCGAACAGATTTCTAGAGACATGGATATCCCTTTAGGACCCTAGTTTTGACACACCAGTAGTGAGTATTCTTTATGGCTCAGCACTTCTGACGTGGAAAGTCATGAAAAGAAACTGACGTTGCTGTGCCTGGGTGGCTTTTATATAGGTACTGTGATGTAATTTCCAGAGTGCAAATGAACCCGGAGCTGATCGACACCACTTACCGGCACGCAAGGGTAGTACTCCCAAAAAATCTTTTGGGTCCAGTCTGATACCTGGGGAGAATTCAAAGGTAAAGAATCTGCAGCTAGATATAGTCTCTGCCAGATAAGGCGTTACCGACAGTAAATCACATGTTTACACTACCAAGAGGCATCACACGAAGCCTACCACAGGACAAAGCCTCTGTAAGGGAGCACTAGTGAACCACAAGCCATAATGACTGTTCCCCACACAGCTCAATGGCACAACCATGCTAAAATGTTAAAACACTGCAGAATTCTGAAGTGATGTCATCCAATGAGATTGTTTGGAGGTTTGGGAATTGTGATAGCAAAACTATTAATTTTGGACTGTGGAGCTGCCTTCTCCAAAGGCATCCTGTGGGCCTGATCTTTGAAATCAGCAATTGGAGGCCGGGCTGTTGAGACCAGTGTGATGCAGAAGAAGTTCTCACTTGCTATAACTATGAATTAATTGACTCCCTTGTGTAGGGAATGTGCTGCTCCTGCTCAGGTTACTCTGATTTAGAGGCTGATGTGTGGCCCCCATGACCCTCCTAGTGTGTGGAGCTGGTTTACCTGGTGACTGAGATATGGGAATGGTTCAGCATGTACGTTTAGTACCTGCTGTTGACCTATGGCAATACCAGGCTTGGCATCTGGTGAATGCAGTGGCCATGTTGTAGTGAAAACTGTAATTGCAGATGGAGTTGCCTTACCTGGGGCATGCAGGCTCTTGAAACCCATGTTTGCTGGAGGTGCTTGGATACAGAATGGCTCAGTCTGGCTGGCTTGTGCAAGTGTGGGTATGAGCTTAAGAGGTGCCAGTTGCCTGGAGAAGACTGCCAACCATTGCATCTGTGCTCCCTGCTAGAGTAAAGGGATAGGGTCAGATGTTAAGCCAGACCCTTAAATGGGCAGTTGGCAATCACATAACAGAAGAAAGGCCTGCTATTGAGTATTGTTCTATTCTTCACAAGCAACTGCATGTGGGATAACAGGATGGTTCAGGTGAGCTCTTTTTTAGGACTTCTGGCATGGTGTAAGGTACAATTCTGGGGCGCTCCACTTGTTGTGACAGCAACTGATAATGTAGCTAGAAATAGCTTTCAGAGTGTAAGCATTCCATGGTGATCTTCTCCACCCTGAAGGTACTTGTTTACCTTTGGTTTATCCACTGCAAATGTGGGAAAGGGGAATAAGCAATAGTCTCAATTTCCCTTCCAGGGCTGCAAGGGCTTGACGGCCCCTGAAAAGGTTTGGAGTTGAGAATCTGTAGGAGGGCTCCCACTCTTAAATGGAGGGCATGCTTACTGAGCTAAATAGTGGCATCAAGGGCATTTGTCCCAAACTGGATTTTCTCATGTGTAAAGTTTAACACATTTTAAGAATCATTTGGACAATCAAGGAGGTAGAGTTGGGCAGGCAAAGCAAAGGATTTCTGACATTGAGAATTTGGAGGTGACAGGTTTACAGATTGGAGTCCTGGATGTTAAGTGATAAGGTAAAAGTTGAAGCCCTGGAGAGTAGATCTTGTAGGAACAATATTTGAATTGTAGACATTGAAGGAAAAAAGCTAACTAAAATTATGGAGATATTTTTGTAATCTAATTGAAAGATATGTCTGCTGGGCACTCCTTATCCCAGGCACTTAGCCACTGTAGCTCACCATTCCTTGGTTGCAATGCCAGCACTTGATAGACATCTTAGGCCAATCATTACATGGCTGCTAAACATTAGGGACGGGAATATGATTTTACAAATCACCTGAGAGAAAGGAACATTGCAAAATGAATGATCAAGAGTGTTGATCTCTTCTGCCATCACCTTAATAGTCCAAGAGGTCTAGAAATCATTCATAGTTGTTACACAACTTCTGGGAGAAAAAATACATACCATGTTGTTCCCATTGAAATTCTTCATGGAATTCCAGGAAATTCCACCTTTTTGGTTCTTGGGCTCTATAGAGCATAATATGTCTGGAAGGTCTGATGAGATCTCTATGAGTGGAGTAACAATAACGTGGAACAGACACTGCAAATGCTGTACATTGTGATTGGTGGATAAATGGACATATTCATAGAGGGATGAGACAGGAACATATAGGGCTTTTTGCCTTCATAGAGGGATGAGACAGGAACATATAGGCTTTTTGCCTTGATTTCTCTAGTTACAAAATGGTCGGGTTGGTATTGGGAGGCAGCCTAATGAGTTTGAAACATTGTAGTACTTGAGAATAATGATCTGGAATGTGCTTTGCTTATATCACCTTACAAAGGCTAGGAAACTGCTGGTATATCTTACAGGCATAAGGTGAAACTGCAGTGTTGAAAAAGAGTCACACAGTAGACATTTGGCCTTTGCTAGGCAATGGAGTTGTTACTGGCATTTTCTGTCATACTCCATGCATTTGAACGTTGTAGTAACCTTGAATCATACTAATGTTGACTCGGGTGCATAAGATAGTGACATGTCAGAAATGGTAGATATGTTATAGTACATGGTACCGTAGTTGGCCACTAGGGGACATTAGTTAATATGTGGTCCAGAGGTGAATGATGCATCTTTCTGTGATCCAGTAAGTATGCGATGCTGGGAATTTCAGAGGTCTCTATTTATCTGCCCTGGAGCATGTAACATGACCACTGATCTAGGGAGGGACAGGGCCATGGTGAGTAAGGATGTTTTCTCTGGCTGCTTTGTCACTTTTGCTTTCCAAGCCTCACTAGAACTGGTGGAATTCTGGAGATCATTGTATCCGTGTAGTTCCCGCTTCACTTTTCAATAATGGGTACACCAGTCAGTCCTCATCCAGATTCGACAGGGTGTCTTTGACTCCAAACCTGGTTTACACTGATAATAGGGCTGACATATTACCTAGAGCCCTGTTGGACCACTCACCTGTCCTAGTTCACTTGGCACTTAAAGATGGACCTGGCATTCTGATCTATTGGAAGATTAAAAGTACTGCCTTCCTGGATCCTGAGGTCGGATGGAACATACACATCTACTTTAAAATGAATGATTGTTTAGTGCAACAACAGAGTGTTATGTGGAGTGCATTTAAAGTATATATCAGTGCATTTGTAGAGCAAATGAGAATGAGGTTCTGTGGAAGATATGATGCCCGTTGTCTGCTGTAGAGGCCTAAATCAAAGACAAAGAGATGCTGTATGAGACCATGGGGGATGCGCGTTCAGATCTCAGAGAAATGCTAATATTTTTGACAATCATATTATTGAACTTCACTTTTGTGAGGGATAAGGGCCACACTGGACCCTAATTGGTCTACTTAAGCATGCACAGGGACCTCCTGAGATTATATGTGTGAGAAATTGAGATGGGACATTATTGAGGTGTTCAGGAGGCATTGTGAACTCTTATGTGCCACCACATTGGAGGTTCCCCTAGAGGTAACCTATTAGTATTTAAACCAGATAACCCTTCTCTAAAAAGAAGGATCATAGAGGAATCATTTGAATACATCATTGATGACTAGCACAATTAATAAGATGACTGATGAGTGTGTGAGCTGTGAGGATTTGGGCCCAGATGGGTTGGCATGTGAATTTTTTTAAGCTTACAGTGAGAAACTAGTCCCATTAGTATGTACAAAGAGGCACTAGAGACAAGCTGGCTACCAAATAACCCAATAGAAGTTCCTATCATACTACTACAGGTAAAACGTGTCAGGGCACTGGATTTCTGATGGGTTTTGTAGACCCTTGTGCCTTATAAATTTTGATTGCAAACTTCTTGCCAACCTCTTGCAACTCATTTCCTTACTTGGTGCCACCAAACCAGGTGGGCTTCATCCCTAGCAGGTTCACTGCAGACAGCCTCTGCAGGGCGTTCACTATGCTGCATTAAGTCCACCTCGAACTGGAAGTTGTGTTTGGTATGCTAGAGACAGAGAAGGTATTTAACTCCATTTGGCTCCATTCTCAGGGAGATCCTTAGGAGAAGGGAGGTGGGCAGTGGTTTCTATCATTGGTTGCACTGCTATAGAGTGACCCTGTGGTGAGAACCTTCCAGGTTAACAGGGGCATCTGACACAGGTGCTTAGAGTCTCTTCCTCTATTTATCCAGGTCATTTGGATCCTGACTTGTATGCTATGAGAAAAACATGCCCTCAAGGGTATATATTTCTGAGAACGACTAACATAACTTTGCATTTATGCTATAATGATATCCAACTGTTTGTCTAGGACTGGGCTAAGAATCTACTCCCACTGGTAGATGAAATAGTGAACTAGTGTTGTTCGGTTAGTTTTTATGATACATTTGAACAAATCCAAACTTCTCCCATTAACACACAGGACTAGCAACTCTGAAATAAATATGGGATTCATATGGAGATCCAGTCATATATGATACGTAGTGATGGATGTTAGCAGTGGTGTTGACGCACTGGATAAATACAAATATGTAAAGTTATTTAGGAGTAGACTGGGTCGAGATGTATTTGCATATGGCTCGGTCTAATCTGAGGTAGCATGGTAGGCAAAAGAATGATGGGCTGGAATGTTACACTGAGAGATTGCAGGTGGTTAGATTTACTGCAAGCATCCTCCCATTAGCTTTTGTGTTTTTGATGTAACGCTCTAAGTGCAAAAGGATATGCTCAGACCTGGGTACCTTGCTTACTGTATTAGTGAAATTAAACTACACCTGACTGAAGAGACTCAATCAGAGCAAAACATGTCTGTGGTTGCTTGTGGTCTGGTTCAGAGAGGTCCTGATTTGGCAGTTCAGGGTAAACTGTTCCTATTGCAGCAGGGTCACAACTGATTTGAATAAAGCTGGGTCTAATAGGTGGCACAGTGTGCAAAAGAACGATAAGTTAGAATGCCACTCTCAGGGATTTCCAGTTGTTAGATGTATTGCAAGCATCCTCCCATCACCTTTTATATGTTTGAAGTAATGCCCCAATTCACTAAGGGTATGCCCAGACGTGGGTCGCTTGCTCACTGTGGCACTGGAACCAAGCTACTTCCAACTGAAGAGCCTCGATCAGGGCAAAAATGGTCTGGGGTTACTTGTGTTGATTCAGAGAGGACCTGGCATTGCAGTTGGGAATGGACTGTTCCTATTGGAGCAGAGTTAAGACTGATTTTTAATGTATCTGGGTTTACCCTGACATTGTAGGGTGGGCAAAAGAATGAGGGGTTGGAATGCTACCATGAGTGGGTCCCTTGCTCACTGTGTGACTCGATTCAAGCTGACCTGGCTGTTGAGCGGTGGTACCCCGAAACTGGCTCCAGGGTGCTTGTTTCCAGTCCAGGGAGGACCTGCCAGGGCAGTTCGAGCTGGACTGTTCCCATGGGAAGCAGGATCAAGACTGATTTGCATATGGCTGGGTCCAAACTGGGGTGGCATGGTGAGCAAACAAACAATGGATTTAACCCAGATCTGAGAGTGGGGGTGACTGTTTGAAAAATTTCAGCACTCCATCCGTCATTCTTTAGTGTTGCTGTGTCCATCCTAAGTGACCAGGGTATGCCCAGAAGTAGATCCCTTGCTCACCATGCCACTCGATTCAAGCTAGCCTGGCTGATGAGGAGTGATACCCTAAAACCAGTCCCAGGATGCTTGTTTCTAGTCCAGGGAGGACCTGTCCTGGCAGTTGGGGCTGGACTGTTCCCCCAGGGAGCAGGGTCAAGACTGATTTGCATATGGCTGGGTCCAAACCGGGGTGGCACGGTGAGAAAAAGCACAATGGATTTAACCCAGATCTGCAACAGGGGTGAGTGTTTGAAAAGTTTCAGCACTCTGTCCATCATCCTTTAGTGTTGCTAAAGTAACCCTGAGCGATTGTCAGTGGTTAGACTTATTGCAAGCATCCTCCTATCACCTTTTATGTGATTCATGTATTTTTTAGTCTAACAGAAAATGGATAATGCTATTCATGAATATTTTCTGTATTGCGGTTGATAAATAAATAAAATTGGCTCCTCTATTAATCAAACATCTAAATATGTGCACCTAACAAAGTGAATGCCAAAGAGACCAATGCGAGTAAGAGTAACCTACTGAGGCACAGCAGTTGGGATCCAGTTAGCAGCTAGGGTAAGAATCCCACAAGCAAGCACCCCTAGACAGTTGTCAAAGCAAAAGGACAAAGCCGCAGGAAGAAGCCTAGAAAGAAGAGGAAAAAAACAACAAAGGACCATGTTCGGTGCCAATCCAGGGCCCTGAACAACAAACCATCTCCCTAGCAGCATGATGCAGTCCACAGATAGCCAATCACAACTGGAGGTGAGAGAACGTCAGGAGGGGAAGACGGGGCAACATAAAGCAGGAGTACTCAAAACTAAGGGAACGCCCAGAGACCCTAAAGGCAAGCTGCTTCACAACAAGAAGAAGCCACCCCAGAAGAAAGCCACCAAGTTGTCCAATCAGCACCTAAAAAGCCACAAAGTGCAGAACTACCCAAGCTCGACCTGACTTCCTGCATAAATGAAGAAGCGAATGAGTGACCCCTGAAGGAATAGCAGGACAGCAGAAGGACAAATCAGAAGACAACCAATGTATGGCGCCCAGCTCCTCCCACGTGAAGAAGCAGGGCAGTCCCTAAATAGAAAAAAAGCTCAACACAGCACTGGAACATGCCTCAAGCAAACAGAAATATACCTTAGGCAAACAGAAGACAACTTTAGATGCCATCAGAGGAGCAGGACAAAAGGAAGTCAGAGGCACACCATGAGACCTCACAGCATACAGTGTGGAAGTGCCAAAAGAGGACCACCCACTCCAGGAAACTCAGGCACAGGAAAGTTCAAGGGAACCCTGGACTCCCACAACAAACCAATAGAGGTAAAGCCCAAGGAGGGAACACAGGGAGAACCAAACTGAGTGACACCCCAAACCCTTAAAGCATTTACCGAAATAGGTGGTGGCCCAAACCAGCCACCCCTTCCCTCCCCCACCGGAAAAGGCAACCAACAAATGGGAAGAGAGATATCCAACAAAGTTTGGAACAGGGTCAACACTGCACACAGGGAAGAGGCTGCAAACACCTGAAAACAGAACCAGCAAAGAACTTCCTACTGAACACAGCAGATACTACCTCCACCAAAGGGAGTGGTCACAAAGAACACAACTGAACGGTCAAAATAAAGAGGGCACACTGGAGAAGCCCAGGAAAAAACTGCCCCACCAGAAGGCACACAGCTAAGCTGGAGCTAAGAAGACATCATGGGTGTACCACAAATCATAAGAAGACACAGCTCAAGAACACTGAAGAGCACTCCACCGAGTCATCATAAAAAGGGGTAATGGATACAGTAGGACATCTGGAAAGCCCAGGAAAGGGACCATTTTCTGGAAAGTGGCCCTCGGCCAAGGATAGGTAATGTCTGAACAGAGAGCAGCAAACTGAATGCAGAAACAGGAGGCCACCCTGTCAAACACATGAAAAAAGACATCATGCTGGCCAGAAACCTGAACTTTCCACATCAAACCTCTACACCAAGGAGAAGGTTGGGGGGGGGGGCAGAACACCGTGCTAAAATGAGAAAGAGCCAAAACTCAAAAACACATGCCCAAGCTCAGCAGTGCACAGATAGAAACCCAAGGTGAGAATGCAATCCCAATACACTAAGGAGGGAAGCATTTCTAGACCAGCAGAAGAGCAACCCCAAGGCCTTCCAAAACTTGCACAACCGGAGTCCTAGGAGACTGGAGCCAATGGACTACCAAGGAGTTCTATCCAAACTGAAGCTCCAAACCTATCAGCTGGCAGGGGTAAAAGAGAGGACCCATTTAAGGGAACACCATGCAAATGTCAGTCCCAGATGAATGTCAAGTGAGGAGAGGATAAAAGCTAGAACCACACTGTTAAACACTAGAATCATACAGCCTTTAAGTCCAGCAGGGAGACAGAGCCCAGCAGGGATAGAGAAGTGCAGGAGAGGACCTGAGATAGGGAAACAAGGCAACCAGCGTAAAGCAAAGCAGGGAGCTGGAGAAGCAGAAGCAGAACAGCATCCAAACCCAGCATAGAGTCAGGGGCAATAAAGAGGACCTGAAATAGGATAAATGGACAACTCCCAATGAGCAGCAAGTCCAGCAGGGAGCAAGGGGAAGAGAATCAAAACCCCAGAACCAGCTTCATACAGTTCCCTAGCCCAGCAGGGAGGCAAGGCATTGTGTGTCAGAAGTTCCACCAACGTTCTTTAGCTTGGCATATATGTGTGGAGTAGACATACATTGGCAATACACACATAACAAGTGCCCTTTATATGCTCGGAGCTTTCTCTCAGCACTCAGGGCTCCTGCACCTAAGAACACTTGCTAATGCATTCCAGGCAAGACTGTCATGGATTACATGTAAAATTTATCCAGGAAGAAAATGGTGGTGAGCCAGGCAGCTGAATTGACCAGTTGTTCCAACCCCATTTTCTGCAGCAAATATACTGCCCACACAGTGTTCCCAGTGGTATAGCTGTTAGACGCTCCATCAATGGGAATGCCTTCCACTGACCTCTTAAAATGGGGAGGAGCAGAGACATGATTTATTATTTCTTTTGCCAGAGGTTCTGCATCTTCTTTCTTCTAAATCAGTTTATTTGCTTGGATATTGAGTCAATAAATACAAGCATGAACCTGGTGAACTGAGAAGCATCTGCATTTCATGAACATGATCTAAAACATTAGATTATTTTGTTTTTAATTTGATTGGATTTCTAATTTTCGTCTCTGTATGCTTATCTTTACCCCTATCCTGTACCATCACATACTTACCCATATACTTCCTTGTAAGCATGTCATACTAAGTTAGGCCTTCATTAGGAGATTACCGGAATTTGGTGTTTGGATACTGGGGGACTCAGATGTTCGATTGTGCCCGGTATCCCTTGTTCAAATACTGGCAATCACAAGTTTTCTGCCCAGAATGGGGAGTCTCCACACTGACCTGGAGATGCAAGTTCTTCGTCCGTTTGGTTTGATTTTTCACCTGATCTCTTCAGGCAGAAAATGCCTGGAAAAGGGCCAGTGGTGCTTGGGGTGTGTCAGGGAGGTTTTGCGTTTATGTGGGTGGTGTACTGTCTGCTCTTCTTGCAGCACAGCAGGGGTCCCGAGGCTGCCTGCAGCCCAAACCTATACAGCAATATAGGCAGGGCCGATGTCTCTGGATCCGGAATCATCCGATCTGTAGTTTGCAGAGACATTAATTCGAGACTCAGTGAGACTTGGAATTGCAGGTAGCGGAATCTTTCCCGAAGTTATGACCCGGGGTAAAGTTCCATCACTTGTAATGTATGCCTAAGTGTTATGAGCCATTTCATAACACACATGCAAAGATGTGATAGATGAATGTTTAACACAATCTCTAACAAACCTGTGTTTTTTATTTTTTAGAGACACGTTAAAGTCTGCTTATGGTCCTCTTATGTTGGTTTGTGCTGTGATTAACTGTTAACGTTGTTAATTCTACTGTTTCAAATGTTGCTCAGTATAGTGCATTTTGTCTTTTAGTTTCAATTTTTCATAAAGTTTTTGCCATACATCAATTTTTTATAATGGTTATTATAATTAAAATCATTTCAATACATCTGATAACGTAATTTCTGCATTCTTATGTGTATGCGTCTTCAGCCGGTATGGTCTTTCCACAGTGGTAAATGGAATAGACCCAATTTAATCCCGCACTAGCCCCTTTGAAAGGCTTTGGCCATTTCTTATGCAAGTGATTCTTTCTCATGTCTAAAGACATACATGCTTTGTCTTCCCACCTTCTTTGCCACATTACTTTCCATTTAGTCAAATAAGTTGTGGCCTCAGTATACGTCAGTGCTTTGCCCATTGTCACCACATGATTTAACAGCGGGCACCTCATCCTCATAAAATTAGAGCACTGCTGCATCATATCGCTCAAACATTTTATAAGTGTCATTGTACTCCAAAATGTATTAAGCCATTGATTAATTTATGTGCTTTCTGTAATTTTCCATGTCCATGATAGTGTTGATACGTTGTCACCATGTTTTCCATTTCTGTGTGGTAACATGTTAATGCAAATCACATATCATCATTGCTTATATTTATTCCACTACAATTTTAGATTTAGGTTTGCCATAGTTTATAATTAAGCATAGATTGCGTTCACATTAAGTTAACCCTGAGTCATTGTAGACCTCGATGTCAAAGGCCCATGTTAAATTAAATGGTACATTTTTGATTGCTGTGCATAGTCTTCCTCTAATTTCAGAAACCCTGTTTCAACAGTGTTCTTATTAAAACTGTACTGTTATTGTTAAATTCTGTGTGATGTTCATTGAATGTATGTTTTAACAAGCTGGACAGTAAATTTTAGCAACTGTGTGTGAGATGGACTGTTCCGAGATTAATTCGTCCTTGTGCAATATCTATGAAGGCCCCAGCACTGAAAATCTTTCATTGTATGATTCATGAGAGAAAGTCCACCCCCGACAGTTTTCTGAACGTTTATTTTATTGGTTTCTTCTAGGTGGAAACCGTAATAACTGTCTATCTTGTTAAATGTCATGATTTTTTTTATTGTGCATTTTTGGACTAGGTGGTTAGACTTGCTATTGTCTACCTATGAAGGCAGAGGCCCCTCTGTCACTCTTGAGACCCGATGCCTATTTTACTCCTGCTCATAGAGATAATCACTCGAGAAAACACATTTCTCCTTTGCTTCATTTGAGCCTTTATTTGGTTCAGCCTTAGAGAATTCATTTTCCTGAGACTTGCTGAGTAAACTTTCCTGACTACACTTCTGAAACGTTAGCTTAGTATAGGGAGTATGACTTCAGGGGAACCAAATCAGTTATTATTTGCCTACAATAATTATAAATAACTTGGGGCCAGATGTATCATGGAGGCCTTTTGCGATTCGGAAATAGCGAGTTTTAAGAAATTGCTATTTCCGACTCGCAAAATGCCATGTATCACATTTGCGAATCGGTAATAGCGATTTCTTAAAAATGGCAAATGCTATTACCGAATTGCAAATTGCGATACTGACCCCATTCGCACCTATGGGCCTGTTGGCCCATATCTGCAAATTTTTTCCATTTCCAAAATTGTGATTTCTTAACCAGGAATTGCAATTTTGGAAATGCAAAACCCCAGGTTGCTGGGGGGCTAAGGTCCCCTCTGCTGCATCCCAAAATTATTTTTTGGGACATGTAAGGTGCACACATGCCAAAAGAGCATGTGTGCTTTACATGTACATTTTAAAAATGTATTTTAACATTTTTCACATGGTTACCACCAGGTTCAGCCTAGTGGTAAATAGCGATTCCTAAATGCCCAAATCGCATTTAGGAATGGCTTCATACATGTGCTAAGAAATCGCAAATAAGGAATCCTTATTTGCGATTTCTTATTTAGAGAGTCACAATTTTAAGGAATCGCTATATATTATGTTTAATATCAGTGGGACAGCAGCTAATATTGTGTTTTGATGTTTTCTATTGCTTTAATATGTGTTCCCATGTATATGTTTTCATTTCTTCTGTCCATGTTCCTCCTTCAGACCTTTGTTTCATTGTCCATGGTACAGCAACTTTCCATCCATTTTCCATCCTGCGTTAACTTATAAAAAACTGAGAATAGTGCATTCAAACACATACATGTCGGACAAAATTAGAAATGTTATATGGTTTTAGCTCCTGCTAATTTGTTGAGTAGGCAGAGGATCCAGAGACAAATTTGAAAATATCTATATATTGGACAAGCCAAACATACTTTGGTTTTAGGGAAAATTAAATTCTTCTTAGCCGGTTCTGTATGTCGGACAGCCAGTAGCCGCCAGACGCTACAGTGCTCATGTGCGTCGCATGGCTCCCAGCTGTCTGCCCACATGGCGCTTGAAATCCCTCTGGTGTGGACACTAGAGAGATTTGCTTTAGAAAGAAACAGCCTCGGGAGATGGTGGAGAGCTTACCCATCTCCTGAGGCTGTTTCAGTTGTTTCAGTGAAACTGAAACCAAAAGTGAAATGAGCAGATTGGCTGATTTCACTTCCTCAGTGCTCAGAGGGCTATCTCAGCCCCCCAAGCACAGACGCAGACTGAGATATATCTCTGGAAAGGGGAGCATCTCCCCTTTCCAATGGTATCCCTCCCTAGTGGATCCCTGTGTGGGGATTGCCGCAGGAGAGCGATCCCCAATGCAGTTATTCATTGACTAGGCATCAGGGAGGGTTGAGAGGCCCCTTAGGCAAGGGATTTTGTTCCCCCTGTTTTTTGGGCATTTTCAGTCTTTCTGCTCCCCGGGGGGCAGATAAGGGCAGTAGCCCCCCTCAGGAGGCAGAAAGGCCACTAGAAACCTAGGATTTATTTGTATATATTAAGGGTAGGGGCTGCCCTAAATGGGCATTGAAATGCCTCCACCCCCCAAAAAAAGTGGCACAGTTTTTCTGCTCCCTGGGGCGGCAGATGGAGGCAATAGCCCCTGATCTGCCCCCCTCCCCGGCGGGGGGGGGGGAGGAGAAAACCCACTAGGCACCAGGGATTTTTTTTCATTTGTCTAGGGGTGGGGGGTGCCCATAATGGGCGAGACAATGCCCTCCTCCCCCCAAAAATAAATGGGCACAGTCTGTCTGACCCCCCTGGGGTAGATGGGAATTATTAACTCCGATCTGCCCTCTAGGGCAAGCAGAACGCCCACTGGACGCCAGGGATGCATTAAATTTTTTATTAAATAGAGGGATTGGGACTGGCCACCACCATGGGCATGGTTATGCCTCCCACCCCAACTGAAGGGGCTACAGTCTTTCTGACCCCCCCCCCCCTTGCGGACTAAAGCATCTCATCCCAATGGTAAGCACGAGGACTTTTTACTCTTTTGGGTTTTGATTTTACATATGGGCCAAGAGAGCTTAGCTAACTCCCAATATCTTCCCACTTGAAATGGTGAGCGGCTGTACTTTTTGGACTTGGGTATGATGCCATCTAGAAAAACCTACCAGACCCAGACACTTCTGAAAACTAAACATCTGGGGGAGTACAGGGTGGTGTGCTTCACATGCACTGCACACCATTTTCTTACTGATAATGCCCTGCAGAACTCCAACTTTACCTTAAATCAGGCATTTCCCCTACATTTCTGTGATGGAAACTTTTGTAATCTGCAAGAATCCACGAAATCCTACCACCCAGCATTGCCCTATCTGTACTGGTAAAAACTCAGCCCCGCTTTTGTGCCTGCCCAAAGCAGAGTAGGTCTAAAAATGTATGAAAAAAACTGCCCTTTTGGACCCACTTAGGTTCCCCCGCAGTTTCTACACGTTTTGGCCCTTCGCTGTCACAGGCAATTGCCCATCTACACAAGTGAAGTATAATTTTTATTGGGAGACTGAGAGAAACACTGGGTGGTAGGAAATTTGTGGCTCCCCTCAGATTCCAGGACTTCCCATCACACAAATGTGAGGAAATGTGTTTTTTAGACAAATTTGAGGTTTGAAAGGGATTCTGGGTAACAGAAATTAGTAAAAGCCACACATGTCACCCCATCCTGGATTCCCCTGAGTATCTAGTTTAACAAAATGTACAGGTTTGCTAGGTTTCCCTAGGTGCCAGATAAGGTAGGGCTCAAAAACCACAGCTATCCACTTTGCCAAAAATGGGTCAGTTTTGCGTGGAAAAATTTGATGTACCCATATTGCGTATTGGTCCGTTTTCTGTTGTGGACACTAGGCCTGCCCACACAAGTGAGGTACCATTTTCATAAGAAGACATAGGAGAATGCTGGGTGGAAGGAAGTTTGTGGCTTTGTACAGATGAATCCAGAACTTTCCGTTATAGAAATGTGAGTAGAAGGTGTTTTTTAATCAAAGTTTGAGGTTTGTAAGAGATTCTGGGTAAAACAGCTCGAGGAGAGCCACACGTCACCCCACCCTGGATTCCCCTAGATGTCTAGTTTTCAAAACATGGGTCAGTTTTGCCTGGAAAAAAAATTATGTATCCATGTTGCGTTTTGGGCTGTTTCCTGTCGCAGGCACTAGGCCTTCCCACACAAGTGAGGTACCATTTTTATCAGGAGACATAGGGGAATACAGAATAGTAGAACAAGTGTTATTACCAGTTGTCTTTCTCTGCATTTGCACTTTCCAAATTTAAGGCAGTGTGTAAAAAAGAAGTAATTTTGAGAAATGCCCTCTACTTCACATACTAGAATGGGAAACTTCAAATTCAGAGATGTGCAAATAACCACTGCCTCTAAACTCTATATCTTGTTCCCATTTTGGAAATAGATAGGTTACCTCAATACCTATTTTTCACTCTTCATATTTTACCAAAGGAATTACTGTATACCTGGTACAGCTCAGTTATTGCTCTGGGTACCTAGGGTTCCTGGTGAACCAGAAGGGTCCAGTGGATGTAACAGTATATTGCATTTGAAAATCTGTCATAGTTAGAAGTCACAGATGAAAATGAAGACAATAATGGCTGTTTTGTTTTCAACTCAGTTTCAATATTTTGTTGCAACAGTTTTTTTCTTTGAGAAAGCCTTGAAGAATCTACACAAATGACCCCTTGCTGAATTCAGAATGTTGTCTAATTTTCAGAAATATATAGCTTTCCTGGATCCACCATTGATTTCACACCCATTTGTACCACTAACTGGAAGAAGGCTGAAAGCACACAAAATAGGAAAAGTGTGCTATATCCCAGTAAAATGCCAAAACTGTATTGAAAAATTTTGTTTTCTGATTCAAGTCTGTCTGTTCCTGAAAGCTGGGGAGATGGAGATCGTAGCACTGCAAACCCTTCGTTGGTGCCTTCTGAAGAGAAAAAAACAGATGCTTTCTTCTGCAGCACTTTTTCCCATTTCCTCCTAAATAAAAACAAAATGTATCTGTATTTTGGCTAACTTTTCGGAACCCACAAAGCCTGAGTACCTTTAGAATCCCCGGGATTATGGAAGAAAGGGCGCACATTTGGCATGGATAGCTTATGTGGACAAAACGTTATGGGGGCCTAAGTGCAAACTACCCAAAATAGCCAAAAAAGGCTTAGCACGGAAGAGGAGACGGTAGCAAAAGAGTTAATTACCCTACCTTGCCTACGTGCTGTGTGAGGCCTTTCAAGTATGAGATTGACCTTAAAAGTGGATACATGGGATACAGGAGGATTGGAACAAAGTTAATTTATATCACATTTATATCACATTTATTTGACCTCATCGTATTGCAAACAAGCCTTTCTGCTTCTACAGATCTTTTCACTATTTCACCTTAAAGTTTGGTATCACAAATGAAAAGTTTTTTTTAGATAATGTGCAAAGTATTTTATAGCTTTTGTAGCTCATCTATAGGACAGCATCCTCTTCAGTACATCCACACCACATCATACCACGGCTGGCTCCTCCTTAAAGGTGGCAACACAGTTTCCGAGCTGCAGAGAGCCTGCACAGGCTCCCAGTCTGCCAGGGAGCACCCTGGCTGGGCACTCTCAGCCAATCCTGATGCCGCTTTGAGCAGCGTCGGGATTGGCCACAGGGAAGGCTGTTAGCCTGTGCCTGCATGCAGCCAGCCAGCAGGGAAGAGGAGTGCAGCGCGGGACGGTGTGGACAAGATAAGTGGTGTTTTTTTTAATGTAATTTATTTTAAAGTTACATTTCCCCCCACCCGTCCTTCGTGCCGCCACGCCACTTCCACAACCCGCAAGCCGCTCCTGCTTCAGACACAGTCAGATATAATATCTCTGATTTCAGCTAGTAACATTTTAATCCTGAAGTTCAATCGAGTGCAGATACTGAACACACATTCAATAGATGCACTTGATTATGTCAGCCTTAGCAAGCAATCTTCTGTGAGCAGGTCAGTTTAGTGTTCTTTACTCGGTAATGGATCCCCTTTATTTCCTGCGTGTTCATATTTTAATGGCAAAGGGCTAAATTAAGAGGGCAAACAGCAGCGGTGGCAGCGGATAAAACTATCTAGTGGTTCTCCTTAATAAAATCTTTTCAGACTTTCTCCTATTTAATGTTATCATCACTGTTAGTTGTGCATCATTTCCCAGTATCCAACTTTTTGAAAATATAGACTAGCCCTACCTTTTGTTGCACCTCTTTTTGAAAATCACAGTTTAGCCCGTCACATGTTTTTTGTAGAACGCTTGGAAGCCTTCCACCTACTCCACTTTATCTTTGACTATTTTGCCTGACTACTTCTTTTATTTCTTTTACCATCTCTGTATTGGTTTTCGACTTGTAGCTACCAGCTGCATTAACACAAGCAAATGATAATTTGATAATTGTGCATACCAATAGTAATATAAAGTAATATAGGCAACATATGACAGATACATTATATGACTATAATGTCCACGCAATTCTATTCACCATAGATTTCAGCAAGGAAGAGAAAGCAAAACAACTAACAGCAGAAAAAACAGCTGTAATATAACATGAAGGACAGGCTATGAAGGAGATTACATTAGGTTCATATTGTGAGACCAAAGTGTCACCACGTTAATAGGAACAATAAGGAAGTGAGTGTTGTCTGACAATATGTGCTCCCACTCTTATCAATACAGATACAGGTAGGGAGAAGGAAATCTCCCTGTTGATGTGCATTAGAGGGAGGGAAGGTATAATGTCTTGCCAATGAGACATAGGAATGTACTAGATGAGGCGTTAGAGAAGCCAGGGGAATGCCAACTCGAGGTAATGTTCATTGGCAGGCGGACTCAAGTGTGTAGGAGGCAAACTCCAGCTCAGGGCAGGAGAGAGTCACCCTGGCATGCTGCCTGGAAGCTGAGAACCACTGCATCCTAATGCATGGCTATAAGGTGCTCCGGAGAACTCTAGGATCCCCTGCTCTCAGGATGGTATCCTCTGCTGTATAGCAAGCTATCAATGAGTGTTGCCAGCTGCAATCGTGGAAGGAAGGGTAGCCTTCCAGCGGTGTGTTGCTGCCCCTTAGCTACGAGCAGTGCTAGGTCAATACATCCAAGGCATCCTTTTTGTTTTTTTGTGAGGGTAGGTGGGTACGTGGGTACAACCTCAGGCACACACTCCATAGCTAGGTAGGACATTCATTTCTGTTGTGTGTGTGAGATGATCAATAATCAGTGCTGTCTAGTACCGCAATAGCGAGGAGCAAGAGGAGCAAGATCACACCATATGACATAAATCAGCACTGGGGAGGCAGCAACCTCAACAACAAATGTAACTGGACTCCCATCCCCCCCCGGACATTAGGCCATGTGCCAGTAAATGTGCAGTATGGGGAGGTCATATTGACTGCAATTCTTACCCGTTGTGTGTTCGCCATAATGAATGGTAAATTTGTTCAGAGATAAGCACACCAAATGGGGATTATCCTTTTAATGGTTCAAGTTTGACCAACCTACAGCATTAGTTAGGTACTCCCTACTTAGCTGAGGAGGACAATCCTCAATACTACGGACGTCTTCGTATATAGTACTGAGGTGTCTTTGTATGTAGTGAGACAGAGATACTCAGGAGGGCCCCCAGAAATTAGAGCCTGACCAAAGGTTGGCGGCGCTATGTCACATTGGCTCTCATTATTCTAATGAGACTACTGGAATAGAGCGGCAGAATCATCTGCGGTGTGGGGGGACTGAGTCTAACCCACTACAGGTGACACCTGTCAGCCTAATCCGGGTTTTGCTCTGGCTAACTAGCAGTGCCTCATCTCCACCCAAGAGCGGGGACGATTAGGCAGCCGAGCTCATGAGGCAATTGATTCCTCAGGGAAATCGTGGTCACTCAGATCACATCCATTTCTCTCTGTTACATTAGTCTCACATATGCAAGGACAATCAGAGGCAGCATATGTTTCAATAAGAGTTTATTGAAGCAACTGCATCTTAGTTAATAAAGCATGTACTGCAATAACCAGGACAATGAAGCATGACAGGATTAAAATAGTGATGAGGAGAGTAAAGCATAGTAATAACGTTACTATATTGTCACTAGAAGCATTTAAATAATTCCTACTTAGGCTATTTTAGAGCACAGCATGTTTAGCTCTAGTTCTGCGCTTCAGGTTCTCCTGGGAAGACTTCATCTCTCATACCTGAACAAGAGGCCTGTAGCCTACAGAAGCAGCTGTAGCGGAGAGTAACGTATATGGGACAGAGAAGTGTTTTTATTATAAAATAGCTGATGTTCTGAGAAAATGTCCCTACAAAAAGATGTGTATGTTTCTATGAATACCAGAGACAAAGCGTTACCACGTTTACTGACAACCTATCTTCCTGCAGCCTTGAGAAAAGCACAGAGTGAAATAATGTCTTGTTTAAGAACGCAGTGCTGACCTAGGCAAAGAACAGCTAGATAGAGAGAAATAAAACAAGACCGCAAATGTGGCTATTGTTCAAATAATAAACAAAGCTGAATATAATATATCTAGGTTAAAGTGCATAGCGAGAGGCCTATTTTGCTAAAATAACCTATATGGAACTATAACTAAAATGGCTCCACAACACTAGTACATACCTCCGGAAAAAATTAATTGATCTTAGCTGGAGATAGGTATGCTCTATGAAGGAGAAAGTATTGGATACGTTTAACCTTGTGTTCTGCAAGACTGTGACTGGGTAGGCCAGAACTTTATCCCACTCTTTACGAGGAAGGGCCCTCCAAGCTCTGTCCCCCATTTATCGCAGAGGTGTGTAAGCGAGATCTGAGTGTGTTCCCCAATAGGTTTAGCCAACCAGGTTATTAATAACAACCCTTTGCCTATAGCCTGGAGATATTGCATCACAGCGTTCGTTGGCAGTTCTTTTTCTATACCACCAGTAGGTTATCATAATATGGGTCAATGTATGTTGTGTCAGGTACTGCCCCTCTGTGAATGCTTGTCTTTGCCTGACCATTCTTAACGTGCAATATAAATCTTGTTCTGCTGCATGCATAGACTCATTGTTCATAATTTAGCGTTTTTGTTCTCTTTCTTGTAGAATTCCTGTTTTAACCTGAGCTTGGTTTGTCTCTGATATCAACTGTGAAGAATCATCAATGGTTTCTCCCTCGTTTCTTGTCATGTGTATCAGCATCACCTTCCATTAAAAAGTATGCCTACATTTGATTTTACAACACATTAGATGCTCAGTGTGCACAGAAAAATATGTGTTCTCCGTTTTGAATTGGCTTTTAGGGAGCAAATGCCTCCTATGCAGAGCAATTATATTTAGATCGAGAGCTTTCTAGTATCGTCGGATAAATTCAGTCTCATTACATTCATAGAAACCAGATTAAACATTGGTCACCTTAATGTGCTTCCCTCATTGTCTCTGCCAGATAGCTACATTGATTGATTACAATTTAAACAAATTATGTTGGGATTTATATAGATAGTTTAGTAAAGAATGTATTGTGGATTTGTGAATTATAATACTGTAAGTAAAAATTGGAGTTAAAATTGGATTTTAAAAAATTGTAGGTTTTTATAGCTTTTATAGCTTTTTTAAGGTGAGTTAGATTGGTGTGATAATAGTAAATGTCACCCCTTTAGAGTCCAACACCTTCTATGAGTTGGTTTAGTTTGGAGTGGCATTAGTAAAGGTCACCCCTTTACTGTCCAACACCATCCCGATATGGTTAGACTGGAATGGGAATAGTAAATGTCGCCCATTTACTGTCCATCACCTTTCCCAATATGGTTAGATTTAAGTGGGAATAGTATATGTCACCCTTTTAGTCTCCAACACCTTCCCCAAGTTGGTTTAGATTAGCATGGGAATAGCAAATGTGACCTCTTTAGTGTCCAACACCTTCCCAAAGTTGGTTTAGATTGGAGTGGGAACAGTAAATGTCACTTCTTTAGTGTCCAATCTAACGCCTTCCCCAAGTTGGTTTAGATTGGAGTGGGAATAGTAAATGTCCACCCTTTAGTGTCCGACACCTTCAACAAGTTGGTTTAGAATGGAGTGGGAATAGTAAATGTCCACCCCGTAGTGTTCAACACCTTTCCCAAGTTGGTGTAGATTGGAATAGGAATAGTAAATTTCTCCCCTTTAGTGTCCGACACCTTTTGTGATTTGGTTTAGATTGGAGTGGGAATAGTAAATGCCACCACTTTACTGTCCAACACATTCCCCCATAAGGTTAGATTGGAGTGCGAATAGTAAATTTCACCCCATTAGAGTCTAACAGCTTTCATGGGTTGGTTTAGATTGGAGTGGGAATAGTAAATGTCACCCCTTTGGTGTCTAGTGCCTTCCCCAAGTTGGTTTAGATTGGAGTGGGAATCGTAAATGTTACCCCTTTACTGGCCTACAGCATCTCCAATATGGTGAGATTGGGGTGGTAATAGTAAATGTCACCCCTTTAGTGCCCGACACCTTCCACAAGTAGGTTTAGATTGGAGTGGGAATAGTAAGTGTCCACCCTTTAGTGTCCTACACCTTTAACAAGTTGGTTTAGATTGGAGTGGGGAATAGTAAATTTCCACCCCATAGTGTTCAACAGCTTTCCCAAGTTGGTTTAGATTGGAGAGGGAATAATAAATGTCACTCGTTTAGTGTCCAACATGGTCTGTGAGTGGGTTTAGATTGGAGTGGGCATAGTAAATATCATGCCTTAAGTGTCCAGCATCCTACCCAATATGTTTCGGCTGGAGTGGGAATAGTACATGTCACCCATTTACTGTTCAACACCTTCCCCAATATGGTTAGACTGGAGTGGGAATAAAAAATGTCACTCCTGTAGTGCTTCTCCAAGTTGGTTTAGATTACAGTGGGAATAGTAGATGTCACCAATTACGGCCTGATTAGGAGTTCAACAGATGGTAAGACCCATCTGCCGAACTTCTGTATCGGAGTTTGCTTCCATACTAGAGACCTCCACACGGGACCCATTATGACTTTCCCACTGGACTGACGGGCGGAACCAGCGAGAAAGTGTTGGCAGTATTGTCGCCGGCTCGTAATCGAGCCGGTAGCAATGATGCTGCTGCAGGGTGCACCAGCACTCTCGCAATCACAGTGAGGATTGCGAGGGTTCTGAGCGGGGAGACCCCTGCACTTCCCATGCAAAGTGCATGGGCAGTGCAGGGGCCCCCCTGTGGCCCATGCACCTGTTCTCTGCCAGCCTTTTCATGGAAGTGATACCGCCATGAAAAAACTGTTGAAGAAACAGATCGTAATCAGCAGGGCAGCGCTGCATGCAGCGCTGCCCTGGCTGATTCCGACCACCGTCAACCCATCGGGATCATCGATCCTGGCAGAGACGGCGGTAGCCTGACAGTCTGACCACAAGGGTGTTAATGTGACGGTCGGACTGTCACAGCAGCGGCGGCCCTGACCGCCACGGGAGGCTGGCTGTCTCAAGACCACCAGCCTCGTAATTAGGCCCTTAGGGTATAATTGTGATTTTCGAAGACAGAAAGACCCGTCCGCTAAACTTCCGACAGGGTGGCTGCTGCCGTAGTGGCGTCTACCCTTCCGGACCTATTATGATTTTTCCATTAGGTTGACGGTCAGAAACAGAGGCTTCCGCCCGTCAGCCTAGCGGGAAACTAGTGGCAGCATTGTCTCTGCCTCAAAATTGAGCTGGCGGCAGTGCGCTCACCTGCAGGGTGCACCAGCACTTTGGCAATGTTCACTGTCTGCACAGCACACAGTAAACATTGCAATGGTGCTGGGCAGAGGGACCCCTGCACTGCCCATGCCAAATTCATGGGCAGTGCAGAGACCCCTATGTGGCCCCCTTGCACCTGTTCTCCGTCAGTCTTTTCATGGTTTTAAAATGCAGCGCCGCCCTGGCTGATTGCGGGCTCCATCTGCCCTCAACCCGTTGGGATCACCAATCCTGGCGGAGGCGGCAGGACCCTGGTGGTCTGACCACCAGGGTCTTAATTTGGCAGTCAGACCACGAGCCTCCTAATGAGGTCCTTAATGTTTAATATCTTTCCAAATTGGTTTAGATTAGTGTGCGAATAAAATTATCATATTTTGTATACAAAAATATGTCACATATTGTTCATATTTTTTTCATTTTTTGTATTTATTATGCAGTTTAAAATTGTGTCAAATATATTTGTATTAAAAAGTAATTATAGTCTTAACTAAAAAACATTTTTTTCTTATTTGAAGAAATGCAAATAATATTTTATACATATTTGTAAAATGTATATTTTCACATGGAAGTTTACATTGAATATAATTTTTACATGTTTAAAATGTTTTAAATACATTTGTTAAACATTATTAAACATATTTTTATTTACTATATATTAATTGTGTATATATTTTATACAAATATTTAATTTATTATTTACACATTTTGCCACATTTATTACAATATTTATTGATAAGTTTAACATTTTCAATAAATTTACCATTGATTTCTATGGGGAGATAGGGCCTGATTACGAGTTTGGCGGTTGGACCGCCAGACCTCAATGTTGGTGGTCCTAAAAAGACTGCTACGCCTGCGGTCCCCAGCCCACCGTATTACGATGTAAACAGGCAGAACCGCGGCCCACCAAGCAAAAAGGCAGACCGCCAGTGACACAGTGGGCTGCTATCTTGACGGTCCAACCTCCGAAGCCATCAGTATCACGGCCAACCACCGAGCCTATTACAAACACACAGTTGCTATGGCGGTCCCCTTGCAGTGATTAGCCAATGGTTCGGCAAAGACAAGTGCACCTTGGATGAATTAAAAAACAACACAGCTGTCACACACTGGTCCAATAGACACACCTGCAAATCACACTATAAATTGCACCCTTTCCCAGACCACACCCCTTTGCATCTCCACTGGAAGACAATAAACACTGATCACCATTTTTGGAATTTTCCATAGGTTAGGCACCCCTTTTTCTCACCATCCCATTTAACAACTTGCACACATTTTTGTCCATTCACTTCCTATTGCACTCCCCCTGTTAATTACATCCCTGTCACCCACTTTAGTTGTCCACCATGTCACATCACAAAAATAGCTTTCGGATGATGAGTTGACAGTCATGGTGGATAAAATCATAAGAGTAGAGCAACAGTTGTTTGGAACCCAAGTCCAGCATACTCCTTTCAGTAGGAAACCAGAACTGTGGCAAAGGATCGTCGACAGGGTGAATGCTGTAGGCACCACCCTGCACACAAAGGAGGACATTAGGAGGAGGTTGAGAGACCTGAGAGGCAAGGTGTGTTCCCTGGCCTCCAGGCAACAGATGGAGGCCAACAGGACTTGTGGTGGCCCTCCCAGTGCCCCATTAATACTCTTTCCTTGGGAGGTGAAGGTCTTGGCCATCCTGCATCCTGAGGGCTTGACAGGAATACCCGGGGGAGTGGAGTCTGGTAAGATACCACACAAAAACTGTCACAAAACTGCAATGTCCTGCATGCTCACAGGTCATATTTTGCCACTGTGTTGTTCATGTACTTCACCAACATTCAATACGTTGGAAGTAGAGAAAGTGACCTGAGTGCAACTCCCAGGAGGCTCTGTTTCAGAAACTACAACCACGAGCCCAGTGTTCACTTGCCCGTATACCCCTGTTTGTTTACTCTCAATTGAAGTGTACTCACCAGGGAGGATGCCATTTGTTAAGTGTGGGAAGTAGAGGGACTGACCTGACTGCAACTTCCAGGAGGGCCCTAATTTAGTAACTCCAACCACCAGCCCAGTGGTCACTTGCCCATTTCCTCCTGTTTGTTAACTCTCAACTGAAGTGTACTCACCTGTGAGTGAGTAATATACAGATCATGCTCATCTCAGAGACGTCTGTCTACCTAGCTCCATCTTCACCTGCTCTCCCAAGATTAAACTATTGAGGACAGGAATGACACCTTACCAAGTGTGTACATCAAGTATTCCTAAGGCTTTAAGCTGCAACTCGACACTCCTGACACTGAGTGTCCGGGACCCAGTTAGAGAGGGCACCCTCTCCCAGGGGCACAGGCTCGTGGGGGTAGGTTGCTTGGGAGGGAGGCTCTGGACATGTCTTGGGGGTCTATCAGTAGTCCCAAGGCATGATGGGCCAGGTGTTGACTGAATTCTGGGAAATGAAGCAGCTTTAGAGAGTAGTCATGATAGAAAGGATGGAGGCCATAACGACACAATGGGCACCCTGACAGGGGTGCTGAGGGAAATCAAAACCACCCTGAGTAGGGCTTTCATTCCATCATCTACCGCCTTCCTGTTTGGCAACTCATTCACGACCACGTACTTCTGCAGCAGGCAAAGTAAGTGAAGCCCTGCCAGACGCACAACCACCCACAGGCACCCCTGCCTCTGCAGTAGCTGATTACCCCTCCCCCTCGCTAGCTGGGACATCCAGCAAAGAATCTAGGAGGTGCGGATGCAAGACACCCACTACTGCCAGCAATAAACCTCTTCCTTAGTGTCCTCCTTTGTGTGTCACACATACACTCTGTGGACTGACCCTGAATCACATTCCATTTCCAATGGAGGAATACTCTGGACCTTGGACTTCCAATGGTGTGCCATCTACTCCGTTGATTTCATTTGCTATGACTGACCCCTTCAATTTACATTTTTGTTTATTTCTATCACAGATATTTTCTGTATGTGATAACATTGCAATAAATTCATCCGTCACAAAGTCATCGTCTGCTGTCTTAAATTTCACATTTAGCTATGTAGATATGCCAGACCATGTGAACCATACGATGATGATCCAAGGTACTTGTGCAAGCAGGGATATGTTGCATGTATACAGTGATCAGCTCAGGATTACAACCATTCCACACAAACACATGCATACAAGTGTCTTGTCAAAGAAGAAATTGTATTATATTGTTCAGTGCACAGGCTGTCAATATGTCTAAAACATAGCAAATCATACATGATTGATTCATACTGGAAAAATGTTCAGATTTACAGCTACAGACCTCCAGACCTTGGAAGAATGGGATTTATCAGACATTGTCCTGTAGAATGGGCAAACATTAAAGTGATTTATGTCCTCAGCTGGAGCCATATATCGCCTACCACACTAAAGTAATCCAACATTATATAATGCAATACTCAGACAGATGGCAGTACAACAGTTTCTGATCACAGGGTCATTACATTCCAGTGTTTCTGCATCTGATGGTGTGACACAAACAAATGTTAGTGTTGTGCCACAGGCACTTTGGCCTACAATGATGAAACATCAACAGCTACAAACCCTTCATACAAAAAGAGTCTTCTAAACTTTCATACGATCACAAAGAAAGGTTTCTTGGCACAGGTATACTATGCCGAAAGTCTATGACCTACATTCCCACAAACAATCTATGTCCACTTCATATGTCCGAACAGCATCGCATACCTTTCAATGTCACAACTCTGAATTGCCCACATGAATATGTCATGGTGAATGTACCTGAACGAAGAACAAAACAAGGAGTAAGGGTATGAAACCATACATATGACACAAGTAACATAGGAAGCATCTGGAGAACCAAGTACATTACAATAAATCTGACACAAACAAGACAACATCATCAAGGTGTGGATGTGTCAAAAGCTACATCATCAAACACCCTTTGGCTGATTTTGCAAGAGCATCAGCTCCCTAGCTATTTTCAAGAATTAACTCCACATATTTTCAAAACTACTGTTCATTGTACAGTCAAAGTCTTGACTTCTCATGACATACTTACACTGATAAAATAGTGTTGCAAGTCAGCTCCTTCCTTTTCACCACTATCATCTTCATTTGGCATTTCAGGATTCTCACCCGGTGGCACCGCAGGCTCCCCCTCCTCTGGGACGTAAGGAATATTCCTCAACAGGGCAATGTTATGGAGCATGCAGCATGCCACAGTAATCTGACACTTTCCTGGGTGAGTAGAGAAGGTCTCTCCCAGTCCAGTCCAGACATTGAAATCTGGCCATCTGAAACCCAAAAGCCCGCTCCACTGCCCGTCGTCTTCTTCCATGGGCCTCATTGAAGCAGACTTCCCCGGTGTAGTTGGATTCCTCTGCGACATCAATCACCATGGATGGTTTCGATATGCTGAGTCTCCTGTTTGGGAATGAGACATAAGTGCAACAATGAGTGACCCACGTCATGATTGTAGCACCTGCAATTGCTCACACAAAATCTGGACAGATATGACTTCGACAAGTAGACGACTTGCACGTTGATAGAAAGTGTTTCCTGTTGCGATAAACTTGTTCACTGGCCTGCATTGGCTAAATCCTCACTTCTGGGGAACCTGATATAGCTGTCAATGTGTTTCAGCATTGCTGATAAAACATCTCTTAACGCAATACTGAACATGGGTTGGGACATATCACCAGATATCGCCAATGTATATTGGAAGGACCCTGTGGCCAGGAAGTGTAATACTGCCATAAGTTGAACAATGGGTGGAATGCATGTTGAATTAATGTTTTCAGGCATCATATCTGGCTCCAACGATGACATAAATCCACAATTGTTTGCCTATTCAGACTGTACTGTTTTGTGATGTGACGTTCTTCCATGGTTTGAAGGTCTGGCAATGGACGGTACACTGAAGGTTGTCACCTCCTCCCTCTTCCAGGGTACCTATTTGTGAAAATACGTGAGTTGGAGCATTAGTCACTGTTTCCGCACCAACATACATGATGTATACCAATAAACTCATGTGACAAAGCATTTCTGACTTGGAAATACATGACACCCAGTACACATCACAACACAAGGGTCAAATGTGACCCCCATGTTTGTAAACACATGTCCACAACATGGATTTGTGCACCACCCAACTATCTGCTCCTCAAATGCCCCTCGTAATTTAACAGTCTGTTTCGACCGGCAAAAATACGGTCAGTGGCAGTGGACAGTACACTGCAGTAATATGTCATCTGTGCCCAGCAACACACTACACTGGTGATAGTGTAGGAAAATCTACCCAACAAGGCGGCTTCATAATGTTTGTGATGATCCGACATATATATTGATGTTGTAATGCATTTAACAGGGCCCAATACTGTATTTCCAAAAGCCAAAATGGCGGATCCCTGACCTACTTCGCTGGACATTAGGAACAGCCCAAAGCTGGTGGCGGAAGTTGGCTGCGCTGTGAGCGGTTCCAACCACAGCGGAGACTACCGTAGGCTAATGTTGTTTTCTGTGAAGGTCGCAGACCAACGGCTGTGGCCATCGGTGGTGATGACCGCATACTTGGCATACATGTATGCCGTGTTTTGCAAATTTACTCACTTGATTCCTGATACTGCTGCCATCAACTCCTCCACCACTTCAGCTGCTGTGTGCCGCCTCTGGGAGCAATAATGTCACACCAAGCAGGTGAAAGGACCCCTGCCATCTCATCTGAAGCGATGTATAAGCTCATTGAGAAAGTCCTTCCCTTGTATGGTCAGCTCGATGGCTCACCAGAGGAGCAGGTAAGAACCTCATAGGCATGGCTGACTGTTCAACAACATCCTTTCCTTCCTCATAGGCTACAATGTGCCTCTGTGTTCCAGTTAGACTTTTTGGGTGCCTGTTGTCACATTTTGTGTGCCATACATGGGATGTACATTGTGCAGGTAGTGGAGAAAAGTTCTCTGTGTATTTCAGATTGACATTTTGTTGTGTGATGTGTGGTAAGGCCTACATCCTCCTTGTGTTGCATTCCTATATCTCGGCAAGGAGACGTTACAGCCATACAGTGACATATCTGTGGACTTATGGTTGTAAATGTCAAATTACCTATATGTGCATCACAGCATGAGCTGTGTATGTATACTGTTTGAGTCCTTTGTGGATGTTGTTAATGTGTATAGTAACAGAGAGCACCCAGCCCTACTCTGGCCTTGGCAAACTGTTGTATGAAAACCATATCAAAATCACTGTGTCCTTCAGTGTGCCACACAAGTCAAAATCTACGTGGAGGATGGACACATGATGTGCTGTCATGCATGGAAGTGATGGAAATGTGAGTGTCATGTAGGTTCTGTATGCTCAGTCTGCAGAGACCAGCACCTGTCATATGTATCTCCCAGTATGGGACATAGGCCAGGCTGGGGTAGGGTTACTGTGGCTATGCTACTGTGGCACCAGGTCTACTCCCTGTACACCAACAGATTCTTGCATGTGGCCAAAATGAGTTTCCAGTGGCACGACTTGGCCTGAATGCCTTTGTCCGTTGACTACATTAGGGATGGGTACGGAGGTTATTTCATGGCTTAGTACATGTGTGCATTTTGCCTCATTGCCAATGTGTATCATTGACTTATGATGGGTCTCATACTCCTACAGCTCTGTTGTCACCTTTACCTAAGTTATAATTGTCTAGCACAGGTGCATTGCAGAAGTGCCAAAGCCCCAGTGCAGGTAGTTGGTTGAGTCCGGGGAGGGCATGACATGTGACTCATTAGTTTGGTTACATGCAATCAATCAGACCAAACATACCTTAATATGTTGGATGCCGTCTCTGTAGGATTGCCACATTTGGTAAAAAATGTGTTCTGTGCTACCAGTACATAATACCACACACACCAACCCTGAAGTGGTATGAGTTAATATTGGGTAGCCCACATATCCACACGTGCACAGGGAAGAGACTTTCCGTTCCACTCATGACAGCCCTTTCATTGTCACTTAAGTTTTAAAGTGAAGTCTGTACTATGATAGTTGCCTGGAGCGACTGTATGCATTGAGTCAATCTGGCTGGATGTACAGGTGTCTGTCCAGTCTTACCCAAGGGGTTTAACCTTCAGAAGGCCACAATGGTGTGTTGTGTCATTGTGGCTCACATCACAGTGCATGTTGCTTGGGCCTAGGCTAACTGATGTAAGTAGACTTGCTTAGTCAGTGTAGGTCATGAGCAGGGTAGCGCGTTAGTCTGCAGATGACTCCAAAAGTATGTAGTCATGTCCCTGTACCCATCAACATGTGTGCTTTACACTAGTGTTGTGATTACAATTACAACATTTCTGTGCCTGATATTTCTGAATGTGTGTGACACAACCATTTGGGCAGAACAATGCATTTGTAACCATTTGATTTGTCTCTTGTATCCCTACAGGTCAATGCCCATCAGAAGAAAGGTATTTTGAGAGCCGTCGCCCAGAAGGTGAGGTCCCTGGTGGTCCATAGTTGGTGGAGCGACCACTGCTGGAAGAGGTGGGAGGACCTGAGACACTGGGTCCGAAAGATCGCAGAGGTCCAACTGGGGCTATCTTCCCAATTTGGATGGGGCACACTTTGAAGCCTGGCCCCCTAATGGTCCGCATTCTGGCGGTGGCCTTCCTTGAGCTTCAGAAACATTTGAGGGGAGTACAGCAGCTACAAGGGGGTGAGTCCTGTGCATATTCCTGCCTGTTACATTGGCAAGTTGATTTGGTAAAGTCTGTGTCTCCTCCTGAAGATTGAAGATGAGCCATGTTTGACACACAAGATGAGTGATTATTTGTGTATATATGGTAGTTGGTGCATGCTGATGTGCCTTGTCTATTGGTCCAGTGCCCTAGGTCACAATAGAGTACAGTCCACAGCCAATTAACTCTCTGGGACCAGAACATAGCTGAGTACGGTGATCAATCAGGTTGTTTGTTCTTGTGGGTGTCATCTGTACCCAACAGTCCACGTGTCTTCAAATGTCAGCCCAAATAACATGGAGTATAGATCACTCTCCTCATCCGTGTGTCTGCTCAAGAGTCTATTGACATCTGTCCCCCACAGAGCACTTGTCTTCAGTGTGTGATGAATGCTGGTGTCCCACTACTGTCTATCCTGTGAAGGTTGCCATCATACATGTGACAGAGCATACATTGCCTTTTGGGTGCAGTCTCAGATCAGTTGTTTACCGTGGTAAGTAGTGATTGTCCAGTGACATGATTTTGGTGACATCAGTGTTGCCATCATTCCTTGTCCCTACATGTTAGCATGTGTACCTTTCACTTTGGACATATCTATTTCACTTTTGTTTCATGCCTAGTCTACCTGTCACCATGGGATGGTGTATGATTCCCTCACATACATGTGCATGCCAACTTGTGTTTTGAATTTGACATATGTAATAGGGCTACAGTTCATGTGGTGCCATAGACAAGAGTGTGTTACCATTGATTGGTGGCTCACACATACCCTCACCAGTCATTCCATGTAATTTGGCATATACAGCTGCGGTAGCAATGAAGGAAATGACAGGTACGATGTGGATTTCCATGCCATTGATGAAGAATCATTTAGCAAAGTGCTTAGCACATGTTAAATGATGAAGATACATTACTTAAGTGTTGACATGCATCAGGGAGTGACTTGCAATAATGTGGGAATCAAATGTGGTTGAATACAACCATTCATCCAATGGAATCTGTGTTTGCTTGGCAAAAATAGACAGTGATATGCCTTCGCATTGAGCAACATGTTGTGGGCCTTCTATAAGTATTTGAGAATCCCTGAGCCTCAACAACATTCAAAGTAGGACTATTTGTTTCCACTGATACAATCAGGGTATGGTATTGTCAGAAGTACCAATCAAGAGAGGTGATTTCCCTGTGGCTAGCTGATACGTTGTGGTCTGGATTTTGTTGATAAATCTCCCTGAAATCATGCCAAACTTGTCTTCAGTGTACACACTGTGTAAAATGGGGTACCTTTCGGAGCAACATTAGTACAACCTCCATGATCTATTTTAACAATGTACACTTAGTGAAGTGACCATTTTTTATTTTTTCCATGTCACCTTCTTCTGGCTACTGTACAGGTAACTTAGGGATGCTACATGAGGCAAACCATTGAAGGTGATAAGTGCTCCTATTTGTTCAATGTGTACTGTGATTGCATAACTTCACCCATGCAATTGGAGTTGTCTGTGATTCTGAATTTCCTGTAGGCAGTTCATGTAGCATGCATGCATATGGTGTTGCAAATGTTGGACCCACTTTGATGGAGCTTGAGGCTGGGGGCTACTGTAGCTGTGTAGGCTGTGTTTGCTGATCACAGCTGTTGTTCAGATGTGCTCAGGAACATGTATTGACCCTAGTTGTCTTTTAATTTCAGCATCTTCCCAGGCAAGCAGATGAGATGGGGCAGAACCAAGTGGAGAAGCAGCTGGTCACAGTACCTCCAGTCATGAAACAACTGACACAGAGGGATCCAGTGGCCCGAAGGGTGAGGGGAGTGTCATGGAAGACACATGAAGCATGTCATCATCTTCAGATTCTTCCTCCAGTGGCCAATCCCTAGTGATGGTGGACACACCAGGACATGCTCCTGTTCCATCCTTGATGCCACCCCAGTTCCATCGCCACCCTCCCTGTTGTTCCCTACCCAGTTGGCCATCACCCCTCACCCAAGAGGGTGGACTTTTCTTTCGCCCCAGGCTCCTCACCCCTTGCCCCCGTTACCTGTGCTGCCCTGAGTGAGGTGGCTGTTGACCTCCTGAGGAATATTTCTGTGGTTCAGACTGCGTTCCGAATGCCATCCAGGTGCAGGGCAGCCAGCTCCAGCTGATGGTTGCGTACCTGTAAGGCATTCATAGTACCTTGTCTTATCTACAGAGATCTTTGCAGGCTCTGGCGTCCTCACCTACAACAGCCACCCACCCCCTACAAATCCTCCCCACACCACCTACATCTTCCCCGTCCGATTTCTCTATTCCCCTACCTGTCCCAACCGCACAGACACGTGTGCATGCACCCACCTCAACGCACAAGCAGCACACATAAACACAAGCACCACACGATACACCAGCACACAAGCACTCAACAGTTACTCACACATACCCCAACAATCACCATTCCCATAGACAGCACCCCCACAGTCCCACACACCACAACCGCCATACCCACAGATACCACCCAACACCCACTGACACATCCACCACACCCAACATACCCCCAGACACCACCTCAACACCCACACACCACAGATACCATACCCCCAGACACTACTCCAACAATCACAGACAGCCACCACTCACACCATTACCCCAGACACCACCTCAACACCCACAGACACAGACACCACACCACATCCACCATACCACCAGACACCACCTCAACACCCACAAACCAGCCACCACATCCACCATACCCCAAAATATCTCAACAACACCCACAAACACAGCCACCACTCCCACATTACCCAGCACCTCCACCTCATAGACCCCCAAGAAATGCAAACACTCACACATGCAACAGACACCACACAAACCCAACCATTCCTCAGACATGCACACATCAGCAGCATCAACACCCACAGGTAAGATAAGCACTCCCTCAATCTTCCAACCCCTAACTTCTTCTGCAGGCCCTGCCCGTTTTCCTAAAGAAAGCTTTCTTTTTGATCTTGCCCATACCTCTGTGATCCCCAGCCCCTCCCAAAACTTAAAGAACCCCATCCACATCCCAGCCCATCCCTTCCACATCCAAGTCCTCCCCGTCACACCTACCCCCCTGCAAGCATCCATACCCCTCCCACCCCGAAGAAGAAGGCTACTCCTCCAAAGGAGAAGGCCACCCTTCCTCAGAAAAAGTCCACCCCTCCAAAGGTGCAGACCACGCCTTTCCAAACCCAAACCCACCTATCCCAATTACGACCCCACCCCACCCAAAAATAATCCCTGAGGTGCCTGCCTGCCCACTTGATGCCACTTCCTGTGGAGGTTATCTGGCAGTGACCAGAGTCAAGTTGGTGCACAGTACTGTGCATGGACTTTAGTATGGACTGGCCAGTGGCCTTTGATCATCATCGTTTTTGTTCTAATAAACCCAAGGTGTTGTTTTTTGGGTACACATTTATTCTGCCATTATTTTTCTACCTGTTTGTTGTTCTTGAGTTATTTGTGTTGTATGCATACAGTTCTTTGTGTTTCATCCTGATTGCTGATCCGTTGACTGTTGTTGGCAAGATCTGACTTTGTGTGCAGTGGTGGTGATCACTCATGACAAGGGTAGATGTTCACTGTATGGATGTGTGGGTGGTAATCCAAATGGGCTGTCCTTGCATTGTGTTTTGTTTGATGTGGTAAATATTTCATCGTGGCTTGGCCAATGTCAACTTGTATTCTGTTACATTTGCCCCCCTGCTGTAGATTGAACATTTGTCTCATGCCTGCAAGTTAGAGTTTTGTTTGTCCACAGATGGAGAGTGTTCAGTTGTGCCACCTTCTTATACATTTGACTGACCATGTGTCCATTTTCATGTGTAGCTTGCAGTCACTTCATCTACATGTGTGACCCATACTGTTGCTGTTGTATTTGCTTTATTAACTTACACCTACACATTTGGCAGATTGGTATGCCAGTTGTCTCTACTATTGGCTGTCCCTGAGATACATGAAAGGCAAGTTCCTGTGCATGCAAATGGTGTTTTAGGGGCATGTACAAAGTGAGATGTGTCCCAGGGCAGCATCCTTCCTGGAGTGCCCCTGATGCTGCCATCTCTGTTGTGCAGGTATTGTTTACATTGTGAGCTTTAGATATTTGTCTCATCCTATGAGAGCTTTGGAAATATTGTGCATCCCATTGACCTTTCATTGTGTTGCAATGTGGGTGAGATGTGTGGGTCCATTATAGGGATGTTGCATGGAAGCTGTGTTTGGGGTTAAATTACACATCCATACATATGTATCTTCAATGTCTTGACAGGCCATGGCATGTGAGCAATGCGAGGGTGTCTGTTTAATTATGTGCAATGTTGATGTAGTGCTGCTGTTGTGTGACACATTGTTCTGTACACTTCACTGTCCCTGAAACTGGGATGAGCAGACGTGTTTTTGTGGAGTGTGGTGGTGCAGTGTCAGTGACCTGCCCAAAGGGGACGTCATGTGGCTGTGCTTGGGTTGTTCATTGTGAACTACTCCTGACTAGGGACACAACAAAAGTGTACTTGGTCCAAGTAGTGTAACCCACATACCAGCTGGATTGCGGCACATCGATCGATTGTTGAGTTTCTGGACATGGGTAGGTGTGTTGTCTTACCTTCTGTTGCATCCATGGCGTCTTTGATTTTGGGCTCCATTCATCAGCAGTGGCAGGACAGGAAGAATCATCTCTATGGCAGTACAGGATCTGTGACGCTGCCTGCAGGTGACTTCTTGCCTTTTATGTCTCTATTTCTGCCAGCTGGGACGCGGTGGTTGTACTGCCACAGTCAGGTTAGCGGAAGTCAACATCATAATCTGGCGGAAACATTGGCTCTGACTGCCTCATTGGCCTATTTCGCCGCTGCAGCAGTCTGCGCTGCCTGGCGATGTCGGTGGGACTGCGGTGGTCTTTCGTCTATGGAACCACATGCATCATAATACGGTGGCCTGACCGCCAAACTCATAATCAGGCCTATAGTCTTTTTTTAGGTTCATTTGGCAGCCATTTTTTTTACCGCTTTCTTGTATTTTTCAGGAAACAGCTTTCACAACGGGGCATGAACCACACATGCTGTTACATCGCAAGTGTTACAATGAATGCGTATTTAAGACTCACTCCTTTACCACGCATATCTTTACAATGACATGCCTTAAGGAAAGCAGATTGGAGTTAGGATAGTAAATTATTCCTTTCCAAAGTCATCCGCTTTCCCTAATGCATGTCGTTGTAACGGTATGGGTGACAAAGGAATGCGTACTAAAGATGTGTTTGATGTAATACCCGCAATGTAATGGCGTGCATGGTAAAGCTGTGCATTATTGCAATATATAACTGTATTCGTGTTCAGATGCTACTGTTTGTCTGAACAGGTAAATCCCTTTTTAAGGATTTTGTTAGGGTTTGAGGGTAGAGGGGATGCAGGATGGGTATTTAAAAGTTGTGTATAGTGTTGTTTGGGAGTTAAAAGTATATTTAGAAGTGTTTTTATTGGTGTGTTGTACTACTTTGTTGTAAGGCATTTTTTACAATGTGCTAGTAATGTATGATTATGTAATATTTGATTATTACGTGTTATGTAAGTGTATAGCTAGGAATGTTATGTATTGTGTGGGTGGCTGTTGAATTTTTTTTACAGGTTTTTGTCTATGAACAAGTTTAATGGGAAGTTGGAGTTAATTATGTTTTTTTTTTAATCTGTTTTGTTTTATTGTACACCAATTGTCTTTACTTAGATTTCCTTTTTCAGGTTTCCTGGAGCGGTTATGTTTTTTTAAATACTTTTTCAGGTTTTTTATGTTTGGATGTGTTATCTTCTTTTTTGTTGGAATATGATTATTTTTTACATGGAGGTGAAATAAGATTTACAGCTAGAAAACAGTAAGTTTTATATTTTGTTGTGTGTTAATTTTATTATTATGTTGAGTTGTTTGGATTATGTATTGCATTTACTTAATGTGACAGGTTAAACTAGTTTTTAAGTTACTTAGTTGCTTAGTGAATTTTTTATAGTTATTATGTCTTTTGTATATCAGTTTTTTTATTTTGTGATTGTATGTAATTATTTCACTGATTTAATAAAATATGCATACAATTATTATAAAGAAATTATTTGGTTTATTGGTTTAGAGTATGTTGTATGTAGTTTATGAGGTTATTGGTAGGTTTATATGTGTTTTAAAGGATAGATCTGGCTATTACTTCTAAGTAGTCTAGTCCTTCGTTATTTACAAATATTTGGACTTCGCATTGTAGCATTTCATACTTTTTTTTAGTTTTGTTACATTTAGTGTCAATTTGAGTAACAGAATGTGCTATTCTTAGTTCTTGGTAACTTTGCTCCTTTGGTATTGCTTCAATACATTTGTATAGTGTAGGTGGAATTCTGCCTAGTGTAGATTGGAAGGAATTGTGCCACCCTTCCAGTGCATTGTTTTGACTTTCTGTGCCAGGGTGCTGTCATAGACATTCCAACACGGTACTTGGAATTTAGCATGAAGTCTGTGTTTTGACTGATGCAGCCTGCCCATTCATGTGTCTTTGAAATAATCTATTAGGGGGCTAAGTTTGTCTTTTTTTTTTTTGGTAGAAAGGGCTTTCTATTAGTAGGTTATTGTGCTTCACTACCTCTGTGACAGGGACGTACGCTAGTGCTATCAGTTTTTTAATTTCGAAGGCAAATTGGCTGCTGGTGAACTAAACTACACTCTGGGCCTGATTTTGAGTTTGGGGGACAGGTTACTAGGTCAGAAACATGACGGATATCCCGTTTGGTGTATCACGAACTCCATAGGCTATAATGGGATCGTAATACGACGGATGGGATATCCATCAAGTTTGTGATGGAGTAACCCCCTCCGCAAAACTCTAATCAGTCCCTTAGAGTAGATTTTTGTTGGTGATGCCATATACGCCGATTAAAGTGGTAGTAACAGCCTTGTTTGGCTTTCTGGGGTTATAATTTTAATATTGTTTGAATCATAACTTGTTTCAAGTCTATGATTATTTTTTGGGGGTAGTAATTGTTTGCTTGTTGTTTGATATAATTTAGGAGTTCAGAATAGTTACTGCTTTGTTATTGGAGAGTAAAGCATATCCAAAAGGGATGTTGATAAGTTGGTATTCACCATGTATGTATATTTGAATGAATGGTTTAGAACACATTTTATAGGTTCCATTCCTCATTCAGGTTAGACACTGGGTAAGTTGTATTAGGTTGTTTGCAGTAGAAAATATTTTGTTATTTAGATCATCAAATAAAAGGAAGGGTTTCTTATTATGTGTAATTGTCACATGGTCTAGTATTTCTATGTCTTGGTATCTTCTAGGAGCAGGTGGGGTATCTGGCTCTTTTAGTATGTCCGGTTAGATGTTTTAAAGTAGGAATAGATGGCAGTTGTCCTGTTATGTGTTCAGGGACTATGTAAGTATTTTGCTTATGGGTTCCTGAGAACTAGTGCTTGCCTCTCTTATGTCTTGTAGAATTTCTCTAACATCAATTCCAGTCTCATTTAGTGGGTGGCTATACTCTTTCGCATTAATTACAACATTTTCTTTTTATAGCTGCCCTTTCATAACATGCATTAGAGTAATATTTAGTACACTTCCAGATTATAGTTTCTGTTGGGGCACTATGTTGGCTGTTGGTATAGCCCATGTGACCTAATAATTGCTTAACCTTTCTGTGAAGTTATAGATTTGGCACCTTCTGTCACTGTATCTGTAAGTATTTTAATAATATAAAAATATAATATAGTTTACATTTTGCATGTTATTTATTAGTTTAAAAATGCAGTTACATTTATCTTTTTTACTTACTTGTGTATTTTGCGAGTATGTTTTGCACAGTTTTGCAGCCTTTCTTTTAAGTTTCCTTTGAGGTGGAGGAGGTGTTTATTTCTGTTGAAAGAGGAAAGATAGATTTAATTAAAATGGTATAGTTATTGCTAATTTGTTGTGGTTTAGGAAGTTAGGCTTTTTTCAGGTAGCTGTTTTAAGAATTTATTAATTTTGTATATTTACTTTTTATGTGCTCTTGCTGCTCTGTTTAAAAAAAAAAAAAAGAAATTCTGCCACTTTGTTGACTTCGAAGTTTTTGTTTCTTTTAGGTAGTCTATATAAAACGATAAACGTTGCAGTGTGTTACTATTTAAATGGTTATTAATATTTTTTAATTCAGTAACAGTTACTTTATAATTTAAGTACAAGTATTACTTACTTGTATATTTAGTTGTAGACATTTATATTTTCTTTTATAGTTGTTTGTTGTGAGAATCCAGCAGGGTTTCCTCCTCTTTCAGTGTTTGGCTTTTTTCAGTATTTATTTGCTTTAACTAGTGTGCTTTTTATATTGTTTGTTTAATTGTTTGTGTGATTTTATTGGTTAAAGTTGTTTATAGTTTTCTTTTATTGGCTGGGTTATTTTAGTTAGATTTTTGTGTCAGTTGAGACCTTGTTTGGTGAATGCTAATGTATGTTTCATTTATTTAGCATAATTTAGAGTTGTTTTAAATAAATATATATTTATTTATTTTTATAATTTACACTATGTTTCTGTTTGTGTATTAATGTTTGTAGGTCATAGTTTTTGGTGTATTTATTTTATGTTAATCAAGTGTGAAAGGCAGCATATCTTGTAGCTAGAAGAAAAGAGCGAGGAAAGGGGTGGGGTACATACCAGACAAAGATATACCACGTGACCAGGTTTGTAAGTGTGAGTGGGAGAGCGGGTCTGGGGAAAAAGCAACTTAAAGGTTGTTTTGGGGGTTATTCAAAAGAAGAATCATAAATGAAGCTATCTAAAGTTTGCCATAATTTTTGCGAGATTCTAGGGTTCCTAAGTATGTTGTCTTGTGTATTGTTTGGACTTCTGAGGTAGAAGACCAGGGTCCAAAAGATATGGAAGTGTATGTGAAAGGATGATTCTCTCGTAGGGGATTTCCATGTATAGTCATAAGCTGTGAATATTCCCCGCCCGTCTGCGGGGACACCGGAGCACTTTTTCCAATATAACTTCTTAAGTGTCAATGTTCGCCTTACTTCAGAAAGGCCTGCCAAGTCACTTAAGAATGTTCATATGCAGCCTAGGGGAAAGGCTACAGTGTCCAAAATTATTTATCCAGTCTATCTTTAAAAGGGACAAATTTGAGATATCTGCATTTAAATGCCTGAATGAATAGCAAATTTTGCAGAAAAAATCCTCCACAAACCTTTTATATATTGTAAAACACTGATGAAGAAGTGCAGGGCAATGTAGCCCATAGGCTGCCATAGTAATGAAGGAAAAAGGTGACTGTGCCTTTAAGAGCAGCCAGTCCTCCAGTATCCCATCATGCCTAGAGAGAGGCAGTTACCTCAGTTCTTTTTTCCGGCTCCTGTTGACAGGACCCTGGAGCATTGAGCTCGACCTATTTAGCTTTTTTTTCAAAAATACAGTTTAAATTTCGAAAATAACTGCTACATTCAACGTCTTTTGACTTTCTCTCTAGATTTTTGTCATTTTCTGACTGGACTTAAGGCTTTTTTACCACAAAAATGCCTTCTCTGTTTGACAAATGTCCAAAATGTAGCAGGAAAAAGGCCAAAACAGACCCCCTCGAGGTCTGCATCATCTGTCTGCCGTCTTCCCATATACCTGCTTCCTGTAACATCTGTAAGACATTTTAGAGGCACACCTTGCGTGACAGGGAGAAGATTCGCCTTCCAGGGAAAGAGGAGAGACAACGCCAGGAAGCCTGTGGGACCTCTGAGCGAGGGGAAGGTCAGTCTTCCCTCAGGGCTCTTACCTCAGCCTCCAGTGGTTGTGGGAGTTCTGAGAGGCATTCTTCTACCAGAAAACGCTTTAGGTCCCGGTCGACGTCGAGGAGATCGCCGTCAAGGAGGTCGAGGAGATCGACGTCGAGAGGAGGTACGGCCCCTACATAATAAGCGTCGCCGTTCGACGTCAAGACACTGCACGACGCCGAAGACTCCACGTCACACAACGTTGAGAAGCATATCGGCGTCGTTGGAATCGACGTTGAGATGAAAATGCAGACAGCGTATTTCGATGTCGAGGTCCAGGCCAACGTCGACGTCAAGACGTAGAAGAAGATCGACATCAGGGAGTCCATCGACGTGAAGGAGGCCATCGATGTCAAGGAGGCAGAAAAGGAGAAGGATTTATTTGTCATTGGAATCGCACCATTCTCCTTCTATAGTACCTATTCCTTCGTCGCCTTCTCCTCAGGCCTCTCCTCCAGCAACACCATTGCAGCCATCTGACCCGATTCTTCCGGCACCACTTCCAGTGCCTCAGGTGCCTATCAGTGTCCCAGCTCCTAGGCCACGCTCTACATCGCGCCATTGGTCTCGACATGGCCATCAGTCATCAGGCCCTTCAAGGTCACAACACTCTCACTGTAGATCTAGCCATAGATCAAGATCACATGACTATCAGAGAAATTCTTCGTCCTCTACCAGAGATTACTCCCCTACTTTATCAGATACACCTCCACCTCGGTCTTCACCGGTGGATGATATCAATACATTTAATGAACTTCTGGTCAGAGGTGCGACAAAACTTAACATTCCGATGGCTACCCCTACACCTACTACTTCGATTATATTTGAGACTCTCCAACAGCGTGTAGCCACCAGACCTTTGCTACCTCTGGTACCTGGCCTTTTAGAACCTGCTCTGGAGGTCTTCCTTACGCCGGCTACGACTAAACCTGCTCCCACCAGACTACAGAAAAAGTATCGTCCTCCAGAACAAGACCCTTTGTTTCTACGTTCTTACCCTCCACCTGATTCGGTGGTCATACTGACTGCTCGCAAATCCCACGCAACATCTCCGTCTTCCACCTCTCCTCCAGACAAAGAGAGTAAGAAGGTAGATTCAACAGGCCGCAAAGACTGCAGATCGGCCGCAACCTCCATGAAGACGGCACGTGCAACAGCCCTTTTGGGCAGATAGGACAGGTCCTTGTGTGATTCCCTTCTCCAGTTTGCAGAGCATCTTCCGGGAGATCATAGGGAGGATTTTATGGAGATAGTCCAAGAGGGTACTATGGTCTTGAATCAGATCATCAGTGCTGTGGCGGATTCTTCATTGCTCTCCGCGCTTACATATTGCCACGGAGTGACACTACGGAGACATTCATGCCTGAGGCTTAGTTCACTGAAACCGGATGCTCAGCAGCGTATTCTGAATCTTCCATTTCCAGGCTCCACTCTATGTGCCTCCCTTGCCGATGATGAGATGGCAAGGATGAAGGCTGAGGTGGACACTTTAAAGGTAGTGTGTCTTGAATAACCCAAAGAGCAAAGAAGGCCCTTCCGACCTTTCCAGCGTCGCTATGCCACTCAGAGGGTTCAAAACCCTCAATGGGTCCCTGCAAGATCTCACCAACAGTACCAACGATCTTATCAACCTCAGCGAAAAACACAGAGTTCGACCCAGCAGTCCAATCAGGGTTCTCGACAACCTTCAGCTTCAAAACCCTGAAAATCTCCTTCCCCCAACTCCGTTACCTACTCTGGTGGGGGGAAGCATCAGCAATTGCTTGGCAGAGTGGCAAAGAATTACAATAGACGCTTGGGTCTTAAACATTGTACAGAATGGATATTGTCTCAGGTTTTCCACTCCCCCACAAACATTCTTCCTAAATCCACCACTTCTCATCTCGACCTTCTAAAGGCAGAGGTTTCCATCCTCCTAGAAAAGAAACCGTTCACCTCAACCAGTGGGGGAAGGGCATTTACTCCAAGTATTTTCTCATTCCAAAGGAGGACAAGAGAGAGTTCAGACCCATTCTAGATCTCAAAATTGCCAACAAATGGGTCCAAAAGGAAAAGTTCAGGATGTTATCCTTACACCAGATATACCCTCAGATTCAACAAGGGGACTGGCTTTGTTCGGTAGACCTTCACGATGCTTACTTTCACATCCCCATCGCAAAAAAGCATTGGAAGTTCCTGAGGTTTGTGGTGGGTCAAGATCACTTCCAATACACCATCCTACCATTCGGTCTCAAGTCAGCACCTAGAACCTTTTTCAAATGCTTCATAGTTCTCTTGTAGGGGTATTTCCATGATAGTCATAAGCGACCCTCCCGCCACCCCGGTGGAGTAGACAGATTACTAACTCAAGTTACTCATAATTCTCATAATTCTCAGCTAATTCTCAGCTAGGACTTCCTACAAAAAGAACTGAGGTAACTGCCTCTCTCTAGGCATGATGGGATACTGGAGGACTGGCTGCTCTTAAAGGCACAGTCACCTTTTTCTTCATTCCTCTGGTAGCCTATGGGCTACATTGCCCTGCATTTCTTCATCAGTGTTTTACAATATATAAAAGGTTTGTGAAGGAATTTCTTATGCAAAATTTGCCATTCATTCAGGCATTTAAATGCAGATATCTCAAATTTTTACAAAGTGTTTTACAATATATAAAAGGTTTGTGAAGGAATTTTTCAGCAAAATTTGCCATTCATTCAGGCATTTAAATGCAGATATCTCAAATTTGTCCCTTTTAAAGATAGACTGGATAAAGAATTGTGGACACAGTAGACTTTCCCCCAGGCTGCATATGAACATTCTTAAGTGATTTGGCAGGCCTTTCTGAAGTAAGGCGAACATTGACACTTAAGAAGTTATATTGAAAAAAGTGCTCCGGGGTCCCCGCAGACGGGCGGGGAATATTCACAGCTTATGACTATCATGGAAATACCCCTACAAGAGAACTGGAGTTACAGGTAAGAAACTGTTCCTTTCCGTTCAATAAGAATGAGTTTGACTGCAACAGTTCACAGGAGATCTGATAAGGTATTACAGCTTTCAGAGAGAGCTAAGGTGGCAGGTAAAGCTAAGGGGCTCACATTCATGGTTGGGAAGTCTACTTACATTTTAGTTTTGATATTAGACAGTTGCTATGTGACCTCATCCCGTTATGGTGTAATTAATTTACAGCTAAAGACCATGTTATATTATAACTTCTTTTTAGAATGGCCCTGTAGAACAAAGTAAAATTGGGAAAGGTTAAATTTTTATATCATTTAAATTCTGTGTGTCAGTGCTCTTTATGTTCCTGCTATATTTTAACTTCTGACAAATGCCCTTCCAGGACACACGTTTTTAGACACCATTAATAACACGCCACCAGCATTTGGCTAGTTCTGACTAGGTGTCCGGTGCATCAGTCTTTATTTCTGCTACAGGCATGTTGTTATATGCTAGCCTCTAGTCACCATATACGGGAATCTCACAGTTTGCATCTACTAACATATTCCTTGAGGGGTTTCAGGCCATAAGCCATCAGGAGCAGGCACTTGGTTGCCCCATAAGTGATGAAACTTGTGCAGCACTGCACGTTACCTGATTTAAATGGTATGCCACCACTAATGATGCTACAGGCCTGACCCACAACCTTATACTCTTATATGATCTCCAGGTAAAACCATCATGTGTAGCTGAGCTGATTTGTGCAACATAACATTAATGCCCAAGTAATAGGTGACTCCAAACTGTGTTTACAAACACCTGCATATAAAATCCAAGGATGTACCACGCACCTTCATTTTGTAGAGCTGATTAGTACTTAGAGTACAGACAGTATGTTATATCAAGGTAACAGAAATTCGAGTAGCACTGTGTTGCCATTAGTATAGGTTCACAGCACCGTTGGCATAGGGTGCTTTCACGTCCAGTGCCTGAGGACTTCACCACAAACCAAAGTCAGTTTTCTGTTTGAATAGAATCATCAGTATTGCTAGTGCAGTTAATAATTTAAGGATGTGGGTCAAACCTATGACCTCATTGGTCTCACATGATTGCATGGTATTGAGGGTGGGTGTTCACATGAGTGTGGTGTATGACACTAAAGTGTGTGAATCAGTCAGATGTTGAGCACTATTCATGACTTGTTTGTTGATCTGAAGGTCGAACGTTTAAATCTCAGAGGCAGACTCAGTTTCTATTGGAATGAGGTTGAGGCTAAGTTGATAGTAACCTCTATTTATAGAGAAATTACAGAAATGTGTTATGACGCACTATATAAATATATTATTCTCCAGTATTGAATCTTCCATAGATTCACATGCTTGAATCTTTCCCGTTGTCAAAGTGAGAGCCCCACAGTATTTAAAATAAGCAGTACTAAAAAGTACATTGACGGGCCGTGGAAAAGTAAGTGACATTGTTAACCAATTCACATTGTTTTAATAGACCCAAACTTCAGCCAATCAGAGGCTGGACTCATGACCACTTCACCCCTGCAGAGCCAGCATACCTCAGATTTCTAACCGCACGTCGTGTGTGAGGGAGCCTCCCTGAGCTCTGCTCAGTAGTTACAGTTTGTGAACTCTTGACCTCTTTTTCCTTTCAGGGAACTATTGGATTCATAGTTTGAGGTACTGTGCTTTAAATATTACGTCTGAGGGATCTAAGAAAAGGGTTTTCTGGCTATCTAGGTCCAGTGAAAAGACAAAACTATTTTCTGAAAATCCTCACAAAGAGTGACTACATTGCCTACACCGTAACAATATGCCCAAGGACTGTCAATATTGCAGATTGTTTTCAGCAAAACTTAAAGACAGAGAAGCCAGCTCTTATGGCTGCAAAAGTACAAATCCAGGTTTCATTCTGGATCTGATGAGGAGGAATGTCCTAGTCGCTTTTCTCAGGAGCAAAAATGAGAGCTCTACCACATCTATAAAGGACTCTAAAAGAGTGAAGACTGTAGAAAAATCTGAAAAAACACTCTTTAAGGACTCAGCTACAGGCTCTGGGCAGAAGAAACCTCTCACATCATTGTCCTCTGTGCCTGTCACTCCTCAGAAAAAAGCCTTGTTGACGACACTAAGGCAGTCGATGGACCCACTCATGAGAAAAGCAGCGTCAGCTAAGACTTTGTCGACGACTACATCCTCTTCTGTGAGAACAGTCACATCGATGACAACAACCACCACGATGGCAGCCACGACGGCCACACTGTTGACGACCGTTCCGTCGAGGACTGCTCAGTTGGCGACCACATTACCATCCACTCTGTTGACAGCAGTTTTTAAGTCACCTTCAACGAGACCAGTATCAGCGACGGTAACTATTACAAAGAAAATCTCATTGTCTATGAGAATCAAAAAGACAACATTCTTCTTAGAAGATGTATCTGACCAACTCAGACGAGCTTTGACATCACCCAGCAGAGTATCCCCACTGCCTCCAGTCCATCTTCTTGACACTGAAGAATCAGCAGATGAAGGGGTTTTTGGGCCTACGTACAGCCCTTCCCAGCTGCAAGTGAAATGTCAGGACTCTGAAGATGATGATGGTGATATTCCTGAAAAGGGCACTTCCAGTTACTTGGAAGGAGACTATTCATTTATAACTTGCCAACAGCCAGTCTCTCATTGATACAATTCTTTTCAGCAGCACTATCCTTATGATGAGCCAGACGAAGAACAACAGCCTGCACAATGCGATACCATATCAATACCCATCTCCCTAGTATCTGACTTGAGGCATGTGCTCAATGATTATTATAAGCGCTTTCCAGATTCACAGGTGCCCACCGCTCTCATTCCGGGATGATGCGCAGAATCACTTCTGTGCAGCATTTGCTTACTACTTTTGCACTGGACAAGGCTCAGGGAAAATACAGTGGTTCTTCCCACCATTACCATCGGGGATGACTACATAGACAGAGATCAAGATGATCGGCTTGAGGAAGGAGAATTCCTCAATGACCTAAGTTCACTGGGTCAAGAATGGGATGACTACATAGCACCATCATTTCCTTCACCTACACCGCCTTCGGCTCATTCTCCTTCTGAGGATACCAGAAGATTTCATGAAATAATGGAACATGCTTGTAAGAGATACAATCTGCCTACCTCAATCAAACAAACAGAGTGTTTCCTTTATCACTTTAAAGATTCCATAAGAAAATCTGTACGTTCAGTCGCAGTTGTTGATCATATTTGGGAGCAAGGTCTAAAACTGATGAAAAATCCAGCGTCTACCACTGCTGTGGTTCTGTGAATGGATAAGAAATATAAGGCACCAGATTCATCCCTAGCCTGCTTGGTAGGCCATTTTCAGATTCAGTGGTGATGCAAGCAGCTCATAGATGTTCAAGAAACCAGCCTGCCCCTTGTTCATCGCTATTGGACATGGAAATTTGTAGCCTGGACAATATAGAAAAACTTTTTGCTGCAATATCAGTCACCTCTATTAGATTGTTAAATGCATTGCCCATTTAGCTCGCAATGACAGACAAATGTGGTCAGATCTTGCACCTCTTCTTGATCACCTGCAACAGAAGAAGGCTAAAGATATTCTGCAATAGGGTGCCAGGGTGTCATCAGAGATCATAGCCACACAGTGGACATATCTTCTATCGCTTTTAGTGCCGGTGCAGCAGTGCTGCACCAATAGGGGTGGTTGAAGGCCACATCACTTTGCCCTGAGGTCCAGGCTAAGCTATTGGACATGCCCTTTCATGGGGAGAATTTATTTGGGAAACACATAGATGACACCCTTCAGGCAATCAGAGCTGACACAGACACAGTGTGTTCCCTAGGCACGCTCCAACAAAAAGATTTTCAACCCTTTCCTGGAGTAAGGGGAAGAGGACAATACTCACGGAGGTCCTCCTTCCATTCGTACAGATTCCAACCGTATGCACAACAAGGATATAGACCGCAATACGCTGGGCAACATCTGCAATACAGAGGTTCTGGCACCACTTATTCTGAACAGCCAGCTAGAAAGAGGCAGTTGATGGGAGGAAAAGACCAAAACTGTGCAAGAAGACAGTGACATTTCTTCAGCACAAGTCAGCTGGCACCGCTGCAGAAAACATCTGAACCACCACCTCTCACCCGTTCTCAATCAGTAGGAAAGTGTCACCATGGGTTTTGGATATCATGCGTCTAGATCACACCCTAGAATTTCTACAAAAAACCCCATATCATCCACCAGGCAAGAAAGCGCATCAACACCGCTCCTTCATAAAGAAGGAGATTTCGGATCTTTTATTAAAGGGAGCTGTAGAAGAAGTCCCTTTCTGGCAACATGGGAAAGGGTTTTATCTAAATTTTTTCCGGATAAAGAAAAAGTTGGGGAAATGGAGACAGGTCAAGGATCTCAGACAGCTAAACAAATACATAAAAATATAACCCTTCTGCATGCTTTCATTGCAGAAGATCCTGCTCATGATCAACAGAGGAGATTTCATGACCTCTCTCAATCTTTTAGACGCACATTTCGACATTCCTATCCACATAAGTCATTGTTTGTTCATAAGGTTCGTGGTGCTGGGGTGCCAGTACCAGTTCAAGGTTCTCCCTTCGGACTATGGTCGGCTCCAAGGGTGGTCACAAAGTGTATGGTGCCAGTAGCTGCTTTCTTGAGAAGGCAGGGTCACCAGGTATTTCCCTATCTGGATGACTGGTTAGTCAAAGGATCAACATTCCTTACTACAAGAGACTCTTTGTTAGCTTGTCGGCAGCTCTTCAAGTATCAGGAGCTCCAACTGAATACGGAAAAGTAATTTCTCATTCCAACCCAGTCATTGACATTTCTGGGGGCCACTCTAGAAACTACGGTCACCAAAGCTTACCCAACCCCAGAAAGAATACAAAAACGAATGCAGACGGCTACTTCCCTCCTAAAAAGTGGGTCAACTTCAGTGAGATTGTACAAACCAATGATGGGGATGCTATCCTTGCCAATTCCATTAACTCCAAACTGTTGTCTGTGGATGAGACCTCTAAAAGAACAATTAGATGCTCAGTGTGTTCAGAGCCACGGCTCGTTCGAGGACATCATCATCACCCCCACAATGAAAGGATTCTCTGTCATTGTGGGGAAAGGAAAACAATATATCTCCAGGTCTCTCCTTCAAAGCGACACAGCCCAGTTTCATGATTACAATGGATGCTTCATTGGAAGGTTGAGGAGCGTATCTCCAGGACCTAGAAATCTTTGGAAAATTGTTGGTCACGAAAGCACAAATGCACATCAATTGTTAGCTCTGAAGGCTGTTTTTCTAGACCTCCAGTCATTTTTACCTAGAATTCGTGACTCCTTTGTCCTAGTCAGGACGGACACCACCCCCAACATGTTTTATCTTGCCCAGCAAGGGGGCATGAAGTCGAAGAGCCTTTCCTCTCAGGCCCAGCAAATTTGGGAAAGGATACTAAAACGCAATATATCACTAAAAGTAGAACATGTCCAGGCATAGACAATGTATGATGAAGCACAACACTATTATGTGTGTGAGACCACCTATTCCATAAGTAGGAACCCCCAGCATAGGCTCCAAATTAATGTTTTTCACAAACCATCCCTTAAGAGACTAACAATATCACAGTAAAAGAGGTAACAACCACAAGCTGGTCCTGTCTCTTGTCCCCTTCATACTTGTTGTGTTCACAGAGACAATACTGGTACAAAGAACTTCTCCTGCTGTCAGTGGCTCCACCCATTCAGTTCCAACCACAGAACAATCTAATTTTAATGAACATCAGACAGATCTTGCATCCACAAATACAGTCTCCCAATTTGTCATTATGACACCTCATCAACATGAGTTAGGATCCCTAGCTATACCAGTGGAATGCAAATCGATACTAGAACAGGCAAGAGCTTTTTCAACAAATTTATCTTACAGGGTACAGTGGAAGAGATTCTGCTATTAGTGTATCAAGAATGACATTAATCCTTTTCACTGTTCTCCAGAGCAACTCTTACCGTATCTTCTTCACTTGGCAAAGTCAGGCTTGAGGCACACTTCCATCAAAGTGCATTTAGCAGCAATCTCCAGATTCTGTAGAAAAACTAGGGAAATCTCCCTCTGGTCCACTAGACTGATAAAAGAGTTCATGCAAGGCCTCTTCAGGACCTTCCCACCGATAAAACCACTGGCTACATCCTGGCAGTTGAATACAGTTCTTTCCCAGCTTATGAAGCCACCTTTCAGACCTATTCATAAGGCAGACATGAAGTATATCCCATGGAAGATGGCCCTTCTAGTAGCCCTCACGTTGGCCAAGAGGGCTAGTGAGATTCAGGCTTTTACGATCTCTGAGCCTTTTCTACAATTCAAGGATGATAACGTTTTGTTAAGAACAAACCCAAAATTCATTCCTAAGGTTCCCTCCTCTTCCCATTTAAATGAACCCATAATTTTGGCTATGTACTTCAAGAACCCTTCTTCAGCGGCGGAGAAGGCTCTTCACTCTCTAGACGTCAAACGCTGCCTAAAATTCTACATTCACCTTTCAGAAAATCTGATCAGCTTTTCATCTCTTTTGCACCTCCCAGGAAAGAGTATGCACTATCAAGAAGCAGCATAGCACGCTGGGTATTGAGAGCTACTGCTTTTTGCCACAACAGGACTACTATCCAGAAAAGTGACTGCACACTCAACTAGAAAGATGGCTGCATTCATAGCCTTATTCGCGGGAGTGTCGCTCCCAGAGATCTGCAGGACAGCAACATGGTTGAATACCCATACTTTCACCAAGCATTACTGTTTGGAATCAGCATGGAAAGCAGATGTGGCTGTCAGGCAAGCAGTCTTACGTCACCTTTTTAATCGAGGTACACATTCTATTTTACTTTGTTTTATTGATCATGTGCGTGATTACAATTGAATGTATTTCAGCTGTTATTTGTTCTTGTTTTTACTACCATAAGCTCTATATCACAATGCTTTGTAGCTTATTTTAAATGAATCTCATGAAGTGTAGTTTTACCTAAACGCTCAAAAAAATTGCCTACAGCTAGCTATTGTGATCCAAGCATGTGAATCTATGAAAGATTCAATAAAGCAGAAAAAATTAGTTACTTACCAGTACTCTGTGGTTCTCTAGTATTGATATCTTTCACAAATTCACTTGTGACCCACCTCCCGGTTTAGGCTTACAGCTCTTATACCTCGTGAATATATATATATATGTATGTATATATTCACACTTGTGCTCGAAACCTGAGCCTCTGATTGGCTGAAGTATGGGTCTATTAAAACAATGTGAATTAGTTAACACTGTCACTCACTTCTCCATGGCCTGTCAATGTACTTTTTAGTACTGCTTATTCTAAATACCTTGGGGCTCCCACCATGGCAACAGGGAAGATTCAAGCATGTGAATCTATGATATCAATACTGGAGAACCACAGTGTACAGGTAAGAAATTAGTTTTATTATAAAACTAATTTCTATACCAGTTCAACTGTTCCCTTATACACATAATTACAGCATGCTGATGTGATATGCACCCATCTCTGCACTTCTACAGCTGCTGGTGTGTCAAATGAGAACAGCACCACAAACAAATATCAGCCTTTACCATACATGCCTTTAACCCGCAGACATTACAACGTGTTGACTTTTACAATGTTGGGCTTTATCATGTATAGAGTGGAATAGAGTGTTTTAGAATGGAATAGGGTGAAGTAGAGTGTCACAGAGTGGAGTATTGTCAAGTGGGGTGTTTTAGAGTACGTTAGTAGAGAGTGTCGTAGAGTAGAGTTCTCTGTCATATAGTGGGGTGGCGTATCATAGAGAGAAGTTGAGTGGCGTGTTTGGTGTGTCAAATGAGAACAGCACCACAAATGAATATCGGAGTTTACCACTCATGTGTTTGCCATGCACGCCTTTAGCCCACGGACATTAGAACATGTTGACTTTTGCAACGCAGGGCTTTTTCATATATATATATAGAGAGAGAGAGAGTGTAGTAGAGTGTTTTAGAGTGGAGTAGGGTGAAGTAGAGTGCCATAGAGTGGAGTATCTTCATTTGGAGTGTTGTAGAGTACAGTGGAGGAGATTGTCCTAGTGTGGAGTGCCGTGTCATATAGTGGAGTCTTGTATCATAGAGACAAGTTGAGTGGCGTGTTGTTAAGTATCATTTACTGTAACACAGTGGCATTTAGGTGATGAGCATAGAGTGGAGTAGAGTGTCATAGAGCGGCACAGAGTGTAGTACATTGTTGTAGAGTAGAGTTTCATACAGTGGAGTAGAGTGTCGGACAGCGGAGCAGCGTAGAGTGGAGTATGGTGAAGGGGAGTACACTTGAGATGGGGTAGTGTAACATGGAAAAGTGTGTCAGAATGGAGTGGTTTATTGTACACTATAGTGATGAGTGCAGTAGAGTGGAGTGGTGTACCATACAGTCAAGTAAAGTGTCATACCTAAATTGGAGAACAGTAGAGTGTAGTGGGGTGATAAAACGTGATGTAGACTAGAGTAGAGCAGTATACATTTAGTTGATTTTTGTAGAGTGGTGTGCCATACGGTACAGTGTGGTACAGTGGATTGGCATACATTGTTATGGATTACAATGTCATTGAGTGGTGTAGAGTGGAGTGGCATACAGTGGAGTAGAGTGGAGTACTGTGTCAGAGTAGAGTGGAGTAAAGTGAGGTGCAGTGGTATATGAAGAGTTATGTACAGTGTTGAATAGTGGACTACAGTAGAGTAGAGTGGAGTAGAGTGGTGTACAGTGGCATACAGTGTAGTACAGTGTTGGACAGTGGGGTGAAAGGGTATAGACAAGAGCAAAGTGTCGAAGAGTGCCATACAGAGTAGTAGTGTTGTAGAGTGGAGTTGCATAGAGTACAGTACTGTGTGAAACAGTGGACCTTCTTAGAGTGAACTGTTGTATAGTAGCTTAGAATGAGGTAAAGTCTCATACAGTGGAGTAGAGTAAATTGGTGTTTCAAACAGTAGAGTGCCATGGAGTGGATTATACTGGTGTAGGGTAGGTCGTAAACTGTTATAAGTTGGAGTGGGGTCTCCTTAAGTAGAGTGGAATACTGTGTGACAGGAAAGTGTTGTAGATTGGAATGGAGTGTTATACTCTGGGGTGTACAGGCACAGAGTGGAGTATAGAGTTGGACAGTGGAGTGAACAAGGATAGAGTGAAGTAAAATGTCATGGAGTGCCATGAAATGTGGTAGACATTTATAGAGTGGAGTTACATAGAGTGGAGGAGAGTGTCATACAATGGTGCAGCATAGAGTTGAGTGGTGTACACTGAATTGGCATAGAGTATATTACCATAAAGTGGAGTAGTATACTGTAGAATAGCATACAGTGGAATACTGTAAAGTGGAGTGTAGAAGAGTGGAGTAGGGAACAGTGGATTAGCGTACAGTATAGTGGCATACATTGGAGTGGCATAGTGTAAGGTCAAGGAAACTGTTTTAAATTGGAGTGGTGCCTCATACAGGAGAGTGGAGTGCTGTGTTGTACAGTGTTGGAAACTGTCGTTTAGTGGCATAGTGAGTTGTACAATGGAGTGTACGGGCATAAAGCTGAGTGCAAATTTGGACAGTGGAGTGTACAGGCATAGAGTGGAGTAGAGTCCAGAAGAGTGGTGCAGAATGTAGAAGATTTTTATAGAGTGGAGTTATATAGCGTGGGGGAGAGTACACTGGAATGGGGTAGAGTTGATTAGCACACAGTGGAGTGGCATAAAGTGTAACAGTGTATAGTGTAGTAGTGTACAGTGGAGTGGCGTACAGTGAAGTGGTTTAGACTGGAGTGGTGTATTGTGGGGTGGGGTACAGTGTAATAGCATACAGTGGAGTGTTGTGCAGTAGAATACCATACAGTATCAGGGCTAAGATTGAAGTTGCATACAGTCAAATATCATAGAATGGAGTGCTGTACAGTGAAATAGTGTAGCCTGAAGTACAGAGGAGTGACCTAGAATAGAATAACGTAGAGTAGATTAGCGTTGAGTGAAGTGTCATACAGTGGAGCGGTGTAGACTGGAGTCTTTTGCAGTGGATTGGGGTAAACTGAAGTAGCATATAGTGGAATGATATAAAGTGTAGTGGCGCCCAATGAAGTAGTGTAGAATGAGGTGGCATAGAGTCGAGTGGTGTACACTGGAGTGGCATAGAGTGGAGTAGTGTATAGTGAAGTGGTATACAGTAGAATTGCATAGAGTGGAGTGGTGTATAGTAGAGTGGCTTAGACTGGAATAGTGTATAATGGAGTAGCTTACAGTGTAGTGGTGTATAGTGAAGTGGTGTAGACTGGAGTGGCATACACTGGAATGGTGTAGAATGCCATACCAAACAGGTGAGTCGTGTACAGTTGTGTGGCGTCCAATGGAATAGTGTAGAATAGAGTGGGGTAGAGGGGGAGGCATACACTGGAGTGACAGAGTAGAGTGGCATACAATGGAATAGCATACAGTGGGGTGGCATACATTGAAGTTGGGTAAAGTGGAATAACATATACTGGAGCAGTGTATAGCGGAGTGGCATACAGGGGAGTGGAGTACACTGAAAAGGAATAGAGTGGATTTATATACAGTGTAATAGCGTAGATTCAACTGGCATAGAGTGGAGTTGGGTACAGTGTAATAGCATAGAATTGAGTGTTATACAGTGGAGTGGTGAACAGTGTAATAATGTATAGTGGAGTGGTGTATAATGGAGTGGTGTAGACTTGAGTGGCATATCGTGGGATGGAGTAGAGTGTAATAGCATACAGCGGAGTGGCATACATTCGAATGGGGTGCAATCATATAGAGTAGAAAGAAGTGGCATAGAGTGGAGTACCATCCGCTGGAGTGACGTAGGGTGGAGTGAGCACATTGGAGTGGCATACAGTGGAATGGCGCAGAGTGGAATAGCATATGCTGGAGTACCAAATAGCAGAGTGGATACAGTGGAATAGCGTACAGTGGAGTGTTGTAGGGTGGAGAGGCATACAATGGAATAGAGTAGAATGCAGTGGTGTACAGTAGAACGGCGCAGAAGGGAATAGGGTGTAGTGACGTAGTATCCAGTGGAGTGGCATACATGGAGAGATATAGTCTGAAGTGGGGTACAGGAGTGTTGCGTACAGTGTAATAACATAGAGTGGAGCCTCGTACAGTGGAGCGTTGTAGAGTGGAATAGCGCATAGTGGAGTGGCTACAGTTGTGTGGCATATGGATGTATGTGAATTTTTTTTATAACAACATTTTTATTAGTTTTAGTTTTAGATCCACCAAAGTATATTTACAATCACATTCTATATTTGCAGGGACCAGCCAGTGGTGTGTTACAGCCCCGGTCCATAGTATGCCCCACCTCCCCATATCTTGTCATATTTCTTTGGGCAACCACAGGCAATATAAATGGACTTCTCATGTTGGACACAGCAGTCCACTCACACTCTCCATTCCGCCAAAGACAGGACATTGGGGAAAGTCCATTGCAGGGCAATGCCTCTTTTGTCAACCAGTGTGGCAATGCACATAAATGTGCAGTCAGCCTGTGAACCACAAGCCATGTCAACCATACCCAGCAAGGCCTCCTTGGGGGTCAGACCAAGCTCCCGCTCCAGAACCCCAGAGAGTTTACTGCAAACCTGCTGCCAATACACAGAGATGACAAGACAGGCCCAGACAGCGTGCCAAAAGTCAGCCGTAACTTCAGAACAGCGAAAACATGCTGGATAGGAGATCTTGCCAGCGTGGGGTAGTCATATAGGGTTGTATAAAGATAATTGAGCTGAATTACCCGGAGACGTTTGGAGGTGGACAGCATGTGTGGGGTTAATCTAGCTTCCCTCCCATCTGCCGCATCAAGCTCACCTACTGTCATTTCCCATCGGAGCCAGAGCGCATCAGAACCATGTGGGACATTTGCAATAAGCAGGAGATAGCGCCACCACCAAGACGGCCCAAAAACAGTTTGGCCTTTTGGGGACTACATTCAGATATCTTGGTATCAGGTGAAATGTTAGCCAAAGAGCGTGTGGCAGAGTTGCAGATATTTATGGAATTGTGCCTGATTACGTTTGTAGCAAGCCTGTAGGTCTTGGAAGGACAACATATGTTTCTCAACGCAGACATTTCCAAGGACCGTGATGCCTATTGTGGCCCAGTTATGAAAGCCCTCCAAGCCACCACCCCATCTACAGAGGGATCATCCCCATCAACCTTCCATTCCAGCCTAGAAACCGAAACAGGGATCGCCAACAAAGAAAGATCACATGAGTGATGTCAGGCAAGCTGCAAGCTATTTCAGCACCATAAAGAATGATCAGAATGTGATAAAAACCCAGGGAGGAAACTTACACACGATATGTGGGATCCTCCAACCTACAGCTAAACCATTCATTAACAACAATTAATTGGGAGGCCAGGTAGTAGCATCGAAGGTCCACCATTCCTAGTCCATCATCAACAGAGACTGCCGACCATTAAGGAACGCTACCCGGGAGTGACTGCCCTACCAAAAAAAAAATCGGAGGGTGGAATTAAGCACCTGGAACCACCTCAGGGGTGATCAGGAGAGGAAAATGCTGAAATATGTGTAAGAAGCAAGGGAGAATCTTTCTGAAAAGAGTAATGTGGCCCATCACGTGCAGGGGAAGTCACAACCAGATCTGGAGATCACTTTTCATTCAGGTGACCAGCAGGGTCAGATTGAGGTGTCATGTGAGATCTGGGAGGAAGGAAATGTGAAACTCTAAAGACTAGAAGGAAAGGCATTGCACTAGAACACAGAAGTGCCAGAGGTGAGTGCTAGTGTTGTCACCGATCTGGACCAGTAAAGATTTGGAGGTATCTATTAGGAGTACAGAGGGGTCGCTGAGTGGTGTAAGAATTTCTAGACAGTGGGGCCCGAAGAGTGGGGATGTATCAGGAACAACAAGGCATTGTTGGCTTAGAGAGCAATCCTCTTCTCTTGCCCTCCATCCCAAGCCTACCCTCTGAACTGGGCATCACACCAAATGAGCCTCGCCAGGGGCTCAACTGTGAGGTCAAATAGTAATGGGGACAGCCCTGGCATGTACCCCTTCAGATAGGAAAGAGCTCAGACAAAGGTCTGTTGACCCAGACCTGTGCCTGAGGATGGCAATAAAGGGTGCCAATAGGGTGCTGCATATGAATGTATGTTAAAATTAGCCAGAGTGTAGATTATGGTGTGCAGAGTAATGCAATACTGTGAACTGCACTGCCTTGCGTTTCCCCAAATTTACCAATCGACGCATAGCCACTCATGGTGGTCTTGCAGTCCTTTGTAAATCTGACTTAAGTATTGCATTGTCCATGCAACACCATGAGTGACGCAAGGGTTGCCACAGTCCAATAATACAGTTAGACCTTTGTTATATTTTGGTACATGATATATCGTGATAACTTTGCAGTATACTGTGATACATGGGGATGACAAGCCAGTATATAATTGGGTAATGGCTGTTCTCAAAGAATGATAAGGTAGCCATATTATTTTTACTACACTTTCTCTGTGTTCCGTGTAGGTAAGTATTAGGTCCTTACCTAGTCCCACTTTATTTAAGTGGTAATAGGTAGGGAAATGTATTTATATTTTTTATATATATTTATAAATAAATTTGCGGCCATGTACTGTGGTAGTTTCACAAACTTTTGTGAAATTCCTTGAAAGTACAGCGGTTACAGATATCACTAAGATTAAATGCTTTATAACTTAAAACATACCTTCTTAACTGCAATACCCGAAATGCTTCAACTCTGCACCATAATGTCTAACCCTGCCAAATGTCATGTAATTCCATTCAGGTATTTTGCACTACGTCAGATACAATAGTCTATAGAAAATGCACTGGTGGAAAAATGCATCTTGTCTTTGCATTCCCTTAAGGATTCACCACAAAAATGTACATCATCTCAAAATGTAGAAAATGCTATTGGTCCGGAAAGTTTTGAGCTGATTCATCAAATGGGTTGAAAGTTATTAAGGAGCTAATATCCGAGGAATTCCTATCTTTGAGAATACTAACTATAACTACGAAGTTGCAATAAGATTTAATGTGATTTCTTACTTTTTATCTGTTGTACTTGTTATGTATTTGCTTATTGGTTTAATTAATTAGGTGACCACAACTGTGTCTTTTAGTTATTCATGTAGTAATTCTGAAACTTAACATATGTAATCTAGTTTACTTTTTGGGCTTCCTTTGTACTTTTGGTAGGATTGTGCTACATATGAAGGCCAAAGGGAATGAAAAGCAATCATTGTTATCGTTATAAAAATTGAGATTATTATGTTTTTACTGGTGGCCAATTATAATGTCTTCCAAATAGTAGTTTGTGTGGCTCACTGATAGGGCAATATTTCATTTTGATGCACAGGGGTCCATTATAAGGATGCTGTTTGTTTGGCTTGTTGGACCACTTTTATTTTGAGAGCCAGAGAGTATGAAAAGAAAACGTATGTAGATGAAGCTAAAGCTATAATCTATTTGCTTTGTATTTGTTTATAGGTTTGCATTAGCATGTGACCATAAAAGGGTCTTTCAGTTGCTCATGTAGTAAATCTGAAACTCTACATATGCAGTCTAGTTTATTTTTTAGGTTTCCTTGTTACTCTTAGTGGTATTGTGCTACAAAATATTACTACATTGAAAACCTTAGAATTTAAGAAATACTGACTCTACTTACCTGTAGTACCTGTAGTACCTAAAGAATCCTCTGCGCACCCTAATATCTTATGGTGCCAAATTTCAGCAAATTCCGACTGGCAGATTTCGTGCTATACAAAGGTCTGTGTAAAATGCATTGGATTGCAAGCACATTTTGGGACTCCCATTTTTATTTTGCATGCCCTTGACAAAACTCTGCAAAACGTTCCGACAATGAAACTGGGGCAGCAGGTCTGCAAAGTTTTGCAGACATTTGTCAAATGGATGCTAACTTATTAAGGGACAAAAATCCCAAAACATCCTATCTCTGGTCAATATAACTACTGAGCGCCAACCGCCAATCTGACAGGTATATATATATATATATATATATATATATATATGGGTGTGTGTGTGTGTGTGTGAGACGGAAGCGAGTCCGGCATTCAGAGGATTACGAGAAGGACATTGTATGACTCGACTTTGGGGAGGACGAAAACAACAACGAGACGTGTGGTAAGCAGGGATTAGCAGGAGTGAGGGTGAGGCCGATCTATGAGTCTTCGAGGGGGTGCAGTGGATGGGCAGGTACCCACACTCTAATCTGTAGTCTGGACGCACCCTAGTTGGCAGTTGATAAATGGAATCCTGGATTTGCACTGTTACAAAATCAGATCCTTTCCATTACTCAACAAATGTAGTCACACGCGCAGAGAGTCTCCGTAGAGTTGAAACATATTCTTCTACTATAATGACATACTGGGCTGTGACGGAGTACGGAGAAAGGTGTGGATCTACGAACTGAGGCAAAGACTGTTTTTTTATGGCAGCTAAACATATTAAGATTAACATCTTTTTGAGTAAAAGTTGTATCTGAATAATGTGAAACTGATATTTCTCCAAAAGCCTGTTCCGGGAAATTCCGTGATTACTTAAATGAAAATGTAGAAAAAAAACAAAAAAGACTCATATTATAAATTATTTAAATAAGTGAATTAAATCATGGTCTCTTCAGGTTCTACATATATATGGTGAATTCATATACAAGTGCGGACAAGGATTTAATTTGATGGCTGAGCCTGCCATTATATCATGGAATTTGATGCCTCGAGTAATTCAGTCAAACAAGTGTTACAACAATATTGGCAAGTTCTTAGATTGGATACAACTATGAAACAGATATTACCTGACCACCCCATGATAACATATCAGAAAAAAATATCATTAGGATAATATTTGACAAGTAGCTTCAAGGAGAAATGTTCAATAAGTGAGAGGAAAAATTGTTTGCAATGTCAACATAAAGGCTTTTGGCTGTGTCACAAGTGAAAGGCATGACAATATGCACGTAATGTTAATATATTCCAATCTCAGAATGGCAGAATGTTTAAGATCAATGACTGGATTAATTGTGACAACCAATATGTTGTCTATATTTTGGAACGCATATGTGGTAAACAATACGTAGGGAGCACCATCAATGAACTGAAACTCTGAATATTGCAACATCTTAGAGCAGTGCAAAATAAAGATGTTACATATGCAATTGCAAAACTTATCTGAGAAAATCATGGTGGAGATGTGTCAGGGTTTTCCTAATACAGTAGGTTATCCAGCATATCAACAGGAAACCAAGAAGAGGAGATTGTGAACGTTCTTTGAGGTAGTCAGAATTAAAATGGATAATGCTATTAAATACGGAGCTCCTATGGGGGCTGAATCATGATGCTGAACTTCAAGTGTTTTTATAAGTGATGATCATGTGACATGGAATATAGTAAAACTTCTTTTGGATTTACTGAGAGGAGGTAACTGGTGGACAAATAAACTTATGATGTTGAATAAGATAAAAGAAAAAGGAGTAACGTAGGTAGGAACGATTTTATAATTTGATAGGTACTCATAAAAAAGCCTAAATGATTTCCTTATAAATGTAATCAGGTGTTTTTTCAAATGCGGTCATATCATTTTGAACAATAACTATTTTGCACTTTATAACATACATTGGTTATTTTTGTAAGATGTATTAGTAATCAGTATTTCTGAAAACCGATAGTATCTCAGTAAGTATGATGATTATCTGGTACCCTACATTAGGTAATATTTAGGAGTTGTAGATATGTGGACGTGATGTACTCATAAAAACTATTATTATTTGGTTCCCTAGGTAGGTGTACAACAGGCAATGGTCATCTCATGAATTAGATTAGCACTCTTTTGGACCTATTGTTGATATATGGACCAGCATCAATGTGTTAGAAATTATGATTCTTTTAAGTACTGTTACTGGAATATATAATCTGTTATTAATAAGTAGAGAGAAAATCCCTCCAAAAATAACTTACTAACCACTATAAGAAAACTACTCTGATGGAGATCGCATTCTGTTAAATTTGTGATATAGTTATAGACCTGTGAAGAAATATTAGTTGTTATTCTTCTAAAAAAATCATTATGCAATCATTAATTGTTGTCTTCAGATATATTGGCTATGGAATGCTCTTACTGAAGTATTTACTCATTGAAGATCTCAGAAAGACAGTTGTATCTGTTAAGAAACAATTGTACCCTTGTGTGTTCCATTTAAGTTAGAACATTGGAGGGGCGTTGTACTTCCTTTTTTTAAACTGCACTTTTATTTTTATGGCCAGTCGAAGGCTACGGTCGAAATGCATTGCCATGACACCATAATGAGTTTCTATTACACACAAAAATAATTAAAATATATAAAAGAACCTGAATGTGCCGCCATCATCTGTGATCTCCGTGTGGCCTGTGAAGAGGTAGTGAGCTGCATAGGAGAGACTTAGGTGACTAGGAGATAATATATATATATATATATACATATATATATATGTATATATATATATATATATATATACACACACATAGGCAGACAGCAATATGTAGTTCTAGTTCGATCATAGGGTATAGATCAGGGGGCAGGGACAGAAAGATGGCCAAGGAGAGAGAGCGGGAGTGGGCATTTACATGCATACTGAAAATGGAGGGAGGAATGGGCAGCACGCTGAACATGGAGTGCAGTGGACCATGGAGGGCAAGAGGAATGGGACAGAGACACAGACACACAAGGAGAAAACAGAGGGTAGAGGGAGGGTGCAGGAGCAGCAAGCTGACAACAACAGGTTGGCATGGAGAGTGGCAGCACAACCGACTATGAAGTGCAGGAGATAGGGGACAAGGGTCAAACAGAAAGAACATAGGGCAGATGTGAGGAGGCAGAGGCAGGAAGCTGACCATGGATGGCAATCCAGCATTAGCAAGGGCACCAATCTGACCATGCAGGCATTCAGGAAGGAGCAGGGAGAACACAGAGGAATAACGGAGGACATTTGGGAGGAGTGCAGCAAGGGGCAGCTAGTTGATTATTTGGGACAGGCCAGCATGGGGGGGCAGTAACCTGACCCCACAGGGCAGTTGGGAGGTGGCAGGAGAACGCAGATGGAGAACGAAGAGCAGGCAGGAGGAGGGCAGGGGAAGCACGCTGACCCCATAGGGCAGGCTGCAATTAGTTGGCCAGTTTTCGGTTGTTGGTTGGGGCAAACCTCCAGCAGCACATGGCTGAATAAGGTTAAAAAAAACAGAAATTCACTAAAAAAACAAAAGTTAAAGAGACTTCTCTAGTTATCTATGGTAATATAATCTTACCTTTTACTATAAAACCTATAGTAATTGACAGAAAAACAATGGTTAAAATGGTGTTAGAGTTAATTGTTGAAATGGGTTAAAATGAGTGTTTGCAAACCAAAAAACATCGAAATTCCCAATTATTTGCACCTCTGCCATGCACTGCTTATGACCTCACATATTTCATCACACATGACATGTTAAATTACATCATTGATGACATCATGAACTACATTATTCACATCACTGATTACATCATCCAATGAACATAACTGTTTGCTATCTATTTTTCTTACTGGAAGCTATTGAGCGAGGAGCATCCCAATCTAATTTTCTATAACCTTTCTAGTACTGAAGGGTGTAATCTTTCTCTTCATGCAGAACATGAAGCATATCTGTGAAATCACTCACCTCTAGTAGATGTTATGAAGGAAACAGGCTTTTTGCAGATTTTCCAACTCTTTTTGCCCCATTTAGAATACTAGCTGTTGGTCTGTCGGCTCTGAAAGTGCACTGAGGTCTGCTAACTAGCCCCCGGTGCCAGTGTTCTAACCCCTTACAAAGTGTATGTCGAATTGGCTATCCTCAGTTGGCATTTACTAACTTACATATAAGTTCCTTGTATATAATATCCAGGGTATCAAGGGCATGTACTGCATAGTGCCCCACCAGGGAAGCAGATCTGATTGTGCATCCCTCTGTGTACACTCTTTCTAAATTATATGGTTGATTGGTGTATCCATGATTGGCATATTTAATTTACTAGTGCGTCCCTAGTATAGTGCACTATGTGTGCCCAGGGCCTGTAAATGAAACTCTTCTAGTGGGCCTGCAGCACTGATTGTGCCACCCACATGAATAGTCTTGTAAACATGTTTCAGACCTGCCACTGCAATGTCTGTGTGGGAAGTTTTACATCGACCTGGCAAGGGCAACCACTTGCCAGGCCCAAACCTTCCCTTTTACTACATGTAAATCACCCCTAAAGTAGGCCCAAGGCAGCCCTATGGGCAGGGAGCAGTGTATTTAAAAGGTAGGACATGTAAAGGTGTGTTTTTCATGCCCTGATAGTGAAATACTGTCAAATCTGTTTTCAGTATTGCAAGGACTGTCTCTCCCATAGGGTTACATGAGGATTGCCTTGAAGTATCTTTTAAGTGTATTTTCCCATTGGGAGCAGATAGAAATATGGAGTTTGGGCTCTCCGAACTCACAATTAAAAAATGCAACTTTTGGTGAGGTTGGTTTTTAAATTGTAAGTTTGAGGATGCCTGGCATTTTCTTGCATAACCATTCGTGCCTCTGCCTGTCTGTGGAATACACGGCTGGCTCAGGATTACAGATGCGCTGTTTGTGAATTTACTCTAGACAGTCACACAAAGGTAGCTGGGGTGTGCCCTTCACTTCCTGATGGGTCTTCCTGAGTTAGAGTGGTGGGAGGAGCTGACATTTGCACCTGAATAGGGCTGTGCTGGTCCTCACTCAAAGCAGTCTCCAACCACCTGGAGCGTGTCTAGGGCAAGAGCAGGGAAAGGCGGGGTCTTGTGCAATACAGAGACTTCTCTTTGACGTTTGCCTACTTCAAAGACAAAAATGGGTATAAGAACTGAGCCTCTGACACCACAAAGTTAGAATCCTTCTGGACTGAGGACATTTTGCCAGGAAGAGGAGATGGATGCTGTAGGAGGGACTGCCACTCTGCCTGTTGCCTTGTTGTGCTGGCCTGCTGCTTGTTGCTTCTCTCCTGGGAGTGAAAGAACTGGACATTGCTATTTACATCCTGCTTTTCAAGGTTTTCAAAAGGCTTGAACTGAGCTTGCCTCCTGTTAAGAAGTTTCAGGGACATCAGAGACTTCATCTGCCAGTGCCTGAGCTCTTCTTCTGAGAGTCCTGACTTGCCAGGTGGTGTCTACTCCAGTCCTAGGGCCCTTGACGTATAAGCTGGTGACCTGGAGGAGACATTTAATGGACTGCCGCACTGCAGATGAAAAATCAACGCAGCATCTGCACTGCAGCTGAAGAATCAATGCAGCGCCTGTCTTGCGGCTGCAGAATCAACACGACGCCTGTTTCACTGCAGCTCCATCAACACAGTGGGTCTGGATTTTTCATGTATCGTCCCTGGGCATCAATTCTCATTGACCATGCACCACAGTAAGGAACCGAGGCTGCATGTCCAGAAATCAACACATCGCCTTTCCTTTGAGGAAAGAATCTATGTTTCACCTCCCATGCCAGTAAGGAACCAATGCATCGCTTCACCTCCGAGAAAGGAATTGATGCATCACCTCCACTGTGCAGTAAGGGACCGGCGCATCACTTTGCTTTTTCGGTGTCTCAGCACCCCTGCAGCCTCCATTGTCTTTGTCTTTGACGCATTCCAGGTACTTTGGGCCAGATGTACCAAAGGATTTTACCCTTTCTGTGTCTATGGGAAAAAGCTTTCGTACATGTGGCCCTTTGTGTTAAAAAGATACAACCATTGATTCCTATGGACTAAGACTCATTTAAACCTTTGACAATTTATATCTTTACTTGTCTATGTAGAAAATTGGATTTTTGTTATTTTGGTCTTGTTTCACTCGGATAAATATTGGCTATTTTTCTAATTTGGGATGGAGTACTTTTGTGGTATTTTCACTGTTATTGTGTGTGTGTATACAAGTACTTTACACATTGCCTCTGAGATAAGCCTGACTGCTCATGCCAAGCTACCAAGCAGGTGAGCAGGCTGACTAGAGTCAGCCTGCTCACCCGCTAAGTTCCTACTTGGACAGGGTGCAAACCACTGCCCACTACAGACCCCATTTCTAACATTGGAGATCAGCTGTGAGGATAGGACTTGTATTTGACATACATTGATTGGTGTACACTTTTTCGATATCGTAGGCCACTACATAACCACATAATGTTTTTCCTTTTTTCTTTTTGGATCTTTTTGCCTTCTTGAAAGTTTGCAACTTTTGAGTTTTATTCACAATCATGTCTCGGTCTGGTGCGCCATCGGTTGGAGCTGCAGATTTGGTGTTTGAGCAGGAGAGGTTGGAGACCTATTCAGTGCCTCAGCTCAAAACGTTCTGCAAGGAGCTCAGATTTCCTATTAAAGGCCTCACTAGAAAGGAGGAGCTGCAAAAGGCACTGAGGGCCTTGTTGTCAGCAAAGGAGGCTGGTTAGCTCACAGAGGAGTAGAATGCTATTGTAGATAGAGAGGAGCAGAGCATGCGTGGTGATTTTGTGGATAACCTGGATCTGCCTGGGGGAAAGGCACCCTCCAGGGCAGGCAGCAGTGTTTCTTCTAAAGGTCTGACCCCAGAGGAGCTGGAGGACAGGTGGGAAGCTAGGAAGCACACTTTGGAGCTTGAAAGGCTTAAAATGGAGGCAAAGAAACTGACCATAGAAGAAAGGAAGATGATATTAGCTCACAGGCTGAGCTTGAAGGAGCCAAACTTAAAGAGCAGGTCCAGCATGGATGGTGGCAGCAGATCCACAGTGCAGTCTGAGGGAAAGGTACATATGCCCAAGGATGTATTGAAGAATTTTGTTGTGTGGGATGACCTGGAGTAATGTTTTAGGGTTATGAAGTGGCACTGAGAATGAACAGGGTCCCTGAGAGTGATTAGGGGGAAGGCCTGTGGAAGGTGTACTTCCTTTCAGTGGAGGGGAGGGACACCTTGTTGGCTTTAGAAGAGAAGAAGAAGGTAGGATAGGGTACCCTGCCATGAATGAAGCCCTAACCAGGAGATATGGTCTCACCTAAGAAATTTAAGGGGCAAAGTTTACAGAAAGTACTAAACTTGGTCCTCAAACTTGGGTGGAGTATGTTGATTCCTTTTGCCGAGCCCTGGATGGTAGGGTGAAGGTCAGAGAGGTATCAGACTTTCAGTGGCTATACGATTTAATTGAATGGGAGCACTTGTCTAGCCGTTGTTTTGTGCCAGCAATTAATTGACAGCAAGCTTACAGGCCCCAGGAGGCTTGCCAATGAGGTGGACCACACGCTCAGCACCAGGGTCCAACATAAGTTGTTTGCGGGGGACTCAGCCAAAGGGTGTGCAGGGTCCCCAACAGAAAAAGGAGGGAGGGGGACAAGCATAAAAGTAAGGATTTCTCCAAATAGACCACCACCAGTTCCCAGGGTAAGGATGCCTAGCCCCCTGTTGATAAGAAGAGTTGGTTCCCTTCAGGAAAACGGAACCCTAAAGTGTTTCACCTGTAATCAGGAAGGGCATTTCAGGGGAAGTCCCAAGTGTCCCAAGTGTACACACCGCCTCACCAGTGGTTAGTCACTAGGGGTGGCCAGTATAGCTCTTGGGGAGGAGTTGGCCTCAGTTACTGGTGGGGAGCCAGCTAAGTTGACCTTAGTCTCCCTGGCTGAGGTGGTTCACAGAACTCTCATTCCTGACAACACTAAGAAGTATAGGAAGTGGATGACCATCAATGGGAGGTGGGTAGTGGTTGTGAGAGACACAGGGGCCAGTATGTAAACTGTCTGCTGTCATCTGGTGTCTGAGGAGCAGGTAATCCCTAATGTGGTCCACCAGGTTGTAGTTGTAGACAACAGTGAGCACCAGTCTTTGGTAGCTCAGGTTCCCTTAGAATGGAGGAGGGGGGATTTCAGGTACCTTGAGGGTAGCTGTGAGTCCATCCATGCCTGTTGACTGCTAGAGAATGCCCTGGAACATACCGCCTCAAAGGAGATGGAGCTCAGGTCGCTTTTGGAAATGTTAGGATTGCCAGAGTGGGCGTGCATGACCACACGATTCTTGGCCACCAGACAATGTGATCAGAAGAACCCTGTGCCTGAAACAGTGGCCCAGGTACCTGCCAGGAGTAGGAGGGGCATGGGAAACCCAAACCTGAGATTCTCATGGTCGGGGAGAAGGCTGAATCTGAGGGGAACGCCCTGGAATCCACAGGGGAAGAAGTAACCAACTGGGGGACCTACCTGAGCTGACCCATTGACAGTGGGAAGGAGGTGCCAGGGAGGAGTTCTGCGCAGCGCACAAAGAGTGCCCCACTCTTGAGGGTGTTCTGAAACAGGCAGAAGGCCAGGCAGCTGATGACGTCTCTGGATCTCACCTCATCTATTGGGAGAATTACCTACTGTATAGCGAGTCTAGGGTTGCTGAGCCTGGGGCAGTACATGTGCTGTCAGTACCCCAGCATTTCAGAGCCTTCGTACCGGGTCTGGCTCATGATGTGCCACTGGCAGATCATTTGGGGCAGGACAAGACCTTTGACAGGCTTGTCACCCACTTCTATTGTTCCAAATAAAGAAGACCTCAGATCCGTTCTGCAGGACTTGCCAAACCTGCCAGGTGAGTGGCAAATCTGGGAAGAGGTGCAGGGCCCCTCTTCAACCGTTTGTTGTTGTGCGCACCCCTTTTGTCGTGAGTACCCCTTTTGAGCGGGTTGGCATTGACACTGTAGGGTCTCTGGGTCCCAAGACAGCCCTAGGCAACAGATTTATCCTGGTCTTCGTGGACCATGCCACCCGGTATTCAGAAGCTATCCCTCTCAGGACAGTGACTGCGCCCAACGTGGCCAGGGCACTTCTGGGGATCTCTTCCCTTGTGGGTTTCCCCAGGAGGTGTTATCTGACAGGGGTACCAATTTCATGTCGTACATGAAAGCCATGTGGAAGGCGTGTGGTGTTACCTACAAGTTCACCATACCTTACCACCTCCAAAGCAATGGGTTAGTTGAAAGGTTCAACCGTACCCTGAAGGGCATGCTTATGGATCTCTCAGAACACATGAGGTTAAAGTGGGATGTCCAGTTACCATGATTGCATACAGGGAGGTACCGCAGAAGGGTGTTGGCTTTAGCCCTTTCTAGCTTCTGCATGGGCACACTGTGATGGGGCCTCTCAGTTTGGTAAAGGAGGGCTGGGAGCAAGCTCCTCAGAAGTCACCCCAGGATGTATTCAGGTACATGCTGGCCTTCAAGACCCAGACAGCTCGCTTCTGGAAACTCACCCAGGAGAATCTGGAAGCTAGCCAAGAGGATATAAAAACGCTGGTATGACCAGAATACCACTCTGTGTTCTACAAGACTGATTGTCTGTGCCATTTGAGGTGAAGGAGTGCAAGAGTAATGTCACCTACGTGGTGGACATGCAGACTCCTAGGAACTCTTTGAGGGTCCTGCACGTAAACCGCCTCAAGCCGCATTTTGAGAGGTTTGAGTTAACCATGCTCTTGGTCACGGATAATAGGGTGGAAGAAGAGAGTGAACCTCTCTCTGATCTTCTGCCTTCCAAAGAGCAGGATGGGTCAGTGGAGGTTGTGAACCTCTCCCCTACTCTTACCCTAGAACAGCAGAGAGATTGTCACCAGATTGTCACCAGTTACTGTGGAAGTTCACCTCCATGTCCATATGCAGAATGGTGTCTCAGACACCTTCTTTGAGTCGCTATGGGGTCGCAAAGACCCACCTCATTAATATTAATGAGGTGGGTCGCATTTTGCGACCCCATAGCGAGTCCCTGCACTCACAGGGATGATGGCCTGCTGAATTCAGCAGACTTCCATGTCTGTGACTGCTTTTTAAATAAAGCAGTTTTTATTTTTTTTGCAGCCCGTTTTCCTTAAAGGAAAATGAGTTGCAAAATAAAAAAAATAACGAAAGCATTTGGTTTCAGTTTTTCAGAGCAGGCAGTGGTCCATTGGACCACTGCCTGCTCTGAAAACCCCTTTTTGGCAACATTCACAAAGGGGAAGGGGTCCTATGGGGACCCCTTCCCTTTTGCGAATGGGTTACCACCAGTGTGACACTGGTGGTAACTGGGAATTGCTTTGTGACATAATTTGCGGTCACAAAGCAATTTAGCATAGCGATGTGACTAGCAAATAGGAAGGGAACACCCCTTCCTATTTGCGAGTCGCATTCACAATTTGCGAGTCGGTACCTAGTTGCAAATTGTGAATGAGCATCGCAAACGGCATTTTGCATGGCGCAAACTGCGATTTTCGCAGTTTGCAACATGCAAAATGCTTGCTACATCTGGCCCTATAACTCGTGCCATAATGTAACTATAACTCGCGCCTTCGCCATGCACAGCTAATTACGCCAAATATTATATCATTGACAAGCTCTTATATGGCATCTTTGATATTATCACTGCAACATTTGCAATAAAATTATTGATAGGAAAACTGTGCATGGCAAGGGCGCAAGCTATAGTTACCTTAGGGCGAGAGTTATTGTTACTTGAAAGAACTCTAACTATAACTGCTGAATTTCTGTGGTTTTGTACGAGTAATTTCAGAACCTAACTACAATGTCTCTGTAACATTTGTTTTTTTCAGTCAAAATATATATATATATATATATATGTATATATATATATATATATACATATATATATATATATATATATAAATAAAACCCCAGGGCGATGATGCAAAATATGCGAGGGCCTCAGGGACAGCCACCTCCCTGGGGCAAAATTTCTAATATATGCGCCCCCCCACAGCTCCAGGGACCTCCACCTCCCCTGAGCTGAAATAAAATGAAGGAGGGGTTCCGCCGTTGACCCTTAGCCCCAGGGACCACCACCTCACTGGGGCTAAATAGAAATAATGGAGGGGGGCTGTGGGAACCACCTTGTCGAGCCAATAATGGCCCGAGGATCGCCACCCTCCAGAGCCGGCTCCTGCTATGTCCCAGGGGTCCACCCCTGGGACATAGCTGTTTGCCCTGACTTGGCAGGGCTTTAACAGCTCCCGGCAAGTCAGAGCAAACATTCTGGTTTCAGCGGGCGAGAGATGTCAAAGTGCTCTCACTAGCTGGAAGCAATCAATCAATCAATCAGGGAATTTGTAAAGCGCAGTACTCACCCGTAAGGGTCTCAAGGCGCTGAAAGAGATGAAATAATTACTCTTGCACACGTTGCTCTTGCTGCATGTTTAGCAGCTCCCTGTGTGCAATAGCAAAGCCGGCTGCTGCAGGGGGCAGGGAGCAGGCTAGGACTGCGGGGGTCTGGAGGCTCTCCAAAGGTCCCTTTGTACACTAGGTGCCCTGGGGGGCACCCAGGAGACATGGCCGGGCCCCGGGGGATAGGGTCCCTGGGGACAAACTCTACCAGGGGAGGCACGTTCCACGGCCCCCACCCCTAGAGTCCATGGTTCTCCTTTTAAATTGCTCAGAGTATGCAAATGTGGAAATCACCTGGATGCTGCTCCCGCTTGACCCAGCACTACCCACCCTAATATATGTATGATGGACAGCTCACCAAAAGGCCTCCCAGTACATTTCCCAAAGATTTTGGTGGCACATTCTTGATGCAGAGGAATAGGTGGACATATCCACAAAACAAACAAGCACTTACGTCATATATATATGAGGAAGTACCCTGGTTTGGTGGAAATGTATGCCTTTGTAGTCTTGTTTGCCTCTCTATAGGAGGATTCATGGTATCACAGAATTCTAGAGAAAGATGCACCAGGAACAGTCATGTTGCCAAAACGCACACAGTCACTAGTGACATCTCATTGTGCCCCATTACACAGCTGTAGTGTAGAATACAGACTGGACATTTACTCAAGAACGCAGAAAGAACTCCATTCCATTAGATATTTTGTGCAAAGCTGTTGGATAAAAGGGTAGATGAGGTTCCTTTGGGGCAGAGTCACTCATGCAGCTACTGACACACTCACACACCTACTCACAGATGCATTCAGACACTCGTGCACCCACTCACAGACCCACTCAGACTCACACATCCAGTGTCAGACCACACAGACACTCACACACCCACTCACAGACCTACTTAGACACTCTGCACTCAGACATTCATGCAACCACTCAGAGACCCACGCAGGCTCACACACCCACTCACAGACTCACTCAGAGACTCATGCAGTCACTCACAGATCCACTCAGAAATGAATGCACATACTCACAGATGCACTCAGAGACTCATGTACCTCATAGACCTACTCAGACACTCATGCACCCTCTCACAGAACCCCTCAGACATTCACACACCCACTCACAGACACACTCAGACACTCATAAATCCACTCACAGACCCACTGACAGACCCATGCAGACCCTCACACACCCATTCACAGATCCACTCAGGCAATCATGCAACCACTGACAGACCCACTCAGACACTCACGCACCTACTGAAAGACCCACTCAGAGTCATGCAACAACTCTCAGACCCACTCATACACCCACTCACAGACTCACTCAGACTCACGCACTCAGTCACAGACCCACCTAGACACTCATGCACCCATTCACAGACCCACTCAGACCTGCACGCACCCACTCACAGACTCACTCAGACACTTATGTACCCACTCACAGACTCACTCAGACCCTCAGGGACCTATTCACAGATCCACTCACTCATGCAACCGCTCACAGACCCACTCACGCCCCTGCTGACAGACCCACTCAGTCATGAAACCACTCACACATCCACTCAGAGACTCATGCACCCACTCACAGACCTACAGAGGTACTCATGCACACACCCAAAGACCCAATCAGAGGTTTATGCATGTGGGGTTGGGTGGTTGTAGGGGGTTGGCTGCAACCAACCCATGGCGTTCACAGCCAAAGACCGTGTTGATGCAGGGTTAGATAGTTTTAGCAGGTTGACCACAAGTTCTGGCTGCAGGCCAGTCCATGAAGCCAACCATCACCGTGCACAGCCAAAGGCCGAGTGTGGTAGTGGTTGCATTAACTTATAGTATTTGAAATTACTTTACATTAAAAAAAACATAGAAATTCAGTAAAAAAAAACAAAGGTTACAAGAACATTATAGTTGGGAAATAAAATGGAAAAAAACATAGGTTACTGGGACTTTATAGTTAAGATTTGAATTTACTTGCACAAAACCATAGAAATTCAGCAGTTATAGTTATGGTTAGCTCAAGTAACTATAACTCGTGCCGTAAGGTAACTATAACTCATGCTTTATAACCTTTGTATATATATATATATATATATATATATATATATATATATATATATATATATATATATATATATATATATATATAATGAAAAAACACAGGTTAGGGGTAAGTTATATTGAGGAAAACTTAATTTATTCTTGTTATACAAACCCAACTTAAACTACACACGGTACGTTTTCTGTACACGCAGATGAGAACTTAGTATGTGATTGGTAAATAGATGTGTTTACTGCTAACCCATTACCTCCCTTTACCTCTTCCCTCCCCTGAACCCTAAAAACTCCTTACCTCTCTTCACCTCTACCAACCCATAATAAAAAAAAAGCATTTACCTCTCTTTACCTCCACCCTCTACTGACTCCTAAAACCCCTTTATTTCCCTTTACCACTGCCCACCACAGAATCCTAAAAAAGTTACCTCCTTTATCTCTATGCCAAAAACGAAAACCCATTACCTCTTTTTACCTCTATCCTCATTTACCCTTACCACCCTACACCCTTACCCATCCTTTAACCCTTAAACCCCCCTTTTTTAAATGGCATACTAATTATGACATTTAAAAAAATGCTTATCTGTGTGGTAAAGTAAAAATAAATGGCTTGCGTGATATTCCCCTATGTGGTACTTACCTGCATGGTAAAAGTGACGTCCTGTGTGTTACAGACCGCAGGGTAAAGACTGCATATCCTACAAACACATCCACAGGATAAACAATGGGACATCAAGTGTGCACTTTACTCTGAGAACTGCCCAAACAATGTACATTCACTCCAAATCACTACATAGAGCAAATGGAGACACCGTTTTGACTCATAGGCCAGCTGATGATAATCAACGGAGGATGCACACTGGATGCCACAATGTAGGTGGCATGCAGGTGTAAATATTTTTTTAATTGTGTGTTTGTGCAACCACTGTAATGTATTTATAGGAAATTGGGTTTTTGATTGACGGGGGGAAAACCCTCTCAAACTACATCTACAATCCTTTTCAGGGTGAACCACAAAAGTGTTCTGGGCTAAGCCCTCTGGGAGCTTGTCACAAAAACAGTCAGGCTTACTTTAGAGGCACTGTTTAAAGAATTTATGCAACATGCAAACAGTAATAAAATGAAAACACAACATCCCACACCAATTTAGAATATTAGAGTGAAATTTAAGAAATAAAATGAAACCAAAACAACAAAAATCCAATCAGTTGAACCGGAGATATGTAATTTTAAAGGTTTAAGTAAATAATAGTGCCATGAAGCAGAAATCACTAACTGTGGGTATGTGGTTCCGCTAGCCCAGGACAAAGCCACAAGGTTCAGGCCGACTGCGATGGAGTGTGGGCCGAATAAGTGGACCAGGTTAGTCCTACTTAAAAAGCCACCTTCACAAAGACTGGTTTACATACTTCATAACTTTAGCATTGTATAGGAGGAGTTAAACGTGTGCTAGCCAGGGGTCCACTAGCTAGGAAAGCATCTCCTGTGGATCAGAAACTCACTCCAGCAGAGGCCAGCAGGACTTGGGCAGGTCCAGTTGCAGGTCCAGGCAGTCCTCTGAAGACAAGTCAGGCCTCAAGCAGCAGGGCAGTCATCTAAACAACAAGACATACCTCAAGCAGCACATCAGCCTTCTGAGAAGCAGCAGAGAAGTCCCTTGGAGTACAAGGCAGCCCTTCTGTGGTGTTCTGCAGATCCAGTAGTACACAGAAGAGTGGATCTGAGGGTCCCTTTTTTTAATAAAGTGGCAGCTTTCAAGTGGAAGAAACTTCTATAGTTCTCACTTGACAGTTGGTTCTGGAATTTCCTTCCTCTCGACCCAGGGTCCAAGGGGGCAGGGGAAACAATAGGCTGGTGTCAAGTTCTTTGTGATGTGCTGGAGTCAGTCCCTTTGAAATGTAATTGGGGCAGGGAACAGCTGTGCCTCTCCCATCCTGGTAGGATGGCCCTGCAAGAGCGGGCATGGAAGCTGTGGTCAATTTTCTTCTGGACCTTTTCAGTGTAGTGGGAAGCAAAGGAGTTAGCATCAGATCCACAATTTACAATTCTGTGAAGCCCATTTAGCTGCAGAATGAGGACGAGGAATTAATATTGAAGTTTAACAGATTTATTGCAAATTAGTAATCACTCATATATATGAGCATATTAAAATGAGATTATAAAGGTACAGAATCAAAATTAACAAACTGAAGCGCCAAAACAAATTCAATCTCCTCAGCATGAAGCACATAAAAATTATTATTACAGCAATGCAAAAGATAAGAAATAATCATTGACATTCTATAAAATAATTTCGTTTTTTTTCTATTTAGCAGAACCAAGAATAGGGACATCTAGCTAGGTTTTGAAATTAAATGGAACGAGGTTTTAAGGTATCTGGACAGAGCAAGTTAGGTGTCAGCATCATAAAGGCTTCAGTAGAAGTCTTCAGAAAATAAAGAATCCAGTGTTAGCATGAGGCTATGCTCTGTAAGGACCAGTGAGTCTAAGAGGTTTGCACCTCTCGGAATCTAAGAGAATTTGCTGTAATTCTGACAATGTGAACACTAAATTAATGTGGAATATTCCTGGAACATCCGTATCTAATGAACACTTCATTAGAAACCCAACTGATTAGCTTTCTCACAGAGCGCACTTGCAACATGATGTTATTCTCCCATCCCATAGCACTCTAACGACCAGGTTAACCTTTGGCATCTAGATATGGAAAGAATAGATGGTCTCTTATGTCCAATAAATCATCCAGTCCATGCCAAGAAGTTCCTTCTCAGGCCTGCTATCTTTATACAAAAAAACTCTTTTCTCTAGCTAATGAACAACGAATGTGCACCTGCAAAAGAAAACAAGCGAAGCACAAAAGTACATTTCACATGTTAAAATGAAGGCCTGCTATGCTAACTTAGCAAACCATGACTAATATTTGATCTTGAACACTCTGGTATAATTGCAAGCATAATATTAAAATAAATGCAAACAAGCAATGAGATCATGAACGCATAGGCACTGTGCTTTAAATAAATGCAATATCTTGAAATAAACGTGTAAATATGACTGAGAACTACAAATTTCATGTTAACACTAGACATTAGAACGCGTGTAAATGAAAACACTAGTTTCTACAATGAATATACCTTCAATAATATAGTTTGATGTTTAGCTTTGCATCAATAAGATTAAGTCACACAGTATATATATGATATCGATGACATTGTTAAGTTACTTCTGTAATGTGTAGGAGTGCAACCAAAATTGCACTTTTCAGCCCTCATCCAGCTACACCCAGGTTCTTGTTTTCACTGCCTGGGCACAATATGCATTCCTGATAGGGGAGCAATTTGACAGGCGAGGCAGCTTGAAACTCCTAGAAGGCCTCAATAAGTTTATGCCAGGAAAATGCCAACTTTCTAAAAGAAGCATTTTCAAAATTATAATCTAAAATCTGTTTTTAACTTTAAAAACGTTTTTAAATTGAAATTTATTTGAGGTATATTTTGCCAGGTTGAATTGGAAGTTTAAAACTGCACACATGCTGCATCGGCAGGTTTGATGCATGTTTGAAAATGGCTTAAATTGGTGTCAGTATAAGTGTTGCAGGCCCAGTGGTTGCATTTAATTTACAGGCCCTTAGTACAAGTAAATTAAATGTGCCAATTGGGAGTAAGCTACTTTTTGTATGTTTTAAGGAATGAGTGTGAGCACTTTAGCACTGGTTAGCAGTGGTAAAGTGCACAGAATCCTAAAAGCTAACAAAAAGGGGTTCAGAAAACAGGAGGGTGAAGGCAAAATGTTTGGGAGCGACCCTACAGAAAGGGCCAAGTTCAACAATATTATCATGTATTGTATCTACAATTATTTAGCACCTCTGACAAGGTGCTAATGCACTTTTATTTCTGCGACAATCTGTTCAATAAAATGTCACAGGGATTTGTTACTTGTGAAACCTTTTACTTCAAATGCTCACATGTGATTGAAAAATTACCTAAAAATTAGTCCAAATCCACTAATCCACAATATTCCACTAGACCCCGCCCCTCCATCCTCCCTCCCTAAATACAGTGCTTAATTTGAGAGGGTGGTTGCAGGTGGGACCCACCATCCCTCCTTTTGGAGGACTAGCACTTATTTTCCCTCAACAGACTTTGACCCAGATTAGGAAAACAAAAAACACAAAAGGGGGAAGAAGGAGGAAGAGAAAAGTGAAACAAGAGTTAGAAAAGCCAATAGGTCTCGCCTATGCAAAAGCTATTGGATTTGCCAATGTGTTTTAGCCATGTTGTACACCAGTGTGGCTGCTGTTCAGCATGGCTAAAAGTTACTAGTGTAAAGGAGAGTGATGTGGAGTGTCCTAGAGTGGAATGGCAAAGAGTGGAGTAGAGTGTTGTAGAGTGGAGTGGCAGAGAGTGTTGTGTATAGGCGCACCCCTAACGCCACCACATGTGCGCCGTGTTTAATATACAGCACACTGTGGTGGTAGTTAGGGAACTAGCGTCAGAATTTTTTACTCTAGCTCAGCACTTTGCAGGATTAGCATAAAAAAATGTTGATGCGAATCGTGCAAAGCACACAGAGGTGCATTGTAACCAATGGGAGCCTCCTTTTAATGCCTGCTCAGAGCAGGCGTTAAAAGTGCCAAACAAATGACGCAAAGAAATCTCTCAGATTGAACCCCCCCCCAATAGAGTAGAGTGGCGAAGATTGCATTTACATAGAGTAGAGTGGTACAGGGTAGAGTAGAGAGGCATAGTGTGAAGTGGCGTAGAGTGCAGTGGTGTAGAGTGGAGTAGTGCAGAGCACAATGGAGTGTTGTAAGGTGGAGTGGTACAGAGTACAGTGCAATGCTGTGGAGTGGTACAGAGTAGAGTGGAGTGGTGTAGAGCAGAGTATGCATTGAATGGTAGCGCACTGCCATAACAGACAACACATTTTCAATTGAAATAACCATTACAGTTGCTCAGATATACAGTTTTACTAATAAAATCATACAGGGCACAAATGAAAATTTTGATATATTCCGAAATACTTACACAGTTCATTTAAATGTTGTCATGTGCTAGAAAAAATCTCTTTCCTACCCCCATTATCCAGCAAGATTGTTACATAAATCCAAAAGTAAACAGGGCCCTCAAAGACAGTGCCTGACTCTTGACCTCTGCCTTTGAATGCACAGCAAATGTAACAAGACAAGAAGAAGATTTAGAGGCCTGTTTACAGAAAGGGAGTTTGTGGAAGGATACAGTAAACACGTTTTAGGTGCTGGGAGAGGCAAACTGAACCTGGAGAGCCTACAGCAAATACAGCCAGCAAATAGAATGGCAGAAAATGTGAGGTACAAACCACAGGGCCAAGGGTAATCAACAGATGGAATGTATTCCTAGGTCAACTTTTTGAAAGTTCCCAAAATGTCTTTAGCAAACCAGGCAGCTCTGCTGTCTGGTAGGCTGCAATCTAAAAAGGAGGTTGCAGGCTTTCAGAGCAGGCAGTGGTAGAGACAGGTACAGATCTGAAAATTTAGAGGTCATGGACAGGTCTTCCCAACTGTCCTGTGCGTCTTAGAGGTCGAGAGGGTCCATACCACAAACAAATAATCTAGGAATATATAAAAGCAACAAAACAAAGGGATCATTGGCATAGGAAGGGCTGCCCATATCAAATCATATTGAAGATGTTACAATGTGGTTAAAATATGTTTCCATTGTGAACCATAAATTCTTCAACAAGACTTCCATGTCACGGCATGGGACCCTAGCTAATACTCTGCCTGCAATCATGGAGCTGATCAGGAATTATAAAGTCACAAAGTGTGGCCTATAACTAGCGCTTTCACTTTCATAGAGTGCAGCCCACTCAGGGAGCACTCACAGAGAGTATCTAACAGCTTGTGCTCTCACTAACAGCACAACAGGATGACACTAGCTCAGAGAGACGGTCACTTCAGAACTGCTGCTTTCACAGACACGTCCCTCTGCACAACTCTATTCTATGCCACTGTACACTATGCCCATCTGCAACACTGCATTCTACGCCAATGCACTCTATGCCAATGCACACTACACCAATACACTTTACTCTGTAACACTCAACTCTGTGCCCCTGCACTCTTTGCCAATCCACTGTATGCAGATCTAATCTACTCTGCGGTCTATACCAATGTATTCTACACTGTTACACTCTGTGCCACTCTACACAACTGCACTCTACCCTGTACCACTCTGCTTCGCTCTACTGTGTAACAATCTACTCTATTCCACAGCACTCCATGGTACTCTACTCCATTCTGCACCACTTCACTCTACGCTATTCTACTCCTAACCACTGCACTCGACACCAGTGTACTCTACACAACTGCACTTTGTCACTGCACTTTATGCCACTGTGCTCTGCATCACTGTACTCAATGCCATGCTACTCTGCACTACTCCACTCTACACCACTGTACTCTATGCCACTGCACTCTACGCCACTATACGCTACTCTGCACCACTCTGTGCGACTCTACTCTGCACAACTCTGCATCACTGCACTCTGTACTACTCGACTCCACTCTGCACTGTACGCCACTGCACTCCGTGCCACTCGACTACTCTGCACCACTGCCCTCTGAATCACTCAACTCTACGCCGCTCCACTCTGCACTACTCTACGCCATTCTACTCAGTGCCGCTGCACTCTACTCCACTGCACTCTATGCCACTCTACTCTGCGCCACTCCACTGCACCACTCCACACCACTGCATTCTACTATTCACTACTATGCCAATGTATTCTACAACGCTGCATTTTATGCAGCTGAATTCCATGCCTTTGCTCTCAACACTACTGTACTCTACACCACTATACTCTGCAAAACACTACGCCAGTGCACTCTACACCAGTCCACTCTACTCTATGCGACTCCAATGTATGCCACTCTACATGATCAGACACTATACCACTCCAATACACGACACTATTTGCCACTCCACAGCACTATACTCCATTTTTCACCATTCCACTCTACAACATTCCATGTGACTCTCCTTTATGCCACTAACTTTCAGCTATGCCAAACAGCAGCCACGCTTGTGTACAACACAGCTAAAACACATTGGCAGAGCCAAAAGCTCTTGCATAGGCGAGACCTATTGGCTTTACCAATGCTTGTTCCCTCCCATCCTCTGACCCCTGACCTCTCTCTGTCTTCCCATTCCATTTCCTTCTTTCTCATCTTCTTTTCCCGACTGTGCGCTTTGTGCTCTTCATTTCTCCTCGTGCACTGTTCGTAACTTGTCTTTCCTGCACACTTTCTTTCTTCTTTTTCTGTCTTTTCTTTTGCTGTCTTCTCCCCCATCCTCCTTGTCTTTCCTTTCTTTTTCCTGCTTCTCCTTCTTAAATTTTCTCTGCTCTTCCCTGTTTCCTTTCTCCTTCTCGAACCCTTCCTTCTTTCCGCTCTTGATTTTCCCTTATATGCCCTTTCTACTTTGTATTCTTTTCTCCTCCCTGCTGTTCTCCCCATCTTGCCTTTTCACTTCCCTTTCCTTCCACTTCCTTAGTCCATTCTTCTGCAAGTATTTCCCCTTCTTCTCACTTGCTTTACTTTCCTTCCTTTCTTTCCCTCTTCTCCAAGGCCGGACTAGCAACCAGAATGAATCATAGTAAAACTGTTCAAACCGGTCCCACAGTGCAGGAGGCTGCAAGTACAATTGGACAAAGCAGGCATTCTTGGATCAGGGCAGTCCTGCAGCCCTTCTGGAATATGGCAGAATGACCTATCCGGACCCGCAGGTCTGTCACATTTTCTTTTCTTTCTCTCTTTCATCCTCTTCTCTTGCTCTCACTTTCTTACCCGCATCCCTTTCCTTCACTCTTCTTTGGCCATCCATTTTCCCTTTTCTTTTATGGGACCTTGACCTCTTACTTTCTTCAAATTATCCCTCCTTTCTTTCCCTCTGCAACCCTTCTTTCAAGCCTCATTTTCTTCTCATCCTCTCCACCCCCACGTAATTGTAATATTACATACTAAGGCATTTCCAATAAATTTTTAAGTCCAAGCACCCTCTTCTTCACTCTCATCCCCTTTTCTTCATAATCCCTACTCTTCCTCCCACTTCATCACACTTAACCTTTTCCTGGTCTCCTACTCCTCTATCCAAATTCCCCTGCTCCACCCCTCCTCATTTTCCCTGATGTGCATTCTCTTTCTTCTTTTGTTCTTCCCTCCCCTTCTTCCTTCACTCTCTTCTTCTTTCTCATTCCCCGTCTTCTCTTTTCTGTTCTCTCTGTTCCTATCTTTCCCTCTCCTTTCTTCTTCTTTGATCACCTTCTTTCTCTTCCTTCCCTTCCCGTTATTTATCTTCCTTCATGTTCCCCTTCTTACACTTCCACCTCTTTCTTCCTTTTTTGCTCTACACCCTTTCATTTTTCTTTGTTTGGATCTGTTTGTTGTTTTTTTCGGCATACATCTTATTAGGATTCCATGATATAAGAGCCCTAGAAATATCTGAAAATCGCATCCTGAGAAGTTTAGTCAGTCTCCCCGCTAGCACCCCACTTGTTCCCTTGTGGTTGGATTGTGGCCGGAGGCAGGTTAGTAACCAGGGTGGGTTTAGACTCCTTTTATATTGGCGAGACTTTGGTCAGTTCCCTAGCTCTCTCCTTCGCGCGATGCCCTGGAAGATGTGTTCGAGCAGTATGGCGCTGCTAAAATTCTCTGGTTGAGGTCTCTGAAAGCGTGTTTGGGCCAGATTGGGTTTGCACATTTATGGTCCTGTCCTGCAGCCATTAGCTCAGTGTCTAAGTCTGACCTGAAAGGTGCTTACTAGAGTTGACAACTGATATCAGCACACTTCTAGAGTCGGGTCCCTTATTGCGTCTTTCTTGGACTTTAAAGTGGTGTGTCAGTTTGAGGAGTTCTTGGATGAGATTGAACCTCCCTATGCGAAGAGCTTATATCTTAAATTTCGCTTTGGGACTCTGCCCCTTGGTTCTTTCTCCTCCCAAGTGGAAAACCCATGGAAGCCATTTTTGTCCATTCTACCCACTGGTGGAAGAACCACCTGAACATCTTTGTTGTTTTCCCCTGCCTCTCATTGGGCTAAAAGAAAATGGATTCTGCCTGATTGCCATGGCTTGGGGTTATGTAATTTTAGGACAGCCTTTAAAGTACTACTGAGCGACATTAGGCAGTCTATTGTCTATGCTGTCTCTCGGTTTCTGTTGCACATGTAGAGGCTTAGGCAGAACGTGCTGTCCAGACGAGGTATAGATTTTTATACAGTCCCCCGCCCCAATTCGTTTGATCTTATCTTCCATATCGTTTTACCATGTACATTGCTGCTATTTGTGTCTTAATTGCTCAGCTTTTAAAATGTGAACTGTTTTATTGCTTGTGGACTGTTTTATATTGTCATATTGCAATGTTAGCATGTTCTTTTATGGCTGTGTAACCGAATTAAGGATTGATTGACTTACTGATTAGTTGGATAAAGGGTATTGCTTTGGCGGAACAGAACAATAGGTTTTACATAAAAAACAGTATGTCTAGCATCTACGAGCGAGATGACATTAAACAGTCACAGTTTTAATTTTGTTTGTCGAAAGGAACTGAATCATTACAATGAAAAAACAAGCGTAACGTAACAACAATGATAGGTATGTAAAGTGCCTGTATTAAATTCACCCTTCTAAAGTATGCCCTGTCAGGGAATTTTATCCATTCAAAGACCACTTTAGTTGTTGTTACTAGTATCTTAGCAAAGCAAACGCAGTGTGGAGCATGTTGTTGTGTTATTCCCCATGATGTTTTGAAGTTAGAGATGCCTAAGTGGGAGGCAGCAGTGAATGTTGATAGAATGGTGTCCCAGTAAGAGGCTATTGGGTGTTTGCAGATCTCTAGGGTGTCCTCCTGGTGCAGGGCTAAGCTCTCCGCCTTGGCCACCGTGAGTAAAGAAGCACACTATGCCTTCAGCTGCGGGGATTCTGTTGATTTCCATCCTCTGGTAAGGAGACGCTTAGCTGCTATGAAGCCCAAGTCCAAGAAACGAGTGGTGGCTTTGTTTCTTCTTCTGTCTACGGTATAGTCCCAAGAGACATACCTCCAAGGTATGTAAGCCATGTGGGTTGATGCACTCTGTTAGGCGGGACATTACTCCCTGCCAGTAGATCGGCAAGCTTGGGCAGTTCCATAACATCCGTAGTACATCTGCATCAGCATAATGGCAGCTAGAGCAGGCAGCGTGTGTTCGATGGAAGTATCGATTGATTTTAGCTGTTAGGCCCTATGTATGATGTAGAACTGTATCAGTTTAAATCGGGCATTTCGGGAGACGTTTATCGGGCCCTCTAATAGGGCAGCCCTTTCTTTATATATACAAGGGTGGTTGGGGGGTGCTAGATGAGTGGTCCATCAGTGGCGAAGAGCTGTTAATGGTGGGGCAATGTGAATGCACAGTGAATCGGCAAACCATCGTATTAGGTGTTGGCCCGTTCCCATCACATGCAGTTACTGAATCACAAGGTGTGTGGAGGGCCCTTGTGATATGTCATCTCAGTACTCTCCCAACGAAGGCAGTGGGCAAGTATGTAGTAGGTATTGCCCCAGGGGTACACCATCCTCTATCATTAGCAATGCATATGGGACAACGCCTTCCTGGTACAGATCGCCCATTGTATGAATTCCAGCAGCATGCTACATGGGCCTTTCTGCTGTAGATATGGAGGTGTCAGCTCGAGGAGTGCCCAAGGTAGCTAGTGCTGGTGCAGAAGGGACTAGGGATTGTGTACATTAAAGGCACCTACGGTAGCTACGATAGGGTGCGTTTAACAAGAGGTGAACAGGGGCCCTTGTTTTGTAGCATGGGTGGAATAAGCAGAGGAGAGCAGACACGTTCCAGGCAGGTAGGGTCATAGCTGTGCTCCACACCCTTTCATTACTTGACTCGTTTCCTCCCACTGTCTACAGCCACCTATTCCCATTTTACCTCATGCTCTTCCATTCGCCCTCCACCTATCTCCCTTTCCTTAACGTGCCGTTCCCTCGTGCTTTGTCCCTCACTCCCTCTCTTCCTTCTCCTCTCTCCCCTCCATACCCTTACACCTCATCCTTCTTTTCGGTCTTTGTTGCCTTCCTTCTCCTTCTCACTTCTCCCTTTCTTCGCAACCACCCAGCACCTTTCTATTTTAATTTTCCGGGTTAAGCTCTTTTCAGTAACCCCTGCTGTCCGAATGTTCCTTCCTCTCCCCACAGGTTTAATTCCTACACTCATTTTATCTTTTCATTTTCAGAAGCTGCTCGATCTTCTCATTTGCTCGCTTCACCCCCTCCTCCCTTTTCCTCTCGACGTTGCCCCTCCCAATTGGAAATTTCCAATTCAAACAGTTGCTACTTGTAAATAGCAAATACTCCTGCTAGGTTGTGGCAGCCTGCTGCTTTCTCTCCCCTTCCCCACACCAGTCCCTTTTCTCAGTTGTAATTAGTTCAGCTCTTCCAGCCAAATCTGGTTAATCCCTCACCACTCGAGCTATTCAGTGGCTATTCCGCTCATTCCCACCTGTTGAAGCGGGCTCGGAACATCCCCTGTGGTGAAGCTCACTATAAAAACCATTAGTTTCAATAAAAAAATGAAATCACTCGGATAAAGCTTCATTGATTGCCTCTCTGCACAGGACTCCTAACAACTGCGCAGCGCCTCTTTGGCTCCTATGCGGCGAGGAACAGAGTAGTGTATTGTAGCATTTATAGAGTTTACTACTTCCATGTGGCGCACTGAAGTGGTATTAATTTGAGCCTATGTGGAAAGTGACCACCAAAACGTGGTTATCGTGGTGAGACCCAGGCTCGGAGACGGAATGACTGAGGGTATGTGAGAGACACACCTCAAACCCTCATGCAGAGAGTTTGGTGAGCTGAAACAGCTGGGGCGAGGTCTTTTAAACGGTTATGGCTTATGTAATTAAGGGTTGGCTTAAACATGTAAACTGAATTTCTTTGATTCCCAAGGTGTGACACCGACTTATATTTCGGTTCCTCTCTGAGCTTTTTTTTGGAACTGCATCCTGCTAAGTAGCATATCAACTGACAAAGATCTAAACGCAATCAGTACTATTGGCTTTATCATTGGCTGTTAGCTAAATGAGTAACAACAACAATTTTGGTTTAAATAATTAATATTGAAAATGTTTTAGGTATGAAATTGCGAGACTGTGAAATAAACATTTCTGAGGCCTTGTGAAGGTCTTCAGTGTCTCAATCAGTCCTGTTACGATCAATGTGTTAGACATGCACGCCCCTTTTGTCTTCACATTTCTCCATCTACACATATTACACTTCTTCTCTTTCCTCTTCAGCACCCACTTTTTACTCTCTATGGAATTCACGTCCTCAAATCACCATCCCGAAAACACCCAATGCACCCAGTTATTTGTAAGAACTGCATTTTCTTTTATTTTCGCTCTGTCAATATGTTTGACACCTGTGTACCTCCTTCAATTGCACAGAATCGCAATTGCAGCTAGAATACACGAGAGTTGTTCTGTGCGATCTGCTAAGAGGCCAAGGACTGAATGAACATGTATTCTGAACACATTTTTGACCCACTGACAGAGCTCTCAATTGTGGCCCTGTAGGTGACTCATTTGAAACTACGCACAATACAAGAGTGATTTGCTGCACCGAAAATTACAAAAACACAACACCCTGTAAATAGCTAACGCTTTTAGAGAAAGCACGATTAAATAAAACATGTGAAATGTAAAAAGCGCTAAATCGTTGACATTGATTACCTTAACATCTTTTACATTTATTGTTCAGAAACTAGAACTAAATAAGTATTTTGCCAGTAGCATTAAGGACATGTACATAGGGCCCGAAAGGACCTGTATCAACGTCTGTTTTCATTTTCTTTCGGACCTTAGACTCGGAGGGACATGGCCCACTTAGTCCTGCCTTCATGACAATTTGGGTTACAAATACGAGTTTCCATCTGAATTAGTACTACAAAAACGCAGAAATACTCCACCCTTATAGTTTCCCATCGACATATTTCACGAGGTAAATCTGTCCAGATATGGCTGCAGAAAACTTCCTTGAAAATGAAAAACTATACAGAAATTAATACAAAAGCAGATTTCCATGGAAATTCCTCAGAGGAAAACTTGCAAAAGTGTGGGAATTAAATGACCAATGCCCAAATTATCAGTAATTACTGAAGCATTTCCCCGCACCACTTGTGATGGAGCCTACTGACAACAATCAACAATCGTCATCCGTGCATCTGGAAAAATTGATACCATGCAGTTCTGGTAATTAGCGCAGCATTTTGCTACAGCAGTCAAAGTGAGGGAATCCTACAAAAAAACGTGGCACCCAAGTTCGAAAGCGCAAAGGGAGCATTTAAATGTAGAAGTGCGCTATAGATATACCAGCAACATAACATTCCATAACTTGGAGGCCACAATATGTGAAACTTTATTGACTCCCCCCTCGCCCCCACCGCCCATTTCCCAGGAAGAATCGGCGGCCTTCCTGCAACAGCCGTTCATTATAATATGTGGTGCTGTCTTCGAGTGCTGTTTTCCAAATTTCTGTTCTGCCTGTGTCTCTGGGGCTCATACCAGTATTGTATTTACTGTTTATAAATTAAAAGTACAGCAGCAGTAATTCACTGGAAAACGTTTAGTTAAACCCTTGGTTTTCCTGTATGACTACGCTTTAGTGAAACCAACACACAGGACCATTGGTTATATGTATGTGCCTTAGACAGCGCTAACATTCTGGTTGCCCATACTCGAGCTCCACTGATTCAGAGAAGTTACTTCTGTTCAGACGCAGGCAGCACGGTCTCCGGTGGTTCCTTCCTGCACTTACCATGACATTGGAATCTGACGCATAAAAGTAACACTGTGGTTATGAGGTGACCCAAAACGAATGACCCAAAGCGTACGCGTTTACAGTTTTAACTGCTCCTACAATTCAGCTCCTCTTCCTTAATTTCCATTGTTGCTTCTTTTCCTGACTGTCTGCTCAAGTATGAGGCATAGCTCCAAAACGAGGTGGCATGGTGTACAAAATAATGGACTAGGATGTGGCCCACGTAATTACCAGTGGTTGAGATTAATTCAAGCATTCTATCCATCACTTTTTGCATCCTTTAGTGTGTTGCTCTAAGTGGGATGGGTATGCCAAAACGTGGGATTAGTGCACACTGTGTCACTGGAACCAAACTATACCTGTCTGATGAGTCCTAGCTAGGGTAAAACCGGTACTGGCTTGCTTGTGTTCTCGTTCAGGGAGGACCTGGCCTGGCAGTTCTGGCTGGACTGTTCCTTTTGGAGCAGGGTTAAGACTGATTTGTATATGGCTGGGTCCAAACTGAGGTGGCATGGTGTGCAAAATAACAGCGGTCTGGGATGTGGCCTGAGTAATTACCAGTGGCTGAGATTAATTCAACCATTCCATCCATCACTTTTTTGTATACTTTAGCTCAGGGGATGAGGCAGCATGTGAAATGGACACCAGCGCTGATGTCTCTGCAACACCAACCATAGATCCTGCCTTCTTAAGCCCTGCCCGGTTAGTGTCACTTCATTTATGAAAGAATGATAGAGAGAAGTTCCCACCTTCCTCGTGTGGCAGGAAGGAGAGTGCTGTCCCCACTCTAGGACTTGGGATTTGTCAGGTGGAATACAAGCTAGTTACATTGAAGGGTGATGCCCTTTGCACAAGCTTGGAGTTGACATTTTTCAGTTGGAATACAAAGTAAATACACTGGAGAGTGATTCCCCGTGCACTGGATGTGCTCTCGCCGTTGTGGTCCCACAACAAATAACTGATACAAAATACATCTCACAAGAATGCATTGGCTACTCAGGAGCACCCTGACACACGTATGAATAAGACACAATTGCACTTTTAAAACCCAGAAAAAGGTAAGACATCGTTTGAATAATATGGTCAAACTTGCAACCCAAATATTTTTCAAAAAACGCAATTGAGAGCAGGCCTTTTCTTTAAATCCTTCCAGGCTATGCAATAATCTCCCCCGGAACCTAAAACTTTATTCCACCTTACAACATTTCTGAAATGATCCATGGACTCTCCTCTTAACCATTTTTCTCCTACTCATGAGCTAACTTCTCTTTCTCTTGTACAATGAAGCAATGCATGGAGGGCACACATTCGTGTTGCAATGCATAGTGCTCTGCAGCCTCCTCTTGACGAAGTTCATGCTCTATAAATGCCCTGATAAAAATAAATAAGAACAGGTTCACCATGTCTACGCACCATACTGCTAATTTACCAGCACATGGCAGGATGGAGTCAACAGAAATCAAGTTAATAGCTATACCCTGCCTAAATAAAATGTAATATGCTATTACCCCTACTGCACTTTCACAGGTTAAGTCATTGGATGAGATACTATATATTTAGGTGAGCATAAATCTGCAGATTAATGTCTTCAGCGCACGTTCCTTTGTGTTGTGGCATCTGAGGTGTGCTCTACTTTTCCTTCCAACAAAACTTTATGCACAGGTTGTAACGACCTGTGGTTGTCAAGGACTGATTACTGTAAGAGTCCCTATGTAGGTTTACCAAAAAAGATGGTACATGCCCAGAACTGTGGATCCCAAAGAATTGTGCATCAGAAGTAGAAATAATAATTGAGTTTGCTGCGTTGAGTCCTAGCCAGTTGTAGCATCCACTTGGCAATGGCCACTAGGTATGCTTTCAGTCACCCCAAATGGTAAATGCCAGAATTGTGTTTTAAGATCATCTGTATTCCATTGAGGTAGGATTGAAATTAGAATCATCCAAAAGCAACGTTGTATATATATTAAAAATACAATGTGAATGAATACACATAGACACACAAGCAGCTTGTGGCCATAAAATTAAAAAGCTGTGGTTTGTATGTGGCCACTACAGAACAATGCATGGGCTCTTCTACTTCAATGTCTATTTGCACAAGTGGCTTAGAACCACGAGACAGTACAAAAGACTCCACTATCCTTCCAGGCTGACCATCTTCATTAATCGCTAGTCAGTTTTTTTACACATCTCTGTTGCAAAACGTTTGTGCACAATTCATACAGGAATAGTATCCTAATTACAAGCCATGGGCCTAATGTCTTTCTGGGAATCTCAATAATACAGTGGTCCAAACGAATTGATGGAATAAGGCACCATGAAGCTTATTTTCTGCAAATCAACCATATTGTGCCCTGAATCAGGTTCATCATAAAAGCAAAGAGGGATAAACAATGTTTACAGCATTTTACTACTGAGTCTGTCTCAGGCTGTCAGGTGTTTTCCCTTAAACACGCTGACCTACTACATCTTAGTTACAAACAAGGACTGTTAGTTGGGGCATATGTAAAAAATAAATAAACAGCCTCTTCAGGTGAAACTCAGACCTGAAACCTGATATACGGCATGCACCTTAAACTTGACTATTTGCTGTAATAGAGAGAAGAACATGTGAGGAGTAAAGCTTAACTGACTTGGAATCGCCTCAGTTTAGGCTAATCTTAGATGTTGGCAATCCTACATGGACATGATAGATCCTCTATACTTTGAGTAAACAAAATAGATTTGACTGGAGCAGCAGAGGCATACTAAGGGAGGGTATAACTTGCTAGTTATGTTACTACATCGACCATCCTTTTAAATGGCATGGTATTTAGGCAGTCTGATTAACCACTGCTTCATCCACGTGTGTCCATGGAGCGTATTACTAAACCTAACCTTATCACTACTTTTTACTGTAACTTTGATCATGACTTTAACCTTTAAACTTTAGATTACCTTAAAACTAACCTTAACCCTATCCTTTATCTTTAGCCAAACCATACAGGAATCGTATCCTTAACTTCACCCCGTACCCTGATTTCACACTCAACCTTTATCCTCTGCATTTATCCTGTTTTATGTGGTGGTATTTCTAGTGGTCATATTTCTGATGTTGTGCTTCCTATAAAGAGGTAGCTTCCTGCAGTGTATTTGAGATAGTCAGGGTGCACCAACCTGTTCACCCTGTTGCCAACTTGTGCAGATGCCTTGTTGCTAAACATTTCATCTGAATGAGATTTCTTTTGGTGGTAGATTAACTTCATGGATATAAGATACAACAACATGATCAAATGTTATCGAAGTCTCTTAGGAGGCAAGATTAGGTTGGGCCATATACATTGGTATTTGAAACTCTTGTCACTAGTTTTCTTCTGTGTACCTGAAGGCACTGCCCTTGATAGAGCATGGAGACTGAGATTGTTGCACCATACATCAGTCTACCTACATCACTACTGAGAGGCATTGTGATTGGTTTGCTTATCACAATAAAACCAGATCAACACAAGACCACCCACAGCAAAGCAAAATGCCATTGAGAGACAGTCACTCCCTCGAATAGCCACATTAGTTTAAAAAACGGTTACAGAATATACAAAAATGGATCTCCAAACCAAAGTGGATATTGACATGTCCTTATTGGAACAATACTTCGGTAACTTGTATGGGTTCATGTCACCAGATTGTTCAAAAGGTAGAGGAAATAGAAATTGTTTAAAGAGAGTGAGAGAACTAGATTGTGTCATGAAAAAAAAATGATGCTTAGAAAGAAAGGGAAAATACTTCAACTTAAAGCAAGTGTCCCTCAACATGACCACAACTAAACACTCGGCTGGAGGAGGGGCCTACATAGAACTCAGTTAAATCATTCTGTACATCTTAAACCTGCAGCTGTTGGTGGTTAACAGGCTTAAAGGTATGTCAAAAGGAACATATAGAGGAATTCCATAGTGAAAAAATGAGAGAAGTACACCTCTTGTACCTGATCCTGACATCGAAGTCTACTGATGAGGGATCTACAGCCGATTATTCTGGATTTCTAAGCACCTACTCTGCTCCTTCTCGTCTGTAAAGATAATGACTTGTTGGAAATTGGATGTCTTCATCAAGAGGTAATATTTTTTCTATTTTTGTGCGTTGAATGTTCATTGCTCTTGAGTATATCACTTAAATAATCCTTATTCTTATCCAGTGTTAGAGAGAACTTTTGTGAAATATTTCTCTGAAGGTTCAATCAGTAATTATTACACAAAAAAGGAAAAGGTTTTTGGTGACAGCAGGAGTCATTTGAGTAGTACTTGCAAGCTTTTTAGGATGCGAAGGTAGAGCTGAGGCTGCATCCAGCCATTGGTTTATGAGTTTTCTTTGATCTTAGCGGGATGTATTTTCTGTGTTTTCATAGTTAATTATGACTGTCTGGTCCGTTTTTGTTGTACCATATTGAAAACGAATCTAAGAAAAGAGAATCTTAAAGGAAAGTGTACTAGTAAGCCATATGATTTGCAGAAATGAATGGTATGTGTACTTTCTATTTGCTCAAAAGTGTAAGGGGGTTGTTACAACTTTGGAAGAGGTGTTAATCTGTCCCAAAAGTGACGGAAAAGTGACGGATATACCACCAGCCGTATTACAAGTCCATTATATCCTATGGAACTCGTAATACGGCTGGTGGTATATCCGTCACTTTACCGTCACTTTTGGGACGGATTAACACCTCCTCCAAAGTTGTAATAACCCCCTAAATCGCTAACTTCACAGAGAGGAACACTAACTGGGAAGTGGGCATCAAAAACTAGATGTCCAGGGGCTCTTTGGGCGTTGTCCCAAGTGTCATTACTATGCAAATCAAGTTCTCAGTTCGTTGTGCACCACTTTCTGCCATGTACAACTGACCAGAAGCTAATTCACAAGATAAATTGCTAGGTAGATATGAAGGTTGATCATAAAAAGTGTGCAAAGGTGGGACGTATGGTGTACTAGATGGTGAAAAAGAAGGTTGTTTAGAAGTGGAGATGAAAAATGGGCTATGGAGTGACTTGTGACTATAAAGGTGATTTTGGAGATGAATGAGAAAGTAGATAAGGAGGTTAATGAGAATATGGAGCAGAAGGTAAACAAGGTGGATAAACAGACGGAAACGTAGCTTGACCAAAAATAAATGAGAAGGTTGATCGAAAGATAGACCAGAAAGTAGAACAGAAAGTAAATGCCGAGAAGGATCAGAAGGTAAACAGGAAGATGGATCAGAAAATACCTTTAAATATAGATGACAAGGTGTATGAGCCCTTTGGAAAATGTGGGTAGCTAATGTGGAATAACAAGCATTCCTAAAGATGGCAAGTAATTGGCTTGCTCAAAAGGTAGGCACTGGGTGCCAGAAATCTGTAACTTAAGCAAAGATTCTGCATCTTCCTTGGCTTCTGTGGTGGCGTGGTAAACATAAGCTAGGCAAGGAGTAAGCTATGCATGTGGTGATTTGAGGATTTAGCACCAGGTAGAGCATAGGAGAATTCACAAAAAGTGAGCAAAAATTAATTTAGAGCCAAAGTATTTAAGTAAGAAAAAATATATTTGTTCTTTAATATAAATTGTATATAGTAAACATTATGCTAATAGGTGAAAATTAGCCAAAGCTGTTTTAAAGTTATGATCCCAAACAGGTTGGGAGAAAGTTGTTGCCTACACCCCCCTGCAAATAACCCTGTCCCACTGTTCTCCAGGTGATGAATGTTATTCTGTGACACTTCAACTCTTTGGTCAACTAATTCAGTTTTCCAAGTTCTGGGCTTCTCTTATAATGTTATATACTGCAAAGCACTAGTGGAAGGGCGACCACAAGCCCATGTGTGTTTGGGAGGGTGCAAGTGCAATGTCCCCCATACTCCTAAGGTGGGTGGTAGAGTGCTTGATGTTTTGTGGATTTGGGTGCAACCTAATGAAGTGCAGTCATGTGTTCCCTTACAAGAGGTCTTGGCCAGTTTTAAGGTGCAGAACAGGAGTATATCTGCCAGGCAGAATTATTGACCACCAGTCAGTAATGCTGCCTCTGATTAGATTAGTTAATGAGAGTGGGACAAGCCAGTTAGCCTCAGCTTCTGACTGCAGTACAACTTATTATGGGGAATATGTGTTTTCTGTTTGTCGCTGGAATCTCAAGAACCGGATACTTCTGTATGCCCATTGAATACTAAGAACTTCTTTTTTAGGGTTTGGCTTTCAAGGGCAATGGTAGCGAACTGTGAAGGCTTACTCATAAACGACAGTGTGGGATAGAATGTTCAGGTTCAGTTAAAACTTGAATGATGGATAATAAATATGTTGCACAAACAAGGTTATCACTTTCTGATAAGTATAAGACTTTAATTCACAATTAGTATACTTTAAATCATGGCCTAGACATCGGGATGGTAGTATCACATGTTAAAAGGACTAATACTTAAGTTGGACCCCATCACTAGCAGAGTGGAGTACTTAGATTCTGTTCAGCTCACCAGCCAAATCATGGAGAGCACCATTGAGGGTGCACAAGATGTGAGTATCTTGGACAGGAAACATACTTGTTACATCAGGAAATAATAATGTTGTGATGCAATTGCGTCCGGAACTATCAACCCTTCAACTGTCTTTTTGAAGCTGCTTGAATCAGCCGTGGAATCGGACAGGCTGATAGGGCATCTGGTCCACTACTGGAATTTTCATGTTCTCTTATACTTGCTCTAACATACTGTTTTAGGTGCTCAGCATCAGGCACAAGTTTCTATAGGAAGCTAGGGTTTAGTCTTTGCAAAATGCTTCAACCTCCCAATGGCTTTAATCAGTTTAAAACTTTTAGATTGCCATGACAAACAAAATACCACATAAGAACTTTACAACACAGAGAGTGACTAAAAATCATGTTGATATTTCTTCAGCATCACTTGAACTGATATAGGATTAACAGCAAGGCTCTCTTCACGTTGCTGTGGAGAAGTGCACTAAAGTGTATCCTTTGTCCTTGAGAAGAAAGCCAACCCACTGGTGATAAAATAACCATTGCATTGTGCCTTTCTTTCATGTCTTGGAGAAAATGGGGAATATTGGGAGTTGTTATTTCTCATCATTGTCTTAAGGTAATGGATACTGTTGATTTCAAAGTTTATGCATAACTCATTTAGTTTTCCTCCCTCTTCTTTGAATCTGTGGTTAATCATTTGGCATGTTCTAAACGGTGTTTGGGAATTCCAATCCATATTCAATATTACACAGTCAAACAGAAGTGCAATGAATGCCCAGTCAGGTGTATTTCTTTGTTAAGAAACAATTTCCTAATCTACATTTAGGAAAACAGCACTTGTCTTGCAGAACATCTGAAGGTAAAAAGGAACAAGTGTCAGGATGGTGCACATTTGACAGAGAGATCTGGACTGTCATCATTATACCTTAAGTGGGAGGTCAGGTTTCTCAGATGTGAGTTGTAGATGCTGGCAAAATGCTGGCATGTAGCTAAAAACCAAACATGTTGTGATTCAGCACAAAAAGCACACTTCCCTTGGGAAGCATCAAGTTTCCAAAATTGAATTCCTCAATGGATTTCATGCAAACACATTTTCACCATCCATTCTTCAAGGTGGAAGAAGGTCATTCTGCTGTGGTGTTTCCTGGACTTTTAGGAGACCACTGTTAGGTATCCCCTTGTCCACCTTTGCAGTCTTCTACCCCAGAAAGTACATATGTTCTGATGGATACAACTACCTGTGGATTCCTCACCTAATGAATACTCCCATGGCGCCAGCATTCAACGGAAATCTTCTTACTAGTCTCTGCACGTCGACGAGGACGTCACTCTAGCCCACGCGACGCCGTCTGACGTCATACAGGCAATAAGAGGTCCTCGACGACGTGCGGACGTCAGTTCCCTTTTTTCCGTGCATTCGAAACGGTTATCTTCGAGGGAGCAACTGTTACTTTTTTGGTTACAGTGTATTTTTGCTGCGTAGTCTTTCGCTGTGGTAATAATGTCGCAGAGAAAGTCTGGATTTAAGCCTTGTCGTGAGTGTGGAGGCAAGATGTCGGTGACGGATCCTCATTCCGATTGCCTTTGGTGTTTGAGCTCCGACCACGACGTCTCGACTTGTGATTCATGCCAGCACATGAATCCAAAGGCCCTCAAGGAACGTGAGGCGAAGCTGTTTATGGCTAAATCGAAGGAGAAGCATCACAAGAAGTCTTCTTCTCCAAGACATCGGCGTCATCGAGACTCCCGGCGCCGTAGAGAATCTCGGCGTCATTCGAAGGAGACTCGTTCCAGGTCTTCGGATCGGCGCCGAAGGACATGGGAGATCAGTCCCACGGTTACGCCGCATCCTTCGACGCCGTTGCCCTTTCCGGCATCTCCGACTTCACCTGGACAGGCGTCGGTGATTGAGGTATTGGAGCCTCAGGTGTTTTCTCCGGCGCAGACGCCGAGGCCGGCGTCGGGGTCGCCTCCGAGACAGGCACCTCAGTATCCGGCTTTTCCCACCCCTGGAGCCGATAGTTCCGCATTCTTGAATGCGATGTATGCCATCTTCCAACAGATGGCTCCAGGGGGTGCTCCGGCTGGGCCTTTGGCCTTTTCTTTGGGTGATCCTGTGCCTCTTCGGCCGGCACCCTTTATGCCCTTTCTCCCTTTTGGGAACGTGGGCTCGGCGCCAGTGTCGGCGCCGGTGGCCGCTCCGGTGGCTTCAGAAGGATTGGCCCCGGGGATTTCCATCCCGTCGACGTCGAAGTCGGGATTTCGGCCTGTGACTCCGGTGGGTCCATCTGCTTCAGCTGCTCTTTTGTCGGCGCCGAAGTTACCTGTGGCGCCGGACGCGGCGTCGGTGGCTTCTGAAGATCGGCGCCGATCTTCGACTTCGGCGGAGGCATTGTCGACTCCGCGTATTGAACAGCGACTTCATTCCAGGAGACGTGCTCTCCGGGTATTAGAAGAGCAGGAGTACCAACGAGCCCTGGAGGAAGGAGAGCTAGAGGACTCGGGTGATGGGCTGCGTGGACTGGAGTCGGCCAGTGGGCTGGACACTTCCCCTGAGTGGGATCTTTCGTCCCCGGGGGAGTATACTGAGGAGGCTGCTTCCTTTCATGCAGTGGTACGGAAGGCAGCTAGTTTTTTGGACCTGCCTTTGCCGGTGGTGGAGGCTAAACAAAACCTTTTAACAGAGGTGCTACATCCGGCCTCAGCTGCGGCGGAGCCTCTGTTGCCATTTAATGACGCTCTGCTGGATCCGGTGATAGAGGTGTGGAAGAGGCCGGCATCTTCCCCAGCAGTTCACAGAGCCGTGGCCAGGAGGTATCGGGCGGCTCCGACTGACCCTGGGTTTCTATCTAGGCACCCTACGCCGGAGAGCTTGGTGGTGCAGGCCTCCTGTTCAGCCAAGTCAGCGCCTGGTTCTTTCCCGACGGTGCCTGGGGACAGAGATTCAAAGAAGCTAGAGGCGCAGTCGAAGACAATTTTTTCGTCCTGCAGTCTGGCGTTAAAAGCCACCAATGCAACCTGTATCCTGGGGAGGTATATTCATGCTCTGATGGATGACATTTCCTCATCGTTTACAGAGCTTCCCCAGGGTCTTTTGGATCTTGTCTCAAATGCCCAGGCTGCTGCGACCCAGATTATCCAGACGGGACTGGATACCACCGACTCGGTAGCCAGAGCAATGGGCACAACTGTGGTGGCAAGGAGACAGGCCTGGCTCCGTAACTCGGGCTTTTCTGCAGATGTACAGTCCACATTGTTGGATCTCCCGTTTGATGGGGACAAACTGTTTGGAGCCAAGGCTGATTCGGCCTTGGAACGTTTTAAGGAAAGCAGGGCCACGGCTAAGTCGTTAGGGCTCCAAGCTCCTTCTTCCACGGCCTCTTCCAGGTTTTTCAGGAGGTTTCGTGGATTTGGGCGTGGCTCTTCCTCCTCTTCCTTTCGGGGAAGATATCAGCAACCTGCCTCTTCCCATCCCTATAGATCTTTCAGGGGGAGAGGTAGGGTCCGCACCAGAGGAGCCTCTCAGCAGCACTCTGCCTCTTCCTCATCCTCTGGCGGGGTGCAGCAGGGGAAGCAGCCTTAGGCTTCCACCATTTCCCACTCACTCCTCTCCTGTAGGGGGAAGATTACAGCATTTTCTCACCAAATGGAAGACTGTTACAACGGACACTTGGGTTCTCAGTATTGTGGGAAAAGGCTACACCCTTCCCTTTCGGGAGTTCCCGCCCCTCATCCCGCCCCGCCCTTCTTATTGTTCAGAAGAACACCTCCTGTTGCTAGAACAGGAGGTACAAGCCCTCCTTTCCAAGGGCGCGGTGGAGTTGGTCCCAGAGCAGGAAAGGGGTCGAGGATGTTACTCAAGGTATTTCCTGATTCCCAAGAAGGATGGTCGTTTGAGACCAATTCTGGACCTGAGGATCTTGAATTGGTTCCTCAAGCAGGAAAAATTCAAGATGCTGACCCTAGCACAGGTGCTTTTGGCGTTGAACAAGGAAGACTGGATGGTGTCTGTCGACTTGCAGGATGCTTACTTTCATATCCCGATACTCAAGTCACACAGGAAGTATCTCCGGTTTGTGGTGGGATCGCAACACTATCAGTTTGCGGTCCTTCCGTTTGGTCTTACTTCAGCACCTCGAGTCTTCACGAAGGTGATGTCGGTGGTTGCGGCAGAACTCAGAAGGAAGGGGATAGCAGTATTCCCTTACTTGGACGACTGGTTGATCAAAGCCAAGTCCCCGGAGCTTGTGTCGCATCATCTGCAGTCAACAACCCAGTTGTTGTTCGACCTGGGTTTTTCGGTGAACGAGCCCAAATCTCACCTAGAGCCCTCTCAGCGCCTCCTGTTCATAGGGGCAGTACTGGATACAACATTGGGTCGGGCCTTTCCTCCGCCTCAGCGGATTCAAGATATTCAGGATTTGGTTCCAATGTTTCGAAATGGAGCGGTAGTTCCAGTCCTCAAGGTCCTTCGTCTGCTCGGTCTGTTTGCCTCCTGCATTCTGTTGGTCACGCATGCTCGCTGGCACATGAGGGCTCTTCAGTGGTGCCTCCGAAGGCAGTGGTCTCAACACAAATGGGATCTAGAGAGTACTGTCAAGATCTCCAGAGATGCTGCTGTGGATTTGAAGTGGTGGATTGCAAGCAACAATCTTTCACAAGGAAAGCCGTTCCAGCAGTCGCCACCAGTGGCCACAGTCATAACGGATGCTTCCACTCTAGGGTGGGGAGCTCATCTGGGGGATCTGGAGATCAAAGGTCTTTGGTCTCCAGAGGAACAGATGTTTCACATCAATCTGTTAGAGTTACGGGCTGTACGTCTGGCTCTCAAGGCCTTCCTCCCTTCCCTTCGTGGTCAGTCGGTACAGGTCCTAACGGACAATACTACCACGATGTGGTACATAAACAAGCAGGGAGGAGTGGGGTCGTACCTTCTCTGCAGAGAAGCTCTTCGACTATGGTCCTGGGCAAAGGACCATCAGATTTGCTTGATAGCAAACCATCTGGCCGGAGTCTTGAACGACAGTCTCAGTCGGCAATTCTCGGCAGACCACGAGTGGCGTCTCCATCCAGATCAAGTCCGTTTAATCTTCCAGAGGTGGGGGTTTCCTCGGGTAGATCTGTTTGCCACTCGAGAGAACGCACATTGTCCGTTATTCTGCAGCCTCCAGTATCCGATGCAGGGAGCGTTGGGGGACGCGTTTCAAATAACCTGGTGCGGCCAGTTGCTTTACGCGTTTCCTCCCATACCCTTGATTCCTCGAGTATTGAGGAAGATTCGCCAGGACCGGGCTCTATTCATCCTAATAGCTCCGGATTGGCCAAGGAGGGTATGGTACTCCGACCTTCTCTAACTCTCAATGTGCCCTCCGCTCCGTCTCCCTTTCAGGGCAGACCTCCTCTCGCAGTCGCAGGGGCAGGTTCTACACCCCAACCTCCAGAGTCTGCACCTACATGCCTGGAGATTGAACGGGGCAACCTGAGTTCCTTCTCTCTCCCGCCTGAGCTAGTGGATGTTATATTAGCGGCCAGGCGACACTCCACTAAATCTATCTACGCTAATAGATGGTCTAAATTTGTTGCGTGGTGTGGAGAGAGGCAGATTGATCCTTTGCATGCTCATCTATCGGACGTTTTGTCTTTTGCTCTGTCTCTAGCGCAGAAAGGTTGTGCAGTGGCTACCATTAAGGGTTATTTATCGGCCTTGTCAGCCTTCATATGTCTTCCAGACCAACCATCTTTATTTAAATCCCCTATTGTTATCAGATTCCTGAAAGGTCTTCTAAATAAATATCCTCCAAAACCATTCGTTATGCCGCAATGGGATTTGTCCTTGGTCCTGACTTTCCTTATGGGGTCCCCTTTTGAACCTATGCATTCTTGCCCCTTAAGGTATTTGGTTTTAAAAACAGTCTTCCTGATAGCTATAACATCAGCAAGGAGAGTGAGTGAGTTGCAGGCCTTATCAGTAAAGCCCCCTTATACAACTTTTTATGGGGATAAGGTGGTGTTGAGGACCAAGGCTGCTTTCCTCCCGAAGGTTGTTTCACCCTTCCATTTGGCTCAGGCAATTACTTTGTCCACGTTCTATCCTCCGCCTCATCCTTCCAAAGAGGAAGAAAGACTGCACCGTCTGGACCCAAAGAGAGCGTTGAGCTTCTTTATTGATAGAACAAAGGATTTCAGGCTGGAGGATCAGCTGTTTATTGGATACGTGGGCAAGAGGAGAGGAAAGGCAGTCCACAAGAGAACACTATCCAGGTGGGTTGTTCTTTGCATTAAAATATGTTACTCTTTGGCAAAGAAGGATCCTCCTGAGGGCATTAGAGCTCATTCCACCAGAGCTAAGTCGGCCACTTCGGCCTTGGCCAGGGGTGTTCCTGTGGTTGACATCTGCAAGGCCGCAACTTGGTCGTCCCTTCACACTTTTGCAAAACATTACTGTTTGGATTCTGAGGTTAGAAGAGACGGCCATTTTGCACGGTCAGTGCTGCAGGATTTCTTGGTTTGACCATTTAGGCACCCACCGCCGGGCGTGGTACTGCTTTGGGACTCTATTCATTAGGTGAGGAATCCACAGGTAGTTGTATCCATCAGAAGAACGAGTTACTTACCTTCGGTAACGACTTTTCTGGTGGATACATTAGCTACCTGTGGATTCCTCACGGTCATGCATCAACAAGGGATATTGGTCTTAGGTAAGTGGTACTAGGTGTACTACTTGCAAAATTAAATGTTATCATGTTAGTTCTGTAGCGATCAGAGAATACATGATACTCAGATTGCAAAAAACTACTCAGAAATCTTAAGTGTATTACAATTCAGAAGTTTGTGCTTCACAAGGAGGCTCAGAAGGTGGTTCAGAGGGATCATGAAAATGCTATATACTGGGTATATTAGCAGATGAATCAGAAGTTGATGAATCATTTGTGAGCCTGAAAGTTGCTCAAAAGGTGCATCAAAAGTTAATGACAAACAACCCAGAAGGTGAATATGAAGGTTGTTAGACCTGACAGCTTTAGGGTGGTCACCCCCAAATTTTTGCCTGCCTCCCTCCACTTTTTGGACACTGCTTTTGCTGGTTTTAGGACTCTGCCCATTTTACCACTGATAACCAGTGCTAAAGTGCATATGCTCTCTCCCTTAAAACATGATTACATTGGTTCATACCCAATTGGCTTATTTAATCTACTTGTAAGTCCCCAGTAAAGTGCACTACATGTGCCTGGTGCCTGTAGATTAAATGCTACTAGTGGGCCTGAAGCACTGCTTGTGCCACCCACATAAGTAGCCCCTTAATTATGCCTCAGGCCTTCCAATGCAAGGCCTGTGTGTGCAGTTTCACTGCCACTTCGACTTGGCATTTAAAAGTATTTGCCAAGCCTTAAACTCCCCCTTTTCCACATATAAGTCACAGCTAAGGTAGGCCCTAGGTTACCCATAGGGCAGGGTGCTATGTAGGTTTATATGTCCTGGTAGTGTACAACTCCTAAATTAGTTTTACACTACTGTGAGTCTTGCTCCTTTCATAGGCTAACATTAGGGCTACTCTCATATACTGTTTGAGTGGTAGATTATGATCTGAAAGGAGTAACAAGGTTATATTTAGTATGGCCAGAATGGTAATACAAAATCCTGCTGACTGGTGAAGCTGGATTTAATATTACTATTTTAGAAATGCCACTTTTAGAAAGTGAGCATTTCTCTGCACTTAAATCCTTCTGTGCCTTACAATCCACGTCTGGCTAGGTTACTTGACAGCTCCCTTGTGCATTTCACTCAGACAACCAGACAACCCCAAACACAGGATGCTCATTCACACCTGCACACATCTGCATACTGAATCAGTCTTCCTGACCAGGGAGGGTGGAGGGCCTTGACACTTACATTTAAATGGACAGTGGCCTGCCCTCACACAATGGACTGCCAAACCCCCTACTGGACCCTGGCAGACAGGGTGGACCTGAAAGGGGACCTGGTGCAAAGCCCCTCTTTGATGTCTCCCCCACTTCAAAGGCCCATTTAGGTATTTAAACAGGTCCTCTGACCCTACCAACTCAGACACTTCTGGACAAGATACCACTGGTGAAGAAACTCTGAACCAGACCCTGCAACCTACCAAGAGGAACTGCATGGCTGCCCAAAGGACTCACCTGACTGCTTTTCTGCAAAGGACTGCTGCTCTGCTGTTGCCCTGCTGCTTTGCTGCCCTCTGGCTCTGCTGAGAAGTGCTCTCCAAGGGCTTGGATAGAGCTTGCCTCCTGTTCCTTTAAGTCTCAGGCCCAAAAAGACTTCATCCTGCAAAGAACTCCTTGTGCGGTGAAAATTCAACGCACAGCCTGCCAAAAACGATGCACAACCTGCATCATGGTGAGAAAATCACTGCACGCTGAACCGGAACGACGCAGCCCAGCTCCCTGAGAGGAGATCAATGTAGCGCCAGCATTGGGACCGGAACTTCGATGCACGGCCCACTGGATTGACACATAGCTGAGCCGGAACGACGCTGCTCGACTTCCTGCAAGAAGAATCGACGCAGTGCCTGCCATGCGACAGAAATTTCCACACATCGCCCACCGGATCGAAGCAGCTCCTGTCACTTCGTCTGCATGCGCCTGGAGAAACTGATGCACACCTCCCCGTTTTCCACACATTTCCTCCTCTGCGGTCCCTTGCAGAGAATTCGAACGCAAACCAGGTACATTGACTAAAGACTCTTTTTATTATTCTCTGAAGCGATATTTCAACATATACTTATCAAATCTTGATCGTTTTGACCTGCATTTAACCAGATAAATATTCGAAATTTTTCTAAACACTGTTTGGTGTATTCGTTTGGTTTTATACTGTTATTGCATGATTTATTGCACAAATACTTTACACATTGCCTTCTAAGTTAAGCCTGACTGCTCAGTGCCAAGCTTCTAGAGGGTGGGCACAGGATAATTTGGATTGTGTGTGACTTACCTTGACTAGAGTGACGGTCCTTGCTTGGACTGGGGGTAACCTGACTGCCAACCAAAGATCCCATTTCTAACAAAGGTGGATTACAAGATGCATTTGACTTAGAAGAGAAATTAGATCGAAATTTAAATTGGAAAATGTCTCAGAGTGTTTACTACAAACAGAAGACAACCTGAATCAAAAAGTGAATCAGAAGGTAGTTGACTGAGATGATTTTCTAGAAGCACAAGTTGAACTGGATCAGCAGAAAATTTTAAATTAAATCTGAAAATGCCCCTGTGGGTTCAACAACAGAGGATGATAAACTGAATCAAAAGGTAGATCAGAAAGTAGCTCAGAAGGTACATCAGAAGTAGACGATAAACTGGATCGTAAGATGGCTCAGTGGGTATCCCATAAGTAAAAATTAAAATTAGTCAGAGTTTAAATCAGAAGGTGGCTCAGATGGTGCATCAGAAGTAGATGATAACATAGGGAGGAATGTAAAAGATGATTTAGAAGGTACATCAGAAGTAGATGACATCCTGTTCTAGAAAGTAAGTCAGAAGGAGGCACCCACTGTGCACCGTAAGAAAAACATGAACTGGATCAGAAAGTAAAGCAAAATGTGGCTTACAAGGTGGCATATGTATAAGATAACTGGATCAGAAAATAAACAGAAAATGAATCAGAGAATGTTTCTGAGGTAGAAAATCAGGGCCATAGTATAAATCAGAAAGTGGTTCAGAAAGTAGAACCTTAAATGGATCAAAGATTAATCTGCACCTGCATCAGAAGTAGAAGAGACATAGGATCGGAAGGGAAATCAAAATGCACCTACAGCATTGTGCCAGAATTAGATGATGAACTGGATCAGTAAGTACGTTAGAAGTTATCTCCGAGGGTGCATTGAAAGTAGAAGAAAAACTAGATCAAATGGTAAATCATAAAATAGTTTTGACTGTGCACCAAAAGCAGAAGACAACCAGGATTGGAAAGTGAATCAGAAGGTGGTTGACTGCGATAATTCACTAGAAGTAGAAGATAAACTGAATAAGGGGTAAATATAAAAGATACTCTGAATGTGTCCCTGAAGTAGATGGTAAATTGAATAAAATGGTAATCCAGAAGGTAGCGCAGAAAGTACATGATGATGAACTGGATCAGAAGGTGTCTCAGAAGGTGCGACAGAGGTAACAAAAACGTGGTCAGAAAAAAAATCAGAAGGTGGCTCAGATGGTGCATCAGAAGCAAGTGATAAACTAGATGAGAACACGAATCAGAATGTGATTTAGAAGATGCATCCTATGTTGATGACAAAGTGTTTCTAGAAAATAAGTCAGAAGGAAGCTTCGAGTGTGCACCATAGGGATAAACTTCTATTAGAAAGTAAATCAGAAGATGATGTAGAAGATAAATTAGGCCAAAAAGCAAACCAGGAGGTAGTTTGGAGGGTGCTTCTGAAGTAGAAGATAAAATGGATTAAACAGTAAATTAAAAGGTGGCTCAAAATGTGCTGGCAGTAGAAGAAACCAATGGATCAGAGATTAATCTGAAAGTGAACATGAGGGTGTATCAGAAGTAAAAGGTCGGCTGGATCAGAACGTACACCAATCAATCAATCAAGCATTTGTAAAGCACACTACAGGCCCTTGGTATGTGGTATACCATTGCACAAGGGACTTACAGGTAAATTAAAATAGGGCAGTTGGGTATATACCAACATTACCATGTTTTAGGAGAGAAGCACATGCACATAACACTGATTAGTAGTGGTAAAGTGCTCAAAGTCCTAAGGCCAACAAAAAAATACAGCAACAAAAGAGGAGGTAAAGGCAAAAAATCTGGGAAGAGAGCACCCTAAGTCTTGCCAGGTCTAACAACGACATAAGGTAGGTCCTCATTGCCAGGTCAAACAAAGAATTGAAGCTCCCCTTGAGAGCACAGACATGCCACTTTCTGAACAGAATGACATGTATCACTACCTCCGCCCCTGTAACAAATAAAATTAACAAATTAATTTTTTCAGATTATTCAAGCATGCCACATTTTATTTGTCTCCAAGGTACTTAGACATAATGTATCAATTGGAATAGATTAATTTACCAAACTTGAAATTTAAGACATCTCTTTCCAACAAAAATTTAGCAAGTATAGATTTTCTTAAAATAAGAGTAGAAATGTGCTATCCTTTGATGATGGCTATTCCTGACGTGTACAAATGATGTCGATTTACATTAGACATGAAAAGAGTACTCACACATATAAGATACGCAAATTAGCATTTTCCAAGCACATTTCTTTAAACTAATAAATCCTAAAAGACAATAACAAAGAGGCAACATTGAGGTGCGTCATCCTAATCAGATTAACATAAATGATTCTAATAAACTGTGTTCCTGTTACTTTATATTGCAAATTATTATTTATTATTATTTTATTATTATTTTGCTAATAAGAGCGTTTTTCAGCGGTGTGTATTACTTTCTTGTTTGCTTGCAAGGCCATTTGCCATTTAATCACAGCTGGCAAAGATCCAGATTTTGCAAGCACACGCGAATAAGCGCCTAATGAGATTCACCAAAACTGGGCAGAGAGTTGCACAACAAACCGCTCCCTCCCAACTCGTTGTATTCACAGATGGAGTAGGACGACTGAGGACCCATGCCAAGTAGAAGCAAGCTGGTGGTGGTGCATTGAAAGCTGCTGACATGGAAGCAAATTTGTTCTTCCGCAGGAGGAAAAGCTCGCTGTGCAGGCATAGGGCAAAAAGGCAACAGGGAAAGGGACGGGGGTGAACGATTTTACAGAGATTCTTCACAGCACAGCTCTATCTTTCACTAGAGCCTTAATCTGTGTGGCGTTCTTTTTTCTGTTTGATTTCATCATTCATTTATTAGATTATCTAGTCTAATCAGGCTTAGCTCTGGTACGAATCAACATTCACATACAACTTCTCAAACACCTTTAAATCACCTTCACGTTCTTCTTATCCAGTTCTACAAGTATGGAACATTTTCTAAGCCATGTTCAAAACCACATTTTCATTTAACCTCTGATTCATGTAACGTCCAGATTCACTGTGACACTATGTATCATCTTCTTCTCTATGCTACATTTTGATTTAGTTTGTGATCCAGCTTATTATTTCCTTCTACTGCTGTTTCCGAGATACCTTCTGGTCTACTTTCTGATAGAGTATATTATCTAATTCTGAGCTACTTTCTTAGCTGCATTCTGGTGCTGCTGCTGCGAGTTCGAGGCCCTTCACTACCCGCAGGTACCCTCCTGCGCCTCATCCCTGGTGTCTAGTGGGTGCTGTAAGTATTGTGTGTCTGTCCTATTATTGTTTATAGCATTTGTGCCTTTTTTTGCCTTTCTGTGCCTTCCTGCCTGTGTTTTTCTACCTTTTTGCTTCTGTTGCTTGCCTCACGTATTTTTTCAGCTTCTGCCGCTCTCTCCTTTGCCGCCGCTGCGTCCCCTGCTGCCCTGCCCCCCTCGCGCCCCCATTTGCTCACCGCTCCCGCCTCCTGCCTCCCAGATGCTCCTCCCTCACACCTCCCCTTCTTAATGGCGGCCGCTGTGCAGCCGCGACGATGGTGCGTCAGAGGCAAGCCCGTCTGCGCCTGTCCATGCCTGGACTGCGCCCAGCGCCAGACCCACTGGCCCCCGCGCTCCCCGTGCCGCCAGACGCCACTACATTGCCAACAAACTCCACGCCCTCAACCCAGGCCGCTCCACTGCCTGCTTTCAAGCCACCCCAAGGCACACCCACAGACCCTTCTCCTGACAGATCTGCAGCTTCACCTGCCACCAACCACCACGCGAGAACCACACGCAACCACCTTAGCTGCATCCTCCTCAACACCCGCTCCGTCCACAAGCACGCCATTGAACTCTGGGACCTACTCACCTCATCTTCCCCAGACGTCGCCTTCCTCACCGAAACCTGGATGACTCCCTCCTCGGACCTTGACGTCGCCATAGCCATCCCAGAAGGCTACAAGATCACCCGCAGAGACTGCACCAACAGACCGGGAGGAGGAATCGCAATAGTCCACAAGAACACCATCAGAATCTCAACAAACACTGAAGACACCCACAATGCCGCTGAACACTTACACTTCAAGATCCATATCAACGCCAACACCACCATCAGAGGAATCCTTGTCTACAGGCCCCCACACCCCAACCTCAATGCAGCGACTCCATCCCCGACATGATCAGCACCCAGGCCCTGGCCTCCACAGACTACATTATCCTCGGCGACTTGAATTTTCACCTCGAGAACGCCAACAACAGCAACTTCACTGCTCTGATCGCCAACCTCCCCAACCTCGGTCTCAAACAACTGGTCACGATGCCCACCCACTCCGCCGGCCACGCACTCAGCCCCGTCTTCTCCACCAGCAGCCACATCACCTTCAGCCATACCACTGAACTCCACTGGACCGACCACCGGTGCGTCCACTTCACCTTCCAGAAACCCGCCACTCACCATCGCCCTAAACAGATCCCCTGCCGCAACTGGAACAAGACCAACTGATGTCCATCCTCGCCCGGGCCCTGCCACCCAGCACCACCGACCCCAACACAGCTGCCCTCAACCTCAGTCACTGGTTAGACGACTGCACCAACACCCCGTCTTCTCCACCAGCAGCCACATCACCTTCAGCCATACCACTGAACTCCACTGGACCGACCACCGGTGCGTCCACTTCACCTTCCAGAAACCCGCCACTCACCATCGCCCTAAACAGATCCCCCGCCGCAACTGGAACAAGACCAACTGATCTCCATCCTCACCCGGGCCCTGCCACCCAGCACCACCGACCCCAACACAGCTGCCCTCAACCTCAGTCACTGGTTAGACGACTGCACCAACACCCTGTCTTCTCCACCAGCAGCCACATCACCTTCAGCCATACCACTGAACTCCACTGGACCGACCACCGGTGCGTCCACTTCACCTTCCAGAAACCCGCCACTCACCATCGCCCTAAACAGATCCCCCGCCGCAACTGGAACAAGACCAACTGATCTCCATCCTCGCCTGGGCCCTGCCACCCAGCACCACCGACCCCAACACAGCTGCCCTCAACCTCAGTCACTGGTTAGACGACTGCACCAACACCCTCGCCCCGCTCAGGAAATCCTCCAACAACCGCACTAGCACCAAGGCCATCTGGTTCACCACCGACCGTCAGACCTCAAAGCAGGAGTGCCGGAAAATCGAGAAGAGGTGGTGCCGCGAACCAACAGAGAGCAACAACGCAGCCCTCAAGACAGCCACCTGCAAGCACCACCAGCTCATCGGGACCACCAAAAGATCCTTCTACAAAAATCGCATCAACAACAACGCCCACAACAGCAAAAAGCTCTTCAACATTGTCAAGGAACTTGCCAAACCCAGATCATGCTCCATCGACCCCCCACCATCGCAAGACCTCTGCGACTTCCTAGCCGCCTTCTTCCATCGCAAGATCACGCAAATCCACAACAGCTTCAACTCCTTGCCCACCACGACCACCACAAACCTCAACGCACCCAGCCACGCCAACCTCTTGCTCTCCTGGACCCACATCAATGATGAGGACACCGCAAAAACCATGAGCACCATCCACTCTGGATCTCCCTCCGACCCCTGCCCTCACCATGTCTTCAACAAAGCGAGCCCCATCATCGCCCCCCAACTCTGCATGACCATCAACAGCTCCTTCGAGACTGGCACCTTCCCGGAGAGCTGGAAGCATGCCCAAGTCAACACCCTACTAAAGAAACCCAAAGCGGACCCCGAAGGCCTCAAGAATTACCGACCCATCTCCCTTCTTCCCTTCCCAGCAAAAGTCATAGAGAAGATCATCAACGGTCAACTGACCCGCTTCCTGGAGGACAACAACATTCTGGACATCTCCCAATCCGAATTCCGTAGGAATCACAGCACTGAGACCACCCTCATCGCCCCAACCAACGACATCAGAACTATGCTCAATAAAGGCGAAACCGCAGCCCTCATCCTCCTGGACCTCTCAGCTGCTTTTGACACCTTCTGCCACCACACCCTATGCACTCGCCTCTACGATGCCGGGATCCGCCACAAGGCCCTGGACTGGATCACATCCTTCCTCTCCGGCAGAACTCAGAGAGTCCGCCTTCCTTCCTTCCTGTCAGAAGCCACCAAGACCATCTGCAGCGTCCCCCAAGGGTCTTCTCTCAGCCCAACTCTTTTCAACATTTACATGGCCCGCTCGCCAACATCGTCCGATTCCACAAACTCAACATTGTCTCCTACGCCAACGACAGCCAACTGATCTTCTCACTCACCAAGGACCCCGCCACCACCAAAACCAACCTCCACGACGGACTACATGCCATCACCAACTCAAACTCAGCTCGGACAAGACAGAGATCCTCATCCTCGGCTCCATCCTCTCCGTATGGGATGACTCCTGGTGGCCAGCCACCCTACGAACCGCACCTATACCCACCACCCACGAACGCAATCTAGGCTTCATCCTAGACTCATTGCTCTCCATGACTCATCAAGTCAACGCCGTTTCATCTTTCTGCTTCAACACCCTCCGCAAGCTTCGCAAGATCTTCAGACGGATCCACATCGAAACAAGGACGGTCACCCACGCCCTCGTCAGCAGCAACGCGCTCTATGCAGGAACCACAGCCAAACTCCAGAAGAAACTACAACGTATACAGAATGCCTCTGCACGCCTCATCCTCAACATCCCACGCCGGGACCACATCTCAGCCCACCTCAGAGACGTACAATGGCTTCCCGTCACCAAGAGGATCACCTTCAAACTCCTCATCCACGCCCACAAAGCTCTTCACAACACGGGCCCTGCCTACCTCAACAAGCGACTCTCCTTCCACACTCCCACCCGCCAACTCCGCTCCGCCAACCTTGCCCTCGCCGCCGTCCGTCGCATCCATCGAACTACAGCCGGAGGCAGATCCTTTTCCCACCTCACCTCCAAGACCTGGAACACCATCCCCACCCACCTACGACAGACCCAGGACCTCCTGACCTTCAGGGAACGCTTCAAGACTTGGTTATTCGAGCAGTAGCAGTTCCCCTCCTCCCACCCCCCCCCCCTCAGCACCTTGGCTTGCTATGACAGAGCCTGCGTGTGCAGCCTCCCTGCCACCGCGACTTGGCATCTAAAACTCTTGCCAAGCCCAGAACTCCCCTTTTCTTACATATGTCACCCCTAAGGTAGGCCCGGGGTGCCATGTAAGCAAAAGGAAGGACATATACCTTTACGTTTTTCATGTCCTCATTATGAAAAAACCCTAAAGTCCTTTATCATTAATGTGAGACCTGCCTCACTCATAGGCCAGCATTGGGAATTCCTTATAAAATCTTTAAGCTGTAATTCCTGATCTGAGAGGAGCACCTGCATCAGTTTTAGTACCATTGGAATGTTAATAATACATCCTGTTTACTGATAAGGTTAGATTTATTAGTACTGTTTTAGAAATGCCACTCTTACAAAGTGGATATTTCTCTGCACTCTCTGCCCGGTGTGCCTACAGCCTATCTCCAATACACATCTGGCTTGTGCTATGTGACAGCCACATTTGTGCATTCCCTTCAGACACCCAAAACACAGGGTACTCATCCACATCTGCATACTGCATACTGATGAGTCTTCCTGGGAGGAGGTTGGGAAGGGCTCACAATTCCACCTCAAAGGGGAAGGACTAGAGTTCACACAAAGGGGGGGGCTGATTACCTCCCACTAGCTGTCTTGAGATGAGACTGACATGAAAGGGGGACCTGTGCACTTCACAAGAATTATTTTGAGGTCATCCCCACAGCAAAGGCACTTACTTGTATAAATACTGGATCTCTTGACCCACTCAATAGTACACTTCTGCACTCAAGGACATTCTGCTGGAGTAAAGACTGCTGTGTGCCAGGATCACTATTCTGCTGGATCTGACTATTCCTAGGAACTGCTGCTCTGCCCTGTGGAACTGCTGCCTGCTGATCTCTGCCCTGTACCCTAAACAACTCATTGCTGCTCCTGAGTGTCTCCAAGGGCTTGCTGGCTTGCCCCCATTCTTTCTGATGTCTCAGGGGTATCAAAGACCTTGCTATCAGCTGCAAGTGATTCATTCCTGCTCAGGATTGTCACCGCTTGGGGAGAACCCAGAGCCGTACCGAGGAAAACCTCCTGATGGACTCACCGCGCCGTAACTGATCTCAGAAAGCCCCGGCTCAGCAGTCCCTCTGTTAGACTGTGACTTCCTTGCCCCCAGAGACTATTCGCCAATCGGACTGGAATGCAGAGTGAAGGTAACATCTGCCGGCTTCCCTGACCATCACTGCCCCAGAGCGACCCCTCAGCGACCACCAGCCCACCGACCAGAGTGCTGGAGGAAGGCACCGCCAGCCTATTTCCCCAGCGACTGCTGCACTTCGGAAAGTCCTCAGCGTAGCCCCCTTTAGCTGCAGTTGGGCTGCAAGGAACTCTGGAAGAGCCGATGTAGCCCACCACCCTCAGCCTGAGGAAACGTTATTTGATGCTTGCGCTCAGCTCTCCCTGCCTAGCGGGCACCCACCCAACTCACCTCGACTTCTATCGGAACCACCACCGTCATACCGCATGACCTGGAGCTGAGTACTGGCACCAGAAAGGTATTTAAGTTTGGGGGGAGACGGAGTAAAATACAAAAGGAACTACCTGACTTGAACGAGCTTCCCTGTCCAAACGAACTCACTCCAGTGATCGACATGCACCACAAGCCTCTTTTCTGCTGGGGGGATTGCGCATACTTTACCCCTTGATGTTTCCACGAACTGAATCTGCATAAATGTGTAACTGCTTGTTCCCACTGTGTTCATGAGTGATCTATAGTGATTTTCTGAACTGAAGCTTCTGGCTATCTGGTCATAACTCTTTTTAATATCTATAAAAAAAGTATTTATATGTTTCTAAAATCTAGTGTGGGGTCTTTTTTCTTGTGGTGTCTTCAACGAATTACAGTGCTTCACATGTCACTTAAATACTTTTCACATTGCCTCTTAAGTTAAGCCTAACTGCTCAGCTCCCAGCTACCAGAGGGGCCTAACTGCTCTGCCCCAAACTACCAGAGGATGAGCACAGGTTAATTTATGGTGTTTATCTGACTTACGGTGACTAGAGTGGTGGGTTCTGACTGGCTACGGTGCATACCCGAGGCAACCAGACACCCCATTTCTAACAGTCGTGAACAACCATATGTCTGGTGTCATCAGGCCAACACATGCTGGATATTATAAAACTATACAATAGCACACCTTAAGTTCCCAGACAGGCTCTGGGGGCAAATTAGTGTGGTTGTCTAGAAGGTAATGGTAGAGACACACTTGGCCCTTCCTTTTAGAGGGGAAGTTGGACTCTTAAGTGAGCTTGCTACGTGAGGAATGGGGATTGCAATGGTACAAGCTTTGAAACGTGTAAAAAATATATTTGTCTTGTAATTTTGCCTAATAGCAAAGTTTAACCTACAGCAGCAAAACCCACAGCATGTGGCAATTCATTTATATATGTCAATGGCATCATTAGGATTGATCTCTGATCTCATCTTTGTGCCTGGTAAACTCAAGGCTTTTTTGAGATGTCAGAGTTTTTTTGCTCCCCATCTGGTCCTGGCTCTCCTGTTCCCTCTCCAACATTTTCATTCATCTTGAGGGGGTCTCCAACTCCATAATAGTTCAACCAACCACCCCATATTTTCTTAAACTTGCATGGGCAACCTCTAACTTCATATGTCACGCTATCCATTCCTTGCTGCCGTTCGCTTTTCCTCTCCATTCCGTGCGGCCATTCACTTTTCCTAAGAATTTGGTGAGATCCCCACTGTTCGCCAAATTTGGTTTCAGAATCACCAGCCCCAATTTACAGAGTATTAGCTTAATTCCTGGTATATCAACATCATTGGGGATTCCTAAAATAATTAGGTCATTGGGATATCACACTCGAGGATTTGACCTGATTCACAAGTTATACTTTTCCAGTATACCTGTACCTTGCAACATCCCCAGATTGTGTGCATGAATGTACCCTCCTCAGTGTTACACTTTAGATACGCTGGTTTCAGGGCTCACCCCTGCTTATGCAACTTGCTCCTATTATAATACACTTGATGCAGGATCTTCAGTTGTATCAGCCTTAGTCTTGTCTTTATTGCAACCTATGTTGGGTGCATTAATGCTGCCTCCCAGTCTGTATCTTTTAATTCCCCTAAATGTTGTTCCCATTTTTCCTTTACACACATTAGTTTGTCTAGCATATTGATAATAAGGTAGGAGACCACCCCTCTTCTCAAACCATCCATTAGCACTCCACTTTCTGAAGGAGAATAATCAGGAATTTCTGACAAAGCTAGGTCTTTGTTTTGCAGGATGTGTCTAAGTCGCGTGTATTTGAATAGTCTGCTATTGCCTAAATCAAATACATGCAGTAAACACAAAAAGGGCCTGATCTTGTTCTCCTCAATAGTGCCTCTCACTTACAGTGTTGTTTCATGGCCAAAATCCCCTGAAGTAATTAACCTCTTTTAGGATTTTATCTCAACACAGGTGTGCTTCTGTTGTGATTTTGTCTCCCCAGCCAATGGATTCTGTAGCTTTTTCACATGCCATCAGTGCCATCTGTGTGGCTGGCAAAAGGTGTGCCTTTCCCCAACCACTGTATTGGTAATGAAGAAACATGGGTTTGACCAGAGTTGTCCTTTCTAACTGGAATGCCGGATTGACTCCTGAGACATCTAGCCAATCATTAATCTTGACAAGTTTAATGCCAAGAAGAGAAATCTTGCCATTATGAGGGTTCCTGTTTAGGGCTTTCAATGCTATTGCTGAAGGGACAGTCCTCGATACAGCTATGTCCACCCGGAACTCTCCATGGATAGTTCCTATGTTCCTTGACAGGAATAAATCATATTTGGTGTCAGAAAAACATGAAAGTAATTGAAGACCTCTGTAGATATCCTAATTCCTGAAGGTAGCCCCCCTTTAGTGTTCACCCAGTAGTTTTTCATGTGGTGGATTTTTCTTAGTGCTTTTGTAACCTGAATTATTCTATATTTTCTGTATAACTGGAAGATCTTTGGGATAATGATTATTGGGTGTGTTACATATCTTTCGCATATAAGATGTTTTCGCATGTAGAACTTACATCTTCCCTAAATCCTCTAATGTCCTCATGTGTTCTCACTCAGCAAACCAGAGGTTCTATGCATATGACAAACAGCAGTGGGGGTGAGGGACATCGTTGTCTAGTTCCGAGCTTTGAAACTTTTTAAACTTTGTGTTCCATTATCTATACCCTCCCGGCTCCATACCCCCAGGATCACAAGTCCCACATTCCCCTAGCTGAATGTAAAACAATATGACTGTGAGTGACACATTGTCTTGTATGTCAAAGAACAAATAGCCAGGTGAGTCTCCTGAAGAAACAACAGAGCGGAGGAGTGGTGCTTGGCAAAGCAAAGAACCGCAGGTCTCTGGCTGTAGTCATTAAGACCATTGACATGCCACATCATAACGTTGAAGGGGACTATGGAGAAGAAATCAGTGTCATAGTAAATGCAGTGAGTGCAAGTGCTGTGCTGTGTTGGTGAGAAAACAGAGGAACAAACAGTAAACCAAAACAGTACAAATAACCTCCGAAACCAACACTCCCCTCAACTCCCACCCACCCTACACTTCTTCCTGGAAGTATCTGTCACCCAAACCACCCCCTAAACTAGAACAACAAACAGGTGAGAGAAAGAAGTAAGATTAGTTCATCATGCAGAGCTTTTTCTTAGCTGAGTCAAATGCCTTGTGCTTTTTCTCAACCATCCGAGTGTAGTCTGGAAAGATGAGAATATGGCTGGTTTGGAAAAGTATGGGCCTCTGTTACCTTGCTTCACACAGATGTGCATCTCTGTCCTTATAGTTAAGGAATTTTGCCACAATAGTTCCGGGGCTCCTCGCGAGGGTTGCTTCACCAGAGATCGGTGAATACATTCTAATACAAAGCAGAAGAACAGATTGTCGTGTGGAAGGCAGAATTTAATCCAGTCCTCCAGAAATTTTTCAGGGTCTGAGCCCTCTGCATGTTCCAGAAAGCCAATGAATCGAAGATTGTTTCTATCATCTTGGTTTTCTACATCTTCCATGCATTCCTCCAAAACCTTGTTGGAAGAAGATAGGCATTGAAAGGTGGATTTAAGTTCCTGAATGGTGTCCTTGAGTTCCGAGATGCACACCTCAGCATCACAGACCCTGTCAACAAGATTTCCCAGATCCTGATGCAGCAGGGTAAAGTCCACTCCCACCTCAACAATTTAGGTCTCAAGGGCTGCCCTGGAGACTTTTATGGCCTTGAGGATTGATGTGATGCTGGTGGCATCTGCGCTTGCCACTGGTGGGGGCTTCACCGTCGGCTTCAAGGGGTCAGCGGCTGGGGTAGTGTAGCTGTCCATCTTTATTGGGGGTTGAGACAAAGTCGGACAGTCCTTGCTCATGGCAACGCCATGTGCCAGACTCTAGGCCACTGCAGGATGGAGCAGATGTCAATTGGCCAGTGCACACCTTGTGTTCACATGGGCAGCGTGAGCAGCCAATAGACCCGGGTGAGGGGTCTCTCATGGTTTCTTCATGAGAGCAGGAAGGCCGGAACACAGTCCCAGGGCCACATGGGGGCACACCCCTCCAGCCAAGGCTGAAGAAAGTCCACAGAGGTGGGGACGACCGTGCCTTGGGGGAGATCTCAGGGCAGCCCCCAGAAGAGCTAAAGATGAGGCAATTGCCAGCTCATGTTGCAGAGAGAGTGTCACCAGGCACTGGGAGCCTGCTCATGATATCAGGGCCCACTCCGGGCCACTCGCCAGGTGCAGCCCCCTGGTTGTGACTCCAGCAGCAGTCCCTAGTAGTCGAGAGAGAGAAGCCAAAGGAAGTTATCTGGCAATACAGGGGGTATAATGAACCCAATGGGAGCACCGGGATGAAAACCACTCCGTTCTGATTAGGGTGCAGGAGCTACCCCCGCTGTTTGCCAGTGTCCAGTGAACAGAGTCCAGGCATCGGCCAGGGGGAGAAGGGACCACACCTTAAAGCAGCTCCACATGAAGTACAGAAGATCTGGGGGACAATTCAGGGATGCGGTGGGCTCTAACCATTGCTCCATCTGCACCAGGGTGTTCTCTGCAGCATCCGTGCCCCTCCGCGATCACTCAGCCTGGACCATGGCCACCATCTGGTAGTGGGCAGCCAGCTGCGGTACCCTGGACCTGGGAAACCACAACAGCAAATGTCTGCACCAACACCCAGGGAGGTGGTCCCAGGCAGTTCAGGCCCCCAGCCTAGCCCGGATTAGGTGGCCAACAGCATGATTCGGGCAGCTGCGACTGTGTGACTCAGAGGTTTCCTTAGAGAGCTTCCACCAACATTGGCGACCAGGCCACCCACCCCCAGCCAGGTGGTTCTGCTAAAGGGATAACAAGGCCAATCTGGGGGAAACATTGTAAGTCGTTATGGTGTGGGGCAAATGAGCAATGCATACATGCAAGTGCTGGTCTTGGGGTTGCTGGGGCCAAGTAGTGGCAATGCAGGCCTGAGGGTTCAATTGAACAGACCTGGTGGTTAGTGGGAGCATTTTGGAGTCACGGAGATGGTTAAGGTGTGAGCCTTAGGGGGTTGATTTGTGGGGGCGGCGTGGGAATAATGGTAGCACAGTAATGGAGAATAGTGTGTCAGACTTTGTGTTGGCAGACCTTTGATGCAAGACTGTTTTGTTGTTTCAAGTCAAAGAACAGTGAATAAGGACTAGCATGCTGGGCATCCCTAAGAACAGTAAGGCAGACCTAGCAAGGTAGTGCAGTGCGGTGGGACAGGCCCAGAACTGGTGGAAACCTTTCATAAGGGAATAACAGAGAAACCGGGCTAATTTGTTTCATGCGATTTCAGAGGCTCGGCATTATTTGGGGTCAGAGAGTCCTCTGCAGTCAAAAATGTGTTATATGCAATATTTATTGCATCTGTTAAATTCCAAACTCCAAAGTGTTGGATTTTCACTGGTATGGAAAATATCGCTTCCACAACTGGGGACTTGTGATTGAAGCAAAAGCGTCCTCTCCCAAAGTTCAGCATTAATTAAGGAGTTTATGCGCCACAGTGTGGTGAAGGGGTCTCCCTTTCCCTATTAGAAAGAGCCTATGAGTGGTGTGCTCAACCCTTTGAGATAAAGTATTATAGAGGAAAGGAGGAATAGTTTGGGGTGCAGTGGCAGGATCATAGACCTGCCAACTGTGCCTTTCCTATGAGACCTTGGAGCCCGCACACCTTTATGGTAAGGGGAAGCTAAGGTTCACCTGCATTCATTAGCCTTCTGGACAAAGCAGATTGGTTGATGGAACTTTCCAACATGGAAGGGTCTACTGCTCTAGTCGGATCCACCCATCTTACCTTGAATTCCTCATCGCCTGTTCCGAGCACCATAGAGCTGCAAAGATTGGATATTTGGAATAGCCACAGGGTGCAGGCTGGCCTATGAGAAGCAATACCTGATTTAGCTTCAGATGGCTGGCTATTCGTCCTAACTGCATTGTACTGCTAATGACTTTCACTTCTCTCCATTCATTGCTCATGTGTACCTTGTGTTACCATTCGCTCCACGTCACCGGTGGCAAATAATTCCTGACTAAGGATTTTCTACCATTGCTTTAAAGTTTATTAGTCTAATTGTTTCAATTGAAGCGAACAGAGACAACTGTTCGCAGAATCCATTAAGTGTTAAACCATAGCCGTGAAACAACAGAAATATGTGTTTTTATGTCTTAATCCCAGTGGTTTAATATGAACATGACACTGGTATGCCTTAACGTGTACAGATATTTTTCTTTGCTGATTTGCAATATAGTTTTTAAATGAACCCGAATTGCACATTAATTCTAGAATGCTTGCAAAGTTTCACATATGTCTGAGACCCAGAATGCAGTCTATTCAGTGTTGAACAACTGCACATTTTCTACACTGTATATTTAGGGCAGCCACATTTTGAACGATAGCACACAAAGTATTGAATTGTAAAACGTAGTAGAATTAGCACTTGTTTATATTTCTGTATCTAATCATTAAGAACATTTCAAATTCTTTCTTGTGAGAAGATTCTGCCATTTGCTCATTAGTTTAATTCAAGTACCAGTATCAACCACTGCTCATGTTCCCATTGACCTGTATTAAGAAAAAAAACGTGTAAATATTTGCTCAGAATTTATGGATTTTAGCATTGTGAGCCCCAACTGGATTTTCGACAAAAGCTCTTGTCTATTAAAACAACGGTAGTCACGCATTATTGTGCCTGCATACTGGCCAGTATTTTTTTATTAAATGCGTTAGATTCTTAGGGTTCCCGGACGTGTTGTGCTTTATTTACAGCCAGAAACTACATCATGAGGTCTTTTATGATACGGCGTATGATAACAACAAGTATACTCCAAACACACAAAAATCACCGTGTTTCAACTGGCTAAAAACATGCATGCGAACACCCACACACCCACTAGCTATCAAATTGAACAATCTTTCTTAATGAAGCAGTGCGCCGTGACACACATTGATTTTGTATAGGTTCCTTCGATGAGTACAGCGCTAATTCGATCCTTGTCCAAAAGGAAATGAGGATCACCTATAAATTGAATCTTCACATCAAACAGAACACTGTATAAAGCCACGGGCGAGTGATCTCTCTAGGAAACATTGGATCTCATGAGGACAACGAAACGTGTCTCCCCAAGATTCCATTTGTGAAGAAATTTAAAATGGTTAAACAGCCCACCCTCGACATGGAACTCCATTCTGCCAAAGATCAGGGTTATATCGTCGTATGCAATATTTTAAAAAAGGAACTGGAAAAAAAAACTATTATTGTAACGCTGCCTCCACCTAAAAATGGCACAGGTCCGTTAATCTACCCCTTTTACATTTCTTGCAGCACTCCATAAGGCTGTTTAACAAGATCCAGCCTCTCCCAGTTACAGATCTGTGGAACTATAACCCTGACACTGTTTCATATGAAAACCTGAATTTGTCATTATAGATGCATGACCAATCCTCTGATCTGAAATTATTGGCCTCCATCAGACATAATCTCAGTACAGGGCCAGATTTGGAGGTAAAAGCAGCCCTGGCAAAAATCTTCATACTAGACTCTCATAGTGCCAAAGGAGGTGAGCCCGTCTGTCTTTCTCGCTCTGTGTTTCTCTCCCTCTTTTTAACATGTCCAGAAGAGTGGCAGTGGCTGATTGGCCACTTGAGGGTTTTTTCTAGCTTTGCCGTCTTCGCTCACATAAAGTGATTTAGGTATGCCTCTGAATTCTCCTGAGTGTCAACATAGTGATCTGTTTTCCCAGAAAGCGAGCAAAGAGCTTGGCCAATTTTGGAGTTTGCCTTCTTTGACACAATGTAAACTCAGCTGAGAAAAAGTTTGCCTCTTGCGAGTTTGCTGATGTGCTGAGAAAAGAATCATGCAAGATGAACTTGTGAAGACTATATTTTGGTGTCAATGCCCACCTCTGCGCCTGGCATAAGGTAGAGCTTTTAAGCCGCGAAATGTTGCTCTTTCTGACTTAGTACTTCCACCTTATCTAGTGTCCAAGTTCCAGTTTAGTTATTCAGTAAGTTCGGTTGAACAAATTTGCTGATGTGTTAACACTGTACTTTTGTATGATCCTGCCACCTCTGGCAGAACACCAGCCTTGCTTTTCCTCACACAACCAAGTTCACCTACGGAAGCTTTTACGTTGATCAAATCCGGTTAGTGGTTAGAAGGAACTGTATAGCCAGGCAAACACATAGAGGGTCATTCTGACCCTGGCGGCCGGTGGCCGCCAGGGCCACCGACCACGGGAGCACCGCCAACAGGCTGGCGGTGCTCCAACGAGCATTCTGACCGCGGCGGTTCAGCCGCGGTCAGAAGCGGAAAGTCAGCGGTCTCCCGCTGACTTTCCGCTGCTCGTGTGAATCCTCCATGGCTGCGGAGCGCGCTCCGCAGCCATGAGGATTCTGACCCCCCCTACCGCCATCCTGTTCATGGCGGGAAAGCCGCCATGAACAGGATGGCGGTAGGGGGGGTCGCGGGGCCCCTGGGGGCCCCTGCCGTGCCCATGCCTATGGTATGGGCACGGCAGGGGCCCCCGTAAGAGGGCCCCGCAAAGTATTTCAGTGTCTGCCTTGCAGACACTGAAATACGCGACGGGTGCCACTGCACCCGTCGCAACTTCCCACTCCGCCGGCTCGATTACGAGCCGGCATCCTCGTGGGAAGGTCGTTTTCCCCTGGGCTGGCGGGCGGTTTTTCAGCAACCGCCCGCCAGCCCAGGGGAAAACTTGTAATACCCACCGCGGTCTTTTGACCGCGGCGCGGTATTTTGGAGGGCGGCATCCTGGCGGGCGGCCTCCGCCGCCCGCCAGGGTCATAATGAGGCCCATAGTATATCATATCACCCTTACACTTGAAGCACCAATAATAATATAAATGATGTCCCATTTCGACCAGAATACAGTTCACTATCTCACATCTACTCTCAGGTGATAGTAAATGACTTGTCATTGAGGTCTATTGCTGTATGATCGGTTGTATGTTAATTTATCCCCCTACCACTACATCGTCTGCCACTACCCTACCAGTATATCACCTTCCAGTATACATTGTTTTAGGATGGGATGGCTCCCTGCACCCCTCTTTTTAAGGATTATTGAATTACAGGGCATCCTATGTTGCTTATTTTGCGGCCCATGTACAGACATGCACTATCCATAAATATTACCTACTCTGGCATGGTTACCCTAGGGAGCAGCAATGTAGCAACTCCTTGTTGGGCCTGCTATTTCCAAGAGAACATTTATAGGGTACCAAAGAGAGTGAAATAAATTTTGATTTGAGAATGCTACTTTATACATTGGGGACGGCAATGTGGGAAATGGTGAAACAATCTCTACTTGCAAATACTGGGGGCACGCAGCATGCTGGAATGGTAACAGCATTTCATATTCTGGGCTCCATTGCCACAGATCAATAGGGCCCCTATTAATTTACAGATTAAATACTGGCAGAGGGGCACACACCAGGGGGTTCATTCTCTACTTTGTTCTTCATATTGATACTGGAACCAATAACATAGCATTTCCAGAGTAGTACAAGTGATATGGGAATGAAGGTGTATGGCAAAAAACATGTTATCTCATTATATGCAGATGATACACTACTAAGTCTAGGAGACACCATGAGGTAACTGATTACGAATATACACATCTTTGATGCATTTAGCAAATTGTCAGGTCTTACTGTGAATGGAGCAAAATCGTGTTTGTTTTCATTGAAAGCAGGATTGGAACAATCTTGATACTGAGAAAGGGTGAGATTCAGTGGGCCCATGCCACCGTCTAATATTTAAAGGTTGTCATATCCAAATCAATGGCGGACACTATTATGAGTATTCTTGGTATGGTTGTATCATCGATACGTGACTTTATGTAGTGTCGCCTTCCACTCTCAACTATGGGTAAAGTGGTAATCACCAAGATGGTTGAATTGTTATGTGTATTGTATAACTTCACTAAGGTACCAGTAATGCTGCCTACGAAATTCTTCAAGAAAGTATCGTAGCTGGATTGTACAACCAACCTAGGGGGGGCGGGGCAGGCGAGAAAACTGGTAGCCAATTCTAAGATGATGATTCCATCATCTTAGAAGTGGTTGCCTCGAACTTTGAACAATTTTACTTAGCTGCACTATGATAGTGGGTGGCAAGGTAGATGGCTGATATTAAAACAACAAAACCCATAATTACTCTGATGTCCAAAACAATTTAGGATGAAATATCCAGTAAAATAGTAATTATAGGCTTGGCGGAATGATTCAATGTGTTCATTGAGTTACCTCAAATGAGCAAATTTGAAGAGAATATTTTCATCTTCTTTTACTGTCCTGTCCTTCAGGATTTGATGTACTGGAACAGAGCATAGCCTTGCAACGATGATTGAGTGTGAGCATTAAAACAGTGGGAGATCGCTACAAGGCGGGGAAACAGAACACATTTGAAGACTTATAGCAAACATATGACTTATCTGTGATCCAGTTTATAATAAATGGAATTTCATTTGCACTGTATGCAAACTGGGGTACGAATATAGTGAGTCACAGCTAACATTCAGCATCTAATTTGGAATGGAATGTAAGGCCATCACACAAATACATATGTCACTGCTCCATATAAATGCACCATGCTAAATGTAATGATAACTTGCTGGGAATTTGACTTGGGTAGAGATATCATGGAAAAAGATTGGGAAGAGACAAGAATTCCATGCTCAGGTTCATAGGAACACTATTCAGATATCTCCAGTTCAATTATTTACATCAAACATACCTAACAACTTTACAACATATACCCATCAGTTTCTGACGTGGGCCCTATATGTGGCATATGGGATGCCATTTTTTATCACCTAGAGTGCGTCTGTCCTAAGATTGTAATCTACTGCAGAGAGAGGCATTGCTGGAGTTTTGAATTACCTCACCAGGTAACCACCATTGTTCAGCTCAATGTCTTGTAGTCTGGTAATTATGACTAAATCTAAGAAATCTAGGCAACAGTCTATATCTGTAGATCTAACCATATTAATTACTACAAATCAAATAGCAATGTCTCAAGCTAGTAGGCTAAAGTACAAAAATGGGGTGAGGCAAAAATGAGGGCACAAAGAAGGGACTGACTGGCCCTGCTTAATGTTGGGATACCCTTTGATTACAACTCTAGGGTAACACATGGTTCTAACTCTATTTCCTCCACTGTTGACATGGGCGACGTGGACACGCTATCATACTTTGGATATTATCTAAAGTTGTCCTTTATACCCAGGGTCGAAATGCATTTCCATGAATATAAATATTTGCTGAGAACGATGCTTAATGTATGCTGTTATGTGTATATAGCCATTGCGTGGTTCGGATGCTTCAATCATCGAAATGTCGGATAGCTTTACTGTTGTGTGTCTCAACAGTCTAAACTTTTGAAGGAAGGCCATTAATGGCCCCATGGTAACATAGATATCATGCACTCGGGAAGCATGGCGCAGATTATATAGAAGTCCCTAATGAATCCTGAGATTTGTGTACGTCATGATTATACTCTTTCACATGATGACTGCAAATATATGCATATGTAATAATGTAATAGCTGGATTCTTGCCACGGAATATTCAGTGTGTTTGTGTAATAATTTTAAAAAGTGAGGCTAACTTGACTCCAGAGGAATATTATCAGGTAGTTTCCCAGAACAATGGATCCGATCTGAGATCCAGGAATAAAAAGACGAGACACGTCCATTGAAAAGGAGACTTACTATTAACCTTGAAGACAACTGGTAACAACTCAAGTGTGCCCTAGGAAGAAGTCATATTGACTTGCAACAACCAGAAATTAAGACCAAAAGACTCTCAGACAGACAGGGAGATGGTAGTTCACTGTATAGTGACGGAGTCGAACAGCAATAGAGGCGCAACTGGGAATAATCCATATCTGTGAGAGATTGGGAGACACTGTGGAGAGATCATTCCAATTAGCCATCGTAAAACTAGGTGTTAATCTGTCTCACTGTACAAACCTATATAAGGAGAGAATAAAGTAGTAAGACAACACCAAATCCTGAATGAGCACTAGCACTTTGGGAACAATTGATTTTAGAAAGCCCAGTGTTTTACCCAGAAATCTGAAAGTATGTATAATACTCTGAAGAAGAAGCAAGTAAGAATGTAAAGCTGACAGCGCATTTTTTAGGACATCTGATTACATTCAGCGGTAGAGCTTAAGACCTGTATTTGCCTTAATTTAAGTTTTGTCAACGACCCATTTAAACTACCCCAATGTGCTGTCTAAGTGTACTGCCTATTCCACGGCTGCCCCTAGAGAGAGTCTGACTCAGACTGAGGAGCATGACCCCTCATGCTCATCTCTGCTACCGAGTACAGTAAATATTAACACCTTTACTCATCATAAAAGTTTAAACCATCTCATCTTTACCCGAGGTAAAAATGATCCCATCCTCAATCAAGGAGTATGATGCTTGTACCTGCACAGTTTAGCAAGCTACCTTTATTATCACATCTATGCAATTAATATGTCCCATTATATAATTACCGTGTAACTCTAGCTACATAGAGTCTCAGCTTACTGTAACGCTCTATCCTGGCCATCAGCAGGGCTATATGCAAAACATGATGCGGGCAAGAGGAAAAGGACGATGGCATTGTTGAACACAGTGAAACAGTAGATAACTTTTCATGTGTGCCAGAAAACATTTATTGTTTTTATCATTATTACCAGTAGAGGTGGGCATCTCTAGAGTTGTGACAGATATCAGCCGCATATACAGAGACACTCTGATACTGTCATCTTTTGAATCCGTTTGCTCTGCAGTCTAGTATAGAGTTCCACATGAATCCTCACTCTCTCCAATAGTGTTTGACATTTAGACATGAGACTGTTAGCAAGACAAGGATACGGTCAGTGATTGACTGGTTCTGAAACTGGAGGTGGGTCGTACCTTCTTCGTGATGTAGTATTGTTTAACAAGGTATGTCTTCAGCTCCATCTTAAATAGCAGCAGGTTTGGAGCTGCCCTGATGGATAAAGTGATGATGTTCCACATCTTGGATGCATAAATGAAGACCTACTGCCTTATTTTTATTTTTTGCGCTTCTTCATTTCCACTACAATGATGCCTGGCTGTGTACGTGCTGAGGCCATCAGAAGCTTTTCCTGGTTATCGGTCATGATGGCATTGTAGATGATGCTTCTGGTTTTGAAAACACTGCAAGTTTGCAAGGGGGAGCAATGGTCATATTTCTTCAGGCCCATGATGAGGCATGCCATAATGAATCAGATGTAGTGCTTAATTTGAGCCTGTGGTTACCGGTGCCTGCACCAGCACTTAATTGTGAACACCGGCACGTATGACAGTCTGCCACATGGTGGCGTTTTTTGTCTAGTTTAATGAAGAGCACAACAATAGCTGCTTATGAAATCGATACACAATTCAAAATACGAAGGGCCTGATTTAGAACTCGGTGCATGGGTTACTCTGTCACAATAGTGATGGATATCCAGTCCGCCGAAATCTAAATTCCATAGCTTACAATGGGATTTAGATTTCGGTAGACTGGATATCCGTCATCAGTGTGACAGAGTAACCCGTCTGCTGAGTTCTAAATCAGGCCCTAATACCTGGTTTTCAAGCCATTCTCACAGCTTTAGGGGCCTGCAATAGTCTGAATTGTCACACCTGTAGCAATGTGGTATTTTGTTTTATTCTTTCTTTTAATATTTTTTATTTAGTGCATAAAACTCACACAGAGGCACTTTGCAGCAATATATTAGTTGATTGTCTCCAAAGAGACCAACTTAGAACAGAAATGCAGTGGTACATCGAGCCCATGCAGTCATGCAGAACATTACTAAGGAGGAGCATGAGTCCCCTTACACATCTCCCAGGGATACACACAAGTAACCTTCTGATGTACTCCTTGTTACCACTTGGTAACTAATCACCACCCTGCAGTGTTCACGCACATCACTGAGGCCCTACCGAACTCCCAGGAGTACAGCAAGCCTATAGTGACACGCATCCTACATGAGAAGCCCCTATACTTTTCCACCGTTGCCTGTCACCACCAGTTCACCACAGCACCTCAACACTGCCAGTGTCATTGGACACTCCTTCACCATAAGTGACCAAATACAATCAGAGAGGTCCCCATATATCTCGAGGTCAAGAGGCATCTAGGAGCAGGTCAGAGTAAAGCCCGAGCTGTTCATTGCAGTAAATTATGTGAGATAGCCAGTGCCTAATCTTATGAGCCCTGCCTCTGCCCCAGCGACATGCCACCTGCTCCTTTGTCAACAAAAAGGGCAACGCCAGGAACCGGTTGTTGGGGGAATTCGGATCCTCTATATATACCAATAGTTCAACCACAGGATCAAACATTATTCTGGAATCCATCATGTCCGAGAGTGCAGTGATCACCTCCACCCAGTAATCATAGACCGATCCATGGGACTGGGCCAGATAGAGGAACTCCGCCTATGGGCAGCCGCCCCGGCACAATTTGCATGCTTCATGAGGTGGAAGCTCTACAGTGAGACTGACGTATAGTACGCTCTGTGCAATATTTTGTAGTGTATAACGACTACAGGAGGATACCAAGCTTTTCTGGCTACAGACATGCTTGCACCCATATTTCATCAGTTATCACCTGGCCCGATTCTCCCTTCCAGCTCATGCACATTGTCTGTGGGGGTGAGGGGGGCGCACCTGACTCTCCTGCGAGGCATTATATGATATAGCGATTAAATGCTAGCACACATCAGGCACTTCAGGGGTGCCAGAACAGATGGCTGTGCAGTAAACTTCAGGAGAGAGGCTTTGCAACTGCTGTGGAGTAATGTAATAGATCAAGTGGGGTACAGGGGAGATCCCCCTATATTCCTCCCCCATAAATCTCTATATAAGTCCCCCTGGTTAGCAGTCCTCTGGTGTGATATTGCACTTGTGCGCCAGCCCCATGAGTGATTGCCAGGAGGGGGTGATAGTCTAACGGAATGTGAGGTGAGTATACGTTGCCCGTGCCCACTCTCTTACTTAGCCTATCCCATGCTCTGATTGTCCACTCTGCCTTTAATACATCCCACCCCTACAGTGGACACTGGCCTCCCAAGAAAGGACGTAGGCAGAACAGGGGACATACTGTCAACCTCGACTGCTCCACTGCAAGATGCGGTAAAAAAAGAGGGAGGGGGGTGTTGTGGCAGTAATTAGCAAAATGGGCCTGTGGGCATAGATAGTAAAGCTTGAGGTTCGACCCATCATACCCACCCATACTAAAGGACAATATGAGGGTCTCCCCCCTACCTTAGACTGTTGACCAGCCCAAGCCAGTCTAATCATTTTGCGTTTGTAGAGCCACAAAAATAGCCCTATTGAGTAGCAGTGGTATGTTCAGAAAAAGATACAACACCTGGTGCAATATCTCTTTTTTCATAAGACACACCCAGCCAGCCAAGGGGAGTAGAAGAGATGTCCAGCGAGTTATCTGCTCCCTAATGAGCACAAAGGTCACTCCATAATTTTCCCTAATTACCACCTCCGGGTCCCTGTGCACCCATACGCCCAGGTATTTAAAAGATCGCACCACTTGAACGGAAATTCAGACGTAAAGCGCAGTGTATTAGATGTAAGAAGCAAGATCTGAGACTTCCCCAATGAATGGGGATCCCGGACAGCAGGCCAAACAGAACATACTTTTGCTTGATGACACTAAGACTTGACTGTGGATCCCTAATGTATAAGGTCATGTTGTCTGCGTAAAGGGACACTAAGATAGGCTAGCTAAAATATCTCAAAGCATACTGGGAGTAGTATTGCCAAAGTCAAGCAGTCAGCAGCTCTATGGCAAAGGCAAAGAGCAGAGGTGAAAGGGGGCACCCGTGCCTCGTACCCCTAGAGATAGCCAGCGGTGCAAAATAAACATTATATGCATTCATGCCAAAGGCAAACTATAAAGTAGCTGTATCCAACCAAGGAAATACGGTGGTATACCTATCCTGCTCCATGCAGTGAAAAGGTATTCCTACTCGAGGGAATCAAATGCTTTGGAAACATCTAAAAAACTGCAACAGCATTCAGATCGGGGTTAGTGCCCTGCATAATAGCGAATAAAGTGTGCAGATTATGGGCAGTGGAGTGACCTGCAACAAAGCCAGACTAATCCGGTTGCACAATATTTGGAAGGAGAAGGCCAAGCAAATTGGCCACAAGTTTGGCCAATATCTTCGTATCACAATTAAGAAGCAGCATGGGCCAATAGGAATCTCATTTGTGTTCAGGGTTGCCTGTCTTTAACAATGTGATAATCACCGCCTCCCGTATAGAGGGAGGAAGAGTCCCAGCCATCTGGGCCTTTTTAATGACTACCAGTAGCCTAGGAGCTAAGAGATCCAAATATCGCTTATAAAATGAGGCACACACACCATCTGAGCTGGGCGCCTTCCCCATAGAGAGCACACCCACTATATCTCTCAACTCTTCCAAAGTACAAGGCTGCTCCAGGAAGAGACGTCTAGATTCATTCAGCCATCCAAAAATTGTATCTTCCAGATAGTCACCCACTTGCGTGACTGATTGCACCCCTGTAGTCGTATATATGCCATGAAAATATTATGAAAAGACAGCCAGAATCTGCGACAAATCATGGCACAACAGCCCTGGTTATTCTCTGCCTCCCCAGTGAAGACAGAGGCCCAAGAATGCCTAATTCGAGCAGCCAGGGTCCCACACCGTCTCTTACCCTCGCCATACACTCTCCCCCTGGCATATTTGCCTTTTAATTCACATTCCCTAGCTGCTACCTCATTGTACTCAGTAAGCTGAGCGCGTAGCCATGGCCCCAGGCCCCATCTCATGCATGCACCATGTTACACTCCCAAGCCCTCAACTCCACCTCTCACCTGGCCAAGCGAGCTCAAAGAGACTGCAGCACACTACCAGGCTTAGCCATGCATCTGCTGCAAACTGTGACCTTAATAGAACGTACCATTATTGATTTCAAAACATTTCATGATCTTAATCCATGATATTTCAAGAGTTCCTTAGCAAATACCCTATGAAGCACGGCCTCTGGGTACATCCCCCAAAATAGACCAGACTTAGGCATCCCTGGAATTCTCACAGTTTGCAAGACCAGAGCATGGTCTGAGAGTGTACGAGCTAAATGCATTATGTAACACATCCAAGGCACCACATCTTTAGACAGCAACCATTAGTCAGATGTGTGGCTGCAGTGGCTCCAGAGCCAAAAGGCACACATATTTTATCCAGATGAGGTTGCAGAAGACAATTAAAATCTCCCTGCATATCAAAGCCTGAGGCTCAGAAGCAAGTATCCTTCCCCATAAAATATCAAAGAAGCCTGTGTCTGTAAAAATTAACAAATGTGAGTGCTGTATGTTGTATGTTGTACTGTGAGTGTTGTATGTTGTTTTATACCCCAACCTTCCCCATAGAATAGAAAACCTACCTTGCCCATCCGTGAGTGACCTAAACATTGTATAAGGGAGACCACGTCTCATTAAGGTGACCACCCCACGCACATATGAGGAATAAGATGAGGTAACACTAAAAGAGGGGCAAGGTTGACCCAGGGTAGCCATCAGCGCATTGTCAGATGTCTCCTGTAGGAGTTGTAATGTCTACCCTGTGCCTGTCAAGATAGGTAAACACCTACCTAATTTTTCTGGAGTTATTGAGTCCCCTGACATTCCGAGTCAAGCAGCGACAGGGCTTGTCCTTCCTGTCTCCCTGCCGGAAAGCCTTTGAATATGAACATAACACCCTCAGGCTGCGATGGCACACTAACAGCACTGTGTCTCCTCTAAACTGCAATTCAGAGAGATAACAGAACATACAACAGCAAAGATCCCCTCACTCTATCCAAACCTCCCCCCACTCACTCTGACGGCCCAAACTCACCAATAATGTCACTCCCACCATTTCCCTCCCTGTAGTGGAAGCCAAACAAATCTGCAATAAAACAGAGAACAGAAATAGGGACAAGTAACGCTCAAAGGAAAATCACTGGTGTGTCTCTATGGGTCCGTCAGGAGAGACAGTGAAGCAACCCCAGGTGTCAGAGACATATAGATCCATGCTTGCCAGAATAAATTAAAGTACAGATGGTGAGCGCTGAGCAAATCCACCCCCCCATTGCATCAAGAACATTACGGATGCACATGCCCAAAGGTCCAAGAGCTCCACAACAAAGGAAACAATCAACTCAGCGTCCCCATCCCAGGGCGAGTTCCGATAGAGATGAGAGAAGCATTCCATCCCGTAGAGGACTCTGTCTGCAGAGCAGTGATCGGTCTTCTCTCATTAGTCTGAACTGCTCATGAGGGAGCAACGCACTGATCTTGGACAGTCCTCTTTACGGTGCTTGTCCAGATATTCCACAACCTGCTCCAGGGGAATGAAAAATGTATTGCTTTCCCTTATGCGTGTTCTGCAGGCGCTGCATAAGGGATCCCAACATGTACAAGTTTTGGTTTCACCTGGGTAAAATTGGGTCTAGCTTGTTGAATGGCTGTCGTAAAGTCAGGAAACAGTGACACCTCATTGTCACCATATTTAAGTGTACCCTTCTCCTGCGCCATCCGATGTGCTTTGTCTCTGTCCTAGAAGTTTAATAGGCGGGCTATGATAGACTGCCCCGGAAACCACTGCAGTGGCTTGGCCATCAACGATCTGTGGGCTGTCTCCACCACTGACAGGTTAGAGAACGTGTCAGCACCAAAGAGCCACCCAGGACTCAAGCCTGCTAGTGTTTGTGGTCTCCTGCACTCCCAAAATACAAAGGTTATTGTGCCGTGACCTGGCCTTAAGCTCCTCGTTCTTGGCAGCAATTACCTTAAGAATCTTCTCCATATTGAGCAGCATTTCACCTTTAGCCACTAAATCATCCTCCGCTGTACATATCCGCTGTTCTGCCTCTTTCAGTTGGCTGTCATGTTTTTTGATCTTGTGCATAACAGCATCCAGCTGCATAGTTAGGGCATCCACTTTTTGATCTATGGAGGTGAGACTCTCCTGCATGGCCTTCAATAGGCTTTTTCATGTCTGTGTCCGGTGCGCCCACATCCAAGGCCGACCTCGAGGACTCCTTCAGAGTGACCTCTGACATAGCAGAGCACACACATGCATCAGGTACGGGATGTCGCCTCCTTCCTCAGCGTTCTCCTCTCCATACTGCGCTTAGGAGGGTAAAGCAGCAGGCGCAAGGTTCCAGCACCGTCCTGCAGCCCCTCAATCCTTCCCTTCCTCCAGGCTCAGTCCAAGAGCCGTGCCTCCATGTTGCTGTTATGGCTGCAGCACTCCTGCGGGGTCATGAGGAGTCCGATGGATGCTGATCACCAGCACGGGGGTGCCCCCGGCTGCATTCACGCCTCAGATATGAAGGGCATGCAATTTCATAGCACTGGTGTGCACATTGATACGGATGATGTTGAATTGTAATCGCGGATGACGAAAGCCTCACAACAGTGCGTCCATCTTACACCATGGCTCCCTGGTGCTCCCCAGCAGTGTGGTAGCTAGTTGCATTGGTACTACCCTTCACACCTCTGGCAGGGCCAATGGCTGGTGCAAGCTGTAGTGGCCTCCTGACAGGAGTCCTGCCACTTACTTTTTGATTACAAATTAAGCACTGATCAGATACCCATAAGGGGCATCATTGTGGAGTCTGGGGTGCCAAGGAGCAGGCAGCTGGCACTTTCTTTAGGAGAGAGCACGAGTGCTTGAATAGTATTTCTGAAAACACTTTCTCTAAAGAAAGTCTTATGTAGAAAGAGCTGGTTTCATGCCGTCTTGGTTGTCATGACAATGTGTTTCTTGAGGGTAAGGTCAGTGTGCAGGGTGATTCTGAGTGACTTTACTCTGCTTGAAAGTTGTGGTGTGTCCATGTTCATGTTGCTGTAGGCAGGTTTGGTCTAGATGTCGCTTGTTGTTCTTGGCAAATAGGAGAAAGTATGTCTCTTTGGGGTGCTGGACATCCAGGTTTAGATATGGTAGATACATTATTTGAGGTGTTGGATGTCTGAGGTGGAGAAACCACATCGCTTCACCAACCTTAGGAACCCTTATGTGTAATCTATTAGTGGGTGTGTTTTAACTCTCTGAAATTGAATGGAAAAGTTAGGGGATGGGATCTGTATTGTTTCACATTGTGGGATGGAGAGGAGAGAGTTGTGGCTTTTGCTTCCAGGGTTCTGAAGGTTGTAGAAGATAATTATTCAGTCATAGGGGAGGCCTTAGCAATCAAATTGGGCTGCTTGTATTTCAAGTTTTCTTTATGGGTGTCTTCATTTTGTGGTAAGATTGGACCGTAGACCATTAGTGATGAGGACTAAGAGAGCTACGTCTCCCGTTAGCAGAAGGATGGAAGGAGTGAGAATCTATAACTTCCAAGTGGAGTATTTGAGAGCGTCTCTTAGTAGGATGTCAGATTGCTTGTCTTGGCTACCAGTAGAGGGTGAAAAACATGAGGGTGTGGAGATTAGTGTATTGTGGGTATAGGTAAAGGCATTAACAAGTGCTAGGTGGAGCGGAGTAAAGCAGCAGGGGATTATGATGCCATGACCTTGGTTAAGGGGTACATTGTTATAGAGGAGACGTTTAACAGGTTGTGTGGAAGGATTTCGGATAGTATGTGCTGCCAGAAGGCTTGCAGGACAAGTTTGTAAATTTGGCCCATAAGGGTCATCTTGGAGGTAATAGGTGAAAGACCAGGGTGAGAGCCTGTTCTTGGTGACCTCTGATGGATCACATGGTTGCGATGGTGGTCAAGGATTGTGGACAGTATGCAAATTGTGATAAGCGTAAAGTGACGAGGACAGCTCCTTTATTGCCAGTGGAGATGCCTGAAAACTCTGGTGAAATGTGGACATTGTTGGGCCTTTCAATTTACTACACCTCTCTGAAAGATGTATATTAATACTGGTAGATTACACATCTAAGTGGGTCTCAGCTAGATATGTTAAGGATGTCTCTACTTAAACAGGGGGAAATCTCATAAACAACGCGTTGTGAACAATGTGGACATTTACCATGCAAGCGTAACCACACTTGCCGGAACAGCGACTGCCTTTTTTTGTGTGTTTATCACTCATGTGCAAAACTAAGCATATGCAGTGTTAAGGCACAGAAAAACGCAGAGTAAATTGAGAGAGGACGCAGTGAGGTAAGTGGGGCTGGGGCAGGGTTAGGGGTGTTTTTTAGGGGTGGGGTGGATTAAGGGTTTGGGTATTTTTTATTTTTGGGGGGGCTTAGGGCAGGGTTCGAGCAATTTTTTTTTGGGTGGGGGTTTTAGGTATTTGTTTTTTTTAGGGCTTAGTTGGGGGGCGTGGTTGTTTATTTTTTAAGGGTCGGGGAAGGTTTAAGGGAGGATGGGGGAGGGAGGAGAGAAGGATCGGGAGAGGAAGTTGGATTTAGGGTTTAGGATGGGTGGGGCTTGGGGTAGTTTACTTAGTAGGGAGAAGGTTTTAGGGCTTGGGGTGGGTAGGGGTGTCGGGGTAGTTTAGTTTTATATGGCAGGGGTGGGGGATCGCGATAGTTTTTTTTTTTAGGGCTCAGGGCAGGTGGGGGGGTTAGGGTAGTTTATTTATTAGGGCTTAGGTTGGGTGGGGGTCGGGGTAGTTTAGTTTTTAGGGATTAAGTTGGGTGGGGGTTGAGGTAGTTTAGTTATTAGGGGTGGGGGAAGATTTTAGGACTCAGGACGGGTGGTGGGTCGGGGTAGTTTAGTTCTTAGGGGTGGGGGTGGGGAGTCTGGATAGTTTTCTTTTAGGGCTCTGGGCTGGTAATTAATTTTTTAGGGCTTGGGGTGGGTGGGGATCGGGGTAGTTTAGTTATTAGTGGTGGGGAAGGCTTTAGGGCTCAGGGCGGGGGTGCTGGGTAGTTTATTTGTAATTTTGAGGCTCGGAGCTAGTGTGGGGGGTTGTATGACAGAACCACACATGCCGTTTCAACATATGCCTTTACTTTACTAAGCATGCTTTTACAACAGAATTTGTTGTAAAGGCATGCGTGGAAAAGACGCATGAGTGGTTCGAACCACTTCGTTAAGGCGTGAGTTGTTCTGGTATGCATGGTTCTGTCATACAACCCTCAAATAGTGATTGGGTTTTGAGAGATGAGTTTGCCAGAGAAAGAGTACCTGAGAGTATAGTTACTGAAAATGCCGTGCAGTTCACTTCTTCTCAGGGTGGACATTTTGAGGGACATGGGTGTCAAGGACTACAGGACGGCACTTTATTTGCTCCAAGCCAATAGACTGATGGAAGGCATGAATAAGTTAGTTAAAGTATGTAGTCAACAAGCTGTGAACTTTGGGGTTCCTTGAGGAATTTACTTAGTGAAAAACTATGGGTGCACAGAACCTCTCCCTTATTTTCCTCATTTTAGCTTATTGAGAGGAAGAATGACTGCTACCAAGATGAATCTCTGGTGGTTGAGGAATGGCATTGAAGAGATCACAGTATGGAAGGAGGGTGTGAAAGAGAAAATCGCTAAGCATCAGTTTGAAGTTCAATGAGATGTTTGACAACAAACATGGGGGTAAATAAAAGTGTGTGGTCTGTGGGTGACAAGGTGTAGACTGAAAAACCATGGTTCCATGCTGAAGGGAAGGGTGGGTTTGTTTGGACTTTTTTGTATCATGGAATCCATTGACAGGGACTGCAGGTCACTGTCAATGCTAGAAATGTCAACTGGGCCAGCAAACACTTTTTGATATGGTGGGTGGTACTCCATCAGGGCAACAGAGTCATTTACTCCATCACCCCGACAGAGGACTGACCATCCACCAGAAAGTAAATCAGGCCCTGAGTCTGGACTTGCAGGAGTGTTAGTCTTTTGGCTATGTTTGTGCTACAGAAATACCAAATACATACATACATACATAAAAGCAAGATTGGAATTTGGCTTAGTTAAGCAAACTGAACTTGGCTGGTGAACTGAGATTTGGTTACACTCTTCTTATTTACTGTTTGGCATCAGAACATGTAGGGACACAGTCCTCTAAAGGATAAACTGCAGTATTCCACAGGTGTGATGAAAAATTGTAAATTCATGAAGACAGTCTTCAAGCAGTTCTCTGGATCAATTGCTGTATAAACTCGTAATGTCAGATTTTAAAACTCCTATTGTTTATTTGATCTAATTTTCATTAACTGATAAATAATAGTACAGACTGACTGGTGTTATTGAGTACTGATTTAAAATTGATATTACTTTAAATGTGCAAATTGTAGAGTGTTTAATTGTTCATGATGTAATTTGCATTTGTAATTATGAATACGCCTTTTAGTGCTATCAAACTGTATGTATGTTTTATACAAACACAAAAATATTATTAATACATTCTTCATCTCTAAACTTTTTATTTGGTCTCCCTAAATGAGATAGTCTACATGGACATGTCAACATGTATGCAAAAAAATCACTATTACAATTATTACAGTGTTGTATCATAAGCCTAACCAAATCATGTGGACCTGTGAAATAATTGACACTCATTGAATTGTAAATTGCACAACTAAAACATTCAAGCAATGTTTACTAGTGGGTATTCCATACCCCTTAGAATTTCATTTGTTACCTTGAACGTTTTACTAAAAAGGTTTTCCAAAATCCTTGTCCTGTTATAACGAAACAACAAAGGAGGTTTCTCCTATTCATTATCAATTAGTTAGTCATCATTTAGAGATTGCCGGAATGAGAGTACAGCCGTTAGTCTGTGTTCCTTCCACCTTGGCAAACTTGTGGCTCCTCTGCCTCATTTACAGATGGAAGAACTACCATTTTTCTGATCATGAAGCCTCTGGTAGCTCCATTGTCTGAAACCTTTGACTGCTGAATCATTTACCATAGGGCTGCTAGCAACAATCCATCAGTTTAGGGTGGGCCATTTGACACATACATTTCCGCCTGCCACCTACATATGAGGCCAACCAAATACCGTAACTGACATTACGTTTTTGACAAAAATATTCCCACTCTGTCCTATGGAGTGCTGTCAGCAAAATTATCCCATTAATTCATTAGGGGTAATTAAATGTTAGTTGTGGTCCTCCACCGTTATGGTGTGTTTTGGTGTTGCCTCATGATCTCTAAATGACCATGTTAGTCTCCGAGAAGTAATGTGTTGGAATTGTATGCATCTTAATATACACAGATACCTAAAGGTAGGTACAAAATTGATCTCATGTACTTCCCTCTTTTTTATTATATATGATTGATTTATATGTTTAATATGCAGTAGTTCTGGCCTGTTCCTGTTCAATGCTCTAATTATCCAATGTTGGATCTTTAAAAAATTCACATGCTTGAATCATTCCCCATCAGCGAAGTGGGAGTCCCACAGTACCATAATATAGCAGTATGCATCATCACCATAGGCCTTAATGGCAATGGACCATCTATTTAACAACATATCCACATCCTTTTGTAAAAGGAACCAAACTTGAACTATGACCAATCAGGCGACAGCACCCTCTAGAACACTCCTAAGAGAGGCAGTTTCCCTCAGATTTTCTATCGCACATCGTGTGAAGGGTGTCTCCCTGAGCTCTGCTCAATTTTTTCCTTTGCTTCAAGCAGGAATTCCCATAACTATGGCTGATATTTCCAAAAAGGAATATTCAGATCTGGCAGTTCTTTGGAAAAAGGAGACTACATGTGGATAATCCACATAAAGAATGCCTTTACTGCCTTTACCCAAACCACAAACTAAAAGACTGAAAGAAATGTAGACCCTTTTCCTAAAAGACACTTAAAGATAGAGAGAGGAGATTACTAATCTGGCTGCAGAAGTCCAAGACCCAAAAGGTAACTGCTGAGGAGGAAAGTGACACTTCTGAGAGGTCAGGAAAAAGGCCAAGATCAACTGACCTAGGTGCATCTGAGGAAGGTAGAAAGGTCCTAAAGAAACATCACAAAGACAGTCTGCAAAAAGAGAAAAAAATAATCTCCTCAGAAAAGGTCCCCTCTCAGCACACCACACCTTCCCTGAAATCTAGGGAGATTTCATAGACTACAAAATCACTGTTGATGACAGTTTCACAGTCGTCTTTTGTATTGACAACGACACCAGTGGTGAGAATGGTATCTTCCAAGAGGCCTTCATCCACGGGAATGATAACGACGTTGGTAATCGATGCATCCATACCATAGACGAGAATTCATCCTTCATCGCCGAGACCTTTGTCGAAGACTACCCTGCTGACGAGACCATTGTCGACGACTACCCCGCCGATGAGACTGCTCTCGATGACAACTTCATCGACGTCGACTCCATCTATGACACTCCCGTCTTTGACCTCATCGTCGATGGTAACACCAAAGAAGACAATCATGCTGTCGAAGAGGGCATCGTCAACGTCATAATCAACGGGACCTTCAACAACACTTAAAATACCTGAAAAGACTTTAACACCGGCCATAACATCTCCTAGTAAAGTATCGCCTTTTCCTCCTTCTCACCTATTGGACATGGATGATTCAGATGATGACGGACCCTTTGGAATTGTGCATATTCCTTCTCAGCTACTCGTGAAATGCCAGAAAGATGATGATTTTGAGGAGGAAGAGGAGATCCATTCCCAGCAATATTATGCCCCTCCACCGAGAATGTATTATGAACACCATTATACACTTCAAAGACCACAGGACGAGATTCAGTTGCTTTCTACCCTGGTTCAAGACCTTCATGCGATGTTGCAAGAAATAGAAGGAGGCTTCCTGAACCACCAACAGAACTTCAACCATTGCCACCTCCAATCTCGGCACCATCTACACCTCAGAATCTGACTACACCTATCAACCCCAGAATTACACTGAAAAACATTGTGGTGCCACCACAATAAGACCCCAGTACATCGGAGGATGAAAGAGAAGAAAGGGAGAAATCTGATAATCCCCCTCCACAAGGTGAGTGGGATGACTATTTAATTCCCACACCATCACATCTACGTCCCACCCATCAGATTCTCCTCCTGAGGACATCGAAGGGTTTCACAACTTGATGGATTGAGAAGCAGCATGATTTCACTTTCTGACTTCCATTAAGCAACCTGACTGCTTCCTGTTTGACTTTAAGGAACAGACAAGAAAATCAGTACGTTCAATCCCCATTATTGATAATATATGGGACGATGGGATTAAAATAATGAAGAACCCGGCTACTTTGATTGCTGTGCCACCCCAGGTAGGAAACAAATCCAAAACCCTGGAAGATTACCCAGCCTGCCTTACAGGGCATTCTAAACCAGACTTGGTGATACCGCAAGCAACACAACGCTGTTCCAAGAACCCGTCCGCCCCTATTTCCACTCTACGAGATAAAGAGGGCAGACATCTGGATAACATGGGCATGAGGTTCTCCTCATACCTGCCATCATAGTAAGAGCGGCTAACTTGCTGACAATACTTGGCCACTATGATAGGCAGATGTGGTTTGATATCGGAGACCTTGTAGAACTTATTCCGGAAGACAAGAAGGCAGAAGGAGTGAGGATCCTCCAAGAAGGAGCAAGTACCTCATCTGAGGTAATAGACTAGGCACTTGACATAGCTTCAACAGGCTTCCATCAGCTAGCAGGAACGGCTGTCCTCAGACGCCAAAGATGGCTCAAGTCGACATCTTTTAGGTCATAGGTCCAGTCGAAGATTCTAGATATGGCCTACGATGGGGAGACACATTTCAGAAAGCACATTGATGATGCGCTGCTAGCAAAAAAAGAATGACACAGACACTGCTATATCCCTGGGAACCATGCAGTATAGGAAACTGGCTTGAGGGGGTCCGTGGAAGGGGTTTCTCCTCCTACTGAGGATCATATCAATGTTCTCAGCAGTTCCAGCCCTTTCAGTCTCAGTACAGGTAATGCTATCAGCAACAGTACAGTCAGTCATCCTCAGCGGATGAAAACAAGAGAGGCCCTCGCCAGAAGCAACCCACCCCCAGGGTAGAGACGCAGGTGACAAACAGTGACCTTTTCCATGTACCTGCTACAAACATTACATCACATCCTGGGGTGCGAAGATTTCCAACCACCTACCCCAATGGAGGGAGATAACTACGGACAAGTGGGTATTGGACTTGATCACTTTTGGCCCTACTCTAGAATCTGTGCAAAAGCCACCAAACAACCCTCCAAGGGGAGCGCACCCCCCATCTTCACTTATTAAGAAAGGAAGCTCTCATTGTGCTTGCAAAGGGAGCAATAGAGAGGGTTCTGTTTTCACAAAGGGGCATAGGCTTCTATTCTCGATTCTTCTTCATCAGAAAAAAGGCAGGAGAATGGAGGCCCATTCTGAATTTTTGAAAGCTGAACAAATTCTTACTCAAGCAATCATTTCGGATGACCACCCTCTCCATTATCCTGCATCTCCTCATCAGCGGAGACTTCATGACGACTCTTGACTTACAGGATGCATATTTTCACATCCCCATAAATCCTAAACACAGGAACTATCTTCGCTTCTCTGTAGCCTGTACCCATTCTCAATTCAAGGTGATTCCATTCAGGCTCAAATTGGCGCCTCGAATACTCACCAAGTGCCTACCACCTGTAGCAACTGCTTTAAGAACCCAAGGTCACCAAGTTTTTCCCTACTTGGACGAATGGCTGCTAAAAGCCCCAACAAAGTCTCAGGCTGCCAAGACTACTGAGGCCTGTCTCCACCTATTTCACAAGCTGTGTCTCACAGTCAATACACTCAAATCAGTAACTATTCCAAGTCAGACTACAATATTCCAGGATGACCTTCTGGATACCATCAACAACAAGGCATATTTATCTCAGGACAGACAAACCAAGCTAAGAGCTCTATCAGTTAGGCTGTCAAAAAGAAAGTCCGCTTTGGTTCGCCTCTACAAATTGTTGCTGGACATGATGTCTGGTACCTCTTGCACGCCTCAAGATGAGACCATTCGAAGAAGAATTGCAAAAACAGTGGATCCAGACAGAAGGTTCATTCAACAATATTGTGACTATTACCCCAGCTATGTAGAAACCTCTGTAATGGTGGTTAAATATTTCTCATTTGTCACTTGACCTCACGTTTCCACCTCAGATCCCTGAGTTCGTCATAACAACAGATGCTTCCCTACAGAGTTGAGGCAGCCACCTGCAAGACTTACAGATTCCGGGGCACTGGTCAGCACAACAGAAAACATGGCATATCAACAGGTTAGAATTGAAGGCTTCACTCTGCAAGCTTTTCTCTCTGGAATAGGAGGTGCCTTGGTGCTGGTTCGCACAGACGATACAACTAACACTCTCACAGGACACTCAGGAGCTCTGGAACTGGCTCAAGGTTTACAACATATTTCTAAAGGCAGAGCATGTGTCAGGAGTAACGCACACCCTAGAGGACACACTTAGCAGGACAGCTTTCACAAGTGGGAACTGGATCAAGAGCAGACAGTCAAAATATTCTCACGCTGGGGCAGGCCAGCATTAGACCTATCTGTGGCAGACAAGAACGCCAAATGCCAATTCTAAGCCAGTTGGTACCCACTCCCAGGATTGTGGAGGAATGCCCTTCTGATGTCAGGTATATATGCCTATGCTTTCCCCTCATCCCTCTCATACCAATGGTTCTAAGAAAAAATGAAAAGGAAGCATTGTCGCCTGATCCTCATTGCTCCCAAATGGCCCAGGCAACACTGGTATACAGAACTACTGTTGGTGTCAGATTGCAAACCCATTCACCTGCCACCACTTCCAATTTTGCTAACCAGGGACAAGGGGCAGATTCTCCATCTGGACCCAACTTCTCTTCACTTGTGTGCATGGCTCCTGAGTTCAATGAATTCAAGGATTTAGACCTTCCTCAAGAATGCAAGGATATACTTTCCAAAGCAAGAGATGATTCCACCATCAACTCATATAGGCTTAAATGGAAAGAATTCTGCATGTGGTGCCAGTGATCTAACTTCCATCCTTTAAAAGGATCTCCGGAGTACGGCTTCCCGTATCTATTATCTCTGGCAAAATCTGGATTGACGCATGCATCAGTCAAGGTCCACCTTGCAGCGATATCGAGATACAGACGGTAATCTCATTCTCCATCCCTTTGCTCGGACAGACTAATCAAACAATTTATGAAAGTTTTATTCAGGGCTTTCCCTCCGGTCAGACCCCTGTTACCAGAATGGCGTCTCACTATAGTATTGACTCAATTCATGAAATCACCCTTTGAGCCCATTCACAAAGCTGACTTAACATTTCTAACATGGAAGGAGGCATTATTATTAGCGCTTACTTCTACAAGAAGAGTTAGTGAGATACAAGCCTTCAAAAGAGCCATACTTGCATTCATGGATGACTGTGTCCTCTTAAAGACAAATCCCCCATTTATTCTGAAGGTGCCAACTCATTTCTATCTAAATGAACTAGTCATTCTTCACACTTTCTTCCCCAAATCCGGCTAACCCAGCTGAACAATCGCTTCACACTCTGGATCGCAAGAGATGTATTAAATTCTATTTGCATTGTACAAAGGACGTACGCAAATCTGATCAACTGTTTGTGTCATATAGCCAAGCACATCAAGGGTATGCAGTTACCAAGACCATGATCGCAAGATAGATTTCTGCAGCAATCCAATATTTTCATACAAAGGCAGGTAAACCGCTAACAGGCAAATCCAAAGCACACTCAACAAGAGCGGTATCTATCTCAGCTGCTCTGTTTGCGGGTGTGCCATTAGAGAAGATTTGCCATGCTGCAACATGGAAGAATAGCCACACATTTACGCAGCATTACTTCCTGCAGTCGGCACTCAGTGGGGAAGCAACCATAGGACAAGTGGTGTTGAGACATTTGTTCCAGTAAGATGAGCCTATTTAAGGGGAGATTTCTTTACAAATTAGCTATGTTTGTTTATGACATGGTATTTGCATATTTTTGTGATATATATGTATATATATATATATATATATATATATATTTATATATATATATATATATATATATATATATATATATATTATTGTTTTATATATATTATGAATATAAATGTAAGTATATTGCATTGTTTTTACCCACCAACCGCAAATATGGTATTGTTTCACGACACAATGCTGAAATACTGCTTGATTTTCTGATTCAAGCATGTGAATCTATGAAAGATCCAATACTGGATAAGAAAAAGAGTTACTTACCTGTAACTGCAGTTACCCAGTATTGGTATCTTTCATAGATTCACGTCCGTCCCACCCTCCTCCACTCAGAAGCTCCCCTCATAACTTATATTCAAATACTTGACATGTGCTTGAATATCTGAGGGAAACTGTCTCTCTTGGAAGTGATCTAGAGGGTGCTGTCGCCTGATTGGTCGTAGTTCAAGTTTGTTTCCTTTTACAAAAGGATATGGATATGTTGTTAAATACATGGTCCATTTCCATTAAGGCCCATGGTGATGAAGCATACTGCTATTTTATGGTACCATGGGACTTCCACTTTGACAGGGAATTATTCAAGCATATGAATATATGAATAATACCACTACTGGGTAACTGCAGTTACAGGAAAATTATTTGTTTTCTTTTTGTTCCCTAGGTCAGTGGCTCCTGTGAATGGAGACAGTGGCACCCGTGAGTAAATATAAACATATCTGTGAGTGAAAACAGTCGCCCATTATAGAAGACAATAGCATCTGTGAATAAGAAGTCAGTTGCGTCTATTAGTGGTAACAGAAATACCTGTGAGTATAAGCAATTACACCTATAGATGTAGAAAATGAATAAGTTTATGTAAGAAATTGACATCCAGTTAAGACATAAACTACTGTGGGTTCTGGTACATGATATTGAATGGCATTGAACCTAAATACAGGTGCGTCCCTTATGACTATTTCTTCTTTCAGTCAGCACTCTTGCACAGCACTCTTGTTCTCCATGCCCTTCAGGCTCTTAGAGTACAATTACATTTTGTTTTCATTTCCACCTTTTTGTCAAAGTCATACTCTCTAGCACATCACTCTTTCTGTACTTGTGGTGATTCTAACATTGTCTCCACCTCTTCTAACTTTGAGTCTGTGAGGGGTTTTCTGATCTACATTAGCGCCACTGTGACCCCAGTTGCCAATTTACTTTGTAATGTTAACTGTAGTGCTGAGCTCTTCGCCCATGGCTTATAAAACCTCATTTTCATGCTTGCAAATAGTCAGTGAGATTTTTCAAGTAGCTTAATCAGCGATGGAAAATTTACATTTTTGTATTGTTCTTAACTTCGAACAAACCTGCTTCGTTTCGTTTTCATCCACGTGATGTGTAGGTGAGTTGGGCGGGTAGGTGACAAACAGCTAAGTGGTAGAGGTATGGGTGAGTCCCTGGGTTCTAGGAGATAGAAGTGTGAATGCAATTTACAGAATAGAGATTGTGGGTCTAAAATAGTGCGGAAAGAGAAGAGCAATAGAAACACCAGTACCCTAGCACAGGCCCTATCAGATGCATGTGTATATGAAATGCTGGTGGAGCTCCACTGGAACCTCTGCAAGCATCTGTTAGCCTGCTACCAGATAATTTCGATGAGAGTGAAAGCAGCTTTTCTTCTTACGTCTCTAAGAGCACGCAGACAAGAGCCCTCAGCCTCAATCGTAACATTTTCCTATTTCTGCTAGGCCTTGGTTAAATTTTAACGGCACTGCTGAAGTTCTCATAATTCCCATGTTTCTCAGAATGTGAAATTCCCGACATTTCTTGCGTTATGTGATTTTTTGCAAGGATGCATTGTTTCTCGAACTGCGGTATTTCTGGAGAACTTTTTACCTGAACTGTGGTCTAGCGTGAAGTAATCACAGGAAATACTGACAAATCACATTTCACTTTAAAAGTGTAATTACTCGAAGTCTTTATTGTATGTTAGGAAAGTTGCAGAACAAAATGACACAATTTCGTTCACCCTTACTTTCTACCCCACTCCCTGCAAGGCTTGAGCTGCAGTACAAAGCTGAAAGGTACCTTGATGTTTTGATGGTTGTGACTGAAGAAACATTAACAGAAATGGGGCAAAAAAGTCAAAACAAAGACCCCCAGTAAAGGAAACACCAGCCCATGCGTTGCACAACCAGTATTGAAAAATCACATGGGGGTATACAAAAGTGGGTTTAACTTACTAACAGGAACGTGAAGAAGACAGAGGAAGGTACCTTTGATCTAGTTTGCTTGAATAACCTTTGAAAAAGGCTTAAAGAACCTAATAGTAAGGTAATCTCAGATCAGTAGCCAGTCTTTCTAAACTGGTAGGTGGAAGCTAACAAATACAAACATGAGTCCGGTTACAGGGTATGAAAGAGACCCAGGAGAAACTCAAGTATTAAATTACCCATTTGAGGGACAGGGTTAGAGCAGGTACCCCTTGTGCTCTTCCGCTTTCACATTTGTTTACCCAAATTACCTCAAGGCGGAGCAGGTAGAGGTATTTGTTTTACATCACATAACTAACACATCCCCGGACTGTGTGTATGAAGTCAACCACCTCAGAGTGGAATCGGAAGCAAGAAGGGGACGTGACCAACCCCATCCTCCACAGCCTCTTTCTGGTGAGGTACACTCTGTGGAGATAGTTTAATTTTATCAAATGAAATCTAGCCGCTGTCACCAAACCCCGGAGGGGCTCTCGAGCCTCCGTCCACTCCTTTTCTGAAATGTCCTCCTTGTCTGCCTCCTGAGTGCTGCGCAGTGCACTGAAGAGGTCAGGGTGATTGAGGAGCAATGAACAGCATTCCTTTGCCAGTTTTTGACCCCCCCAACTCTCCCATGAGTAGTTTTCCCTCCAATGGATCGAATTCAGGGAGGTCCTCCAGCTCTCCAATGTATGGCATTAAGGCATGCCTGAGCTGTAGATATCAATAAAATTACTTCCGGTGTAGGGTGTACTCTGTCTGTAGGGTATAGTATGAATGAAAGGTAACCCCTTCCATTACGTCCCCCAGCGTATTGATCACAATAAGATACCATTGTCAGAATCCCTCCAGTGCTGCCACCTGTCATAGCCAGCCCTCTCCCCTAGAGTCATCTGTTTCATAGGTTTACCCTCCCACCCCATCTGTTTCAGGGCCGGCTTCCATAACTTCAATACCACCACAGTCGCCGACAGGACTGTCAAATTAATTTAGCTCCAAAATTTTGACAATGCAAAAGAGCAAACAGATAAACTCAGCTTACCAAGTCAATAACTTCTCCATGTTGGTAAGGGATTCTGTTGCTGGGAAACCCAGGGTCTCCGCTAAGGACAGTGCATGGTGGAGTCATCTGATGTTGTGTCTGGTGGATCTTTGGGGCATAAACCCTGACTGATTCGGGTGAACCAACATGGGAACCACCCTGAGTAGCCTGTCGGCCAGTGCCTTTGCAATTATTTTAACCTCAAAATTGAGCATAGTTATAGGACGATAAGATGAGTGCATGTCTGGGGGCCTTCCGGGTTTGGGCATAACCACTGTCTCAGCATTACAAAATTCCAGTGGGAGATGGCTGACCTCCATGGCCTCCAGCAGGGCCTCGGTCAAGGGATCCTTCAGTAGGTGCATGAATTGTTTAAAGAATTTGGCTGGGAGGCTGTTCAGGCTTGTGATCTTTCCTGGTTGGAGTTGGGCTGGGGCTCCTCTGCTGTGAGATCTTTCACTCCTTGAGAGATCTGGGAGGGGTACCTCTTTCAATATAGCGGCCTGTTGGGCATGTAGCCCCTGCAAATTGTTTGCCAATCAACCTGGTGTCAGCAATTTTCCAGTTGGCTCTGTCAGTGAGATATGGGATCAGTGTGTAATGTTGAATGTTGGATCACAATCTATGAAGCAGTTTGCTTGACTTGTCCCCCCCACTGGTAAATATGGCTCCGTGAGCTAAGCCATATCCCCCTCTCCTCGTCTGTCTGACTCTGTTGGGAGAGCTGCTGGGCATGTGTCAGGCAATTTTGTTTTTTAAAGTAGCCTCTTTCCCATACAAGGATGTACAGTTCATCTTTACTAAACTTTTTTTTCTGTTGCATGGCATGCCAAGAAATCCTTGCTTGTGAAAGTCTGTGTCTATCTTTACCTGCTGAGAGAGTTCCTAGGATGCAGGTAGTCCCCCAGCTGGCTGTCAGTTTCCACGAGGGATGTTACAGGGTGTATCTTGGTAAGACGCCAAATAGTAGTAATGAAAGGGGCAGTGGTCTGGAACTGACAACAAGGGTGAGAGTGGAACAAATGTTGAAGCCGAGCCATAGGAATCCTTCAGGTCACTGCATCCTCTTTCTCCAGAATGGGCAAACCATTTATTTCTAATATACAGGCGAATGGATGTGGAGTGCCACAGTTGTCAGCCATTTCTGATCCTCGTAGACATGCAAATGGTAGATAAAATAGCTACTGAGGCAGACGTGAAATATCTGCTCAAAATACTACATTGTATCTTGCCTACAAAGACCCTGAATGCTTGATTTTGCACCTTGTTTTAGGGGAATTTTCTGTGTTTTTTGCTTTACTCGTACACAGTGCTTTGGATGCATGAGAATCTGCATTTCACGACTCTAACCATAGCCAGGGGAAGGACTGCTGTATTTATTTTGTCATACATTTACTATTGTGTAGTCTTTTTTTTAAATCTCTGATTTATCGAGTTTTACAACAGGAAAACAATAGTGAACAAATGCATCCCAAGTCAGATAATATACTTGTCAGGCAATCCTAGGAAAGATGAACTGGTTACATGTTGGATCGTATTCTCCTGTATTTCGGCCCTTCACCACCATCACCTGTGTCGCCCCCACACAACAATTTACATTATAGCCGAACCATCTCCCATACCCATGATGTGGAGGTTGACTATTTTGCAGTTTTGTTGCCCTATCTGCTTCCCCACCCATCAGTCGAATAAAGGGACAGACATGCAGCCATCCAAGATTCCAAGAGTTCTATCCCTTCGGTACACACTGTCCACTTCCTGAGTGTCTATTCCTTTTCTTGTTTTGCAGACAGTACTCCTTGAGGAAGGGTTGTAGTGTTTTGATCCGTGATGCATGAGTGTCTTTGAGCCCTGTTAGCTTAGTAAAACGATGGCCTTGTGCCACATGCCTTTCAAACTAAAAGCAAAGATATCAACTGCCTACCTTCTCCAGGTTTCTCTGGCAGTAGAGAGAGCTTTGCACACCACACAAGAGAAAAAGAGGAGAAAAACGGGAAAGAAAAATAAACAAGTGCTTCTAAGGTAGCAGGCTGGTTGTAGTAAAGCCTGGACTCTAGTGGTGTGGGTTTCAGAAAGTTAAGCTGGCAGCCCTAAATGGATAGTAAATTTAGGGTGCTCGGAATAAAGGAGGAATGTGATAATGTTAGAATAAGGAATATTCAATATAGGAAACGGTGAGCAGGAAAGTAGTTAGCTTACCTTACTCCTCAGCTGTGGTGTTGAGACCAGATTTCGACGAGGATACAGGTTTGACCCCTGGACTCCAAAGAGCAAGATTCTTGCCCAAACACTTTAACATAGATAGACCAAGAAGCAAGAGATAAACAAGGTATGCTGAAGTGGTAAGAGGATGGAACCATAGTGGACCTGACAAGGAGGATCAATACGAAGGTGAGGGTGCACAATATGGTTGAACGAACTAGCAAAAATGAAAAGCCAATGCAATTATGTACTGTTGCTAGGATCAAAGCAATATTCAGAATGAGGCTAAGTACAATCTGCTCCTGCTAATCCGGAAGTGGAACCCACACAACACACTCCCTTTCACTTGTAGGTTAGCTGTCTATCTCTCATGACATACTACTGCCCTGACTTCCTGAGATTCCATTCAAGGCCTTGACGATAACGGGTAACTCTGCCATCATTTTGAATCTATCATGCTGTTTTCTGCCTTGCCCAACTGTCACTGCTTGTACCTGAGATGAAATCCTGACACTTTCTTCTCTCTCCAAAGAGTCATCGCCTCCCCATCCTGTTTTGATTGGACACTTGGGTTTTCTGGGGAACTGTTTATGAAACTGTCTAGCCAACCGTGGGGCATGTACAAATGTGGCTGGTCACCATGATGTTTCAGAAATGTCATAATCTTTCCTTGCTACCAAATACTGTAATTGTCAATGATGAATTCTCAAATCTACTATAATTCTTATCTCATATCCAAGAGTCCCACCAATAAAAGTAGCTGGTGGAGGAGTCCCCGTCTCAGAAATGGCTGGTTTATATCAGGAAACATGTACCATTGGCTGCATTTGCAATATTCTGGTAGTTGACATCTGACTGCTGCTCTTCCCACCCTGTCAGTTGTCTTAAATGGCCCTTCTAATATGGGAGTGATATTAGGATGGGAGCTAGAGATGGAGAGGAATTTAGTTGAACAGCCATTCTTTGTCTCCTGCTTTATAAAAAGGTGAGCCCTGATGTGAACATCTGCTTGCTATTTGCAGGCAACATTTGCTTCCAGAAAGTGGTGCACTTGGTGCAGATACTGAAGCGGGAGTGGGCGGCAGAGGGAATATAGGCTACAGGCAGGGAACTAATTTTGGATGGTAGCCAAAAGTGCAAATAAATTGAAAAAGACTAAAAGAGATAATCAAAGTACTATTATAAGCTACCTCAGCTAGAGCAATGGTTAATGTTTCATCATCAAGTATAGTAAATGTTGTTCGATAGATTGATTGACTTATTCAGTTTACCTATCAGTCTGAGTATGGTAGCCTATGGGCTTGTACAATGTCACCTCTAGCTAGTTCATTAATTCAGCCCACGAATGTGCAGTGAACTGAGAACTCCTGTAAATCACTATTGTAGCTGGTAGTCCATGGTGCCTAATGATATGATCCAGAAAAACATGAGAGTTCAGCACCTCTAGGGAGTTTATATAATGTAATAAATGTTCAAGGTTGGAAAATAGTCCATGATTACTAGTAGTTGGGTGAATCCTTTAAAATTGGGTACTTCAACAATGAAATCCATGTGGTGTGGGAAGGGATTGAAGTAGCCCTGACGGTCTATCACAGGAGGCTTTGGCCTGAGCACAAACTACACACTCTTGCATATACTTTTTTAATGAATGATTGAGTTAGGCCACCAGAAGTATCTCTTTTCTTGGATCTTGCATTGCTCTGGATGACCTACAACAGGGATATCATGAATTGATCGTGCATCTACACACTGTCCAAGTCCATGGATCTTTGGACTTGTACAACCTCGGTTAGTAATTTATTAGATGACAATGATGCAAAGTCTGAGCCTGGGTAGGATGTTTGTAATGGACACATCTTCTCAGGTTCTTCTATCTTCCTGGATAATGCTTTAACTTTCCCATGCCAATTTCCTCGTTGGTAAATGATCTTGTAATCATATCTGTAAAAGAGTAGTTACCAACAGGTATGACTAGCAGTGGCATACTTCCTTGATGTGTCCTGTTCAATATGATCAGCCCATACAATAACCGTATCTGGAGCTCCTTCAAGATATTGTTGCCAGTGAGCAAATGCTTCTTAACTGACCAAACATTCTCAGTTGTAAATTGCCAACAGTGCTGGTTAAGGTGCTGGACTGGTATTGTATAGGATGTAATGCCTCTGTGTGAGATTTCCTCGTAGAACGTACTGCACCAATGACAAAGGAGTAAGCATCTGTTTCCACAATAAAAGGCAATTGAGGATCCATTGATGTAGATTTGGAGCAGTGAAAAATGCCTTTTGAGGAGGCTGCCTCTTTTTACACTGTGAAGGCAGCCTCTTGTTCCAGCCCCAATGAAAAAGGAATTCCTTTTTTCTGTGAGTTCCACTATTTAGACTAGTTGCAATGTATGTCTTTGCCACACTGGGAACTAGGACACTGTAATACGTGATAATACCCTTGTTGGAAATCTGAAATCCTAAGAAGGCGAGATCCTTAACTTCAAAAAAGGCATTTCTCTAACTTTGTATCTAATGTTTCTGTAATCAAGAGAGAATCTCCCTTACATGACCTTGATGTTGTAGAAGGTTTTCGGAATAGCTTAAGATGTCACCCAAGTATGCAACCGTATAAGCAGCAAGATCTCTGAAAAATACTTAGCAAAGTGATGAAAAGCCACCGAGGCATTATATAATCTAAAAGGCTTCACCACATATTCATTATGATCATACCCTGTATTGTAGCAATTTTTTCAATTTTTTTACCTTAGATTCTTGCTATGTTGTAAGTACCTCTTGGGTCTAGTTTGGAAAAGACTTTGACTGCTTGATCGGATCGAAGAGGACAGAGATGAGGGAGAGCTGATAGCAGTTCGAAATAGTGATGGCTTTGAGTTCATAGTAAACAATACACGGCCTGTGCTCTCCATTAGTTTTTGGGATGAAGAAAATAGAAGATCCTACGAGGGATCTGAAATGCCTTTTGAACCCCTTGACTAAGCTTTCATCCAAGTATTGCTTAAGGGCTTCATCTTCCTTGATGGTCAAAATGGGCATTTCCCATGCTAGAAATTATATCAATAGCACCATCATATTCTCAATAGTGTGTTAGAGGGTCAGAGCCCTTCCTAATGAATAAGTCTTTGAACTCAACATATACCTCAGGTATGTTTTCCACCATATCTTATCTTGAGTCCTGAAAAGTTTCAGTTTCCTGTTGTAGTGCAAAATACTCCTGTTCCTCTATTTCCTGACACCATTGACCTAGGATAACAGTTTTGTCTGCAATATGGTACTGCTAGAGATGTCCTGAGGACCTATTTGTCAATGACATGTGCGTATGTTGCCTTAGCCATGGAGCTCCAAATATCATAGGAAACAAAGGGGAATCAATCAAATCGAAATGTATGATTTCCACATGACCACAGAGAGTGCTCATTTCTAAAAACTTTGGCCCTCATTCTGACCTTGGCGGGCGGCGGAGGCCGCCCGCCAAAGTCCCGCCGTCAGGTTACCGTTCCGCGGTCGAAAGACCGCGGCGGTAATTCTGACTTTCCCGCTGGGCTGTCGGGCGGTCGCCTTCAGACCGCCAGCCAGCCCAGCGGGAAAGAGGCTTCCACGATGAAGCCGGCTCGGAATCGAGCTGGCGGAGTGGAAGCTGTGCGACGGGTGCAGTTGCACCCGTCGCGTATTTCACTGTCTGCGCAGCAGACAGTGAAATACATGTAGGGGCCCTCTTACGGGGGCCCCTGCAGTGCCCATGCCAGTGGCATGGGCACTGCAGGGGCCCCCAGGGGCCCCGCGACCCCCCCTACCGCCATCCGGATCTCGGCGGTCCGACCGCCGGGATCTGGATGGCGGTAGGGGGGGTCGGAATCCCCGCGGCGGTGCAGCAAGCTGCGCCGCCGCGGAGGATTCAATGGGGCCGCGGTACACTGGCGGGACCCCGCCAGTGGTGCCGGTCCGACCGCGGCTTTACCGCCGCGGTCGGAATCCCCATTGGAGCACCGCCGGCCTGTCGGCGGTGCTCCCGCGGTCCTCCGCCCTGGCGGTCAAAGACCGCCAGGGTCAGAATGAGGGCCTTTGTCTCTTGTTGTACTACCCTAGACGTTAATGGTGTACCACCAATCCCCTTTATTTCAGTGGGTTCTTACATGGGCAACAACAGGATTCCAAATTGATTTTAAAAAGCTTGATCCATAAAGCACCTACAGAAACCCAAATCACTAGAGCATGTATTGTGAATGGGCCCTCTTCAGTTGGCAGCAGTATTTGCAAGAATAAATGTGATTTAGGGATGACAGACATACAATTCTCACAAATGCTCATCCTGGATCTGTTTTCTAGGGGCGAACAGACTAGTTTCCTAACAGCTGGGGCTTTGCTTTGCTCTTCAGTGGCTTCCATTTCCTTCTGGAGTGAGGGCCTTCTTAACAGCTCTCACATGCATCAGTTCATCTGTTCTTGCATTGTCTGGAATTTCAGGGACATGGCCAAATGCCAAGTGCAATGTAACACCTCTTTTATCCGTCTTGTGTGATTGGATCTGTGCCTTCATTTACCACAGGAGAAAGGGATTCCTTTATGTCTTCTCTGGGGCCCTGATCAAATGCAGCAGCTGCTGCTTCATCTGTCTACAACGTCTCCACCATTAGTTGCTGGAATTATGGTAATACATGGAACCAGATCTTGATGGCCCTGTCTTTATGTGAGTAATCTGGTATGGGCTGGTTGTGCTATTTGTCACTTTTCAAAAATACTTTTAAATTGGCTTTTAAAATATCATAGAGATTTAACTAGAGACTGTTATTAATAATTAATGGCATAGGCAGGCTAATGCCTCCCTTGTTAGGCACAACAATATGAAGATCACCATGGACCTATACATTATGAACTGCTGTTTGAACAGGTGCAGATATAGAAGTTGAACCTGTGGCTTGAGTTTCTACTTTGTGACTTCCAGTACCTCACAAGGAGTCGGTTACTGTGGCAAGGTCAGGTGTAGAAGAGGTTAGGAATGAAAGTATATTATTGTAAAATAGTAAGTTGGTTCTTCACTCTGCACAATTAAATTGGACTGGGTCTTTGAAATTACTTGAGCCATTTGTAACAGATTCTCAGACCAGTCCATGTTGGGGTTTGAACCTGGCAAACTGTCAAGCTATAACTGAAGATGTGAGCTTTCTGCAAATTCTGGCCTTTCCTTGGTCTCTTGTAAGGTTACAAGAGTTTCACCCACACAAAATAGAGGGAAAAATGGGGAATGGTTAGAGGATGAGACTGAAACTCTTCTGTAGGGGGATTGTAGTAAAGCCCGAACCAGAATAGAATTGGTTTAATGAGCTGGTGGTCCAAATGGGTGGAAAATAGAGGGTTCGCTGGAAAATGGAGAAATACAGCAATGTTAGAATAAGGAGTATTTTAAGCAGGAAAGTGTGTAAGCAGAAATGTAATCAGCTTATCCTGCTCCTCTGTAGTGGTTACAATATTGAGACCAAACTCTCACCAGGATAAGGGTGTTGAACCCATGGATGCAAAAGGACCTTTGAACTCAACACAATAACATAAGATATACTAACATGAGGGAGTCAAAGAAGGTAGGCAACAGGTCTTAATGTAGGTTAACCATAGGGGAACTGATAATGAGAAAAAAAAAGATGAGTGAATGCAATACAGGTGAACAAAGTAGTGAAAGCTAAAAGTCAGTGCAGTCACGAAAAGTTGCAAGGCACTGAGCAATGTTAAGAGGGAGGCTTGTGCTTTCTGTCCCTGCTCACCTGGAAGTGGATCCCAAACCTTAAGCTTTTCCCCTCCCTTATAAATGTTAGAGGTCTCTCTATCTCCTCACATGCCTCTGCCATATCTTCCGGAGTTTCCACTTGGGGCTTTAGTGATAATGGGTCACTCTATCTGGGGAATATTATCCTGTTTCATACCTTGCATCACTTTTCCTGCTTGTACTTGAGATAAAATCCATTCATGCACTTGGTCAAGCTGTAGTTGAATAATTGTATTTTGTGTCTTCCATAAAATTTTGATTCTCTTCGTGTGCCAGCCTAGACGTCTTATTAAGTGTACAAGTGATGTTGTCTCTGTGACTTCCATGCCTCTTTGCTGTTTGTGAGTTGCTGCTTGTACCTTGCTCAACTACTTCCACTGTTCAGATTTTATGCTACACTCCATGTGCTACTTATTGCGAACTGCAGAGATCTGAAAATCATGCATTTTGTTTTGTCTGACTTCAATTCTGGGCAGTGTTGTCTCTCTACTATCCTAGAACAAATCTCAAACTGGCTATATCTAATAAAGACTTCTAGCTGCAGATTCCTTACCCTAGAAATATCCCCAGGCATCAGACTGGATCTGGAAACTTTCAGGGCAAAGTCTCTGCACGTTAGCAAGTGTTGTAGTTTGCCTCTGCGCTAGCGTTGTCCACGCCAGAAGTGTTGGGTGCAGTGCCTATATAGGTGCCACCCCAGTGCTCTGACATCAGGTCTTTTTTTTTTAGCGCCATTCAGCGCAGATCTGGAGAGAGCTACCTCCAGTCAGTTTTTGGCTGACTTTTTTTTTAACCTTTTGTCGAAGCTTGGTGTTCTAGGGATGTACCTTAAAAACAGCAGGTTTTAAACCCTTTGGTGCCTGTCACTGGCAGATGTCTGTGACAGACCCACACCTGGTTTGACTTTGATGCTTGGAGCATGACCAAGAGTTCAAGACCTGTGAGGACTGCTGTGTCATGCACCCAAAGACGTTACAGTAGAGCTCTTTCATGCTCCTTACAGCTCAACATCAGACAACCCCATGACGATCAAGGGCCCAGTCACGTGGAAGGTCTCAGGACCACTCGTGGAGGTGCTCCTGACATTTTTCGTCCCAACTGAAGTCTTCTTCTGGTAGGTTCCACAAACAGAAGAAATCCAAGAAGTCGAAGTGCTCTTTGACTTCACCCACCAAATCTTCGGCCAAGCCGCGGCTAGGCCGACAGAGGTCAAGGCTTTGCTCCACTGCAGAGTCTGTGTCTTGGTCTGCTCCACACTTCCCAAAGTTTCCCAAATGACCCCTGCACAACTCAAAGTATTTTATGAGGCCATGCATCTCATCTTTGGGTGGTCTGACACTTCTGGAGTTGATTCTGTCCCCATAGGGTCACCCTCCATGTCAGTCGGGCCCCTTGGATCCTCGGTCAGATCCGAAGCAGTTCCTCCTGCAAGACCACAATTTTCTGCAGGGACCCCTCAATGTATTGTCATTCCTGGCACCACCTAAGCCCCATTTCTGGTCCCAACACCATTTTCATTCCTGGCTCCAACATGAAGCCAAAAAGGCATCATCTGAGGTTGACTCCAGCCGTTGGCTGGACCAAGCCCTCTGACTTAGAGCTAGTGCCTTTTTCTTTTTAAAGGCCTGGAGAGGAAGAAGAGCGGGAGGGGTCTCTGAACTCTTTTGGTTACAACCCACTTGAGGAACCAGAAAACAACTGGTACAAGGAAGAGGCGGGTGCCAGTGGTTTTGACTCCTCACCGCACACTGGCTTGGTCTCTCTCCTACCATGTCTATGGGGGAAAGGACTTCTTTCGCTGGGGTGGTGCGTAGGGTGGCTGAGGCCCTTGAACTTCACTTACCTTCAGTAGCAGTCAAGACGAACATCTTGACAGTGGTGCTTCAGCCGGGATTTACTCCCTCTGAACCTCTTTTCCCATTTAATGAGGCCCTCATGGACATCCTGCTTGGAGCCTGGTCCAAGCTCTACAGAGTCAACCCTGTAGCATTCCCTACCACTCTGACCAGATAGGGAATCCAAGAGGCTGGATACCTTTGGCAAGATGATGTTCTCTTCCACCAGATTAGGCACTGCGGTTGTGAACACTTTGTGCTTCTGAGATGTGGTTGCGCAAGTGGCAGATGGTCACAGATGGCAGAGACGAAACAAAGCTCGCTATTTGTTGCTGATTGGATATGACCGACTCACTGGGCAGAACAATTGCATCATCAGTGTCACTAAGATGCTACACCTGGCTGAAAACCACTGTCTTCTCAACAGATGCCCAAGCCTCCCTTATGGACATGCCCTTTGATGACTCTTGCATTTTTGGCAAGTACTCCATTCCCTTTTCTGGAAAGCCTGCCCCTCAGGCCACTTTCTTACGAACAGCTGAAAGTGACCATCTCTACCTGTTCCAAGAAGAAGTTCAGGCCCTTTTGGCAAAAGCGCCATAGAGAGGCTTCCAGCGTCAGAAGTAGATCGCTGTTGCTATTCCTACTACTTTTTGGTGCTCAAAAAGCACAGAGGCCTCCGTGCTATTCTGGTCCTGCACCTTCAGCTTCTTTCTGAAGGAGAAATTCAAGACACTCAAGTTAGCTCAGTTCCTGTCTGCCTTTAACTTGGGATTCCAGATGGTTGCGCTGGCTTGCAGGATGCTTAGTTTCATTTCCCTATCCTGCTTGCCCACAGTCGTTATGTGAGGTTCATAGAGGGCCACAAGCATTTTCAGTTTGCTGTGCTCCCTTTTGGCCTCAACAGTACCCCTCACGTTATTGACCAAGTTGATGCGAGTGGTTGCAGCTCCTCTGTGGAGATCAAGGGTTTTAGTCTTCCCCTATCTCGACAAATGGCTGTTGAGGGCGAGCTCACCCAGGCAGTCATCTCCCAACTCCAGACTACGGCGACTTCCTGCACTTACTGGGGTTCATTATCAGTGTACCAAAGTCTCACCTGTCTCCCTCTTAGACGCTTCCTTTCATCTGAGTTGTTCTGGACATGATGCAGTTTTAGGCCTTTCGTCCAGGAAGGTGAGTCCAGGATATGATTTTGATGTTCCAGTGTCTATCCTGGATTTTGAAGAGATTGACTGTGAGGCTGCTGGGCCTCATGGCCTCCTGCATCCTGCTTGCGACGAATGCCCATTGGCATATGCCTGCAGTTCCAGTGGGTGCAGCATTGAGGGAATCTCTTTGACCTGGTCCAGATATCTGAGGGAACTGCAAAGGACCTGCATGGTGGCTGACAAACTGCGATTGGATCAGTGGCAGGACACTCTCCCTTTCCAACCAGAGCTGTCTGTAGTGACAGATGTGTCACCTGGGCTGAGGTGGCCACCTGGGGGACGTGACGATCAGAGGACTCTGGTCTCCGGCAGAGTTCCAACTCCACATCAACCTGTTGGACCTGAGGGCGATGCAACTGGCATTAAAAAACTTTCTTCCTTTGATCAAGGGAAAGCTAGTGCTGGTGTTTATAGACAACACCACTGCCATGTGGTACTACAACAAACAAGGCAGGGTAGGGTTGTAGGCCATGTACCAAGAGGTTCTTCATCTCTGGCATTTCACTGGTGGTTTAACATCAGGCGGCCTCTATGAACGAGACAGTGAACAAACTCAGCCCTCGATGCCTAGTGTATCATGAATGGTGTGTCCATCCAGAGGGAGTGCAAGTCTTCCAAGACTGAGGAGAACCTTGGTTAGATCTGGTCTTCACTGTATAGAACTTGCAATGTCAGCAGTTGAGCTCACTGGAGTTTCCAAGCCTGCTCTCGTAGGAGACACTTTTTATCTCAAATGGAACTGAGGCCTCCTGTATGCCTTTGCACCAATACCACTTCTGCCAAGAGTTTTCAAGAAGATCAGGAACAACTGGGCCCAAGTCACTCTTGTGACTCCAGATTGGGCTAGGAGACCTTGGTATCCTGGACTTCTGAACATGAGTATCGGTCCTCTCATCAGGCTGCCCCTTTGGGAGGACCTTCTGTCGCAGCAGCAGGGCAAGGTCCTGCAGCTGAACCTGCTCACTCTCCACCTTCTTGCTTGGAGATTGAGCGGCCCCATTCTTACAGCCAGGCTTCCCTCAACCAAGACAATATATGCCTGTTGATGGGACAAATTTGTGTCATGGTGCATTTCCAAAAATGTTGACTCCATTTCCACAACTTTATCCCAAATTTGCTGTTTATTGTTTCCCTGGCCCAGCAAGGCTTTGCTTGGAGCACTGTCAGAGGTTACCTTTCAGGCATTTCAGCTTCTCTGCAGTAGCTGGACCAACCTTCCTTGTTCAAGTCACCCTTTGTGACTCTTTTTTTAAAGGGACATCAACAGCTGTTCCCTCCACAACCGTTCGGCATGCCACAATGCGACTTTAATCTGGTAATGACATTTCTAATGTGTGCACCTTTGGCCCTCTTCACAACTGTCCACTCTGTCTACTCATCATCAAAATGGCTCTTCTGGTGGCCATAACATCGGCCAAGAAGGTCAGTGATCTGCATGCACTTTCCTTGCACTCTCCTTACCCAACTTTCTACAACAGATAAACTGGTTCTACGAAGATGTGCTTTCTTTCTCCCAAAAGCGGTGACACCTTTTCATATCACCCTGCCTACCATCTTTACCCTGCCTCCCCCTTTCAAAGAACAGGAGAGACTCCACCAACTGGACCCAAAAAGAGTGTTGTCATTCTACATTGATTGTATGAGAGCGTTCGGGTGAATGAACAACTCCTCATTGAGTATGTCAGAGAAAAGAAAATGCCATGCAGAAAAGAACCATCTTGCGATGAGTAGTGCTCTGCTCCAAAATCTGCTAAACAGTGGACAAGAAGCAATCCCCGGAGGGCTTTCCCACTCATTCTACCAGAGCCAAGGCTGGGACCAGCTCACAGAGTCCCTGTCCTTGACATCTGTGAGGCAGCAACGTGTGCATCTGTGCACACGTTCACCAAACACTACTACCTGGAAACTCAGCTCTGTCATGATGGGCACTATGCCCATTCGGTCCTCCAGAACTTCTTCATCTAAATCCGTTCACAAAACCACTGGAGAGGTATTGCCTTGGGTATCTATTCCAAGCTAAAGAACCTGTTGTTAGATGTCTCTATCAGATGAACAAGTTACTTACTTTCGGTGACGCAACAGAGACTGTCTAGCTGCGTGTTTCTTATCGACTGCAACAGGCTCAGACAGATGAAACACAGACCGGCAGTTTTTAGCTATAGATTGTTTATTACTTTCAGAACCTAATAGTCAGGTTCTGTAATTTAAAGCGAGTATTGGCGTAATAAAGGGAGTATAGTTTTTCTTTCTTCCTTAAAAGAGTTCCTTAACTCTTTTTGTGGTTTTGGTCAGTTCTCACAGCTTCCTTTCTTTTCGTCTTCTCTTTAGGCACTAGATAGACCCTCAGTGAAAAAAGAATAAAAGAGGTCCCAAGATACTGTTTTACAGTATAAGAATGATATCCATCACCAATCACCAATAGTTCTGTGCTCTAGGGGTTCAAGTTCTCTTCTTATTATCCTGTGCCTCTTATACTAATTGGTGCTCTCTCGCCTGAACCGTGCTCACCCACCTCAAAGTAGTGAACTCTTTAGTGCCCCTGTTATTTCCATTCATTAACAAAACAAACAAACACTTGCCTGGTGCCAGGGCCCTCACTCCGGGCCACAGCAGTAGGGACTTCAGCACCTCTTTCCCTCGGTTGACTGGGTCTGCATGCAGTATCTACGGTGACCTCATTAGGGTCTGCTTCCATCTGCGCTCCTCACTTGGGGTCCGCCTTGTCCTTGCTGTCCTCCCGCCTTGACGGCCTGTGGGTCCCGCTCATGCACTCCTCCTCTGCTTCACGTTGTTGATCCTCCATCTTCTCTTACTGTGCCTGGCGTCTTCTGTCACTGTGCCTGACATCTACTGACACAGGTGTCTGCTGAACACTTCTTTCCCCGCGTTGTCCTCCTCCTTAACATCCTCCGCAGCTGGTTCATTGGGCAATGTCATGCCCACGTGATCTCCACTGAGGGACAACTAGAGGTGTAACCATTATTATCGCCATTATACTAACCGTCCTAGCCTCCCCACTCTAAACATGTTTTTCCACATTGGGTACCATTTTGTGGTCATTAGTGCTGCACACCAGTGTGGCTCCGTGATTCTGGCATGGAAAGGTCACAAAAAGTAACTGATGTCAGCACACTTGGATGGTGCCTATATAGGCACCAGGCATATCACTTCTGGCATAGATGCGGACATGGAGCCGATCGATGTCACCTACAAACGTGCAGAGGTACTACTTGAAAAGTTTCAGGATCCAGTCTGATGCCTGGGGATAATTTTCGGATGAGTAAACTGCAGTTAGATGTGGTCTGTACCAGAAAAATCGTTACTGAAGATAAGTAACTTGTTCATCTTTGCAACCTGATTTGTCATTTGATTGAATAGCAAATAGAGTTTGCAAAAGACGGGGTCATGTGAGGTTTGGTAAAGGATAGAACGACTAATTTAATTTATTGCTTCTCTCCACTTAATTATTGAAACATGGAGAACAGAAAACAATATTATCTATGGACAAAGCTCACCTGTTTCTTGGACATTTGCGTCTTTTATCCAGGCAAGAGCAGATTCCAAAATGCATTTCCGTAAACACTACCAAAAGGCATTCAAATCAGATACACACGTACATAATTGAGAGTGGATCTGTTGTCACCTCAAGAGCTAGAGGACTAAATGACCTTGTAACACGCCCTGTGTTCCGTCATGCAGAGACGTGACCATCCCACACATGACATCCATCTAGTTCCAAGCAGTGTTTCTCAAAACAATTGTGATGCATCTTTTGATCTGAGGAAACAAACTGGTTGTTTCAAAACGTGCCACCACCATAGGTATCTTTACAAAATAACACTACATAGGACATTGTCCGGTCATGTACAACAACATGCTTACTGCTAATGTAAGTTGCATCCAGTATCTGGAATGCTATTTCAGAAAATGAAACCAATCTTTTCACATACACAGGTTCTGCAAAAGCAAAACAAAACGTCGATGTCCGTTATCATTGAAAAACGAATCCACATCTCTTACACAAATAACACCAATCAGTAAACAGCCAGACAGTTTTATTTAATTAACACAAACGTGTTGTACACTCTTCGTGGATTATTATAAATGTACTTAGTACAGTTGAAGCATTGGTGTACTGCTTGTTCTTCTGCCTATGCAATTAACCACAATCCAGGTTAGTGATGAGGTTTATGAACAAAGTCCTCTAACAAAGAATCACCATGTGGCATCTTTGCACAAATTGGTGTTTCTTGTAGATTTTTTCTGTGTACCTTATATATTTTTTGAAACCTATTCCCCAGCGAGGTTGAACTTCTACAGCTTAATGAGCGCAGAGCAATAGTTATTCCTTACTTAGGTTGTTTGTGATCCCCTGGCCAAGGACTTTTTTTGAGAAACTGCAACCTTTATACAACATCCAGGACTTCATCTTTAACAAACCTTTGCCCTGTTTAAAGAGCCAGGTCCTAATAATCCAACCGAGTTGTGGTTGTCAGTGCTGCCTAATCATCTATTAGACATGCATTTCCATATCATGTGCCCATGCTCACGACTCTGTTCTCAGCAGATATACTGAAGTCGGGTGCTTATGCGTTCGCCAACGCACCTGCTGAGTGTTGCTCATACAGCCTCTTAGATGGCCTGATCTATGTCTCATTATACAATTGCCCTTGCCCTTTCTGTCTTAAGCTCCACAACAACGCATGCATGGATCTTTCTGAAAGTTTTTCACAATTTTAGCAGAACCTGGACTTGGTAAAGTTCCAAATTGCCGAGATCTGAAGGTTTATGTTTGACTTCTTAAGAATATGGAAAGAAAAGTTCTTGAAGCAGCAGCCCTAAGTCAGAACCTTTTCAGAGAATTAGGCCCTGAGGTATGTTGGCAATTGCATCACTTTAGATTGTTTTATAATATGTGAGCATTAACAACCCTTACTTTGTCACAACTTATATTTAAGAACCTGGAACCATGAGCCACTTGGAAAGAGGAAAATGTGCCAGTCCTTAAAGAGGTATGTTACACTAAGTCTGAAAGGCCTCTATTAGCCCATTTCTATAGCCTGTAGGATGTATATAGGCCACTGTCTGGATCCTCCATATGGGAAAAAAAAAAATCTGTTCTCAAGCTGTAGAATGTGCCATGTACTGGGATGTCCTGTTTTATAACGTTCGGCTTTGCCAAAGTTTGAAGTCACCAAGACCCTAAGACAAAACACTGGAGCTCTGTACCAAACATCTGAAGTTGAATTAATTGATAGTCCTGAAGCACTGTCCATAATCCTAGACAGGGAAAGAGATTTAGGGCCTGATTTAGAGTTTGGCAGATGGGATACTCCTTTCCAAATGTAATGGATATCCCATCCGCCGTATTAAAAGTGCATAGGATATAATGCACTTGTAATATGACGGCTGAGATATCCATCATGTTTGTAACGGAGTACCCCATCCGACAAAATCTAAATCAGACCTTCTGATTCTAACATGCTTTAACAACTGATATCATATGTTTCAGGATTTCAATCTGAACCCCTCATAAAGAAGTGGGTCATTGCTTGCATAACACCAGCATTAATCTTGGAATCTCCCAGCTCAGATAGGGAAGGGATAGGAAAAGCTGAAGGCGGAGCTTTGACAATGTGGAAAGAATAGAATAGTAACTACCCCATGTGTGGGAACTTCTTAAGTCAGAAGTACACTTCCAGGTTATTAGTGACGGAGCATATTTAACATCACTACACAGAAGTTTCCTTGCTTGGCAACAATTCCTAGTTGTACTAGTTCTCTGTTCCCTGCTGTTGGCCATTGGTCTCCTGCTTTTAGGCATCTTGGGGTTCAGTGCGTATGTGTATGGTCTCTTTACCATCTCCTTTACCCTGGATTTGGGCAAGCTTTCTGAAGCCATTGTGGATAATGCCTCACTGAACATGATATATATTGGTGCTACATTTACTCCAGTATCGTAACTTTCATAGATTCACATGCTTGAATCATTCCCTATTGTCGAGATGGGAGTCCCATGGTGTCTTAGAAAAGCAGTGCAGTGATAGGTATAGCCTAGAAAGGTCCTAGGCCCTTCAGTTTAGTAACATTTAGTCATTTTGTTCTAAAAAAAGATACAACATTTAAGTTTCAACTTATTAGATTGCACCACCCTCTGGAACACTCCTGTGGGAAGCTCCAGCCCATCAGAGTTTTTACACACGCTATGTGAGGGAGTCTCCTCTGCACTCTGCTCAGTAATACATGTTCTAGACATGCTCCAGAATATTTTCAGCACTATGGCGGTCATTCTGACCGCGGCGGGCGGCGGTTGCCGCCCGCCATGCGGTCACCGGTCGCCGCCCACCATGCGGTCGCCGCCCGCCATGCGGTCACTGCCGAATGACCGCACCGCGGTCAAAAGACCGCGGCGGCCATTCCAACTTTCCCACTGGGCCGGCGGGCGCCCTCCAAAAGAGCACCCGCCGGCCCAGCGGGAAAGCCCCTGCAACAATGAAGCCGGCTCCGAATGGAGCCGGCGGAGTTGCAGGGGTGCGACGGGTGCAGTGGCACCCGTCGCGATTTTCACTGTCTGCTAAGCAGACAGTGAAACTCTTCCCACCAGCCTGGTTCTGGCGGTGAAAACTTGGCACCTGTTGCAGCCTTTCTGGGACAACACAAACATCAAGTGTTTCCTTCTCTCGACAACTGGTTGGTCAAAGTAACTTCGTACCGGGCCACAAAGAGATTACCAACCACCTGGATGAATCTCTTCAGCGAACTGGGCCTCACACTGAATCCACAGAAGTCAGTTCCTCAATCATCATAGATAACATTTTAGGGGCTACACTAGATACAATGCTTAAGAAAGCGTACCCCACACTAGAAAGTCAACTAAAGATGATAACTTTAGCAAAATTGGTATAAAGAAAAAAATAACTTTCTGATCACTTCCTCCAAGGAATTATGTTATCTTGCTTTCCCATGGTTCCATTGTACCATCTGTGCATGTGTTGGCTGCAAGTGGAACTGGACAGGCAATGGATCCAATCTGCAGGATCTTTTGACAACCTCATCCAAGTCACTCCGGACATGATCAATGCCTTATCATGGTGGTCGCGGCAAGCACATTTATCAGTCGGCCTGTCTTTTCTAACTAAGGCTTCTCCTTTGATCATCACCACTGATGCTTCCTTAGAGGGTTGGGGAGGTAATCTCCAGGACCTGCAAGTCATTGGCAAATGTCAACCATCACAACTGCTTCTTGACATCAATCTGCTCGAGCTCAAGGATGTACATTTAACCTTGCAGGCTTTCCTTCCCAGGATAAAAAATTTGGCAGTGCTCATTCCCACGGACAATGCTACCACGATGCACTGCATCAACATGCTGTCCCAAGATGCACAAGGTATCTAGGAATGGTCAATTGGTTACAAAGTGCATTTGCAAGCAGAACATGTCCCAGGGAAGCAAAATATCATAGCTGGCACTCTCTGCAGACTGAAGACCTCTTCCCATTAGTGGGAATTCGATCCAAAAATCCTGAACATCTTTCTCCAGTGGGTCAACTGAAGCTGGGCCTCTTTGCAATACCCCAGAACCGAAAATGCTGATTCTACGCAAGCTGACATTCACAACTGGGGTTGTGGGGGAATGCGTTTTCGATTGCATGGCCCGAAGTCTTTGCCTATGCCTTTGCTCCGATCCCTCTTCTCCCAAGAGTCCTCATGAAAATGAAAGCCAAACCATGCAGGATCATTCTCATAGCTGCAACTTGGCCACGCCAACATTGGTTTACAGAGTTACTCCTCCACTCAGAGGTGTCTTATCCAGCTGAAACCACTACCGTCTCTACTGAGAATGAGCCAGGGCCAGGTATTGCACCTGGGTCCCAAGGCAATTCACTTGTTAGCCTGGCTCCTGAATACCAAAAATGTGTATTCCAGCAGACTGCAGGAACATCTTAACCAGAGCTCGCGCAGATTATACAAGTAGGACTTATTGCCTCAAATGAAAACAGTTCCACAGCTGGTGCCAAAGTGCAAATTTACATCGACTTTCATCTTCACCAGAATAAATCCTCCCATTTCTTCTGCATCTGGCAGAATCAAGTCTTACTCATGTGTCCATTAAAGTCCACTTAGCAGCCATATCCTGCTTCAGGCGATCAGCGACATCACCATCATTATGGTCTAGCAGACTCGTCAAACAATTCCTCAAAGGTTTATTCAGGGTTTTTACACCAGAGAGGCCTCCTTCACCTCTTCGGCATTTCAGCACTGTACTTTCACAGCTAACAAAAGACTCTTTGGAGTCTATCCACAAAGCAGATATTAAATTTCTCTTCTGGAAAGTTGCTATATTCTTGGCTTTTATGTCAGCCAGGAAAGTCAGTGACATACAGGCTTTCACAAACCAGGAACCATTCCTTCAATTTGGAGTGATAGGGTAGTTATTCGAACAAACCCTAAGTTTATTCCAAAAATCCCATCAGACTTTCACCTCAATGAACCAGTAATTCTAAAAACCTTTTTTCCAGACTCTAAGATGCCAGCAGAAAGGCTTTACTTTCTCTAGACGTAAAAAGATTTAAAAAGTTCAATTTAGACAAAACAAAAATCTTTCGCAAATTTAACCAACTATTTGTGGTATCAGTGCTTCAAGAAAAGGCTATCGTCTCTCAAAGCAGAGCATTGCTAGGTGGATTTCCAGCGCTATTCAGTTCTGTCATCAGAAATGTGCCATGCCATTGCACACAACAGTGCACGCTCATTTTAAAAGAACTAGGTCTACTTAAGTGGAGTTGTTTGCCAGTGTCTCTCTCCAGGAAACTTGCTTGGCAGCAAGCTGGAAGAATAAACACACTTTTGTGCAGCTCTTCTGCTTGGAAGTGGCAGTTCACAGTGATGAGGCTGTGGGCCAATCAGTGTTACAGCATCTTTTCCAGTGAACATGAGCCATTACATTGTTCCCACCATCCCCTTACCCACTACGCAAATTTTACATTGTTTTTATATGCATCTCTAGAAATATTTTCTTTCTATATATACATGCATCGGAGTCGTGAAGGAGGACGGACACTGGTGAAGAGAAACACGGAACCAAAATTCAAGCAAATCATTGACGAATCATGTGATAATTACAGGAAATTTATTTTTTCCTACATATAAGGGATGTGGATTGACTTAAAAAGACTGTATAAGGCATAGATGAAATTATTTATTTCACGCGTTTTGTGTGTGTACACCTTTACGAAAGGGTGTGGGCAAAAAGAAGAATGTTCCTTTAAATTGATGTTTTGCACTGCACTATGGGATGGCCCAGTTGAAGGCTTTTGCCGAAACGCGTAGGCCAAGTTTTCTTTGTGACACTTTGCACTTTATAATTATAAAATGAAAAACCCTTTTTAAAACAGCAAGTCAATGTGTAAGGGTTTGTACTGTCTCTTTGATTTGCCTGAAGGTAAAGGTCGTGCATTGGGGCAGGAGTCCTGGGAGAAAAGTATATATATCTATATATATATATATATCTATATATATATATATATATATATATATATATATATATATGTCTTTTCCTACGTGAATATACTTTAGATTTTTTCTGAAAAATGTGCTATTCAACAGCTGTTTAATCTGATTCCAGCATGTGAATCTATGAAAGTTCCAATACTGAAGCAAGAAAATAAGTTTCTTACCTGTAACTGTAGTACTCCTGTATCGGAATCTTTCATAGATGCACATGCATTGCAACCTTCCCTCCTCTCCTGGGAAGCTCACCTTATCTCTCAGTGGATGTTTATTTACATTTGTTCTCTAAAAATCTGAAGGACAAATGTGTTCCAGAGGGAAATGCAACCTGATTGGTTGAAACTTACGTTTGGTCTCTTTTTTAAAAGATTACTATGATATGTTACTAAACTAAAGACAGAAGGGCCTATGGCCATGTGTACATAGGTGGGCCTAGGGCCTTTCTATTTTATACCTATCATTGCATTGCTTTTCTAAGGTACTGTGGTACTCCCATATTAACGATGGAGAATGATTAAAGCATGTGAATCTATAAAAGATTCTAATACTGGAGAACGACAGTTATAAGTGAGTAACTTATTTTCATCCATTGACTTAATTGTATTACTCATACAAAATTTGCTTCACATCACTCCGGAAAGAGAGTTAGCATAACAGCCTACAAGCAGACACCATTCTATCCCATTACTTCCCAATGGCTCCTTACAAGAGCAACCACTATTGTGTCTTGCCTCTCCTCGATTTTCTCCTTCTTCTCTTGTGTGGTAATTGAGTTGTCGCCACCTCTAGAGAGACACAGGGACACCTGGGATTGTCGAAGGACCTCTGTCCTTGGCCAAAGCTTGACTCTTCAAGGCTTTTTCCAAAATGTCAGGTTGTATATTTTCACATCATGCAATTAATGTAAGACTCTAATCCCACTCAAAACTGATAAGTAAAAGTTTGTACCAAGTGTTATATGTGGAGGGATATAAAATGTGCCCAGGTATGTTTAAGACTAAGTATGTGAACATGCACAAAACTATACGTTTTTTAATTCATACTAAAACCTTGTGTGTAACCTAGTCAGGAGAATTACTTCTTACAGTCACAGATATTCTCCTTTTGGCCGTATTACCAGAATAACAAATTAAATGCCACTTAATAATAGGCTTCACCTTAAAAACACTGAGCAGTCAGATTTCAAGTTGTGTCTCAGCTTTCTGGGAGACCATTTAATACAGCCATCTTCCAGTAGCCTTAAATGGGGCAACCCTTCAAGGCCAATTTCAGAAACCCAATGCGTATTCCAATATAAGCATTTGTGATGGCAGTATCCATTGATGGAACCTTGCAGGAATAAAGTAAGCCTGTTGAAGAAATGTTTGTTTATAATTTAGGGATAGCGTTTTGGTTTAAAGAGATGCCATGGATCACTGAGAATCGGGTAAAAGGTAACCAAGCTCATGCTTCCATCTAACCCATGAAATACACAAAGCGAGAGCCCTATCAGCCATCTGGATAGTATACCTATTACATACTAAGGGTGCCATTCTCAAATAAATTAGTAGATCTACACCTAGAGGTTTACAATTTTGCGCAGGTGCAGAATTTTCCTTCGGGAATTCATCAAACTACACAAGTCTAAGCATTCCAGCCTGGGAAATTGTTATGAATTCCATTTTTGCATGGACATATAGATGCATACTTGCAGAAGTAGTTAACATGCTTGTTAACAGTTTTCTCCACAGAAGAAATCCTGTGGAGGGCAAACCCATCCCTATACACCGTTAACAATTTTGTTTTGTTTTTCCCCCTTCCTGCCTTGGAAAATGATTCACTCCAGCCCTTCAAAGGATTAAATTGCCATGCTCTTCCACAGTAGGAAGTGTTTGGAAAATGGTTTGTGAAGACACATAAATGTATAGATTTGCTTACAAGCACAACTCTGAGTAAATCTGTTTATGATTGCAAACTTATTTCCTGCATTGACAAAAACACTTTGCACTGATAAATCTGAATATTTGTAATTGTAAGTATGACTCACACTAGTAAATACTTTAAAATTAGGCCATGTGTGCTTGAAAAGATCAACATTTAATATGTATTAGACTAGCTTGGTGATATTGTTGCTTTTGGAAATACAGGAAACCTATTCTTGATGGAGCTATGTATGCAGTACTTAAAGAACATTGTTAAGGGGACACAGGGCTGTGTAGATGTGGTTGATCCAATTAACTTAACATGGCTACACTGTGATTTTAGTTGCACTTTCAGGTGACTGATTCTTTGGATTGGGGTGGGTAAAATCAGGATCTTTCCTGATTATGGATATCTTTCTGAGTAAGACTTGGGAATCCTCCTGTACAGAACCAATTGATCCACTGTTAAATGGAGAAAAAGGCACAGCTCTTCTAAATCAGACCACATTGGAGCTGAGCATAATACCAATGTTAAGTGCTTCAACAAAAATGTGTAAGACATATCTGAGAAAATGGGGGCACTGGAAGGACTGAGCTCGAAGAACTGAGTGGCATAATGGGGGACCAAAATTGTGAAGTAAACAAAATTTACTCACTCAGTAGGCAGAGTTCCAGGAGTCCCATGATGAAGAGTAAGTGTGAAACCTAGTGAATAGATTTCACAGGTCAAATCTGTGAACAGTTGGGTTGCTAGAAAGAGTGGAAGGTCTGGACGCCAGACCCTGAAAGGACAACTTGAGGATCAAATAGTTGCTAAAATTAAGCACAAGTATTTTGTAGGTAAAGAAAAGAACAATAGCTTAGCAATTGCTCATGCTCACTCATTCTCAGTTTAACCACTGAAGCAAGGATTTCCCCTACATTTCCCACCGATACTCCTTCTACCAAGAACCATAGTGGACTTATTCTCATTACCTCATCAAGAATAAAGTCCTGGCAAGGGATAGAAATACCACTACATAACTACATCTGCAGCATATACCTTTTCCATCTTTGCCAGGCTTGATTTCAAAACTGCTATAAGAATGAAAGAAATGAGAGCACTTCCAACACAACATCCCGCAAACATCGTGGTAATCTCTAACTTAACAATGGACTGTCAGGGAACATTTCAAGTGTTCCAAGATGTCAAGAACTTCTGAACGTGATTGCTGTAGCTGAAGAGAGCCCTAATCAGAAGTAGTAGATATGACAAAATGTATGTTGCGCACTGGAAATAGCATTTCTTAAATATAGGAAAATTATGGCATTTTTGATTTTTTTTTTAAAGTGTATGCTAGTTGGTGACCAAGCTGCAACGAGTCAGGTTGGCATCTCATGTTCACCAACAGACTTGTTCAGATGCTACACTGATGATGCCCGGACTGCCGCATTAGCAGTTAGAAAAGATTAAATAATTAAAAGAACCTGCCCGGCTGATCCCAACCCCTGCATGTCTGCTAGAAAAATCCCAAACAGATGGAAGTCACATGAATTGAGCAGGCCCTCTAAAACATATAAAGTCAAATGCACGAATGCAAGAAGGCATGTAATGGTACAACAGATTATAGAAAGATGCTAACAATAGACACAGTATTTCCGCATAGGAAGATATCACCAGGTCCCAATCCTGGGGAGACCCACACAGTATGTTAGTGGGTCAAATGCCTTGATAAGCAAGCCATCTGAATAGAGTAAGACCTGAAAACATGATTACAGGACACGTGTAAAATGTATATTTCTAGTGGGCTCATAATCGTATGCTCTAAGTATAGTGTCTTAGCTTCTTAGGCGATCAAAAAAATGAGACACGTATATTAGTTTACACTTGGGTCCCAATGGCCAACCAAATTAATGGACTGGTGCCATGATTACTTTAACTTTTTAATTCTTCTTAATGGTTCATATCTATCAAGCACAATCACTCATTTGGTGATTTACATGTGCCGTTCTTAACGTTTGGCCTTGCAATGAAATGCATGTTGATTAATATTTGATGTAAGCAATGTTGAGTACTATACATCTAATTTGTGATATCTATGAGAGTTTTTGTGAAAAGTACTGATGAAACACTGATAACATTCTTCGTTATCAAAATTTGTTTGGATTTGTATTCTCATATTTAACTTCTGGGGCAGAATTGAAAGAACACGTAGAATCCTTTCATGATCTGATTTAAATTACTGGATGCAGGGATATCTGTTTTGCAAAAGTGCTAACTGATCTGGAGGTGGGCCTTGTCATGCCAGAGCTAATGCTTCTCCTTCCAGTTGTTGATGCATGTAAAGAAAGTGGAAGGGTTCCTGTGATGTAATTACAAGCATTATTTGTTTTAATCAACATGTAGCCCCAGCTAGGTCTAAGGCATGGTGTTCAAGCCACTCTATTGTAGTAATGATTTAAGCTGGAACTTAAATGTGCTTACTGTCAGGGGGCTCGTACACCTGATGGCATTGAGATGTTAATAGGGTTTACTATAAGGTTAGTACAGTGTTATGTGAAAACATGGGGTGAAGCTTGTTGTGTTTTTACCCCTGGGATACTTTCCCTTCTTCTGCTGACCACATGAGTTGGAGATGCTTTTATTTACGTAGCAACGTGTGGTCCTAAATTTCTGCCAGAAAACTTTTACATCATAGTTAGTTACACAGCTGAGTTGTTTTCGGCAAGCTCCTGATTTTTTGATGAGTGTTTGTGTTTGTTTATAATATCGGGATGTTCATATCTGCACGTGAAAGGCCTTTTCATTTCTCTCCCCAACCTGATTGCTTCATCCTTTATTTCCTCCAGATGGGAAATATTTGTACTTAGCGTTTGACAAGGACGCCCAGTGACCCAATGATATATGATAGTTTCAGCAAGCCCTGACATTTTAGACAAAAGTATGTTGCATTCTGGAGTTTATACTTTTAATACTGTCATTAAGGTATCAAAAAGTAATGCAATATTTGAAGAAATATTCGGTTAAACCTGAATCTCTCAAAGGTATCACACATGACATGGTGTCCTTGTTGGTGGCTATGTTTCAGAATGTTACAAAGTGGTCTACTCCACTTTGAAAATTGTGTTTCACATACAAAAACGAAGAAAACTTCTGTTAAGTCATTTGCACGTTTTCATTCACATCTTGCAATAAAACAAGCATTGAAAATGCTGGTAAATCGGATATTGTGTAGCGGAAAGATGTTTCTCAAGCTTCACTAACAAAACACAGATACACCATTGACAGCAACAGAGTAAACTTCCCCTTGATGAAGCATATGTAGAGGGTAGGCTGCAGCAACAGGAGACCCATCGCAAGGATCTGCCAAACGCATGCAATGTGTACAGTCCAGGCAGCAGCAGTACCAGCTTCCTTTCCTCACAGATTACGTACAACCCATTCATCAACAGTGCAAGCTTCTCTTCTCTCAGAACAGGTACTGCTGTGGCAGACCCAGTGCCAGCTTCCCTATCTTATAGAACAGACGTTTAAGAATAGGTACAGCTAGGACATTAACAGTTTAACTTTTGCTGCCTCGTAGGACAGACACCCAATTCACAGCAGAAATGCAAGCCATACTTCTTTGCAGAACATGCACAGCATGGCAGCAGCAGAACAAACTTATTTTTATCTCAGGGTGCATCCTTGGTGCAATTTTCCTTTCCTTTTGCGAAACAAATACCCAGGCCCCCTACAACAAAACTGCAACCTTCCATTGTTCATTGAACTAGTACATTTGATGCCTCAGTGGCAGGTAAATAACACACTGGTAACTGGTGCAGGATTGCAATCACTGAATAGAGTGTATAGTTGGATGCGCGAGTGAATATGAAATCGCTGTCCCCCTTCTCACTTGGATATAATTTCCTATGAGGAGACTTGCTCTTACTGTCATGCCTCTTGCTTTCACTCATGATATTTGCTGCGTCATTTCACACAGTCCCCTGTCTGCTCCCAGTAGAGAGAGGGAGTGGGGAGCGGAGAGAGGTGGGTGTGGGCGGGTTGGGGGTACAGGGTGGGAGGCCAAGCCATAGCTAATTTGATTTGATATATGTACTCTTGTAAATGTGTGTGTGTGTATATATATATAAATGTATATATATATGCACACACACACACACATGTGTGTGTGTGTTTACACACACACACACTTATAGGCACACATTCACAAAGCTACGCAAAAAAAACGGGACAGGCCAGATATAAAATTGAGAGTAATGTATTTAGTCCTTCTTTTATGTCTGACCTGTCCCGGTTTTTGCTCCTCAAAATCTGGTCACCCTATGCTGTCACAACATACAACTCCCGCTGCTGTCATATCCTGCCAGTGCTGCTGCGGTCATTCGGGGTCTCGTTTTCATTTTGTTAACTCCTAGAGTTGTTATATCCTGCAGTCTTGCTGCTCTCAGAGTCCTGTTGTCACTGCTTGCAGCTCCTGGCGTTGTCATTCTCTCCCAGCCGTTCCTTTGGATCCTGATGTAACTACTGTAACTTCTAATGCTACCATGTTCAGCAGTCGCGTTGCTCTCACTGAGACCTGCTACCAAAGTCTGCAGCTCCTACTGCTGTTAGTCTCTACCAGCTCTGCTGCCGTCACTACTTTTCTCGCAAACCCCACTTGCTTTTCTCACGCACCTCAACCTCCCTTACACTCTACAATGCCCCCTTCAAGTCTTTATCTTTCTTGCCAACTGTTTCTCACACATAAGTTCACTTTTCCCTTTCTCACGCAGGCACACCCATGCCAATGATAGATGTTTTTCGTACACTTCCTTTCACCAGTACAAATTTTCAAAGATAATTTTCCACAGGTGCCCTTGTGAAAACAACACCATAATTACGTCCCGTCCCTCCCTCGCCTTCCTGTTAACCAATGAGGCCTCCCCCCTAGACCCTCCCTTCCCCTTTCAAACCCCCCCCCACCCTTATCCCCTCCTGTTCTTTTGTCTAGCCCACGCTAGACGGTTTTCTTTCCCTTTTTTACCTGCACGGCGGGGCCTGGAGGTCGTCGGTGGAAGCACTCCTCGGGACGCGGAGCTCCGCGAGGAGTGCGCCGGCTGGGTCGCGTCTTTGACGAGCAGCATGGCTGCTCGGGAGGCGTGTACTGGGGGCCGGCTGACGGAGTCTGCCGGCCCTCTGTGGCTGGGGCGTCGGTTTCCGGGTTTCCGCGCCGCGGAGCCGCGGGTAACTGAGGGACTTCGATTTTGAGCTGCTCTTCAGGTAGGACGGGCGTTCTGCCCGTGGTTTTTATGAATTTGGCCAAAGTAGTTGACCTTTTTGGGATTGGTGGAGCCCTGTTGGGGGAGGACCAGGTGCCTATATATAGGGTAGTTTTTTGGGGTGAGAGTCAGTGTTATTTGGTGGTTTACCATGCCTAAAGTTCCAGCGAAAAGACGTAGGATTGTCTCTTCCTCCTCGGAGGAGGAGGGAGGTGAGGCTAGCATTGCTACTCCTGAGACCTCACAGTTACCAGGCTGGGGTACTCCCCTCATGTCCAGAGAGGAGGTGCAGGATATGATTGAGGTGGCTGTTACCAGGGCACTGCAAGCAGGCGTGGCCAGGACTGGTCAGCCTAAGCCTGCGCACTCATCGGTAGCGGCAAGGAAGTCCTCATCGGAGAGTGAGGATGAGGCCCCATCGACGTCATCTGGGGGGAAATATGTTTCCAGAGAATAAATGTGGGAAGTGATGGAACATGTTCGGGACAATTTGGGTTTCCCAGTGTTTCAACCTACAAACTCGGATTCTCATTTATTTCCTCAATATCAGACACCTTCGAAGTTTGCCATGCCTTTTCAGGGACCTGTGAAGGATATGGTGTTTCGTGAGTGGAAGGATGTGGATAAGGCCCAGGTTCCACGATTCCTTCAGAAACTTTACTTGCTTGAGGGTGAGGAGGTTTTACCTCCTTCAGTACGCCTGGATTCTATTTTGGCTACTCTGATTGGCAAAACGGCAGTCAATCCGGAGGATTGTGTGCCTACGGATGCCACAGACCGTAAAGTGGATTCAGGTCTTAAGAGGGCTTTTGCTGCGGAGAATCTGGCGCTGAGGGCAGGGATTTATTCTGCTTATGCGTCACAGTCATTGGTACAAGACTTTGATAAACTGGCGGTGGCTGTACAGGAAGGGGCGGAATGTTCAGAGCCCCTGGCTGGTATGGAGCAGCAGGCCAGATTGTTGGCTGATGTGTCTTCTGATGTGGTCCGTACTTCGGCTCTGGCGTCTGGGTCTTTGATTGGGGCTCGTAGGTCCCTCTGGTTGCGTTCCTGGAAGGCTGATCCAGGGGAAAAGGCAGCCTTGTTGAGACTGCCGTTTGAAGGTCGTAACTTGTTTGGAGAACAATTGCCATCCATGCTTTCCAAGGCATTTAAGGAGCGGAAGCATGCCTTACCTTATAAAGGGGGTTCTTCTTCGGGTAAAGGGTGAAAGAAGCATTCCAGATCTTCTCCTACTAGGGATGCTAAATCCTTTTCATTTAGGAAACGGCGTTTTCAGCCGCGTTTTTCGCCTAAGAAGTCTGCTCCTGCGACCCGGGGTGGTTTCAAGAAGGGGTCCTGACAATCACTGTGGGCCTGGCAGAGGGCCGGTTGGGGGAAGACTGAGTCATTTTCTTTCAGCTTGGGAGGACAGTGTAAACGATCATTGGGTTCTAGACATTGTGAACAATGGTTATGTCATAGATTTTGTGAGGGTTCCTCCAGATTCAGGGGTACGTCCCACTCCTCTGCCTTCAGAGGGGTCACGGAGAAGAGCATTATTGGACGGAGTGCAGGACTTACTGGTCAAGGGAGCCATTTCCCCCGTTCCGCTAGACGAAAGGGGCCAGGGCACTTATTCGGTCTTGTTTCTTGTGCAGAAAGTTTCAGGGGGATTTCGACCGGTGCTCAATCTAAAGGAGGTGAATACCTGGATCAGGACAGTGCATTTCCGCATGCTGTCCATTCAGACTATTTTTCCATTGGTCAGGCAAGGGGACTTTCTGGTGTCACTGGATCTACAGGATGCTTACCTACACGTACCTGTGGCAAGATCCTCTCAAAAGTTCCTGAGGTTTGCTGTGGGTCAGGACCATTATCAGTTTTGCGTTCTACCTTTCGGTCTAAAATCTTCTCCTCGAATTTTCACAAAGGTGCTGGCTCCTCTGGTGGCTTTGCTTCATTCAGAAGGGGTGTTTCTGCATCCTTATCTAGACGACATTTTGATTCATGCTCAATCACGAGACCTGTTGCTGAGGCAGGTGGACCAAGTTCTGGGGGTCCTGCAAAACCACGGGTTTTTAATCAATTGGGAGAAGTCAGACTTAGTGCCGTCCCAGGATCTAGTTTTTCTGGGGGCTCGGTTTCAGACACTTCCAGGGTTGGTGACTGTGTCAGAAAAAAGGTTGGGTGTACTCCAGGCTTTGGTAACGAAGGTATTGTTGCTGTCTGCTCCCCGAGCTCTTCTATGGTTGCGGCTGCAGGGTCATTTGGCATCGGTGATATTTCTGGTTCCTTGGGCACGTTTCCATCTCCTGTGCTTGATGACATGGTTCTTGAGAAGGTGGGCACCAGGGTCCGGTTCTCTGGAGGACAGGGTTCCAGGGTCCGGATTGATTCACAGAGAGTTGCAATGGTGGTTGGATGCAGACCACCTGAGGGTAGGGGTGTCTTTATCACCTCTGAGACCTGTGGTGGTGACGACGGATGCCAGCCTCTCCGGTTGGGGGGCATGGATGGGGTCGGCTCAGATTCAGGGGTTTTGGTCCCCTCGGGAGGCGAGTCGGTCGTCGAATTGGCGCGAATTGAGGGCGGTATTCCTGGCTCTGGTCCATTTCCAGGATTCCCTGAGGGGATCAGCGGTTCTGGTTCGCACAGACAACTTAGTGGCCAAGGCTTATGTCAATCGGCAAGGGGGGACCAGGTCAAGGGCTCTGTTCAATTTAGTCAGAGAGATTTTTGTGTGGGCTCAGGAGTGGGTTCCTTCTCTCAGGGCTACGTACATTCAGGGGGTGGTAAATGTTCGGGCGGATCTGCTGAGCAGAGTGATTCCTTCCTCTCAACTTTTCTCTCTTCGGAAGTCTCTGTTTCAGCATCTGGTTCGGCTTTGGGGTCTTCCAGTGCTGGATGTGTTTGCGTCCGCAGGGAATGCGAAAGTGGATCGCTTCTGCTCCCGGTTTCGGTGTCCCCAAGCATGGGAGGTGGACGGGATGTCGTGTCCTTGGCCGCAGGGCCTTTTGTATGCGTTCCCTCCTTTTCAACTACTCAGGGCGTTTCTGTTACGAGTGAGGGATCTGGGGTCCAGGGTTATCCTCATTACGCCACTTTGGCCGAGGGCGAATTGGTTCCCGTTGTTGAGGCTGATGGCGGACGGGAGGATGTGGCCTCTGCCCCTTTGTCCGTCTCCCCTGGAGTTTCCCTGCCTCCCTTTGGGGTCATTGAGGAGGTTGCACTTGACGGCCTGAAAGTTGAACGATGGGGATTGACAGGTCTGGGGGTGCCTGTGGCTTTGAGTCCTACCTTACTGGCTTCAAGGAGACGTTCCACTTTGCTTTCTTATGGTCGACAGTGGAAGGTGTTTTCGTCATGGTGCTTAAGTCGGGAGTTGGATCCTACCTGCGCTTCTATCTTTGAGGTGATGCAGTTCTTGCAGGACGGTGCTCATTTAGGGTTGTCAGTGGCTTCTCTTCGGGTACAGTGGGCGGCTATTCAGGCTTTCAGAGGACCATGGCGTAATCTTCAGGATGAAGGGCGCTTGATGCCTAGATTTTTTCAAGGGCTTATTAATTTATTTCCTCGCCCGGTACGTTCTTTTCCTTCATGGGATCTGTCCTTGGTTTTGGATGTGTTGACGGAGGCCCCTTTTGAACCATTGGGGGACTGTGATTTGCGCCATCTATCTTTGAAGACGTTCTTTTTGGTAGCCATTACTTTGGCTCGTCGGTTGGGTGAATTGGGGGCATTGGCTTGTTCCTTTCCTTTTTGTAAGATTTTTCACGATAGGGTGGTTCTGGTTCCGGTGCCTTCCTTTATTCCAAAAGTCAATTCTTCGTTCCATTCCCGGCAGGAGGTCATCCTTCCTTCATTTTGTCCGAATCCCTCCTCAAGGGAGGAGGTCCGTTTGCATTTGTTGGATGTACGCAGGGTTTTGTTAGAGTATCTGCGGGTGGTGGCTCCTTTTCGTAAGGGGGATTCACTGTTTGTTAATTTTGGTCCGGCTCGCAAAGGTGAAAAACCTTCCACGGCTTCCTTGAGTCGGTGGGTAAGATCTTTAATTCTATTGGCCTATTCCTTGAAAGAGGTGGTTCCTCCTCAAGGGATTCAGGGGAGATCTACCAGAGGCATGGCGGCTACGGTGGCGGAGCTTCAGGGGACGTCTGTGGTGGAAATTTGCAGGGCCGCCACTTGGGCTTCTCCTTCGACGTTTGTGCGTCATTACAGGCTGTCGGACTAGGGTAGTTTGGAGTCGGTGTTAGGTCACCGGGTCTTATCCTCTATGAGGTAATTTTTGGGATGATCTTGGTGCAGGATGTTAAATAAAGGTCTTGCAACTCGATGTCCGTCTCCTGTGTGTTTTCTTGCTATGTCTCATTGGTTAAAAGGAAGGCGAGGGAGGGACGGGAGGTAATGCTTCCATTTTCTTACGATAATGGCATTACTCCTAGTCCTACTCCCTTGCCTTCCTTTTCCGTTCCCTCCCACCCTCCCGGTACGGACTGTCCGAGTTGCAGCTTGGGCTTGGTTTTTGTACAGGAGGGGATAAGGGTGGGGGGGGGTTTATGAAAGGGGAAGGGAGGGTCTAGGGGCGAGGCAGGAGGCCTCATTGGTTAAAAGGAAGGCGAGGGAGTAGGACTAGGAGTAATGCCGTTATCGTAAGAAAATGGAAGCATTAGGCCATGTTGACTTGCAGTCGCTGATGATGCCATTCTTTATACAACTTTAGGCATAAATCAATACAGCCATGACTTAAAGATGGAAACAAGAAAATTTAGATGTGGAAAAGAAAGCAAAATTGGGATCTGGGGGCTTTTACATACGTGATTCCTTCGTTTCCACGTACTGAGTAGCAGCCTCCCTTTTAGGTCACTGTTATTTGGAGCAGCCTACCCCCCTCTAAATAACTGCTGTCTAGTCAGGCACTCGCCTCTTCTCAACTGTTTGCGAGGTACCAGCCTCAGTGTTGCACATGTTCAGATTGTTGCAGCAACCCCGCTGATGCGTGAACAGAACAATGCCAGGCATTCTTTGAGCACCCTGGTTTCAGAACCCTTCTACTACATTACACGCTGAGCTGGAGTTCCATAATCATGAAACTCTGCACAGTGATTTTGTATTGTCTCTAGAGCCGCTCCTGCACCAGCCCTGCCGCAGGACGTGTTAGGCTGACTGCAGAGCACTGTGGTTGCCACGCCGGCCGGGGTCACCTTGCTGTCCTGCCTGTGCGCTAAGGGTGAGGCATTATCGATCCCCTTTGGTTTTTCCTGTCATATTCCCTTTTTTTCTTCCTTGACACCGCCGGCTCGGCGCATCTCACAATTTTTAATTGTCCTCAGAACCCCCTCAGTCGCCCCCGGTCCCTGTCAGCTCTGAAACACCGCACCCAGAATGCGACAAAATGTACGCGCGGGCGTCTGCTCCCCGGACCGCGCGGGGGCAGAAGTGGGGAGGGGGGACGCTACCTGTGCGTGGGGGCCACCGCCGGTGATTCACCGCTGTGCCCGCTGCGGAGCGTTCAAGAAATTGCAGCATTTGATTTCCGACTTCAACGCACTGCAGCATCCGAGTGGCGCTCAGTGCCTGCTGCAAGTGTAATTGCTTCTGAGCTTTGCATTTATCCCTATCACCGACATCCGGGAAGAGGCAGTGAAATGGCGGCATTCCTTCTAGAACTGACAGGGGGATTCTGTGAACCACGAACCCGTTTGCTGCTGGGCAGCAGGGTTTCCATTGTCACACCCTTTCTCTGTTTGATGGGCAGGAGTCTTCCTTGAATGAAAACATTGGGATTTGGACGGGCAGCTTCCCTGCAAAGTATAGGTTTTACTATTTGGTGGAGGCTTCACTATATGGTGCCCGTTCACTATGTAAGTGGCTCCGTACTTGGCACGATTTCAATGACTGGCAGTCACATTCTGCCACCATTTAACTGCTAGGCAAGAGCCTTCCCTAAATGGCACCCTTCCAAGGATCGGCTGCTAGCTTTCCCTCACCGCACTTTTACTTGGGTCGGGAGGAAGTCTATGGACGCAATTCACTTCACTTTGATACTGTTGGGCTCGCTCCTAATTGTAGCTGTGAGATTGTCACTAATTAGCATAAACTGAACTCATTTAATAAAATAAGATGTCACTGCATATAGGTGGAACATTTTCACCCATACGAGCACATAAAATCGAATTGGTCCTGCTGCCAGGACACCAGCGTGGTGTTCCACCAGGGATGGACTGGCCATCATTCTCTAGCTTTTGTGTTTGTCTGGGGATTGTATGCTAGGTTGCTTCTTTCAGAGCTGGTTGTGTTTCCATGACCCGTTCTCTGGGGGTGGTTTGAACAATTTAGCGAGAGTTCATTTTAGCTTCCAGGTGCATTGGGTCATGTGCAGTGGTAGTGGGCGGACTGACTGAAAGAATCTCACCCACAATGACAGAGAGCATCATTGGTAGAGTGTGCCTTCCATGCTGGTCCAAATCTGTGTTACTGTGCCAGTGGCATAACGAAACTTACGGGGGACCCCCTGCAACATACCTGTAGGCGGCCCCTCCCCTTGCACCCAGTCAGTGCCGCATGTGCACTAACTGTGCTGAGGTTCGGGGGCCTCCGCACTGCAGGGGCATTTGTTAGGGCACTGCACTGCTTCACAGAGTGAAGCTGTTTACATGATTTGTCACACTGTCTTTTAGAGCGCAAACCCCTGTCCAGGGAACTGAGGGGCGAGTTAGATCCCATGGTCATTTGATCATGGGTCTCTCTGTTTGACACTAAAAATTTGCGATCTAACAACTGAGCTGATAATGATTTGTGAAATATACACTTCTGCATTGTAAACAGCACTAAGAGTCATTGTTTCCAAAGCACTCACCACTGATTTCACAAAGCGCACAAAATGCCAAAAAATCTGCCCCAATGAAGTGCTCCACTGCTTTCCCATAAGGAAGTGCCAGCAGTGGCGGCCGGCAGCTTTAGGAGGGAGGCGGGCGGGAAGCACACACACACACACACACACACACACTCATTCTTTCACACACAGACACGCACGCACATCCATTAACAACACTCATAACATTCAAACATGCACACAGGCACCAACATTTTTAAAGTTCACACACACTCATTCTTTCACACACACACGCACCCACGCACATTCATTAACAACACTCATACCATTCAAACATGAACACACGCACCAAACATTCATTTTAAAACATCACACACTCACACTTTCACACACGCATGCAAGCACATCCATTAACACTCATAACATTCAAACATGCACGCACCAAACACGGACCAAACATTCATTTTAACAATTCACACACACTCATTCTTTCACACACACACGCACGCACGCACATCCATTAACAACACTCATAACATTCAAACATGCACGCACGCACCAAAATTCATTTTAAAACATCACACACACACTTACCTGTAGCCTCGAGGTCCCAGGAGGGTTGGGACTGCTGCCTTTCCTCATTGGCTGACCTTAGGTCAGCCAGTGAGGGAAGGGAGCAGTCCCAGCCTCGTCACAGAGTGGGATGGGGTCAGTGAGACTGCTGACCCCACTCTGTGACGAAGTGTCACTGATTGACACTCGCCCTGGGCACTTCAGGGCTTAAACCTGAAGTGCCCAAGTCGCAGTCAATGGGTGATGCTTTCCCGCGTCACCCAGGGGATGGCCTCGAGGCACCTTTGCTGAGCCGAGGAGGTCACGCCCATAGGAGCTGTGACCTCCTCAGCCCAGCAAAGTTCAGCTCAGGCAGCCAGGAGTCTGCGCAAATCGCGCAAATCTCACTCCTGGCTCTCTGAGCTGAAAATGAAGAGTGTCTGTCAGGCTGACCTTTGTTCAGCCTGACAGACATTCTTCATGAGGGGCAAAAGGCGGGGGGTGGCCCCTCGGTCCTAAAGGACGGGCCGCGCCTGAGTGCCGGTTTTCCTACTGCGGAAAAATTCTGCATCACACGCTCCAAAAAAGTGCAGGATATCTTTCTACAAGATGCTCTACCACAATAATACCAGGTGGCCTAGCCCAGTAAAGTGACACATCCCTTAAAAATCAAAGGGCTAGATTTCTTTCAACAGCAAAGTGTTTGACACCATACCCTAACAAGGTGCATGATCCATCAATCAACAGACTGCACTATATGCACTCCAACAAAATTCCAATTACTGTACCATATAGCATAGATTGCCTTCCTCAACAAAGTGCTAGGTCTCCCATTCCAACAAAGTAGCAACGGGGAAGTTCCCCTACTGCAACAAAGTGCCAGATCCTCTACCCCAACAAAGTGCAAAATCCTCTACCACAACAAAGTGCAATATCCTCTACTACAATGAAGTGCAAGATTGTGTACCCCAACAAAGTACAAAATCCACTACCCTAATAAAGTGAAAGATCCTCTACCCCAATAAAGTGCGATATCTTATACCCCAACAAAATACAAGATCCCCTACCGCCAAAACAGTGCAAGATCATCTACCCAAATAAAGTGTAAGATTCTGTACCCCAACAAAGTACAAGAGCCTCTACCCCAGCAAAGTGCAAGATCCTCTAACCCAATAAAGTGGAAGATCCTCTACCCCATCCAAGAGCAAGATGCACTACCCCAATAAAGTAGAAGATGCTCTATCCCACCAAAGTACAGGAAATCAACATGTAAAGGCAACACCACTGGTTGATGTGATCACTAGTAGGCGGTCTTCATGCAAGCACTTCCACAAGCACACATTCACTCAGCACCTCTACGCAGTGTTACAGATATCAGGCACGTTTGTTTGTAACAAACTTACTCACACACACATAGCACAGTAATGCAGTGCAGCTGATATCCAGCAGGTCAGTTAGTAACATATTGAAACCCCTGTGGCCCAAGCCGCCGCCTATCTCACTCTGACTACCGTACGCCCACAGATTAGAAAGAGATTACCCCTCTCTTCTCGAGAAAGAAGGCCTCTCTCGGCCAGACTCACTTTTAGTTGATGTCCCAGTGAAGAAGGTAGGGGGTAGGTAGTAGGATCTATTAGGAGGCAGTTGACAAACAAAAGTGGGTTCGCCACCACTCAGCAAGTTCACCCACAGGATGCGGAGCAGAAGGGGCTGAGGGCAATAGTTTGTTCTATTAAATCATTTTGTAATGTGGCTTCCAGCACCAGCCCAGTTCTATGAAGCACTGGAGGAGAAGAAAGTGATTGTGCGGTCTCTTGTCCCACTTTTGATCGCTCTTTGAAGCATTCCTCCAGCCCAGTCAATTACTTTCACCACCCAGGCCTGTTCCGTGTAATACTACCTGGCACATGCTGATGTCAGGGGCCGGGTGGGGAGAGGGCAGGTGGTTCACCACACAGAGGGCCCAAAAGGAACAATCAATGAAAAGGTGGAATGTCGAAGGGGAGCCCCTCAGAAGATAGAGGTGCCTTGTCAGGTACACATTGAGCAGAGTTGTACCCAGGCAATCTGGGCACAAAGTCTGGTGTGAGATGATCCGAGTCGCACCAGACAATTCTGATTTCACACACGACAATGAGTTGCAAGCTCCGTGCCTCCCTGAAAACGAGGCGCAATACCCTGTCCGCATTGATACAGGTCACACAAAACAGTTTCGATCACTTCCGATGAAGGGTTACCAACTCCGTGCCTCCTGCGAAATGAGGCACAACGCTGGGTGCGCGTTGGTACAAGTCGCACCATCCAGTTCCAATCACACGCAACCAAAGATATGCAAATTCAGTACTTCCCTGGAAATGAGGCACATCGCCCGGTGCACGTTGGTACAGGTCGCACCAGACCATTCCAGTACCACATAAAATCACCAGTTCAGTAGTGTCACATGAGGAAAAATGAGACACTACTATGGTTATGATCCCATGTCCGAGGGTCGCAATCTGTGAATTGGACACTGCACAGAATGATCATGCAGTCGGTGTGATGTATGAGGGTGATGTGGCACGTTCAAAGAAGCAGGCCACGTAGGGCCCCTCAACCGGTGAATCCGCTCACCATCAACAAGATGCTTGTGTGTGCTGAGGCCTCAAGATGCAGGGGACACACTCCTTAGATGTCGGAAATACTTTGGGGGCTCTGCTCCAGGTAATCCGGTATCTAGGCACAATTCACAAGCAGACTGTGTGGGTCCCTCGCAGGATCTCATTGATGTTCCTGAGACTTCCACAAGAAAACAGGGGGCAAGCCGCCAAGCCCTTGGAGAGCACACTTCAGGGTGCCACAAAGCAGCAGGCCGCCTGTCCAGGCCAGCCACGATTCAGGAAGGGTGACTAGTCCCTGCCAAGGGCAGTTATCCTCCTTGTGCACAACAGATTCCTCTGGCAGTGGGCACCACACATTCCAGGGTCTCCAGTCCCATGTCCATGCAAGTGTATCTTTACCCTTTGCCACCAGTAGTTATATTGTAGTGTGCCTTTGAAGATGGGAAAGGTTCAAAGGTTCTTCCTTTGAACCACAGATGTCTCCCCTAAATTTCAGGCCTGTCTGCATTGGGGTGTGGAATGCAGATCTTAATATTTAGTGGGGCCATGATCTGGCTCCCTGAGGCCAAGGGCCACATGTACCAACGTTTGGTTTTGCAACTCACAAATTGCGAGTCAGAGAGACTCGCAGTTTGCGAGTCGCAAAACCTAATGTTATACAGTGTCAATGACTCTATTAGCGATTCGCAAGGGGGTCGCAAATGCCCACCTCATGATTTTTCATGAGGTAGGTCGCAATTTGCGACCCCCTTGGGAATGGCGGCCCTCACAGGGATAGTGGACTGCTGGAGACAGCAGCCCACCACGTCTGTGACTACTTTTAAATAAAGCAGTTTTTTAAAAAATGCAGCCCGTTTCCCTTAAAGGAAAACGAGGTGCATTTCAAAAACAAAAAATGAAACGTTTTTGTTTCATTTTTTCAGAGAAGGCAGTGGTCCGTGGGACCACTGCCTGATCTGAAAAAATGTTTTCACTGACATTCACAAAGGGGAAGGGGTCCCATGGGGTCCCCTTCCCGTTTGCGAATGGGTTAGCACTAGTGTGACACTGGTGCTAGTTGGGATTGTTTTTGACCGCATTCGCGGTCACAAAACAATCATACATGGGACTGCGAGTCTCAATAAGGAAGGGAACACCTCTTCCTAATTGAGCGTCGCAATCCCTTTTTGCGATTCGGTAAATAGTTTACTGAATCGCAAAAATGGGTTGGTACATAGGAAAGCGCATTTTGCATGTCACAAACGGCCCGATTCGCTGTTTGCGACGTGCAAAAGGCTACCTACATGTGGCCCCAAGTGTCAAAACCTCTCCCTCCAGTCTATGCAGTCAGGTCCTCAAATAGCAGAGGTCTGTTGTTCCAGTTGAGTACCTATTGTTTATAGCTGTCACTGGGGAATACACAGACGTGCTCCCCAACCTCTGGGTTGATTGAAGCCAGGTAGTAAGGCACACAGCAAACTTGGGGTCTTAGGGCAGAAAAATGCTGACTTTTTTCTAGAAACTGAATTTCTCAGTGATTAATGACAAAATCACCTTAACCAGAGGAAAAGGATGCTCACTGAGAATCCAATGATAGGAAACATCATGAGGTTGCTCCACTGCAATTTACTATTGCAGTTTGGGAGTGATTTCAATCATTCCCCCATGTTTGCCTATAGGGAGAACAACCATCAGTGGTAGTGAGAACACACATAGGTATTCTTAACTATGTTAAGCAACACCCTTGGCGCAAGTGCGAACGTGCGAGCCTACAATTGCAGGCCAGTCACAGGTTAAACACCATTGTGCAAGCGCAAACACATGGGTCTGCAGTGGAGGGATGGACACATGTCGAAACACTACTGTGCAAGCACGCACACACAGGCCTGCAATGGCGGCCGAGACACATTTGGAAACACTATGGTGCAAGCGCACGCACACAGAATAGTGCCACTTCCTAACATATGTATGAAGGTGCGTGCACTTACAGTGGGCCCTAAGGTGACTAAAAGAGAATCAGCAAAAACCTAAGGAAGGTGCCGATCTCCGAGGTAGGGAAAACCCACATGCGGGTTCTTCCCTACTGGGGCATGGAACACCCACGTGTACCTGCCTTCCCCCTACCACCTGCTCCAACCTTCAGGGGGTGCTCTAGGGGTAAGGTAAGGCTGACTCAGGGTTGACCACGGAGTAAGAGATGTCACCCTAAGTGCCAGTGCAACTGCACCTCCCCAGGCTTGCAATGGCAGGACTGATACATGATTGACAGGCTATTCTGGTGGGGGGCACACTCTGTGCAGTGCCCCACTAGTAGCAGGGTCTCTACGCACCCCGGGTGTGTGGTGTACCTTTTTGCAAGGCACTCTTTGGTACAGCACCTCAACCAATCACATAAGTGCCCCTGCCTGGCATGTGTAGGAAGGGCGTGCACACTTTCCTACTGCAGTACAGTGGGAAAATCTCAGAGTCCTATGGCCACACAAAGAGAATCAGCAAAAAAACTGGAAGAAAAAAGCAAAAACTTTCAGCGAAATCCGCTAAGAAGTGTCATGTCCAACAACTGCATTCTCAAATATCAAAGCAGGAATACGGAGTAGTCAGAATATCAAAACCCAAAGTATCTAAACCCAAAAAATCGATGAAGGTAAGTGCACTGAGTGAGGTGAGTGATATACCATCCTAAAATCTACATCTATGTATATTGATGACAGTTACATTATCAAGGTGCACATATATTGTTAGGTGTAGGACATCTATTCAAATGTACCTGTTGATATTCTAATCTGTAATATTTTACTCACAAATATAGAGTGGGTCACTCCATACTCCTGCTTCGACATTCAGACCCCACACCCAGCGGGCCAAGGATGGTTGTCACATCACCTTATTTTGATATGTTAAAATGTTTAATGCAAAATAAACTGTATATTGCGCGCAATTTGCCACAGTTGGCGTCTTGCGTCTGTGTGCCACGAAGCTAGTAAAACAGGTGCATCTTCTTCAAGATCTTCTTGTATCAATATGAATGCAGACTGGACATGCGGACTCACTTTTACAACCACAATGCGCCGTTAAGTGGCTGTGTTTTTTTTGGTGCTTTACAAAGTAGATAAACTGGGATATTAATGAAAGTTGCATTGTACTGCAAGGAACCGATCTGAACCCATGTATTTTCCCAAGAAGATGTCAAACCCGCAGTCCTCCGGCCTATAATCACTCACTTATTACAACGTGACACGGCTCGCTTTCTCCCCATGGTATTCAGCTGTCCAATGATCCCAAGCTGCAGTCAATAAATCTCGAGGTCTGTGTACTCCCTTCACACCTCCCTCCACCAAGAATATGGAGCACCGGGAATCCGTGGGGATTGATGACATTTCTGCAATTCAAAAGAACGGCGCAGTCTGCATATTTATAGCGGGAAATGAGCAGCTCAAGGGCTGCGTACACAATGCACAGGACGTAGGCTACATGGATGGCACTGCACGGCTCCACACAGGGCAAAGACGGACCAGGTTCATGGTGGACGAATGACACAGTCAGCACCGTGTACTGGAGAAACATGGCACCGGCTGCACATGAATGGGGGAAACTACAGCCCGTGCCCGTTTTAGTTTTGCAGCCTGGTTTTGCTTCGTTGTTTCTCTCTGATTCCTAAACCCAGGTTATAGTAGAGACATTTTTACCCTTCTCACTGCACCCTGCTCCTTAGGTAAGCACTGTGAGGACCTCCGTCTGTCTCTCCCTGCGGCGTGTCTCTGTGGCACACCCTCTCGCCTCTCTCATTGAGAACATCTCCTTAGGTGCACGTTACGTCTGCCTCCTTGAGCACTTCTCCTAAGGTGCATTGAACACTTCTAAGAAAACACTCCGCAACTGTCTAATTGAGAACTGGTCCCAAGGGACACACTGCGTTTGCCTCTTTGTAGCTTGCCCCGAGGCTCCAACTGTGTTTGTCCCATTGAGGCTCATACACCGTGCCTGTCTCTCTAATGTTGCCTGTGAGGCACATACGTCTGTGTTTGTCTTGCTGAGATTTTCTCCTTCGGTATTCACCACGGTTATCTCTCTGTATCTTCTGCCTGAGCCACGCGCACCATCGTCTCAGACCATCCCTTGTCACTCACATTTCACCATTCTCTGTTCACTCCAAAACTTCACCACTGAAACTCCAACATGTCAATCAATGTTTCACTTCCTATAGCCTTTCAGGATGCCCCTCCCTCCCCCTGCCATTGCCTATCTGAAATATATTAAGCTGTCAAACTCGCGCACAATAGACATTCAAAATGGCCCAAACTACCCAACTCACAACGTGCACCTGCTCTTCTGCGACAAAAGTGTAATACACTAAGGGGCATATTTAAGAACAGTGGCGCTGCACTTAGTGCAGCTCCACTTTCCTTAGTGCCCCCTACCGCCACCATGTGTGTGCTGTATTTAAAATACGGCGCACCATTGCGCAGGGTAGGGGGCAATAGCGTCAACATTTTTGATGCTATTGATGTACTGTTCAGGGTTAGCATCAGAATTTTGTTTGGAGATAAACCTGAACAGTACATAGGGGTCCATTGTAACCAGTGGTGTGCTCTCCTTTTAACTCCTGCTCTGAGCAGACGTTAAAAATGCTGGAAAAAATGACGCAAAGAAATCTCTTAGATTTCTTTGCGCCATATTTTCGCCCCCCCCTAACGGGGGAACGCTCACTTGGATACATAATGCCTGGCGCAGGCATAATGTAACGCTAGGGATTACAAAGTGGCTCAATGCATGCATTGCACCACTTTGTAAATAGGGTGCTGCGTTTACGCCCACCCAACACCACATTGCATAAAAAAATGACACTAATATGTTGTTAGATGGCGCTAGGCCCTCTTAAATCTGGGCCTAAATCCCCTTCACAAATTACCATAAATGTGCAACCTGCCTCAAAAAACACACACCTCACCCCCAATCAGCATATCCCACCTCTACGATGGACATCAATCGAGTGGTTTAACATTCCAGAGGGAGGGTTGGGGAAAAACGTTCCCTGTTCCTGTAAGGTGTTTTCTTGCAATGCCTTCCCTAACTGCTCTACCACACTTGAAAATCCCTACGCTGCGCCCCTACACTAAACCCACCAATCCTGCCTCTCACTAGTCACTGGTATGCACCACCTACCGGAAAACCCTGGGGGTGTCAGCTTGCGCCTAACACCCCCAAGAACCCATTGAGACTCTGCTGAGGTATGGCTGTTTTCTGTGCCTGCATGGTAGCCTTGAATCATGCAATGTGTAGGTCTCTTTGCCACCTTTTCCTGTAGTACCCACAAGTCTGTATCCATAGCAACTTGTAAGGCATACAAGACGTACACACTGTGTCCGTTCCTGTAGCTTTTCCCTGATGAACACACTGCATCTATCTCATTGACACATTCTGAGTAGACCTGCACTGCGTCTCTTACAATTGCATCGGTATCTGACAAGTGGCGAGCTACATGTCGGAAATGTGAGGAATCTTGCAGAATGGACTTTCAAGGATGTTGGGCAGTCACCATGTGTCCTTTGCTAGTTACAACATGGGATGGCTCATTATCGAATTAAGCATCAGACTTACATTTTCTCGACTGATGGACAAGCACTCAATCTCCTCTAATGAAAACAATGAGCCTGATTTAGATGTTGGCAGACGGGAATGCTCCAGCACAAATGTGACGTTTATCTTGTCTGCCGTATTACCTTCCCATTATATCCTATGGGGATCGTACTACAGCCGACTGGATATTCATCAAGTTTGTGACAGAGTATTCCCCTCTGCCAACATCTAAATCAGGCCCTATGTTTTTCGCATTTCGTTGCTTGTCTGCATAGGCCATCATTATCCTTTTACAGTCCAGGTCTTTGGTACGGGTTTCTTCCTCAGTACTTGAACTTCTGTTGGTCCATGGAGGTAACATGGTCGTCATGGCTCTTCTGAACATCAAAGTTGCGGGGCTTTCACCTGTGGTTGCGTGAGGGGACGAACGGTAAGCTCACAGGGTAGAGTTAAAAACTGTTTCCAGGTTGAGCTTTTCCAATACAGCACACTGAACAGCCTTCTTCAATGAACTCATGAACCGTTTGACAAAGTCATTGGCCTGTGGCTAAAGAGGTGTACTCTTCTGATGTTTCACATTAAGATGACTGAGAAAGTCTGAGTTTTTGACTGTTGAGAGGTGGGCTATTGTCAGATTTTAAGATCACAGGAACACTCAATGTCACAAAGATGCTGTATAGTCTCTCAGTGACTCTCACTTGAGTGATAGATGAGGGAGTTTCTATAAAAGGAAAATCGGAGTATTCATCGTCAATCACTATCAGGTGATGTCCATTGTCAAGAAGACCGAAAAAACTCAACAGCAATTCTTTGCCATATATGCTTTGGCAACTCTGACATGCTTAATGTGTGATGAGTGGTTTCCAATGACAGGCAGTTGCATAGATGTCAGGCTTTCAACCCTCTTATCGAGATGTGAAAACCTGACTCGGATTTCTGAGAACTCGTTTTGTGGCAATGATTCCACAATGCCCTTCATGGGCCACTTCAGTTATCTATTGTTGCAGACTCTTCAGTATTACAATTCGCAAACCCCTCAGCCTAATGCCTTCTTGAGTCATGGGTAGTTCATCCTTGGTATTTTAAAACTTTGGTATTCACAGTCATTTGCAAGAGGTCAAGTGTGCTGGTTCCAAGACTTATGTGTAATAATGGCTTTCAGTTTTAACATGTTACTATCTTGACTCAGGGCAGTGACAATTTACTACAATGAAATGGCAGCTGGTGTGTTTGGTTTCACAATTAAATTTATGTTGGCTTCAGCTGTCTTGGAAGGGGCACCATAACACTGTATAGGTACTCTGGAGAAGCAGTCAACAGGGTTTTGATCTTTCCCTGGATTGTGTAGTTGTATTTTTGTGATCGTAGACCTCAACGTTCAATGCAAGGAGGCATCTTGGCCTTTGGATTGCCAAAGATGGTCAACAATGCTCGATGAACTGTCACAAGCGTAAAAGGCTTTCCATAAAAGAACACATGGAAATGTTCACAAGCCCACTTTATTGCTGAACTTTCTTTCTCAGGTTGTGAATAAACACATTCATTTTGGGGCAAACGTTGCTTGCCTATGCCACAATATGTCTTCAAGCATTTGGAAGCCTGCTCTGCTATGCAAGGATTGCACCTAACCTGACTGGGCTAGCGACAACAACGTCTTTATGAAGCTTTGGATTATAATATGCCATTTCACTAGCATTCTCACTAGCGTGTTTGATTTTCTTAAAGCTGTGCTTGCATTCGTGTGACCAATGCAATAAAACATTCGTTTTTGTCAAGTCTGTCAGTGGATCACTCACAGTGGCAAAGTCTTGTATGTATCTGGAACAGTACCTGGCCAGTTCCATGAATGAACGTAACATGGAAGCATCTTCTGAGGGACTAGCAGTTGACAGTGCTTGCACTTTGGCTGGATCGGGTGTCATATCCCCATCAGAAAAAATATATACGCAAAGAACTTCAGCTTTGTCTTGTGGAATTCACATTTCTCAACATTCAAAGTTAAACCTGCACCAGCAAGAAAACAACACACTTGATTGAGAGCTTAATCGTGCACCTTCTGTGTACCTCTGAAAACTAATACGTCATCACTGTACTTGAAAGCATTTATAAGAAGCTGTATGATATGTCGAATTACATCTTGAAAAAGGTCTGCAGACCAATATGTGTCAAAAAGGTTGTAATGTATCTGCAATTCTCCTTGAATTCCAACTGATGATATCCTTTATTTAAATCAAGGCGAGAGAAGGCCTTCACACCATTCAGTTGGGTTATGTCAGCAGTGTGCTGATTTGAATGTCTTTCTCTTTCAATTGCCTTGCTCGCTTGACACACATACACACAGATGCATTTAGCTCCTTCACTGTTCTTTTTGGGTACTACCACTATGGAATAAACCCATGTGGTTGAACTAGTAGAACGCTTAATGATTTCATGTTCAAGTAATGATTTGATTTCGTTTTCAACAGGTTCTTGTAAATGAAATGCAATTCATCTGTGTCATTGAGCAACAGGACTGACGTCCTCATTAATATACAATTGTACTGTCATAGTCTTAAGTTTTCCTAACCCATTAAACAACAAAGGTAACTTGTAGGAAGATGGCTCTGTATATACTATACCAAAATAAGGAATAGTGTGCACAGAGTCCAGTGAATCCCCAGAGGCTTTACAGAGGCTAAAGTAGATAATACTAATGCTCTTATTTGTGGTATTGTGGTCGAGAAGTTAGGCTTATCACAGGGTAGTGCTAAGCATTTGTTGCGCACACAGTCAAGAAACGAGGCACACTCTCAATGACTAACACCAGGCCAATGTTTTATGTATCAAAAATATACTTTGTTACTTTATTTCTAGGACCAAAAGGATCTTTGTTGCAGATAAGTACAGTTTAAAAAATGTATCACTTTCAAGTATCAAATGCACTTTGTTAAGAATTTGCAAGTAAAACAGTTTACAAGTAAGTAATACTTTTCAATTTCAAAAGTAGACAGTGCAATTTCACATACGAAGCAATGCAATCATAGGGGAGGAAAAGTAACAACACAATTTGCAGGTAAGTACTCGACTTATGTTCCCAGTATTCAGGGGTTAAGGTGTCCAAAGGGTAAAGTTTAGGAAGACACCAAAGATGCACCACCAGCAACAGAGTGCTGGCTGTGTGCAGAGGTCAAAGTTGGTTTTGATCGCCGAATGGAATCCTATGGAGACAGTTGCCACTTAGAAAGTACCTGCGACTTCAGAGCACAGACCTTGGGGGTTTAGATTAGCAACACAAAAGGCTGATGGACAGAATGCTGAAACTTTCCAAACACCCACCCCCAGTCACAGATCTGGGTTTAATCCATTGTTATTTGCTCACTATGCCACCCCAGTAAGGACCCAGCCATATGCAAATCAGTCTTGACCCTGTTCCCCATAGGAACAATCCAGCCCGAACTATGAAGCCAGGTCCTCCATGGACTGGAAACAAGCATCCTGGGACTGGTTTCAGGGTATCACCCTTCATCAGCCAGACAAGCTTGAATTTAGTGGCACAGTGATCACTGGACCCTACATCTGGGCATACCCTTCCCACTTAGGGCAACATTAGCAACACAAAAGGAGGATGAACAGAGTGCTGAAACTTTTCAAACAGTCGCCCTAGTCACAAATTAGATTAGCACCAGGAGGGGCCACAGGGCAGCACCAAACACACACCCTCAGCAGCACAGGGGCGGCGCTGTGCTGGGTGCAAACACAGCATCGGACACTCAATGCTTTCCAATGAGGGAACCCTGGGGGTCACAAAGATGCTCCAGGTTTAGTCCAGGGAGTCGACTGAAGAAAACCAACTGCTGGACAGGTAAGTAGAGAGCCCACTAGACATTGCTGGACTGTCGTTTGAGTTCCCCAAGGCCAGGGGGCTGCGTGTGCACGGTTACCTTTGGGCACCTGGAAATCTTCACCAGAGCTGGTCATATTCAGTGGGATCCTCTAGATTTAGGCTGCAGGCATTGTTGTGTAGGCCAGGAGGGGTCAACCCAAGGTGGACTTGAGGTCAGAATAACCTGGGGACCTTCTCTGGACTGGTGGGCCACCTGGACATGGGCCATGGGCATCATGTTCAGAGTGGGCAGGACTCACGGACCTGGGATGGCTCTGGAGTCCTTCTTGGAGGTTTCTTTGTGGACAGGGCTGCTGTCCTCAGGAGATCTTGGTCCTTGGAAAGGCAAGCAGTTCTCTGGGGGTTTGTAGAGGACACTGGTCCTGTAGGATGAGTCGTCTTCCTATAGCAGGATTCTTGAAGCTGCAGACAGGCTGGTAGGACTGGGGCAAAGTCAGTTGTCGTCTAGAGTCTTCTCTTCTGGTGGTTCTTCCTCTTTTCAGGTTTCCAGGAATCTGAAGGGCAAGGTTCAAGGGTGCCCCTAGATACTAGATTTAGGGTCGTTACAGGGGTCAGAAGGCAGTAGCCAACAGCTACTGTCCCTGAGGGTGGGTACATCCTTAATGTGGCCACTCCCTTTAGGGAGAGGGACCCATTCCTAACCCTATTGGCTAATATCCTCCAAAGCATGATGGAGGATTCTGACAGGAGGGATTCACCTCAGCCCTGGGCACCCGAGGTGTGGTCCCAGCTGGGGTGGACACTCCTCCTGGTGTTTACTAATTTTCCAGCCGGACCTGCCACCAAAAGTGGGGCCTGGTCCAGAGGACAGGCATCTCCACTAGTTGGAGTAGCCTGGGGCAGTGTAACAGGATGCAGGAGCCTTTGAGGCCCACCACCAAGTGTTGAAGTTCCGGCAGGGGGGAGGTGTGAAGCACCTTCACCCAGAGCAGGATTTGTTCCTGACGCCGGAGAGCACAAAGGTTCTCACTCCATAAGGTTAGAAACTTGTCTGTTATTGTCAGGCTGGCCTAGACCGGTCAGCCCTACACTGGAGGATTGGGCAAAATACAGGGGCCTCTCTAAGATGCCTTCTGTGTGTATGTTTCAATAAATCCAACACTGGCATCAGTGTGGCTTTATTGAGCTGAGAAGTTTGATACCAAACTTCCTAGTCTTCAGTGAAGTCATTATGGAGCTGTGGAGGTCGTAATGACAAACTCCCAGCCCATGTACTCAATATGGCAACACTGCACTTACAGTGTCTAAGAATGGACTTAGACACTGTAGGGGCATATTGCTCATGTAGCTATGTCCTCACCTGTGGTATAGTGCACCCAACCTTAGTGCTGCAAGGTCTGCTAGAGGGGTGACTTACCTATGCTGGGTTGTGGGCATGGCACCCAGAGAGGGATGTCATGTCGACTTTACCTTTTTCTCCCCACCAGCACACACAAGCTGCAATAGCAGTGTGTGTGTGTTTGGTCCCTTACGGTTGCATAATACATGCTGCAGCCCTTAGGAACCCCTTCCTGGCCACAGGGCCCTTGGTACCTTTTAGAAGGGACTTAGCTGTGTGCTAGGGATGTGCCAATTGTGGAAGCAATGATATAATTTAGGGAACGAACCCTGGTGCTGGGCCTGGTTAGCAGGATCCCAGCACACGCTCGGTCAAGTTAGCATCAGATATCACGCAAAAAGTGTGTGTGTGTGGGGGTGTGTGTTTGGAGGGAACTTTCATACAGAACTGACCTACTATTTCAGGATGAGCGTTCATGTTGTAATTCAATGAGATCAGCCCCATATCAGCAGCTGTGCTGAAACTGAGTAAACAGGCACTTGACACCGTACCTAGAAGCACATGAATGGGCGCATGCACTTTTGGCTTTTTATGTTTCATTGTCGCTATGAATGTACCTTGACGTTTCAATCTCGTCAATTTATCCCATTTATATACTTTAGTTTTCAATGGCGTCAGTTTTGGCAATGGAGATAGTTCATTATAGTTTTCCTCAGGCATAATATTTATCAGTGTAACCTTCGGAAATGTTTGAATGACATTGGTGCTTTTTTATGTCTACTTTTCTTTGACCGGTATTTTTCTTCAGAAAACATAAGCACATTTTCCTGAGGTAAACATTGACACTGTGTCGTAGTTTGGACTCTTGCTTTAGGCAGGACTGCTGGTTAAAGGATAACAGTACTTTTGCTTGTAGGCGACTATGCCTATCCTACAACAAGTCGCAACTGTTGTCCCAACCTTACTGGCTCACTAGCAGCACCTCACCAGAAACACAATAGTAAAATGTGATTTGTGGCAGCCTCTACGCATGGCTCGAGAATAAGACATCTCAATGAGTGTCGTGGTTAAACGGAGATTACTCCTTTCTCACAAATATATCATGTCTCATACAAACACAGGCAATGACAAAGATGCAGTAAAGTTTCAATAGTTTTTATTTAACACAACTGCAGTTTGTGATATGTTGCAGGGGCTGCAATGATTAGGATAATGAATAACGCAAGAAACAGAATTGTGAAGACGAGTCATTATTACAAAGACCCCCACCATCTAGCAATGCATAAGAAAGACATACGAGATGTAATATGCTCTAATACCCTAATGTGAGAGGCCTAACCTCCTACCTAAAGGAGAGCTGTGTTTGCTAAACCTAATCTGCCAATGCCACGTCAATGAGAGGAGCTCCCAACCCTCGTTACCTTGGAATGAGGTCTCTATCTCAGACTCCGTAGGGACACGAAGACTGGGTCAGCGTCAAGACGACGTGCAGCATCGATATCAGCGATGGTGGCAATGCTCTCTGGTCAGAATCCCTCTGATTATTTGTCTAAAGTGCGATGTATTTATACAGATCTTCCAGGACCCCTCATGTAGGTGTGTTCCCAAACAATAGATAACAGACATGCTTGGGACGACAATTAATATAAACAATCTATGAACACCTACTGTTTGTTTGTCTTTGTTGCTTGATTTTGACGCCTTAGCACGGTGGCACTGATAATGCAGAGCATAACAAGTGGCCTAACTATAAACAAGGCAGCCATCTTAGAAGAGTTAAATAATTAAATAGGCTAGGACAGAGCAAGCTAAGTAGGTTAAAAGTCACTAGGTGACAGGGGCACGAGTCTGCAAGCTGGAGGCTAAGCTAACTCCTGTTATCCCATTAAAACAGACTAGGATTCACTACAACTGCACAGCCATCGTCTCCATTTTCACTTGATATTGATAACGAAAAGCTTTTTGACGATAATTTAGATGACAATGGACTTCATTTTGTGTTGATTTGTCTCAACTGGTGTTGTTGCTTGGCCTTGTGGGTGTGCGTCGAATGTCGCTTCTAGAAAGTTTGGACGGCTATTTTGTCTTCTCGCTGTGACACACTTACTTTTTTCTTTGCCTTGCAGACCATTACAAAATGGTTCTCCTTCCCACAGCCTTTGGATATCTGTCCAATGGTGAGGCATTTACCTTTGTGTGGAAACGAAAATCAAACCTAAAACACTTATTTTTCTGTGGAGACATCACTTTGTGTCCTTCGGCCTTGTGCTTCTGCTTGCTTTTCGTGTTCATGACTGACTCACTTTGGGTACCTCTGGCTTCAATGTCAGCAGCTTGTCAATGGGTATGTTCTTCAGCTCTGGCATCCATGAGAACTTGCTCCAGACTAAGAGTTTCTCTCAGCATTCATTGTCTGAATGAATCTGACAGGCATCCATCAATAACTCTGAGACATATTGCTTCCTCATCATTAAATTCATTGAACTTACCATGTTTGATTAGTCTCTCAACAGATTTGTGAATGGTTTCACCAACTCTCTGTCATTCTTGACTGAAAATGTACCTTTTGTAATCTACATTCGGCATTGGATTGAATTTGAGATGCAATGCTTCTTTAATTTGATGGTATGTAACTTCGTTAGCTTGCAGCTTTTTCCTTATGACTTCTTTTACATACTCATGAGTAAATTGTTAAGGAATTTGATAATCTTGTTACCTGTTTCTTCTAGTTCATCAATTAAATCATCAAATGTCTCTATCAAAGCAGTCCATCTATAGCCCGGTGGTATCAAACGGTAGTGGTGGTTTCAGGAAGGCATCTGCATTATAACCGTTTGTGGGATTGGCTGACACTGAGAAAGGAGTTCTGTCCGATACTGTCTGCTGTCCACTAGAACCCTCTTCCTCTGTGCCATCTCTAAGGCCCTGTGATGTGCTGACCTCTTAGTCAACTTGGACAGTCTGGTGAAGTGTGACCTCCTTCTTCGTCCCCATTGGAGCCCTTCCCTTTTCCAAAGACATCTAGAGTTGTTCTGAGCCTCCTCCTGGCAGCTCTAGTGGTGGGCCACTTCAGGTATTTGACAGCTCAGAAAGCACAACCGCTGTGCTTCTTCTTGGATCTCTTTGCATGCTGCTGAGGTTGTAGAGCTCTTCTTATCGAGGCTGTGGTAGGTGCTACACCAGTATGCTTTAATTATGAATTATTCTGCCAGCTAGTGCGTTTGTGTACTCTATTCGTATCTGACTATGGTAGTCTTCAGTCCTTCTTTTCTGTACCTGTTTGTGTCCACCTTTAGCGTTATCCTTTATGTTGCGTAGTAGTGCTGTGCCTCTCTTTAGTGCCTTACTAGCAGGTTCTTGGACAACAATGTGTAGACTTCTCAGTGAAGCTCTTGTTATTTTCAAGTGATTCACACCGGCAGGAGTTGGGCCTTGACTCCACTTACGGCAAATGTCAATTCCGCACTTCGACGGAGGCACATGTGACATGCACAAGCAGTTTGTTTGGACCACAGCAAACTCTCTTGGGGAGCATTGTCAATCTTTGGGTTACTTTCTCCCTAGCCAGTTGAAGCGTATTACTCAGCCTGGGTACCTACCATTGACTACACCACCCACGGAGCTGTGTATTACACGTCTTTATTTGTCTGTGTGTGTAACCACAAACTGCATATTAAACCTGCATTAATTTCACAAAGCTCTAATCCTTACGTCACAGTTCTACAGAGTCCGCACGGAGCCAAAAGTGTTACATCATTAATCACTCAAACAACAATAGAACTTTCTGAAAACGTCTTTATTTAATTTAATCTACAAGGTCCTCGGGTGTTTTGTAACATTCAAGTTGCAGCAGACTCTTGTTGCCAGTGTCAGATGCAGCAGTTGATCCAGTTTCACTTTTTTCTTTGCAGTCTTTTACATAGTTATTCCTTTTCATTATATGAATATGACTGCAAGACCCGTAATGAAAACAAATTAATATTACTGGATTAACTACTGTCCAGGTCTCAACACTAGTCAGTAGGGGGGAACATCGGGAACGACGACTCTGGAACAAAGACGTCGTTGTTAATGTAAGCGGAACCACGCTTGCGCCAACGACTCCCTTTTCTCTGCCTTAACCACTCATGTGCCGAACAATGCACATGTGTTGTTAAGGCAGAGAAAAAGGGAGTCAGCATCGGGAGAGGACGTGGTCAGGTAAGTGGGGCTGGGGCAGGGTTGGGGGTAGTTTTTAGGGGTGGGGTGGATTAAGGGCTTGGAGTGGGGGAGGTCGGGCAGTTCTGGTTTTTAGGGGCGGGGGATCGGGGCTGTTCTTAGGGGTGGGAGTGGGGGTTCGGGGTAGTTTTGTTTTGGGAGTTGGGGGTCAGAGTACTTTTGTTTTTGGGGGTGGGGGATCGGGGTAGTTTGTTTTTTGGAGTGGGAGTGGGGGTAGTTTGTTTTTTGGGGGTGGGGGATCGGGTGGTTTGGTTTTTGAGGGTTGGGGTTGTTGGTTTTTGGGGGTGTGGGTGGGGGGTCGGGTAATTTTGTTTTAGGGGTGGGGTTGTTTTACTTTTTGGGGTGGGATTGGTTGTTTTTAGGGTGGGTGGGGGAGTTGGGGTAGGCTTTAGGGCTCAGGGTGGGTGTGGGTATCGGGGTAGTTGTATTTTTAGGGAGGGTGGGGGGATGGTATACAAAAACCACGCATGACGTTTCACACATGCCTTTGCTAGGCATGCCTTTACAACGAAAAATTGTTGTAAATGCATGTGTGGTAAAGGCATTCGTGAAAACAACACATCGTCATTCCTACCACATTGTTCAGGCATGCGTGGTTGGCACATTCATTGTTCCATCATTACGAAACGCTCAGTGTCCAATTCATGCTCGTGATGTGGCTGTGGAATCTCCTCCAAGTGGGAGCTAAAGTTGACCTGTTGTCCCAGTCTACTATTGTTCTGCACCGGAAAGACAGAAACAAGATTCTAGCCTATCTATTTTCATGTCCTGCATTCACAAACATCCTTTTTCCAGATTCTTCTCTGCCCCCATTCTGCATTCTCTCTGGCCAAGGACTGTCAGTTCATTACGCACTGAGCAGTTCATTTGAACTTCTGTGGTCCAATTGCAAACTGCTAATATTTGTTATCAGTTCCTCATATACAACATACTTGTGATCACCATTATGTATTCAATTTTTAAACAATTTTAGAGCTGAAGGACACTGTTGATTTTTTTTATTTTGTTGTAGCTATGTTTAGTCAACACAGAGTACAATAAAGCAGTTTGAACTTGAATAAATCTAAGTTTAATCCACTTAACTAGAGTTCTGTGTATATGAAAGACAAAGGGCCATATGTAGGTAGATTCCAATTTGCGACTTGCAAATTGCGAGTCAGAGCAACTTAACAAATTGGAATGTAAGATGGTGTCCCTGACCCCATCTGTGACTCGCAAGGGGGTCGCAAAGGCCCACCTCATTAATATTCATGAGGTGGGTCGCAATTTGCGACCCCCTTGCGAGTGGCGGCATTCACAGGGATGGTGGTCTGCTGTGGACAGCAAACCACCATGTCTGTGACTGCTTTTTAATAAAGCAGGTTTTTTTGTTTTGTAATGCAGCCCCTTTTCCTTTTCCTTTTCGTTTCAATTTTTGCAGAGGAGTGCCTGCTCTGAAAAAATGTTTGCAGTTCCATTCGCAAAGGGAAGGGGTCCATGGGGACCCCTTCCCTTTTGCGAATGGGTTACCACCCATTTCAAATGGGTGCAAACTGCGATTGGTTTGCGACTGCGTTCGCGGTCACAAAGCAATCTGGCATTGCACTGGGACTCGCAATTAGGAAGGGGGCTCCCCTTCCTAATTGCAACTCACAAACTCGTTTTGCGTTTCGGTAACCAGGTTACCGAATCGCAAAACGGGTTTTGGGCATTGCAAAGTGCATTTTGCACGTCGCAGACAGCGAAAATCGCTGTTTGCGACGTGCAAAATGCTTCCTACATCTGGCCCAAAGTTTACAAGATACTTAATGACTTTACTGAAATGAATAAAAACAAACAGAATGGTTCAGTGGGACTCTTTTGTTATGCAGTCAATATAACTCTCTCTCGTAACATTTTGACTCCATTTATTCTCCAAAATAGGTGTAATATATATAAACAAAATGAGCGTGGACGTAGATTCAAAAGTGCAGCGATGTGCAACATTTACAGGTGCAGATGGTGTTGCTTACAAACCTCCACCACGGTTTGGTGTTGCTGATAAGGAATACCTTTGTTTCTGAGTCCTTAATTAATATGACTTATTTGGTTTTTTTAGTTGGGATCCGTAGGCCAGCTAACCATGACCACCCCAGCACATGTATGCTGCACGCTGCTTGAAGGTAGGTCTTTGATTATTAAGTATTGGTTCATTAGGGCAGATTTGTCTGATTCGTGTATTATAAAGCATCTCCCTATATTCTGCCCATTAGGTGTAGTGCCAGACGACATGTCTGTCCTGAAGAAACCGATGTAAATTGTGTAGAGGGTTGAAATGTCAACACTTTAATAGGCATTGTCTGACATTCGGTCAGTTGAAGACATTAATCAATGAATATAGATCGAACTTTTGATTTTTATGGAATTTTGAGAGTTTCTAAATTCTGCACATCCATACATTTTTTAGCACTGCGCCGTCTGAACTGAATTTGTTTATATATGATATATTAGACCTATTTTGGAGAATAAATAGAGTAAAATGTTAAGAGAGAGAGTTATATTGACTGAATAACAAAACAGCCAACGGGACCATTATGTATGTTCTTGCCCATTACCCTGGTTCCGTTACCGGGCATAAGGATTAGGTCCTGTGTATTGTTGTTTTTAATGAAATGAAAGCCAGTATTTTCTGATTATGCACTCAAGGCAATACATATAAAACGTGTCCTGCAAGCAGTCTAAGGAGATGACAGGAGGGATCGAAAACGTATCATTAAATACAAACACCCTACCAGAGGTTCTCGGAGGGACTTGTGTGGTCAGCTGTAATTAACTGTGATAAGCAACAAACTAAGTGGGGTGCATTTGGATTAGGAGAAATCTCAGCCTAAAGTGACAGATGAGCCTCATGCTGAATGCGAGGACCATTATATAGGTGTTACCTATGTATTAATCTTTCTGTATTGTACCGTCCAGCCACAAAGCTTGCCTTTCTGGCCCTTAGTTACTTTACACGGCCACCTGCCATTCTCTCTGTCTCTACTAATTAAGTATCAATGGATTGTTTGTCGGTCTGCAAAATCTGCTGCTCTTCTCCTTAAGAGTCCTTAAGAGTCCCTTGCACTGTCAGAACCCACACAGGTTACTAGGGGATCATGCATTGCTTCTGCTTGTGCTTATGTCAGTTCAGTTTGTAAGGGAGGCTTGCATTACTGCTGCTCACGCTGTATCTGGGCTGGTCGTGTTTGAGATTCCAGTTAACACCCGCTCACTGCACAACAGCCAAAACAATTGGCCAAACAATGGGCCTGATTTATACTATTTTAGCACTGCATTTGCGTCATTTTTTTACACAAAAGTGGCGCAAACTTACAAATTATAATTGAATTAAAATTATAAGTCAGGCCCAATGTTTGTTCTGTTTTGGTGCATGACATGCGAAGCAGTACAATGTGGGAAAGCAGGCGAGCCTCATCTTCCTGACCAGTTCCACTTAGCCTTGGCGTATTCTTGTACTGTATTCTTGTATTCCAATCAAAGATGTAAACAGTCATTATCATTAATGTATCATTAGGCCCACAAGGTCTAAATGGGGCTCTTTGTGAAGAAGTGTCAATTGATCAGAACATTCTTCAAGAAGGTCATGGGCTTTGTCCCCATTGAATATTCTTTTTCTAGTGAACTGTCCTTGGATCTCATCAATCACATAATTTTTTATTTGTGGAGCGCACATGCACGCTAAGGGGCTTCTTAGTGCTATGCATAGATACAAGACATTTCTTGCTACTGAACACAAGGTTACTCAGTTTTTTCAACCTCGGAAAAATGAAAGGCAAAGTGAACCCTCCAGGATTTGAATCTGGCACCATGAGGCCAAACACCCATCTCTGTTGTGAATACATTAGTCTGCTGTGCACCAGACAATGCCTAACAAAGTATTGCTCTAAGGAACGGGGTGGGAAACACCAGTCTGGCTGACGAAGCATCTCCTTCCTCCCTCATGTATATATACCCATATGCCCATCATGTTTCAGTTTTAAACTGAACTCTGAAGCTCATTTAGGGAAATACACTTTCTTTTTTTGTGCTACACCTTTGTATTACTCCGTGTGTTGATACCTAGTGCTCAATATTTATATGTGTATATTGAACTTCCGTGTTTCCCTACCTTGATAAAACATTTAGCTCTATTGAAGTTGGCTTATCAGGTCGATTTAAACTGACGTATCCTTAACCAAAGAAATGGATAAGAAACCTATTAGCAATATCTACTCTTTCAAAACAGCATCTTAACTAGATTGATTTAATCCATTATAGAAAGGATGGGATCAACACGAGGTAAATTAAGACACGGATAAGTCTATAGCCAGTTTGCAAAGTGTTAGCTACGTGGATAAAATGTTTACCAACCTTGTTGAAATCTCACCTCATTGAATGACCCAGTGAAATTATTCTTAGAATAGTGCATTAGCAGGATCCCTACAAGCTAAATTGACATCTGACATAATGAGTGTTACCTAAGTGAGATGTCCTTGAATCTTAAACTCTATGACATATGTCTTCATCAACTAAGCAAGGCTCAGTAGAGTAATTAGTAGACTGTGAATGTGACTAAACCGCGCCATAAAGGTATAATTCTGACAATGTGTGAATCCTATTTCATGTGAAGCTAGTGTGGTACAGCATCTAATTGTGGCTGCCCAGAATGGGCAAAAAGAGAAAAAAGCTCAGGAAATAGAACAAAGGGGAAAGCAAGGTCAGATTTGCGAAAGATTACAGAAAACAAAAAGGAGGTGGATGATTGAAAAGAGTATGGTGCTGCAAAGGATTTGATAAATTTATGAGGCATTTAAGAATGCTGCCTCCACTACCCCGATAGAGGATGAGGACAAAGCATGTCATTATGCAGAGACAAACCTTAGACATAACCCCTGAAATAATTTGAAGCCAATATTATATGACCTTTTAATGTGATGAAAAGTTTATTTGAGGAGAAATATTATTTAATTCAAGATTTAACTGAGGCATAAAACCATATATTGTAATATATTCCTTCTGATGCCCTAGTCGATATTACTAGATAAGTAAAGCAACCAACTCAATTAACTATAACCGTTCTATAGAAATATGTTCCTTCGTCTGAGTTTGAACACTATTCTAACATTGGTACTCATGGCTCTCTTAGTATGCTTCACTGTTCCAATGGAATATTGCCCTTTTAGAGCTGTTTTAATTTGTCTTCCTAACCCCAAAACGTGTAGCCAACTCTCAGAATCCAGCTTTCTCTAACACTACCCGTTTTGCCAAAGGAAATTGTCGTGCAAAGTTATTTTACGTACCCCAAGCGCTATCTAGGACGTTTTTATTTTTAAGTCCACTGTTTCTTAAGCCAAAACGGAAACCTCTTTCGTAAAGGCATCCTCCTTTTTGTTTAAGGTAATTCTAAGGACATAGAGGGATAACCTGCGGCCATGCAGTGAGTGGCGCAACATGGGGGGAATTATGGGCCCTAGTGCAAGCAATGAAACTGCAATAAATGAGGTGCAGCATGCCCATCAGACCATTTTACTCCTGTGTCACAGCACCTGCTACACTATTGTCATTTACAGGTCTCCAAGTTCATCACTGTCCTTGTCTTTCCTTCATGCCTCCCAACCTACACCCTACTCTCATTTTACCTCATAAAGTTAATGCTCTCCTTTCTATCCACTTCCTCAGTTGCTCTCTCTCTCTCTCTTATTTCACTCAGCCCCATCCTCATTTCCTTCCTCCTTTCTCTCCTTATTTCTGGTTCCTTTCGCTTTATTTTCCCTTGCCCACTTTGCTCATCCTTATCTCCTTTCTCTTTCTCGCTCAACATTATTTTTTATTCCCATTCTGTTACCTTTTTCTGCCTTCTTCCCCATTCTTTAACCCTCTCCATTTCTTTAATACCTTTCAATTTTTTTCATTATTGTTTCCTTATCCTCAACTCCATCTGTGCCCCTACCCTGAAAAGTAAACAGAGCCAAGTCCCTGGCATGCAGGCTGCCTAAAAAAAATTCAGAATAAGCAGCCACTGATATAAATTAGGCAACTGCAGGCAGACTGGGCTCCCGCCCTCTGTGGGCTGGCTGCACCAGTGGTACCTAAGCACCTGACTGAAGATCCTCTGCTGCTGGTGGTTTGCGATAAATTCGGCAACCTTTTAAGAAAAACCGCATGAACCCAAGTCCACAAAATTTGATAACCTCTGTTAGAGGTAACGTGATCAAATTAGAAATTAAACATCAACGCATAGATCAATGGGAAAATGCGATCAGAAGCATCTAAAAAGTGGGCGCAAAAAATGGAAAGGGGAAGGTAAGTATACAAGGTTATGGGGGTGTTGAGTTTATCCCAAATAATCGTACAGCAAAGAGATACCACACAATATAAATACGTTTTTAAAAATTCAAAGATAGGTGTGGGGACGAGGTGTCCTCCAGTGAAAGAAATAATAAGTAAATTAAACAAAATGTAGGCCAGAACACATAATACACATAAAGTAAAAACTAATATATTTATCAGACAAAACAAAATGAATAAAACAGTGTCAATGTAAATCAATTAAAGCAACGGGGCTCCGATAGTATTTACTCTGAAATAAGTGCCCCAAATGGAATAATTAAGTGATTCATTAATCATGGCCCCTTAATATACTGCTGTAAAAAATGTTGTCCAGAGATTTTTATTTTTGATTTGTGTTTTTGTATCATTAGAGAAGTAATTTAGCTTGGATAGACATTGCTAATACGGGCCGATTTGTTTCTGAATGATGTAATGTTTCAGGAACTATGAGACCTATTTGCTTCATTTTGGTTTCAAAACATAGGTTTTGGAGGTCGAGTAGTCTTATAGAAACAGAAAATAACTCCTCAGAGCAACCCTTCCGCCATTTTCCAAAATTGTGGCTCCATAATCATGTGTTTAAGCCATGATATTGGTAATTTTTGTAATATTGTTTTTGTTTCAGATTTTCCGTTGAGTCAAATTCATAAACATGAGCAAAGCAGGTGGTAGCAGAGGATATGTATCTCCTGACAGAGTGTTGATAACTATAAAATCTGCAGACTCCTTTAACAAAGAAAAATGTGTCATATGTGAAACTACTCCGAAAGAAAAGCTAACATCAACGGTAGCTGGACAGAAGAGGGTTTGAGACGCTGCAGAATTATAGCAAGGTGAAGTTCACAAAAGATTGAAACTGATGGGTGAAGAGGATCAAATATTTTATCATTGTAACAACAAGTGCTACAAGTCGTATACAATGAAAAAAGCCAAGGAAAAAAAATAGTAAAAAAAAACCAGAAACCATTGAATTACAACAAAAATCTGAGTCTTCTGAGAAAGTGACAACAACCAAACCCAATGCCCATCCATTTAGAAGATCAATGGCTACCCCTCGTCCACCTCCAACAACTGATCAGAAAGCAGAGGATCTTCAATGTTTTATCTGTGGTTTAGCCAGAACAAGGGCCAAAGGGGCTGTTGAAAGAACAAAGTACAGAGAATGTGAGTCTCAAAGGGAAAACATGTTTTTATCTGCAGTTTCTTCTAAGATGAAGTTTTCAGCCAAGTAGCTGATCTAAACAGCAAGATGAAGGTATTTGTAGCTGATTTGTATGCCCACCTGAACTGCATGCGTGCATACATTTGAAAATATGAATGTATCTTGAGCTCCCAGGAGCAACGGAACCACCAACCTTCAGTTAAGATTGCACTCTTTGAAAAAGCAAATTAAGTTTTAAAGCCTCTCTTGAGTGCTGGCTACTGGTTCAGACTCGGTGAGACCAGAGAAATAATGGTCAACATTGATGAAACTGTATTGATCCATAATAATTAAATTAAGATTTTTCTGGTGAGAATGTACAATAACAGAATTTGTTTTTGTCAGTCTAACAGAAATAGTGAGACATTTATGGTGTTCTCAGCTGATTTGGCTCCTGACATTCTTGCTGCCAAACTAAGATCACATGATGTAGTAAAATCGGCAGCAACCATTTTAAAACTAGCCTGAAGGGTTTAGATTTTGGACTTAATGATACATTTTGTGATGCCCCAGAGCTCCGCAGATCATGGGAGTCAAGAAGAATGTCTGATGTTATCTTAACATGTTTTACATCATTGTTTACTATCAGCAAAGCAAAACTGTTACAAACTAAAGTTCTTAAGTTAGGAACAGAAGTTGACAACATTGATGATGGCTTTGAAGATATAAGCAAAGAAGTGGAAGACAATCCGATGAACCGAATTGAGGACATGGATCTTCTAACTGAAGTTGTAGTCCATTTAGCTAATTTAACGGAATTTATCGTATCAGTTATTCGGTGCAGAATGAAGGATGAAAAAAAGGCAGTTCTTCCGTGGGCTGGAATTCATGCTTTGATCTCCCAGAATACTGTCCTACTGAAGAAGGTTGAGTTTTTACGAGTTATACCATCTCCAGTCACAAACTATGCAGCATACACATAGCTCTAAAAAATTTCAAAAATGTGCATGTTAAGCTTGAAGACCAGCCTACCGTGGCAAATTTCTACTATGAAGGTTTTGTCCCGCATTGTAGCTGACATGTTTATGAGCAATCCAGTAGAATATGATGATCTTTAGCCAGTGATGGGTGTTTTCTACATGGCAAATGTTGCGTTACTGTGTGCAGTGAGTTATCACAGTGGATGTGGCATGGATGATGCACTTATTGAGACTGAAATCTTTGGAAGCAAAACTGTCCAGTCAGTATTGAGCAGAACTCATAATGTTTGTTCGTTACAAGGTATGTTTATCATATCTGAGACTATAGAAACATTGCATTGGAATGCTTTCTGGAACAAGAATGATAAATTAGGTTTATCATATCTTATCTCACAAGTGAACCTGGCACAGAGTGCACTTCATTCAAAAGTCATAATGCAAAGTCAGGCAATGTTTAATACACTCAGTTCAAAATCAGAAAACCTAAAACAACATATTCATAGAGAGTCAAAGAATGTGAAGAAAAATCAGAACTTTGCAAGTACTGGGGAAATGTTTTACACATGATAGTTCTAGTGAAAAACTTGGTGCATGCTGATCGAGAAGGTGATTGGGAGCTGCACGAGAAGATTGTGGAGTTACTTATTACTGTGTTTGGCAAATTAATTTACATAAACTACCTGAGATATGTGTCCTGGAAAGAGTGAAAAAGCTAGAGGTGGAAACTCGATAAATTTTGGTCATCAACATCGAAAACGATTAATTTGGAGATGTTATCTCGCCAAAACATTGCTGATGTTTCAGTGAACACTGATTTTGCAATTATTGCATGTGGAATGATTGTAAATGAGGAGTTGGTGCCTGCAGAGATATATCCAAAAGATATGGGCCATATTGTTCAAGAACTTAACAGCTAATTGGAGGAAGCTGACCTGTGTGTTGTGCCATGTGTTGAGTGGGCTGTTTGAAATGGTTCCAATCGAGTCATTGTGATGTCAAATGACACAGATGTTATTGTGGTACTTAGATTTGTTGCAGTGTTCATAAGTCATGGATTGTCAGAGTTATGGATATGTTATGGAACAGGTGAGAAAAGACACTTAAGGGGTCATTCCAACCCTGGCGGTCGGTGTTAAAGCGGCGGCCAACCCGCCAACAGGCAGGCGGTCAAAAAAATGGAATTCTGACCCTGGCGGAAACCGCCAACAGAGACCGCCACTTTAACACTCCGACCGCCACGGCGGGACAAACAAACAGCGTGGCGGTCACAGCCAACAGACAGGCGGGAGACAAAGTACCGCCCACCCTATCACAACCCACCAATCCGCCACCTTTTCCGGGGCGGTAGCCCCGCCAATAAAAACACGGCGGAAACAGACATCACGAACGGAAAACGCTCACCTCTACACACTCCACGAGGAATCTGAACAGCATGGAACCCGAACTACACATCCTACCAGCTATTGTCTTCCTGCTCCTCTACCAGGAGCACGAACGCCGGCGCAGAAGACACTGGTGAGTACTGCACCTACGACACAGGAGAGGGGGGAGGGAAAAAATTACGGGCACACACATACGCGACACACCCACCCCCACCCTCACCCACTATAACACACACATCAATGCATACCAACACATCACAGTTACCCTCCCAAACCCCCCGGAAGAATGCAAAGACAAAAGGAAATGACCATGAAATTTGAATTATATTGTACGGCTAAGTAAAAAAATATGTCAAACATCTATAACTCTATATACATATGTAAATTGTCCGGTCCAAAATGGGCATCAGCCATTGTTCCTGGGCCAATGGGCCTAAACACATGGGCAAAGCCCACACAGGAGACCCGAATCCATTGGAGAGAACACTGCAGGGGCATCAGATAGCAAAACTACAGGCACCTCAGGGGGAAGGGAAGGGGGGGCACCTCAGCCAGATGAGTCCACGACGCCAGATCCATGAGGGGCCTCCATGGCCACTGTTCAATCCTGGGGAGTGCAAAGCCACAGTCTCACAAGTCTCTACAGTGGGTGGATTGCCCACTGTGCCATCCTGGGGAGTGCAAAGCCACAGTCTCACAAGTCTCTACAGTGGGTGGGTTGCCCACTGTGCCATCCTGGGGAGTGCAAAGCCACAGTCTCACAAGTCTCTACAGTGGGTGGGTTGCCCACTGTGCCATCCTGGGGAGTGCAAAGCCACAGTCTCACAAGTATATACAGTGGGTGGATTGCCCACTGTGCCATCCTGGGGAGTGCAAAGCCACAGTCTCACAAGTGGATTACAGACTCCACTGGTTCTGGAGGAGGCATGGTGCCCAGAGTGCTTCGTGCAGCCCTGCCCGACACAGATGCCGGCCTGCCCCTTCTGCCAATGGACCAGTGGTGCGTGACACGGCGGGGCCCAGCGGAGCGGTGCTTGAGAGGAAGGGCCCAGCGGAGCGGTGCAGAGACGGCTGTGCCCAGCGGAGCGGTGCTTGAGAGGAAGGGCCCAGCGGAGCGGTGCTGGAGATGAAGGGCCCAGCGGAGCGGTGCTTGAGAGGAAGGGCCCAGCGGAGCGGTGCTTGAGAGGAAGGGCCCAGCGGAGCGGTGCTTGAGAGGAAGGGCCCAGCGGAGCGGTGCTTGAGAGGAAGGGCCCAGCGGAGCGGTGCAGAGACGGCGGTGCCCAGCGGAGCGGTGCTTGAGAGGAAGGGCCCAGCGGAGCGGTGCTTGAGATGAAGGACCCAGCGGAGCGGTGCTTGAGAGGAAGGGCCCAGCGGAGCGGTGCTTGAGAGGAAGGGCCCAGCGGAGCGGTGCAGAGACGGCGGTGCCCAGCGGAGCGGTGCTTGAGATGAAGGGCCCAGCGGAGCGGTGCTTGAGAGGAAGAGCCCAGCGGAGCGGTGCTTGAGAGGAAGGGCCCAGCGGAGCGGTGCAGAGACGGCGGTGCCCAGCGGAGCGGTGCTTGAGAGGAAGGGCCCAGCGGAGCGGTGCTTGAGATGAAGGGCCCAGCGGAGCGGTGCTTGAGATGAAGGGCCCAGCGGAGCGGTGCTTGACTTGAAGGGCCCTGTTCAGCGATTCTTGAGACGGCGGTGCCCTGTTCAGCGGTGCTTGACTTGAAGGGCCCTGTTCAGCGGTTCTTGAGACGGCGGTGCCCTGTTCAGCGGTGCTTGACTTGAAAGGCCCTGTTCAGCGGTTCTTGAGACGGCGGTGCCCTGTTCAGCGGTGCTTGACTTGAAGGGCCCTGTTCAGCGGTTCTTGAGACGGCGGTGCCCTGTTCAGCGGTGCTTGACTTGAAGGGCCCTGTTCAACGGTTCTTGACTTCAAGGGCCCTGTTCAGCGGTTCTTGACTTCAAGGGCCCTGTTCAGCGGTTCTTGAGACGGCAGTGCCCTGTTCAGCGGTGCTTAACTTGAAGGGCCCTGTTCACCGGTTCTTGAGACGGCGGTGCCCTGTTCAGCGGTGCTTGACTTGAAGGGCCCTGTTCAGCGGTTCTTGAGACGGCGGTGCCCTGTTCAGCGGTGCTTGACTTGAAGGGCCCTGTTCAGCGGTTCTTGAGACGGCAGTGCCCTGTTCAGCGGTGCTTGACTTGAAGGGCCCTGTTCAGCGGTTCTTGACTTCAAGGGCCCTGTTCAGCGGTTCTTGACTTCAAGGGCCCTGTTCAGCGGTTCTTGAGACGGCGGTGCCTGTTCAGCGGTGCTTGACTTGAACGGCCCTGTTCAGCGGTTCTTTAGACGGTGGTGCCCTGTTCAGCGGTGCTTGACTTGAAGGGCCCTGTTCAGCGGTTCTTGAGACGGCGGTGCCCTGTTCAGCGGTGCTTGACATGAGTCTCCAGGGCACCAGATCCGGCCATGAAATGGATTTCACTCACCACCTGACATGTGGCTGCCGGGCCCTTCGTACACATCTGTCTTCTCGCTTGTGGGGCCCTCCTGTGCTGCAGTCCCGGGCCCTTGGGTGTCCTTCTTCACACCTGGAATGGGGCTGGTGGGGCCCTCCTGGGCAGCTCGGCTGCTGCCGGACTTGTCGGGCGTGCTGCCCTTGCCACCCTTCCCTGCTCCTCTGTGGCCCTTTCCTCCCTTTTTCGGTGTGCCAGGTGGCACCCCACTTCCTGACGGTGCCAGGGTAGTGCCTTTGGAGCCTGCTGTGTCTGGCCTCTCGCGCCGGCCACTTGGTTTCTTGGCTTTTTTTCCAGGGGGGGGGCTGGCTGTCTCTTTACTGCAAGTAGATGGCCTTGAAGGTGGTGGACTTCAAAATCCTTGGACTATTGTCTTTGTAGGTCCAGGGTTTGTGGTGGCTGAGGTGCTGATTGGAGACTTATGAGTTGGAGGGGGTGGGTCAGGTGATGGGAAGAGGTTAAGTTTGGACAGGAAAAGCTTTTTAGGAGCAGTGGGAAGGGTAGGTGTAGCGGGTATGGGAGTGGAGGAAGAGGTTGTGGTTGTAGGAGAGTCAAGTCTGGTGTCTTTGGGTGCAGGTGCTTGTGCTGGAGGCTGTCGTGAGGTGGATGGCTGTTGGGTGGGTGGCTGCCTGCGTTTGTGTGGTTTGGGAGAGGGGGTGACAGACACACTGGGCGAGGACACCGGGGACGTGTAAATGGTAGTGGGGGTGGCGACTGCACGTGTGCGGAGTGTTCTGGTGGGTGTGCTGGTGATGGACGTAGTGGCTGATGATGTTGTGCATGCAAGTGTGAGTGGAGACGTCACAGGGAGGGAGGAGGGAGACGACGAGGAGGGGGACACAGAGGAGGCAGTGGCTGTTGGCATGTCTGCATGTGGATGTTGCTTGTGTGAATGCTTGTGTGATGTGAAGTGCTTATGTCTGGATCAGCTTGCCTTGGGTGTTGAGGTGTGTGCAGGCTGGTCTTTAGGTGTGTCTGGGATAGGCAGAGGTACAGGGGAGTGGGACTGGGTTGAGGAAGTTGGAGGTGGGAGGCAGGAGACAGGGACAATGGCTGCCGTCGGTGCTGAGGCCAGAGCGTTGAACGATCGCTGATGGGCAGCCTGGCCCGAATGAATGCCCTCCAGGTGTGCATTACTCCGGTGCACCTCCCTCTCTACACCCTGGATGGCATTCAAAAGGGTAGACTGCCCAACAATGAGCGTCCTCAGGAGGTCAATGACCTCCTCACTGAGGGCAGCAGGGGTAACTGGGGCAGGGCCTGAGGTGCCTGGGGCGAAGGAGATGCCCACCTTCCTGGGTGAGCGGGCACGGGGCGAAGGATGAGGGGCTGCTGGGAGGGCGGAGCTGGTGCGCTGGGTGGCGGCTGTACCTGTTGTTGCGGTGGGCACGGATGTTGCCGCCACCACAAGGAAGCTCCCTTTTCTAGGACGTGTCTGTGTCGCTGGTGTCACCATGTGTCCCCGCTGTGGAGCTCCCCTCGCCCTCCGTCTCACTGGTGTACTCCGAGTCGGTTGCATGGCCCTCCATGGCCATGTGAGATACAGCTCCCTCGTGCTCCGATGCCACTTCTCCTCCACCTGATGATGCTAATGCACACATGAACAGAAAGACCACCAAAAAAGGCGGGGGGGAGAAATAAAGACATCTTGAGTGCATGCATTGGCAACACAATTGGCGGAGAGGACAGACACAGAAGCCCCCTGCACTACGCCGCGCACTTGGGGTACACCACTCAATCCGTGGGACATGGCCTACAAGCCTATGGACGACATCTGCACACATAGATGACACAGGGCCATGAAAACCAGTACTAGGCACCCTACAGAGGTGGGGGGGGGGGCACAGGGCCATGCCTTACGGAGGGGACTAGCCTACAGAAATCGCCCTGGCCTAGGGATACCCACAGCCCTCCTCCCCCACTCAGACACCTCCACTGCGCGCTAAGATAGCAGAATGTGCTTGTACTCAGCCCCTTGTGTCTGCTGTGATGTCCTCACGCGCCCATCCAAATCAGGGTAGGCCACCGCCAGGATCCGGGACATCAGGGGGGTCAATTGATGAGTGGCACCCCTCCTACGTTGGGAGGCCATCCCCAGCAGAGCCTCCGCGGTCTTCCTGCTCCCGCGGCGGATGTCCTCCCACCTCTTGCGGCAGTGGGTGCCCTGTCTGTTGTGGACCCCCAGGGTCCGGAAGTCCTTGGCGATGGCACGCCAAATGTCGATTTTCTGATGGGCGCTGACCTATGTGACATGTACAGGGGGAGAAAATAAAATATCATCATTTTCTGCATGCTCGATGTGAGTGGCCCCCTATCCCCACCCTTGCCATGTGGCACAAGCTCTCATCTGTCGTTTGATGCATGCCTCATTCGCTCCCCTCCCCACCATCGTTCATTCACCCCACTCAACCCAGGCATTGGCCACAAAGCATGGTCCCAGTGTACTTACCTGTTGGTCTGGAGGACCGTAGAGTAGCGCATACTGCGGGAGGACCCCATCCACGAGTTTCTCTAATTCTTCAGAAGTGAAGGCAGGGGTCCTTTCCCCAGTCGCAGCAGCCATTGTCTCTTCCAGACCGAGGTCACAGCAGCACTTGCAGTATAGGTCCTCTCCTGTGGATGATCAGGTCTCGAGTGATTAAGCTGATAGAAAATGGCATTCACGCCCGCGGCGGTGCGTACCACGGTGGTGCGTACCGCGACCGCCGGCGCACATCGTCATTGGCTCCTGAGACCCATAGGGTTCAATGTTAACCAATGCGGCTTTGCGCCGCGGTCTTCGACCGCCTACCGCCACGGTGTGCCACGCCTGCGCATTGACCTCACATCCCACTGTCGCACTTCACAGGTCAGGCAGCCGCCATTTCAAGGGCCCACATGGCTTAAATTCTACTGTGTCACACATACCTAGGCCTTGCATCAACACTCATACAAGCCATTCAATGCATTGAGAATCGTGTACTGTGCAAGCTGTGGGAACGTATCTGTGGGTTGATTGACTCTGTGCTCCATGTTGTCCTTCCTAGGCACCGTCCGCTGGGACTTGCGAGGAGATGGAGGAATCTTCCAGTGTACAGACCGCTGGTGGACCTGTCGACAATGGAAGAAAGACATGTCATACTAACATACAGGCTTGACAGAGCCACTATACAGGAACTGTGTGCCCAGCTGGAGCCAGACCTGATGTCACCCATCCGCCAACCCACAGGGATTCCCCCTCTAGTGCAGGTTCTGTCAGTACTCCATTTTTTGGCAAGTGGGTCATTCCAAACAACAGTGGCCATTTCATCTGGGATGTCACAGCCTATGTTTTCCAAGGTGTTGTCCAGAGTGTTGTCTGCCCTGCTGAAATACATGCGGAGCTACATTGTTTTCCCTGAGGTGGGCGATTTGGCTATGGTGAAGGGTGATTTCTATGCGCTTGGACATATTCCCAACATCATTGGTGCAATTGATGGGACCCATGTTGCTTTGGTCCCCCCCAGCACGAGTGAACAGGTGTACAGGAACAGAAAAAGTTATCATTCCATGAATGTCCAGGTGGTCTGTTTGGCTGACCAGTACATCTCCCATGTAAATGCCAAGTTCCCTGGGTCAGTGCATGATGCCTACATCCTGGGAAATAGCAGCATCCCTTACGTGATGGAACTACTTCAGAGACACCGTGTGTGACTAATTGGTGACTCTGGTTACCCCAACCTGTCCTGGCTACTGACCCCAGTGAGGAATCCCAGGACAAGGGCAGAGGAACGGTACAATGAGGCCCATGGGCGTACTAGGAGGGTGATCGAGCGGACCTTCGGCCTCCTGAAGGCCAGGTTCAGTTGCCTCCATATGACAGGTGGATCCCTAATGTACTCACCAAAGAAGGTGTGCCATATCATCGTGGCCTGCTGTATGCTTCACAACCTGGCTTTGCAACGCCAGGTGCCTTTCCTGCAGGAGGATGGTCCAGATGGTGGTGTTGTGGCAGCTGTGGAGCCTGCGGAGAGTGAAGAGGAGGAAGACGAAGAGGACGACACAGACAACAGGGACACAGTAATACAGCAGTATTTTCAATGACATACTGGTAAGAATCAACCCCGGCATTTTACATTTACTTAAATCTCCTGCCTCTCTACTGTCTGAGTTTCCCCCCAGTGTATGTTAACTGAGTTGTGACTTTCCCTTCCAATTTCAGAGATGTGGGCCCCACTCTGTGACCTCTGCTTTGTTTCCCCATGGACTACAGCCGTGTGACAGTGGTATGTTGTCATCACAATGTAACTGGACATTTTGGCACGGTTCTGTGTAATACATTTGTTCAAAAATACAGGCAGACTCCAGATTATTTTTGTGCAATAAGTGAGTTTATTAAAGTGCTCAATTTTGGGTAATGGTTGCAATTTGGTGATGGGTGATGGTGGAGGAATGTCCATGCCAGAGTCCAGATTTTCAGTCTCACAGGTGCATTGTCCATATGCCTGTGGAAGGTGGAGCAGGGGCAGTTTAAGGTTGGACAGGGTGACAATATGGGACAGTGGGATGACAATCAGGGGGTATCCATTCCTGGCGGGGTCTTGGCATCTTACTCTGTCTTCTTCCTAGATCTCAGGCCCCGCTTGCAGGGTGGTTCTCCTTCTGCAGGGGGTGGGGTTCTGGTGGCCTGTTGTTCTTGTGTCGGGCCTCCTGTCCACTAGCGCCGGCGGAGGTGGTAGCCTGTTCTTGGTCCATGCTAGTGACAGGGGCCCTTTGTGGTGCCACATGGTCCCGCAATGTGCTGACAATCTGATTGAGAGCCACAACGATGGTGCCCATTGCGGAACTGATGTGTCTGAGTTCTTCCCTGAACCCCATAAACTGTTCCTCCTGCAGTACCTGGATCTCCTGAAACCTGGCCAGGACCGTCGCCATCGTCTCCTGGGAGTGGTGGTATGCTCCCATGATGGAGGATAGGGTCTCATGGAGAGTGGGTTCCCTGATCCTGTCCCCCCCCGTCGCACAGTAGCCCTCCCAGTTCCCCTGTTTCCCTGGGCCTCTGTCCCCTGGACCGTGTGCCCACTATCACTGCCCCCAGGTCCCTGTTGTTGTTGGGGTGGTGGGTTAACCTGGGTGCCCTGTAGTGGTGGACACACCGCTGATTGATGTGTCCTGGAGACAGAGGCATGGGCCCGCTGGGTGGGTGCTGTGCTGGTGTTCCCAGAGGGGGGTAGGTCTGCTGTGGCCTGTGGCTGTCTGTGAGGAACCGACTGTCCCGAGGTCCCCGATGGGCCGGGCTGGTCATCTGGGTCCAGGGAGACAGAGCTGCTGTCATCACTGTGGGCCTCTTCTGGGGGTGGAATGGACATTTCTGGACCCTCCTGGGCAGTGTCGTGGCGTTCGGGTCCTGCAGGGGTATAAGAGTATGTTTATTGGTTCTGTGTGTGCCATAGCGTGCAATGGGTGGGTGCCCGTGTACCCCAGTGCTGCCATTCCTTTGTGGGAGCTGTTGTGATGGTGGTTTGGGGGGGTGTATTGATATGTGCAGTGGGCATGCTTAGGTGATGGGTGTCCATGGTTTGTGGTCACATGCAGGGCTTGGTGTTGGGATGGGTGGGTTGTGATGGTGAGACATTAGCAAGGAGGATGTGTGATGGCGGTGGAGGGGAGGGTGGGGGTATGATTTGGCATGCTGGTGGGGGGGGGATGAAGTAGTTGAGATTAGACTTACCAGAGTCCATTCCTCCGCCTACTCCTGCGAGGCCCTCAGGATGCAGGATCGCCAAGACCTGTTCCTCCCATGTAGTAAATTCTGGGGAAGTGGGTGGGGGTCCACCGCCAGTCTTCTGCACCGCGATGTTGTGTCTGGATACCATGGAACGCACCTTCCCCCGTAGGTCGTTCCACCGCTTCCTGATGTCATCCCGATTTCGTGGATGCTGACCCACAGCGTTGACCCTGTCCACTATTCTTTGCCATAGCTCCATCTTCCTGGCAATGGTGGTGTTCTGCACCTGTGTCCCGAAGAGCTGGGGCTCTACCCGAACTATTTCCTCCACCATGACCCTGAGTTCAGCGTCTGAAAACCTGGGGTGTCTTTGGGGTGCCATGGGGTGGTGTGGATGAGGTGTGAGGTGGTGTTTGTGGTGATGAGTGAGGTGAGTGTGGTGTTTTGTGCGTGGATGTTGTGTGAGTGATGGTGTTATGTGCCTGTGAATGCTCTGTACTAGCTGGTAGTGTCTCTCTCTGGCCTTAGTCAATAAATGGTGGTCGTAGGGGTTTGTGGGTGATGTGGGTGTGTGTTTTATATAGTATTGGGTGTGTGGGAGTGGTGTTTGTATGTGTATCAGGTGTGTGTATTTTGAATTGTCCAATGTGGTTGTGTTTTGTAAGTGTGTGTGTATTTTGAGCGCGGCGGTGTGTACCGTCAATGGAATACCGCAGTTGAAAGACCGCCGCGTGGATTTGTGGGTCGGAATGGTATGGGCGTATTTCTGTTGGCGTGACGGTGGAGGTTTGGTCATCGCCAGTTTTTCGCTGGCCGTTGGTGTGGCGGACTTTTGTGGATGTCGGGTTTTTGGCGGTTTGCCTGTTGCGGGTCAGAATGACCGTGGAGGTTTCCCGCGCCCGCGGCGGTGTTATGGCGGTCTTCTGACCGGCGGTAAGCGCCTTTTACCGCCGAGGTCAGAATGACCCCCTTAATCCCATACTTCTTATGCTGTACAAGAAACCTGACCCAGAGATGCCCAGTGTTCTTATCAAGGCTCGTATTCTTATGGGTGATGACACTATAAACACAATTGGAACAAAGTTTGGAGCTTTAACTGCTGTACCTGTGAGGTTTCTGAAAGGATTTGATGAGACAGAAGAAGAATGTGACTTTAAAGACTGAGTTCAAGACAGCAGTCCTGCTAAGTGACCTTACACTGATGTCATATTCTATGCATCGACACATTAAAAGAGCGTACTACTTGATTAGAAGATGTGCAAATGTTTTGGATCATGCATACATAGAGAAAGGTCTGTGTGAATGTGGTTGGGAAGCTATTGATGAGGTGCTAAAACCTGTGACATTTCTAAAGTCTCTACCCACAGAACTTACACTTACATGTAGTTGCAAACCCTGTGCTACAAAAAGATGTTCCTGTTGATATTCTCTTCTCAGATGTTCAACATTTTGCAAATGTACCACAAGTGATTGCCAAAACAAATAAATTAAGTGAATTATGAAAATGTGTCTAAAACAGGCGTGATAAACATTATTTATTTTCATATTCAGATAATAAACATTGTTTGGTGTATACATAAAAGGATTAAAACCATTATTATTAGTTCTATTTCTTTATATGTCTGTCCTTCCTCTGTTATAGCCGCCATTTTAGAAAATGGAGGAAGGGTTGCTCTGAGGAGTTGCTTTCTGTCTCGCCTCTATAAGACTACTTCACTCCCAAAACCTATTGTCACCAAAATCAAATATATAGGTCTCATGGTTCCTGAAATATTACATCATCACTGCAATACAAAAGCCATTTTTAAAAATGTTGCCAGATAAATCCAGCCCAGATCAGCAATATCTACCCAAGCTAAATTACTTCTCTAATGATCCAAATACATAAATCAAAAATAAAAATCTCTGGACAAAATTTTTTGTGGAGGCATATCAGGGGGCCGGAAATAAAATAGACCCAATAGAATCACAAAGGTCTCTATTCAGAGACCTAACCAAATAACTTGTTTTTGCAATGCTGAAAAGATGATTGCAGTGTTTGTTTTACCATTTATAATATATGAATGCATCTGCTAGCTTAATTCTGAAAGCGTTTAGAGCACTAGATTAGGCTAGTGGATGTAAATCAGATCACAATACATTTGATTTTTCCAACTTCTTTTGCTTCACTGAGTTCAGAACTAATACAATAACACAGTTTGGGTTTCATATAAACTTATTGCTTGCCTTGCGAGCAATCAGATTTTTCCAGATGCAGAAACAAATTTCTGACTGACCACCAATCAAAATTACTAAAGCTTTAGTATGCTTGTGCACCGTTGCCACTCATATTGGTCTCTATTTAAAGGCCAGTTAAGTGGCCATTGTGTGTGTTGGCAGCTATCTGAAATATTCTACAGCATTCCTGGACAAATTTGAAGTTGAAGAAGAGTGCATGCTCAGGGAATGGGAAGGTGCACCATGATTTATTTTCTCTGCTGCTGAAGTTCACTTCACCTAATGGTGTCTACGGGTGATGCATGGAATACCCCATAAGGTAGAAAAGGTGGATGTTTTGTCGACCCACTTTGGGGGGCAGCAGGATGCAATTACGCGTGGGCCGGACTTGTAATAATAACACAATACTGTGTTGGTTATATTGGGTTGGGAAATTACAGCATCTCTTCCTTTGATAATATTCGGGCAGCCACAGGAGGAGGTAGCAAGGAGTAGTATGAGTAATGTAAAGCTTAATTTCTGTTTTATGTAATCTTGTTGGGCAGAAGGGAAATTTGTAAAAAATGGATGGCAGGTTCCCCTCCGGCACACTCGGAGTGGCTTAATGTGGTTTTTCGAACTTCGGACTTGGACTTGAACTCACAAAGTGCTAGGAGGACAAGGGTGGGCCTTTGGGTGCTTTTATTAAACTGGAAGGAAACTACTTGAAAATTGTCTTTTTTCCTATGTTCTTCTTTTCTTTTAGTGTACATAATGATGAGGTGTTTTTTTTTCGTTCAAGATGTTTATCGATGTCCAATGATTACACGCCGCTCTCCAAGATCTCCTGTTCGATAGAGGCTTTGTCCCTCTTCAGGTGGGAGATTGTATGGGAGTTAAAACAGTGTTCCCTGGCCTGGGCCTTTCTCTTATTGAGAGGGTGAGGATGGTGTATGGCTAAAGAGGTGGTTCAGCGTCAGGGGTGATTGAGGACTAAAAAAATAATAATAATAATAATAACACAATACTTTTCCTCAGTCCAACATTATAAGCCTTACAGTGAAGTATTGATTAGTAATGGCTAATCATATAATTTGATAAACATATAGGGCCTCATTCTGACCCTGGCGGTCCATGACCGCCAGGGTGGAGGCCGGAGGTAGCACCACCAACAGGCTGGCGGTGCTACATGGGCAATTCTGACTGCGGCAGTAAAGCCGCTGTCAGAAAAGGGCAACCGGCGGTTTCCCGTCGGTTTACCCCTGCCCAAGGGAATCCTCCATGGCGGCGCTGCTTGCAGCACCGCCATGGGGATTCCGACCCCCTTCCCGCCATCCTGTTCCTGGCGGTTGTTACTGCCAGGAACAGGATGGCGGGAACGGGTGTTGTGGGGCCCCTGGGGGCCCCTGCAGTGCCCATGCCACTGGCATAGGCACTGCAGGGGCCCCCTAACAGGGCCCCACATTGATTTTCAGTGTCTGCGTGGCAGACACTGAAAATCGCGACGGGTGCAACTGCACCCGTCGCACCCCTTCCACTCCGCCGGCTCCATTCGGAGCCGGCATCCTCATGGAAGGGGGTTTCCCTCTGGGCGGGCGGCTTTCTGGCGGTCGCCCGCCTGCCCAGCGGGAAACTCAGAATTACCGCGGCGGTCTTTTGACCGCGCAGCGGTTTTCTGGCGGCGGGACTTTGGCGGGCGGCCTCCGCCGCCCGTCAAAGTCAGAATGACCCCCATAATTTCTTTCTGTCCAAGAAAAAAATGTTTTACGGGTATCAAATTGTATACCAAGTCACAGTTGAAGATGTCTTGGAAAGTGCAGTGTTACTGTGGCCACCACAGATGATTATTTAAAGTTAATTTTACAAGGTTTTTATGTAGCCTAAGGTCCACCATTTTCAGCAGTCCAATTGCAGTATATGGAATTTATATACTTGGTGATAATGATCCATCCTCCAATTGTGGAGTACATATCACAACTCTCACTTTCAATGCTTGTCTATTTGTCCCTTTACTCAGGGGTCTATTGAGAGTCTGCCTGACAGGGTAGTCTCCCACAGATATGGCAGAGATTTGTCCAGTGTGGCGTGCGTCATAGAGTTGACGTAGCCACTGAGCAGAAGGTGGTAGTCCAGAACGCTGATGACCCTTTGAGCCACTGGATTAAAGAAGGCCTACTGCCCCATGTTAGGAAAGTAAATATTGCCGTTCACGATAGACTTGCCCTGCCAAACTCTTGTCCCCAAAAGCCACCTCCCCTGGTTGTCTATCAAAACCATGATTGATTCTGCAGGCATATGGGTAGAAAAAGGGGATGTCCAGAAGCCCAACCAACCAATATAAACAAAACTAACAGGCCAAGAGGGCCAGTAGACAACAGCAATGTGTAGGGAGACCCTTTATAGGTCCAGCATCCATAATCTGCACTCCAATGAGACATGCAACTCCTGCGGCTCTCCCCCAGGATCCAACACCACCCTTCCTACCACAGCAGTAGACAAATTAAAAGACCTCCAGTACCGCTTGTCCAAGTTAGTGTGTAGGTTGACTCTAAAATAGTCAGCTGGACGATGTTATGGGGCTGCAGAGGCCTCGTCCTGTGAGGGCGCTGGGCTTTCTCCTGTAGCCTGCCACAGGTGTGGGATGAGCCTCTTCCTGCTTGTTTCAATCTCTTTGTTGTCTAACTTGCCAGCCCTGCGTCTCCGGTGGACCTTGGTCCATGCTGCGTACTGCAGAGCTGCCCCTTGGGCCGTCAGCTTTGTTGGGTCTTTGTGTGGGAGCGGCAGGCCCAGGAGCTTTGCAGCCGCCTCTATTGAGGTAAGTGATCTAGCTCCTCTCTCCCACTGGAGGAGGAGGCGGAATGGGTGTCCCCATCTTTATCCTACCCCCCTCGATCTCAGAATTTCCACGGCTAGCTTGAAGGATCTGCGTTTCACTAAGGTGAGCTGGAAAAGACCCTTGAAGAGTGATAGTGTGACACCATTGAAGAAGACCAGGCTCCCTTATCCATGAGAGCTTCTTTATCTTTAAAGAAGTGGATTTGCGTGAGCACATCTGGGTGAGGATCTCCTGTTGGGCACCTAAGGGCTGCTTTCTGCATCCAGTCAAGCCAGATTTGTGGGCACTCCAGGTCCTCCAGCATATAGGTTCAAATAAATTCTGGGTGTAGGAGGTAAGGTCCGCCGGCAGCATCTCCGCCAGTAGGCCCCAGATTTGAATGTTATTTTGTTGTGACCTGTTCTCCAAGCCCTCACACTTGTCTTAGAATAGTGCAAACTGTTTCTCCAAAGCTAGCATGTGTTGCTCAAGCATGTCGCAATTGTCCACCTGTTCATACAGCCCCTTCTCCACATTCTTCACTGTGCCACCCAGGTCCGCTACCTCCTGGAGATTGCTGTAGATGTCTGTTTTGATTCATCCTTCAAGTCATGGAAGGCTGCCAGAAGGAAGTCCCTGGTGACACCCAGGTTTGGCCTGCCATTTTCATGGTTGCCAGACTCTCTTGTTGGTTCAGAGTCATGGGGCTGATCCAGCATTAGCTGTGCGAGGTGGTTTGCTGGAGCAGTGCTTTAATGGAGCGGTCCTTTCCCCTACCCCTTGTTATTTTGCATTGTGGATGAGCTAGTCGGGATGCAGAGTCCTAGATGAGGAGAAGCCAGCTGCTGGGCGGTCCCCGAGGCAGCAGCTCCAGACCATCTTGCCTGGTCTCCTGGTAGACCTTTCTGCTAGGTTCTATGGGGTGCCCCTTGAATGCCTGGGCCTGCTGGTTGTCTCAGTGCCAGAGGGTACCATTAAGAGAGAGAAAGAAGAGAAGTGGGGAGCAGGACAGCTCAGGTGCCAGGTGTCACCAGTGTCCCTCTAGGGTGGTGCTTCAACTCTTGCCTCACCTTTGCTACTGTCACAAGATACAGGACCGTCACTTCTCTCCTGAGGTGGGAGGTATGCCACTGTCTTGTCGTGTTGCCTTCTTAGCCATGCGGGCCACCCGAGAGGCAGTGAGGGCGCCAGGAAGGTCCCCCAGACAGAGGCTCACAATTGGTGCACAGGCCAACCTCTACAGTCACCAGTCCCTGAAGCAGGTTTCCAGTTCCGGCAGGGTAACTGTAGCGGGTGCCCACTGCCTTGTGTGCCCACAGGCAAAGTGCAACAAGGCCGCAGTCCTGCGGCCCACTGTCGAGCACTTCGGGGCCACCTGGGTAGGGTGACCAGATGTCCTGGATTTACCCAGACAGTTCCGGTTTTCAGAGGACTGTCCTGGTGTCCCAACACTTTTATTCCTTTTTTAATAAATGTCCCGGTTTTTGGGGAAAAGGTCAGGTTAACCTGCGAATGCTTTTGTTCATTTTAAATAAATGTCCTGTTTTTTTAGACAAAGGTCAGGTCAACCTGCGAGTCAGAAGTAAAAGGTATGCTCTCCTTTCACGTGCACCTCTACAACCTTAAATAATTGAAAAAGTAATTTATTGGTTTCTGCCCGTAGTGTGGGTAAACACTGTCACTGTCCTTGTGAAGACTGGTGCGTTATGAGGACCGGTCCCCATAGTGTGGTTAAGTAGTTTTGAGCAAGTGCATCAAAAAACTAAAAGTGCAGTCATATTTGCCTTGGTCGGCTTTATAACTTTCCCTACTATCAAAGCGCACGTGGAGTTAGAATAGTAAATACACACTTCATTATGGTCAATGGCTGGTCCTTATAATTCTAGGTATGTCATGTTGTACTGTAGGTGTGTGTTGGTGTATACACACACACACACATTTACAGGACAGGACAGATATAAAAGGAAATGCAAAACATTGAATGGAGTTCCATTCCCTCATAGCGATTGCGAATTTTAAGAAATCGCTGTTAGGGATTCGCTATTTTCTTACATACCATTTTGCATTTCTCAAATAGCGATTTTTTAAAATTCACTATTTAGGAAATGCAAAATGGTACTTTGATATATCTGGCCCTAAATCACTTACATATGTATGCTTTGTATCTTAATTATGCGGTTACTGCTGCAGAACCACTAGTACCATATTTTCTTGTGGTGAAACTTATCTAAACAATTATCCTAAAAAAAGCTGTTTCCTACCCACAACTGGGAAGCATTGTATAAATTCACTGGTGAACTTAGAGGCAGAAAACTATAAACTGATTTCACGTAAAAGCATCACTTTATCCTGAAGGTGTATGTTCTTTGCATTTTAGGTAGAGACACTAGTCTCTAATTCATACTGAAAATAAACTTTACATTCCATACTTTTTGTGTCACTGAGAGGGTCATTTAAAGTTTGGCGAAGCAGGAGCACCACCTTAAATTGGCGATTCTTCTGCCCCCCCAGAATTTAGTTCCCTTTGTCCTTTTAGAGTTGTAAGGAGAGCTAGGTTTCTGACTCGGAAACCTCATTTGGCGTCCTTTAGGAAAGCTCTGACCTGATGACCCGCCATCATAGGATCGTTGGTTCATAGTGATGACCTCCCCATCCTCTTCTGCTTCGGAAGTGTATTCTTGAAGAAAAAAACTTTGCCAAGTGTGTCCATCAAACATAGAGCCTGTCTGCAAAGGTCCACTGTCCGCATAGGAGCTTCCACCATGGTGGGCCATTAAAGGCAGCAAAATCCCTGTCTGCCTGGTGGGGATATCATAGTACAAATGTAGGCATAGCCCTCACTGACCTGATGGTCTGGCAGACTTTGCAGCATCCATACTCTAAATCAAGAACTAAGGGCCTGATTACAACTTTGGAGGACGGTGTCAATCCGTCCCAAATGTGACGGATATACCACCTACCGTATTACGAGTTCCATAGGATATAATGGACTCGTAATACGGTAGGTGGTGTATCCGTCACATTTGGGATGGATTAACACCGTCCTCCAAAGTTGTAATCAGGCCCAAAGTGTTTTTCTTTTCTAGTCACGTTGTATTATTTCTAATTCTGCTGTTAATATGGTATAATGCACGACAAAATTACATCCTGTTAGCTTTTCTATCTCTTTTCCGTGACTCGTTAGAACTCAAATGTTGGAAAGGCCCGACATTCCCAGTTTCTGCACAAAAACAGATAAAAAAAACTTCCTGAGGGCAGTGCAGCTGTGTGGGGTGAAAAAGAGAACATTTACTTTGTTCCTCACTCAGAAGTTGACACAATTTTAAAGATCTCACTTCTTATGTAATGCATTAGTTTCCCTGATACAAGCTTAAATGTATCACTTTGCACTTAGAAATAACTGGGGGACAGATGTATCACCGCATAATGCCATCGCGAACCCCGCATTCGCAGAATCACAGGGCTAGCAACTGCACATCGATATTTTAGTATTCATGAAATATTATTTGTGATTGGGCAAGGGCTATCCAAATCCCAAAAGTTGTTTTGTGACTTATTCGGGATTCCAGTTAGAAATGTGTATGATAAAAATCCCTTCTAATTGTAATTGAGTATGAAATGTATATGTAGTTTGCGGTTGCAGACCTCTGAAATATTATCAACTGCTGAAAGGAGGCTGCAACAGATTCACAAGTAGGAAGCTGTCCCTGCTGGATAGTTTCCTTTTTTTGAAAATGTGCTGGGCGTCTTCAAGGGGAACAGGCAGTGAAGGTCCAGGGGACCAATACCTGCTCCCCCCGATGTCTTCCCTAACAGGAAACACATTTTTTAAGCAACATCGACTCTTTTGGAAAATAGTTTCTTTTTTGGGAATACAGGCACAGTGATGGTGGCATGCTTTCCATTGCAAGCCATCATTCCTCTGTTGCAGTGAATCACCGGGGTCGCAAATATGGACCAACCTAGCTAAGTTTCAGCAGGCAGGTTGTTCTGCAGTTCCCTGCGACTGAAGATTTGTGTTGCATTACAAAATTATAGACAGGTCACAGTGTTGATGGGCAAATTGTCACCTCTATTTGAACCCCTCATGTTTGTACATCAGATCTCTCCTCTTGCAAGAAAAGTCATTCACCTGAACCCTCGGGTGTACGGCAAAGAATAGGATGCCCATTTTAGTTTAAAAAAAATCATGGGGGCCATTTAACGTATCATGAATTAACCTGCTATGGTTATTGGTCTAAATCTTTTTTTCTATGCATAATTCAACTATTGAATTTGTAGCTTAGAAGTGGTGGCTACTGAATAATAAAAGGAATGTGGCATCTCTTTGTATTTATATATCAGTTCATACAACTTAACATTCAAACATTCTCTAAAAAATAAGTCAGAGACATACATCATGGCAGTTCAAAAACCCTCTCTGAGTCACTTAATTTAGTTTAACGTGTTTTACAACGTCTATGCTTACATTCAACTTTTTAATTGGAAGCTGTCTTCTGTTCTTGTTGACGGTACTCTGCATTTATCCATGGCCATCATATGAGAGTAGTCCTATGTCTGCTTGTATGCCATTGCTCGGTTTCACAATCATCGCCATGAGGATGGAAGAATGCTTCACTACCTAGACCCGCCTATAAATCGTGAGGAAATCTAAAGAAGTTACAAAAGCTCCTGAATGAGCGTAAAGCTGTTCTCTGTGCGCCTTTATCAATAAATCTGTGTAACTGTTTGTGGGTTTGCCACACAAATTAGAGTTATTGCTACTCCGGTTCCTCATTTTGTTTTCCAATAGCTGTACACCCATCAATAAGTAAAGAGGTTCTGTCTGAAGAATATGATGTCTGGGGCATTGCTGCGGTGCCTCCTTCCCTCAGAAGCTAAGATTGCATGCATTAAAAGAGTTAATATGGGGTAATTTCACCAAAACCATAGGTGTGGCAGTATCCCCATAACTCAACCCTTGATCCTGTTGTCTCCAATAAAATACCAGGACCTCTGAGCCTCAAGACTGCCTTTTAAAAGTTGTTTCAAACAATATTTATTGAAGATTCGAGATGGCTGCATTATGATAACCAGAGACTGGAGTGAATGGCTGCAGCCCATACATACCTAAACAGCGTCAGCCAGTCGGTTGGGTTAAAGCACAGGGCATGCAAACCAGTCTACAGGCTTTCAAGCCAGTAACATAGATGAAGCAGTTGCTGTGCTACCGTCTGCACTAAATAGCGCCTTGTCTCTTTCTCTCTTGCTCTTCCTTTCTCTCTCTTGCCACTTTTCTTCCCATCTCAACCCTCTCACTTTCTTAATCACGCACATCCTCCCGTTCATTTAATTTCTACTCTAATAACGTTCTCTCTTGAGATGAACTCTCCCGGCCACGTACAGCGCTAATTAAGTTTGATTAGCAGCTAGTTATGCTTTCTGCATTCCTCTTAATATCTGTCTGAAAAATGAATTTATAAATGAATATGTAGGCGTCATTTGCTGACCTTTGTTAACTCACAGAGATAAATAACCCAAAGGCTAAATTGGGTGTAATCGTAATTATCCGTAGGGCGTGCCACACTACAGCCTTCTGGCACCCACACTGTGGCATATTACTGCCTGTGTCGCGGCTGCCTGCTCCCACACGGTCCCCTGGTTGGTCTGTCTAAGCGCAGCCAGCCCCTGCCGCACAGTGAATCAGAGTGCCGGGGCGCATATAGTCAGTGGCGTAACATAGGCCCCCTATTTGCCTCCAGGTTGCTCGTGTAGTACATGTGGCCATACAAGCCGTGTTTCTTTTGAGGAGAGGGGCGCTCTTCCACGCATTGTCCTCGTGTTTCTGAAGCCTGGTCATGAGATACATAGTCACGTCAGTGCTTAATTTGTGCTTGTTGTTTCCGGTGCTGAGCACCGGCACTTGTTTTTTTAGGGCCGGGGCTTAGTCTTCTGCCTCAAGCATTTGCTGCGAGCAAAGGATACATTTGGGAAAGACGAAGGAAGAGAAAAACGAAAAAGCGTCACAATGAGAGAAAGCAGAAAGCTGCAAGAGTGAGCTGAAGGGGCAGGGAGTGACTTTATAAGGATTGAAGAGGCCCGAGATGGCTTTGGGATTACGCTGCCTCAGTATTCCGTGTTCGCTTATTTAATTGCAGCAGCCGCGTGTTTAAGAGGGTTCTGGGCACCGGCACCTTTTTATTTACAAATTAAGCACTGAGTCACGTATTGTTCCCAAACACAGTCTCTTTCTCGGAAATCTGCCTCTGAGGGGAGGACCTCTCTGCATACACTGCTTATGTTTCTCTGAAGCCTGCTACACAGGTACTGCTCTGTCTTTCTCAGGGCAGTCTGTTTCGGAGGCCTGCATCTCTTCTGGCCCACTCACTCTCCATGGTTCTCTGATGCCTGGTCCTTGCATACACAGAGTCGCACAATCTTGTTTTTCTGAAGCCTACTCCTTTGGTACACATCCCGTTTCTCTGAAGCCTAGTATTTTGCTATATACAGTAGTCAGCTCTGTTAATCGAATTGCAATCTGATCCAGGGGTACACACATTACCTGAAACTTCCTTTTGCGCTGAGAGTGCACATTTGTATTGATTTTAAGAAACATATACACGAAAGCATGGTCCAAATCTGAGAGCTGAAGTAATAATAAGAATGGCACAAATAGTAACTTACATAGGAAGAATAATAGTTGTCTTCAGAATAATTTGAGAGTATTTCAAAACACGTAATTTGTTCATTTTGGTCTCAGAATGGTGTTTGTAATCATATTTGGATAAGGCATCGTATTAACGAGGCATTCTATCGCAATATGGACTGTTGACTACATTAGCAGTCTTTTACAGGATATATTACTAGGCGTTGGTTACATCCATTAGGTTTAATGGCTAAAACATGGGCAGTTTCAATAACATCATGTAGTGTGAAGGCCTAGCTCACAAAGTGAGCATCAGGAGCAGAGTCATAACCTGGCAGGAGACCTGGAAGCAAAGTTCACAACATTAGCCCCTGAATTCTGCTTGCTCCATGAACAAAGGAAGGCAGGGGCCCAAACTGAGGAGTGTAGTAGGACAAAGTATGTGCTAAAAGTGGGGGAAGAGTTCCAAGGCACCTGGGTGGAATAGTGCGAGAATTATTATAGCCTATTGGCCCGTGGATGAGCGTTGTTGGAATGAGTAAGCCCGTGGCAAAAAAAACAGAAAAGTACAGATAAAAATGGGCCTTCCTCTGCCAGGCAGACAAGTCTCCTCTACTTAGTGGCTAAATAATATGTCTCCTGCTCAGCCTTCCATCCCCCAGAGAGTTAGGAAACTGAGTACCATCAAACCAGTATTTGCATGTGACGGTATTTCCCTCCAACTAGCACCAGCTTAAAGTCTAAACGGATATGAGTGAAGGGCAAGCCACCGGCTGGAGGAGCAGTGAAGATTTCCAGAATTACTGCAGGAAATTGCTGCTGGAGGAGCGGAAAGGATCAGGCCAACAAACCAATGGAGGGACGCCTGATGCATGACACCAACACCAGGACAGTGAGTGTAGATGGGAAGCGGCAGACAGCGTTCAAAGAACCCGATGGTAGCAAGGAGGTAAAAAGCGTCTGTGCAGCGGTCACGAGCAGGTGCCTTATAGGCCTCAGCATGCCAGTGAATACCAGCAGCACCGCGTGCCCCAGAAGAGATCGCCTGAAGAAATTGCAAAAGTTAATTGAAGAGGGTGTGAGGAGCAGTTGGCAAAATACAGTGAGCCGGCTGTAGAGGTGTACAACAGATGTGGAGGAGCATCCAGGGAGGCTGCACATGGCTGCTTTAGCAACAACACAGTGGTCGGATAAGAGATAAGGGAGAGAGGTACCACTGGAGCAAGAGAGTGTCTTGCCTCAAGGGCAGAGGCAAAGCAGCAGTGACTGTAGAATACTGGCAGGAGCTACATATGGTCCTGATGATTCTTCACCAGGCGGAGATATGCACTACTTTTTCAGGAGAGGAGAATAGAAGTATCCTTAGAAATCCGTATCCCCCAGCAGCAACAGTGGAGGCAGGGACACACACTGGTGCTATGCGGAACCTGTCCATCACAAGGAGACCTTTTGCTAAGCAATGTTGGTATATCTCTTATAAGACTTGGATGGGGCTGAGTGGGATGAGTAGGTAGGATGGAGTGGGGTTGAAAATAATCACATACTTTCAACATATTCTTCAAGTTTTTTTTTTACAGTTTTATGTAGCAGAAACTACGTGAAGGTATTAAAGCACTTTACATGAGCCCCTGTTACCTTACACAAGGTCACGTTATTTTTTTTGACATAAGGAGATTATGTGAAATAAAACATCAAATTTGCTACAGTGGAGTCCATTATTGCCGATGAAAATCAATTGTTGAAATGTCATATTGTCAGCTCTGCACAAAAAGCACAGCTATGGCCACCATGTGTCGAAAGATATCTTATTTGATGTTTTCCATTCAGAGAGAATGATCTTAATCCCCCTACTCAATAACGGATCCAGCAGCAGGGAATCTGATTCATGTAGTGTCGAGAGATCCCCCTTGATCAGATACCTATACGGTCAATTATTGGACCCAGGAGCCTGTTAATATCAAAGGGTTTGTTAGAGTATTTATTAATTTTATAATACCATAGACCGGAAAAATAGTTACAGTGTGTTAGAAATGGGGTTTTTGGTTGGCAGTCAAAGCAAGAACCCTCACTCTAGTCAGGGTAAGTCACACACAGTCCAAAATTAGCCTGTGCCCACCCTCTGGTAGCTTGGCACTAGCAGTCAGGCTTAACGTAGAAGGCAGTGTGTAAAGTATTTGTGCAATAAATCATACAATACCACAATATAGCACCACAAAAATACACCACACAGTGTTTAGAAAAAGATATAATATTTATCAGGATACTTGTAGGTCAAAATGATCAAAGATGCAATATGAATTTGTACGGATATCACTGAAAAGTGATATAAAGTGTCTTAAGTCTTTAAAAAGCAAACAAAGTCTCTTTCAAGCACAAAGTACCTGGTGTGGAGTGGAAAATCCCCGCAAAGGGCCGCAGAAGAAGAGATAGTGGAAAAATAGTGTGTGCGTCGATTTCTCCCCAGCACACACAGACTTGCGTCGTTATTTTTCACGCGGGGAAGTCGTGTGTCGTTTTCCGGCGCGCGGGCAGTCTCTTTCTATGGGTCGTGGGGATTACCAGATGTCCCGGGTCTGTGCGTGGATTCTCCTGCTTGTTTTCCGGCTGCGCGTCGTTCCGTGGGGCTGTGCGTCGAAGTTTCGCTCTCACGGCAGATGTCGCGTCGATTCCTCCTCTGGAAGTCGGGCGGCGTTGTCCTTGCGAGGCCGTGCGTCGAAGTTCCAGTCGTCCCGAAGGCGTCGCGTCGATCAGTGTCGGTGTGCGGCGTTTTTCTCGCCGTGGAACAAGCTGTGCGTCGAAAATTTCGGCGCACGAAGCCTAAAAGTGAAAAAGAGAAGTCTTTTTGGTCCTGGACTTCAGGGAACAGGAGGCAAGCTCTATCCAAGCCCTTGGAGAGCACTTTTACAGCCAGACAAGAGTTCAGCAAGGCAGCAGTCCTTTGTAGAAAGCAGACAGGTGAGTCCTTTGAGCAGCCAGGCAGTTCTTCTTGGCAGGATGTAGTTTCTGGTTCAGGTTTCTTCTCCAGCAAGTGTCTGATGAGGTAGGGCAGAGGCCCTGTTTTATACCCAAAGGTGCCTTTGAAGTGGGGGAGACTTCAAACAGTGGCTAAGTAGTGCACCAGGTCCCCTTTCAGTTCAATCATGTCTGCCAGGGTCCCAGTAGGGGGTGTGGCAGTCCTTTGTGTGAGAGCAGGCCCTCCACCCTCCCAGCCCAGGAAGACCCATTCAAAATGCAGATGTATGCAAGTGAGGCTGAGTACCCTGTGTTTGGGGTGTTTCTGAGTGAATGCACAAGTAGCTGTCAACCAAGCCCAGCCAGACGTGGATTGTAAGGCACAAAAAGATTTAAGTGCAAAGAAATGCTCACTTTCTAAAAGTGGCATTTCTAGAATAGTAATATTAAATCCGACTCCACCAGTCAGCAGGATGTTGTATTACCATTCTGGCCATACTAAATATGACCTTCCTGCTCCTTTCAGATCAGCAGCTGCCACATCAACAATGTATGAGGGCAGCCCCAATGTTAGCCTATGAAGGGAGCAGGCCTCACAGTAGTGCAAAAACGAATTTAGGAGTTTTACACTACCAGGACATATAACTACACAGGTACATGTCCTGCCTTTTACCCACACTGCACCCTGCTCTAGGGGTTACCTAGGGCACACATTAGGGGTGACTTATATGTAGAAAAAGGGGAGTTCTAGGCTTGGCAAGTACTTTTAAATGCCAAGTCGAAGTGGCAGTGAAACTGCACACACAGGCCTTGCAATGGCAGGCCTGAGACAAGGTTAAGGGGGCTACTTAAGTGGGTGGCACAATCAGTGCTGCAGGCCCACTAGTAGCATTTAATCTACAGGCCCTAGGCACATATAGTGCACATTACTAGGGACTTATAAGTAAATTAAATAGTCCAATCAGGTATGATCCAAAGTTACCATGTTTAAAAAGGGAGAGAGCATATGCACTTTAGCACTGGTTAGCAGTGGTAAAGTGCGCAGAGTCTAAAAGCCAGCAAAAATGAGGTCAGAAAAAGAGAAGGAGGAAGACAAAAAGTTTGGGGATGACCCTGTCAAAAAGCCAGGTCCAACACAGTGGAAGATCACCTTTCGTGTCATGACATTCGCAGCATTTGTCTACTGGGAGAACGCCTATTTTACATAGTTTAGCTGGAGGGCAATTGCTAGATTTTAGGCCATCTGTCCTCGTTAATGGGTAACACCTGTTACAATAGCCTCTTTTCCCCGAGATCTCTGTTTTCAGAGTCGGACTCGTTTGGGTAGGGGAAGCACTTGATATGGCCTTATGGCCCTGTTTTTCAGTTCTCTCCCATTTTCTCGGGAGTCCGGGATCAGTCGGGCGTCATTGTTTCAAAACTTACATTGTTTTTAAGGTGTAATATCCAATATTATCTAGGCCACAGAAGACATGGATTTTTTGAACTGATTGTGAAAATCTAAGTGCTTAATTTGAGCCAGTTGTTGCCGGTAGGTGGCATCAGCACTTATTTTTAGCGGACGGCACTTGCTTTTTCTGCACTAGGCAATTACTGTGAGCAAAAGACACATATGGGAAAGATGGAAAAGTTACACAAAGGGAGAAAGCAGAACACTGCAAGAGTGAGCTGAAGGAGCAAGAGTGGCTGTAAATGGATTAAAAGACCTAATGTGGCTTTGGAATTATCAGTATTCTGTGCTCACACATTTAATTGCAGCAGTGCGCTTCAGAGGAGAGGTTTGGGCACCTGCACGTTTTTATTTATAAATTAAGTTTTGGAAATCGCAAATATCACACTGGTGAAATCCTTCATTTAACCAATGGTTTAAGTAGACTGTGGGTGCTTGTATTTGGTACATTTACTCTTCCAAAAAGATATCAAAGAGGATTTATTTATACTATTTTCACGTTCGGTATCTAGTTTGAGTTGTTGTATTGTTGACAGGATGCAGTTAGAGTAAGATAGCTGTATTTTAAGTAAGGAGAGAACACATACAATATGGGCCTGGAACCCATAGGCCCCTACCGCAGGTTGCCCACAGCTGTATCAGAGGCGTGGTAAACATCTCTGGCCCAGAATTATTGGGTCTTCAAACTCAAGACCTTATAATTCCGGGCCTGGAGACACCAAGCCTAGAGACTTCTGAAGTGCTACAGGGCTTGAAGATAACTGCTTTGTCTGGCCCCTGCCCACGCTCATACTTCAGCATGGGGGACAAGAAAAATCTACCCCACCTAAACGTAAAGGACATGTGCCCTCCCACTACCCCACCACCTCTAACCCTGAAGGGCCATTAAAAAAGCCATTGTAGCAAGCTCCAATCGGGTGGTATATGTTTGTGCATTTGGACCCGGTATTTCCCCCTGAATAGGGAAAGAAATGTGGAATTGGACCTGGTATTACGGGGCCTGCATGTTATTTCCCATTCTGGGTAAACCCTGTTATCTCTGGGAAGATAGCAGTTGGGCTCTTAAACTCTAGGCCCAGTATCTATCCTTGGAGATGACAGTGAACTTAGAATGAGGCACTCAGTGCTTTATTGAGACTTTGCCTATCTCTCTTCCTTTCCGCCAAGGCAATGGAAGGATGTACGTCTCTGCATTGGTGGGCTAAAGCTATATACAGAGATACATACCTGCCTAGCAGAGCTGTGTGCCTTCAGAGGAGGCACAATTTCTTCTCTGAAAGCACTGAAGCTTTGCTGTGCGGACACCATGTTCAGTGTGCTCACACAAAAAATATTTTTTGTTTTTCAGAAACAAACTCCAAAACTGGGGGGTTGTTTTTGAAAAAAGCACAGATGTAAATGCCCATGACACTCTGGGAGATTTCTCTGAGCTTGTGGGGGGTCATTTATGAGATCAAGCCTAGCAGCATGCAAGCACTGCTCTTCAACATGTTGTAATCTACTCTGTGGGCTTTAACCACACCCACCTTACGCCCATCACTTTCATTCGTTCCTGGGCCTCCCTTTTAGAATTCCTTTCATTTCATAGGTAAATGCTTTATGTTTGTCCTACCTTGAGGGTGCTTTGTTACGCCTTACAGGCTGACCTTGTTACATGGATTATTGTACGATCGACCAGATACCTTAGTGTGGCACACTATTTTTTTCTTTTCCCTTGCTGCTTCGCGCTGCATAGCCATATGTTGTTTCTTCCTCTTCCTTGTTTTGGGCATGCCGCTGTTTCTTTGTAGTGTCTGTGCACAAAGGCTGCAAGCTGGAGGGGTGTTATTTTTAATTTATTTAATACATTTTTTTTAAGGTTCATATAGCGCAAACTCGATCAGAGGAGTACTGAAGTTTCATGTAGCACAAACTCAATCAGAGGAGACCATTACATGATGATATTAAGTTTCGTATAGCCTGACCTTGATCAGAGGAGCGCTTTACATGAGTACCACTTTACAAGTTTAGCAGTTGAAAATATACAAACTGGAGCATTTAAAACAGAAATAAACACAGAAATCTTCAAAGCAGCTCTCCCCGCACAGCAGAAGAGCCAATACTACAATATTAACTTCACTCGGGAAACTCGTCCCATAATGCTTTGTGGAGCATTTCTGTTACAAAACATTTTTGCCCAGAACTCAGCTGTGGTGGTCCTACGACAATGGGACAACCACCAAACCGTTCAGCACAACACGCTCTTTCTGTCTAGGTCAGTGGGTACTCCAAAATAATATCCTCTCCCATCATGTAGTGTCTCTTCAAGCTCTCCTATGGCTGGAACATTTGTTTTCCAGCAGGGAGTAGTTTGTGTTTTCAAGGCCTTGTTTGTAACATTATTGCAGTAGGCCTGCTATGCCTGAAAATGTGTAAGGCACTACGTCCTCTAGTGGCTTCCTATATGGTTACCTTGCATTACTTTCTGCCATTTTGTTTTCATGTTGTTATGCCCTCTAGGGGCTGACTATATGGTTACTTGGCCATGTTTCTTACAAATGCCTTTTAGGTCGAGCCTAAGTGTAGGGCCTCTTGTATTCTTTTTTAGGTCAAGTGGGACTGTACAGCCTCTTGTATACTTTTAGTATACTTCTGTGGGCTTAAAGCCATTTCTTTTGCTCGTTTTAGTATCATTACAAAATCCTTGCTTGCTAATTGTAAGTCATGCTTCTTTGTCCCTTCTTTTTCTCTGTGGGAGCAGGGACTAACTACTGTATAATTGCACTTTGTCGTGCTTATTTGTTTTTTGAGGGACTTTTTTTCTTGGTTTTCTGCTCGTGTTGGCAAAGCTTCCCTTTTAATTTCCATAGCATTCTTGCTCTCAGCTAACGTAACCGTGTTGTTCCTGCTTACATCTGACATGCTTTACTTAATCTAGCATTCTCTATCAGTGTTTGCTTTTTTCAGCCAACATATTACTCTTGTCTCCCCTCCATCATAACCTGAAGGCATAGTGTAAAACTTTTCACAAAACGGGTGCTGCCCTTCATTTTTCAGCACGACATCCAATAGTCATTGGGGATGTGTTCAATTCACAATTGCAGGGTGAAGTACCTTATGTGGCCAAAAGAGGTCCCAAGAGACACCTAGGGATAGCCTGTGGTACTGCACCCTTTCCCTGCTTCGTGTAAATTAGAACCGTAAATGTGGCAGGTTTTTTTGAGCCATTTGCTTTTATGCCTGTTTGCTTTTGCATAGGATTACAAATGCTGGCTCACATTTTACTTGTATTAATTATTTTGTTTAAATATGCAATTCACACATTCGGAAACACTTTTATTATTGGTTTTGAAATGTTTTGTTTTTGCTGGGATTCCGATTCTGTGCTTATACTGATTGAATTCTCAGTTGGTCGGTGCTCATGTTGCTACAATTCAGACACAGTAATCATCTTCTGCACATGTTTTTCTCTGATTTACTTTATTTCATAATTTATGTTTTAACCCTCTGCGCTACCTTATGATACAGTCAGACTTCCACAAACATATTTCTGATCTCTCTCCAGAAAGAACATTAAGGCCCTCCAAGCGGAAACCGCCATTTGGCCGCTCCGCGGAGGCCATTCTGGCTTTCCCGCTGGGCCGGGGGGCGCCCGCCAAAGGAGCGCCCCCCGGCCCAGCGGGAAAGGCCCTGCAACAATGAAGCCGGCTCCGAATGGAGCCGGCGGAGTTGCAGGGGTGTGACGGGTGCAGTTGCACCCGTCGCGATTTTCACTGTCTGCAATGCAGACAGTGAAAATCTTTATGGGGCCCTGTTAGGGGGGCCCTGCACTGCCCATGCCAGTGGCAGTTCAGGGGCCCCCAGGGGCCCCACGACACCCGTTCCCGCCATCCTGTTCCTGGCGGTAAAAACCGCCAGGAACAGGATGGCGGGAAGGGGGTCGGAATCGCCGCCATGGAGATTCAGCCCATGCAGGGGAAATCCGGCGGGAAACCGCCGGATTCACTTTTCTGACCGCGGCTTTAACGCCGCGGTCAGAATGGGCTGGGAAGCACCGCCAGCCTGTTGGCGGTGCTTCCGTGGTAGTCGACCCTGGCGGTCGATGACCGCCAGGGTCAGAATGACCCCCTAACTATGGAGTTATGTTGACATTTTTATTGTTGCCTGAAAATAGCTAGTGGCAAGAAACTCCAACAGAAGGTGCTTTTAAAATTATAATACACTTTCAAAAACTGCGCCCCACCTGAAGACAACACCCAGTGTGTTGGCACCGGTCACACCGCCGTTATTTGCAGCAGGCATATTAACCCTCTGCACTACCTTACAATAGAGTTAAAACTTCAACTAAACCAATTTCTGATCTCTCCCGAAAGAACATTAATCATTGAGTTATGTTGACATTTTTATTGTTGCCTAAAAATAGCTTGTGCCAAGAAACGCCAACAGCAGGTGTTTTTAAAGTGATAATACACTTGCAAAAACTGCGCCCCCACCCAAAGGTGACACCCAGTGCGGTGGGACCGATCGTACAACCTTGCTTTGCAGCAGGCATATTAATCCTCTACGCTACCTTACGATAGAGTAAAAACTTACACTACACGGATTTTTTAGCTCTCTCTAGAAAGAACATTAATCATAGAGTTATGTTGACATTTTTATTGTTGCCTAAAAATAGCTGGTGGCAAGAAACGCCAACAGCAGGTACTTTTAAAATTATAATACACTTGCAAAAACTGTGCCCCCACCCAAAGGCAACAACCTCTGCGGTGGCAATGGTCGCACCGCCGTTATTTGCAGCAGGCATATTAACCCTATGTGCAACCTTACAATAGAGTCAAAGCTTACACTTGCAAAAATTGTGTCCTCACCCGATGTTAACACCCTGTGCAGTGGCGTAGGTCGCACCGCCGTTCTTTGCAGCAGTCATATTAACCCTCTGCACTACCCTACGATAGAGTCAAGACTTACACTAGAAGGATTTCCGATTTTTCTCCAGAAAAGACATTAATCACTGAGTTATGTTAACATTTTTATTGTTGGCTGAAAATAACTGGTGGCAAGAAACCCCAACAGCAGGTGCTTTTAAAATTATAATACACTTACAAAAACTGCATCCTCACCCGAAGTAATCACCTGGTGCGGTGGCACCTGTTGCACGGCCCTCGATCCGGCACTGTTTACAGCCTATTCACTGACAGAAATTTAGCAGTCTCTCATGCAGCTTCATTTAATAGACTTTTACATGGAGTTTTCAGCTCACTAGGCTATCTATTTTTTCAAAACTTATGTTTTAGTCCAAATTGCTTTTTTTACACTGTTGCTGTTTTTACTTTATTTTTAGCATTTTGCAAATACATTTTACTGGTTGTTTTATTAGGATTTTAACAGTTTGAGGAACAGGGCTTTTTACAAAGTAAAGCACTTGGTTGTTAAATTCCAATGGAAAATAAACACGTTCTTCTGTGTTGTCGTCACTGTAACATAGTAACTTTATGTGGCCAAAAGACGTAATAAGGGACACCAGGGGACAGCCAGTGATACTGCACCCTTTCCCTGCTTCATGCACATTAGAGCCGTGAATGTAATGTTTTTTTCAGTCTGCATGTTATAAATGTAAAAGCGTTAACATAACCATGTTGTTCCTGGTTACATTTCATATTCTTTACTTAATGTATCATTCTCGATGAGTGTTTGCTTTTTCCAAGATGTTGTTACTTATTTTTTTTTTTCAGCCAGCATATTACTCGTCTCCCCTCCCTTATAACCTTAATGCACAATATAAAACGTTTCACGGAACGGGCACTACACTTCATTTTTCAGCACAGCGATCGGAAGTGATTGGGGGATGTGTTAAATTAACGATTACAGGGTGCAGTATCTTATGTGTCCAAAAAAGGACCAAGGGACACCTAGGGATAGCCTGTGGAACTGCGTCCTTTCCCTGCTTCGTGCACATTAGAACGGTAAATGTTGCTGTTTTTTTTCAACCAGCATATTAGAAGTGCAAAAGCGTTAATGTAACCATGTTTTTCCTGCTTACATTTAACATGTTTTACTTAATCTTACATTCTCTGATTGTTTGCTTTTTTCCAGGATGTTTTTACTTCCTTTTTTTCTCAGACTGCATATTTCTCTTGTCTACCCTCCCTCATAATATTTTTCCCACTTTCTGGTTCTACTGCATTGCAAGGTGTTATGAATGTCAATAGGGCTATGCAGATATCATCATTCCACTGCACACAAAAAAAAAAAAGTAAAGAAAATGCCATTTTCAATGCCAAGAGCTCTAATTTTCACAAACGCGAGCCCGTTTGCATTGCAAATGCTTGTTTATTTTTCTGTTTGAGATCGTCAGGTTTTCCTTGGCTGAGTGGATGGTTTGGGATTGGGGTAATCATCATTTTCATGGTTTTAACCCAGCCCCATCATGAAGTGTATTTTGGAGACGATTTTGTAAGCATATTCGAAATGTTTATCAAAAACCATTTTTCGTTGAAGTGGTCTGATTTTCTAATGCCATTATTAAACCAGATTCCTAGGTAGTTTATATATTTCAGTTGCCAAGCAGTTGCCAGATAAGCCTAGAACATCAGGAGTGTAAGAAAGCTTGGTGGGTAGTCTTCTGTCTTATCTATGTTTATAGTGTATCATGGGACCAATGAGGAATACTATGGGTGACAGGGGACAAGCCTGGCCCCATGGTCTGACCTAATCAAAAGAGCTATAAGCAACACGGTTCAGTCTCATTTTAGTAGAGGCATAGAGTGCTATAATCAAATGAGCTGTATCAACTGTACTTTGAAACCAAATCTAAGAAGGACAGCATGTAGAAAATCGCCAATAAACTTTATCAAATGTTTTTTTCTGTTTGTAAGACAATCACCTCCAAAGGTGAAGTTATAAGTCTAACCTTCTTAATCAGATAACAGAAGAGGCAGACATTATCAATTGAAAATCTGCCTTTCATAAAAAATGTCTGTGTTAAGTGTACATATTTCTGGAGGAGCGACTTTTTTGCTGTTTGCTAAGATTTTGGCAAGTAACTTACACCTATGTAAATCAGTGATATAGGTCTATAGTTTTTAGACAATATACATCATTTCCATCTTTGGGATCACCACATTTGTGGCAGTCAAAGATGTTCCTTGAACCTTCCAAGTTTTGTTGACATTTTGAAACAGAAAATGTGGAGTTGTGGCTCCTTGGAACATGGTTTGTAAAAGATCGCCCCTTGGCTATATGAACATGGGGATTTAAAACAGTCTTAGAGATTGGATAGCTTTTAGGATGTCTTCGTTGTCTGTAGGTTTTCAAGTTTTATTTCAATCTCAGACATTGTTGGGAGTTCCATGTTTTTGAATAATGTAATTTAGTTCTTAATGTCAGTTGTCCTATTTGGAGTGAAAAGCGAAGTTACATTTTCTCTGAAGACTTCAGGAATCTCAGTTGTTTAGGTATGCATCTTTAGCTTTAAACACAGAACCATTTAGTCTGTAATGTGTATTTAAATGATTAAAATAATTTGCTAGTTCTCATCTGGCTTTAGAACGACATCACAATCGCCTTTTCTGTAGAGTTATCTAAGAGCTTGTATACGGTTCAGAAATCTGATCCTTATTTTTCTTTGCCACGATCCCTGTCTTAAGACCTCTTAGTGTGGCCGTTTGAGCATTGCATAGAATTTGGAGGAAGGACCAAAAGTCTTAATTTTATTTTTGGAATTGAGAGATTGTCACTGTTTTGGTTATTGAGAAAACTGCCAGTAAATTCTGTGGGGGAGGGGGGGAAGGAAATAGAGAAATTATATAATTAATTAAGGCCCATGAATTATTGTTCTGTAGCTGTCACAGACATTCCCCAGGACCTGGTAGTTTAAATTATGGGTATGTCAGATAGACACATGCCTAATCAGAAACCAGTATCAGATCCATTGATGCATTCTCTACAAGAACTAGATTGGGATAATCAATGTGGATGTGGTCTATCTTCGAACAGCTGATGTGTAGGTATGAAAAGAATGTAAACTTTATCTAGATGTTGTATATGCCAGGCATCTTTTCGATTGTGGTTTTTACAGAGTTGTGTTTGCATTTATTTGATTTATTTACTTGAAAAGAAATCTGTATGAAATCCCATGCAAGGCTAGATTGTAATCTCCCTAGATAGCAATGGCATCAGCGAGTAAGGAATGCAAAACTAATTACTTTCCAAACGTCAGGGTGATCAGCAGTGCCAGCATGTATGTTATTGGCACAGATGTCTAATCCTTCTTTTTGTGTTTGTGTGATACACCAGCTGCCTTCGTTATTAATCTGTTGAAACCACAGATAATGTGAACTTCTTGGCAGATATCACCCCAATTATTTATTGCAGAGATGAACAGCTGATTTCATTGATGCCTAGGTTTCTCATTCTTATTGGTTTGCTCATCCCAACCTTGGTCATTTGCAGAAAAATAACACCCAAGTTACAACTAGCCTCTCTGCCCACCTTGAGTGGTGCCCTGCTTGCACCAGCCTAAGTGACTGAAAACCTTATCAAAAGGAACTAGAACTGAGATACTTTATCCTTTGGTGGAGAGGTAACATGAAGGGGGTACATTATCCTGGTAGGAGAGCTTCACAGAGCAACATAAAGGCACGTGGAAACCAAAGTTCAAGACCCTGTATTTCATGAGCACAAGAGGTGCTGTGTGCTAACTCATGTTATTTTAGATTGGGCAATGGCTTTGGTCATTCAATGGCCAAAGTTGGATTTTTTTTAAACCTGGAATTGCAGGTTAAGAGCGGAACAAAAAACCTATAATCTCTGCTATCAAAACCCCCAAAGTTTGTAGATAACAAAGAAGCTCCATCATTGATCTGGTGAAAACAACCAGCTTTGCCTTGTTTCCTATTTCGTCCCACTTGTGATTAGTTGCAGAATCACATGACCATGTCAACCCACAGACACTCACTCCTACTGATTTTTACCAAACAAGTTTAACCTATTTTTCTTCATTTTCCTTCTTATAGATTTCAGTGTAAAAAATATATGTTCTTTATGGCTGATTGTTTCCATGCTGTTGGCCTACTTTTGAGCATGGCAAGCCGGCTGCTGCAGCTGGTGCGGAGGTAGCACTGACTTCGCCAGCTCAGCCACATCCAGAAGGCAATGTTTTTAGTTTGCTGCTGGGCTGCAGTCCCTCTTTTGGCGAACTGGCCTCTACCTTCATGATGGCAAGGCATGAAAAGTCGGTACTTTTTACATTGATAAAGAATGACACCCAGAACAGAGGAATGTCTTCGGAAGATGTAAACCAATGTCCCCAAATCGCTGAGAGTTTTCTTGCAGTGTGTAGGGACGGTTCATATTTTCCCTGTCCTCTACCCCCATATTGTGCATAGTGTTAGTGGGCAGGGAAAATCCAATTTCGATAAATCGACATCCCTGACACCTAATTGAGGCAGGGGGTGTGCGAAGAGGGAGACTGGGTGGTGTCTATCAATTAATGGCAAGTGCTCTCATTGCTTGATGGTGCTTGTTGATTTTTGCTTACTCTAGCATAGTGAACCCCTTTCAGTTCAGCCAGCTCTACCATTGGTGGGCGTGAAGGTTACTTCAAAGTAGTCTTAAATCTCACCTATGCCTGTAATCCTACAGGTTAGAGCATCTTGTGATCTCAGATAAAACCTTTCTCAACCATTCTCAACCATTTCTGCTTGTGCACAGCCTACTGTTTGCTTCCAGTGAGCTACACTCATTACTCCCACTTTTGAAAAGGCCTAAGGGTAATTTCCAATACTTTGGTGTAGTCTTGTATAAAGTCATTAATTTCACGTTATGCTTGATATACACAATTACCGAAATTATGCTGTTACGCCATACAACATAATTACGCACCACTCTCCGGCAAAAATTTAGCAATATCACACAGGAACAACATGAACAACCAGAGCATGAATTGCGGCTGCTGGCAGCATTAGTAGGGGTTTTTCAGCTATTTGTTTAGGATCAAATGCATCCTTTTTTTTTCTTCTTCTTCTCTCAAACAGCAAGTCAGGGTATGAACCCACACCCAAAAAAGATACAAAACATCAGAGGTGGCAGAAATACACATGCATCTGTTTACACAGGTTAAGCACTTAGCAGCAAGATGTAGTGCCAAGATAGATGGGATACATTAATAGCTGGGACGACAGCACAGTACAGATTGGAATTTTAAGTCATGTCGAGGGCTCCACCGCATTCCTGGGGAGTTGTAGGTTATTGTGCTTTAGCAAGCTCTGCCAAACCTTGAAAAATGTATGGGGGCGCCCCCTACTCTTATATGTGACTTTCTCAGTTGCCAGATATAGGTCCATCCTCTTCTTCCATTCTGCTAAGGACGGTACCTCCAGTGCACCCCAGAGGAGCGCCAATTCTCTTGTGGCCACCACAAGCCCCAGGTTACAAGGAGGAGTTGCGCCCTGGGGACGTGCACATCACCTGGGACACTGAGCAAAATGCATTCAGGTTCGAGAGGGATGTTGTCTCCAAACATGTGACTGAGCTCCCTCACCACCTGTGGCCAGTATTACTGAATAGCTGGACAACCTCATATCATATGGAAGAATGTACCCCTTGCTCTCCCATGGCACACACAATCCGGGGACGCAGCCCCACCAGGCAGTGTGGACGGGCCCTAGCAAAGTAGACTCAATACAATATTTTGAGCTCGATCAAGTGCAATTGGAACTTTATGGCATCTCTCTAGGGTGCATCAGGGCAACCTCTCACTCCACGTCCTCCAGCTTCCCCACGTCTCCCCTCTCCTGGCTCTCAGCTTAACCTGTGTGTCTGGCATACTGTTGTTAAGTGTCTTGTGGGTGGGGGAGATAGCCTTCGATTCCAGCTCTTCTAGTAACAGTCTGAATCTAGAATCGAAGGCTATCTCCCTCATCCACAAGACACTTAACAACAGTCCTTCAATTCCTCTGCTTGCCAAGCGTGTCTCGGCTATAGATATTGTAAATGCTGGTTCTGGTTCATGGAATACTTCCTTTACAGGGATGAGAAAGGCATCAGGCCGTACTCCTCCAAGAGATATCCTATCTGGGCGATTCCCAGCAGGTCCCATGCTCTGAAACCACTGAGTTTCCCAGCTCAAGCGTCCACACTCCTTCCCAGACCGACGTTATCCATGTTATTGTAAGTGGATTGATCTTGTCATGCAAAGGACCGATCATTTATGGCCACAAGTGGGCTATCCAGTAGTAGGCCTTAAGGTTTAGGAGGGCAATCTCACCATTATAAGAGTTATGCTGAAGGTTCACAAGCGCTATCCTGGGGTGTCCGTTACACCACTTTAATAGGGTTCTCACGTCACCCTCTAACTTGACAAACATTGCCTCTGGGATCTAGTAGTATATTTTCTGCAGGGCATAGAGTAGTTTGGGGAGCGTAATCGTTTTAAAGGTGGCTGCCCTCTGCCGCCTGGTAAGGGACAGCATAAGTCACCTCTCTGCCTGGAAATTCAGTACCACCTGTCCCAAATTCCTGGACAGACATGTCTCCCTGTGGGGAGTGACATAAATGCCCAAGTACCGGAAACCATTGGTCTCTACTTGGAACGTCTGAGGAAGGATGGTTGGATCTTATGGGCCATACGGGTGGCAAAACACTAGCTTGCCCCAGTTGCAATGAGCCCCATATATCTTGAACATCTGGAGGATAGCAAGAATCGTAGTCGCTGCCTGACATACAGCAATATATTGTCCGCAAAAAGTGAGACTTTTTCGTTACCCCCATCTGTAGCGGAGACTTTAAATCCTCGAATGTCGAGACAGTCACGGATCATAGCAGCCAAGGGCTCGATGGTGAGGGCAAAAAGCAAGGAGGATGAGGGGATCCCTGTTGGGTGCTCCACACAATTGAGAAAGATGGTGAGAGAATGCCATTCACCCTCAACCCTGCAGTGATGGCCTCTTAGAGTAGTGCAATCCATTGTCTATATTTAAGTCCAAATCCGAACGTTCTCAGTGTCTGATTAAGTGAGGGCCAATGGATTGCGTTAAACCCTTTTCAGCATCTAAAGCTAAAAATACATGGAATTCCTCCCTAAGGCTAACCTCTGACATCCTCTTAGGTAGGCGATGAAGGTTGAGTTTGGTGGACTGGCCGTACATGGAGCCTGACTGGTCTCTGTTTAAAAGCAGGAATATCACTGTTTAGAGTCTGGTGGACAGAGTCGTCGCCAGCACCTTCGTTTTGATGTTTAATTGGAAAATAGGGTGGTAGGAGCCACAGCTGGTCTCTGCCTTGCCCTTCTTGTGGATCATGGCAATGTTATCATGTTTTAAATCCAGCTGAAGTTCGCCCTTCTCTAGGCCGCTCTAAAGAGGTCAAGCATATATGGACCCAACAGCCCCAAGTACCACTTGACGAATTCAGCCAGGAGAATTTGTCCCCAGAGTGTTCCCAGATTTCAGTTTTGTGGTGGCTGCTTGGACCTCCTCAGGTATGATTTTCTCTTCTAGTGCCAGTCTATCCTTGGCAAGCACCACTGGCACGTCTACTGCATCTATGTAGTCCGCTATATGCTTCATGTCTGCCAGGAGCCCAGAGCACTATTGTCTAATCTACAACCCTCTTGTTTTCTTTGAGGGATAATTCCGAGTTGATCTGTATCTCCCAGGCAACCTCCGCACCCCTCCGGTCCTATGCATTAGGTTTTCCTGGGGAAAGCACCTCCCGTCTACTGTAATTCAGAGAAGCTGATGGTCCGTCGGGCCTCATGTGAAGTAGGTTGCCCTGTCCTACCTGGCCACCTTGGGTGCAGGAGTGAAGGAAAAATTGATCTGAGAAAATACCCTGTGCGACCTAGAGAAATAGGAATAGTCCCTGTCCCTTGGATGATGCTGCCACCACTGTTCAGAGAGACTCAGTGAGTCTGCGAATCGTGCCCAGGGCATGTCCCTCGAGGAGGCCATACCCGCACCTGAGCAGTCCAAACCGGGGGCCATTACACTGTTAAAGTCACCTCCCACAATATGGCAGAGTTGGCCTCCAGGAGAATGGCTGCCACCTGCTCCAGTATGGGCGCCTGGAGACGGGGTGGTGCATAAATGCTGATCAGAGTAATTGTAGTCCACTCCCATGGTCCCTGTACCTCACATATCTCCTGTTCTGATCTACCCAGGTCTATGACATCTGGAACGGGGATGTTTTGGTGAACCACACATACACTAGTGTAGTGTATATCCCCCTGTCTAGCAAGTGGCATTGGTTCCCCGTCAAATGCATCTCTTGTAGTTGGACTATGTCATGTTTTAGACATCATATGTACTGTGTGACCAGGCCCCGTTTCACCTTGCTACCCAGCCCATTGACATTATGGAGTACTGTGTGTCGTCTGGAGGTCTACCCCGTGTCATAAGGTACAAAAAAGGCAGTGTTCAGGTTACCAATTGGCCGTGCTACAGATATGGTGCATCCATGTGTCTCCCTCCTCAAAAAACTGAATGAAACCAGCTAGACCCCTATACGGGAACCCTCCACTCCACCCTCCCCACCTACCTCCGCCCCTAGCGAGTGCAACATCAAATGCATCCTTGAGCCGAAATTAGACATGTGGACACATTTTGTGCTAAAATATTGCGGCAAATACTGGTTTTGCATTTTGCGTAATTTCATATATTTTCAAAATTTCATGTAATTTACGCAAAAGCAAAGGGCGCAAATTGCACACACACACAGTTTTGATCCTGAAGTATATACATTTGTATAATTCATGTGTCTTGCTGCAGTCTGCTCATGAAACAAACAATGCCACGCTCATCGCGCTTTTTGAAGCCAGCTCACGAGCTGGCCAAGCATGCGGAATTAATGAGGCCGTCTCTCTTGAGTAGAAACAGCACAGTTTATTTGAGTACAAAAGCCACGCATGGTTGTCTTTAGCTTTCAACTTGCCAGCCCCAACTGACCAGCCCAGAATACGTTACACCTGTAATGCTCCTCTTCTTTTAAGGCTGCACCAGTGGCGGTCTTCCTGTTTATATCTGCAGCAGGCTAGTGCGGTGCACGCTGTCACACTGGAGCCTTAACGTGCCTTAAAACTGCGTGGCAGAGCGTGTCCGCTCACGAGGCGCACACTCTCTGTTTCTCACTTCCTGGTTCCCCAACGTCTGCTCGTTAGCTGCGCAGTGGTACAATACGTCTTGATGCAGTCGGCTCACGAGCCACACACTGCCACACACTTGTTGTTCTAAAGCCTGCTTACCTGGAACGCACACTCCTCTCGCCGAGCTTCTTTGAACCCCCGTGCTTTAACTTACAGATTCCACACCCCAAGCTGTTATTTCGATGCCTACGTCTGCAGTACAGGTAATCACACCTGCTTCTGCATTAGTGGCAATCACACACTAGTCTTGCTTCTTTTAAACACTCTCCTGTGGTAGATAATGACACACAACGTCTCTTCGCACCCTCACCGAAGAGACCCATTTATTTGAAGCTGCCTTTTATACACTTTCAGTCCTTCTAACTCACATTTTCATGCTTTGTTTCGCTTTCCATATCGTTCTTTCATTCTATGCTTTGTTGCGTGCTCCTAATGTATTTTTATCCTCCGGCTTCACTACAACCACTCTATTTAATCTCTCCCTCAATATCTACCTCTTTCGCTCGCCTACTTCTTTCGTCTTTCCTTACATTTTCTCTATCATCCTTTTCCTTCCTTAATTCTTTCCTTCATTTCCATCCTTGCGCCCTCCCTCCCCTCCCCATTCCCTGCACACTGTAGCGCCATTCTTCCTTTAATCGCCACCTTCCTTACCCTCCTTGTGCCCTTCCTCTCCGCTGCCCCCTCTCTCTCTGCCATTGACTTTGCACGATGATCAATAGATTTACTGAGAAGGAGGTAGGCAGTTGAGCGTAGAAGGTCCCCCTCTTCCGATGACTCGTGCTAGCCAGAGCACATTGAAATCTTCGCTGAGACGCCGGCGGAATTTCAATGGAGCCTCTCTGAGCCCAAGCAGATGACTTCAGGGGGAGAGGGAAGCAGCGGAGGCTGCAGATCCTCCCCTCTCCCCTCCTGCCGGCAGAGCACCTGCTGTACGCAAACCCTCCCTTCCAATCCCTCTCCAGTCAGGATCTTGTACTGCAGAGTCCCTGCTACCCCGCAGCTCAGAGGTTGGTTTTAGGAAGAGCAGCGGTTTACACCTCGGGTATGAGAAGAAAGGCGCAGTCTTTGGTTTTCCTGGATCATATTCCAGGTAGAGACTCTGGTGTGCTTATTGTTATTTACTAGTGCCCTGGAAGATCCAGTGCTTTCTGTGGGACACTAGTCTTGATTTGCAACAATTACATAGCGCTTTACTATCCCATTGTGGGACGCTGAAGCGGTTTGCAACATGGGTAGCGTTCTACACCAGGTTTTGGTGGAAAGTTTGTTGTCTTTGTTTTTATCCTGTGGGGGAAGTGTTTCCATGTTGTGAGTGAGGATTACCGGGGTGCAGTTATCGTTTTACGGGACACAGTGCTTACAAATGTGATGCATGAAGAATTGTGAGAGATGGGCACATAGTTTATGGTTTTCAGTGAGCTGGCAGCTTTGAGTGGGTCTATATGTATGTGTTTTGGCGTTTCTTATGTTCATAATCCACTTAGTTACTGCAGTGGATTGTCCATTCAGAGATTTTTTTTTTTATGTTTAAGGTCCTGAGCAAGCATACGTTAAAGGAAGAAGTGGTGGGAAGATCTGCTGGTATGGGCTGTGTTAATAACAAAACTTAATTGTCATTGTGAGATGCCAAGAAGTGGTTCTAGAATGTTGCTAGTGGGACCTGCAGTGTTGGACTAATTTGGAGTGCTAGACCAGAAGTATGTGGCAGATCTCTTCAGATAGTCTGTGCCTATTCAATTAGCGATGGGTAGTTTATTGTTGTGAACTGGTACAGTAATGAGTGATGAACATGATCCTTAGCAGTTTTAGTTCATATGAGTGTAACAGTGTCAAGAAGTAAAAGGGAATCATTGAGCAGCCTCTATCATCTATAACTGACTTGGTTGCTGGTTGGGGCACCCACACCTATTTTTCCACATCAGACATCTAATGGACACAGACTGGGAAGACGGGGAAAGAGAAAGGCAGCAAAACCGTCACAAAGGGAGAAGACAGGGACCAGCTAGAGTGAAATAAAGGATGGACACAGACTGGGAAGACGGGGAAAGAGAAAGGTAGCAAAACCGTCACAAAGGGAGAAGACAGGGACCAGCTAGAGTGAAATAAAGGAGCAGAGAGTGTCTGGTTCTGTAGGGTCAGACTAGGATAGGAAATAGGCCTGGGCTTCAAAACAAAAAGGGTCCACAACAGATAGCTACAAATGTGGCCCATGTTTGTAAATTGGTGCAGTTTTGAAATTGTAGAGACACGCGGTTTATGTGTTTTCGATTGTATCAGTATGAGCTTGCTGCAAGCAGTGTTAGTTTAAATATCAGGGGAAATTAAAAGTAAAAATCAGCCCAGCAGACCATAAAACAGTCTCACAAACTGCTAAAAAAAAAAAAAAATGGTCCACTCCCTAACCTGTCAGACCAGCTCATTGGCACTGCCTGATTGCCCTACTGGCCAGTTCCACCCTGCAGGACAGACTGGATCTGAAGGAGATGCATGCAAAGCAGGTGGACAAAAACGCAACCGAAAATGTTGCTACAGAGACATTTAACAACACCATTCATCAGCTGACAAAGCATAAGGCCAAAAAGGTTGAGTGCATGTGTCACACCTCATAAAGCAACATATAAGCTCAGGGAAGAGTGGAAACATGAAAAAAAAGTGCACTAATGAAAAGATGCAAGACACACAACCGCCAAGAACGTAAAGAATTGTTACACAGGCATCTTTTTTACTCTGCTTCTTAAAGGTGCACCACTTACAATGTAACTTTAGATGTCAGATGTGCAAAAAAGAGTCACAAACATCCCCTCCATGCAGCAGCTCTTTGCACTCAGAATGATTGCATATGTGCGTTGCTCGTGGGCCGAGCTGGCAGTCAGTTGACAGCGATGATAAAGAGGACCCGCTCCCACTGCAGCCCCCCCCCAGCATAGGTAACATGCACCTCAGGAGCAGCGGGCATGGCGGCACGAAGCGGGCCTCTGCCAAGGGCCACACCGTGAGAGCCATGCACTCGCTCAATTAGTGGCTATCTCAATTGGACAGCCAGTGCTAAGGCATGGCAGTTTCAGGGTATAAATATGCAGCAGAGATGTTGAGGCGATGTAGGCATGGGAAGCTAGGTCTGTGTTGTAACATCTGTCCCTTAATTAGGGTTTAGTTGCCCAGGACCAGGCCCCAGCAGAATCCCTCCTTTACCAACGGTGAGGCCTTGGCCCCAGGGATATCTCTTGATATGTTATTGGTCATGGCTTGGATTTGGGTAGAGGCCTAATTTGCTCATGGACAGGGTTGAGCCATCTCACAAATCCATAGTTTATCTGGGATCCTGGCCGGGTCCTGGACATAGCCCATGCTTTCCCATGGAACACACCCTTGTCCTAGGCAAAGTTCCTACCGTTCTGTAGTGAAGGGCTGCTTAGGGCCAGACATCAGCTTTCCCCAGAGGAAATCGAGGCCCTGCTTTGCCTATGGCCAGGGCTTGAGTTTGGGCAGCAAATCTTCTTTTCCTGTGTCAGAGCCAGGCCGTGAGCTGTGTCTCTGCTCTCTCAGGCTCATGGTCTATTCATGTGTTGAGTCTTCACTAGCCTTAGTAAATGACCTGCCCGGGACATTGTCCCACTTTTTTGTTTGTTCGGAGGCTGTACTTGGACATAATAATTGCTTCTACTGGGCCTCTGGAGTGTCTCTATATCATTGGGCGCTAGATTCTGCTCCCCTACAGTGTTCCTGTGCTTTCCAGGCTAAGATACGTTAGGGGTTGAACTCCTATTCTGTACCATTGCCGGGGATTTGCATGTAGACAGAGTCCTTGCTACATACTAGTCAAAGGATATCATTCTGCTGCCTCCATGTTAGAGTTGCTACCTTTTTAACTGTAGTATGTCACACAAATGTCGAATCATAGGCTTTTAGAGAGGCCAAAGAGCCCTGCAAAGACTACAATGGCAACATATCCCCCTATTGTTCTAATTAGCATGGATGGTCTTGTTTCATATCAAATCCCTTAAGTCAGGTGTATATAATTCAAAGAGAATGGTTCCCCTTGAATTTTCCAAGAACTGAGTACAATCCTTGCTGCCCTCCTCTGGGGATGAAACCCTGTGCTATATGCAGCCACGCCATAAAGGAGGAAGAACGTTGTAATTTCCTGCAGACATAGGATATGGGCCTAGAGTGGCAAGGTACAGATCATTCCTGTCTTGCACACAGCTCAATACTACTGTATGTGGTGTTCAGTTGTAGAGAGGAGTGTTTCATGGGGATAAGGGTTGTGCATGTCTTCTGTTTCTTGGCAGAGAGCATCTGGCACCTCTCAACCTTTAGCACAAGACCTGGAGACCTGTACGCTGCCCTAAGCAATGTGCTAGGGAGGGTCTGGATGGGCTAAAGTCCTGTGAATAGGAGTCTGCCATCCTCCAAGCATCATTCTTTCAATCTCCCATTCTAGGATCTTTCATTCATCACTGTCTGCATGTGATCAGTGTAAACATGTTGTATTTGTGGCACATGTTGTGTGGTAGTGTACTACATGGCTGGATATCTGTGAATGCTTCGTGGATGGCATCCTTCTCCAGAAAATAGTAATTGTAGCACAATATGGTGGCTATAAGTAGTTGCCAGTATTATGGGAACTCAGGTTGTACTTGGGCAATAAGCATGGTATTCCTTTGGTATACAGCATATGGTCTTTGTGGACGTGACATCCTTCATGAAGCTTTCACTTGCATAACCTTGTGCCTGGGAATTTTACAGATGCTGCCTGGGCCCTGCTAGAGGGCAAAGTACGGCTCAGACTCGGTTTTGGTGCTTGGCAGATCGGACTTCATATTTAACTTTTAAAAAAAGTTTATCATAGCTGATGGTGCCTGGTTTATCACCACTTGAATTCATATCCTACGGACAATCATTTGCTTCCTCCTTTTGTTCTGTACTGAGAAATTGTAGCATCTCAACCCAAACACACATTTCTTTGGCTAGTTGGGGCCTGGTCCCACCCCTCCTCCTCTGTGGAGAAAGTCTAAGAAGATGTGTTTATTTATGGTTGGCCAGAGTTATGAATTTTGAATGCGCCATTTCATTTGCTCAGGTTTCCCATGAGTTCCCCTTTAAACTGGATAAGAACAGCCCCCCCAGAACCAATTCCTTTTCTGGACTTCGGAAGAAGCTCTACAGCACCACCTTAGAAAGTCATCTATCCATAATAAAGCCACTTATTTTGCTGGCGTCACCCTTCTCTCAGACAAGACCAAGTCTAACCCATGAGAAGTAACTTTTCAAAAGGAATGAAGCTGTACTATCCCAGAAAAGGGAGAAGCTGTATTCCATGATATCGACAGCAAGGACCAGATTTATGGGTCCATGTGGAGGGCAGCTCAAGGAACTGAGTGTGTCCAGCACCACAACAGTCTGAGCCATCTTCATGTGACTAATTGAACACCTACGCTTCTTCTATGCTTCAAAGTGGTGCGGGGACCGTTGCACGGCTGCACATGATGGTCGGCCTGGAACGAACCTTGGGACACAATGGCCATATGGGAGCACATCTGACAGTGCTGACTGTGAGGGACACAAACATTTATTTGTCATCCTCAGGCATATTTAAGAGACACATTTAAGTGTCTCATACTAGGGACCGTGATTCTAGAGCTATAGAAAGCACCTTTTAAAAACACTATTCAGGGGAAATTTTAGCTGAAATGTTTGGTGAGAATTTATACCTAAATTCTGTTTATCTTGCATGTGGGAATTTGGTTATCCATAGGACGTACCACGTGTTGTGGGTTCCCCTGTGATCTGTGAAACTGGAACACAATCATAGATGATCAGACATAGCCCCTAAAATTTGGTTCTGTGGTCTACTTTGAATGCTAAGTCCTTTCCCAGTGCCATTGGTCGTGGTTCAAGAATGCTTTTGGAAACCAACTGGAGCTTTAACTGACCCTCTGCTGAAATGTGGTCAGTGTTTTTTTGATGATCCCTAGATTCCTTTTGGTCCTGTTATGTGGATATCAAAACTTGAATGTTGAAAACTAGTTCAGTACCCCTCTTCTAGCAAAATCTTTATTGAATGAGCATGGTTGATGGGTCTTTGGGTTCTATTTTTTTTTTTGCCAACTTTCAATCACTTTGATTAATATTTCCTGTTTTATCTTGTCTTGCACCTCTGGCCACTGAGACATTAGGCCAAATGGCACATGTAACAAAACAGATTTGTTACATTTGTGGCATTTTGTCTAGAACATTCGCTCCTTGAGAAGCCATGTAATAGTAAAAGGACTGTGAACTGACTCCGATGGTAGATGGGAATGCACAATCCGCCCAAAAGGATAACCTTGTCCATTTGCCCCTTAGTTAATTTATAGCACCTTAGATGTACGTGCTAAAACTGTTGGTATGATATCTCAGTGGCAGGATGTGTTAGAAACAGGGGAAATTGAAACTACTCCGTAGAACACTAACTAGGTGAAATCCACTGGAACAAAATTTGGCTATTGAAACTGGCCAAATTTGTTCTGCAGGGGAGCTTGAGAAACAACTGGCTCACTCAGTGTGCGCACTTTTTGTGATTTTCCCTGGAAAATCAAGGGTTACTTAGAACTGCACGAACTGCCCAAAGAGTCCACAAACCCTGTGTTTCTTACTGGATCTCGTTTTATTTGATAGAACTGCATGACCTTCAAGAGCCCGAGTCCTCCGTACTTGGGCCTGTTTTTGTTCCCCTTTCAGCACTTGCCGATGCATATAGGGAAATATTTCACCCAGCTCTAGCTAGCACCGCTAGTTTATTTTGCTTATTCCTAAATTAATCTACTCTTCTGTGTTTTCCCAGCAGGTGTGGTGAAGTATAGCCTTCGCCCAGGCAAAAGCAACATGTTTTGAGCCAAGGTACAGTTTGTGTTAGCTAAAGTGCATTGACCTTCATGTCGTTTCTCTGCCACTGGCTTCTTCATAGAAGGCTATCATGAGCACAGGATATCCTGTAAGTACTCCCTTACCATGTCAGGAATAATTATTTAGAGGTTAGTGTCCCTCAAAGACGTTGTCACAGGCAGAGCCTTCAGTACTCTGAGCGCACCCAGCGTTCATCTTTGATCTGTTACCAATGGCAAAAAGGAGCAGCAGCTGGAGCGGGAACATGCAGCAATGCCACGCCCTTCCCCTGTATCTTTTGGCCAGAGCCTGTTGGACATTTCCACCATGTGACCCCCTAAAGATTTACACCAGTTGCTGATTGAGAGGTTCACTGGGAAATGCAGCACCTACAGACTAATGCACTTTTTTTTTATCAACGCATTTCCCCTTAGAGACCGAATGGGCAAAACCCTTTAATACATCTGGCCTCAGCACCACAAGGAGCACTAAAACATGCAGTCATTCAGATACAGACGCGCGCTCTGTTCTAGTGCGGTGTGAACATTCCTCCGCTCCGTCCCAGTGTCGATAGGGTTTAGCTGCGGATACCCCGCATAGAAAAACAGGCTGCAGAGGGATAAAAGTTATATTCAGGTTGAAGCGTATTCAACCGCGTAAATGTTATAGGGGAGCCTGTTGTCACAATCACATACTAGGGCCCAGTGCTGGAGCTCCACGAGCACATAGATCATTTTAGAGAAAATTTGGGTCCGTTGGCATGTCTACCCTTACATGTGAAACACCAGAACATCTCTTCCTGTTGAGCTCACATAACTCTAATATTAACTCACACAGACCATTTTATAACTTTACTCCATACTAATTCTGCCAGCCACAGACAACCAACCACCAACAGAACTGACACTATCAAAAGATGATTCTTACAGCTGAGTTGCAGCTAGCGTTGCACAGACGGAAACAACGCTACTATCTGTACTATTGTGTCTGATGTGTTTACAGTTCACTGGCCAGTGCTCTGCCTACATTGCAGTGTGGCGGCGGTGATCGTCAGGGCGGCGGACAGTGCTTTCCTCCTTGATCGGCTACATTCAGATGCAGACAGTTTCTTCGATCCGGCCTGTCTTACGGTCATGTATTCCACTCCACTCTATTTATTACTCTCGGCGCTGGACCGTTTATCTCTTAATTAACATACCGACAATAGCCTTATCTGTCATCGACGTATTTGTGTCCCAGAGATTGCACTGGTTCATTCACCCGCGCTGCGGATCCTCCTCTGTCCGCCCCTCGGCGTCTCTTTCTCTCTCTGACACACGCGCGCAGATACAGCATAAGCAGAAGCTTTATCGCTTTTCTGCACGTGCACCACTGACTATCCCTGACGATGTCTCCCTGAGATGCAACAATGGGAAGAAAATCCTCACGATCCGTACCTGTACAGTCAAGGTTGGCTTTAGGGCTGTCAGAACGGTGCAGCCCACCTAGCGCTGAACTGGAAGAAAGGTGGTGTGTTTAGAAATACCTTAAAGGTTTAAAAGCACGTACTGCAGAGTTCCTTGCATGTCCAACAGTCAGCACATAATGCAGAACTCCTTGTGTGGCCAACAGTCTTCAGGCAACAATAGAAAATATCAAGATAACTCCGGTGATTAATGTTCCTGCTAGCGAGGGATCTAATTTTGTTCAGTGGTAGTTTTGACATCCTAAAATAGCACAGAGGGTTAATGTACCTGCAGCAAAGAACGTGTACTATGCAGATGGCAGAAATGAGCGTCAGTGAACTATGACTAGTGCTATCAAAAATGAAATGTTTGTTAGAGAGTGGCTATGGAGATGTGACCAATACTGATGGAGGGTGGTACTGAAGGAATTCATGGAGAAGGAGGTGGATGGGGTGGGGGAGGGACTAAAAAGATTGTCACACCAGGTGCCACCAGTCCTAAAGCCGGCTCTATGTACACCCTCCAAAGAACAAAAGACTTGATGTTGACTTCGGAGTATGGTAACTAAGCCTTCAGGGTGGTAAATACTCTGTCACCCTGACCGAGCAACCATACTCCAAATTTAATGACGTCCTCAGCTGTCATGATGGTTCCTGTCAGTGTATTACAAGTTTTACAGATGGTATTGTTAAAATAACTGCACTGTTTGTCAAACTTTTAACATGCTCTCGTTTTTTCAAAATCAAAATCTCAAAGCAGAATTTGGTTTTTGAAAGAAGAACTAATGACCCCCCCACACAGTGGGAGTTTTCTCCCATGTTGTGGAAGTCATTTAAAAGTTCTAACTGTCCCTTACTGCCACAATTTTCACGGTGGTAAGGGAGAGTAAATATTGGCCATTAAACCGCCCCTCTAGATCTGGTATGCTGTCAAATGCCCAAACCTGTGATGGTCCTTACTCTGTCAGAGAAGTATGTCGGCGATGGAGATGGAATAGCCTCTGTTGCTGACATTTGTTTGGTCCTCCCATCTGTCCCTCAGGCAGGCGGACCTTCAGTTTGGCAGAGAGGGTAATCTTTCACTATTACAACCCTCTCTGTCAAACTCTAAATCAGTATCAACGTCAGAAGACCTGCAGCAGAGCAGTCAAGAGGATGGCAAAATAGGCAGTGTGTGTACACCAACACCATCCAACACCCAGCTGAGGACAGCTAGTGAATGCTGTGCAGATGATCAACAGCGCAGAAAGAAGTAAAATCAGTGGTATAGGATGGTTGTCATAGGTCGTTATACAAGAAAGCAATATGGGCCGCAAAACCCATAAAAAAATAATTGCGATTTAATGAGTCCTTAACAACTCTTGACCCAAGTGCCAATGTACCTGCTGTACCCTAAAAATAACAACACCCCAAATTATCATGCATCAACCAGAACACTGATAAATCCTATTAAGTAAATGCATCAAGAGCACACAAAACTGCAGAGGGCAATAAGCAAAGGGGAGACAAGCAGGTGGAGTGAAAATTGCAGTCGAAGCAAATAGGCAAAACGTGAAGGCAACCTCAACATACTTAAAGCAGAACCAACAACCTCATAAGAGATGCAGTAACTACAAGAGACAATCAAATATATTAAACCTATTGCAGCATTCTACATGATGGAGCCCGTGGCAATCCAGTGTTACTTGGCTACAGTTGTGCCAATTGAAGCCTGTTTCCTCTAGTGTCCTCAGGCCACCTTGTCATTGAACCCAAAACTGAGCACCACACAGGCGCAGCTCCTCCGTTTGGGCAGAGGAGTGTGCCCATCCCTCCCCCCACCAGCAGCAAACACTGCAAATCCTTTCACATGGAAAGGATTATAAACTCTGTTTATTATCATTTCCATGTGAAAGGGGCGGGGCATTGGGTTGACGAGCAGAGGGGAGTGCACGGTTGCTGGACTGGAAAGTGCCTGCACAGGCTCCCAGTCTGCCTGGCAGCGCCCTGGATGGGTGCTCCCAGCCAACCCTGATCCTACTCTAAGCAGCGTCAGGGTTGGGCGCAGGGCAGGCTGGGATCCTGTGCCTGCAGCAGCGACGGGAGAGGAGGGGCGTGGGAGCAAAGCAGTTAAGTGATTTAAAAAATATATATATATTATTTTTCTCCCATGCCCCTCCATCCGCCCCAACAAAGCCCTGTGAGACGCTCCTGGCATCACATATCCATTTTGCTCTTGATCCTCAAGACAGGCCTAAATATTCCACATGAAAATATAAAGGAACATTGTGAAACCGCAAGCAATTTAATATGTGCCTTTTACAACACCAGACCCTGCCTTCTGACTTTGACTTAGTGTCTGCACAAATCACTAAGCCATTGCCTAATTGGTCTGAAAACAGAGTTTCACTGTAAAGACTCCTCTTCTTATTGGCTTTGTCAGGGTCTGTGTGACACGTACAGTAATGGGAGAGGTAATGTTTTGATGTCTCTCACCAGCAGCACCTCCTTAATAGCTGTCCCAGTTCCACAGAAACAAAACTTCAATGAGGCAAACTTCACCTGCTCTGGTGTTAGTGGCTGGGCATGGCACCTTTGGGGACACATCCACTCAGTCTCCTCTCCTCACAATACTCTCGCTGTGAACCTTCTCTGTGTGCCAGATAAGATCAGATATGCAGAGAGGTCATGGTCAGGGCAGGCATATTGCAACATAGCTTGCTTGGGTCTCCTTCTCTTGGCCTGCTCTAGCAATCTAACCAAACACCTCTAGACCAAGAGGAAGTATCCAGCATGGTTCGTAGGGGGGTGGGGGGTAGTGCAACAGCAGAGGCTTGTCAAGAGAGTCCAAAATGGAATCCTGTCATCATGCAAAAAAGCACAACACACACACTTTACCCTTACCTTACCACAGACATATTGAGTAAACATGCACTTTCCACCCTTGTTCTACAAAGGTAGATGTTCCAGGTCCAACTTGGGATATGCATTTAGACATGTTTAGATTTATATGTCCATCCTCCGATCCTGTGTATTTGGTAGATTTGAAATATCTCTCGAAACACATGGTCTTACTAGAGCCCTTTCCTTAGCTAAAAGGTAACTTTTCACATCGTCTTTTAACACCCAGTGACGTTAGGAGAGAGCGTATTTACCACATTGATGCAAAGTCCTTCTTAGATTAACCCAGATATTTGTGACATTGATCCAGCTAGATAGGATTAAACTATAACAACCAAGCTAGCAGCCTTTGGCTCGCAATGAGCGTAACATTTATCCATATTAATGCAAATTGCTTGAGTGATTATATCACATTGAAGGTAAGTCACAGTATCATCATTCACTGTCTTGGCTATCGCTGTAGTGACAAAAATTTATAGGACCGCTTGAGGACCTTCTACAAGTATTACTGTCTAGACTAGGATGCTAAGGTAAGGGCATAAATTGAACAGGTGGTTCTTAACAACTTATTGAATTAACAAGAACCTATATTTGCAGATTTGTTAAGTATTCAGACTAGTGTTACATACTACAAGGGATCCAGTACTGGAGAAAAGTACTTGTAAACTATTGTTCTCTAGTATTGGTTTCTTGTATAGATTCACATGTGATCCACCTTACCTCTTTAAAGAACTGAGGTATAGTTTGCTACATACTTGGAATTTGCATAATATGGTGCACTGGAGAGCTTAAAAGAAACAATCTTAGTGTAGGTTTACCGATTGGCAAGTCATGTTTTCCATATCTTTTTTTTTATATAGGAACCTATATAAGCAGTCAAAGCTGTAGAACTACATTTATAGGAACATAATCTATGTTTTACCAGTGAAAACATGCCTGCCATTAACGGAACAGGCATGATACAGTAGTGCAAGCTGTCTGCACTCAAAGCCAACATGTATCATACAGACTGGGTGAAAATAGAGTATCCTCATTCACAGAGAGACAGAAAAGGTACAGCTTGAGCAGCAGCAGTAAAAACTTCAGTCATTCCTGGAAAAGATACATAGGCCCTCATTACAATCTCTGCAGTCTTTTCAAAAGACCGCCGAGGCTGTGGAAGCCAGAATACCGCCAGTGCTGGCGGTATTTCTGGCTCCCTATTACGACAGTGTTACCGTCCGCTGGCCCAGCGGAAAAGTCACATCAACATTGCTGTCGGCTCGTAATAGAGCCGAGGGCAATGCTGATGTGCAGCGGGTGCAGTAGCACCCATTGTGCATTTCACTGCCTGAAATTCAGACAGTGAAATGCGCGAAGGGGCTATGCCTGGGGGCCCCTGCACTGCCCATGCCAAGTGCATGGGCAGAGCAGGGGCCCCCAGTGGCACCCCAAGTCCCCCTTACTGCCAGCCTTTCCTTGGCGGTGTTTACTGCCCTGGCCAGGCTGGCGGTCGGGGACTCATAATCACCACCCTGGTATAGTGGAGGGGCCGGCGGTATGGCCATGGCTATTGTGCCAAGGTTATAATAGCTGGCGGAATACCGCCAGCCTGTTGCCGGTGTTCCCGCCAGCTTACCACCGGTCGCCAGGGTCATAATGAGGCCCATAGTATGTGAAGGCCATGAAGGTGTACCCAACACACACTGACCATAGGGAGTGGCAGTGCGATATTGGCAGAGTAGTTGATTGTATGGTTAAAAAGCATTATAAAATTAACAGTTAATTTAAAGCAAAACAACAAACCTGAGCATTGACAAATTTGCATCTAAGAAGAAAAGGATAAAACATACTTTTTAAAATGTATGTAGCCGTGTAGCACTGGGTTAAAAATCTTGAGCCTTAAACAGAGTAACCATGTAATAAAATTACTTATACAATCAAAATACTGAAACTTTATGAGAACATCTGAGGGGGCAGGGACAGTTTACGGATTTTGGGGTCCCTCTTCAGTATAGCTTTGAGCTTATGATCCAATTTCAGCTCTTTCATGCCCTCTTTGTCCAGGCCACTGACAGTGTAGACACACTGGTCCAAATTCTAAAAGTGTTCACATGTAATATTCAGAGATAGTGACGTGTTATCAATATTCTAATACAGCAATAGCTAATATTTTTTGTAAATAATACTTGCGCCCCTTCCATTTCTCATATGTAAAGTCCTATTTTGTTCTTAAATATTTTTTTATGGATGGTGCATGGTGATGCAAAACAGAACCATTTCTATGCAAAATGTCTGAAATAGACTCCCATAAATCACCTGCATTAAAAATAAATTAACGGGAAACTCTATTTAAAACAATCTGTTCAATAATTATTCAAGGTCATTAGGGCAAGTCTCTGCAGAACAGAGCTGACTCTTCACAGGGGTTGGAGGGGGGGAACTGAAAGGCTGGGGCCATGGGCCAGGGTCCACTTTGTCCATGCCTTTAAACGTCTCTGGAGGGGGAGGGTTATCCAGACTACAATCTACGTCACAAGGCACAAAGGTCATAGGGGAACTTGGGGTAAGGAAGTAAGAATTTTAGAGGGCAGCGTCGTTCATAAAATAAAGGAAGGCACACACACAGTACATGCAATAGATTTCATTGCCGCTGCCTCAAAGCCGGCAATTACAAACCTTGCCTAAACACTATGAAGGTGTCCACATTACCCTCAACATGAGAACTTTGTGACTGGCATCTTTTGTAAGAGGAGTGGTTAAATACCTCTTTGAGTTAAATTCAGCACATCTGTAAAAATGTTCTTCAAAGACGTAGATTAGATGACGGAAGCTATATCCTGAGACTGTGAGCACAGTCACAGATTAAGTTTGACAATTTCGTTTAAAGGCAGGATAATTCGAACTATTAGACCTACTCTCTAAGAGATTTAAATCTACTAGCGATTCAGCCAGATAACCGCTGCAGGCACAAGAACGGGAAGCGGTGAGTTTTTACTGTATCGTTCCCCAGATCATTGCTTTGATGGTGTCCCAGGTGCGTATTATACCCTGTAGCAATACTTAATAAAAATGATCCCCTTACCGTTAAAGTTTGCTTAAGCAATTCGAATTCTAGACCGGACCAGCACGATGAGGTAGAACGAGGAAGGGACAACACATAAATAAATCACATATGCCTATGCCTAGATCCAACTAGTTAGCAAACCTGCCATAAAACCTGGACATAAGGTGATCATAGGAAGGAACTCTGCCTGGATAAATTTGAGAATACTCTCGTCAGACTGGCTAGGAATTTAGGAATACATTTTGCAAATGCTGAAATTCAGAGTGAAGCCTTTATGTTTTAGCTGTGATAAGTGATACCCAGATACCAAGACGGCTGTGGAACAGCACTCGTTTAATTAATATACCCCTTAAAGGCCAAGGGTGTCAGATTCCACAGTCAATATAGCATAGCGCTTACCTCGGAACAAGGTGCTTATAGAGCGGGCCAGTGCCAACAAGAACAAAGATGGGGCCCATCACTTTTTCTTGTCATCCTGAAAACGAAGTGTGCATGTGGCAACGCAAGGGTCCTTGCAAGCTGCATGCGCACATAAAGAATTAATACTGTGCATGCCCTCGTCATTGGAACATTATAAAAGCGAGACAGTCACTGAGGCTTCGTTGTTGCAACAGTGTTTCCAGACACCTCGAGTACAATAATTGTATTACAGGGTTTCAGGCTGCTTGTTTGGATTCTTCTCTGCCTGTCTCCACATCCCTCCGATACACTGTTGCCCATTATACCCTGCTTTGGGTTACTCTGCAGACTCCCAAGACTTAGATGTGGCTAGACTTGTCAGCCTCTGGACTTTTACCCATTTTAGCCTATTACCAGCTCTGTTTCGTCCTAAGGAACGTCGCAGTGCAAGTACCTTCTTCATTCCATCAAGGAACTTTTGACTGTATTTTCTGACTGGCTTCAAAACTGACTGCTATGTTGCTGATCTCAGACCAGCCATTTCTTCTCAGTGACTTGTACTCTTCAGAGGAAGTGGGCCATCTTTAAGACACTCTCTGGGCTATTCTTGACTGCTCTATGGGGCTACGGATCACAGACAGACTAAGTGGTTATCCCAGTTTGCTGTTCTCTTCTGTCCAAACACTTGACACGAATAGCCTATAACACTCCTTCTGCCAAAAACCTTAACCCTGATTTTACTTAGGTTTCCTTCCTATTTGTTAGCACCCATAATGTTGTCAGGCGCCATCATTGCCCTTTGGGCCCTATTGCAATGAGATTACGTAAAACAGTATCATCTCAGTATTGCAGAAATGGCATTTTTGAATTATGCAATTTTGGGGGAGTGTAACTGAAAAATTAAGGATTCCTCCACACACTCTTGTCAGGAACAAATGGTCCTTGTAAATTTTGCTCCAGTCCCTGGACGTAAGGGGGGTAGAGACATACCTTGAAGCAAATTTATACTTGGTAATAGTGAATGCCAAAAGTAGTAACTGTATTATAAAGTGTACTATTAAATTTACATCTGTAGATTTATAAAATAGGCCCCGTCATGCATTAAAGTACGGTTTGTGCACTACTTGTGAAAGATTAACTCACACACACTGAAGGGACGAAAATTAGCAAAGAAAGTTCCCCTAATTGTTTTGCAGGTACAGTGTGTGGACCATGTGAAAAATTACCACCACACATGCTTTAACGGTAGAGTATGATACACATCATTGGTATATTTCCTCTGCAGATACAGCCAACCAAAGATTGCCCCATACACTCTGTATGGGGCAATGAAAGATTCTTTACAGACTGAATAGGAGCAGGGTGTGCGATTTACTAAAATTATGTGCATAATGTACTAATATAAAGGTGCTTTCAGTCACCTGTCTTCATTCATTGGTCTGTTGTTCTATCATTCACATTTTGCTACTGCCTACTACAGCAAATAGCATAGGATATTTGGTCATCCTACTTCAGCGACTTGTTAACTTCACTTTGAGTGACTGCATTTTGTTCTTTCACAAGGAGAACATCCACATACAAGGTAGCTTTTTTCAGTGCCATTGTTTGGTTTTACTTTATTATTATTAATTTAGTGTTTAGAGCCTGATGTGATAGCAGCATGCTTTCTACCAGCTCTAGGTTTTGCTTTTGATGTGAGCAAAGGGCACATTCTAGCTTTATAAGTTCCTGTCTCTTCCTATGGCTTTAATAAATACATTTTTGAAGGACCTTTGTTTATCTTACTGTTTCTGTTTCACAGCATACCAACTGTGCCCATTTTGAAACTGTTCTTCACAAAGTTATCCTCTTATTAGTATGCACGTAATAAGGTGTATATCTATCCAGCTATATTGTGCGGTCTGTATTTTAGTTGACTACTACAGTTATACTTGTCAACCCATCTAATCTCTATGTCTTGCCTTGGGCATTTACTTGTTATATTTAATGAATCCCAGTTTTATATCTGTATATCTATCTATCTACCGGGGCGGCTCCTCCGTAATGGTGAAGGAGCCTTACACAGCAGAAAAATAAAATAATATTTTATTATTGTTTTATTTTTCAGCTTCTGGCTGAGCCAAAATGTGCAGGGAGGGGCGGGGTTGAGCCATGGGAGGGGGAGGAAGAGTGGAGTGCACTTAAGTGCGCATGTCAGTTTGGCCACCATCTTAGACCGGCCAAAGTGACATGCGCACTTAGGTATCTCCAACCCTGCTGAGTTGCACTGCCCAGTTGGTGAAACAGCACAGATTCCAATGCACTGTCTGAGCGGCAGACCAAACCACTCAGACCAATCCGGGTGCTTCTCTCATGCTACACATAGCATGAGAGCAGAGCCAGGACTGCCTGGGATGCCTGTGCTGATGTACCAGGGACTGCTGGGACACCATCAGGAGAGAAGAGGAGTGAGGTGGCCGGCAGCGGCAGGACAGGTACGTTTGAAAAAATATATATTATTTTATAATTTCCCCCGTCTTCCCCACTACCCTTTGAAATTAGTGGCAACCGCTGCTATCTATCTATCTATCTATCTATCTATCTATCTATCTATCTATCTATCTATCTATCTATCTATCAATCCCAATCCTACCCACTCTACCTCAATCCAATTCACCCCACCCGAGTTCAGTCCACCCCACTCCAATCCAATCCACCCCACTACAGTCACCCCTACCATATCTCAGTTCATTCCACTCAACTCAACTCCAATCCATCCACTCCACCGCAATCCATCCCCACCTCAATGCAATCCACCCCACTCCAATCCACCCTGCTCCAATCCACCCCAATCAAATCCAACACATCCAGCTCCAATCCAATCCACCCCAACCCACTGCGGTTCAGTCCATCCCACTGTAGCTCACCACACCCCAATCCAATCCACCCCACCCCATTTCAGTCCACCCCACTACAATCCACGCCAGTTCACCCCACCACATCCCAGTTCAGTCCACCCGACTCCAATCCAATCCATCCACCCCACCTTACTCCAATCCATCCCCACCTTAATGCAATCCACCCCACTCCAATCCACCTTAGTCCAATAAACCCTAATCCAATTCAACTCCAATCCAATCCACCCCAACCCACTGCAATTCAGTCCATCCCACTGCAGCTCACCACACCCATTTCAATCCACCCCACCCCATTTCAGTCCACCACTCCAGTCCAATCCACCCCGTTCCACACCACTCCACTCCAATCCACCCAGCCCACTCAATCCACCACTCTCTATTCCAATCCACCCCACTCTATCCCAATCCAGTTCACCTCACCCCATCCCAATTCAGTCCACCCCACTCCAATTCAATCCATCCAGCCCATTCCACCCCACTCAAGTCTAATCCACCACACCCCACTGCAATCCATTCCAATCTGCCCCACTACAAACCAGTCCAATCCTCCCCTCCCCAATCCAATCCACCCCACCTCATGCCAGTCCTGTCCACCCCACGCCAATCCAATCCACCCCACTCGAATTTAGTGAATCCAGTCCACCCCACTCCACTCCAATCAACCCCAGTCCAGTCCAATATAATCTACCCCAATCCAATTTACCCAACTCCACTCCTCCCCACTCAAATCCACCCCACGCTAATCCAGTCCACCCCACATCAGACCCATCACTCCAGTCCAAACCACTTACCCCAATCTAATCCACCCCTGTCCAATCCACCTCAACCAATTTAAGTTTACCCCACTCCAATCCACTCCACCCCACACCAATCAACACCACTTCACTAAGTCCACCCCACCCCACCCCACTCCACCCCAATCCAATCCACCCCACTCTACTCCAATTCAATCCACTGCACTACCTCAGTCCACTTCCACCCACTCTACCCTATTCCACCCCACTCCACTCTACGACACTGTCTGCCATTTAACCACTGAACTCTACTCCTCTCAACTCTATGACACACTACACCACTCTGCAAAACTCCAACAAATACACTCTATGACATTCTGCTTCCCCACTCCACTCTGACACTCCACGTCACTAACTTTTAGTCATGCTGAACAGCAGCCACACTGGTGTACTACACGGCTAGGCACATTGGCAAAGAAAATAACTCCTTTATATGTTGCAGTACCTTTGAGTGGCCATGTGTCGTGCTGGACTTACTCGAAGGCTGTGCTGAAGTACATTTATGACTGTTTTAGATCCCTTTTGGCTGAAGTAACTAAACTGCACTTTTTGAAGCAATTGACGTATTCTTTTGTGTGAGTGTTTGTAGTAGCTTGTCTTTCTCTAAGCCCAGCATTATACATTCATAAGATGTTACTTACTTCTCCCTAATCTCCTCTCATTTAGTAAGTATTCCCTGTTTTCCAGCCATTCTCCTAGATTCCCCCAACATTTACTGCTAATATAAACCTCTAGCAGGCCTACACCTTACTTTTTCAATTCTAAAGTCATCACTAAGGTCACCCCTAAGGTAGGCCCTGAACAGCCCAGAGGGCAGGGTGTAATGTATGTAAAAAGTAGGACATCTACTTTTAAGTTTTACATGTCCAGGTAATGAAAAACTCTTAGATTTGCTTTTCACTACTTCCAGGCCTGCCTCGTTCATAGGATAACAATTGAGTTACTGTATTACATTTAAGAATCTGTAACTTACAAATGGGAACATGTAACCAGTTCATGTTTGCTGTCTTTGGAACTGTAATAAAAAGTCCCCTCTTATGGTAAAGTCTGATTTTTACATTACAATCTTGAAAATGCCAGGAGCCAGGGAATCTGTGCAAAGGATGCATCGGGTATAAATATTGAACCTCAGACATCAACTCTTCAGTGCAGTCTGGACCTGTGGACTTTGCCAGGAAGAAGGACTGCTGTGCTGCTGTAAGAACTGCCACCCTGCTGGACTGCTGCCCTGAAGGAGTGCTACCCTGCTGTGCTGGTCTGCTGCCTGCTGCACTTATGTCTGGGTGAGAAGAACTGAACCTTCATCTCTTGAACTCAGGACCCTAGAGTGACATCAAGGGCTAATTAGCTGGCCTCCTGACTAGAGCCTCAAGGACAGAAGGCTCCAACACCCTTGAACCCAGCACCTGTATTCTGCTATATGTGAGTCCTACACTGCCAGGTATCACCCTAGTCCTGAACACTTGGAAGTGGGCCTAAAGGTACTCTTGCAGCCCATCTGTGGAGCCAACAGAACCAGTGCATCTCTTCTGCTGCGCGGTGCAACCCCAATCAGAACCGATGCATTGCATCTGCTGCAAGGATTCTCTCAGCAAAGGCTCAGCTTCGACTTTGCAGTACACATTGGAACCGCAGTGGCATGATGCATTCCTGAAGCAGGCCCTTGCATTACGCATCTCTCATCAATGGCAGCCTCAATGACGATGCAGGTTCTCATATTGCAGCTTCCCAGCTCCTCTGAACCGATGCATTGGCTTGGCTGCACAATGCATCCTCAACATGGGACCTTGCAGCACTCCGCAACCAATATTTAAGGTACTCTTGTTCAGTGGGCCTAACTGGGTCCATGTAGTCAGTCTACGTTCCATCACGGTTGCCCTGAACTTGTGACCTTGTCCCAGTATGGCATGACCAGAAATCCAGATATCGACAGTTGATGATTTGCACTTTTTTGCTCTGTTTTTACTGATATCTTTAAAATTGCATGTCTACTGTTCTACTAATGAGTGTTTTGTTGATTTGGTCTTGTTTTATTGTTTAAAAGCTACTGTATTTTTCTAAATTTGAAGGGGATCCTTTTGTGGTGCGTTTCCACTGTGTTACTGTTTGAAGTATAACACAAATACTTTACACATTGCCTCTAAGTTAAGCCTGACTGCTCTGTGCCAAGCTACCAGAGTGTTGAGCACAGAATAATTTAGGGTTTGGTTGTGACTTTACCCTGATAAGGATTGTGGTTTCTGCTTGTGTAGGGGTACACCACCCCCTTTAACCAAAAATGCAGTTTCTTACAGCTACTCATTCCAGTGTACAGTGTCAGAAAACTTTACATCACACAAAAAGTATAGAGAGAGACAATGAATCATACAGGTGTAAACCATTCTAAAGGAAATGTTACATACAACAATGAGGATTACAAGATGTAGGAATCACATGCCATTCCATAATAGTAGGCAGCATTTATTAAGAGTATTTGGTCTGGGGAAGCACAAATTCGGGATTTAAAATGTCCCACAGTTGTTGGGGTTGGATTTAGTATTAATAATGTATTTCTACTCAAATAGACCCTCTTTAGCAACACTAGCATGATGAAAGACTGGGGGGGAAACATAATTTTCTAAGCTACACCATTCAGTTTGCATGCAGCTCTCTGATTACAGTTCATAAGTCACTGTGCCATACTAGGATTGTAACTTTTGACCTGCAAGTAACAAAAGCATGTCTATGACAAAAACAGTTATCCACTGAGCTACCCACATAAAGTACATTCATATGATCTGCATGGTACGCGTTCTGTGCATCAGGCATATTATCCCTCTGTACCAATTCAAGATGAGTCAGAACTGCCACTAGACAAAACTCTGATATCTCTCCAGCAGGAACAATAATCATCAGAGTTATCTTTACAAGTTTAATGTAGCCTGAAAACGGCTGGACATGCAAGGAATTCGGCAACAGGTGCATTTAAACCCATAAGTGATTTTTAAACACAGTCCCCTGAGCTTGACTCCTGGTGCAGTGACACCAGTCGTACCTCCCTAAAGCTAGCCTTGAGTGTTATAACCAATCTTTAAGATCTGTGAAGCTTCTTCACTAATTCTGCAGACAATGCTAGAGCAGCAGAAGGGAAGTCAATTTAGAACGCAGTGCATGACTTTTGTCAGCTCTTGAAACTATTGAGGACTAGGAACTCGCCTCTGGGGAGTGTTGGTCTCTGCAGTATAAGCAGGGCACCCGGTTTCTGTCTTTACTACTTGTTATATATAAATACCGGCTGAAATCATTCTACTTTCTTATCTGTATTTAGTTTTTAAATCGGAATAGTACAGAAATCAGGCTTTGGTCTGAATGTCTGCCCACGCTGTTAGTCTTGGCTGCCAGACCAAAAGCTGTATTTACTTACAGCATGGCGAGCTGAACAGTGGGATAATGTGGACACCGAAGTGCGCATTTGCTAGCATTACAACGGCAGACCGTATTTTAAGGTCGGTGTACTGCTTTACTGTATTTTTTGAAGTGGCACAATAAACCTATACTGACATCAAAGTGTCAGTGTTCGCATTCATTTAAAAACACACACTTTTTTGTAAAATTTTCACTGACCAAAAATAACTATAGATTTGATACGAAATAATTAAATATGGGTAAATACATACATTATTTATTGTCAGAAAAAAAACACCATAAATGCAGGAATTCTATAAATTAAGTGATGTTCCTGGTGAAGGGTGCCAGTAATAAACATGACTGCACAGAGTTTCCAACCAGTTGAAAACCTCCTCTGGGCATGGGGGCTTCAGCTAATTGTGTGCACCCCCTGTGGCATCGGCTCCTCACCCAGTGACCATGTGAAGATGGCCGTCATCATGTGGCACTGTGTGACTCGGAAGGTCTGATATCCATCAATTGTCCACAGAAGGGGAAACTGGGGGCCCTCCCTCCTTGAGGCAGATGTGGGTTTAGAGTCCTTAGAGTCATGAGATCGATTTACAGGGAGATTGATGTACCTAGAATGACAGTAATCTAGGCGCCTATTGTTTTCTGCCCTCGCTTTGGACGTAAAGGAGCATCTTTCTCACCATGTTCATTTGATAACTGCACGATTTTGCCAAACAATCAGAATGTCTAGTAGCGTGGTTCCTCATCTAAGACGACTGATAAGTTTCTTGCCGATATGTTGGCGACGTAGTGGTATTCTAAGTGCGGGAGCTTGGAGTGGAAATAAGGTGGTGAGAACGGGAAGGCGGCGCTTTGAAGATGAGGTTTGCAATTCATTTTAGGAACATTTACTTTCCTTATTTCTTAAAGTACGTTTACTAAGTTTTTCTCGCAGCTGAATGTACATACAATGTAGTGCCACGTTTCGTAGGAGAGTAAACCATGCCTATGTGTCTCCACTGTAGTTTAATACTTAGCAGTGTTTTTAAAGTATTCCTATAGGTATACAGTTTCTCGGAGGTTATATCCCTTCCCGCGTTACATTGGACAAGAACAATCGTGTACAATACATACATTCCGACGAGATATAGAACACACCTGAAAATAAAGGAGCCTTTTACTTTCAGTACTGCTCTTTCCCATACAGCCATGGATCATTTGTTTTGTGCAAACAATATTTTCCGAATGTAATTTATTTAAAGAAGACACATTAAGTAAACTAACAAATACAGGCACATTGCTGTGGGAAGATTTGAAAATGGGAATGTAATAAAAGTTTAGTTGGAGATATTAAGTTGGGGAATATGTTCAAAGCACTATACAGCTGCTGAGGTTAATGAAGAACGTTTTTATTAATTATGCCTTTAATGAAACAAGTGTTTTTTTTCTTTTATATAATTGTACTCCAATGAGAAAGAAAAATAGAAATAATTTCTCTATTTGATACAGCACCTTTAAACTGTTCTCACACTGTTAGTTTAAAAGCAATATGATTTTGCTTCATTATAAAGAATCTGATTTGTATGTTAGATCATCTGCCCTTGTTAAGTGCTCGGGTACTCTTTATCTAGGTTAGTACTTTAAAAACATTGACATACACACAATTAGCTTTGTGCTTACTGTTGGAATCTGCATGTATTCTAATAGTCACAGGTTCAAACCCCGACAGGACCAATTCTGACTTTCGTTCTTCTAAGGTTGACAAATTGAGCACCAGTCAGTTGTGCATTGGTAAAGTCTTTTATTAGAAGTGAACAAGTTATTGTTTGAATCTGAAATACCCACGGTGTGTGGATGACTTTCACCAGAGTTCTAATTTATGTTGTATAGAATAAGGGACATTGATAAGTCTTACAACGGACCAAATAGGGTGTTAGAAGGTTATGGTTGCTTAATTTCAGCAACAGTTGTTGATGTGCAGGAAGAAGTTGCAAATGCGTCTAAAAAGTGTACTTTGCTTATTTAGATGATAGAAACAAATTAAGGCCATGAAGTTGTACGAGTCATATTTTTTGCATGAGTCTGTTTTTTAGGAAATGTGAGAACAGAATATGTTTTACTATTTCCAAACAATGAATGTAATAGACATTAGCTAATAGTAGTCTCATATAAGCTTGCTACGGGAAAAGGGATATCACGTTAGTAGATTTGCAACATTCTAGTGCTAGTCAAATGCCACTAATGTGCCCTATTTCGCTTGTGCTTAGATGAGTACAATCTTTGATGAAACTAAGGTTAATGGGAGGTCGTAGGGAGCTTTAATTGTACCTACCAACATTACTGCGTTTGGTGCTGGGAAAGCCATAAATGTAGTCAAGTTAGAAAATGGTGAACAATGGCAGAGAAGTCTACCGAGGAACCAACAGGGAGACATTGGCAAAAAAGCAAAATAGCAGAAAGCAGAAAGGGGCCTGGCAACTAACAAAAAAGATGCACATGTTCCATGTTATAACAGAGCATCCTCTCCACCAGAGTCTAAATAATGCCCTAAGCTTCTTTAATAAAAAAATGCGGGTTAATGGAATCGAAAACAAGGAGGAAACGATCATGTTGATAATCTTTCTCCACCACAAGAAAGCGACCAAGGCATTTCACGCCATCATTCCTAACATGTGTATCTAATGCTGCGATGTATGCGATGTACACAAATTCCATTTAATGAGATACTGATTACTGCTGGTGTGATTTACAGACTGCTACTGACAGAGGAACATTCTGCACACTGCATGAGCAAAACAGTCTACAGTCAATTTGTGTGCACCCTTTTAAATAAGTCTTAAAATACTAGTGGCATTCTTTCTTAGGGATGTAAAACAAAACGTTTCTGCAGGAAACAGGAGTTTGCTCCCAGAACATGATTTCAGCTTGCCCACAAATTGTACCAACGGCAGGCATATGATTCTCGACTGGTGTAAGGTGGTGCACGTCCTGCGGGCAAAATAGTCACTTATTGATATTGCCATCTTGAAATACAGAATAAAACTGTTTCATATACTGTTCCCATTCCAAGTTGCGTAACACGGAATGGGGTGCAGATTGTACACCCTGTCCATAGTGAACCCTGAGGCATTAGCATTTAGCATGTGTGCAATATGCTCCTGACATAGAATGAAGGCCTGAGTGTTAACCACTGTCCTACAGATGCACGATCTGACACTACACTTACGCAAATAATTTCTGCTGTTTCCAGTGTGCATATTCCCATACAACAGGGAGCACTAGGACCTTTTTTAGGTCGCAGCTGCCATCTTGGGGACTTTCAGAAAGTTGACATAGAAATGCATTTCGCTCAATTATTATGATTGGCTTTGTGTTTTTTAACACACTTTTTGCCTTTTCATTTGCTGGCTTTATTTGCTCTCCAGGTTCAGTTTGTCCCTCTACAGGTTCAGTTCATTATTCCTGTTGCCTAAACCATGTGTTCTGTATCCTCCCACCAACTCACTTTTTGTTAACAGGCCTTTCAGTCTTGTTCTTATCTCATCACATTTGCTGTGCTTTCAAAGACCGAGGTCAAATGTCAGGCGCTGTCTTCCAGGGGCCCTTGTTTACTTTTCTTTCTTTCACTTCAGAGTGAGAGGATTTATGTGCCATTCTTGCTGGATACTGGGGGTATGAAAACGTTTTTTTTCTAGCACAGGACAGCATTTAAATGAACTGTGTAAGTATCTCAGAATAGATCAGCATTATGAATACACAAATGAAGAGCATTTATTGTTATTTCTGAAGTGTGTTGGAAACAAATACTTTAATGTGATCAAAACAAATCATTAAACTAGGTGATGCAATTTCCACACATTTTCGTCTGTGTACTGTAAAGTTTAATGATTAAAACTGTGTGTCTGTGCAATTGTATTGGTCATTTCAATTGAAAATGTATTGTCTGTAATGGCAGTGTGCGACTTCCCCATGATTACTCCACTCTTCTCTTCTCCACTCTACTCTGCACCACTTCAAAACACTGCACTCTACCTTGCGCCACTCCACTTTACACCACTCCACACCACTGCACTATGCACCATTCCACTTTACGCCTCTGCTCTCTACTCCACTTCACACGTCTCTCTACTCTACACTGTACCACTCTACTCTCTGCCAGTGCACTCTTCTGCACTCTACTCTAGACCACTGCACTCTTCGCCAGTGCACCCTACATCACTCCAGTCTAGGCTACACCAATCTTCTCTGCACAACTCCACTCTACACTACTTTATGCCACTCTTCACCACTGCACTCTGCCACTGCAATCTATGCCAATACACTCTATGCCATTACACTACACTCTGTAATACTCAACTATATGCCCCTGCCCTGTACAGCAATCCACTGTATGACACTCTAATCTACTCTGCACCACTGCACTTTATGCCACTGCACTTTACACCACTTTACTCTATGCCAATACACGCTGTGCCACTCTGTGCAAGTGCACTCTACACTGCACCACACCACTGTACATCACTTTCTCTGAAACAATCTACTCATAACCACTGCCACTACACTCTACTCTGCATCACTGTACTCTACGCCACTGCTCTCTACATAACTCTCCGCCTGTCTTCACCACAGCACTCTGACACTGTACTCTGCAACGCTAAACTCTCCACCACTGAACTCTATGCCACACAACTATGCACTACTGCACTCTACACCACTGCATTCTATGCCACTGTGCTCTGAGGCACTTTACTTTACTCTGCTCCTTTCTATGCCACTCTACTCTGCACCACTCTATGCCACTCAACTCTACTCTCTACGCCACTCCAGTCTTTGTCACTTGACTCTAATCTGTGCCACTGCCCTCTGCATCACTCAACTCTATGCCATTCCACTCTGCACAACTCTAGACCAATCTGCTTTATGCCACCGCATTCTACACCACTGTTCTCTACTATGCACCACTCTACTCTGCACCACTGCACTCTACTATGCACCACTCTACTCTACACCACTGCATTCTATGACGCAGCATTGTATGCCGCTAAATTCAATGCCTCTGCACTTTATGCCACTACACTCTGCAACACTCTGTGCTAATGCACTCTAAACCAGTCTACTCTACTCTATGCCACTCCATTGCATGCCACTCTCCTCAACTCTACTCCAATACACAATACTTTATCACTCCACTCTACAACACTCTACTCCACTCTACACCATTCCACTCCACGGCACTCACCACAACTCTCTTCTACGCCACTAACTTTTAGCCATGTTGAACAGCAGCCACGCTGGTGAACAACATGGCTAAAACACATTGGCAAAGCCAATCGCTTTTGCATGTGCGAGACCTATTGGCTTTGCCAATGCTTGTTCTTAGTTTACCCACTCCTCCTGTTGATGGCTAGTCCTCTGCTGGCTAGACAATTCCACGGTGTACTTTGATAAACTTTGTTAAGTGTATGGTTAATGAGAACATAATTACATTTTTTGTATTTTTAAAACATTATATTAGTACCTACATCTCAATAGAAATCAAAGGGGTGGTACGTTTGAGAAGATACGAATAACAAAACACCTCGAACAGAAAGAGTGTTCAGGAACAAAGTGAAAAGCAAATACTCTCAAATAAAGATCGTAAGGAAATACTGGAGCAATTAAACACAAAGGGCTTAATTCCGAATTCCCTTTCGCCTGGAATAGGGTGTCAATGAGTACTTTACTCACAAATAAAAGATGCGTGCAGTTTTCTCACCCAGAGCTTGTTTTCCTGCACACATATATCAGGTAATTCCAGGTGAATTTTATGAGGGAGAAAAATAGCAAGATTCTGAAATTTGCCTCTTGAAGAAGGAAAAGCATGTGGTATTATTGTGTCGTCCCCATTTGGATCTGCAGAATTCGTACTGGTGAGACAATTTACGATATGAAATGAGTCCCCAAGTGGGATAAGCACCTTTAACAATGGAACACTACTAGCATACCTTCTTTTCCTTCATGTATGCCCCCATGTGCCTATTGCAGGTAACATGGACCCTTACGGGGGTGAATAACTGTATGAGCATTGATAAAATTATGTGAGGTAGTGATCTGCAGAGAGAGAAAAAGGCACAAATTGGCACAGAAATCTTTCAGAGAAATCCCCTCTGCTTTTCTGCTTCTATATGAAAACCGCCAAAACCTCTGTGGTGTACTCTGATTTTTTTTTTTATTTAAGCGGCCTTCGAACACTTGTGCTACTTCATCCTTTTTGTACCAATATGAAAATCCTTCATCTATCTTCAGCTCCACTCTTATTGCTAAGTAAGAAAAAGTTTAACATATCAGTGACAAAACATTTGTGAAGCTGTAAGCTCAGAATTATTTCTACCTTGCTCTTCACGCCTCAATGACATGTTTTATGAATGTAAGCGCTAACACTGCACAACCCTGATTACAAGTCAGGTTAAATTATGAATCAGAATACTTATAATTATCAAATCTTTTGAGGATTTGATAATTAAATGTATGATGGAATCTGGTTCAAATTTATTAGTGGAGTGGAAAGATGAAAGTGGGCATGGGTAAGATCGGGAAAAGAAGGCAAAACATGCTGTATTATATCCATTAAATAACAATTCTGCATGTTGTGCCTCATTTCCGAATTGAAAACTCAAAATAGATGTACTTCTCTAGTGTGTGATCTTCATGTATTCACATGCTTGAATCATTCCCCGTCATCAGACTGGGAATCCCCAGTAACTTTGAATAGTAGTAAGTAGTGTTAACATGGAAAAAGGCCTCGACAACAGTGTCTGTTTAGTAGCACATTCGTCTCATTTTAAGCAATTCGAACTTTGGCCAATGAGGTGGAAGTGGGAAGCTCTCCTACTGCCATTAGAGACCACCATAGCTCAGATTTCTACTGCATGTCATGTATGAGGGAGCACCTAAGAAGAGCTCTGCTCTACCCTTTAACTGATCTTATTCAGACACTTTTCTGGTCTGCCTTAGAAGTTAGCCAGACCATTATTCACATATCGGTGTACCGTAAGTTATTTCTGGGGTGATTTTGTGGAAGGTCTCCTTTTTTGGACCAAGGATACCTTTCCTCTGTCATCTACTGCCATCATGAATGACAGAAAGAAAAAAAAATCTCTTTTCAGATCTTCTTATACCTGTGGTCATAAAAAGGTCTTCACTGGTGACCCACATGAGCAAAGTATTTATTGCCTCCACCCAGAGCACAAGGCTTCATGCTGTAACCTCTATAAAACATTTCCTTGAAATACCATAATGAATAGGGAGTGGATGTTGCCCCTGTATGTACTAGAAAGAACGAAATACCCCACTTCTAAGGGAGATGCCCCCTGATGTTGGGGTGAAGTTGTGAAAAGTGCTGCAACAAGCACTTCTATGAAGGTGGCCCAAAAGCAGAAACGTGGAGTTTCCAGAGTTGGACTTACATCATTTAGACCCTGCAGCTACCTTCTCAAAGAAAAAGACAGGAATTTCTTCAGACAAATGCTCCAAACAGGACACACACCAGCCTGAGGAAACACCTGCACGAAAATCTATTTTTCTCAGTGTTCCTAACTGAAATTCAGTCCCCATCATGCCAACCCATCGTCATCGATGATATTTTCGACCGCACTCCTATTGATACCTATGTGACAGGCATCGTCGACGCTTATGAAGACATTCAAAGTCCCCATCAACTACCAGATCTTAGCCTATGTCGATAGCACCTTCGACTACAAGACCATTGTTGACAACAATATCAAGGATGTTTCTACTCCCGCCATCAATGTTGATCCCATCTATGATGGCCCAGTCAGCCCTTCTTTCACCAATATGATGCTGATCTTGTCTAGGACACTTTTCTGTGGTCATTTCTATGCCAGTCACTTTTTCACCTATAACGGTAACAGCTATCCTTCCCACTCAAAATATGAATTCTAAATTGGTGAGGAAGTCAGTAGGCAGAAAACCTCCGAGACAGCCTATTGCCCTACACAGCTGGATGTGTATCACATTCCAGAGTTTCAGAGATGCCTTCTTTAAGAGAGTCCTTACCAGGACTTTGACTATCAGTCACAGACGTCTTTAACTGACAACCCTCCTCAGTCTGAGGGTCCTAAGGAAAGCAAACACAGCATATTGATTCTCATTGTCCCGGTTATGGAGCTCCTGAAATTATCTGTACTCCCAGCAATTCCATTAAATATGCATTCCATGCTCCGATCCAGACACAACAGAGAGAAACTCCACCACTACCTCTGGTCAATGAGCGTGACAGCATGGTACCTAATGATGTAGAGACTGGTCATTGACAGCAGAATGTAGAAACAACTTGGCATAAGCCCAGGAGCCAGCAGCCACAAACACATATAACGCCAAGTGGAAACATTGCTATGTTTAGTGCAAAGCTAAAGGATTCCATCCACTGAATATAACATCCTATCAAATACTTGTTTGCTGGGCTTATCCAGTAGTGGTCTAAAATACTTGCTAGTACAAGTCCATCCATCAGTAATCACACATTGTCAAAGGATGGGTGACAATTCAACCACTTTTTTCTCACAGAGAATTATTATTATTTTTTTTTAACATGTTTTTATTGATTTTTCAAAAAGAAAGCCATACATTTTCTTGCATACAAAGTCATTGATAGCAATTTGTCATTGGTTACAGTCTGTCGTCTGGCTCTCCCATATTAAGGTCAATATATATAACAAACTACTAAGAACTTGTGTGCACTTCCCGGACCGCTATTTCTACCCAACACTTCCGAAGTTGCCGCCACGTAGGACGAAGCGTTCAGTTGCAATGTGGTTCTATTGCCACTGGTGACAGGAGCCCTCATCGCCACACGGGTGAGGGCGGGGGGGACAGAGGAAACAGGGGGGGGCAAGGTGGAGGGATATGGCACAATGGATCATAGCGCTGGTGTCTATTGGTTGAGTGTGCAGGCCTTTTGGTGCTGTGGCATGCATGCATTGGGGGGGGGGGGGCTGCTGTGCTATCAGTGCTGGCGAGGCATTGATGATGGATATTTTTGCGTCCCCAAGTGTAGTATTGCCTTTCTGCCGGGGGCTGGGCCTGCGGCCTTCCAGGTGGGTGTAGCTGTCTGTGATTCAGGGGGGTCTTTCATCATTTTTGGCTTCTAGCCTGGACACCAAGACGCCCCTGGCCTCGCAGCCCGCCTGTCGCAGTCCCCTACGAGCTAAATTTGTTAATACCTGATGCTCAGCACGAGCCCAGCGTAACGTGAGGGCAAGCCTGACTTTTAAGTCGGGCGTGTTGCGAGCCTTCCAGTTCATTGCTATCAATCTTTTGTACATTGCATACGCTAGATCTATAAACCTGTGCAAGTGTTTATTTCTTTTCGTCCTTGTCCTTAGTCCGAGTAGACAGGATTTGGGATTCGTGTCCAGGTTGAGCCCCGTGATTTCCACTAGGGCTGTGACCACCCCCTCCCATTCCCCCCGTAACCGCGGGCACTCCCAGACCATGTGATAGAACTGTGCTGCTGGTGTTTTGCATCTGGGACAGGCTGGGTCCGACCCGGGGAACATGTGCTTAATCCTGGCCGGGGCCAGGTATGTCTGATGTAGATAATTGAACTGAAACCTCACATGTGTGGCACAGAGCTTTTGGCCATTCTGTCCCTGAGATCGAAGTGGGCAATAAGATGTTCCACCTCTCCCTAGCTTTCTGCAGGTTGTCTTCCGGGGGTCTGTTCAGAAGTTTATAAAGGTTAGAGACTGCTTTTCCTTGGGGGTCCCGGTTCAGCATGTGGTGCAGGGTGACTGAGATATCAGGCTCTACGTCGCCAGATGCCCACGTTTTCCTGATTGCATGGCATATCGCGTGATATGCCAGGAATTGCCCCGGATTGATCTCTGTAAGGGCCTGTATAGCTTCGAAGGTCATTAATTTCCCTTCCTCAAAACAGTCTCCTACTGCACTTATACCCGCGTCTAACCAAGTTGTAGGTGAATATGAGCCGGCTTCCACCCACCCGGGGAGCCGATCCAATGGGAGGAGTGGTGAGTAGGGTAGTTTTTTAACTCCCTTTTGGATATACTTCTTCCAATATGTGTGTGCCACTATCATCAACGGGTTTGTGCATGTGCTTTTAATCTGCTTATCCAACAACCAAACTAGTATGGGAGCGCCTTGGAGTCAGGATTGCAGCCATATAGTTTCTGCCGAGCTAGGTCTATGGAGCCAATTTAAGATCCACTGCAGCTGTGCGGCCGCAGAATAGAGCTCAAAGTTTGGGGCGCCCAGTCCACCCATTGCTACCGGGTGATGCAGCGTGGTAAGTGCAACCCGCCTTCTGCCCTCGCCCCACACCAGTTGTAGTAGGATGGAGTTCAAGCCAACGAAAAAGCTTTTGGGGATAATGATTGGTAGGGCCGCAAAATAATACAACAGTCTAGGTAATATCTGCATGTTTGCTATAGCTAATTTACCCAGTGGTGAGAGTGGTCATTTATTCCAGAAGCGTATTGAGCTCTTAACAGAGGAAACCGCTTTCCCCAGATTTCCATCCCTTAGATCTTCCGCCCTGTGGTAGACGTTGATCCCTAGGTATCTAAATGTGTCGAAGCACCATTTTAGGTGGCCTGGTGGGGCACTTTCTTGCCTCGCAGGGGGCCAGCTGGTTAGTGGGAATATACAGGATTTCCCCCAGTTAACTATTAGACCAGATACCCTTCCGAACTCAGACAGCAGCGACATCACTGGGGGCAGCGACTCCTCCACTCTGCGTATGTATATCAGGGCATCATCTGCGTATAATGATATGGAGTGGAGAGTACCGTTCCTTGACACCCCCCATTCTTCTTTTTTGGCACGGACGCGTGCAGCTAGTGGTTCTATCGCTAAGGCAAATAGGAGGGGGGAAAGGGGGCAACCCTGTCTTGTTCCCCTGCTAATCGGAAAGCTTTCTGATATTACTCCTCCCGTCTTCACCCTAGCCTGTGGGGCAGTGTACAGAATGCGTACCGAGTTTGTGAATTTTGGACCGATACCCAGTAACTGCATAGTGGCAAACAGGAAGTCCCATTCTAATGTATCAAACGCTTTTTCTATGTCGAGCGATATCACCACCTCCTCGAGTGCGGTCGGGGGGGGGGTGTCAACCATCACACTGAGCAGCCTCCGAATATTTAGGAAGGTGTTGCGTTTCGGGATGAATCCATTCTGGTCATCGTGTACCAGGATATGCATGTAGGGAGCTAGTCTGTTAGCCAGGATTTGGCCAAGTATCTTACAGTCTAGGTTCAACAGTGAGAGAGGTCTGTAAGACCTGACGTCAGTGGGGTCGCGCCCCTGCTTTGGAAGGACCACTATCATTGCCTCTCTCATTGAGGGGGGCAGGATACCGTTGGTCCCTGCTTCTTCAAACGTTTTTAGGAGATGTGTGTTAAGGTGTGTCGCAAAAGTGGAGTAATATTCTGATGGCAGGCCGTCTGTCCCTGGGGCTTTATTCCTAGGTAGTTGTTCGAGGGCCTTATTCAGTTCCCCTAATGTGATGGGGGCTTCTAGTGTCTCTCTGTCGACGTGCATTAGTTGGGGCAGGGGAGAATCTGCTAGAAAGGACTCAAGCTGTTGGATGGTGCATGATGTGCTTTTGTTGTATAATTGTGTATAATATTCCCTAAACGCATCGTTTATATTTACCTGCGTGGTAGCTATTGCGCCTGCGTCTGTTCCTATCGCCCCGATTGGAGGGCACCGCCGGTCCTCCCACAGTAGCCATGCGAGCAGCCTGCCAGATCTGTCGCATTCCGACTGTAGCCTAGCCACGTGGTGTTTGTGATCGTGAAGGCGTAATGTAGCATCAGCCTTTGCGTGTTCCGCGCGCGTTTCCTTCAGGGCCATGTATGGCGTTTCATTGCGGGCAACTGCGTTTTCTAGTGCTCTTAGTTTCTTCTCCAGCTTGCTAACCTCTGCATGGAGTGTGCGCCTCACTCCCCATGTAGTGGAGATACAATGTCCGCGGATCACCACTTTGTGTGCGTCCCACTCCATTGCTCTTAGTTTCGTGGTGCCGGTATTTAATTCCCAATACTGTTTTAGCGTTGTTCTCAGTGAGTCTGTGAATGCAGGGTCGTGTAAGGCTTCCGCTTGTAGCCTCCACGTTGGAATAGCCTGGCGCTTCCTGCCCCAGTCCAAAACTATTTTAAGCGGTGAGTGATCTGATAGTGTCTTGGCTAGGTATTCTATTCCACTGGTCCCTGTGCAGATCTCCTGGGTGCCCCACATCAAGTCTATCCTAGTGTGTACCTTATGTGGTGCTGAATAAAATGAATATTCCCTGTGTCGTGGGTGTTTCATGCGCCATATGTCATGGAGGCTCATGTTACTAGCCCATGTCGATAATGGGCGGCTGAGGTGTCTGATGACTGTTGAATATGTGGGGGGATTTGACCTGTCCAATGCTGGATCTGGCGTGCAGTTGAAGTCACCTCCCCATATGGCGGGTGTTTCGGGTTCGTTAGTAACGCTGGAGTGAGTGTGCTCAGGAACTCCGGCAGTGCACTATTGGGAGCGTATACCCCTATAATTGACAATTGTTTGCCGTCCAGTTTACCCTCCACTACCACATATCTGCCCTCGTGATCTATCTTGTGTGATGTTTGGATAAAGGGGACATTCCCTGCTATCCATATGAGTACCCCCCTCGCGAAGGTTGAATAGGATGTGCCCACAATCTGACCCCCCCATTTACTACGTAGATCCTGCAGGTCTGGGTCCCGCAGGTGAGTCTCTTGTAGGATTGCAATATGTGTGCCATGGCATTTGAGTCGTGCGTGCACCCTGGATCTTTTGCCCGGAGTCCCCAGTCCCCTGACGTTCCAAGTGACTATGTCATATTTGTATGTGCTATGGGTTGTGGATTGGGCCATATTCAATTTGTGAGTATATGTCTTGCTCCCCAGATCCCGGGGAGGCCCATTGGGTCTCCGCCGCCCCCGCCGCCCCCACGGGCGGGCCCCTCACCTCCGGACACTTATCCAGAGTTGTGAGCAGACCGGTAGTGCACAAACTAATAGTTACCCTCTTTCCCTCCCCAACTGGATCCCAACCCCAACTGTGAACTTGCAACAGGCTACACACCCATTTTAGGTGCGGGCTAAGTTGTATCCGTATGGATGTCTGCGGGGAGCAATAATACTGTCCGGATGCGGCTCATTTTAGGGGCTCGCATCCTTCTGCAGACACGGTCCGCAATTGGCTTGGGGCACTCCCAGGGTACGGCCATCCGCCCGCCCCCACCTGCTCTACGCCGCCAGCCGCGCACAATATGAATAAAGGAGTTATCTCCAGGAGCAAATGTGCAAGGATACATAAGTTCGGGTGATGTGACCACCCACTTCAAGAGGAAGTCGCAAAGTTCAATTCTGTACTCCGGCTGTGGCGGTTGGTCCCCCCTGGGGGGATAGTTCAGTAGTGTTTGTTCAGAGTGTGTCTGCAGACCTGGGGGTGAACTCCGGTCCCCTCAATGCCTCCATTAATGTAGAGTCCGAACTGATCGAGTCAGATTCCGAGCCTTCCACTGGCTGGGTCCTGAGCGTCTCAAAAGAGTTCTATGTTAGTAGGGGTGTTTCTTTAAGGGCCTTGGCTCTCTCCTCTGCAGCCTGTTCCACCGTGGGTTGACCCCTGGCGTGCCTCTTGGATCGTTTCCTAGGTTTTGTCGTTGACCAGTTCTCGTCGGCACCGACTGCCTCGCGGTGTTGGGCGATGCCTTTGGCATGCATCCACGTCCAGGCATCTTCCGGTGAGGTGAACACATGGATGCATTCATCTGTTATTACACGTAATTTAGCGGGGAACATTAATGCGTATTTTATGTCATATTCCCGGAGGCATTGTTTAACTTGGGTGAAGGAGTTACGTTGCCTTTGCACTTCCTGAGTGAAGTCTGGATAAGCGTGAACAGTCGAGTCCTCATACCTGTATGGGCCTTTGCTGCGGAACTGTTGGAGTATCGTATCCCGGTCCCTGAAGTTTAGAAACCTAGCTATCAGTGGTCTCGGAGGTTGGCCCGGTGCCGGGGGCGTCCGGGGATTCTATATGCTCTTTCCACTGAGAAGAATTTGGATGGGGTTCCATTCAGGACCTCTTTAATTAACCAGTGTTCCAGCAGGAGCTCTGAGCTTTGATCCAGTGATTTTTCAGGAAAACCAAGAAACCGTATGTTGTTGCGGCGGGATCTGCCCTCCGCCTCCTCTGCTCTTCTCAGAAGTGACTTTACTTCTCGCATCTAGGCGGAGAATTTGTTTTTGGTTATCCGCTACCGTGGGGGCCAGTTCACTTAGCGCCGCCTCCTTTGTCTTCACTTTATCAGATAGTTTGCCATGGTCTACTCTGAGGATGTTCAGATCTTGCGATACCGTGTCTATCCTGGTCTCCAGTGAGGTTTTAGTGTCCATGATTGCTTGTAGTACTTTCTCGAATTGCGAGGAATGTGACATGAGCGTGGACTCCAACGACTGCAGAGAGGGCGTATGCTGCTGATCTCCGGGTGCCTGGCCTAGCGTGTTCCGATCCTGGTTTTTAGCTGATATGGGCCTTCCGGCCATTTTGACTTATCTGTTGCAACCTGATTCCTCCTAAAATCACGCGCTCACCTACGTTCTCTGGGCCCTGCAAGCGAGGAGGGCATATATATCCCCGCGGGGCCACGCCAGTGCAGACTTCAATTTTTGAGGTTTCGGCCCTGCTGGTGGTCCTCTAAATGAGATCTTATTCAGGCGGTCTAGTACCTCCCGTCGCTAGGTCCACACGCGTGCCTCGAGCCGCCGGTCGGCAGCCAGCTCCAGGCTCTAGGTCCTCTTTCGGTATGAAGTAGAGGAGTGGCGTTCCCAATTGTATTCGCTTAGTGTGTTACGGGCTCGCACAGTTCTTTAAGCACTGTTCCACCCTGTGGTGCAGGTCAGCGCCATTTAACAGAGGATATGGCTTAGCTTGATCCTGACCGACCCTGCGCGATCCACGTCTGTGGTGGCTTCGATATCCAGCTGCAGGTCCAGAGACGACTCCCGGGATGGGCCCTCCACGCCATCAGTCATGAGATAGGGAGGCACCCCCAGTGGCCCACGTCAGGATTCATCTCCTGTCCTTCATCCCCCCATGTGGGCGGGAGGGGGTAGTCGATGGAAGGCGAAGGCAATGGCTCCCAGTTCCCTTCGCGGCGGTCCCCGCAGACGCTGCACGCCCGTCTCGCCGTCAGGTCCTCCAGATCTGGTGCAAAACCTCACCCCAGGGGGAGACGGCGCCAGCAGCCTCCTGGAGAGGGCGCGTCTGCTGTGGCCGAGCTCACAGCCGCCCGACAGGCCTCGTAACCATGTGTAACAGCTGGGGGGTCCAGGGAGCGGGTCCCGACCCGCTCATGGAACAAATTCACCCCTGGCCTGTTGTTGTGGTCCCACAGGGCCTTTCGCGGAGGGGGAGGCGCGTCTCTCCGCTCGTCTCCAACCGCGGCGGGGGCACCCCCCTGGGGCCCCTGCTGGCCCCGCCGTTAATTCGCCACTGCTCCTTGGAGCTCCCCGCGCCTGGTGGGGGGGGTAAACTCCGGCTGCCGATGGGCGGGCGAGGAGGGGGGGGCACCCAGGGCAGAACTGAGGCAAAATATGGGCTTAACGCCCTCGCGAGGTGGGCCGCTCTCGCTTCTGCGCACCCACCTCTCTTCCAGTCTTCAGGGCGGCGTCCAGCCCGACACGGCCGGCAAAATGGCAGCCGCAGCTCCCCGTTCCGATCCGCTCCGCGGCAGCTCCTCCGCCCGGCCGCTCGAACGCGCCCGGAGCCGTCAGCAAGGGGAGAGCGGTCCCAGCAGCGGATCCCGCCACAGGGATGTGGCAGCGGCGCCCCAGGAGCGCCCCGCAGATATTTACGTGGCGAGCCCGAGAGGAGCGCTTAATCAAGCGTCCTTCCCGGTCGCCATCTTGGCTCCGCCCCCTTCTCACAGAGAATTATAAAGCAATTTATGAGGGGACTTTACACAGGATTTCAGAGCATTTCCACCTGTACGGTGCCTACCAGTTTCCTGGGAGCTTATTACTGTCCTGAGCCGGCTCATACTGCCTCAATTTGATCTGATCTACAGACTTCACCCTGGAAAATAGTGCTTCTCTTGGCACTTCAGCACACAGAACGAGAGGGATGCAAGCATTTATGGTGAAAGAACACTTTCTCTACTTTACAAAGGACAAACTCATTCTATGGGCCAATCCAAGTTCATATCTCTGGACACTACTGACTTCCATCTGAATGAGCTTGTCATTTTGCACTCCTTTGTCCCAAATCTCTCAACGGCAACAGAAAAGTAATTGTACTCGCTTGATGTGCTCATCAAGTTTTACGTGGACAAGATAAAAGACCCTTGCCCCTCTGATGATCTATTTGTGTCTCTTGGCCATCCAAGAATAGACTGATCCCTCTGCAAACAGGGAATAGCATGTTGGCTGTCAGCTTGCGTCACCTTTTGCCACAAGTAGAAGTGCTCACTCCAGGGAAGAGTGAGTGCGCATTCCACCAGAAGCATGACAATGACAGAAGCACTCTACACTTGTGCGCCTTTAAAAATAACCTGCTGTGTGGGTACCTGGAAAAGCAGACACATGTTCACAAGACACTACTACTACCTGGATGTGAATGCAGCAGCTTATTCAGTAGTTGAACAGGCAGTCTTTTGCAACTTGTTTCAGTCTGCCTGCTTCCTGCTTTGCTATTGTTGAGATCTACTGCTTACTCCTTTGACTCAAGCATGTAAATATATGAAAGATGAATATATGAAAGATCCATTGCTGGAGAAGAGGTACTTGGCCGTAAGTTCAGTTCTCTATTGTAGGTATCTTTCATATATCCACATGATATTCTCTTTCCTCCCCAGTGAGAGGCTCATTGATGTGTAAAGTTGAGGCTAATTTGAGCGCCGGTAACTGTATGAAATTTTCCTGCTTTGTATGCACTTGTAAATTGTGTTTTTTGGTGATATTTTTAATTGTTGACTAATTTTTAATGTTTTAGTGGGCTTCTTGGTTTAACTTTTTCCTTTTTGAGCCTATGCCACCACAGAGGCGCCATTTTGTTTGTTGATGTGCTCTAGCAGTTGGAATCATGCTTCCTGACCGTGTTTAAGCACGAGCATTCCCCAGAAGCGCAGTGGCTAGATTGAGTGCTGGTAAATGTCAGATATGGTCGTGCTTTTTATGCACTTGTAAATTATGACTTTTGGGGGATTATTTTTAATTGTTGACTAATTTTTAAGGTTTTTGAGGGCTTCTAGGCTTCGATTTTTTGCTGATTCCACCACAGAGGCGCCATTTTGGTTATTGATGCAGTCTAGTGGTTGGAATTACACTTCATGCCGGTATTCAAGCATGGCCACGTCATGAACGCACCTCAGCTAAGTTGTCTGGTGGTAACTGTCTTTTTCCTGCTTTTTGTGCACCTGTAAAGTGTGGTTTTTGGGGGAATATTTTTAATTGTTGAAAATTTTTTAATGCTTTAGTAGGCTTCTTGGTATAACTTCTGCAGTTCTGGGAAAATTCTTCCTTATTGACACACTCTAGTGGTTGGAGTCACGCTTCGTGCCCCTAAGCACTGCCATGCTGCGAGCATGGAACAGCTAATTTGAGTGCCAGTAAGATGTTTTCCTGCTTTCTATGCACTTGTAAATTGTGGTTGTTGGAGGATTTTAACTTACTTGTTAATGATAATGATTTGAACTGTAGGAAAGCTCATCAGTTTCTGGCCACTCTTGAAGGATTCAATTTAGAACAATTGGTGAAGGACCCTACACACAAGGCTGGTTATACCCTAGACCTTATTTTTTTTAAGTCTTCGACTGTTCTGGTCAAGCTCGCTCAGAAGCTAATCTGGTCTGACCAGTCCCTGATTCCATTTAAGATTTGTTCGACCATGCCCAGTAGGCTGCTGGTTGCAGTCCAAAAAACTGCCAGAGCATGGCATAAAATCGCAGAATCCTGCCTAGTGGAGATTTTGCAATCTTCCCCTTCAATCTATCCTGTGCTTTAGATCCGAATGCAGTTAGTTTTATGATTGACTAGTTGAAGCTGTGGACCTCATTGCCCCATCCGAAACCTCTACTTTTAAGATATAAATGCCACCTGCTCCATGTTTCCTGTCTGAATTAAAGGAAGAGAAATCCCAATGCATATTTCTGGAGCGCAAATGAAGGAAATTGTATGATAAGGATGCAAAGGCTGCTTACAAGACAGGGCCGAAAAAGTACCATACTTGCATTCGCAGGTCCCATAAGGCCTGTATTTCATCCACAGTTTTATCGGCTACCAGTAAGCCTCACAAACCTTTTTAAATTGTCAATTCTTTTCTTTCCCGATTGCTTCTAAGAACTCCCTCATCCCCTCAATCAGTTTATGTGAGGCTCTTTCAGAATTCTTTTTTGAGAAAGTTCAAACTGTATATGAGCAATTTCCAGCGCAAGATTCAAAGCATCGGGTAGAGGATCCCATTTCTGGTTCCGGACCTTTACTTACTGCTTTTATCTAAATATCCCTGGAAGATTTCTCTGGTGAATGAGCTAAATCAGGCTATCCGTTAGATCAATTCCCACCAGATATTTTAAAACGTGCCTCCCCATTTGTGAACCCCATTATGAATAAATTGATTAACTGTTCTTTGGAACTCACTTTCCTACCAAGGAATTGGAAACAGGCTCTTTAAAAAAAAAAAAAAATGTGGGCCCTAAGGTCTAAGTAACTTTAGACCTATTTCTAACCACCTGTAACATGGCTCTCAATCTGGATTCAGCACTGAATCAGCTTTACTTGAGGTGAAAGAGCTTATTAAGGAAATTCTTGACCAAAATGCTTCCACAGTAATGATTTACTTGACTCGTTTATGGTGTTTGACACTGTTTTGCATCCTAGTCTGCTAAATAGGCTTAGTAGTATTGGAATACAAGGACGAGCCTTGTGCTGGCTGAAATCTTTAATTGAAGGTAGTATGCAGGCCGTTTTTCTCTCCCCTTACACCTTCCTCCAAACCTTTAAAGTATGGTGTGCCACAGGTTTCGGCGCCAAGTCCCACCCTTTTTTAAATTTATCTGGAGCTGTTAGCGAGGCTAGTGAAATCATAGAGTGCATGTGTGGTTTCTTGTGCTGATGACACACAGCTTCTATTATGTTCTCAGGAGAACGAGGTTGAAACTTTGTGTTCCTTTTAACATTGTCTTATGTCAGTTGTAGAATTGATGAGTGACACTTGTTTTAAGCCTAATTCTGAAAAAAATGAGACCTTTTTTTTTGGCACCAAGATCACCCCTAGTTCCTTCAATTGGTGGCTGGCTCAGCTTTGGGTCTCTCCTCTACCCGCACCAGCAGTAAGAAATTTGGGTGTTAAGTCTGATTCCAACCTTTTGTTTGAACCCCAAATTAAGGCAATTTCTGACAATTGTTTTGCTACACTTAGGTTGCTAAAAAGGATCTACATGTAGTGCTTGAAGACATACGTAAGACTATTGTTCACGCCTTGGTGACTTCTAAATTGGATTATGCTAATGGTTTATATTTGGGTCTCCTGACATAGCTGATTCAGCGACTTGAGACGATTCAAAATTCTGCTGCCGATTTGATCCATAAGATCCCATTACGGGACGCTGTTACTCCTTAGTTAAAGCAACTTCACTGGTTACCTGTAATCAAGCAGATTCAATTTAAGGCATTAACTTTTGCCTTTAGAGCATTTGAACAAAAAGGACCCCCTTGTTTAAGGAAGAGATTCAAGCCTTAACACCTAGTTAAATCGCTGAGGTCTACCAATCAAAAACTTCTTTAGCTGCCTTGGATTCGCAAGGCTAGGAGAGATGGGAGATTGTTTGTTTTCCTCACATTTAAGCTTTGTAACTCTCTTCCTCGCAGCTTGAGTCTCAGTCCATCAGAAACTGCTTTCAGAAAGAATCTTAAAATGTTGCTTTTTAATTTTTGCTTGGTTGACAGCTGAGTCAGGAACGGCTATCTGTTGCATGATTATCAGACCTTTGCGCTAGCGCAGGAACACTTCTTCAGAGGCAGTTGTGCGCTTTATAAGTGATATTGTATTGTATTTATTATGCACTCTACTCAAACATTGTGCTATGAAATCTGATCTGTGGTGGTCTTTAGGGCATGTAGGAGAGCTTAGCACTTCCACCTTGTAAGAAAACTGGGCTCTTTAATATGCCCCCCACACTTTTTTCCCCCATTTGGACTGCTAGATGCTGTTTTTCTTCACTCTGATAGTGCACTGGGACCTGCTAACCAGGAACCAGTGTCTGTGTTCTCTCCCTAAATTATATGTCGCCTTGGTGATTCCCTGTACTATTACTATAACCCCTTGTAAGCCCCTAGAAAATGGTACCCAGGGCATACGTGATGAAGGGGTCTCCAGGGCTGCAGCACAAATTTGTACCACCCTAGAGGACTCACACAAAATGCTGATGGCAGGTCTGCCATTGCAGACTGCCAGAGTGGTGCAAACTGCTCAAGTTTGAATGTGCCCTCACCATGAGTGGCACAGCCCCATGCACTGCCGTACATATATGACAGACACCCCTCTCGTAGTCCTCTGCAACCCAGAAGGCAGGGTGCATTATATTTATAGTGCAGCCATATAAGTACAGGCTTCTATGTCTCTATATCATCCTTACCATTAAGGTATACTATAAGTGCAGGCCGGTCCATAGGATAATATGGAACTTAATCCTGGGCAGACCCGGGCTGCTATGTCCATTATGGAACCACCTAGATATGTAGAGTTTGGTGTCAAACAACTTGATTTCTCTCCCCCAACATGAATCTGATGTTGAGGGATGACTGGCATGCACCCAGGTGTCACACTAGAGGTTGCCTGCCTGTTTGCCACCCTTCTTAGTGCTCTGGCCGAGCAGCCCACACTTTTTCACACCCTTGCTGCAGCCAAGGCAGGTTTCTGACCTCTTGTCAGGCATCCTGGGTGTGCCCAAAGGCCAGAAACAAAGGCTGAGGCAGGAAGAAGGTCACACCTCCCGTTCCCCAGACGGGTTAGTGAATAGTGCAATCAGGGCGGGGAGCTTAAAAGGCTCCACTGCCCCTGATAGCCATCTGTGCTGTCTCCCAGTGGAGGAAACAGCCCTCCCCTGCCCCCATGCACATTTGCTCATTGACACATGGGAAATTAGGTATGCAGGACTGTGCACACCTCCAGTAGGTGACTACACCTCTAGTGTGAGCAGCCCAGTCTGTGCACTAAATTTTGGTTACTACCATCTTCGGAGTGGCAGGAAACGGGGTTCTGGGTATCTAAAGGTGACCTGTCCCACCGCATGTTGTCACCTCAGGGGCGGATTAGCTGTAGGAGCTGGCTGGCCATTGACCACAAGTCTCCATACTTCTAACTCCACTAAATGTAGGATTTAAGGAACGCCCCTGACACCAGAACCTCATATCTGATCGACCAACTTCAAAGAAGGAACAAGAGGAGCTCTGCGCCACCGACAAGCGGGCTCTGCCCACTGCATCAAAGCCAAAGAGGGACACTCTGTCTCTGAGGCAACAGACAGGAAACTGCATGATCGACATTCGTCCTAGGCTGAAACACGTCACTCCCAACAAGAGGGACCCCTGTGGAAGCCAGAAGCACCTTCAATCGCCCTTGGACTAGTGGCATTAGTCTCCTGCAAACTGCAGGTAAAACAAATCTTCACTGACCATTGGGCCTGCTGTGGAATCTTCAAACATTAGGTGGTCCAGTGCCTTTTGGGAGATGTAGTCCAGCCTTCCTCAAAGTTTCAGTCCGCTACACCACTCTCTCGGACCCCAGGACGTTCCTCAAGGATTTCTGCACCCTTACCGCTGCCAAGGCTTGTTTGTTGCTAGTCCAGTACCTAACCCCACATTCAGTGCTGCAGGTGCAGGGCACAGAGTAGCTTGCATTCAACATCTGCAACCTAGCCCCTGCTGAGATTTTGCATCCATTTGTCCACGATGTTGTGTAAATGGTAAAATCACCACCAGTCACGAGCCCTGTTTAGCACCATAGGCAGCCAGGACAACTCTGTGCCTGGACCCCACAGACCAGGTGGAAGTGAACTGACTGCTGTGGCCTAGTCTCAGGATCTGCACAACCTTAACCCTGCAAGGGTTCCTCTCATCATGGCTTCCAAGTGGTCTTTTGTCATGAGTGGCTCCCTGCCTTTGACTTCAACGCAAGTCCTGTTCAGCACCATGGACAGTCAGGACAACTCTGCACCCGGACACCACAGGTCAGGTAAAACTGCACTGACTGTCCTGATCTGTTCCTAGGGACTGCACAACCTTAACCCTAAAAGGTTTCCTTGCAACTCGCTTTCTGAGTGTGTTTTTGCAACTAGTGTCATTTCTCCCTTAGACCTCAATGCAATGTTTAAATGCCAGTTCTGCTGTGATTTAATATTGCTTCTGAATTATATAACTCCCCTTATACTTATTCAACTCTGTTAGTTTTGGTGTCTACATTTATATAAAAATAGGATCTACTTTTATAAATTGATGTCAAATTTCTTTGGAGTTGTGTCAATTATTTATTGTCCAAGTTGGTGCTCTGAAATGCTTAACACATTTTCCTCCAAGTAAAGACTGATTTCTCTTTACCATGCCACCAGGACTGAGCTAAGAAGTTACTAGTGTGAATCCAAGGACCATCTTTGGGGTATTGTGAGAGTATTTAACGCTGGGTGCTAGCCCCTACCAGACCATATAATACTCCACTTTCCTACAGACCCCATTGGCTGAAGTTCAGATTACCGCAAATTGTATTTACTGGGTTTTATAAATTTCCTACCCTACCGAACACATCATGCATTCCAAGTCTATGAATAGTTTTGCTAGCAACTCACAAGAATTAATCATTCTTTGGAGCTCAACAAAAGGGAAAACCCAACTTTAATCTCAACTCCATACACACTATACAGAGATTGGTCTATCCATGGACACCCCCCAATGAAAGTCCCTCTGAGGGCAAACCTGTTACACCTAGACGTGCAAAGTAGCCAAGACATCGCTTAGAGTACACTGCATGAAAATCACACCTAAATACACAAAACAAAACACTTGCTTACCTTAACTTGTCTGTAGAGTCCTAATGGCAACATATACCAGCCTGCCTCATCTGGTCTTGAATTTGTCCTTTGACGCCTAATGCAATGCAAGAGAAGAGGCATAGCGGATAACCCTGTAATAGTAGTATGCTAGAGGTCTGTGATTATGGGAGCCTTTGTCGCAGTGAGGAGTGATACTTTAGCTTAAGGAGGTTGGGACTAATCAGTTAGGGATCAGTTGCTTCACCAGGCTGTTTTTGTTAGAAGGCCTCTGCTAATCAGATCTCATCGTTCTGCTAAAGTTAGCTGACACCAAAGCGCTCTCTTTGGAAGGCACTCTTTCATCGAATATGCAAGCTTAACAATTTTCTTAATTTTTTCAGAACCTATCCAGTGTAGCCTAGTGCAGTATCCCTGCCTGAGTCACATACCTTATTAGAAGGAATAGATGTTTGCCGCAGTCATAAGGTGTTTTCAAGGTGTGATGGTTTTGTATTTTGTTTTAGGGTTCTGGATTCATATAGACATCTTTCGTGTTTGAATTGTATTGTGTTTACATTGTTTATCGTTCTTACCTTGCACACTGTATTAGCTATCCACACGTCTATCCAAGTCTACAGAGGGAATGCTTTTGAGCAGAGGGTAAGGGTTTTCTATCCATTTCTTACTCCTCGTTCAAGAGTACCTCAGCGTGACTGGTGAGAGATTTGACCTGCTGCTGTCTGAATAGACTAATCCTTGAAATGGAAACATAGAAGAATATTTAAGATGAAGTATTCTCTGTTTAGCTTGCAAGATCTGTTGGTTGTTGGACTGCATCAGAAAACGGCTTGTACGTATTAGGCAACAACTTAAATATACTACTAGTTCCTAACCAGGAACAAATGTTGAGCGATAGTGAGAAAGACATGTAATGTTCTTACATAGCAAATGGCTGCTTGCCAGTAAAGGAGATCGCAGGAAATAAAATAATATATTAATCCAAGAGACAGGCGAACAGCCAGGGTGTAGCTTTTGTAACTACAACACAGACAAAAGTGGGTTATTATGTTGGTCCAAGGGCGCTTCCAAAATGCTCACAGAAAAAGGTTGCTATGACGTCTGAACCAAACCTGACTCCAAGACTAAACCAAGTCCAGGGATAATCAAGGAGCAGTAATAAAACTATATCGAGAAATGGAACCTAATTCACGAAAGTGGCTTATTCTCGAAATTTCTAATCGCAAGGTCTGGAATATCTTGCCAACATATCTCGATTACATATTTCCTGAAGTAGAAAGGTCACTCATTGTGAAGTTTAGAATGCGACCTCCTCCAGTTCTGTCATATGATAGAAGCTGGTCCAATAGCCAACTACTACAAACGTGTAAAGGAGAGAGTTAAAACGGGTGTGTTTTGCCTCTTTGTAAAATGATTCAGGCCAGAGAATCTTATCTACACATCCTCGTTTTATCAAATTCAAGAACAGATGCTGTAGGGATGCATTGACCTTATGTTATGAAGCATCTATTGTTGATTGAGGGAAACAGAGAGCTAAAGAGGGAAAATACATTCACTGAAAAAAACAAAGGTTAATGTAAGTTATAGTTAGGTGAAATGTTTAGTTTTAAACTCTACAAACCAATTAAATTCATCAGTGAAGGTTATCTCAAGTACCTTGTGCTCTAAGGCAACCACAACTTGTTCCCTCACCATGCACAGTGATAATATCAATGAAGTCAAACAAGATGTCATGAGTAATGTAATAAGTAAGGTAATTAGCAGTGCATGGCAAATGCTTATAAATTAAGTTTGATTTCACTAATTACTCAAAAGCCACGGAATGGATTTACACCAAAACACAAAAAGCATTCTTTCTGGACCTAGAGCTGTCAACCGTTCAGCAGTTTAGATTGTATTTGTGTCTAAAATTCCTATGGGAAAATGAATGAGGAAAACACATTTTGGGACCCCCCTTTTTTTCTTGCCCCCCCCCCCCCCTTGACAGATCGACCCGTAACTTCCCTGGCGCAAATTAGGCAAAAAGGAGGACTTTAAAAAATGTTTTGTATCTAGGTTCGTCAAACAGCGCCAAAGTTATTAGCAACGCAAAAAATGCATTTCCAATGGAAACATGATCCTAACTATGACTATCCAGTGGCAATCGTCTCTGGATAATATCATTTTGTATATATGTTTATTTATGTAATTACGGTCTCATAGATATATTTATTACCAATTTGACTTTATGACATGGGGAATGTGGTTTGAGTCAGTTTTTATGAGAATGCTGGTTTTAAACAGGGTACAGAAGTATTTTTTCAGTTTCTTTCCCTTTGTTATGGTGAAGGTTTTTAAAGGGGAGATATTCAAGTATTGGCTATGAAGAAGATCCTTGAGATCGAAACGTATTGCAGAAAAAACTTTTGCAGTGAAACCTCCGTCTGGAGTGCGAGTTTGGTGTCCATGACAGGCGTGGAACCCTACCCTGACATATATATATGTATTACCTATTGGTGGTCGCCACTAGGTAGTTATAGTTAGGAGCTGCTTTCTATAGAAAAAGCATTTTTTGTTTTGCTAATAACTTTGGTTTCGTTTGATGGGTCACTTCAGCTTCTTTCTGGAAAGTTTTGGGGTGATACGTCAAGTAGGGACAGGAAAAATTAGATTTTCCATAACATAAGGGTTTTGAACAGCATTAACACCAAAACCACTGGACAGAATTACGGCAAATTTGGCAGATAGGGACGGGAAGGATTTGCAACGCTTCCCGATCTCGTTGTGGGATCTGATTGGCTGCTAACACTTCAACAGGGAAGTGTGGGCAGCTATCTTGGTACTCGATAATCTCCATCCTCCCCCCCGCCCCATGCACTGGAGACCACCACCTCCCCAGGGCAAATATTAAACAAGCATTTGCATCTCACATTTGTTCGACTTAGAGCTATTAGCGCTGTAAAGTCCTAACTGAATTTGTCTTGCCACATACATTGAAAATGAAAAGTAATACAGTTGTACATAAGCGAGCCGATTTAAAGCGCCACACCATGAGCATGAGTGTGAAGGAGCACACAAAAGGAAACAGAAGTTTGCTCGTAGTCAAACGTATCAGCAGTTATGCAATTATCACTGTAGCAGGGTCAATGTCATGCAAAATGCTTGACTACTACCCAGCAAGATCGTGCTGCGTAATAAATAAAAATAAAAGTAGTCCAGAAGCCATGCGGAAAACACGGAGCCTTGTATGTTTTTAGTAGTTTACCAGTGCTCTCAAGGAGGACTAAACACCAGAAAAGGCATGACATATGCATGCCTTTCACACATGAAATCAAGCGAATTTTAAAAGGCAAGCCCATGAACCAATGAAACTGATGGGCATGACATGGGTGTGGTTAAAAGCCCACACAGAGATTACAACAGGGGCCAGAGTACTTGTGCGCTCAACCATAAAAACAGAAAGGGGGTCTGTTTTGGCCCCCCACAGCCCTGGGGACTACCACCTCTCTGGGGCTCTTTTTGTTAGAGGGGAGCCTCGCCGCTCCCCTTGAGGAGCCACTGATGGCCCTGGGGACTGCCACTCCCCCCCAAGGCCAGCACCTGTCCCTCTCTGTGATAGCATTGCTGGCTCCCACAGGAGGTGGGGAGCTGGCTGGGACAGCGGGGGCCTTCAGGCTCCCCCTGCGGTCCCTAATATTGTGACTGGGTGCTGTGGGCCCCCCTCTCCAAAGAAAAAATATTTGGGCTAGGCACTGGGGGTTAAGGTCCCCGGGGCAGAGATTGGCCCTAAGGAGGGGGGCCATGGGACCCCTCTCCCCCAAATAAATAAATAATTAGGTGGGGCCCAGGGTGGTGGAGTCCCCATAGCCGAGAATGGCCCTGAGGAGGGGGCCACGAGCTCTCCTTCCCTCAAAAAAATACATAATTAGGCTGGGCCCCGAAGTGTGTGTTCCTCAGGGTCTACATTGGCTGGGTGAGGGGGGGCTTGTGGACCTGAGGCCAACTGCTGCTGTGAATGGCCAAAGGCCATATGCAGTGCGGGGTTAGGTGGTTATTGGGGTTGCTGGAGGCCCTGGATGCAGGCCAGAACCTGCGGCCAACCCCTGTTGCCCACAGCCAATGACCACGTGCAGTGCAGGGTTGTGTGGATATAGGGTTTGGCCACAGGTCCTGTGGCCAATACCCGCTTTGCACGACTGAAGGCCATGCACAGTACTGGTTTGAGTGAGGCCCTGCGGCCAACTGTTACTGCCCACGGCTGAAAGCCGAACACGTTGGTGGTTTGGTTAATGTTTAGTAATGAAAATTACTTTATGTCAACAAAAAACATAGAAATTCACTAAAAAAACAAAGGTTACGTGGACGTTATAGTTAGGAAATAGACCTAAAAAAAGCATCCAAATTCACTTAAGAAACCAAAGGTTACAGGGACATTATAGTTAGTAAATGTACCAAACCATTGAAATTCACCTGTTATAGTTAGAGTTATCTCAAGTAACTATAACTCATGCCCTAAGGTAACTATAACGCGCACCCTTGCCATGCATTGCTAACTATCCCACAAATTACTGCACTCATGACATCTTTGATAACATCACTAATAATATCAGTGTAATATTGGCAGTAAAGTTTTGAGGAAAAAACTGTGCATGGCGGGGGCACGAGTATTATTTACAGTGAGGGGGACGAGTTATAGTTACTTCAAATCAAGCTCTGCTATGCAGGATCGGGGTGTGCTGACTTGGGTGCGGAAGGGCTCTCGAATTAAAATGCAAGAGGTGTGTGTGGACCTGGGCGGCATGTGTGTGGTAGCACGCTGCTACAAAGATGATTTGGGTGCTCTGCTAGTGGGGGTGTACAGCCCCAATTATGTTGGCCCACAGTTTTATCACAGTTTGGGTGCTCTGCTTTTTCGGTGTGGGGATATGCCTCAGATATGGGGCAGAGATTTTAATTGTGTTTTGTGCCCAGACCAGGATTGATCCCGGGGTCCACCTAGGCAGCCCTCGACTGCAGCTCGAGCCCTTAACATGATGGCTGAACAGTGCGCCCTGCTTGATGTTTGGGGCCACGGATTTCCCACAGTGGCATGCTACACGCATTACTCCATGGTGCACAATATCCACATGCACACAGAATATTGGCTAGTATCTCATAGTTTGGTGCTGCAGGTCCGGGGGTGTGAACGCTTGCTGTGCACACATTCAGACCATTCATCCGTATTATTGGACCAGGTGCTCTACAATCCACAGATTCCAGTGTTTCCTTGGGGGTCCCTGCCTTACTCTCTTCTGGATGCAGTTTTTCGAGAGGAGTTTGCACAGGCGATAGATAAATGTTGAAATAACATCACAGATTCTGTGGAGAAATTTGCAACTCTGGGAGGCGTTAAATGTGTGTATCTGGGGGGTCACTATTTCTTAACACATTGGTGTGTGTAGGTCATTACTCGGCCGAGTGACGCAGTTGAAGTCTGAAATGGCTGGTCTATAATGTGTGCACAAAATGGTGGCTGAGCAGAGTGTGCTAGGCAACATTAAGTTTAAGCAGGAAGAGTACCAAGAGGTAGCGCAAAGCGAAATCACTCACCTAGGAAAATATGCGACTGAGAGTGTTTCTGAAGAGTGCGGGTGCCCTAGCGCCACTCTGCGGGCACACCTCAGACCTCGGCAGGAGGAGGACATGATTTTAGCGGTCAATGATGAGCAGGGGGTTGCTCCTTTGTATGCCGGAACACGTTTTACATATATAGAATCTTCTTGTAACACTATTTAGAGAACATTCAGTGTAAACAAAAGTTGCTTGAAACAGAATGTGCTATATTTCAAATGAGGACAAAAATGTAATCATTAAACAAATTATTGATTGGTGTAGCATTGATTCTGAAAATTCTTTCTAGACCTGAACATTCCGGGGTGATGGCTAAGGTGGGAGAGCCAACTCATTGCCCTGTAATTTTTAGTGGTCCTGCCATTGCGTTTCTGGATGGTAAAAGGCATGTTTAATGGCTCACAAATTTGTGGTAACAATTGCATAAAACCCATAATTTCTGAACATTCAGTCTACATACCAGTAAGTTACTTGTGACCAATTAGGCCATCGAACTACATTTTATTATTTATTGAGTGCTTTAGAGCAGCGTTTTTTAACCTTTTGACTTTTGTCTGAATCATTAATGAAAATTTTAGGACCCCTCCACTGTTTCATCACCGGAAGCCAGGGACTACTGCTTAAGCCGTTTCTACCATTTGAACGTCAAAGCAATACACAAAAATACAGAAACAAGTATACATGCAATATATACACAAATTATTAAATATTTTAGTTCATTCTAAAACAAATGTAGAAAATGTAAATTTTAATTTTAACGGGAAAGTTGGAGCTTTTTTAATTATTTTTTTTTAATTCTCAAAAAACTAAGTAATATGCTAAACTCAGCCTTATCGCTTTGACCATTTTGCTCCTAATGTATACTCTCATTTTGTCAGCACATCAGTGGAAGCCTGCTACCATCCATAATATACTGTGTTTGCTGTGCTTGTGCTTCTTTAGCTAATCAAGCTAAGGATAACAAGTTAGGCTCAGGTTGACTAGGAGTTTATGCAGGGCAGCAAACAAAGCTGCTGAGCTGCTTTTTGTGAACTGGAGGGGGCAGACCTGCCATATTTACAAAGTAATGGTGCAGTTCTGGTCTCTCCATGCACTAGCGTACTTTGTACAGCAATGCGGCAATGGAGGCACCCTTGTGCAAGGGTGTCTGCATAGTTATAATGCATGAAGACGTCCTTTCCTGCACAAAAAATGTGCTTCATAGAGAAAACGAGAAATTAATATATTTCTCCTCGTTATTCCAGCCTCATGTAGACGCAAAATTTTGAGGTAAATCTATGTGTACAAGTCTTTGTATATGTGGCATTGCATCCTAATCCATGGGTTGGTGCATGGGAATGTCCATGCACCAGTGGCATAGCAAAAGCCCCTGCAGTCCCTGTGGTGTGAGGGGGCCCGAGCTCCAGGAGGCCCTTCAGCACAGTACCCTGCCTGAGAGCTCCTGGGTGAGTTCAAAGGGGGACCCCCTCCATGTACTTTGCAGAGGGGGCCCTCAACTTTTGTAACACCACTGCCATGCACCACCCATGGAACAACTTCCGGACCCAAAGTATTGCAAGGCAGGGAATTGCACTTCCTTACATTATTTTTTGTTACAAACCAATGCAAATTGTGATTTGCTTTGGCTTGTAAACACCAGCAGAAGGCTTTGCATTGGGTCTGTGTTAAAAAAACAGTACTGCAAACCCAGTGCATGCTCTTTGAAAATCTGTGCTGCAATATTTAGCCTCCAGTCTTAAATTCCTTCACATTTACAGAACGTCTTTAAATTTTCATTATTAAAGTTTGTTTACTTATGTACTTCTTAATAATCTGCTAACATACTTTAATCTTCTACATCTACACAGTTGCAAAACACCTGAGGAGGCGTCTCATTCTTAGGTGTTCTGCGGACCACCAGCTAAGAACCAGTTGTGTACTTGGTAGTAATTTCATGCACCTATAATAAGCACGTAATTTGTTGCTAATCGGGTGCAAAAAGAACCCATGAGCCAGATGTACAAAGATTTGTTCTGTGCATACACTGCCCAATTTGCAGAATCAGACAGTTTGCGCACAGAAAAAAGCATTTTGGGATTTACAAATGCTGTTTTTCGATTCAGTAATCTATTTACCAAATCGCAAAAAAGGTTTGCGAGTCACAATTAGGAAGGGGCGTGCCAAGGGCGTCCCTTCCAAATCTCGAGTGTCAGTGTTATATGTGATTGTTTTGTGACCATGAATGTGGTTGCAAAACAATCGCAGTTTCCCCTTTCTGAATGGGGGTGGAATTTTTTTTTCAGAGCAGGCAGTGGTCACAGGGACCACTGTCTACGCTGAAAAAATGAAACTGAACATTTCATTTTTATTTTTGAAATGCATCCTGTTTTCCTTTAAGTTAAAAAAAAAACTGCTTTATGCAATCACTGACCTATTTCTCTTCCGACCCCAGCAGGTCACCATCCCTGTGAGTGCAGCCATTTCTAAATCGCGCCTCTTGAATATTAATGAGGCAGATCCCTTGCGACCCATTTGGCAATCACTAGTGGCATTTGTACACGTGGCCCCTAATGCTTTGCATTCATTATATTTGTTTCAGTTGGTTTTTGTGCTCATACTTTCACAAAAGTTGAAATGGATTATTTGGACATACACATTAACTGCTTTTATTTGCCCACATTCAGAACCTTCCAGAGTTGAGTGAAAACACAGGGAATGGGACATGTAGCCTCTGCCAGGACAGTGGTCTTGTGTGTGTGCTTGGGAAGTGAGGGTGGGTAAAAGGAAGCTTAAAGTTTTACTGCCCACATACTGATGGGCATTATTAGCCATTAATTACCCTCCCCTCACATTGTGCGCCCTCCTTTCGACTCCTTTCAGACAGTAGTTTTGGGACGTGCTGTTAGCATCTGTCAGTGTTCTGAGATGAGAGCAATAATGCTTGATTAAATAGACACTCCGAAATTGATGCGAAGGAGTTGAGCAACTTGGTTGTGAATTGATAGCCCTCAATAAAGAACACATCAGTGCTTTAGACACATAAAATAATCGGGAGACATGGCTGAAACAGAAAGCTAAGCGCAGAGATGAGGGATTGTATTAATATAAAGACTCAATCAATTAAAGCAAAGAACATATTGCATATTCATGAATTCAGAGACGGGATCAGTAAAGTTCTCGTTGTAGAATCAACGAGCAACTTCTGCAAAACAGAGTCTCCAGAATAAAAGATTCTTCTGACAACATAATAAATACTGAAACTGAAATACTCAAAACACTAGCATTTGGTAGGGACTATTGTACACGTGTTTGTACATGTGTACAATACATTATATACACACAGTCTGTCCATTTTACAGCTTCCTATAGCTCTCTGAAGATTTCTTAATCACAATCTTTACTTTTACTCCTGCACCATGATTACTGCACCTGGGCCTATCCGAGTATATTGAATTCTGTTTCTGATGTTTTGCCCCACCAACCCCACTCTTACTGGGAGGATGTTCCCTGCTTTTATATGTATAGGAAATGTTGATGTAGAGACAGGGCTAAAAAGAGAACTGAGGTACGGAAAGACAGGTAAAATAAAGAGAGTGGTGAGGCATGGCAAACGGAGAGGGTGAGTGGAGAAGAGAGATGATGGTGGAGAGGAAAGAGGAGAAGTAGGGAGATGGATGTAACATAGAAAAAGAGAGGTGGGGCTAATACAGTTGTAGAGAGAGAGTGAGCTATAGAGAGAGAAGTTGAGACAGAGGTGAGAGATTGTTGAGGTACAATGGGTGAGTTGAATTAGAGAACGAGATACATGGAAAGGAGAGAGAGAAAGAGGGGAAGTAATCAGAGTAAAAGAGGTAGTGACAAAAGTAGTGAGAAAAGAAAAAGGTAATTAGGTGACGTACTGGTAACATAGGTAGAGAGAGTGGGGGCAGGTGGAGAGGCAAGGTAGCAGATAATTGGTGTGTGCGTAGAAAGAGAGGAAGAGGGTGGTAGAGTGAGGTGACAGAGGTAGCCAGAGATGTATAGATTAGGAAGAATGGTAGGGTAAAGGGCGGAGATTAAGTAATGGGTGCAGTAGAGATAGTATACAACCAGAAAGATAGAGTGCAAGAAGTAGAGAAATTCGGTGACATGTAGAGAGAACAAGAGAGGAGCACGGAAGACAGAGATAGACAAGAGTATGTTAGAGGAGGTAGAGAGAGAATTATAGAGAGGGGTAAGCAAGGTAAGGAACGAAATAATAGAGTGAGACAGAGTAAAAGGGGGGTATGTAGAAAGATAGCTAGAGCTGGGGTAGCAAGAGTTCGAGAGAGGCAGGGGAGGGAGAGAGCGAGATTAGATACATTTTAAATTATGCAGCGTAATTCACATCATTTCGGGTATTTCGCATTACACTTGTTAAGAGAAATTCTCCAAATCATGTCATTACTTATCATTGCATGCTATTCGTGGTAAACATTTGTCACGAACGCACAGAGCCAACAGAACATGAGCAGCTCCTGTTAGTGGTGTTTTTTGCATACATTTTTAGAGTGAAAAGTGTCCTCATATCAAAAACTGATTTGAGTGCTCATTTCCTGCTAAATGCAGCACACATTGGCAGATTTGCATTTCACTTAATCTACGCGCAATTTTGTTGAAATTTCACATAATTACGCAAAAGCAATTTATGCGAATATCACACACCTCTAGTTGAGATACAGAGACAGTCTAAAAAGAGTCTTATGATTTTACCAGGGACTCTTTGCAAGGTGTGGCCTTGGACAATTGCCAACTATGCCTCAAAATGAATGTGGTAGTACAATTACGGGAAATGGAGGCATTCAGTGCATAGAAGGAGATCAGGAGAGAGAAACAGGTTACTGGTTTCTGAAAGAAGCTTCTACCCGCAGTTTCCTCACGTTGTGAATTTCTCCAGGTGCCAGACTGGGTTTGGAAACTTTTGTAGTAATCCCCTCATGCATTTATTAGGTGTCATCATGTGCATCTGCATCGAAACCGTCTCACCCAGGATATGGGACTCCTTGCACGCACCACCTCTGGTGTCGGTTCCTTTCTTACTGTGCCTTCATTCCCTTGTCCAGAGCTACAATATATGTGACAGACTTTTCCCATCAGGAAGCAATTTTTTTCTTCCAAATTTTTTACAGTGTTTAGAATGGTCCCAAAAGGACAGGTTTTAAAAGTTGTCATGACCGCCACCAACAGATGTCAGTGACAGACACTAACAAAATCTGGTTCTGGTGCCTATGCACCTAGTACGACTAGAGTTGTATCCTTACTATTGAAAGATGACCCGCAAGGCCATCTGTGACCACAAATACAAAATAGCCATCACCATTGAGTCTGTCCTGCATCTAGGAGACCAAATGGTAGCACTGGACTTGCAGGAGCATATTTTCATATTCCCGCCCTACTGTCCTGCAGCAATTCCCTGCGGTTTCAGGTAGGACAAGAGCACTTTCAGTCCTCTGTGCTCTCCTTGGGCCTCACCAGTGCATTTCAAGTGTTCACAAAGATGAAGGTGTTAGTTGGAGCCCATCTGCAGAGGTTGGGAATGCAAGTCTTTCCATACCTTGGTGATTGGCTGCCGAAGCTGGGCTTATGTCAAACAGTTGTAAACCACCTCCAGACGATGGCTTACCTGTTGACATAGGTGAGTTTTTCCAACCCCTGGCTCCTTTACAACGGCTCCCCTTCATTGGAGCCATCCTTGATACTGTGATATTCTGAGTGATCTGTCCACCTCATTGTGTCCAGGATATTGTGGCTATGATCCTGATGTTTCAACCTTTAATGTGTGTCTCAGAGAGAACAGCTCTGAGGCTTAGGGCCTCTTGGCCGCCGGCATCCTACTTATGGACCACATCAAGTGGCACATGCACACTGTGCAATGGGATCTGAAGTCTAAATGGGCCAGGAACCCAGGAAGCTTGTCATAGGCCACACAGGCATTGGACTACAAAATATCTGCATTGGTAGCTACTCATCTGCAATTGGACAGGGGCTGGCCCCTCCCCCTCCTCCACCATGAGCTAATGGTGTTGATGGATGCATAGTTGTTTGGTTGGGGAGGTCATCTGGGAAAAGCAGAGATCAGAGGACTCCCACATCAGTCTGCTGGTGTTGCGAGCGATATGTTTGGCACTGAAGGCATTTCTCCTGACTAATAAAAGAGAAAGTGTGCAGGTTGCCATGTGGTATTGCAACCAACAGATTGGAGTGGAGCCATGAGTTCTGTGCCAGGAGGCCCTTGTTCTTCTGAAAGTGGCTGAACTCTCAGGGCATATTCCTGTTTGCCAGCACCTGGTGGGATCTCTAAATGATAGGGCAGACAAACTTAGCCATCATTGCTTAGTGGGCGTCGTCCAGAAATGGGGAGGGAACTGTGTTTGATCTATTCACCACCACAGAGAGAGATGTGCAGTGTCAAAACATTTGCTTGTTGGAGTTCCCAACAGCCTACACTGGGTGTCTGGTGTCCTGTACATGTTTTCACCCCTTCCCCTCCTGTCCAGAGAACTCAAAAGATCAGAATGGTCCAGACCCAAGTCATCCTATTAACTTCAAACTGTGCGAGGATCGTGTGGTACCCATCCATGAGCACAATCCCCCAATCTGGCTGCCCCTTTGGGAGGCCCTCCTGGTGTAGCAGCAGGGCTGAGTCTTGCATCTGAACTTGCACAATATGCACCTACATGTGTGGAGATTGAAAAGCAACGGCTAATGGCTTTTGATCATCCTCCTGAAGTGGTTGGTGTCATCTTGACAGGCAGGCTTTCATCAAACAAATCTGTTTATGCAGGATGATAGAAGAAGTTTGTTGTTGGGTGTTTCTCCTGAAATATTCAACCCATGAATGCACAGTCATCTGATGTTATCCTGTTCCATTTGTCCTTAGTCCAGCAGGACGTTGCTGTGGCAATATTTCAAAGTTATCTTTTAGTCTTATTATGTTTGCCTGACATGTTTTTTGAAGAGGTTGGTTCACATGTGCCCTCGAACACCTTTTGTGATGCCACAGTGGGACCTTAATTGGGTTCAAACTTACTTACTGTGCACTCCCTCTGAACGCATGCACAGTTGTCGTCTTCATATGAATCATTCCACAGACCCACCACCTGGGGAGGTGTACTGCTTTGATATATATTTACAACATGAGGAATCTGCAGTTAGTTTCTATCAGTAGAACAAGTTAATTGTTAATTACCATTGGTAATGCCTTTTTTGGTAGAGACTGTATCTAAACACAGATTCCTCATAGGCCCACCCACCTCCTTGATCTTTGGAATGGACTTATACAGTCCAATAATAAGATGGCAAATCTAAAGATCTGCATACTGTACTATCGGATTTAGAAAGTTCAGTGTCCAATCGCATGGACAGAGATCATATAGAAACTGACCCCAGCGCTCAGTGGTGGAGCATCTATGTGGGCCCTTTCGTTATACGCAGATGATGCCCTGATAAACGTAAGAGAATGCAATGAAACCATACCGCTAGTGATATCCCTATTAGAAGAATTTAGCGTAATATCGGGCCTAAAGATAAACTGGGATAAATCATGTGTATTTCCGCTGACGTCTGGCCTACCGAGAATAGGGATGCAATACAAGAGGGGCGCTTGAAATGGTGCTTTGATACCTTCAAGTACCTGGGAGTACATATATACCATAAACCTGAAGATCTGAGAGATGGGAACCTGAGACGTGCACTGAATTCTATAAAGGGGTCTCTGCGGTTCTGGTGCGCACTACCATTATCGCCGTTGGGTAGAGTGGCAATAGCAAACATGCTGCTACTCCCCCGACTCCTATACTTCTTTGCGGCCTTACCCGTATTAGTGCCCGAAAAATTCTTTTGAGAATTAAACACAGCTTTGTCGAGACTCATATGGGGGAGTGGCAGAGTACGAGTAGCCCTTGCCACACTGCAGCGACCGTTAAAGGAGGGGGAGCTTGGTGCCCCAAACTTTGAACTGTACTTTGCTGCCGCACAGTTACAGTGGATCCTGAACTGGATACATAGACCTTAATCTGCTGAAACCAAATGGATTCTGAAGCAACTAAATGGCAAACCACTGCTGGAGTGGCTGTTCAATGTTCATGCCCATAGAGCAACTGATAATCTATTAATGGTAACTGCACATGAATGCTGTACAAAATACGTACAAAAAAGCCAGAAGGGAACTTCGTACTCCCCTCTCATCCCTCTGCGATACATCCCAAGTAAGGGTAGCACATTAGGCATGTATTCTACTGAGATTTGGTCTGAAGCAGGTGTGCTGGTAGTGGGAGATTGCTTTGAAGGCGGGAAGCTAATGACATTCAAAGCCATGAGAGAACTCACCTCAATAGGAGTGGGCCAATTTATGGCATATTATTCTATTTGTCATTTAATTAAAAAGGCATGGTCGGCAGGAGATCAGGAACCTAATATATCCACTTCACAGCATCATATGCTAGTATACGACATTCAGAACAAAGTCATAACAAACACGTATAAAGCCCTGCATACACCCCCTGTAAATAGACTAGAAAATGCTAGAACTAGATGGAACGCAGTGCTACCGAACCAATTGACCGCAGAAGAATGGGCTCAAGCAGTAAGTCATACTCGCAATGTGTCAAGAAACCCTCGATTTCGATATACTCAATTTAATTACATACATCAAACTTATCTTGCACCTGCACGACTGAAGCGTATGTTCCCTGACGCGGAATTCCAGTGCCCCCGATGCAATTCCCCTTCAGCTAACTTTTATCACATGATCTGGGAGTGTGACTCTCTGGATTTAACATGGCAAGCGGTAGTGACTGATATATCAGTAATTACAGACCTTGTATTTACACTGGATCCTAGCTCCTGCTTGTTAGGAATTAGAAAAAGAGACAAGAAACATAAACACATACATAGGTTTGCAGATCTGGCGTTTGTAATGTACAAAAGGTTAATCGCTATGAACTGGAAAGCCCCCAAACCACCAGATTTGAAAACATGGCGAGGCTTGACACTACGATGGGCACGCACAGAGTATCAGGTCCTACGGAAATTGCGGGACGAAGGCCAGAAACGCACTGGGTCTGAAGTTTGGGAAACATTTGTGGCCAAACTAGAGGCCAAAAATGATGAGCGCCCATCTTGAAAAATCGATAGAGATCTAGGTAAACATGCAGGACATCAATTATATATAATCACACATGAAAGGAAATTCTCCACATGGCTACAATATGTATTAGCGAGACAAGCACAAATAAAATCAATAGTTATCCCCTAGCCCCGGGTTCCCCCATTCCCCCCCCCCTTCCGGCCTCCCCGCGCAATCAAGTGACATATGGAAAATAAGATAATATAGATCACCCGCCAAGATCTGACACCGCAGAGAACGAGTGATTTAATTGCAAGATATAAAACGTGAAAATAGATGGAGATAAGACCTGAGTTGTTGTTATTGTTGTTGTGCTTTATTGCAGATATATGTTATATCTGATATCGTGACAATCACAGATGTTACTGTTTGATATGCGGAAAAACAATAAAACAGATGGAAAAAAAATAATCTATGTGGGCCCTGCAGTCACCCCAAAGAGGGATAAATCTGACATGGGGCTGCATTGTGCTAGCTACCGATAAGCAAGGGAATTACTTCAAAAGTTTTCAGATCTAGTCTAGTGCTTGGGGAGATTCACAAGGTGAGGAATCTGGGGTAGATTCAGAAGGTGAGGAATCTGGGGTTAGATAAAGTATCAATCAGAATTTTTTTTACGAAGGTAAGTAACTTGTTTTTCTCCCCCCATCTACATTTGAGTCTGTGTGGCACTGCTCACCTCAAAGGCCCTTCTTTTAACCAGGATTTGGCATCTCCTATCTCTAAAGACATCAAATCCCTTCCTGAAATTACTAGCTAATCTAAAATGCTTTAATTGGTAATTTGTGATTTCAATTCCTTTGGTATTTTTTTTTTGCAATTGCCCTCCCAGGTGACATCCCTGCATTTTTAGACGCAAATCACTGTTGCGATTTCATATATTTTCCTCCCATCAGTTATGATGTATTCTTTCTGTACCTACAGCATTGTTCTTATAACAGAATTGAATGAGATTTCTGTTCCCATATACTCCTCTGCTTCTAGGCCTCCTTTGATTTATATATTCATGTTAGAAAAGCTGACTTTTCTACAGCCCAAGAAGCTTGTTGGCGTGTCCTTTTATATCCTACTTCGACAATACCGGATAAGCAATTCTAATATTCTGTGGACTCTAATAAATGCGCATGTTGAGTTAATTTGACATCTCCTTCAAACTTTGATATCTATAGCCTTAAATGCTCAAAGGGTGTACAACTTCTAGTCCAACACTATTAGACTTCAAGTATGTGGTGGGACTTTGATACTGGAGATAGAAGAGTAAAATGTTCTTTCCTCTGATCAGAGTCTCTAAGTAAGTCCTCTCTTCCTGATGGGCCCAAAAACATTTTTTGTTGCTTGGCTGCTCCCTCGTGGTTATTTTTATACAGAACTTAAGTTTAATAAATCTTATTATTGAATCATTTCAGATCCCAAACTAAAGATTTTGAAGAACGCACACTAAGTTGCCACATATTTTTGATTAATATTACTTGAAACATACATTGCATTATCTGGACTTTGCTAGACTCAATGCCATACTAACCAGACTCAGTCATAAAGATCACCAGGGATTCTTCCACAGCTTACATCATACTCACAACCTGGTCTCATATCTTTAATAGAAAAACAACCTGAAATGTTGGATGTGTAAATATCAACATTACAAACAAGACAAGAATGGCATTTGTCCCAATATGCTGGACTTTTCTCTGGTAATCCACGGATCACTTTAGATTTGGAAATACATTTAGCAAGCAGATTCTATGAGTATATAATACTCCATTCGCCAAATTGATAGTCAATAATCGGATACTTTTATATTAAATAGACAAGTAGACTTTCTCCAGAAGTGTCTATTTCCATCACTGCTGTTTGCTCTGTGTGTGAAGCCTTAAGCTCTGCACTACTAATGGGGGTTTACAGTATCAAGTATCAAGCATCAACCATCGGAATGCTTCTTCTGTGAAGGATTTACAGATTTATTGGGCCTGCCTCGGCGAAAGGCATCAGAGGAATAATGAAAATTACATCTGAGATTGGAGAGATCTATGATTATTATTAAAGTTAATATTTTGAAAATCAAATTGATGAATATGAGTCTTAAAGAAAGCAATCATGCCTTTCCTAAAAAAACAATGGAAAAAAGGAATCTGACATCTGCCTGTGCACTTTTTAATGTATGCATATTTCAGTGGTGAATGCAACATTCACCTTTGATCGAGGGAGACATACTGAATGTCATGCTTTTTCTCCATAGACTAGACGTTGAAAGAGCATAACGTTGCTGCCAGCCCAGCCCACGGTCCTGTATGGTCTTCCCATTCCAATTCATAAACCTACCACACAGTTATTAGATGCTAATCAGTTGTATCACGTTTTCCCCCGTACTTCACCTACCCATGGCTTTTTCTTTAAATTAATTTACTGTTTTTGTTACAACCACTTCTACTGGGATGTTCCAGGCGAGATAAGCAATGGGTTGGCTCACATGAATGGAACTATGGCGAGTAAAGTAGGGGTAGTTAGAAACAAATGGTTGTTAGTATTTTGTCTGTGCATGAGTGGCATGTCTGTTAAGACAAACTCACTCATTCTACTTGCTCCCATATAGCGTATTTGCTCTCACTCCTTGGATTTGGTTTTCCTTCCTGGTCGTGGGCCTGGAGAGGCTGACCCCAAGTCAGCAGGTGTTGGAGCCGATATGGGGGGAACTGAATAAAGATTCAGCTTCTAATCTCCATCTAACACCTCCAAGTTCTGGTTCTCGTTATTTCCTCGACGTATTCAACGTGTTTGGGCAGAATACCTAGGTAAGTTAAGCAAGGTCTGAGTTTTCTAGCAGCCTATGCTTGGCTCTAGGAAAAGAGAAAGCTGGGCCTATACTTCGGTATATTGCAGTGTGCTATGCCTACAGGCCTCACCGTAAACTCCCAGAAGCTCTTTCCTTGTAGGAAGACTGTCGGGCCTGATTAAGAACATCCCCTCCTTCCCACATCTCCACTAAGACGCCTTGCCCTCTATCCCCCTAAGAGTCAAAATTAGACCTGCACAAAAGGACTGTATCACGTTGGCCAAGAAAAAAACAGTCAGGATCAGTGAAGCTTTCCTCAGAGCCACTGAGTGGGGTATGTGAAGAACGTAGGCTACCAGGACGCGGGGGATACAGGTACCCCACTTCCCTGGGTGCTTGCTGTCAGACGGTGGGATCTTTCTCACTGCTGTGCCAATTCCTCCATCTCTCTGTCAGCCCTGGGTTATCTTCCATTGTCAACCTCTTATGGCAAAAATATCCCCTTCTGAATGCTGTCCACAGAAACAATTCCAAAAATAATTTACCATAGCATAACAAAGCATAACCTAACATAGTATTAACATAAAATTATCTAGCATAACATATGGGGCATAACATATAATAACTTAATATAGAATAGCAAAGAAGAATATAACCTATCATAACATAATGTAGCATGACATAACGTGGCGTAGCATAACATCACATAACACAGTCGAACATAACAGATTACATAACAGAGTATGTAATATAATAGAGCATAACATAATATAACATACAGAATGTAACCTAACATAGGATTGCTAATAACAGAAGTGGGAGAGGGGAAAGGGCAGTCTGATATATCCCCCCAATAATAAACTCCACACAAAAGATACCTTGTGACACAAAGGGAAAGGCACCGAAAAAAACTTCCATGTATCGCTTAAACTTTAGGCAAAGTGATCTCATATTTCTCCTGTTTCACTTTTATACATGAGTTTTTTTAAAGGATGGAGACTCTCACCCACCATTCAGTGGTATTTTCCATCACCGGTTCCTCCTCACCTTGGCCAGAGCCATTGGCACAAGGTGGGCTCATTCATGGAGGAGTGTTATTTTTTAAAGAGGCATTTAAGAATGATACTCTTTCTTACTTTTTGCTCTCTAGAGAGTGAAAGGGAGCCTAAGTTAAAAAGGCACAGGGGTCCAATGTATTGTGACCTCCTTGTTGGATGATTAAAAATGATAAAGCTCTCAGGAGGGAATGTTATGATGCAAAATCCCTGATATTCGTCTATATGTTTCTGCCCGCTATGAAACCGAACAGAGTCAGGAAAATACATCAGGTCCCTACAGTGAGTCCCAAGCTTCAGTTGCCTAGTCGGTATGGACAGTCAATGAGTGAGGTAAGGGGACATGTCACCACAACATGTTAGTCTTATGTATTGTATGTTGGTCGCCTTGACCAGTCATTGTCAAAGTTAATACTTCCGAATGGAGTACCATACAACTTGTCTGTCCAGTTAATTTTGGCACACTTCCTATTCCTGGAGCCGGTCCGTTGCTTACCAATTTTTAATCATGTGACAGGGAGGACACCATAAAGTGTAAATCGCTCCTTGACCCCAAACCATTTGCAGGTGTACAGATTTTTAAACTGTGCCTCCTCACACTGAAGTATTGGAATAAAAAATCCTAATCCTTTCACATATTTCTAGAGTTAACCAAATTCTGCCTGTACTGAGACTGCGGGAAGCAAGCCCCCAGGCGCGGCTCCTCCACTAGGGTAGAGTAACGTTCCCCCCACCAACAGCAGTTGTAGTAAACCGTTTACAAACTACGATACTAAACTATGTTTATTATTGTTTTTAGTAAAAAGGGAGGGGCCACAGGCTGTTATGAGCACTGAAAGGGGGTGCTCAGCACTCCCCCTCAGAGTGCATGCATGTTTGGCTGGCCGTCTTGGGCCGGCCAAACACACATGCGCAGTAGGCTCTGTCCAGCGCAGCATCACAGTTAGTGGGCTGGGCGCTCCCAGCTAATCCGGACGCTGCTTTGAGCAGTGTCAGGATTGGCCTCTAGGCAAGCTGGGAGCCTGTGCCTACAGGCTGTCAGCAGAGAAGAGGAGAGGAGCAGCGCTGTCGTGACAGCTGCGGCGGTGACGGCAGCGACGATTAAGGTAAGTTTTGTTTTTTTATTAATTCCCTCACCACCCTGCACGCCACCAGGAGCCACCCCCTGTTTCCACTGCTAGCTGCTCCTTTAAGCCCCTAAATACTGGTGTATACGGGATATTCTATCAATTGTAAAGTTTTAGCAAAGGAAAATCCTTTCCAGTCTTCAGAGGACTTTCAGTACCTGCGTGGAAAACCTGGACAACAATTTTGCACTAACTTTCAAAGCAAACCCAATGTGTACATTTTCTGCGTGCCCTTTTAATAAGTTGCATTTAATAGTACAAATGAACATGTGATGAAGAATTTTTTAAACAATGCATTTTTGATGGTTCATTTCTGCGTAGTTGTTTATGCGAAAAATCAAATTAGTAATATAAGAATATATCAACATTCTACAACTTTAGATAACATCGAAGGGTGTATGTAGTTCGACACATACTACACTACCGAAGAAAGAAATCCATATTCAGACCAACCTGTGACAGCCCCCGTCTCCGTGCAGCAGTTCATGGTTTTGTTTGTGCGAAAACACTAGGTCTTTGGATTTACATATACTGGCAGTTCTCCTACTAAAATGGCATCCTTGAGCGTGGATAGAATTCCAATATATGAATCAGTAAAATACATTTCCGCTGTTGGTATTTTTTCAGGTTAGAGACTGGCTTAAGACATGAAAGATGCTCTCGAATTCGTTACATGATATTATCAACAATATTGCATGTTTCCAAAACCAGAGGCAGAATAGCCTTCTGGAAACTTTTAAAACAACCTGGTATCTCTGAAAATAAGAGAGGCCATGGTAGATTCTGTCACATGGCTGACGCTTCAATATTCTCTATCTGCCTTTTTTGTATACACACTTAATTCAGCCTCACAATTTTGGAATATGGTGCAATATATAATGCAGAATGTAGCAGTTTCTCAAACTTATGTAAATCTAGGCATGAAAATAGGGACACTGAATTAACGTTCTAACAGAAATCGAATCTAAAGCAGAGTACAACAGAAGCCATCAATGTAAATGAATCTCAGAATACAACATGTAATCAATTTTATTGGCAGTAGGGGATAAGAAGCAATTATTGATTATTGAGAAATGGACTCTAGTTTGAGAACAGAAAAGTTTTAATGGGAGTCAGTGGACTTATTTCGCTAGACAAAAGAATATGTATTTGGTAGACATACAAAATCAATTGTTTTAATTAGATATATGTAAATAGCTGACTATTATATATGAGATAAAGTACCCTATGCTGTATCTTGTAAGGCCATAGTCAATCACTGGTGACTTCTATGACCACAAAAATGAACATATTCCTTTATAAAGTAATGGAACTCTGAGGTGCCTTCCAGTATCCTTTTAACATATATAATGACAGGGGAAATGTATTCCTTATAATACATGGTCACACCATTACTCTTCTCCTTAAAAGCTATTGGTCTATTGAGCCTTCATGGGAACTAGTAAAGCTAAAACTTTGTAGAATAAGTGTAGAATATGTAGTGCGTAATTAAACACACCATTATTCAGCCAGTAAAATTGTTGCAAAATCGTATAATATAAAATCTGATGTGTCACTTTAAAAAAATAGCAATAGCTAGTAATGCTGCGTAACATGCAAAAAGACTCCTGCTTTTAATTTAATGAACTATAGCCATGCAAAACGTCAGCATGCTGCCGTATGTGGTTTGTTTCTGCTCATTTCAGGAAAATAGATCAGAAGAGCAAAAAGGGTAGTTCTTGTTTCATTGTTTTTTTAACAGAAGATTTAACTGTGCTCCCTGACCTACCTTCACTCGGTCTGCTGGCTGCAGGCATTGTGACATCACAATTCACTTGTAATAGCTTATTACAGTAGAGTACCTACCTCATTTTGTAGTTTCAGGTGAAGATTGAGGTTACAACTACACAGTAATAGGAAAACTCGCAACAGATTTTTAAGCAGTGATTGCAGGCTAAAAAGTTGTACAAAGTCATAATACTAAATATTAATTTATATGCACGGACACCATTGAACATGATAGCCATGTAAATGTTTTCATCTGACTTCACAGCTGTGCCACTATGATAGATCAGATGTCACCCTTATCAGGCAGAGATCATTCAAAAGGTATTGCATCTCGAAATCTCACTCTCAGAAACAAAGTGCTCCTGGATTATTGGTGTTATGTCATAAACCACACACTATTTGGTGGTTTAGGTCAGGTGCCTTTAAGGTATATCGGCTATATGACTTGTCTTTTCTATTGACATGGCCCTGGAGACTTGCTGTCATATCTCATTGTAAACAGCATATGTTATTTCCAAAATCGAAGATATTCACTGGTTTAGCAACGAAAGCAGGGGTTGTTAGAGGGTTTTTGTCAGATGCATTACATCTCAAATACTCCTAAAGTCAAGAAAAATGATTTTGCCATAAGATTTTTTACAATTAAACTGGAATATGTCTTTTACTAAACATACGAATTAAGTAAAGAATGGACAACTAGAAACTATGAGTCCAATACAGGTCTATGCCTGTAATGTTAATTTGTCAAGCAATGTTACTCTGTGGTGTTACAAAATCACAGATAGCTAATTTTAGAACATTAGAATGATGAGATCTTCAGTGATAGAATAAAGGGCACAGTAATGACTGGCATACCTCAAACACTCCATGGTTAAATTTCTGATAATCTCTGTTTAATCGAACATTTTACCCTCAGTGTTTATAACGTTCTAATAGCACGATGGCCATTCTTTTTGAGCTATGCCCGTGGTTAAAGGCCCTTTGGTTCTTCATAGGCACTGTTGCGACTCTGGTCTTAAACTCTGGTACAAAGTTAGAGGGCCTTTATTGAGCAGCACAGCCCTTGGTAGAGGGCTATAATACTTTGCTATATCTTGTATGCTCAACTCTCTCTTCAGTGTTATACTATGGGCAAGACTTAAGATTAAGTAAGCACAACTGCGGGAAGGTCTGAGAGTCAGGACTCTCGCACAGGCACGTTTTTTTTCAAACTTTTGCATTTTATCTACAAATGCACTTGTGATTGGCACAATAATGCAAGAGAGGCTCTAACATTGCAGGCCTCACCCTGTACTGCGACCCCAGGTCTACAGGTCTTAATGGGCACTGTGGACAGCATGGCGACCAGCCACCTTCAAGGATGCTGGCAATGGCACAGTAACGCAAAAACAACAAGTGATGGACGGAATGCTGAACATTGTCAAACACTCACCCCCAGTCACAGATCTGGGTTTAATCCATCGTTCTTTTGCTACCCAAGCCACCCCAGTTTAGACCTGGCCATATGCAAATCAGTCTTGACCCTGTTCCTCATGGGAACAGTCCAGCCCGAACTGCCAAGCCAAGTCCTCACTGGACCGGAAACAAGCATCCTGGGACCGGTTTCGGGGTTTCACCCCTCATCAGCCAGGCTGGCTTGAATCCAGTGGCATGGGAAGCACAGGACTGTTCCCATCACTTGTTGTTTTTGCTTTGTCGCCCTAAGTGGGAAGGGTATGCCCAGACCTGGGTCCCGTGCTTCCCATGCCACTGGATTCAAGCTAGCCTGGCTGATGAGGGGTGAAACCCCGAAACCGGTCCCAGGATGCTTGTTTCCAGTCCAGGGAAGACCTGGCCTAGCAGTTCGGGCTGGACTGTTCCCATGGGGAATAGGGTCAAGACTGATTTGCATATGGCTGGGTCCAAACTGGAATTGCATGGGCAGCAAAAAAACGATGGATTTAGGCCCAGATCACTGTACTGGGGGTGAATGTTTGACAATGTTCAGCATTCCTTCCATCACTTGTTGTTTTTGCTTTGTCGCCCTAAGTGGGAAGAGTATGCCCAGACGTGGGTCCCGTGCTTCCCATGCCACTGGATTCAAGCTAGCCTGGCTGATGAGGGGTGAGTTCCCGAAACCGGTCCCAGGATGCTTGTTTCCAATCCAGGGAAGACCTGGCCTAGCAGTTCGGGCTGGACTGTTCCCATGGGGAATAGGGTCAAGACTGATTTGCATATAGCTGGGTCCAAACTGGAATGGCATGGGCAGCTAAAAAACAATGGATTTAGGCCCAGATCACTGTACTGGGGGTGAATGTTTGACAATGTTCAGCATTCCGTCCATCACTTGTTGTTTTTGCTTTGTCGCCCTAAGTGGGAAGGGTATGCCCAGACGTGGGTCCCATGCTTCCCATGCCACTGGATTCAAGCTAGCCTGGCTGATGAGGGGTGAAACCCTGAAACCGGTCCCAGGATGCTTGTTTCCAGTCCAGGGAAGACCTGGCCTAGCAATTCGGGCTGGACTGTTCAAATGGGGAAAAGGGTCAAGACTGATTTGCATATGGCTGGGTCCAAACTGGAATGGCATGGGCAGCAAAAAAACGATGGATTTAGGCCCAGATCACTGTACTGGGGGTGAATGTTTGACAATGTTCAGCATTCCGTCCATCACTTGTTGTTTTTGCCCAGTTCGGGCTGGACTGTTCCCATGGGGAATAGGGTCAAGACTGATTTGCATATGGCTGGGTCCAAACTGAAATGGCATGGGCAGCAAAAAAACGATGGATTTAGGCCCAGATCACTGTACTGGGGGTGAATGTTTGACAATGTTCAGCATTCCATCCATCACTTGTTGTTTTTGCAATGGCACAGTAACTACATTACTTAAAGAAAGAGGATGCTGTCACCTCTGGTACACACACAAACGTTCCTCGTGTGTATGGCATAGCAAAACGTCTGACTACAACGGGCTTCATAGATTTTGGTTAATAACTTGTAGACATCACCCTTGGGTACAGCAATTCTTGCTGTGCGCCGTAACCGAGCAACTGACACCAAATAAGTTGCCTCTATGTAGCCAGGTAGATGAGGTTAGATACCTTTAGGAAAGGGCACTTTGGGCATGGCCACAAGGCATTGGATTTGCCATCTATACCTGGTCCTTTCTGATCAGAGCGAGGATGAAAATAATTAACTGGGGAAATAAAGGAGCTCTAATCGAAAGAATGACAGTGCTGTAAGAGACAAGCCTCCGAATTTATATTTTGCACTGTATATGCCTGAGAAGTTAAGAAATGGAAAATATGAGGCAGGAATGTCTGTAAATGGCAGTGCTGAATGTAACACTGTTTTCTTTAAAGTTGTTATGGGTTTGAAATGTTATTTCTTTAGGAATATTTTTTTGCTGTTTTTCTCTTCAGAACTTTCGTTGGTGGGTCTAACAGGTCTTCACTGCACTTTAAATAAAAATGTTTATGCAGCTTTATTCTAGTGATATAGCTCGGCGAGTTGAACACTTTGTTACTGAGATGTGGGTGTAACCTACTCACCGCAAGTGAAAATCCCAGAGGCCTTTCAACCAATGAAATCCAATATATTTTGGTGAGTCGCATGATGCAATACATTCATATGATCATTATTACTGTTTCAACTAAAATGGGTTACTCTTGTACTTTAAGTTTTTTTTTTTTTTACTTTAGGAATTTCAATGTGTTTTTCGCATGTCCGCTGTTCTTACTCTCTAGTGATTTATATACCCTGATATTACTAAACTTCCACTCGTAGCTCTTGTGATTTAATAAATTATAATTTATTATCTACTGACTTTTTTCGATGCAACATTCTTTTCAGCTTCATTTGTTATTCTTTTCTTGTGGCATGATTACACAGGACCTGTATAGTAACAGAGACATAGCAGGAACCGAAAGGCAATGTGAGCATTTCTAATACTTCCAATCTGTAAAACACCATAGGCTGTTGAGGCTTCACTCACACAGAGAACAGATAGCATTCGTGCAAGTTTCTTTTATTCACATCATACACAGACTGACTGAATGACTTCAGATTCCTTGTTACACAAACAGCATAGAAAACTACAGCCATGACACTTCACAGATGGAAGCAGTGAGTGCTCCTCCTGCACGCAGTACAGCGTGTGCCAGATCCGACAGAGACTTTTAGCCGCGGATTCATTACCTTTGAATAATCCCATGTGTCAGACTGTATCTGGAATTTTTTTGTGAGCAGTACCCCCTGCGCACCGGTAGGTGGCATTGTTAGACTTTGCATGACATCGTCTACATAGTCCATGCCAGAAATGACGTGCGCAGGGCCTATGTAGGTACCACCCCCGTACGTTAACATCAGTTCTTTTCTTTCCACTCCAGTAAGCGCAGATCCAGAGAAGTGGTACACCCAGTCTTTTTTTGATTGACCCTTTTTTGATTTTTTGTCAAGATTTTTTTGAGATTTTGTCTCGTGGTACATCAGGATATCAACTAGAAAAGCTGGTTTCAAGCCATGTGGTGAGTGTCATCTACGGATATCGGTGACACACCCACATTTGGTGTGCCTCTTGTGCTTGGAGTGTGACCACAACACCAAAACCTGAGTTGACTGCTGTGCCATGCACTCCAAGGCCTTGAGGGAGTGGTCCCTCAAGCTCCTCAACACCGCAACAGTTAAGATCTCAGTCGAGAGAAAAGTCCTGATATCAGTCGCTGAGCCACTCCAAACATTTCTCATCGCAGTCAAGGTCATTGGGGAAATCGAGTAAGTCCCACAGACACAAGATGAACCAGAATTCCATGAGATTTTTGACTTCACTGCATCCGTTGAAGTCATCTGATTTAAGGAGGGAGCATTGGCATTTAAAGCCTACCTCTGTGGTGGAGCCTGCACCTGGACCATCTCTGCACTTCCCAGAGTTACCAGGAGCCGGAGTGACCCCTGCTCAGTTATGCAAATTCTATGAGACTATGGACCTAATATTTGGGCATTCCATCTCCGATGGAGCACCTTCGAGCCCCATGGTCTTCCAACAGCAGGTTCTCCCCCGGTGCCAGTCAGACCCCTTGGATCCAATGATGGATCTAGAGATGTGAAGGTCAACCCACCTCTAGTGCCAACGCCCCCAGTGCTGCCAATGCCGCACAGCGGCACCCTCCCCATCCTCATCCCGAGCTTTGACATGGAACTGGATGAGGGCCATTGAACACCATCTATGGCGCCAATGGGAGGCAAACTCCCCATGACAGAGCCAGTGCCCTATTTATACAACATTACTGGATTGGTAGATGAGTGGGAGGATCTACGGATCCTTATGGAAATCAGTTTGAAGATCCCAATGAAAACTAGTATGAGGATCTGGTGAATGCCAGTGAACTGGACACCTCCCTAGGCACTGGCCTAATCGCTCCCCTTACAGAGCAGGGTGCCTCATTTGCAGTATTGGTGCAGAGAGCAAATGAGAAAGCTTATGCTACCGTCAGTGGCAGTCAAGATGAATGTCTTGATGTAGGTGCTTCAGTCAGGAGTTGCCCCTACCGAACCATTACTCCCATTCAATGAAGCCCTTACTGATGTCCTACTCGAGGCCTGGTCCAAGCCCTGCACAGGGGCTCCTGTGCATAGGACAGTTGCCGCTGCCATGCTCCCAGCCCAGGGGACCCCTGTTTCCTCACCCAGCATACCAGCCAAGACAACTTAGTGGTCTAGGTCTCCATCTCCAAAGTTAACCCCAGCGCATTCCCTACCATTCCACTGGCCGGGAATCCAAAAGGCTTGATACCTTCAGGAAGAGGATGTTCTCTTCTGCTAGCCTGACACTGCGGTCGGTGAACACTGGGTGCCTCTTGGGCCGATACTTCTATATCACCTCAGTTGAGCAAGTGCTGACTTTTGTCTCTGTGGAGATCCGAGCCATACTCTCTCAAGCAATTGGTGATGGATGGGACGAATCCAAGTTCACTGAACAAAGTTGGCTGGATATGACCAAGTCACTGGGCAGAGCGGTTTCATCATTGGCGTCCCTTATGTGCCATGACTGGTTGAGAACCACTGGCTTTTTAGAGGGGTGGCCAGGCCTCGCTCACAGACTTGCCCTTTGATGGCTCTGAGTTGTTTGGAGAGAAGGCAGATTCAGGGCTTGAGTGGTTCAAGGACAGCAGGCTGATGGCCATGTCCTTGAGCCTTTCCACGGCCCCTCGCCAACCCCAGTCCATCTTCTGTCCCTTTCTAGGCTACGGGAAGGGCTTTCAGCCACGTCTTTACATGCCCAGCCACCCTGGCCAGCAAACCTCACAATCTTTTCATGGCTGACGATGCTGTTCCCACAGACCACGCAGGACAGTCAGCTAGAGGTCAGGCCAGTCTGGCAACCTCCAGACCCCTTTAGTATTCCCTCCGTTCGAAGGTGACATACAATGGGGGGGGGCAGAGTACGCCATCACCATCAGCTGCACCGCTGGAGGTAAACTACATAAGACTATTGTGTTTTGCAGTTCATCCTAATGGGCTACTCCCTCCACTTTCTGTCCAGTCTCCTACCTATTCCACCTACTTATGACAAGCTGATAGAGGACCACCTCTCTTTACTCCATCAGGGGTTGTTAGCTCTCTTGGCCAAGGGAGCTATAAAGAAGGTGCAGGTATCAGAGCTCGGTCATTGTTGCTATTCCGGCTACTTTCTGGTGGCCAAGAACGACAGTCTTCATTCTTTTATAGACCCTTGCCTTCTTAAGCTCTTCCTGAAAAAGGAGAAATTCAAAATGCTCATGCAAGTTCAGTCTTCCCTGGGCACAGGAGACTCAGTGGTATTCCTGGACTTAGAGGACGTTTATATCACATCCCTGTCCTGCCTGCCCATAGGCGATACCTATGGTCATTGGTCAGCCAAGAGCACTTCAGTTTGCCGTGCTCTTCTTTGGCCTTACCAGCACCCCTCATGTGTTCACGAAAGTGATGGCTGTGGTTGCACCTCATCTGCGGATGTCAGGAATTCCAGTCTTTCCCTACCTTAGTGATTGGAAATATAAAAGGGCCCACTGCAGGCAGTCGCCCCCAACTTCAGACTATGGCAAACCTTCTGCATTCACTGGGGTTCATTATAAATGTGCAAAAGTCATACATGGCTCCTTTTCAGATGCTCCCTTTCATCTGAGCTGTTCTGGACACAGTGCATTTTTGGGGCTATCCTCCTGAGTGGTGAGTCACGATATGAGACCGATGTTTCAGCCTCTGTCCTGGATTTAATTGAGACTGACTCTGAGGTTGTTGAGCCTCATGGCCTTCATGCATCTTTCTTGTGACACTTGCCTGTTGGCATATGAGGGCTCTATAGTGGGACCTGAAGTTCCAGTGGGCGTAGCAATCAGGGGAGTCTCTCTGACATGGAACAAATATTGGAAGGAACCACAAAAGACCTGCAGAGGTGGCTAAAGAACTGAGATTGAGTCTGTGGCAGACCAGACCCCTCCCCCTTCTACAACCAGAGTTGACTGCCATGACAGATGTGCCACTTCTGGACTGGGGCAGCCATTTGGGAGAGGTGGAGATCAGAGGGCTCTGTTTTGTGGCACAATCCGGACTCCACATCAACTTGTCGGAACGATCTGGTTGGCATTGAAGTCCTTTTTCCTTCAATCAAGAGAAGACTAGTACTGGTGTTCACAAAAAACACCACCACCATGTGGTATTAAAACAAACAGGGCGGGTAGCGGTCATGGATCCTTTGTCAAGAGGCTCTGAGCCTCTCGAAATGGCTGGAACATCAGGGCATATCCCTGGTGGTTCAGTACCTGGCAGGCTCTCTAAACGGCAGGGCGGACAAACTGAGCCATTGATGCCTAACAGATCACAGATATTAGCTCCATCTGGAGGCAGTGCAAAGTCTCTTCCAAAAATGTGGAAATACTTGGTTAGATCTGTCTGCCTCCGTTGAGAACTCTCAATGTCAGCAGCATTGTGTGCTGGAGTTTCCATTACAGCTCTCGCTCTGAGACACTTTTGGTCTCAAGTGGAGTTCAGGCCTCCTGTATGCCTTTCCTCCAACACTACTGCTGCCCAGAATTCTGCCTCTTTGGGAGGATCTTCTGTTGCAGCAACATTGCCTGGTTCTGCATGTGAACTTGAAAACGCGTCACTATCATGCGTGGAGATTTTATGTCAATGGTTGACAGCTTTCAACCTTCCACCCAAAGTCTGCAGTGTTATCTTGGTGGCCAGACGTCCCTCCACCAAGATGGTATACGCCTGCTGTTGGAGGAAGTTTGTGGCATGGTGTCCAGATAAGCAAGTTGTTCCCCTTTTGCACCTCTTTCCCAGGTTACACTAATTATTCTTACCTTAAGAAGGACTCCAGCAGGGCTCTGTTTTGCGAACATTGAAAAGTTACTTGTCTGCCATATCGTCATTTCAGAGGTTGCCAGATCCCCTTTATAAATTCCCTATTCTAAAGAGGTTTATCAAAGGTCTTTGACATGTTTCCACCCTCTCCTTTCATTATGCCAGAGTGAGTCCTCTCATTTTTGTTGTATGCTCCCTTCAAGCCATTTCACAACTGTCCTATCAGGCTCCTTACCATAAAAACAGCCTTCCTATTGGTGGTAATACCTGCCTAGAGGGTCATTAAGCTGCAGGCTTTGTCGTCTCAGCCTCTGTACCTTACCATCTACCCAAATAAACTGATCCTTCAAACTAGAGCATCCTTCCTACTTAAGGTTGTAACTCCCTTTCATGTAGGTCAGTCAAGCACCCTGCCTACCTTTTATGCTCCTCCTCACACCTCTACAGAAGAAGAGAGACTTCATCGTCTGGACCCAAAAAGAAGGTTGTTGTTCTACCTTGCTGGAAAAAGAGAGTTCCAGGTGGACGATTAAACCTTTTTGGGTACGCTGGAGCCAAAAAAGGAAAGGCAGTGTGGAAACAGACCGTCTCACGATGGATAGTACTGTGCATCAAAATCTGCTACGCACTGGCCAAAAGTCAAACTCCTGGGGGTATAATAGCTCATTCCACCAGAGCCAAGGCTGTGACCACTGTGTTAGCTCGCTGAGTACCTGTCCTGGATATCTGTCAGGCAGCAACATGGGCTTCCCTGCACATGTTTACCAAGCAGTACTACCTAGGCAGTCAGGTCCAGCGAGACAGGCATTCTGACCATTCGGTCGTACAGGACTTTCTAGTCTAACCCATGTCACAGCCCGACCTCTGGGGAGGTGTTGGTTGGGTATCTATTCTAAGGTAAGAAACCTGCAGGTAGAAGTCTTTATCAGATGAGAAAGTTACTTACCTTCACTAATAACTTTATCATGTAGAGACTCTGATCTAGCTGCAGATTCCTTACCGACCCATCAATCTTCCCCACTCTGTGAACAGATTTCAGAGTGACGGGCTGTTTCCCTTTAAGGGCCCTGGCTTAATGCATCAGTGGTAAGTGTTCTTCTTGGTTCTGCGCTTCTGGCGTGGAAAGTCGTGAAAAGTAACTGACGTCAGCACGCGATGTGGAGCCTATATAGGCACTGCACGTCACTTCTGGTGCGAACAATGCCTTGTGGAGCTAACTATGCCACCTACCAGCATGCAGGGCTACTGCTCATGAAAAATTTCAGAATCCAGTCTCATGGCTGGAAATTATTCTAAGATAAGAAATCTGCCACTAGATAGAGTATGTAACTTGTTCGATAGTGCGAACTTCACAGACAGAGATAGAAACAGGACAGCACAAACAGCAGAGTTTAAAGCTCTCTCACACAGAAAGATTAGTCAAAGCATAGGATGCAACGGTGTAAACAACCGTCACCCAGACAGAGCGGGTACAGCACCAGCAGTAGCAATGGAAATCTCCATCACAGACAGAATGGGTACACCAGGGGCCGAAGAGCAAACTTCAGTCATGCAGAACAGGTAGAGCACATTTCCACATTCAATGTTACCTACAGTTTACAGTAGGTCACAAGCACTTTCAATTTACTATGCTCCCTTTTTGCCTTACCAACACCCTTTGGGTGTTCACCAAGGTGATGGTGGCGGTTGCAGCTCATCTGCGAAGATCAGGGGTTCCAGCCTTCCCCTGTCTCAATGACTGGCTGTTAAAGGCAATATCTCCCCAAGCTGTCGTCTCCCACCTTCAGACTTCGGCAAACCTCTAGCATTCGCTGGGGTTCACTATCAACGTAGGGAAGTCACACCTGACTCCCTCTCAGATGCTCCCTTTTACCGGAGCCGTTCTGGATACAGTGCATTTTGAGCTAATCCTCCCAAGCAGAAAGTCCAGGATATTCTCATGGCCTCCTGCATCCTGCTGGTGACACATGCCATATGGCAAATGCAGGCTCTGCAGTGGGATCTTAAGGGGCAGTGGGCAGAGAATAGGGGATATCTCTCTGACATGGTCCAGCTCTCAGAGGAAACTGCAAAAAACCTGCATTGGTGGCTAATGAACTGCGATTGGGTCAGAGGCAGACCCCTCTCCCTTCCCCAACCAGATCAGAATCCGGACTCTAAATGCTGGAGCTCTGTGTGATGTGACTGGCATCGAAAGCCTTTCGACCCTCCGTCAAGGGAAGGATTGTGCAGGTGTTCACAGACAACACCACTGCCGTGTGGTACTGCAACAAACCTGGCGGGTGGGGTAGTGGACTCTTTGCCAGGAGGCTCTGTGTCCCTGAACATGGTTGGAACAGTAGGGCATTTCTCTGGTAGTTCAACACCGGACAGGTCTCTGAAAGACAGAGCAGACAAACTCAGCCATTGATGACTAGCGGAGCATGGGTGGCTTTCCACCTAGAGGTTGTGCATGGTCTCTTTCAGCAGTGGGGAGATCCTTGGTTAGATCTGTTTGCCTCTGGCAAGAACACACAATATCAGCAGTTTTGCACGCTGGAGTTTCCAAGGTGGCTCTCGCTCAGAGATGCTTTCTGTCCCGAGTGGAGCTCAGGCCTGATTTATGCCTTTCCGCCCACACCACTGCTGCCCGAAGTTCTCAAGAAGATAAGGAACAGCTGGGCCCAAGTCATCCTTGTGGCTCCGGACTGGGCATGGAGAGTCTGGTATCCTGAGCTTCTCAACATGAGCATCAATCCTCTGATCAGGCTGTCCCTTTGGGAGGAACTTCTGTCGCAGCAGCATGGTAGGGTCCTTCACTCAAAACTGCCCACTCTCTTCCTTCTTTCGTGGAGTTTGAGCGGCTTTCGGCCTTCCTCTTAAAGTCTGCAATGTTATTCTGGCTCCCAGGTGTCCCTCCACTAAAACGGTGTACGCCTGCCGGTGGAAGAAATTTGTATTATATTGTAGATAAAATCTATTTATCCTCTTTCTGTTTCCCTTTCTGATGTCCTTTATATTATTATATTATTCTTACCCTTGCCCAGCAGGGCTCAGATCTGGGCACTCTAAAGGGCTACCTTTCTGCTCTGTCTACCTTCTTGCGGTAGCCTAACCAATCGTCTTTAATTAAGACCCTTTGTAAATAGGTTTCTCAAGGGTCTTGTAAATATATTCCCCTCTCTCCTTTCATTATGCCTCAGTGGGACCTTAACTTAGTTCTCAGTTTTTTAATGTGGTCTCCTTTCAAGCCTCTACATAATTGTCCTCTCCTGCTGCTCACAATCATAGCAGCCTTTCATGTGACAATAACATCTGCCTGGAGGGTGAGTAGACATCCAAACCTCCATTCCTTTTGGTTTTCCCAGACAAACTGGTGCTTCGCACTAGGGCCTCTTTCTTGCCAAAAGTTGTAATTCAGTTTCAAGTGGGCCAGTCTGCCACCTTGTCCACTTTCTGCGCTTCTCCACATCCCTCAAAAGAAGAGGAGCAACTCCACTGTCTGGACACAAAAAGAGCGATGTCATGCTACCTTGACTGCACACGAAAGGTTCACAAAAGTTCTGGGTGGACAACCAACTCTTTGTGGAGTATGTTGGATCAAAGAACGGTCAAGCGGTCCAGAAACAAACCATTTCACACTGGAGCAGTCTCTGCATCAAATTTTTTATGCACTGGCTAAGGAGCAGCCTCCTGAGGGCTTAAGGGCTTATTCCACCAGGAGCATCGCCTCCGCTATGGCGGAGGAGCATCGCCCCCCTGCCAGCATCAGGAGCTGCAAACCTTTAAAAATAAAACGATAATAAACAATGTTTATTATCGTTTTATTTTTAATGGGGCAGGGCCATGTGGGGATGACAGCCATGGAAGGGAGTGCACAGATCTCTCCCCTCAGTGCACATGTATGTTTGGCCAGCAGTCTCAGGCAGGCCAAACACACATGCGCACAGGGCTCTCTCCAACCCGGCACTGTGTTGCTGGGTTGGAGACAGCAGGCCCAGGCTCCTATTCTGCGTTGGAGCCCCTCACCAGGGCGCTCCAGCCAATCATAACACTGCTGTGAGTGTCATGGTTGAGCGGAGGGCAGGCTGGGAGCCTGTGTCTGGAGTGCGGCAGTGAGCTTCAGGTAAGTTGTTTTTTAAAAATATTCTTTCATTTTTGTTTTATTCCCCCGGCACGCCACTTTGCCCAGTCGCCAGCTGCGATTACATTCCACAAGCGCTAAAGTTGCGACTCCTGTGTTAGCACGTGGAATCCCAGTCCTGAACATCTGGCATTTTTGTTTTATTCCCCTGGCCCACCACTTTGCCCAGTCGCCAGCTGTGAGTACATTCCACCAGAGCTAAAGTTGCGACTACTGCGTTAGCACGTGGACTCACAGTCCTGAACATCTGGCAGGCAGAAACGTGGGCGTCCCTTCACACATTTACAAAACATTGCTGCCAAGGCAGTCAGGTCTGCAGGTAATTGGCATTTCTCTCCGTTCAGCCCTGCAAGACTTTCTAGTATAGAATTTGTCCACAGCCCACCACCGGGGACAGTATTACTTAGGTATCCATTCAAAGGTAAGGAATCTGCAGCCAGAAGCCTCTGTCAGATGAACAAGTTACTTACCTTTGGTAACGCATTATCTGATAGAAGCAATATCTAGCTGCAGATTCCTTACTGACCCACCCATCCTCCCCACTTGGCAGAAACATTTCTAGGGTTAAGAATGATCCCTTTCAGGGCCCTAGTATGGACACACAGTGTCAATGTACTTCATGGCTCCGCTTTCCTGGAGTGGAATGTCATGAAAAGTAACTGACATCAGCACACCAGGGTGACGCCTATATAGGTGATGTGAATGCCTCTTCTGGCACAGCCGACAAATGGAGCCAATCGACGCCACTTACCAGTGCACAGGGGTACTGCTCACACAAACATCTTCTGGATCCAGTCTGATGCTTAGGAAATTCAAAGGTAAGGAATCTGCAGCTAGACATTGTCTCTACCAGATAATGCGTTACCAAGGGTAAGTAGCTTGTTCATCAACCATGATGACCTGGAAGTGTGCTGAACAATCAGACTTCCCTACCCATTTCAACAGGAGTACATAAATACAGCAACTGCACACTGCAATAACACAGTAACTGTGATCATGGATGAGATTATGCCCCTCATAGAAAAAATGTACTAGAGAAGAAGAATGCACTAGCGGTATATGAATGAACTCAGCGAGGAAAGAAAACACCTCAGACTACTTGAAAAGTCATGGTGGGAAAATCCCTATAGGACAAACCTAGTACTCCTTCGTAACTCATGTGATCCTACAAAAAACATGTCTTTAGAGCAAAAGCTCAATCCACAATGTATCGGTTAGAGTCAGCAAAATTAGACCTAGCAAGCATTTTGTAATAGTCAAAACAGCATCTAAGCCTAGAACTGCTCAAGAACTGTTAGAACTAGAAGAAATGTGAAGAATTTGCACACTTTCTTGTTACCAAAATCCAAGATTTTGAAACTTCCCTTCCTGTGCAAAACACCAACGCAAGTGCCACTCTAACTAGCGAAAAGATCCACTGAAATCTAGTTAAATGTTAGGGACATTACCCAGTCTTAACTTAGAAACACCATCGCCAAAATATACCCCTTCAGCCACTTCCTTGACTCACAACCTGCTAACCTAGCTAAAGAGATGCAAAATGTTCTAATACCTCTATGGTCTAACATTAGAAACGACTTCCTACAACAGGGCTTTTTCCCTAAATGTGTAGAAATAGGGCAAGTTTCCTACTGTTAAAAAAAACGTCCTACTGTCCAGACAACCTCAACAGTTACTGCCAAACTCAGGACTCCCATTCTTGGCCAAAACCCTTGCAAGTTTTGTCAGGGTTTCAAGAAGGAGGGAGCACTGAGTCTGGGACTTCTTTCCTACAAATAACGAGATGATGGGCTTAGACTCATGGCTAATAGATACTCATGCCTACTTATCCTCTCTGCAGCATTCAATGCTGTCAATCACAATATCCTTGTACTCACCTTCAATGGGCAAATGGCTGTCAATGGAAAAGTCTTTGAGTCTGAGTCATACCTGTAGAACCACTCACAAATGATTAAAATGAAGCATGCATTCTCGAACCCCATAAAAACCTCCCAATGCCCAGCTAGAGCTCCTGCACTGTTCAACATTTACTTGGAATAGTTGAGTGATCTCCTTAAGAACTTTGACATACACTATCATCAGTTTGCAGCAGCCACCAATCTGTACTTGAGATTCTCTTCCAGAGCAGACAACTGCTGCCTGTCTATAATTGTTGACAAAACACAAGCCTGGATGTCAATCCATCCTCTATAAAGGGACCAATCTCATTCTTCTCTCACCCAACTTATCTCCAACGCCAACTGAAGAATGGTTAGCTTCAACCATCTTCCTAGACTGCCAAATCTCTAGGCTTCACTCTGAACGGAAAACTAACTTTTCTAGACCACATCAGTGTGATAACCAGATGGGACAACTAACAATTCAAACTCATTTGGGGATATAAAACCTTCCTACCAACCCAGGTCCTGAAAACCGTAATACATGGTGTGGTCCTATCCAGCATTGACCATGAGAATGCAATACTAGCTGGGATTCCCAAAACTCAAATGTTCTTGCTCAAAGCCTCACAACATGCAGCTGCTTGCTGGGCCTCAGGTGCAAAATTGATCTGACTGCATCATTCCAACCCTTTCCTTTCTAAAGTGGTTGTCTGCTGAAGAACGTTTATAATTGCTTGCCTTGTAGAAAGAGAAATTACGTTCGTGTAATTTGTGTAAATTCTGGAATTTTGCATTACTTTTCGCACGCAAAATTTGGATAATTACATTATCATGACAGTTCACATAATTATGCACCATTTGTGGTGAAAATTTACTGTCAACATGCCATTTGCTGTAAAAAGTTGTGTGAATGCGCTGGAACAACAGAACGTGAGTGTCTGTTGCTTTTGGTTGTTCTACACTTTTTTAGGGCAAAATGCATCCTTGCATCAAAAAATAATAGGGTACATTTTGTGCTACAGTATTGTGCGAAATGACAGATCTGCATTTTGTGTAATTACATATAATTTCACATCATTTTGCTGACATTTTGTATAACTATGCAAAAGCAAATTAAGCACATTTTACACACCCCTACTGCTTCATCACATGACTATCCATCCCATTCTGACCATCCACGTTACCTATCCAAAAAAATGAAACACTGCGGTGTTCACCAGCTGCAAACCATGGACTTACTATTACTCAAAATCCCAGTCTTCAGGGAGTAACATACCTTGAATCAGTTGTTTTATAGATGTGCTAGCGGAATCTGAAACTCAATACCACCTGAAATTTTGACTCTAACTTCCATATCAGTATTTAGAGAACAACTCAAAATCTTCCTCACGTCTAAGCTCCTACCAGACCACAACAATAACCAATCGAGTTAAGGATTTAACAATCTGGGTATATAGGTTTATGTAACCTAGCCTTCTTGCACACCACACCGGAGCCAGACATCAAAGAAGACTACACACTCTTGGACTATATTTACTCCCTGAAGTCTGAGATGGGTCAGAGGGTCATATTCCTCCTCTCTCCAACGACTAAGACATGATTTGCGTGTCTGGCTGCACTATTGTTGATGATGCCTTATTGAAATAACCAGGGATGCGCACTTCTCAATACCTAGGAGATTGCTATATGGCCACAGTTCTGATGACTTCTCTGTGTAGAGAATACTTGTGCTTTTATAATACTTCCTTGCATAGGTTATTGTTTTCCTGTGCTATGGAAAGTGCTCCGATGCTCTGCGAGCTAGTTTGCACAAAATAAATGCATCAAATAAAATAAATAAAAGGAAAGAGGATGGTTAGGTAAGTACAGTGTGTGAAAACTGTTTTACTCTTGTTTTATACAACGTATTGCCCTGATTCTGACCCTTAGCCCAGACGTTTACCAACAGGTTGAGGTGTATGGTCTAAAATCGAAGCTATCCCAATTTGTGCTTGACTTCTATGGCCTAGTAGTCACATGGCAATAGGGAGTTACTACCTGCCACACTGTACATTCAACTGTATCTTCCCCAGAGTCCTGTGGAAGTGAATTAATGTGTGCGCCCAACTTTCCCACTGCCCTCCAGTGCACCAACACCAGTTCAAATACCCATACCAACACATTCCAGAGTATGTGCCAGCATTCCCTCCAGCACCTGCACAAACACCTTTACCTGTACACATGCAAGCACCAGTGCTAGAAACCATCGGAAACAACAATTGTGCCTGTGCTGATAATACCTCAACACCTATGGCAGCACCAGCACCAACAGCTGTATCTGAACCTGCACGAAAATCTGTATCAGCACTATGGAGCTCATCCACCCAATCATTCACTACCCCTGGAGTAGATCTATAGTGTTTGAGTTCATGTATTTATCTGTGAGCCAATCTTTTCCTCTGTCTTTGAGTGTATATTCATGTATTTGTTCATCTCTCGCTCTGCCTCCCAATTTAACAATGACAGTTCATATACTTGTACCAGGAAAAACACTGGGAAGTTCACAAGCATATACACCAGCACATGTCTGAGCACCAGCACCTGAACAGGTGGAAGCTCAGTCACAGATGAAAACTCAGTCACCAGAACTATCACCAGCACACGGGTCTTTGCTGACACCTATATAAGCACCAGCTCCAGCATCCAGAGTAGAATTCAGACGGGAACCAGCCCAAGCATCTGAGCCCATGCATGCACTAGTACTATCACTGATGCTAGCACCAACATTCACACCTGTGGTATTACCTACAAAAGTACTAGCACCCAGAAGAACATGTGCACCACATCATGTCTTACAACTGTACCAGCAATTATCCTGGCGTGTGCACATGTATCAATACCAGCACTACACAGATGCAAAAACAAGCCCTGTCATCAATGCTAGGTTCAGGAATTGCACCTTTGCCATTAACTGCACCAAGCCAATGACTGCACCCCGCCAGGACCCGCAGGGTTCTCCTCATGTATGTGAGTAGACCAGAGTAATACAGATCGGTGGGTTCCATTTTGTCCCTGGCCTATTCACCTGCACAAGATGGAGGTGAGGCTGTTTTCTCAGACAGTGGAAGTGTATTTCTGTTATTCGTGAAACTGGTGAGAGGAGACCTCTACACTAAAGTGGGGAAATAATAGACAGACTTCCCTTTAGAAATGTGATTAGGTCTTATTGGTGCAGGAGCAGCTTATGAGTCTTCCTGGGCACAGCCATTTGGGAGATGGTGGAGATGAAGTGTGGCATGCAGTCTCTGTTTTTCTGTGTGAAAGATCCTTTAGGTGGGGCCACATTTTGTCTCTCTTCCTGATCATGTTAAGTGTGGGTGTTGACAGCCAGGTGCAGAGAGCTCATGCCTCTTTGAGCCTCTGTTGTGGGTGCTCCACCCTGGAGACAACCCTGCTTTGAGGCGCTTCACTTCACACAAAGACTATCTGGAAGACAGCCTGGAAAGAACACATAAAAGAACTGAGTCATACTGGTTCTGAAAGTGCAGCCAGATAATTCACATTCCCTCTTTGCTTATTCTGTATAATGGTGGGGACCAGCTGACCTACTTGTTCCATTTCCAAGTTCTCATTGAGCAAGGAAAGTGGCTCTGCTTGGAGTGCCTGAATGGCTGCTGCACAATCAGACCTGGTGCCTGCTTGACAGCCAGATTCCCAGATAGTAGGATGTGACATCACCTGGAGTCCCGACCTGGAGGGAGAGCTGCATCCCTGCCCTGAAGCACCTGTAAGCAGAGCTGCCTGAGAAGAAGAGGAAAGAGTTAGTAAACTCTGCAGGGGGGCCGGACTAATAAGGTGAGCAGGAAGCAGTTGACCTTGGAGCTGTGTGTCCAGGTACCCAGAAGAGGCCCCAGAGAGAGCCACTGATGTGCTCCTGAAATGGAGCAATGTTTCTCTTGCCTGCAGAGAGTAGAGTTGGAGCCACTCTGCTGCCTGATAAGTTCTGACTATGGAACTGTCACCTATGACCCAACCCATCTCATCTTGTCGCCAGAAGAGGGTTGTGACCATTGAGGACTGTTAGCAATGGCAGAGCCTGCCAGTAGCCAGTCCCTGAGTAACAGCCCCGCAACTGCTACCTCGAATGTTGGAGCCAGAGTCCTGCCAGTGCATTGTTGTCCCAGACGAGTGAGGAGAGAGCAGACTTATGATGTGGGCCCGATCATGACCGGCAGAGGACTAAATGACTTACATTGTTGAGAATGACATTGGCACTAGAAACTGTATAACTCAGCGCACACACTCTAAATGCCAGAGGGATAGCACTGCACTTGTACCTGAAACCTGCCACTCTATCCTTACACAGAGTTATGGGAAGATGGTGGGAAGCAAACGCGATTTTACATACAGTGACCCTTCAGCAGTGAGATAGTCATTGTATATTGTAGTGTGTAGTATCTCAATTTTGAGTTTATTAAAGTACTTTATTTTCTAAAAAGATAAGGACTTGGTTGGACAATCAGTTATTTCGCTGCTATGCGATCATTCAGTTATGAGTTTGATGCAACCAAGCATGTAACTGCTTGCCATCGCTACCACTAAGAGCCAAGTGCTGAAGGTGTGGCATCTGGCCCAGTTTGCAGAGCCATACTAGGAGGGACCCTGGGAAAACGGAGGCAAATGGCTCTTCCTCCCACTGTTGTTGTCCAGTAGCCCCGCATGCATCAAGGCACCCCGAAAAGGGTCTGACAGTGTGTGTGTAGGGGTGGGATTGGAGGGGGTCTTTGTTCATAGCTATGGCCGCCCCAACTTCATCAGGCACTGCATATTTGTTGATCTGTGTGCCCTTATCTTCATCTGTCCTGCAGTGTATATATCTACTTACCTGATTAGGAATTCATATCTTGCTTTCCAACTCTTCATACCTCTGTTCATTTCTCGCTTCAGTCATGGTATACCAAAATAAATGCCACTGTTCATTCCTTCCTCTGCCCTTCAGTGCGTCTCTGTTCATCAGTGTGCCAGTCCCATCTCGATGCTAGTTTATATATTTATATCTCTCCCTCTCTAATAATCTCCCTCCGCAGCTCAAAGTGTATTTCAGTCACCTGACTGCTCATATATCGCTCTTCCATTGCATATCTATACATTATTTTGCATCTTTCTCTCTGACCGTTTTTTAGCTAATATTTACATATTTGTGTCCATCTCTCCCAATGTCTTAAGTATTCGTAGGGGTATCTACCACTCCCTTTGTATTCACGTGTATATCTTGTGGTCTCCGCCTTCCTATCCGCCTGTGTTGCAGTATGTAGTTATTAATTGTTTAACTCTGCTTCTGTTTGTGTGTGTGTATGTGCTTATCTGCTTATGATTCCCAATGTACACATACTTGGCAGTACTATTGAGCATTCAGAGGGGAGCTGAAGTGCCCCTATTTCGGTGCGTTGCCTCCTCCAGCTTCACAAACGAGTCTGTTGCAACCTTTCTTATGCTGCCTCATCCCTATCGACCCCAGATACATAAGGCACTGCGCATCCCCATAGGTCTCCTGCTGCATCTGTGTATCTGTATGTGCTATCTCGCAGGTCATACCTTGCGGTGTGCTCTTTATTCTGTGTATTTTATGTATCCAATTTTTCTCTTGCGGCAACTACTGTGTGGCCTAGAGCCTGTATTCACTCTTTGTTTTGTATCAATTGTGTCCATATCTGCCTCTGTCTCTCATCCATAATCCTGCCCATTTGTCCTGCTGTCTTCCCGTATATCTAGCTATTAATGTGTGTCCACCTCACCCTCTGTCTCCCATTCTACACCCATTCACCTGTCCGTCCAGCTCGCCCTTGTTTGCCCGTGTATCTAGTGAATTATTCTTGTTTCAATCTCTCCCTCCAAGTATATACACGTTTATGCATCTGTCCACCCAGACATCTGTCTCCCAGTGAACAGCAGTTCATCAGTCTGTCCATGCATCCATTCATCTACCTGGCTATTTTACCCCCTGTATCCCATGATAGCCATTCACTGCATGTCAGTTTCCGAAGTGCATTCACTGCCCGTCTCTCCCTCTCTCTCCAAGTGTACCACTGTATCTGTCCATCACTTTTCCTGCTTCACAGTGCCCACCCAAGTCTGTCTGTCTCTTCATCTGTCTGTCATTGCACACCTATATCTGTACATCTCTCTTTATCCTTCGCAGTGTACACCCATGCCTGCCCACCTCTCCTTCTACTTCACAGTGTAATACATATCTGCACATCTCTCCCTCTGTCATCCAATGTACGCTTAAATATGTCCCATCTCTTCGTCTTCCTCACAGTATTCACCCATTTCTCTCCGTCTCTCCCTCTGTCTGCCAGTGTACCCTCCTCTGTAGATCTCTCCTTATCCATAGCAGTGGACAAACGTCTGTCCACTACTCATTCTGCCTTACAGTGTAACCCGTGTCTGTCCATGGCCTCTTTCTCGCAGTGTACACACGTCTGTCCACTACTCCTTCTGCCTCGCAGTGTACGCCTGTCTGTCCATCTCGGTCTCTGTCTTCCAATGTACAAACATGTAAATCCATCTCGTCTCAGTCTGTTTGCAGTGCACCTTCATGCCTCTTATGTTACATAATGACAACTGACCCCAGGTCACACTGAGCCATGTTGCGCAGTGCTATGTTGTGCTATGCTCCTTTACGATGCTGTGCTATAACTTCACTTGCTGTGTTATTAAATTAAATGTAAATTTATACGGGTTGAAATCGTCATTTGTGAAGCCAGCTGCCTGGTGCGGGATCTCAAGAGATTCACAATTTACTGCAGATTACCACAAAGTTCCACAAATCAGCAGAGAGCAGCGGAGCCCCAGAAATAACTAGGGTGGACCTAACTCGCCTAATTCCCTGTAGCATGATCCCGTGAAAAAAGGCAAAATTACGTAAGAAAATACGCATAAATACACAAGGAAAGTAACCCACCATTTGGTGCTATTTTACTGTTGCACAATGCACCCTTGTCCAAAATGGACCCGAGGATACATTCTGTGGTAAGAAAACTGCTCTAAATACAGTAGAAAACGATGGCCGACTGCCCTTTGCGCCGTCTAAGTTCATTGTTCTGGTCTCCTAGGGAGGATTTCTGTGCCAAATTATTCATAATAATATGAACGCACGTATTTATATAATGATGATAATTTTGCATCGAAACAGTAACATAAAATTACCAAAATTACTCCAGCGTAAATAAAATGTGGCCCTGGCCTGGAGGTAAGCACGGAATACACTCACGAACCACAAGTGACAGTAGCACACATTACCACAGACCAGACTAGAAGTAAGTACCAGAGAGCATCATAGAAGTGTAAGAAGTACAACTGAGTACCTGGAGTACCAGAGAAAGCCACGAGTTACCACAAAGTGCCAAGACGTGCCAAAAAGAATGCAAAGTACTAATGAGAACGTGCTGGTGTCACGAAATAGCACAGAGTCCGACGACATAATACAGGTCGGTCTTAATTTTTGCCGGTGGTTGCACGTGGTGGGCACCGGCACTCATTGTAGGAACTAGGACTTATTTTATCTCATGAGACTTTGCCCCAGAGCAGAAGAGAGAAATCATAAAAGAAAGAAAAGGGAGGAAGAGTAAGGTAGAGAAAGCGGTAAAGAAGATGCGGGGTGAAAAATAAACTGCAGGAGTGAGATAAAGCAAGAAGAAGTGTAAGATGGTGGGAGAAAAAGGCTCGAGATAGAATGAAAACTTGGCAGCCCTTGTATTCAGCAACATGGGCATTTGACTTCACTTATTTTTTACTTATTCTCTATTTCAGCAAATGAAGCACCGCCACAGATTATTAAAAGTACAAGTACCGTGGAGCACACCACAGTACTGTAAAAATCACACTGTGTTGCAAAGAAGTAAAGAGAAGCGAAGATTGTCACAGCATTCTAGACTTCCAGACTACGACAGAGTCTCACAGACTCAGGTGGCGTAACAAAGGCCCCCGCAGCCCCCGCGGTAGGTTGGTTTGGGGAATTGGGGGAGCGCGAGCTCCGGGGGCACTCTCAGCACAGCACCAGGCCTGAGAGAGTCCAGGTGGGGGAAGGAGGCTCCATGTTCTACGCAGGTGGCCCCCTCCAGTTTCGTTACAGTACTGTACTGACTTTCATTGAGTACCGAGTATCCAGGCTACGAGAAAATAGCAGTACAATAATTACGGCGTGCTGTCAAGTACCACAGAGGGCCTCCAATTACGGACGAGTATCACGGAGTAATCCCAAGTATGCAGGGCGCCACTAAAAACCTCGAACTCGCGCATACTGATACGGGGTGGCCCGCAGCACCGCAGTTAGAAGAGGCGCTGTACAATCACATCAGCTTTACTGCTCCCTGAAGCCCCGGCCGCGAGGATCGGCGCCCACCCCTCACGCGGGACGCGGTCCTTCTTCCTCTATCCCCACTTCTCGTTTTTTCTGCTCCTTATCCTCCCTGCCCGCTAGTTTCGTCCATCCTCCGTGCCTCATCACCCCCTTCTCACTCTTTCCTTTGCTGTCTTCCTTCCTTGCGTCCCCTTCTTCTCTCTTTCCGGTTTCGCTTGTAATGTCTGTGCTCGTTGCCTCAGTCCCTTCTTTCCTCCCCCACAACTTCCACTTCTCTTTCCTTTTGCACATGTCTCCCTGTATAACACTCTCGCTTGTTCCACCTGTGTCTTTTCCGACTTTGGTATTACGTGCTTCATTTCTTACAATTTCATTTACGTGCTTCATTTCTTACAATCTCATTTTCTCTCCATTGTGTTGCCCTCCTTCCATTTCTGTCTTTCTTTTTCTCGGCCTTTTTTCTTCCTGCCACTATCCTTTTCTGGTTTAGCTGTTCCCTCTCTCTGTTTTAGCATCACTATGTTGCCTGCTTCCGAAAGAGAACACAAAGGATGGGGGCGTGTGTGTGTTTCTGTCGTGAGGGGGTGGGGTGGATGGGGTTTAAGAGAATCATAAAAAGGAAGACGGATGGGAGAGATCGGGTGTTTTTTTTTAACCCAAGCCCGTCTTCCGGTCCATCTTCTCTGCTTCCCTTTACTTTCTATTTCTCACCGCTCCCTCCAGTATCTTACCTATGTTCATTCTCTCCTTTTTTAAGCCGTCTGCCTTCCCTGTAAGCCTCCCCCTTTTATTTTTTACTTTGATTCGCCTGATTGTGAATTCCTGGTCGTGATTGTTCTCATCACCTCTTTTTTTCCCTACGTTTATCTCTTTTTCTTTCCTTGGTCCTCTTCTCCCCCCCTCCCTCCCCCCCCCCCCCCCCCCGCTCTCCCAGTGCCGTCTCTGTACCCCACTCTTCCCTTTCCAGTGTTAGGGATTCTCCACTTACCCTCTAGCTCGTCCTCCGGGATGTCGATGGGCTGGTGGTCGGTGAAGAGGTCGGGGATGGTGTATATCCCTCGATACATCAACGCGGCGGTCACCGGGTGGAACGGCATCTCTGCGCGTGTGGGGGTCCCAGTCTATGCGCTCTGCTCTCATGAAGCGCGGAGACCCAAGCACGGAACGGAAACTGGACCCACCGAGGGGACCGGACCCTGCCGCTATGAGAGGGGGTCCCACAAGAGAAACCCCTGTTGCATGTGCTGGTCTCTGGAAACGGTAGCCACCCCCTCCAAAAGTGGCTTGTGGTGGACGTCCTTAAAGAGGTGATTTCAATCTGCTCTTGGGCTGAGGACGTTTGTACCTTCTCCTCTCCCCCCGTCTGTCAGTCCGTCACGTACCCAATGGTGGGGACCCCTTTGACCTGGCGTCTTGCAGATCCTTTTACTGAAGTGCTATCTACCTGATTTATATCTATTGACTTTCAGTGGTTTTGACTCTCCCCCGAGTCTTGGGATACATCGGTTGTGTCTTTTCGTGGGTTTTCCTTTGCCAAAAATTCAGGCGGTAAAACACTCAGTGACGGTCAACCCCTTGATCTGCTTTCTTACGGTGTTACACGGGTGGTTGGTTCCACCTGGTCTGTAGCAGTTGAGTTTTGTGCTTTACACCCTTTCCCAGTCAGGTCCTCATCAGGCACCAAAAGTTAAGCAATCATTTGACCTGGCCTCGTATTGCTGTTCTTGCTGAGGCGATTGTCACCTGATGTGCATCTGTTGTTTTTTATACCTACCAAGTACCAAGTCTGGTACTCAAGCAAGCACTGAAGGTCCGCCAACCCTTTAACCTGTTTCCTTCTGATTGTTCTTATAGAGGTGACCTCCAGCTGATCTGCATCGGTTGTCTTTTTGTACCTTTTACTCTTCCCCAGTCTGCTACTGGGACAGCTAATTCTTTTCAGTTTTTTGACCTGAAGTCTTCTGGGTATTCTTACAGGAATGATTTCCACATAATCTTAATTTGTTTTCTCTTTGCACCTTCCACTGGATCTATACGCTGATACTCAATCACCAAAGGGTAGCTGAAGCGTTTGATCTGGTGTCTTGTGGTTGTTCTTACAAAGGTGATGTGAATCCAGGCCGGATTTATTGTCTTTTAGTAGTTTCCACTCTTCCCCAGTCGTGTGCTCAACCAAGCAACCAATTCTGGCCAGTCTCTTTTCGTCATGTCTTGTGGTTGTTCTTTCCGGTGTGCTCTTACCCTTATCTGCATCTGTTGTACCTTCTAGTCTTCCTAAGTCTAGTTCTCAATCAAGCACCCAGTGTTGGCCAACCCTTTGAACTAGCATAGGATATTCTCACAGAGATGATTTCCAGAGGCTCTTCATCTCTTGCCTATGTTTGGCTTTTGCTCTTACTCCAGTCCGTGCTCAACAGCCCATTGTTGCCCAGTTGTTCCAATAGGACTTCTGGTGGGCAGCTTTGAAGCTGTTACTTCCTCTGCTATATACTTGTTTTTTTTTTTTTTGTAGCTCCCGCTTCCCTCAGTCTGTCCATAAATCAGACGCCCTGTATGAGCTCCGATATAGGGTGGTGAAACCCCCAGGGAATGGCATCACAAACTTCTTGAAACACGCTGTAAAACACACCTATTAAAATCTCTGGCGTTTGGATGCTGGTTATTGGTAGAGTGTGGTTGTCCTACATCTCCAGGGCCTCAGCGATTCATTGACGGTCTCTGCTCGGAAATCCTTTCAGTGTAGAATTAGATCCCTGTGTGTTACAGGTGCCATCAGCCAAAACTCCTGATTCTGGTGATTTGCGGTGTCCAAAAGCGCGCCCCGCTGCCCTCAATGTCCCAATTAACACACCAGCCTCACCGTGGTTACCTGAGCCACTCAGGGATTTCCCACCTGTTGAGAGGTATTCAGCCTCGCGAGGGCTGCCTCGGGTGCTTGAGGATCTCTTGACCCTCTAATGTGTCGTGTCAGTTGCTCGCAGGCCACCTCATACTCTGGGGGGTTGCCTCAGACCACCGAAGGTTGTCTCATGCCCAGTATCGCTTCAGCCCTCCCTGCGCCAGATTAACATCACAAGAATTGCCTCATTCTCTCGAGAAGCCTCTACCTCAGCCATGCGCGGGTTGCCTCACCTCTGGAGGACACACCTGCCTCAGTCCTCCGAGGATCTTCTCAGCCTCCCTAGGGTTGCCTCGGTCTGTTGAGGGTCTGGGTCAGAATGCAGCATTAGAAAGAAATCCCGCGTCTCGAGCGCAGAGGCAGCAGACGAAGCCCTGGGCGCAGAGTTTAGCCCCCGGCAGGACTGGGTCAAGTAGAGTCCCGTTGAGATGTAATGTGGCCACAGTAGGAGCTCAGAGCAGTGCGTGTCTCTGCCGTGGTGTCTCTTGCCTGTAGTATGTGCGGCTGCCGCGCACACTCCCTCCTCTCACTCCCTCCCACAGCCAGAGAGACCAGCGCCAGGGAGACAGCGACATAGAGAGAAACACGCGGGGCTGATGGACAAGAGCTGCATACTCCGAAGCAACACACCGCAGAGCCTGTTCACACACGCACAATATAGAAACACACACGCATAGACCTCCACACACATAAACACAATCACACTGAGCAGGCGTGCGCTCACAGACACACGCCCACACAAACACACAAGCAACCACCACAGAGACAAACACAATCACGCACACAACCACACACACGCACTGTCACACGTACAGATTCACAGTCACATGCGGGATGGAGCGTCATGGTCTCGGGCCACACTAGAGGGATGCAGTCTCCACAACCTACCCCCCAACATCTGCTCATGCAATAGCACACACACACACCTGCACATGCAGTGGCAATCACACACACACATCTGCACGTGCAATGGCAAATACACACCGACCCCTGCACATAAAATGGCAAACAAACACACACACACCATCTTCACATGCAGTGACAAAACACACAGTGATATTCGCTGATGTGGAGGAGGCGTGATGGACTGCACATTGCGGAGGCACCCTTTTTACAAGCTTCTTCCAACACATGGGGACTCACACAAATACACACCCCACATACACTGATACAAACACTAGTCGAGAGGAGGTGCGATGGAAAGCCTTGCATCCTGTGGAGATGCAAGCTGCAGAATCATACTTACACAACTGAAGACACACAATAACACACATATTAACCCATTTCCAAAACAGTGAGGAATGTGAGGTGCGTCATGGACATGAACTGCATACGAAGTCACACTTATCACAATCTCAACCCCTCACACAAACAACTATGCACATAAAACCAAGCTCACACAGAGTCACACAATCACGTACTGGCAGGGAGGGTAAGTGGTGGACAAGGACCTTAAACTACGAAGTGCGCCCCCGAATTTTCTTCCACCCATATATATGCAATAACACACACAGGCAAACAATCTCATAAACGCTGACTTTAACAGACACACACACATATAAAGAAAGGTACACCTTTATGAAAGTGATGGGGGCTAGGCAAAGACCACATATTATGAGGGGACACATCGCAGAACCTACCAACACTTCTCTCTCTCTCCCTCTCTCTCTCTCTCTCTCTCTCTCTCTACCACTCACACACATAACGAACAATGGTCAAGTAAAAAATATTCTGCAGGATACTGTGCAAACCTGCAAGTAATAGCTAACCTCACATCCACTCATACACGATCGCATATAGACACATGCACACACTCTGTACTTGGGGGGAATTAAGGAACATAGCACTGAACCACATCTTAAAAAGACTTACAGACATATCGCATATGCACAATCAGATAACCTTGTAGTTATTCACACCAAACATGTACAGTCACACACAGACACACAAAGTAGGCATAAAACACATAGACACACAATCACATATGCGCAGGGGCGGGTCCTTTGGTATGGTGGAGGAGCGTCACACCACCGCCAGCAACAGCTGCAAACCTTTAAAAATACAACAATAATAAAAATGTTTATTATCGGTTTATTTTTAAAAGGATGGGGCCATGGGGAGATGACAGCCATGGAGGGAAGTGCACAGAGCACTCCCCTCAGTGCTCGTGTATGTTTGCCCGGCCGTCTCGAGCCAGCCAACCACAAATGCGCGCTGTGCTCTCTCCAGCCTAGCATTGTGTTGCTGGGTTGGAGAGAGCAGGCACAGGCTCTCACTCTGCCTTGGAGCACCCAGCCAGGGCACTCCTGCCAATCATACTGCTGCTCTGAGCAGCATCATGATTGGCCACAGGGCAAGCTGGGAGCCTGGGCTTGCAGTGCGGTGGAGAGTGGTGGTAAGTTTTTTTAACACATTATTATTGTCATTATTTTTTATTTTTTTGCTCCCCCCACCCTACCTCTTTGCCAAGTCATCACCCTCGACTACATATGCACACTTACGAGTATCAACACGCACACAATCACATATGCACACATTTAGGAGTATGAACAAAGATCACATAGGATAGAGTTATACATTGACCACAGGATATATTGACAGAGAAACTATGCTCAGTCACCAACACAAACACACACAACATGTTTACACACCATACACACACACGCTTTCATACACAATACCAGACTCGCATTCATACATGCAGATGTGTGGGTACACACACTCACACATAGCCTACACACTAAACACCCTGCTCACATGCACACCCACACACAGACACTCCCTCCCCCTCCCCCTCCCCGAGTTAATTGGACCAACGCTGCCTACTCACTTCAGAAGACACCACCCAGCATCACAACAATGCAGAAAAAGGGATTCTAGATTTGGAGAAAATACATATTTTTTGTCAGACTCTTCCTAAGATCCAAAACCAGCATACAGACCTGCAAACACTACATTGTAGGCAGCCCTTACACCACACAACCAACACCCCACATATCAGGCATGTTTGGGATTTCTTCACTTGTCCAACAGCTGTGAATTGCAGTGACTCCATATTTCATACTTATAATCTCTTCCATAAATGGCCATGCTCGAGAGCGCATGTGCTAGAGAGGGTGCCCTCCTCACAATGTGTATAAGACTGCACGAAAGCCATATCATTGGGAAATCTCTACCAAATCAAAGGCACTGTCAGATTACACACCAAAATACACCCTAAATATAAAATCAGCATAAACATAACACACTCTTACGTGCACAAGATCAGTCATCATAAGATTTAGTTGTTGTGCAAATATAAAAAATATATGTATTTTAGCTCAGCAGTGGGCAATTGATCACGCCCAGTCGAGAGAAACATGGAAAGTCCTCCGTCCACCCAAACATATGCATAAAATACCACAAAGGTCTTACTAAATAAAGCTCTTTTTATTTTAGTACTTTCACACTCTGTTTTGAAATAGAGCACAGAACAAACTGTTATAATTACGCACAAGAAAATACCAACAAAATGATGTTTGTTTCAGTTTTATTGATGTTCACCATAGATCCACGTTAGAGGGTCCGCAGATAATAAATGGACATCTGGCCAATAACAGCGGTGGTTAGCGCTATCCCTAAGTAAATAGCAAACCAATATTCCATTCCATCAGCACAAAGGTGTTACTCACTCCAGACACGGTTTAAAAAAGATCCGTGTTCACCAGAATCCTTCCGCACACATCAAATATTGTTATCATGTCAGTACTTGGGCATCAGGGTCTGCAGAATCAGGAAAAATGAAAAGCACAGAGAAAAAATATGATAATCCCACAGTTTGGAGTTTCCTGTCTCCCTGATGCCCTTCCCAATTAAGGAAAGTTTGTAGTCTAATCGCCATCAGACGAGTCTCTGTTTCTGATTGGTTTTACTTTTGTGAACCCGTCTACATATCTATCTGAAACCATTTTGTCAGAGCAGTAGCCTTTTCAGTGGTTTATGGTTGGTTTGGATTTGAAACTGGGTCTGTATAAGAATGTTTCTGACTGTGTGTATCACACTTAGGGGGAGTGAGAAGCTATGAAAAGGGTACAATCAGCCTTCCAAATTTAATCCAATCTAACCAATCAAGGAGGGTTAATCGTATCTTCTATGATACCTCTGCTTCAGGTGAACGTTAGTGGGACCGTGGCATATCAGAGATATTTTGGTAGGATCCTCACTCACAGGTGCCATCTGTGGCATGCTTCATCACCCCTCATCTTTATACTGAGTCACATCATGCTGTTTTTAACCTTGCTGAAGGACCTCATAAAGACAAGAGGATCCAGAAGGCAATTTTAAATTGGCACAATCTTTCTCTCAAAAATGCTCCGCTAACAAATTGTGTCAAGTCCACCCACTTACACTACGTGCAGTGTGTAAGGATCCGTTGATGAAGCATGCCACAGGCGGTACCTGTGGCTGAGGATCCTCCAAACATATCTAAGAAATGCCAGGATCCCACCAAAGATCTCCTGTAGCCGAGGGATCATAGAAGATAAGGTTAACCCCCCTTGATGGTTTAGATTATTTTTGACTCTGTCCAGCTCATTTACCATTCCCAGAACAATCTTTACACGTTAGTGGATTCATCTTCTAAGGCAATAACCTTCATATTCATGTTTAGAGGACATGGAGATATTTTTGGAGATCCCTGTTGATATGGAGGACACAGAAAAATAAATCAGCCCTTCCGAACATAGTTTTGTGTTTCTTTGCACACACAAGAGACCCAAAAAAGAGCAGATTATGCTCAATCTCTGCTACATATATATACGGCTGACTCATTTTAAAGGTTTTTGTTACCCCATTAAAAGGTCAGCTTGGTCCCCGAAGCTGTCCCAGAAACCACCTGCAGTGGAGACAAAAGTTTATGATTGTGGCTTCTCGGCAAGTCCAGTCTTAGGAAATTAGTTTTGCAAGTCCTGTTGAGTGATCATCTCTCCCATTTGCAAGGCTGTAACTTCTTTTGACACAGGCCACCCCTTGGAGGTGCTGATCAAGCATTCAGTGCAGGGGAGGGAAGGTGGAGGTGGAGTATACCCTATATTTCAATCATGCCGTAAAAATACCTCCTCAATCGAGCCAAAACCCCAACATACCCTGACCCAGATGTCCTTCAAGAAGACCGTGTCCAGGGGGTACTTTGAAGACCGCTTTGACTGACTGTTCAGCAGGAAGGCTATCACTCTAAGGCAGGTGAAGTCAGCTTGTAATACCTTCCACTCTAATGATTCTCTCTTGGAACGACGGATATCTCTCTGGAGATGGAAAACATGCACAGACCTTGCAACGTCAGTAAGTGCAAACATTGGTGACTTTCAATAACCTTGCTTGTAGAACTAAAACTGCACACATCCTCTTAATACAACCTTAATTTCTTTTCTTGAATACTTGGCACTGGGAAACAAGGGAAAAGGGAGGATTGAATGGTGTACCACAGAAACTCACTTTACCACCGTGAACTCTGATTGGTCGCTGTGGCAAATAATCAATTACGCTACTAATAGAATACAACGCTGTCTCTTCATAAGCTCCTAAGACGCTAGGTCGGTAATGTATCAAAATATTGATTAGAAAAATATCGTGGGGCCTAAATATTGAGGACAAAAATGCTAAAAAGTTAAGCGCCTATAGGTAAGTATTAATTTAATGTTCTTAACTCCATATTTATATACCTTGAAGATATTTATATATCATCAAGGTGCATACATCTGAAGTCTAATATAGTAAATCTACACTTAACTATAACAAGTCACCTTTGCAATAATATGAGTGTCGATATTTAGCTCTCAATATTTTGGCCCAATTTAATTTATAGTCGATATTGTGGTGGAATACCATCAAGGGCAATTACTGCAGTGTTTTATAACTAATTTTTTCATCCTACCCATGCTCTTGCTCTAGCTGCGCTGTCTGAGTGAAAATGAGGCTCTTACTTAACAGCTGAAAAGTGATGTATGTATTAAAGGGGTGGGGGGAGCTATGCTCCGCTAGCAGATCTTGTGGAGTTTTTGGAACTCTGTGCTTCGCTTGCAGTGTGGAGTTCGTCCAAAACCACCACTAGCCCCGCCAGCAGAGCAGAGCTCACCCGGTGCACGCTGCAGCCCAGTATGGGCTGCACAGCGCAAACCGGAGCAGAGGAGGGAGGCAGCTTCTGAAGAGTCGGACTCATCATCGCCGTCGGACAACGAAGAGACGAGGACCCCTGGGAAGACCCAGGTAAGATCTCGTCTGTTTGGTTGTCATTGTTTGTGCACACTAGTGCACAAACAAGGACTGAAACAGCAGCTTTTGCTGCCTATGGCCATGGCCTGAATTCAAGCCAGGGCCATAGGCAGAGAAATCTCCTGTTTCAGCAGCACACGAGGCAGGCCGGTGCACAAGATGCCTGAAATAGTAGCTTTCACTGCCTACGGCACTACTGAATGTGCCCAATCTTGGAGGTCCTAAGCAGGGTTGGGCCTGGCCAGGCCTGATCCTGCCAGTGCTTCCGAGATGGGCGCATTTGGGAGGATTCTGCAGGACACAGAACCCGGCTTCACAGAAATACACTGTTTTTTTTCAACTACGCGGAATTCCGTGAAGCCGGACTCCGTTCGCTCCTCCCAGGCCTAAACCGAGCCATCCTAAGGAACGATATGCAATTCGTTTTTCCCATACCCCTCTGAATGGACACAAGCAACCCCAAATGAGTGTCAATCTCATTGGTGAGAATTGGTTTAAGTCCCTCTAACAACAAGCCTGGTTTGACCATACCAGTCAGGGAGACTCAAACAGCACAAATATTATAGTTGGAGATTCTTGACTTAATGTGAACCACTGATAAATATGGCTACATCCAGGTAAGATCATAAAGGTACAGAGAATCAAAATGCTGACGTATTCCTTTATATTTCATGTGCAACATTGGTTCGCATTGGTATCATTTACAAAAAAGTCGATAATTATTTGCAGGCAAAATAACCACATGCATTCAATGCATCACAATGAAAATTCATTTACAAATAACACAACCAGATAGTCGAAAAAGAATCTCATGTCATTTAACTTGGGAAAATATAAAAATAAAAAGCAAGAAAATAACTAACAGTCAAAATAGCACAATGTGACCCCAACGTGAAGCCCAACACAGCAGCCTTACAAAGAAACAAGTAAGGAAGATACATAGGGGCCAATCAATAGGCAACAAACAAACAACCTGCAAAAAATATCACCAGTCCTTTGAATAACAGTTCCTATATTGGTCCGTTTGCTACTTCTGTTCAGTAAGATACTGTCAATGCTAGAAGACTCAAACCGTGTGAGCCTTAGTCAGCAGTGTCCTGTTACGGTCGGAATAAGTTGTATTTGTAGGGAGAACAATATCTAAAGAGGAAAAGGTAGGGAAGAATAGAGAGGGGACGGGGAGAAGATGAGGAGGTAAGGAGAAAACAGATGGGGGCGAAGGATTAAAGCATTGAGGGAACGTGATAAAAGAGAAAAGGGGTACATAACACGAAAATTAGAGTGGAGGAAAAGTTGAGAGAGTAAAAAGAAGAGGTAAAAGTTGAAATCGGAAAAGAGAAAAGGGGAAAACGACACAGTGGGGAGGAGGAGAAAGAAATAAAGAAGGCAGAGAGCAAAAAGAATTTGAAAGTAGAGAAGGGAGATGTGTAATTAAACTGCTGTGAAATGAAAACAATTTTTTCAATTATTCTCTGCTCCTAGGAGCTCTAATTAGATTCTCCCGCTGTTTTTCCCATTTTCACTGATTAATCACAGCTCCTTGAGCCTAAAGCACAGCCCAGAGCAGACCCTTCACCAGAGGAAGCTGGAAATACAAAGAGTTTGCTGGTGGCCTAACCCGCTTCCAGAGAAACCCCACAGTGCCAGAGCCCTGTAGCACTGACAAGACACTGCTAGAGTAAGCTCACACTGTTGGAATCTTCAGTACTGCCACAATACTACTGGAATCTCACATTCTGTGCATTGCTAAGGAAGCCCACACTGCTGGAGTCCTCTTACACTAACAGCACACTGCTAAGGAGGTCCACACTGTTTGAGTCCTGTTCCATTGACAAGGTATTGCTAAGAGGGTATGCACTCCTGGAGACTTATGGCACTGATAGAGCACTGCTAGAGGAATCCAGCACTGCTTAATGACAAGGCAGTGCTAGTGGTAGTCCACACTGCCGGGCTCCTGTTGCACAGCTACACTGCTACCAGACTCACACACAGAGTCCTTTAACAATCACAACACATTGGTAAGGAAACCAACACTGCTAGAATCCTGTAAGCACACTGCTAAGAAAACCTACACACCTGGAGTCCTGTTACGCTGACAGGGCACTGCTAAGAAGTTTACATCGCTGGGCTCCATTGGCTTTGATAGATAACTGCTAATGAGACCCACACTGCTGCAGTCCTACAGCAATAATGGCAGAGACTGTATCCAAAGTGGGCATCAGGAGTCAGCACAATAACAGCCGCCGGGGACCCGGAAATTAACCAAACACTATTCCAAGGCCTATCTCTCCCATAGGGTAATCACTATTGCAAGGCCTATCTCTCCCATAGGGTAACATGAGGATTGCCTTGAAAAATCATTATAGTGTAATTTCTTATTGGGAGCAGATAGAGATATGGAGTTTATGGTCTCTGAACTCACAATTTTAAAATGCATCTTTTGGTGAAGTTGGCTTTTGAATTGTAAGTTTGAAAATGCCACTTTTAGAAAGTGAGCATTTGCTTGATTAGCCATTTTGTGCCTCTGTCTGTCTGCTGAATACATGTCTGGTTCAGGATGACAGCTGTCGGTTTGTGCAGTCACTCTAGACAGTCACAAAAAAGGGAACTGAGGTGTGCCCTGCATATCCGAATGGTCCATCACCAGGCTGATTGGTCTTCCTGAGCTAGAGTGGTGGGTGGAACTGACACTTGCGCCTGAATAGGGTTGTGCCTGTTCTCACACAAAACAGCTTCCAACCCCCTGGAGTGTGTCTCAGGCCAGGGCAAGGAAAGGCAGGGTCTTGTGCACTACAAAGACTTCTCTTTGAAGTTTGCCTACTTCAAAACAGAAATGGGTATATGTACTGGACCTCTGACACCACATAGAAAACTAATGGAATTCTGTCAGGAAGAAGAGCTGAATGCTATAGGAGGGACTGCCACTCTGCCTGATGCTTTGGTGTGCTGGCCTGCTGCTTCTGTCCTGGGAGTGAAAGGACTAGACTTTGCTTTCTATATCTTGCTTCCAAGGTTCTCCAAGGGCTTGAGTTGAGCTTGCCCCTGTTAAGAAGTCTCAGGACCATCAAAGACTTCACCTGCCAGTACCTTGGCTGTCTTGCTGAGAGCCTCCGACCTGCCAAGTGTTGCCAAATCCAGTCCCTGGGCCCTTGGAAGTGAGTTCTGGTGATCTTAAAGAGAAAATCCACCGATCGATTCCTAGCACAGCTGTAAATCGACACATCGCTGGATGGATCTGATGCAGCACCTGCTTCGCCACTGCGAATCAATGCATCACTGTAAAGACCCCAAGCAGCACCTGCACCACCGCTGCAGAATCGATGCAGCTCCTGCTTCGCAGCTGTAGACCAACACAGTGCATCTGGATTTTCAACGCATTGTCCCTGGGTGTCAATTTCTTCATTGACACCTCATCACAGTAAGGAATGGAGGCTGTGTTTCCATAAACCGATGCATCACCTCCTTTGACAGTAAGGAATCGATAGATCACCTTCTTGCGACTGTAAGGAACCGACGCATCACCTCCCCTGGAAGTAAGGAACCTATGCATGGCTTTTCCAGTAACTCACCTCCCCTGCGTCTGTTTGTGTCTTTGATTTTTGACACAAGTAGTATAAGGTGATACCTTCCATCAAACTTTTGACAGGTGCCCCTGCTCCGTGATGACGTAGGCAATAACGTAGGTACTGACGTGGCTGCCCCACCCCGTGCTGACGTAGGCACTCACGTAGGTGTATGTGTGTCACGTGGGTTGTGACATCATGAGGTCACGTGTTAGTCATGTGCCGGGGTCCTAGCCCCTGTGTCTAGGTCTGTGGGCTGTGTAAAATGAGGGTCCTGCTGGTGTGCAACCTGTTTCTGAGCCTAATAGTGCAAGGCTAAACATGTCAGAAATTCAGGACCAAGTGGCTGCTTGGGGGCCTCCTCACAGGGCGGAGCATTGGAAATGTAAGGCCAAACCTCCACACTGCTGGCTAATCCAAAAAGAGAGTCTGAGCAAATGCTATAGAGGTCGTGACATATGGTTAGCGTTACGTGTAACCCCTCAACGTATCGGAGCCATCAAGACGAGTATGTGACCGCTATGTGTTGTAGAGGGGTTCGCCCTTTTTGAACCATTGAATACATATAAAGAGCCGGCTAGAGCAGCATGCCAAACCATGAACCATTGCTGAAATAGGTTGTCAAGGCAATATGAATAGATACAATCCGCTCACCAGGAAAGCCATCTCCTCACGGGCCCAGAACACTACCCATAGATATTATCTGAACCTAACACCTCTGGTGTTGGATGAGAATGAACAACAGGCTTCCCCTAAAGATGGGGGTTCAGACATTACCGGTTTTCAAGAGGAACTTTGACAGCGGCTTGAAAAGCTCAGCCTCAAGGATTTGCCGCAACTGATATCCCCCATTAAGGTTGACAGCAGCAGCAGCGAAGCCTCTAAAGATGAATTAAGTGATGCAATCAACTTCATCGACACTGAAGATAATGAAGAAGGTATAGCACCACCAAATTCACCAGTTTATGAAGACATGGGCTTTTAGGAGGACCTTGATCCAGAGGCAGTCGTCGTATAGCCGGCAAGTGTAAACTCAGAAGCCGCTTATACACCAATGGAGCTATGCAACTCACAAGATTTCAGAGCAGCTGCTGAGTGTAGCGAAAATGCTGAGGTTAGTAAAAAAAAAACTCTATAGACAATTATCATTTATACGCTGATGTCATACTTTTAACTAATAGTTTGTCTTTTGCTTTCTGTTTGAAACGTAGAAAACAACTGCAAAAAGAGATGCTGTGGAGGGGTCTACGCCAAAGGTTAACCACGTAAACTTTTACTGCTTATGATGTCCCAGAAAGTCTGAAAGTATTACAAGCCAGAACAAAGAGCCATGTAAGAGATGAGTTTGCACCTACAATAGCATCGATTTTGAAAAGGAAACTCTGGGCTTACCCTATGACGCCATATGGCCTGTTAAATGTTTTGCGGCGGCCATTGTGAACACATGTGTTAAACGTGACTATTATAACCTGTGTTACAGGCATAAAACACAGCAGGAGGCTCACGACTGTCTATACGAGTCGTACACTGCAAGAACAATTCTACACATATGTTGCCGGTTAGACCCACACAATGCATATGAGATGTTAAGGGTGGTATACAGGTTGTCCACTGTGAAGAACGTTTTCCACGCTGATATGATTAAGGTCTTGGCAGCCGCGGTCAATGAGATCCGATAAGCTGTTGAGACCTGCGTACGTATGCAGGAGCTGTGTACCTATTTTGACAAAAGCTTGATAGAAAGGGTCATAGAAAGACAAATGTGTGATATTTATTATAAAAATAGAAGAATTAGGTCTTTAGCCCAACAAAAGTAGTTTAAAAAAACAAACAAAAAAATACAGAGGTCATGGATAGCAGACCATAACTGTGTTATTTAATGCTGCATACTTACTCACTTTTAGGATGAGAATCAGAGTGTCACGGTGCAAGATGTCTATGAGTTACACCCAGGATACATCTGTATCGGGAGATTGATAAATGTGCTGGTTAAAGAAAGAATAGCTGACATACACCCAGTGACTCTGCGTTATCTGAACATTTCGGAACCTCCGGCTACGTTGCAGTGCGACAGCCCTGTGTGTATCGACAACTGGTGTATCAACGCATGGCTACCTGCAATGGATAAATACTGGAGCGCGAACAAAGACCGTGCGTGTGAGTTAAAACTTTCACCATTGACTGGGCTACACCATGCTTTGGAACTCATGACTGAAGATTATTTCACAAATAAAGGTTCTGTATTGTCCGACCTAGAACTGTATGAACTGTTGAATGCTGTCAGTATCCCGAGCGTCAAGAGTTATAGGCGGGGGGAGCGGAAAGTCAGGTCTAGAGCTATTGAGTGTATATCTATAAAAATATCAAAGCTTGTAACGCGGAGACCTAGTAAAAGGAATGGCTCTGAGTAATATGTGTAACATGTGTCGTACTATGTGTACGTAGTCAAAAGGCCTCCCAGTGTCCAGCAGCGTTGACAGCTATAAGTTATGTACCGCGAAATGTCAAGTACACTGTGTTTATGTTGTGCTGACACACTTTTATTATTTGTTATGTTTAATAAAACAACCTTACACAAAACAAACATCTTTCATTTCATGGTTGTGGTGTGTGACAGCTTGACGGGGGCTGGTTTAAGGAAGCTTTATTACGATACACTAGAGGTTGGAAGCTTTGGAAGCGCCAAAGCTCTGTTTAGAAGGGCTCGAGTTTAAAATGAATCTGTAAACCGATCGGGGTGAATACTTAGTTATCGGTGGTATCGGCGTATTCGCTCCACAAACCAGCCAGGAGACGTTTTAAGAGGAGGGCCACAGTCGTTAGCGCGCAGCTAGATTATCAGTGGCAGGCTGACATAATCAGTTTTCAAGATCTAGCAAAGCATAATGACTGTGCAATGTATATATTAACAGTCATAGACGTATTGTCCAAGTATGCCTATGCAGAAGCGTTAAAAGATTAAAGTGGTACCAGCGTCATAGCCGCCTTTAAAGTTATCTTCGCCAGAGGTCGAGTACCTCAAAAACTACAAACAGACGCTGGAAAATAATTTTTAAACAAACCTTTTCAGAAATGATTAAAGTAGGATGCTGTTCAGCATTTTGTAACGCACATTGAGGTAAAAGCGGCGGTCGTAGAGTGTTTTAACAGAACTTTAAAATTAAAGATTTGGTGGTATTTCACAGCCAACAATACCTACAGATACATGAATGTTCTATAGGCTTTTATTTATGTTTATAACGCCAGTTACCGTAGGACCATTGAAATGTCTCCCGTGGAGGTAATGGCTGATAATTCGTTAATGGTGTGGAGAACGGTGTACGGGAGTCGTCTCGCTGCGAAGGTCAAGAAACCTGTTTTAAAAGAAGGGGATCATGTCAGGGTTACAAAGTTGAAGGGTGTCTTCACCAAAGGCTACCAACAGACATTTAGCGATTAGATATTTATAGCGGAAGTGCGGAGTTTAAAGAAGGGGTATATATTTATAAGTTGAAAGACCATGACAGGGAAAAGGTAACGGGTGTCTTTTACAACGAAGAATTACAAAAGGTGCCCTACGATCCGAACAGGGTGTACAGGGTTGAAAAGGTTCTGAAAAGGAAAGGCAGCGGAGCTAAGAGACAGGCGCTAGTCAAATGGCGGGGATGGCCTGAGAAATTTAACAGTTGGGTTTTGGACAGCTCGCTGCATGGGGTGTGAGGTCGTGCTGTAAGCGCGAGATGGAGACCTCACCTTTTTATATTACGCTACCGTCCAACACCTCGAAGGACATGTTCCCTGACAATAAGATTTATAATTGTGCGGTGAACCTGGCTAAACCGGTGGACCTAAAAGGGTCCTGAAAGGGTGCCCTAACAGAGATACAGTACCCTAGAACGTGGAATACATTTACAAAGCACAAGGCTAAATTTATCATAAAGCGCTCTCAGGACTTTTTGAGCTTCCCCGTGAGTTTCCCACACGGGTATTACACCATTGTCGCGGCGGTGGTCAACGCCATCAACAGAGCCATAGCCGGCGTTGAAGAGTATGCAAATATACATCTGGTGTCAGATAACGTTAGAAGAAGTGTTTCTTAAAGCCCCGGAGCTCGATACCAGGTTTACCTGTACCAGTAAATTACTAAGGGCTTTAGGGATCGTACAACATGTGAAAAGACAGGTGGATCCAGACCCTACGTGTCCCTATATTAATGGCGGATTTCATATACTCTACGTGTATAGCAACATCATAGAAACTCAGAGGATAGGGGATAGTTATTCGCCGTTGTTGGGATGGGTCCTGGTGAAGGAAGAAAATAAGATGATGGTTAATATACAACATCACAAACCCGACTACGTGGCAGTTTCCAGAAACCATTTTGACCCTATATACATCACGGTCTACGACGATCAGTCAGAGCCGGTGGCCTTTAAATGCGGGCAAGTTATTGTTAAGCTTCATTTAAGACCACGCCACGATGGTGACTATTAGGCAGTTGCGACGGTCATCGTGAATACATACGGGGATCCCTCTATGTACAGGGACTATTATAGAGTTCAGGCCGACTATGAAGGACCGCCTCCCTACTTTCAAGGGGCCCCTGTTATGAACAGGGCTGGATTGTGGGGCTTCATTCGGAGTTTGTTTAGAAGAACCGTGCCTTTTTTGAGAAGAGGGTATGAAATTCCAAAACCTCACGTTAAAGCGGCTGCTACGAACATAGCCCATGACGTTGTGGGCTCTGTAACGTCGGCTATCGCCGAGCGCATGAACAAACAACCCCAAGAAGGAGCTGGGTTGCTATACAAGGCACGTGCAGGTGTTAAAAGGGTGTCGAGGTGCAGGGGCCCACCAATGCCCTATAAAAAATGGAGGACTTCTTCAAAAGGCCCACACAAAAGAGATCTTCCAAGAAGAAGAAGAGATCATGCTCTAGTCTGAATATTTTTTAAATCAACTATCATGGCCATCATACACTGCGCCTCGGGTGAATGCGCCAAATCTGAGCTAGATTTGTTTTCTCTTAAAACCAACCCAGACCAGCATTGAGAACAGTTTTTTCATGGAATGTTCGCCTCTAGCCTCTCTGACGCCTCTGGCACTGATAGAGTTTTATGTGTCGGGCCCACGAATATGTATTTGGATCTCAACAACACTCTGCTACACCTTGTCTGCAAAATAAGACCTCTCTCTCTCTGCCAAATAGGAAAAGCGAATGGCACCAACATCAAGGCTGATGCTAAAGTGGCGCTGATCGCCTACCCTATCGCAACCATGTTTAATCATGTGGAAATTAACCTGGGCGATTGACTCGTCACGCAAAGTGATAACATGTACGCCTACAGGGCCTACATAAAGAGTATTCAAAATTACAGTCGCAAAGCCCAGGACACACAGCTTTCAGTGGGGCTCTTCTACAAAGATACTCAAGCGCATTTTGAGGACACGGCATTGGACGGGGGCAACAATGGTTTTTAAAAAAGAGCCAGCTCCGCCACCGGCAGTAGACAGTTTGACCTCCTGGGGTGCATGCATTCAGATCTTTTCTTCCAAGATAAGCTTCTGGTCAACGGTATAGATTTTAAGATCAAACTCAACCGCAACAAGGACGCGTTCTGTCTCATCAGCGACGATGCGGAGCAGTATAAACTGGTTAGATTGTCCGTGAGCCTGTTTGTAAAGAGAGTGAAAGTGTCACCGAGCATCAGACTGGCCCACGCCGAAGCTTTACAACTATCAAATGCCAAGTACACCATTGAAAGAGTGGCTCTGAAGATATTCAGCATCCCTCCGGTACTAGATTAACGCAGCAGCAAAATCTATTTCTGGGGCAACTCCTGAAACTTACCATCATAGGGTTTGTGGACAATACAGCTTTTAGCGGGCTCTATACCTCTCACCCTTTCAACTTCAAGCACTACGACATCAACTGCGCTGCTTTGGTCCACAAGGGAGCTGTTATCCCTGCAAAACCGTTCACCCCGAGTTTTGGAACATCCAATTTTGTCAGGGAATATCTCGGTCTGGTCTCAATAACAGGGAAACATCTGCGTGACTGAGGAGTCATCATTTCAAGAGAGGGGTCTGGGGCCGGCTACACGCTGTTTGCGTTTGACCTGACTCCTGACATGGAAAACGGTGACCACTACAACTTGATCAAAAACGGAAATCTAAAAACTGAAATACGCTTTACACAGGCGCTGACTACCAATGTGAACATGGTTGTGTTCTCTGTACTCGACAGCGTCATCCAAGTCAATCACGCCCGACAGATCATGTTTGACTATCATTAAAAGATTGTAAAATGGACACTGTGCAGATACATGACTTCTTAAGCAGGAATAAATACGCTAAGAAATACTTTTTAGGTGTATTTCCTAGCGATGGGCTACTGGGTGAGGTAGGCCCAGAAAGACCTTGCACCCTAGTCTTTAACACCGACCCACATTACAAGGATGGTACACATTGGGAGGCCCTGTTTCTGGATGTAGACAAAGTTATAGTGTTTGACAGTTTAGCGGAGATCCCAGAGCATAACATTTATACAAAACCGATATTCAAATATGTAAAAAAAAAAAAGCATCCCTCCCGCTCGAGTATAACAAGATGAGTGTACAGGGAACATTTAAAAAAAAAAATTATTAGTAAAATGTCTGAGAGTTTGATGTTTAGAAATTTTTAAAATCTATATTCTGCCGATCTAGTAAACAACAATGGTATTGTTATGAAATATGTGAAGGAAAACTCAAGGACTTTTACGAGCATTATTAAAACAGAATACGGGGTTTGTCAAAAGTGTAAGGCCTTGTAACGCCTCTATTTGTACTGGTAACTGTCTACAATAAAAACATTTTAAACATGAATTCGGACTGTGCATTTTTTTATTCACCCACCACACATTTTAAAACCATTTAAAAAAAGATGACTGTTGAAAAGTTAAAAGTGCTTATTACAAACAGTTTTCAGCACAAACATTTACACGGGTAAAGGAATAAATTAAGCAAAAATCTTTTGAGACGCGAACCTTTTAACAAAACTGTTCAAATGTCATAGTAACCTTAGAGCGGTAGCCAAGTGTTCATTTTGAACAGTCTCTTTTTAGGCTCTATATGTAGAGCGTTGCTGCTCCTAGATGGTGTTAGCTGCAGAAAGAAAGGCGATGTCGACACGGTGGGACTCATGTTAAAAACACCAAGGTTCGGATCTTTCAAACTTTCAAGTCTTCGCCGGTGGTTGGCATTACCGACGATCATGGAAGGAATGTTGAGTTCCGCAGCGGCACGTAGGAACTGCTCCCATCCTCTAGGAGCGTTTTGTGTCGATAGTGTTTTGCTGTGTGTGAGACCTCTGACCAGATCGTACATGTGTGATCCAGCAACCGGTTGTCCCTTGTAAACAAATTCACCCCGGGCGTTCCAAGAGGTCAGATCTTTAGTAGCAGTAATTTTACCGAGCAACATTTGCGCCGCCCCTTTATACCTCTGACTTATATTTTTTAAAAGGTGTTCGACAAAGGCGTCCATGGGGGTCCTGGGTCTTGAGAAGCTACCAGGTCTGTTGACAGCTGTTCCATATCGGGGTATACAGAGTCAATTTCTTTTTTTCAGTGTTCCATTGTTTGTAATACTGTAAAAAGTTTTGAAAGGCTCCTGAGTAAAGCCCCGCTTTGTCGTGTGGTTTTTAATCGGTTCAGTTCAAAATGGCTTTGATCTCAGTATCGAGACGATGCGTCATGTTTCTGCGTATGTCCCAGATGTCGGTGGTAGAAGGACCCAACTGTTCCAGCTGTTGGCGAGACACAAGGTACATTTTTTGGGCGTGCTCCATCAGGCCTCGACAGGAGACCTGTAATTAGGGGTATAGCTATACCCAGCAGCGCCCCTATAAAACCTCCAGACTGTTTGACCAGCTTCCTTTTAGAAAGGAGCAACGCCCTTTTATTGCTGAGCTTCTTAATAATGTGGCCCTTCTTCTTCAGCACGAGGAACTGGCTCGTTGATATTGGGACATTACCTTTTATGGTGTTTAGGGCTATTTCTGAAATGGCAGCCACTAAATCGTCCGAAGCCGCGCACAGGATAGCCTTTCTTTTCAGGGGTCTGGCTGTGACCAGCATTTTTAGGAGGTCTAAGTTACTCCGTAGCCGCGCAGACACAGTAGCGACCTTATATTATAAGGTTTAGAGTGTAAATGTTATAAAAGTCTTTTTAATGGGTCTTGTTATAGGCTTTGGGGACTGTTCTAGGTGTGTAAGCGACTGGGAAGTCAGGTGGGAAAATACCAGAGCGTAGTCTGTAGTATTCTAGAGTATCGGGTTTTAAATCTACCAGTAAGTAGCCGTGGGGTTTTTCGGTAGCATCGTTAAATGCTTCCATGAAAAACTGCGTGTTTCCAGGGTACATCTATTTAGCTATAAATGATATCTGAAGCTTGTCTCAAGGGTTTTTAAATAAGACCAGGTATAAGGCGTTGAGAGTTATAGAATGACTGCTCTTACCCTTGTAAAACAAGTTCTGCACGATGTGACATATGCTTAGATTACGATGATGTGAATATTGAGTAAAAGCCCTCTCAGTCTCGGGGTGGTCCCCGCCTTTATGCATGCGATCGTCCACAATGACTATCTTTACAAGGTGTATAGGTAACAAGTCACAGGAATAAAGCCATACAATGTTGTTAGGGGTCTGAGAGAAAACACTGGGAGCATTTTCTAACATTTTCTTTATAAAATAACTTTTACCGCTATTTGAGGGACCTGCTAAAACGCAGGAGAATGGGTGTTGCAGCCTGGTGTCCATAGCAGTTGGGGTTCTCCCCTCTAAAGTCTTTTGATAACCGTACAACAGTGTTTTGTAGTCCTCGGTCAAGATCCTTTTATCAAACACTACTCGCAGGGTTTTATACAAAGGCTGTGTTTTAATTTCCCACCTTTTTTTGGACCTGACTATGCTAGGGTGATTTACGGCTATTGCTTTACTATTTTTGCAATTTATTGATGCGTAGTACTCGTGCACCAGACCCTTCAGACTGTCAACATTTCTTTTAACGTATTGCTGACGTTTAAAGTGATCCTTTTGACTTTCATGCAAACCTTGTTGTTAGAGGTTTTGTAACTGTAGGTCTTGGGTCCAGAGGAGGTGTATTCGAGTATGTACTCATCCTTTTTGAGTTCACTGGTCAAATCACCTAGATAATAACCTAGCGCAGGATTTGCATCACCCTCTTTACTCACAAAAATAACAGAGTCGGTGTCGTGGTACAAACAACGATCCTGAAGCGTATCCAATAACCTGTAAAACTCTAGACGAGTGTGAGTGGTTGTTAAGATCACTGTGAAGATGTTTATATTGTTACACGTTGTGGGGTACTCTTTGGCGTATTTCCAGCTTAGAACGGCCATCTCATTGTCGATAAATTTGCAACTGAACACGTAAGACAGGGCAAATAGTTACTTAAAAAATTGTCTGGATTTGTGATGACGGATGTGTTTGACAACTTGGTATGCTGTGCAAATTTTCCCCAAGGAATTGAGACAGAGCTTAGCTAACTGGCGTGTGGCGGGGTTAACCTTAATGAACTCCGGTCTCAGCGTAATACCCTTGTGAGCTTGGTAATCTGCGATGTACTTTTGCTTCGAGGGCTCATCGACGCACTAGTCTGGATACCGTGTAGCCTCCTGTTTGTCTCTGAGAAACAAGTTGATGTACTCAGAAAAGAGTTGAGTTGTGGTGTGTGGAAAGTGCCAAATTTCCAGTATTTTACCAAGGCGGTACCCTTTCTCGAGGGCTGTTTACACCTCAGTGGTGCACCATGTCCCCTCCAGCAGCCTTTGCTCATCACTATGTCTACATTCGCTAGTCTGTTTACTTTCAACGCATGTTCGACATAGGGGGAACATTAGCTTGCCGTTGACTGTATGGAAGCACCGGGAAGTAAAGCTTCTGTGGAGGGTGACACTTAACGAGCCCAAAGTACTCGTCTAGGGACTTAAAGTTCCTATATATGATCCTAGGATGCCCCACCGGGTACAACTTCACCTTGTTCACAAACGGATACAGACTGGTGAAGTCGTAGTAGTGTATTTTCTCACCCTCGCCAGCGACCCAATACAGCTGTATGGTTTTTGTACAACCGCGAATAAGGCATCGCGGGGTACCAACGGTGCTGGTAACTGCCGGCTTTTAATGAAAGCGCTGAGTTCCGCATCTTTTGTTAGCTCATCTAACCACTAGCTGCTGCTGTTGTTAATACACTGCGACCTTGCCAGAATATGACAATGTAGATGTTCAAACCTGGTGCCCTGCAGTCTATTAAACTTGTGGGGTTTGTAACAATGCGGACACCCGTGGTAAAAGCAGCCATTTAACTCAAAGGCGGTTGGTACCCCATTAATTAACGCATATCCATCTAGGTAGTAGCAGCCCAAGTGGTATTCGCCGCCCTGCAACGCGCGTTGAATGAAGATGTTCTCTTTCTCCAAGACGTACACGAGCCATTGAATAGACGGGGTGGATTAATGTTTCTGTTTACCGTTATAGAGATCAGGCAGTACTAGAGCTATGGTTTCAGACTTTAAAAACATGTGCTGATAAATAGACATGCACATGGAAGCCGGAGTAATGTTCTTAAATGGGTCTAGGTATTCCACGATTTCTTTCCTCTTACGGGATTTGGTTTTGATAATCCTGACCCGTTTCGTCATCTCCACCACAACGTCTCTTCAATAGTTGCACGCTTTTCACAAGATCATTACATCCGCCTGACAGTAAGCTTTCAACTCTGTTTGAAAATGAAAACGATTTTCACGGTTTTCACTGCACCACTGTAGAAAGCTCTCTTTTTTAGACGGCATCATGTACTCAATGCCGTAACTGTCGGGCGGAGGCATAGGACCGCTGTAATTCTGACTAGCCCATGTGTTAAAAAAGTGAGAGAAATAACCTTTACAGCCTTCAAACACAGAGGCTTTTAGCAACTTGCTCAACTTCATTGGCAGAAAATCCAAGGTGTCTATGAACCTAATTTCAAAGGGCACAACCTTTAACAGCATCAGTTTGGAACCCTGGGTGATAAGCTTCACGTTCAGCTTTTCATGAATCAGGTCCTGGAGAATAGAAAATGAATCATACGATTTTGAGTTGTGAGCCAGCATTGTATACTCGTAGTATTTCGGCTGCATGAATGCGTTGAGGAAATCGTTCATGCAAGACTGGCCTTCAAACTCCTAGTTTTCATTGGCTGTTAGATGATGGGTGTAAATGTAGTTAGGCTGGTGCACAACCGTCTCCTGCGTACACTCTATGTCAAACATGATATAGTCTTCTGTTTTTTTCTGGGGGAAGCCTTTGAGCATTTAACACTTGTGTGCTGTTCCGGCTACAAAGTATGCTTTACCCCAGGGACATTGCATACCTTTACAATCGTGGTTGGGGGCATTGTAGTGCCTGTAAGCTTAATAGTCTGATTTCCGGACGCACTGTGCAAGGCTGATGTGTACATTCAAGCAGTCTTGTGACCGACAAAACATCTTACACGTCGAGGCATTCATCTTCTGAGCGTTGTCGTCGACGCACCCGTCCCTCTGACACATTTTACAGTGCATTTCACACTGGTGTCTGGTCCGGTTGTTGAATATGTGGTCGCAATGCTCACACATGTACTTGGCTCCTAGAAAACCCTTCAGGTTCAAGATACCATAAAAGTGTTTCTTGTGATGTAGCACTTAAACGGTCTTATTTTTCACACGCTTATCGGTAGTGAAGTATTTCCAAGAACCGCTGTGGTACAGAACTTTAACCGCAAGGGCAAAATGGTTCTCAAAAAGCCCAGGTCCCCAAAAACCAACCAGTCTGTCGGACAGTATTTGAAGCGCCTTGTGGGCGGCCGCCGCCATAGACATAATGACATTGTCAGGGTTAGCTAAGTCTACCAACAACCCTGCAGTGCTCACCGCCAGACACATATTGGTAGCTCCGGTGTTAAAGTCGAGCAACCATCGATATTTCTTGCCGATGATTTTACTGTACATGATGCTCTTTAAGGTTCTGGAAGCAGCCCCCCTCACAATCCCTAAAAACAAGGGTGATGATTCTAAAGGTCCTGTACGCCATTAATTCATCCTTGCTCTGTAAAAGCTTAGACAGGTTTTCTAGAAATGTCACACCGTCAAACACATCTTGAGATGACCGTCTGGTGAATAGAGGACTGTTGAAATCCTGCCCCTGAGAACGTAGCTGGAAGAAATCGTTAGGCCCCACATCATGTAACAATCGGTCTATGAGCATTTGTACGGCCTGGTGTATAGCTATAACACCCTGATTGGAGGAGTTTATACGGTCTAGGTTAACAAACCTAAACTCCTCCTAGTGCTCTGTAGCGTTAAACCTCTCTACAGTATGACTGTACCTCCTCACACTTTCTAAAAACACCGGTTCTGAATCCTCAGCTTGAGGATCGCCGCAGGATGGGGGGCTCCCTGGGGTATCATTCGGTGGTAGTTGACTACGGCTTGTTTTTGGGGTATTTGGGGTAAGGGCTACGCTGTCAGATTGTCCAAACTCTTGTAAACATGTAGTTACTGTAGAAGTGTTCGCTGTACTGTGCATAGCATTTATTAATGTTGATGCAGTGTAGTTAAGAGCTGTGCCTGGTCCATAACAGCTATCTGTAGAGCTGAGGCACGGTTTGTCCTAGTGTCCTGCGTTGTTCACGGATGCTGCTGGTGCCATGGGGCTTTGAAGGGTCACGTTGCTGTCCTTTAAAGACAATGCAGTCTGCTTAGCATGATGGCCGACTCTTCCACAGCTCTTTTGTGCTGACTCTAGGATGTAAAGATAACAAAATACATATTAGGTGTTGCTATAGCCGCTATATCTTGGGGGTGAAAGAGGTTTGAGACACAATAAGGATTGAATTCATCTGGCTCTACAGTTTCTAAAACTCACCCGAGGTGTTCCGATGTGAGTGGCCTTACTTTATAGGTGGACTTTCCTTAGATGCTGGGGAGTTCCTTTTGTGGACCGTCTTTTTAATGCTCCATACCACATTCTGGGTCATTACCATGGGAGTTGCTTGTACTGCAGGGGGGCCTGGGGAAAAAAAAAAAGAATCAAATGTTACATTTACCATATAATACACAGACTATACAGGATCTCTGAGGGTTCCTTCTATGCTGTTATTATAGGGGGCTTTTTAGGTTTTCACAGCATTTACACAAGGACTCCTTTTATTTACCTGCCAAAGCTGCATCCAGAGACATTGTGCTTGGACCATCTTGAGCCTGGAGGATTTGTTGCAGAGCACCAACCACAAGCTGTAGTTCCGCATCATAACCTATAAAAGCACACAAACACATAGGAAGCATTAATGGTGAAAGAAAAAAATAACAATCAAGACATCTTTGTTTAGGATAGACGATGACACGGATCTCTGATCAATAAATCTCTACATACATATACCTTGTTGCAAGGCCTCCATTTCCTCCTGGTGCATACCATGAGATATAAGGATCTATCAAGAGGCCCTTATTTATGTGGCTCCAGAACCCTCAAAATGTTATTTACACATATTCCTGTATCATTTATAAAACAATATAACACATACCACATAACATTTTGAAAAACAAAAATACATCTAATGTGTATATATATATACATATATATATATATGTATATATATATACACACATCTCTATATATATATACATACATATATATAGAGATATATATATATATATATATATATATACATAGAATTGGCTAATAGATCCTGGAATCCGTTCCAGGTTTTTACCCTCACTCTCCAAGTTTTCAACTATGTGTTGGGGTGGGGCTACCATGCTAGGGAGAAGGGTGGAGCCAACTGCTACACAGCCATTCTTCCTTCCAAGCACATGGAGTTCCTGGTGGCCTCCTCAAGCCTATGGATACCACTAGAGCCCCCACGTCTGAGGGACCCCATTTGCCCCTCAAAAAGGTATGTAAAGGGGCACACCCTGTGACGGGCCCCCAACTAGGATCACTTTTTTTAAAAATAATTATTTTTTATTTTATTTAAAATTTTATTTTTAAACTCTCTCTCCAGAGGGTACCATTAAAAAAAAATCCGGTGCCAGCCCCTACTGGCGTTTAAATTATATATTTTAGGCCCCTACTAAGGGTAAGCTGGGGCACAGGGGTTTAAGGAGGGGTTGGGGCTGTGGCTGGGACCCGACGGTCCTCTGTTGAGGTCCCCATCCACCATTAGAAACGCGCTGTTAGGGCTGGTCGGAGTCTCCGACCGACCCAAACAACACGTATATAATAGTGGGCAGGGACCCGGACAACACTCTGTCTGAGTCTTCACCACGCCCTTACAGGCCTCTATATAAGGGCGGCCGAGGGCCCGGGGCAGTGTGCTGTCCGGGTCCCCTGCTGCCGTTATATAGAGGCCTGCTAGAGCCGTGTTCCTGCCATGTCTCCAGCCCTAACTAAGCTTTTGTAATGGGGGCCAGGGACCCGGGCTACGCTCGCCCGGGTCTCTGTCCTCAATTACAAAAGCATAGTTAGGGCCGGGACCTCTGTTCCGGCTCTAACAATGCTTTTATAATGGCGGCTGGGGACCTGGGGCCTTGCGCGGGCCCCGGGTCCCCGACCGCCTTTACAAATATGTTGTTAGGGCCGGGACATCGACCCTGGCTCTAACAATCCTTTTGTAATGGTGGCCGGGCCAGCGTAAGGCTTCCGGTCCCCAGGCCGCCATTACAAATGCATAGTTAGGGCCGGGACCTCGGCCCCAGCCCAAACAATTATTTTGTAATGGCGTTCGGGGGTCCGGGTTCCCCGGCCGCCATTACAAATGCATAGTTAGGGCTGGGACCTCGGCCCGGCCCAAACAACACTTTTGTAATGGTGGCCACGTGGCCCCGGTCCCCATGCCACCTTTACATCTACACAGTTAGAGCAGGGGTTGGGGACCCTGCCCTAACAAAACTTCTGTAATGGCAGCTGGGGACTCGGGGCCGCGCGCGGCCCAGGTTCCCATTCCGCCTTCACATATACACAGTTAGGGCAGGGGTTGGGGACCCTGCTCTAAGAAAACTTCTGTAATGGGTGCCTAAGGACACGTGCCGTGTGCGACACGGGTCCTCAGCCAGCCATTACAGGTGCACAGTTTGGGCACGGGGTTGGGTACCCTGCCATAACAAAACGTTTGTAATGGGTGGCTGAGGATACGTGCTTCGTGTGACACGTGCCCTCAGCCACCCATTACAGATGCACAGTTAGGGCTAGCTTTACTAATCCACGGCACTAGCCCTCTAAACATATTGTTCTGTTCTTTACAGTTTACCTGTTAACCCCCAGTGCCACTTTATGACCAGTCAAAGCTGCCTCTATGCATAACTCATGCATAAACATTAATTACAAGCGGTATCACAACATTATAAATGCATCCTAAAGACAATTTTCAGTATGTGTTTTTACATTGCTAGTTTCATACGTTATTGCTAAACATCGCGCCCCCGTGAGACCTGCGCCACCCAATCCACATCATCACAGCCCTAAAGCAGCCACTGCTAATAACCTTTAAAAGCATACATGGTCTGATAAACCTATTTTATAAAGACAGCACAGTAATAAAATTGCGTGGGCCTAAACTACATTGCTAAGGATTACAATATTAGAAAACATTTAGGCCCTCATTATGACACTCACTGGCGGTAAATCCCGCTTACCACCACGCTGACGGTTGCCGACTTACCCCCACGGTGGCAGATATCTGTTCACCATATTATGACACACACACACCAATCTGACAGAATACAGCCACATACACGAATCAGCCAGACCAAAGGTCAGTGCTAAAGTGGCGGTCCCAAAACCCACACCGTTACGCCAACAGAACAACGCGCATCACATTATGACCCATGAATCACCACGGCGAACATTCAGCGGTGGTAAACAATTAACGGTTCAAACCGCCGCGCTTACAATGGACACCCACAGAAAAATCAACACCACATTGGACAATTCAAACAACACACACATGACACCCATAGACACACCACACCCACAGCATTACAAAACACACACTCACATTACCCACAAACCCTTATGAATACAAATCATAGCCACCAGACTGACACCAACACCACTGTGACAACTAGAGCCACACACCACTCACACCCATACACCCCTCACGCATTCCACATCACACACCTCAACACATTACCCAACACACCATCACCAATACACATCACACAATACCCATGGCACCACAAAGGCACCCCCGTTTCACTGAGGAGGAGTTAAGGGTCATGGTGGAGGAAATCGTCAGGGTAGAGCAACAGCTGTTTGGAGCACAGGTGCAGCAAATATCAATTACCAGGAAGATGGAGCTATGGCGGAGAATCGTGGACTGGGTCAATGCCGTGGTACAGCACCCACGACCAATGGATGACATCAAGAAGAGGTCGAACGACACCAGCTCGCTATACAGAAGACTGGCGAAGGACCCCCACAACTCACAGCATGGAAGGAGCAAGTCTTGGCACTACTGCATCCTGAGGGCCTGGTCGGAGTCCGAGGAGGACTGGACTCTGGTAATTCAACTTTCAACAATTATAACCCCCCCCCCATACCTGCATGCCATCACATACCCTCACCCTCACTCCCATCACTCCACTCCATCTCACACACTCCACCATCACATCACACAAATCCCAATGCCAAGCTCTGCATGCTGTACCAATGAATGGACACCACTCAGCCCTGCATGGACGCTCATCACTAAAGCATGCACAGCATAGGGAAACTAACAATCCCACCATACACCAACATACACAAGTAAAAGCTGGCAGGGCAACACCAACCATAGAGGGGAAGCCAGGGATGTACAATATGTCATACTCCTGGAGCATAGTACATCATTTACATCCCCACAGGTACCCAGCCAATGTCACTGGAGAGGAGGTGCCATCACTATCAAGTCCCCCAACAGAAGAGGCCCACAGTGATGACAGTAACTCTGGTCTTCAGGATCTGGACGATCTACCTGGGCCATCAGGGACCACTTGATAGCCGGTCACCCAAGCCCACTCACAGACCACCACATAGCCTCCCCATCAGGAACCAACATCACAGCACAGAACCAGCATCCCCAAACGTCTGTCCCCAGGACACATCAATAAGCAGTGTGTCCACCTGTACAGGGACCCAAGGCTACACCTCACACAGAAGACAATCAGGGACCTGGGGTCAGTGGCAGTGGGCACACTGTTCAGGGGACAGAGGCACAGGCCAACAGTGACACGGGAGAACTGCAGTGCGCCAGGGGGAGGACAGGAGCAGGGAACCAACTCTCCAGGAGGCACTCTGTGAGATCCTGGGAGCCTACCAACATTCCCAGGGGACACGATGGGCCAGATCCTAGACAACGTGCAGAAGAACAGGCGGCTGCAGGAGGGACAGTATCAGGGGATTAGGGAGGACTTGCAGGCTATCAACAACACCCTGATCTCCATAGCAAGGGTGCTGGCAGACATGGCCAACATTATGAGGGAGGCAGTGCCACACCAGCTGGCCCCTGCCACTAGCCAGTCATCTGAACAGCCCTCCACTTCCACTGCCGCTAGTGGCCAGGAGGCCCGCCACAAGACCAACAGGCCACCAGCACCCCTCCCCCCCGCAAACGTTCCCTGCAATCCAGACAGAAGCCAGGGACACTTGCCAAGACCCCCGCCAGGAAATGAGACTCCCCTGATTGTCCCCCTTGTGTCCCACTCAGTCACCTTGTCCACCTTGAACTTCCATCGCTCCCCTTCCTTTGTCCCCTTGGACAATGCACCTGTGCTACAAACAAACTGGACCAATACCCTGGACTTTCCTCCATCATCACCCCATCCCATTTCACCTTCCCCTCTATATATTAGCACTACAATAAACACCCTTTGAGAAAAATTGACTTTGAGTATGTCTGTATTTCCAATATGCATTGATTGAAACAGCTACAACCATTGCAAATGAACTGTACATAGAATGAGCATAGAATTAATGACCTGTAGCTGGCTGTTGTGATCACACCAGTAGTATTTGTCAAATCACCAACATCTGCAAAATGAATATCCAGAGGTAACAGTAAGTGGGCAAAGGAGTAGGAAATATCAGCTACCAATGCCACACAGAATACAACCAAAGTCATTGAAAAGTAAAGTTGCACTGTCTCACCTGTGTGTCATCGGAAGTACTGACTGATCACAGATGGCCTGTTCTCCACACCCTCATCCTCTGCCTCCTCATCCTCACTGTCCACAGGGTCCACTGCTGCCACAGGGGCATCTCCAGCCTCCTCCTCCTTCAGAAAAGGTATATGGCGTCTGAGGGCCAGGTTGTGCAACATGCAGCATGCCACTACTATCTGGCAGATCTTCTTGGGTGAGTAGCACAGGGATCCACCTGCCAGATGGAGGCAGCGGAACCTGGTCATCAGGAGGCCAAAGGTCCTTTCTATGATCCTTCTGGTTCACCCATATGCCTCAATATAACGCTCTTCTGCCCTTGTCCTGGCATTCCTCACAGGGGTCAGCAGCCACGATCGGTTTGGGTAACCAGAGTCACCTGCGAATATTGAGGGACAATATTTAACCACACACTATCCTATATGGCCAACACCATAGGCATACACCAACATTTACTGGGTGTGAACCAGGGCTCCTCTATTAGCCACACCCTGTGCCTCTGTAGTTGGGCCATCACATTTGGGATGCTGCTATTTCTCAGGACAAAGGCATCATGCACCGCCCCAGGATACTTAGCATTGACGTGGGAGATGTACTGGCCCGCCAAGCACACCAGCTGCACATTCATGGAGTGGAAACACTTACGATTCCTGAACACCTGTTCATTCTGGCGGGGGTGGTACAAATGGTATATGTGTACCGTCAAAAGCACCAATAATATTGGGGATATGTCCCATTGCATAGAATCCGGCCTTCACAGTGGCTAAATCCTCAACATGGGGGAATGCGATGTAGGAGCACATGTGTTTTATCAGGGCAGACAACACTCTTGTCAGCACTATTGAGAACATTGGCTGTGACATTCCTGCTGCCAAGCCCTCTGTCACTTAGAAAGAACCAGTTGCTAGGAAATGGAAAACTGATAGCACAAGAAGGGGGATCCCAGTGGGCTGAATGATAGCAGATATCAGGTCAGGCTCCAATTGGGCACACAGCTCTGTGATTGTGGCCCTGTCCAGTCTATAGGTGAGTATTATGTGCCTGTCCTCCAGTGTAGCCAAGTCCACCAGGGGTCTGTACACGGGGGTATGTCTCCATCTCCCATTCATCCGCAGCGGTTGGTATCTAAGGGACAAAAGAGTGAGGAGGCTGTCACAAACTGAACAATGGAGCCACAACAGCAGTGCACAATGTGCAAACATGTTATGGGACAGTGTAGTTTGTCAAGTGTGACTATTCATCCTGTGACGCAGCATTAATCCATAGGCCTGTTCCCCCCTCACCCTGAAACGGCGTCCGCCTGTCCTGTGTGGAGGGACAGGTGGAAGTGAGGTAATGCCGCTGACGTTGTGCACCCTGGTGGTAGGCGGTCGTTAACCGCCGTGCAACTCCTCATTGGTTATAATTGGGCCCTATGGGGTACAGTTGCCAGTGGTGATCTACGTCAGCAGTGATGGTATGCACTGCCGCGGACGTGACCGCCATTTTCTATCATATTCATCAATTGTTTCCTGACCTTCCATAGGAGAGGACCTAAACTGCATGTGCTGCTGTAACCTGTGTCTGGAACCTACCATGGCCCGTCTGACCAGAGAAAGGGCCCCAGCCTTCACTTCTGAGGAGTTGAAACGATTGGTGGATGGGGTCCTACCCCAGTACGGACTGCTGTATGGGCCTCCAGACCAACAGGTGAGTACATTGTGGGCACGATGCATGTGGCATGAATGCATGGACTTATGTGTGAAGGCATATTGAATGGGGGGTGGGTGAATGTCCTCTTGGCGGTGTACACATTGTGTGCTGGGCCCTGTGTGTGCCAATGGTGATGGAAACGGATATGTGGGCCATTTGCGTTACTGGCTGGACTGTTTGTCTAATAGTGTTCTCCTGTCTGTATTGCCTCTGCAGGTCAGCGCCCATCAAAAGAAGGGTATAGGGCATGCCATCGCTAAGGAGGTGCGGACCCTGGGGGTCTATGGCAGGCGGAGCTCCCACTGTCGCAAACGGTGGGAAGACCTGAGATGCTGGGCACAGAAGACTGCGGATGCCCAGCTGGGGATGGCCTCCCAACGAGGAAGGGGTGCCCGTCAAACCCTGACCCCCCTGACGGCCTGCATACTGGCGATGTCCTATCCTGAGGTGGATTGGTGCTTGAGGGCATCACAGCAGCCACAAGGGAGTGAGTACAGATGCCATCATTGAAGCTCACGGCTGGAGGGGTGGTATCCAGGTGGTGGTTGTGTGTCAGTGAGTGCGCCTAGGCCAGGGCAGACATAGCAGTGTAGGTCCTTTGGTGACTAAGGGTCTGAAGTGGAAATACTGCTTTCCTAGCTTGTTAGCATTCACTACTGGTCAGGAAAACCGGCACCCACGCCTTGGTCAGTAGCCGATTGGCTTACGGAAACGCCCTATATGCAGGAATAACAAACAAACTGCAAACAAAGCTGCAAAGAATCCAGAACGCATCCGCCTGCCTCATTCTGGACATCCCACGCTGCGACCACATCTCACCCCACCTCAGAGACCTACACTGGCTTCCAGTATCAAAGAGGATCGCCTTCAAAATCCTCATCCTTGCACACAAGGCCCTCCACAACACAGGTCCCGCCTACCTCAACGACAGACTCACCTTTCACACCCCCACCCGCAACCTTCGCTCCGCCAACCACGCCCTCGCCTACATTCCTTGCATCCGTCGCACGACCGCCAGAGGAAGATCATTCTCTCACCTTGCCGTAAAGACCTGGAACTCCCTACCGCTCCACCTCCGCCTGATCCAAGACCTCCTATCCTTCAGGAAACACCTCAAGACTTGGCTTTTCGACCAGTAGCTCTCCCCCCCCAGCGCCTTGAGACCTTACCGGGTGAGTAGGGCGCTCTATAAATCCCTGATTGATTGATTGATTACTGGTCAGGGCTGCGGGGGTCCCAGGTGTGCTGTAGTTGGCGGTGTGTACCCCTCCTCATTCCTTGTTGAGTATCCATTTCACTGGTAGTGCAATGCATAGTGTGTAGGCCTGTTCCCTGTGTGTGAGGGTGCTGTGTACACCAACTGTGGTGCTGGTGCAGTCATTGACCTAGTGTATCCTTTGTCTCCCTCTCCCCCTTTCCTGTTTCTACCGTCCCCCCTCCAACTTCCACTTCCCAGTCCCATTCTCCTCAACCCCAACCCATCCCAAGCACACAGGCAGACGAGCATGCACACAAGACAACACCCAAGAGTGTCACAGGCATACACAAGCACCACACTTCATCCCACAGGCAGTCGCACAAACATCATCCAGTTGCAGACACAACATCATCCACTATTTCCACTGTCTCTCCCTCCTTCACCTCACACCTGCATGCACTACATCATCATCCACTACCAGCATCATCACCACACCAAGTAGAACACACACCTCACTGGCAGACACCTCCACAACATCCATGCACATGTCCCCTGTGTCCTCTCCCACCGTGTCTGTCCCCCCTCCTAAAGAACACAAACGCAAGCACTCAGACACCTAACAGCCATCCACCTCACAACAGAATACAGTCCATGCACCTGCACCTAAATCCAGCAGACAAACACCCCCAACAACCACTCCCTCATCCTCCACTCCCATTACTCCACCCTCTTCCCACCCCAATGTCCCTATAAAGCTTTTCCTTTCCCAGATTGACCTCTTCCCTACCCCTCCCCCCTTGTCCTGCACGTATGGGCATGGTAGGAAGGACCCAGCCAAGCACCTCAGCCAAACAGTCCACCGTCCCAGTGTTAGCAGCACCTACATATGGTGGAAAGGATCCCAGGCCACAAATACTGAAGGGGAAGGAGCCTGCACCAGCCACAAAGAAGGAGAGGGAGCCTGCACCAGCCACAAGGAAGGGCAAGGGGCCTGCACCAGCAGCTGTCACAGAGCTCCTACCACCAGCCATGGTTATGCAGCCATCAGAGAGTACAGGGGCTGAGCAGGAGCCTCCTACAACCACCTCCACAGTGCAGCCATCGGAGGGTGCAGGGGCTGAGCAGGAGCCTCCCACAACCACCACCACAGTGCAGCCATCGTATGGTGCAGGGGCTGAGCAGGAGCCTCCCACAACCACCACCACACTGCAGCCATCGGTGGGTGCAGGGGCTGGGCAGGAGCCTCCCACAACCACCGTCACAGTGCAGCCATCGGAGGGTGCCGGGGCTGAGCAGGAGCCTCCCACAACCATCACCACAATGCAGCCATCGGAGGGTGCATGGGCTGAGCAGGAGCCTCCCACAACCACCACCACAGTGCAGCCATTGGAGGGTGCAGGGGCTGAACAGGAGCCTCCTACAACCACCACCGCAGTGCAGCCACCACTGCCGGCGGACACCATATTGTCCAGCCTCCATGGGCTGCTCTGCGGCCTGCCCCGCCAGAACATGTCCCAGGACCAAGCACAGGACACGTTGCCCCCTCCAGAACCAGTGGGCAAGACACCCACTTGTGAGACTGTGGCCTTTCACTCCCCAGGACCAGGCACAGGGCATGTTGCCCCCTCCAGAACCAGTGGGCAGGACACCCACTTGTGAGACTGTGGCCTCGCACTCTCCAGGACCAAGCACAGGGCATGTTGCCTCCTACAGAACCAGTGGCAAGTCACCCACTTAAGAGACTGTGGCCTTGCACTCCCCAGGACCAAGCACAGGGCATGTTGCCCCCTCCAGAACCAGTGGGCAAGACACCCACTTGTGAGACTGTGTCCTCGCACTCCCCAGGACCAAGCACAGGGCATGTTGCCCCCTCCAGCACCAGTGGGCAAGTCACCCATTTGAGAGACAGTGGCCTTGCACTCCCCAGGACCAAGCACAGGGCATGTTGGCCCCTCCAGATCCAGTGGTCTTGTTTCCGCTACCGGCTGAGGTGCCCCCGTCTCCCCCTGAGGTGCCTGCCTATTTGTCAACTGATGCCCCTGCAGTGTTCCATCCGTATTGGGGCAGGAATCGAGTGGGGCCTTGGACTTTACCCTGTGGCCATGTGGGCCCTATAAACTATGGATTGGGCAGTGTCTTTTTTTTGTACACGTGTACATATCTGTTTCATTGCCAAATCAACTTATTTAGTTTGATGTTGATCTTATTACAATCACTTTAGTCAATTCCTGTTGTCCTTGCATTATTCTGCTGATTATCAGTGCAGCTGGTTGTGTGTATGGTGTGTGTGTGTTAGTTGTGTGTTGTGTGTGTGTGCCACTCTTGTTTTCCTCCCACCCTCCCTTGTGTGTTAGGCATCTGTACTCGTCTTCGCCGGCGTTGGTGTTCCAGGTGGAGCATGACCTAGAAGATCATTGGGAAAACTTACAGTTCTGGTTCTTCGCCGTGTCTCCAATGGTGAGTCCTTTGACTTTTGTGCTCTGTTTCTGCCAGGCTTTTGATGGCATTGGTACTGCCCCGGGAAAGGTGGCGGATTGAAGGGTCAAAATATGGTGGGCGGTACTTTGTCTTCCGCCTGGCTGTAGGCAGCTACCGCCGTGGTGCCTGTTGTTTCCACCCTGGCAGTCGGTGTGGTACATTGGCTGTCTTTCAGAGATATCACCGCCATGGTCATAATTTGGCAGTAGTTACCACCAGTCTTACCGCCTCTTTATCACCGTCCGCCAGGGTCGTAATGAGGGCCTTAATCATCATGCATATTGTCCTATAAATTTAGACACTTCTATTTTTACCACAACCATTGTTTTTATGCCTTTAAACATACATTATGCCTCTACAACTTAAACAACTGTTTCAACACCTTATAAAGGTATATTTCAAAATAACTTGTCCAAAAACACATGCATTTTGCTCTGCTAGGTATAGCTAAAAAGGCTGGGGATGACGTCTATGTTAAACGACAATAGAACATATGCAGGCAACACATAGTTACAGACCTTAAGTAGAAGAGGGATAACACCACCAGTCTGTGCTCTGCCCTTCATATTTTTCTCCTTGCATTGCTTGTTTTCTGTCTTTTTCAAAACTTTTTTTAAATTGACTGGTCACTTTTTACTTTGACATATGCTGAACACCTTTAAGTCCTATTCCTGGGAATGTTTGGGGACAAGCATCTGTTTCAGGTTTACATTTCTAAATTGATTGGCTGGCTCTAACACAAGCAATATTTGCCCAGCCCCTCTTTTTGGATTAACCAGCATTGTGGAGGTTTGGCCTTACATTCCCAATGCTCCGCCCTGTGAAGAGGCCCCCAAGCAGCCATTTGGTCCTGAATTTCTGACATGTCCAGACTTGCACTCTTAGGCTCAAAAACAGGTTGCACACCAGCAGGACCCTCATTTTACACAGCCCATAGACCTAGACACAGGAGCTAGGACCCTGGCACATGACTAACACGTGACCCCATGATGTCAAAGCCCACTTGACACACCTACACCTATGTCAGTGCCTATGTCAGCACGGGGCGGGCAGCCACATCAGTACCTATGTCATTGCCTACGTCATCACAGGTCAGGGGCACCTGCCAAAGTTTGTTGGAAAGTATCCCCTTATACTACTGACACATCTAAGTTACTTTGCCTAAAACAAACATATCCATTGATTTTTATAGACTGTAAAAGTGATGTCTTGACTTGTGTATGTTAGATTTTTGTTGCTTTGGTCTTGTTTTGTTCATATAAATATTTTTTTTTTTCTAAACTGATGTGGACTCTTTTTGCAGTGTTTTCACTGTGTTACTCTGTGTGTGTGTGTGTGCGTGTGTGTGTACAAATACTTTACACATTGCCTCTGAGATAAGCCGGACTGCTCGTGCCAGGCAACAAAGGGGGTGAGCAGGAGTTATCTTAGCTGTGTGAGGTCCTTACCCTGACTAGAGTGAGGGTCCCTACTTGAATAAGGTGCAAATCACTGCCAGGTAGAGACTCAATTTCGACAATGTTTTTCACTCTTGCCATTTATTTTGCCATATTGTCATACCATGTTAGCAACTGACTCCATGTGATATGCAAAGTGTTAGACTTTTCATCCTTGGCGTGGTCTCCCTTAACTTTTTGCCTCTGTTTCCCAGGTTGTTGATGTGTGCTGGACTCTGATTTTGCTGTTTTTGTTACTCTGGGCTCTTTACCACTGCTAACCAGTACTAAAGTGCAAGTGCTCCTTTACAAAATGATGTGTATGTAATTGGTTTATCCATGATTGGCATATTTGGTTTACTAGTAAGTCCCTAGTAAAGTGTGCCAGAGGTGCCAGGGCCTGTAAATCAAATGCCACAAGTGTACCTGCAGCACTGGTTGTGCCACCCACATAAGTAGCTCTGTAATCATATCTCAGACCTGCCACTGCAGTGTCTGTGTGTGCAGTTTTAACTGTAAATTCGACTTGGCAAGTGTGCCCACTTAGCAGGCCTAAACCTTCCCTTTTCTTCATGTCAGACACCCCTAAGGAACGCCCTAGGTAGCCCCAAGGGCAGGGTGCAGTGTATGGTTAAGGTAGGACATATAGGGGGTCATTACAACCCTAGCGTTCGGTGTTAGAGCAGCAGTAAAACTGCCAACAGGCCGGCGGTAAAACAAATGGAGTCATGACCATGGCGGAAACCGCCAACATAGACAGCCACTTTAACACACCGACCGCCAAGGCGGTACAAGCAAACACCGCAGCGGTAACCGCCAGCAGACAGGCGGAAGACAATGTACTGCCCACACTATTACAACAGGCCAATCCGCCACCTTTTCTGGGGCGGATTCACCGCAAACAAAAACACGGCGGAAACGGGACTTGGAAGGGAAAACGCTCACCTCTACACACCCCATGAGGAACCAGGACGCCATGGAGCCAGATCTCCATATTCTACCTGCCTTTGTCTTCCTGCTCCTCTACCAGAAGCACGAACGCTGGCGGCAAAGACCACGGTGAGTACTGCACCTACGACACAGGGGAGGGGGAAGGAAAAAGAGAGTGACACGCAACACGCAACACCCCCATCCCCACCCTCACCCACTACAACACACACACAAATACATGTTGATACATTACAGTTACACCCCAAACCCCCCGGAAGAATGCAAAGACAAAAGGAAATGATTGTAACGATTGTAATCAATTAAAATCCAGTACTCAAAAATATATATATATATATACACTATTAACAAATATATACACCAAGAATTCAAGTCCATGTACTGCACATACATAGTCCGTGGACCACTGGGCCCAAAATGCATGGGCGAAGCCCACACAAAATACCCAATCAAAACGGAGACAATTCTGCAGGGGCATCAGATAGAAATACAACAGGCACCTCAGGGGGAAGGGTAGGGGGGCACCTCAGCCGGATGAGTGCACGACGCCAGATCCACGAGGGGGCTCCATGTCCACTGCTTTATCCTGGGGGTGCAAAGCCACAGTCTCACAAGTCTCTCCAGTGGGTGGTTTGCCCACAGCTTTATCCTGGGGAGGGCAATGCCACAGTCTCACAAGTCCCTCCAGTGGGTGGTTTGCCTACTGCTTTATCCTGGGGAGTGCAAAGCCACAGTCTCACAAGTCTCTCCAGTGGGTGGGTTGCCCACTGCTTTATCCTGGGGAGTGCAAAGCCACAGTCTCTCAAGTGGATAACAGTCTCCACAGGTTCTGGGGGGGGGCTTTGTGCCCAGAGTGCTTCATCCTGCCAAGTACAGAGGTAGTGGATGCCTTTCTCCACTGGTTCTGGAAGGGGCTTGGTGCCCAGAGTGCTTCATCCTGCCAAGGACTGAGGTAGTGGATGTGAATCTCCACTGGTTCTGGAGGGGGCTTGGTGCCCAGAGTGCTTCATCCTGCCAAGGACTGAGGTAATGGATGCCTTTTTCCACTGGTTCTGGAGGGGGCTTAGTGCCCAGAGTGCTTCATCCTGCCAAGGACTGAGGTAGTGGATGCCTTTCTCCACTGGTTTCTGGAGGGGGCTTGGTGCCCAGAGTGCTTCATCCTGCCAAGGACTGAGGTAGTGGATGCATTTCTCCACTGGTTCTGGACGGGGCTTGGTGCCCAGAGTGCTTCATCCTGCCAAGTACTGAGGTAGTGGATGTGAATCTCCACTGGTTCTGGAGGGGGCTTGGTGCCCAGAGTGCTTCATCCTGCCAAGGACTGAGGTAGTGGATGCCGTACTCCACTGGTTCTGGAGGGGGCTTGGTGCCCAGAGTGCTTCATCCTGCTCGTGGCGGCCTCAGTAGCGGTGGTGCTTGCGGCGCTCATTGGCCTGCGGTGATGGTGGGTGGCTCAGTGAGTGTGCTGGTGGCGGTGGTGTCTTGGGAAGCGGTACTGGTGGCGGCGGTGTCCTTGGCAGCGGTGCTGGTGGCGGCGGTGTCCTGGGAAGCGGTGCTGGTGGCGGACTTGTCCGCCGTGCAGGTTGGCGGCGACTTCCATTTCTTTCTGTGCCCCTTCCCCACATTGGATGGTGGCGCAGCTGTCTTCCCACTCCCAACTGTAGTCCTGGGAGAGCCCTTGGTGACAGGTGTTTTGCCCTTCTCCCTCTGGGCAGTGGCCAACTTCTCATGCTTCTGAGGTGGGGGACTGTCCGTGGTCTGGCTCCTTGGCACACTGGCTGCCCTGCTGCTTGGCGCACTCCAAAAGCCGGTTACTGCTGGTACCACTGTTCTCGCTGATGTGGTGGCTGAGGTGCTGGGTTGGGTCCTGGAAAGGCGTGCCCTAGGGGAATGAAGGGGTGGGGGAGGTGAGGGGAAGAGGTCAAGGTTGGACAGGAAAACCTTTTTAGACACACTGGGATGGGTAGATGGAGGGGTTTTCGGAGTGGAGGAAGAGGTAGTGGTTGTAGGAGGTGTACGTTTGCTGACTTTGGGTGAAGGTGCATGGGCTGGAGGCTGTCGTGAGGTGGATGGCTGTTGGGTGGGTGTGTGACTGCGTTTGTGTACCTTGGGAGGTGGGCTCACAGACACACTGGGAGATGACACAGGGGATGTGTGAATGGTAGTGGGGGTGGTGAGTGCACATGAGCAGTGTTTGGTGATGGGTGTGCTGGTGATGGACGTAGTGGCTGAAGATGTAATGCATGCAGGTGTGAGTGGAGACGTGACAGGGAGGGAGGAGGGAGATGAGGAGGAGGGGGACACAGTGGAGGCAGTGGATGTTGGTATGTCTGCATGGGTATGATGGTTGTGTGAGTGCCTGTGGGATGTGTGGTGCTTATGTTTGCCAGAGCTTCCCTTGTGTGTTGAGGTGTGTGCATGCTGGTCTGATGGTGTGATGGGATAGGCTGAGGTACAGGGGTTTGGGTCTGGGTGGAGGACGTTGGAGGGGGGAGGCTGGACACAGGGACAATGGCTGCCATCAGTGCTGAGGCCAGAGTCTGAAAAGCTCGCTGTTGGGCTGCCTGACCAGAATGAATGCGCTCCAGGTATGCACTCGTCTGTTGCAACTGCCTCTCTACACCCTGGATGGCATTCAGAATGGTAGACTGCCCAACAGTGAGGGATCTGAGGAGGTCAATGGCCTCCTCACTGAGGGCAGCAGAGCTGACAGGGGCAGGGGCTGAGGTGCCTGGGGCGAAGGAGATGCCCATCCTCCTGGGTGAGCGGCCACGGGACACACGCTGAGGGGCTGCTGGGAGGGCAGTGCTGGTAGGGGGAGTGGCGGCTGTACCTGTAGATGCGGTGGGCACAGAGGGTCCGCCATCGCAAGGGAGCTCCAATCAGAGGAGGAGTCTGTGTCGCTGGTCTCAGTTCCTGTCCCCGCCGTGGAGCTCCCCTCGCCCTCCGTCCCACTGGTGCCTTCAGACTCCGTTGTCTCGCCCTCCAGGGCCATGTGGGATGCAGCTCCCTCCTGCTCTGGTGCCACTGCTCCTCTGCCTGATGATGCTATTGCACACAAGAACAGGGAGACCACAAAAAGGGGGGGGAAAGACAGAAGAAAGACATGTTCAGTGCATGCAATACCGCTACCGTTGGCAGACACTACAGACACAGAAGCCCTCTGCACTATGCCGTGCACTTAGAGTTCCCTAATTAATCACAGGGACATGGGGTACAAGGCCTATGCCCGATTGCTGCACACATGGAAGTCACACGAGCCTGACTAGGTGTATTTGGCTCTGAACACTGGTGGGTGGCGTGCCACATGGCCTGCCTTACGAAGGGACCTTGCCTACTAAACTCGCCCTGGCCTAGGGGAACCCACAGCCCACCTCCCCCAACCAGACACCTCCAATGTGCGCTGATTCAGCTGAATGAGAGTGTACTCACCCCCTTGTGGCTGCTGTGATGCTCTCAAGCGCCCATCCAACTCCGGATACGCCACCGCCAAGATCCGGAACATCAGGGGGGTCATGGTGCGACAGGCACCCCTCCCACGTTGGTAAGCCATCCCCAGCTGGGCCTCCGCCGTCTTCTTGCTCCAGCGGCGAATGTCCTCCCATCTTTTCCGGCAGTGGGTGCTCTGTCTGTGGTGGACCCCCAGGGTCTGGACTTCCTTGGCGATGGCACGCCAAATATCCTTCTTCTGGTGGGCGCTGACCTACAGGAATAGTACAGGGGAAAAGGAGAAGATATAACCGTCCGGACTGTCAGTCATTGGACCACGTTCCTACCCTTGCCATGACGCACACACACTCACTGTCGTTTCATGCACGCCTCATTCTCCCCCCCTATCTTCCATCCACACCACTCCACACAGGCATTGCCCATACAGCATGCTCACAGTGTACTTACCTGTTTGTCTGGAGGACCGTAGAGTAGCGTGTACTGGGGTAGGACCCCATCCACTAGTTTCTCCAACTCCTCCGTGGTGAAGGCAGGGGCCCTTTCCCCAGACACATGAGCCATTGTCTCTTCCAGACTGAGGTCACAGCAGCACTTGCAGTGTAGGTCCTCTCCTATCAAAGATCAGGTATCAAGTGAGTGAACAGATAGAAAATGGCGGTCACGTCCGCCGCGGTGCATACTGTCACCGCCGGCGTAAATCGTCATTGGTTCCTGGGGCCCATAGGGTCCAATGTTAACCAATGCAGGATTGCGCCGCGGTCTTCAACCGCCTACCGCGACGGTGTACAACGCCAGCGCAGTTACTTCATATCCCCTTGTCCCACATTACAGGTCAGGCAGCCGCCATTTCAGGGGGCCACGTGGCATTATTTTTAAATGCGTCACACATATCTAGGCCTTATATACACACTAAGACAAGCACATAGCGGATTTTAAAATGTGTGCAATAAAGTTGTGTTTTCGTACCTCAGTGTTGGTTGACCCTCTGCTTGCTGTTCTCCTCCATAGAGCACGTCCGCTGGGGAAGGTGAGGAGATGGCGGCTTCCTCCGGTGTACATACCGCTGGTGGACCTGTCGACAATGGAAGAACGACATGTAATTGTCACCTACAGACTGGACCGTGCCACAATCCATAAACTGTGTGCCCAGTTGGAGCCGGACCTGATGTCAGCCATCCGCCATCCCACAGGTATCCCCCCTCTAGTACAGGTGCTGTCAGTACTCCATTTCCTGGCAAGTGGGTCTTTTCAGATGACAGTGGCCATAGCATCAGGGATGTCCCAGCCTATGTTCTCCAACTTGTTGTCCAGAGTGTTGTCTGCCCTGCTGAAAGACATGCGCATCCACATTGTTTTCCCTCAGGTGGAGGATTTGCCTACAGTGAAAGGTGACTTCTATGCCCTGGGACATATCCCCAACATCATTGGTGCCATTGATGGGACACATGTGGCATTGGTCCCCCCCGCAGGAGTGAACAGGTGTACAGGAACCGGAAGAGTTATCATTCAATGAATGTGCAGATGGTGTGTTTGGCCGACCAGTACATCTCCCATGTGAATGCCAAGTTTCCTGGCTCAGTGCATGACGCTTACATTCTGAGGAATACTAGCATCCCTTATGTGATGGGGCAACTCCAGAGGCACCGTGTGTGGCTATTAGGTGAGGACATGGACCCTATACAGTGTGACTAGGTGTCTGGGTCTGGGGTTGTCCCTAAGGGTTAGTGTGTGTCTAACAATTGTCCCTTGACATTTGGAGGTGACTCTGGGTACCCCAACCTGTCATGGCTACTGACCCCAGTGAGAAATCCCAGGACAAGGGCAGAGTAACGCTACAATGAGGCACATGGGCGAACTAGGAGGGTTATAGAGAGGACCTTCGGCCTCCTGAAGGCCAGGTTCAGGTGCCTCCATGTGACAGGTGGTTCCCTATTCTACTCACCAAAGAAGGTGTGCCAGATCATCGTTGCCTGCTGTATGCTGCACAACTTGGCTTTGCAACAACAGGTGCCTTTTCTGCAGGAGGATGGTCCTGAATGAGGTCTTGTGGCAGCTGTGGAGCCTGTGGACAGTGAAGACGAGGAAGCAGAAGAAGAGGATATCGACAACAGAAACACGGTGATTCATCAATGCTTCCAGTGAGACACAGGTAAGAAGACATCACTGCCTGCTGCATCTGATACACTTGTTCTACCTCTCATCTGACTTTCACTCAGTGTATGGACCCTGAGTTGTCACTTTCCCCCTTCGATTTCACAGATGTGGGTCCCACTGTGTGACATCTGCTTTGTTTCCTCATGGACTAGAGCTGTGTGACATAGGTATGTTGACAATACAATGGATATTGCATCTTTCCTCAGTTATTGCAAATACACATTTGTGAAAGCAGAGACTCACTCCAGATAGTTTTGTGATTTAAGGGTGTTTATTTAAGTGCTAAGCAGTGGAGGGGATTGTAAAATGGTCAGGGGTGAAGGTGGAGGAATGTCCATGGCAGAGTCCAGTCTATTAGTCTCACAGGTGCATTGCCCAAAGCGGCATAGGAAGTGGAGCTGGGGCAGTGTAAGGATGGACAGGGTGACAAAGTGGGACAAAAAGATGACATTCAGGGTAGTCTCATTTCTTGGCGGGGATCTTGGCATTGTTCTCTGTCTTTGTCCTGGATCTCAGGGACCGCTTATGGGGTGGTCTCCATCTGCAGGGGGTGGGGTGCTGGTGTCGTGGTCCCATGGCGGTGCCTCCTGTCCACTAGCGCCGGCAGAGGTGGTGGGCAGTTCATCGTCCAGGCTAGTGTCAGGGGCCCCTTGTTGTGCCACAGTGTCCCTCCTGGTGTTGACGAGTTCCTTCAGCACCCCTACAATGGTGCCCAGGGTGGTATTGATGGATTTGAGTTCCTCCCTGAACCCCAAATACTGTTCCTCCTGAGCCGGTGGGTCTCTTGAAACTTGGCCAGTACTGTTGCCATCGTCTCCTGGGAATGATGGTATGCTCCCATGATGTTGGAGAGGGCTTCGTGGAGAGTGGGTTCCCTGGGCCTGTCCTCCCCCTGTCGCACAGCAGCCCTCCCAGTTCCCCTGTGTTCCTGGGCCTCTGTCCCTTGAACCGTATGGCCACTGCCACTGCCCCTAGGTCCCTGCTGTTCTTGGGTTGGTGGGTTAGCCTGGGTTCCCTGTAGTGGTGGACACACTGCTGCTTGACGTGTCCTGGGGACAGAGGTAGGGGCCCGCTGGGTGGGTGCTGTGCTGGTGTTTCCAGAGGGGGGAGGCTCTGTTGTGGCTTGTGCCAGTGTGAGGGGAACCGACTGTCCTGAGGTCCCAGATGGGCCGGGCTGGTCATCTAGATCCAGTTGGACAGAGCTGCTGTCATCACTGTGGGCCTCTTCTGTGGGGGGAGTGGACACGTCTGGAACCTCCTGTCCGGTGACGTTGGGTAGGGGTCCTGCAGGGGTGTAAAGGCATGATTATTGCATCTGTGTGTGCCATGGTGTGCAATGGGTGGGTGACCCTGTACCCCAATGCTTGCATTCTTGTCTAGGACCCTGTGTGCTAATTGTTTAGGGGTCTGTGTGGGTATGTGTAGTGACCATGCATTGGTGATGGGTTTCCATGCTTTGCTGTTGCATGCAGGGCTTGGTGTTGGGATGTGTGGTTTGTGATAGTGGGACATATGTGAGGAGTTGGAGTGATGGGGGTGAGGGCGAGGGTGGGGGTATGTGATAGCATGCAGGTAGGGTGGGGGATATGGTAGTTATGATTTGACTTACCAGAGTCCATTCCTCCTGCTACTCCTGCGAGGCCCTCAGGATGCAGTATAGCCAAGACCTGCTCCTCCCATGTTGTTAGTTGTGGGGGAGGAGGTGGGGGTCCGCCACCATTCCAATGAACCGCGATGTGGTGTCTTGAGACCATGGAACGCACCTTCCCCCGTAGGTCGTTCCACCTTTTCCTGATGTCATCCTGTGTTCTTGGGTGCTGTCCCACTGTGTTGACCCTGTCCACGATTCTGCGCCATAGCTCCATCTTCCTAGCTATGGTGGTGTGCTGCACCTGTGAGCCGAATAGCTGTGGCTCTACCCGGATGATTTCCTCCACCATGACCCTGAGCTCCTCCTCAGAAAACCTGGGGTGTCTTTGCGGTGCCATAGGGTGGTGTGGGTGATGTGTGAGGAGGTGTGTGTTGTGATTTGTGGGGTGACGTTTAGGGGTGTGTGGTGTTTTGTGCGTGGATGTGTATGTGTGATGGTGTTGTGTGCCTCTGTATGGTGGTGTTGTCTTTGCTGTGCTGTCTCTCTGGCCTTCGTCTAAATTTCTGGAGGTAAGGGTTTGTGGGTGATGTGGGTGTGTGTGTGAGATTGGTATGTGTATGTGTATCAGTTGTGTGTATTTGGAATTGTCCAATGTGGTTGTGTTTTGTAAATGTGTGTGTATTTTGAGCGCGGCGGTGTGTACCGCCAATGGAAATACCTCGGTTGGAAGACCGCAGCCTGGATTCGTGGGTTGTAATAGTGTGGGCGTATTCCTGTTGGTGTGACGGTGGAGGTTTTGTTATCGCCAGTTTATCACTGACCTTTGGTATGGCGGACTTGTGTGGGTGTCTGGATTTTGGCGGATTCCGAGCTGTGGGTCGTAATAGCTGTGGCGGAATTCCGCGGCCGCGGCGGTGTGTTGGCGGTCTTCTGCACGGCGGTAATCGGGATTTACCGCCAATGTTGTAATGAGGGCCATAGTAATGTGTTTTATATGTCCTAACAGTGAAATATTGCTAAATTTGTTTTTAACTGTGCAAGGCCTGTCCCTCTCATAGGTTAACATGGGGGCTACCTTTAAATCTGATTAAAGTGTAGATTCCCTTTGGGAGCGGATGGACATGTAGAGTTTGGGGTCTCTGAACTCACAATTTAAAAATACATCTTTTAGTAAAGTTGATTTTAAGATTGTGTGTTTGAAAATGCCACTTTTAGAAAGTGAGCATTTTCTAGCTCATACCGTTTCTGTGACTCTGCCTGTTTGTGGATTCCCTGTCTGGGTCAGTTTGACAGCTGGGCTGGTTGCACCTCACACTAGACAGTGACACAAAGGGAGCTGGGGTGTAGTCTACATTCCCTGATGAGCCATCTGTGCTAGGAGACACCTGAAAGGGCTGTGCCTGCCCTCACACAATGCAGTCTCCAACCCTCAGGTGAGTGTCTGGGGCCTGGCCTGGGCAATGCAGGATTTCACATTCAAAAGAGACTTTACTTTGAAGTAGGCCTACTTCAAAGGAGAAATTGGGTATAAGAAGGGCACCCAAAACTACAGACTTTAGAACACTTGTGGAAACCAAGAGGAACCTCTGCCTGGAGAAGAGCTGAGGAAGAAGAGCTGCCCTGCCTGTGACTGTGCTTTGTGGATCTATCCTGCAGTTGCTGCTTCTGCCAGAGTAAGAGGGCAAAGACTGGACTTTGTGTGCCTTCCATCTTGTGAAGATCTCCAAGGGCTTGATTTAGAGCTTGCCTCCTGTTGTTTGAAGTCTGCAGAGAAGAAAATACGCACCCGACCCGACGAAAGGAGAAACAATGCAAAGTCTCGCTCATGAGTGAAATAGACACATCGCAAGCCCTTTTTGATGCACACTCGCCCGTGCGGGGTTATTTTTGACGCACCATGGTACATTTTCACGCTAACAGTGTTAGTGTGTGTTTTAAACTACATAAAGACTCTTTTTGCTTTTTAGTTGATAAACTTGACTTGTGTATTGTGGATGTTTGTTGTTTTGGTCTTGTTCTGGTTAGATACATATTTTGTATTTTTCTAAACCTGTGTTGTGTCATTTTGTAGTTTTTTCATTGTTACTGTGTTTGTTGGTACAAATACTGTACGCCTAGCACTCTGAAGTTAAGCCTAGTGCTCTGCCACGCTACCAAGGGGTTAAGCAGGGGTTAGCTGAGGATGATTCTCTTTTACCCTGACTAGAGTGAGGGTAGGGGGTAACCTGACTGTCAACCAAAGACCCCATTTCTAACACAAAGCCTTCTGTCAGTCCGGGAATTTTAGCCAAAAACACTTTACATTGTAGCATTTTTTAATCCTATCCTGCTGGACTTCTTTGGAAATAACATGGCACTCCTAAAGATGCCTGGGCTGCAGAAGTGCCTTAACACCGTTGAAGCACTGCTAGAGCCATTTAATATTGACCGGGCACTGCAAAGAAAGACCAAGCTGTTGACTCCTATACCACCGACAACCCACTGATGGATGAACTTTCCACTGCTGGAATACTTTAGCACTGACATGAAACTGATGGATACAATTCACACAGCTTGTGTTATGGAGCACAACTAGGTCAGGTGAGTACATGCTGTTGAACATAGCTCACTGTGGAAGTCCGGCCGCACTGACAGAAAATTGCTGGAGGAAACTTGCACCATAAATCTTGAGATATCTATCTAGGAAAAGCTTTGCTCTGTTCGTGTCCTGTGGTACTGAAGGGCACAGATGACTTGAAGCTCACAGGGAATATATGTGCCAGGAGGTAATGTGGTTCTGTGATGGATGGAGATTCTATTTTGTTGCTCTGAGTTCTAACCCCTCAGACACTGTTCCTAAACAAGTAAACTTGCAGGGAGAAACAGGTAAATCCCTAAAGATCATGATTCTTCCATATGACCAGTGAAGCGCTGATGTACCATGGTTTCCCACCCTCTCTAATACTCCCCTGCCCGCTTGGCACCCGTTCATAAAACACCAAGCCTGACTCCAGCTCTTTTTCATTAGAGATCATAAGATCTCTTCTACACATTTATTCAACAAACAAAAGTTTTGGCAGACATAAAAAATCTGCACAGTAACCACATTATTTACATATTGTTTACAAGTGAAAACCTAACCTTAACAGAGACACTAGTACATGGGATTCCCCTATCCATATCTAGTTTATTCCTGTGCAACCAATAACCTAACCATTCCTGAGTGAGATCATGGCTGGTTCCAGGACCCTTCCTCTTAAACCCACCCCCATCCAGAGGATGGGTCCCTCCTTATGGAAGGTCCCCACCATTCCTCTCCCGCACCAAGACCTCTTATGCAGGGGACCCAGCTGCCCATAGGATACCTACCTTGGGCACCCCTGCACCCAAGTTCTTGATCCCTCAATGGGCCTGTGCTAGTTAGGTCCAACTGCGCCTTTGCAGGTGGTTGACAAGGAAGGACCGTGTGTCAGCGACAGCCACCAACCCCGCCATGCCACTCCAACCTCCTTCTGACTTCCTGCCAACACCCCTTTGAGGATCCAGTGATGCTAATGTTATTTCTTGGTATAAAAAAAGGATGCCATAGGGGCCCGAAGTGTCTCCACCAATCATAACCTCACCCACCACAGATCAGCGTAGTTCACCTGTTATCTGCCCCCCAGCACCATCAGCATTGTCTGAACCAGGCTAGCAAGTTCTCCAAAAACATTCAATTACCTGTCAGTGATAAGTGTACGCCATTTTGCAAGAAAAAACACTCACGTCTGATGCATCCATGAGAAAAAGATGATAAACTGGCTGCTTTGAATAACTTACCAACCTTCCTGTTTAACCACTTTTTCCGACTCATTTAGGGCCCTGACCGACTTACCACCTGTCCAGCTCATCCTCGGGACAATGTTGGACCAGGCTACAATGAATCCAGGAACCTCTTAGAGAGCCAACCTATCTCATATACAATCAGTTCAAATAAATATTTGTGCTCTAGCTCGGCCAAATCATTGCCTCCTAAATGCACGATTACCACCTCTGGGAGCAAAAGCCTTCAGGGCAGCATTTTGTCCAATGCAGTTCTTACATTGGCTAGGCGCAGGCCTCCTTGACCACAGAAGGTCAGCTGATATCCGGCACTCCTTAGCCACACCGCGTAGTCCCCTACTGCGTAAAAAGCTAGTACTTCTTTAATTCATCTTGCCTGTGCGTCAACAGGAGCCAGTGGAGTATTAGGCAGCAGCGTCACCTTATTATGTCCTTCATCTGCGTTGACAGGAGAGGTTCGTAGAAGAATGTAAAGATTAATGTCAGAACATCACAACATGTTCAATCTCACATAGCACTTATAGCAATCAGACTTCTATCTGCCTATCCTTTGAACTGATTTGTCTCCCAGTCCCATGCCTGCTACTGCGGTAGGTGCCCTGATCCTAAATGAATGAGAACTATATTTGGAAGGCTCCAACCCTGCAGCCACCATGGCCCTACTGAGTACCCTGGCAAACTGGAACTTTGTTATTGGTGTCTATTGTTCGTGTACCAAAAGGGTACCCACGTCACATGTGTCTGTTGAGCCATAAAAACCTCCAAATTCCTTAACGGACAGCACTCACTCCCCGGCGCGCTGTGCAGCAGTATATGGTCCCACCCATCTGGACTGTCTTGGAGCAGGTGATGGTGACAGCCAGGGAACAATTATGCCATTGAATATCCCCTACTTGCAGGCTACCACATTTATCCTTTCTGCTACTTGCTGCTAGTTCCCCAACCCTTAGTGCCCCATAGAATGTGAGGGAGAAAGCTGGCCTGCCGATCTGCTCACCTTCTTCAGGCTGCCCATGATCCTAGGCAATTTTAATGTGCCTATGGGGTGCCAGGAGTTTTGTCTGACCCCCTCTAATCTCTGCCAGCCTTTTAGCACCCTTTGCACAAGGAAAACTTTAGTCCCATCTGTGTGCCCTAGCATCTTTGTGAAAAAGGAATTTGCTGTAGTGTGCCTTCTAGCATACAACACTGATCACCTTTCCTTTCTCATAGCCTCAAGAAATGTGAATACTGAGTCGGGTGAAATCAACCCCCCCCCCCTTTTGCTTCCTTAAAACCTACAATATGTGCAAAATACTCCATCATAGGCATACAGGGGACTAAATTGGCAGCTACGAGGTCTGGTAGGTTGGGGCTCCGACACACAATAGATGGTTGGTAAAGGCGATGGGGACTCCGCTGCTTCTGGATGGTGATACCTGAAGGCTTACATCTTCAAACGAGAAAGGGCATCTGCTACACTGTTCAATACACCAGGCACATGTTTTGCCTTAAAATGAATATTCAACCTCAAATATAACAGTGTGATTTCCTTCAACAGTCTCAAGATCATTTTACACTTGGCCACTTGTTGGTTAATGCATTCAATTACAGTTATTTTGTCTGACCAAAACACTACTGGTTGATTGTGAAACTGTCCTAGCCAGAATGTGAGGGCTACCAGTAAGTAGAATAGCTCCAAGAAACCATTGTTTGCCACCAGACCAGACTCACGCCCTTCTCTTGCCCACCGTTGGGCACCCCAAGGCGCCCCTAAGATGGCTCAAAAACCCATGCTGGTTGCTAAATATGTGAACAAACCCAACTCCCTATTGGTCTTAGCGGGGTTTTCCTTACCACTGAACCATAAAAATCATTAAAAAATGCCTCCCAGATTCTCATGTTCTGCCTTACTTAACTTGACAGCCTCGTAGGATGGTGTCTTAACTTCAGCAACTGTGCAATTGACTGGGAGGGTGGACGGTCCATGGCTATAGGTAAAGCAAAATTCAACTGCCCTACCACCACCTATAACTGATGCAATGTTACCTTCCTGGCCCCCAGACATTCCTCTAATGCTCTTGAGAATGCGCTGACCTTCTCTTGGGGCAGCTAGGAAACGCTTGCCTTGAAATCTAATTCTATCCTGAGGTATTTGATGGTTGTGGCTGGTCCACCTGTCTTTGCCTGTTCCAGGTGTACCCCAAACATTCCCATCTGCTCCTGAAACATTTCTAAGGTCTCCCTACAGCCTGATGTGCCTGGGGGACCCAAGAAGAAGAAATCATCCAAATATTGCAGTACCCATTGGTGACTCGATCTCTGGCATAATTCCCACTCCAAGAAAGTGCTAAGTCTCTCAAAGTAAGCACAACAGACCGAGCAGCTCATGAGCATAAGTTTATCAAAGTAGAAATCACCTTCAAATTGGAAACCAAGTTACAGAGTAAATGGAAATCATCCAGGTGCACCGGTAGCAACCTAAAAGCAGATTCTATAGTCGCTTTTACGAGCAATGTCCAAGGTCCCAGCCCCTGGAGCATTGTAATCGCCTAATCTAATGAGATGTATTTGACTGAGCACAGCACCCCATTGATGGCCTCATTGACTGACATTTGGGCGCTGACAAAATGTGGATCAAACAGTAGACCCTTGGATCTTTTTCGAGTCTACCTCTAAAGGGGCTTGCTGATGAAGGGTGATACCCTGAAAGCGGTCCAAGGATGCTTGTTTCTGGTCCAGGGAGGAACTGATCTGACAGTTCAGGCTGGACTGTTCCCATGGGGAACAGGGTCAAGACTGATTTGCATATGGCTGGATCCCAACTGGAATGGCATGGCAAGCAAAACAAATGATGGATTAAGCCCAGATCTATGACTGGGGTGAATGTTTGATTTGTGCTACATTCCATCCATCTTCTGTTTTTTTTGCATTTGTTACCCCTATGGGGGGGAAAATACATAATTCTCCATTGGGATGGAGTCGAATGTACCTGCTACCCTCCCCAGATTCCTCTCCTTCAAGATCCTATTCCTGGTAATGCTAGGGTTAGCCATAGAGACTGTTGATTCTTACAATAGGTAACACCTACACAGCCTTCAGCAAGAATTCTGAAACAATCCCTGAAACCTTCATACAATGACTGCGCTGCCGCTGTGTTGCTGTAAATATTGAGATGTGTCACCATTGACTGACAATTAACTGATGAGGGGTCCTTGACCAGTAGACAATGTTGACTCCTGCTTTTTGGGACCTATATCTTTTAACTTTCTAAAACATTTTGACTCTGGATTGGCCACAGAAAGAATAACAATGTTTTAATTTGCACGTCCCCAGGACTCTGGAACAAGTTCTCCTGTTAAAATCCCAGCATGACCCCTTTCTTGACCCCTCCCCTTCCCCAATATGACAGTTGCCCCTGGAACCATGCAAAATGGCTGACTTGGAGCAGGATCATTATTTTGCGCTTTCATGAAGTAGAACTAAGTGTTCTTATCAATATGGTCCCATGCTAGAGTGGGTCTGGTGGCCTTTATCCTCCTAAATTCCTTGTTGTACTCCTTCCAAGCATTTCCCCCAAACTCATCATGTGCACATAATATCCTATTTTGATAGCATGACAATTGAGCGCCAAGGTTCTGGAATAGCTTGCCCATGATTGCCTGGAAAATCCTGAACCCTTACACCCAGCTGAACAATGTTTTTTCAACCTTCTTACTGAAAGGCCAATGCCCACAATCCCTAGATTGCGAGTACTCCTTACATCATTTGACCTCCTCCCGCGTGGGCCTATCGAAATTCATTTTGAACATGTCATCATAATTGCCTTTCCAAATCTTCTCTTTTAACTCCCCAGGAACAAGCCTGTCCACATGATTTTGCTCAGAATGCAAATCCCACAAACCAATGATCAGCAATGGTGCAACCATACCTGCTAATGTATAATCCTGGGGAAGGGGCTGGGCCCCGGCTGCCACTGGTACTGCATGGGCCACATAGCTGTGTGTGTAGTGCCACAACAGTTGACCCTTATGCTACCTGTGTCGCTGACGCACAAGCCTCTCCTGCAAGTGTGCTACCCTCTACCACCTGATCTTGCACACAACTGCACTGGCTTTCTCAACAATGTCACTCTCCGCTACTTCTGCCAGCACACCACCCATGAGTGGTGCAGATAATATCCCTACATTTGGTAGACATGGTAACATACTAGCTAAGTCTGCAATTAGATCCAGTTGCCCTACAGCACCTGCTGGCGCGACCCCAATTGCCATGCAACAGTTGCCACTCTGCACAATGTTGTTATTTGCCACGGGTACTATCAATGCGGTTGAACTACTCTGCCTGTCACCAACCCTTACACTGCCCACTGGCACCACCTCAGGAGTACTGCATGCGCCTTGGCCCTCTTCACTCCCTGCCCCCAGTACATTTCCTATCTGGCGGGAACGCTGTCTTTGGGGAAACTCCTGGCCTCCTTTGCCTCTCCACTGGAGCTGCTGGCTCAGGTGGCTGCCCTTACAGAGTCTGTGAATGCAAAAGGGCCAATATCTCGTCCATAGTTGCCACCATCCACCCCAGTCTGTGTGCTCTTGGCTTCTCTCTTATCCCCACCAGGTAATTCTCATTTAAATATTGCAACTTAAACGCTGCACAACAAACATTGCCCCATTGCACTACTGCTGCTGCTACCAAAAACCACTCAGTACAGTGGTCCCTACTGCCTGCTGTAACTAAAAGTCTTTAGACTGTGCAGTTTACCCAAGCAACCAGTATTGCCAGCGTAGGGATCTCAAGATTATGAAAAACAGCAAAATCATGCAGCGTGACAGGCTCCATCGAACGTGCCTCTTGCATGCAATTTTTTAACAAAATTCTGTTTGATCTCACCTCACGAGCAAAAAAGGTAAAATTGCCTATAATAAAATTACTTGTTACTGACCAGACCTTTGAACATATACAACCTTTTAAAACCAGGACTTGAACCCTTAATCGTAAAGTGAAGAATCCAGGACCTAAACCATTAGGCCATGCTGTCACTGCCAAACGCTGCAAAGCCACCTTAAAATTCAAATAATCACTCCAAGAGCTGTTTAAGGGCCTCGCCGCTCCTTCCCTCACAGCTCCTGTACCTGCCGACAGCTCCCACGCGCCCTTTGGTGGCGCGCCCCAGAGTTCTAACAATAAAAGAAACTCCTGGGTCGAGCGAGAAACAAGCACTCACTCAGCCCGTATGCGGCTCCCAGAGAGGCAGTACGTAGGGGCAGTTGCAGCACTGCATCCTTGCTTGTGCTGTTTTCCGGGTGCAGATCGGGTGTCCTTCTGTACGCCTTACCACGGCGAGGGTTGGCAGCACTTCTTATTTTGGCGGTGAGTGGGACAAAAAGACCCGTTTGCCGCATCGCGAGTCCTTTTAAAGTGGCAGGGTGCTCAGGCCCTCAGCCCGCTATTGCTGCTTGCCTCGGGTGACTTTCCCAGTGGCCATGCCTTCCCCCGGGGTGTTCTCAATGGCCTGGAGCGAGCGCCATGAACCCCCCTCCCCGATGGTCCCTGTCTCCCTCGCCATACCCGTCGGCTCTCCCGAGAGGGAGAGTGTTGTGATATGGCTCATGGCTGCTTGCTTGTTCAGCCTCGAGCCAAACATCTAGAACACGGTGTGGTGTTCGCTTTCCCGGCAGTTGGCTTGCTGATCGGGAAAGAGAGAGCATCGCATTTGGAAGAGCTCACAAATAAACTACGTTCATCCCTTGAAGCTTTGTGTTGGCGTATTTACTTCACAACTTTTTTATGGCGACGAGGGTCAGCAAGCGCCTCACCTCTTCCAACGCAGATGCATGGGACCCACAGTAAGAGCAGTCTGTAGAGGCGTTTAAGGACATTATCGGCAAGGCGCTTGTTCAAACTTCTTCTCTGGTCACGATTTGATCGCTAGACTTTATTGGTGTACATTGTCTGGTGTACCGTGTTTATGGCCATCTGCGCAGTTGCCTCTGGGTCCGGTTTCTTAGCAACGCCTTGGTGCGAGCGTTGCTGGGTCAACATCAAGTGTACGTGATTCACGTTTCTGGCGGCCATCTTGGAAAGTTGGGAAAATTCTCATTAGGACTAATGGCACACGAGTAACATTCAGTGAATGCCTACTCTGGCTATTTACAAGCGCTGGAAAACGCTCATCGGAAATCGAGTTCAGAGCATGCCTGCTGCGTGGATGGCTAATGAATCAACAGGATTTTAATGAAGGTGCCTATTACGGTGATGGGCACACCTGGATCTTTCTATGGTTGCTGCAAATGACATTATTCTGTTTCTTCTTAATTTTGATGGTGATGGGTGCATCTGTTTTTTAGTAATATTGTTTACTTTGGCATTTTGTGTATTTATCATTCTATTGGACACTCTGTACATTTGATTAATTTCTTGTGTTTGAGTTTGCATCAAGACTATGGAGATCACAACCTCTGCAATACATTTGCCACCTCTGTTCTTAACCCAACCTGGGAATCCACCAATACCGTGGGAAGAGTGGCTTGATATTTTTGACAATTATCTAGAAGCTTTTAGATGGTTTGTGGTTCTCTTCCAACAGGAAGAAAGCCATTTTACTTAGTTCCTTGGGTAATGAGGGACAACATGTTTTCAAATACCTACCAAAGGCGGTTGATTAGGATGGGCAGTCTATAGACGATGTTTTTTTGGAGGCTAGGCGGAGATTGGAAGTAAGGTTCGCTAAAGTGGAAAATGTGGTCATGCAAAGGTATAAATTTTACACGTAACCTCAGAGAGAGGGCGAGTCTATTGATTAATTTGTTGCTCGTTTAATAGAACCTTCTGTTAAATGTAGGTTTGGGGCGATGACTGAGGAATTAATTAGAGACCAACTCATAGTACAGTGTAGGAGCAAGAAGATGCAAGAAAGGTTGTGGGCAGCGAAAGATCCGAAGTTGAAAGATGCCATATAAATTGCAAAAGTTGTAGAAGAGTCAGAGCTGTGTATGAAGCAGATGGACAGGAGAGGGGTCAAGGAAATTGAGGAAGTATCATTGGTTGAGGGTGATGTTGCTGTTTTGAATAAATCGCTACGTGACAAGGTTGTCAACACTTCCTTCAATTCTAGCAAGATTAACAGCAGGGTATGTGGCAAGTGTGGTAGTAAATTTCCCACTTCTGAATTAAAAAATTGTTTTGCACAAGAGAAAGAGTGTCGAAGGTACGGACGCAAAGGGCACTTCGCGAGAATGTGTAGAGAGGAGGAACATGTTAAAGGGAAAGTGGCCACTGTCGCAGATGCAAGTGGTAGCATATCCATGAATGACAAGCTAGAGAGGGTACTATGTTTGTCTGAGTTTGATAATGCTGCAGTGCAAGTGAAGAGGATGCAGAGGCCTAAAGCTGAATTTATTGTAAAGAATGCACCCGTAAATTTGATGATAGATTCTGGTTCACTTTATACCATTGTTCCTAAGGATTTGTTCCTTCAGAAGTGGCCGTCAACCAGATTGTTGCTGAAAGACATTAATCCTGGGGGTTATCAGGGTGAACACTTTGATATAATTGGATACATGCACACAGAAATAAAATTTAAGGGAAGGAAGGTAGTAGGCAAAATCTATGTAGCAGAATCTGGGCCACCAATTTTGGGTTGGCAACATCAATATGATCTGTGCATTGTCATCAATCCATATGCTCCTAGTCAGGTTACTGTTATTGATGATGTTTCGGTAGCTGATATCCTGGAAGGTGCCAGGGAGGTGTTTAGAGATGAAATGGGGGAGTTAAGAGACTATGGGGGTCATTACAACCCTGGCAAAAGGCGGAGAACCGGCGGTAAGACCGCCAACAGGCTGTCTGTCTTTCCCCAGCGTATTATGACCATGGCAGTTACCGCCATGGTCATCCGCCGGTTCTCCGTTCCGCCCGCTGGGCTGGAGACCTTGGCAATATCTCTTAACGTCTATTAAGCTCTCAAAGGTGTACTCGGACCACTCCGTTATTTTCCTAAGGCTGTGAGCCCCTAAAACAGTGTCAACAACTGTCATACCTTTGGGTTTCCGTACCTCATTCTTCTGGTGGGCGTACACTCTAGGGTTCTGTGAAAAGGATTATAGGTTTAGGAGGTAGACATATTTTCATTGGGCGTCATATTAAAAACGGAATTGGATTTGTATTCCAGGTCAGTCCAGGAGTGTTTTCTCCAATCACAAAGCTCCAAACCTCTTCTGTTATTCTCCTAGACGACCTTCTCCACAACCACTACCGGGGATTTTACACACAGTCCATCAGTAAACACTTATTAGGATTGTCACTTATGGACTGGAATTGGTAACTTTGATTACAGTTATAATATCTCACCCTCTCCATGGACAACCAGAAATTAAAAAAACATTTAAAAAAAACATTATTGGCAGCGGTGAAAGTCTCTACAGATTTGAAATTAATTGTTTCAGTGGTCAGTGGTATCCATGCACGTTTTGCCTCAGTCTCAAACCTTTCTGACCTCAGTTGATAATCTAAGTTTCACCTAAGCCCTAATTATTTATGAGTCAGGCAGGGCAGAATTACTTAATGGAATTCTGTTCGGCTCATGTTACCTCACCCAATATTACAGACAGTAATTCTGCCTGAAGAAAGTCCATGGTCCTGTGATTGCAGTGGCAGCCAGGCCACCGTCCCCTATTTTTTCAATGGCCTTCCCCATCCCCAGTCAGAACTTAGCTTCGCCTTCACTCTCCTTTTCCTCTCCCCCCTCCATCCGTACCCCAACGAGAGGCTACATCATACATTTATCACATGATTACAGCAGGTGGGAAATGTATGTGTGCTTTTACAAGCGGGAAATCGGGTCCCACACTGTTGTTTAACTCGTAGTTACATTGTACTGGTGCGGTGTTACCACATGGTAACATAAAATTCGCATGCGGAGATCATACCATGCAACTCGTAATAATTAGTGTTTAAAAGACAAATTCTAAAGGCAATGTAACTGCACTGCATCAAACGTTTAACTCACTGAGCCTCCTCCCCGGCCAAAAGCAATTGGCCTAAGTAGCTAGTCGGCGCTACCCAGAAGAGCAGTTGTGTGTTTTGTTTATTTTGTCATTCGTATTTAGTTCTGTGCGGTCAAACGGACAAAAAGTAAATCGGTTAAACAGATTCATTTGTGGTAGATAAATTGGGCGATGTAGCATGCGAAGACAGATACACACTAAATAATGTCAGAATTTTCCGAGGCACACAAAATTAGGGCCATGGGATAAGCATGTGTGTAGTGTAGGTACAGTCTGTCGTTGTTAGATCAGCAGGTAAATGAATGACAAGTTTAAACAAGCATTGGCAATCAGTGCCGGCTTTAGCGCTGGTGGCGCCCTGTGCGACAGTCTTTTTTGGCGTCCCCTACCTCATGATCTTCTCCTCTGGTTCCCTCACTACCACCCAGCAAATGTGCCCCTCATGTCTCCATAGCCCCCTTTCCACATACATTCATTTGTTTCAAAGCGCTTGTAAAGGCTGGCTTTACCCATCCACTCAGCTATCCACAGAAAATATAGTTCTGTTCTGTGCAACAGGCATAATAACCCTCTACGCTACTTTATGGTGAGTCAAAGCTGCCACTGGACAAACTCCCATCTCGCCCTAGAAGGAACATTAATCACAAGAGGTATCTTGACATTTTAATTGCTTCCTGAAGGCTGGATGCACAAGGAACTTTTCAGTAGGTGCTTTTATATCGCAAGTTTCGTAAGTAAACTGAGGTCAGTGGCCCCCTATCCAGGTCAGCTTGCCCAGTTGGCAATGCTAGTTGATCTTGTCCATGCAAGACCAAATGGCTTTGCAGTGTGTTTAGCCATGTTGGACACCAGCATGGCTGCTGTTCAGAGTAGTTTAATGTTAGTGGCATAGAGGAGAGTAGCATGAAATGGAGTGGAGTGGTGTAGACTAGAGTGGTGTAGAGTGGCATAGAGTGGAGTGGTGTAGAGTTCAGTGGAAGGTAGTAAAGTGGCATAAAGTGCTGTGGAGTGTTATGGAGAACTTGGAGTAGAGTGGAGTAGAGTGGATTGATGTTGTGTGGTGTAGAGTGGAGATGCGTAAAGTGGAGGCACACTGTTGTACGGTGTTGATGCACAGAGTGGAGTGAAGTGTTGTAGAATGGAGTAAGTGCTAAAAGTGGAGGGGAGTAGAGTGTTGCAGAGTGGCATAGTGTAGAGTGGAGTGGCATAGAGTGGAGTTAGGTGTTGTCGAGTGAAGTGGCATAGAGTGAGAGAGATATAGAGTAGAGTGGCGTAGAGTTAAGTGATGTAGAGTGGAGTGGCATAGAGTAAAGTGTTATAAAGTGGAGTGGAGAGTTGTAGAGTGTCATAGAGTGGAGTGTCGTGGCTTGTCATTGAGTGTCATAGAGTGGAGTAAAGTGTCATAGAGTGGAGTAGAGTGTTGTAGAGTGGAGGGTTGTGGATGGAGTGGTTTAGAGTGTCTTGGATTAGAGTGGCGTAGATTGAACTAGCATATAGTAGAGTGGAGTTAAATTGGAGGGCTGTAGAGTGTCATGGCATGGAGTAGAGTGGAGTGGAGTAGAGTGAAGTGTTGTAGAATGGAGTGCTGTGGAGTGAAGTAGTATAGAGTGACATAAAATGGAGTCAAGTGTCGTAGATTGGAGTGGTGTAGAGTGTCAAAGTGGAGTGACGTAGATTGGAGGGGCATAGAATGGAGTGTTGTAAAATGGTATAACATAGAGTAGAGTAAAGTGTCATAGAGTGGAGGAACGTTTTGTAGAGTAGAGTGTCGTCAAGTGGTATAGATTGGAGTGGCATAACTTAGAGTGGAATAAAGTGTCATGCTGTGGAATGGGGTAACATGGAGTGGCCTAGAGTGGAATAAAGTGGCGTAGAGTGGCATGGCAGAGAGTGTTGTAGAGTGGCATAGAGTGTTGTAGAGTGGAACTGAATAAAGCACCATGGAGAGTGGTGTCATAGATGGAGCAGAGTGGCTTAGAGTAAAAGGGCATAGAGTAGAATGGCAGAGAGTGGAGTAGAGTGTTGTGAAGTGTCACAGAGTGGAGTAGAGTGTTGTGGAGCAGAATGGAGTAGGCTGTCATAGAGTGGAGTATTGTGGAGTGTTGTAGAGTGGATTAGAGTGGAGTTGCGTGGAGTAGAGTGTCATAGAGTGGCATAAAGTGACATAGAGTAGAGTGGGGTGTCCGAGTGGAGTGGCGTAGAGTGAAGTGGAGTGGCAAAGAGTGGAGTAGAGTACAGTAGAGTGGTATAGAGTAGCATAGGGTGTAGTAGTGCGCTGCTATTATAGACAACACATTTTTAGTTGAAATGACCATTACATTTGCACAGACATACAGATTTATGGCTAAAACTATACAGTACACAAGCGCTAATATGTGAAAATGGCATCACCTAGTGTATCAATTAGTTTTGATTATATTAAAATATTAGTTTCCACCACACTTCGGAATTACAAAAATGTGTTTCATTAGTGCTTTCCTGATTCTGATATATTCCGAAATATTTACACAGTTACATTTTATTGTGTGCTAGAAAAAAATAACATTGTACAGCCTTCCTCCAGCACACCCCCTTACCCAATATGATTGTCACATAAATCTTTTCACTTTGAAGTCAGAGAAAGAAAAGTAAACACCAGCTCCCTCAGAAGATACTACCCAACAATTGGCCTCTGTCTTTTAATGCACAACAAATGTGACAATATAAGAACAAAATGTAAAGACTTGTTCACGGAAAGCGAGCACTTGTGGAAGACTACAGTAAACAGTGTTCCACTGGAGTGACACAGACATACTGGACAGCCTAAAACAAAGCCAGCAAATAGAAAGCAAGCAACTGTGAGTTACAAAACACAAGCCAATAGTAAGCAGTGGGCAGTATGTAATCTGTGGGAGGATTTCTGCATGTGTCCCAAGAAGTCTTTATTCATTCAAACAGAGTGTAGTGGTAACTTGGTAGAATATATTGATCACAAAAAGAGGATAATGTGGAATCCTCACACTGCACATGATGGGCTAACACTAACTATTAAATATGTATTATGGTACTGTTTCTAATATAGTTTTGGCAACAGGTATCTGAAACTGAAGGTAGACAACACTGAGATGCGAATTTAAATAGCAGAAACATATGGCATGACAGCCTGAAAGAATACTTAAGCGGAGCCTCTGCTTAATGTTTTTATGCCCAAATCTTTAGACAGGGTCGGATATAAAATAAAAACAGGAACAGGCACCAAAATAGAAGTGGCCCCCATTATTGAGTTAGATAGCTAATAAGTGGCCCATGTTTGCAAATGGGACAGTTTTGAACTTGTTTTGTATGGTATGGAAGACTGCATGGGTTTGAGCTTGCTGCAGGCAATGTTTGTTTTATTATCAAGGAAGTCAACAGTAAAAACCAGCCAAGCAGACCCTAAAATAGGCACACAAGCAACCAAAAAACTGACCCACTTGTTAGACTAGCCGTTTGGCACTGTATAATTGCCGTATAGGTCTGTCCGACCCTGCCCTTATATAGATAAATTACATCATCTGAATTAATTTTCAACATGATGTAGTAAAGAAGCACCTGACTGATGGTGCACGAAGATGTGAGACTTTGTGGCTTGCAAGTCGACATCAACTACCGGTTGCTGAACAAAGTGCGAAACTATCCTATTTAGGGCATGCCAACCAGGACCTTTTCTTGTAAGGGAGGTATTTGCACTGCTGGTGTCCTGCTGTACATGCCCTGCTACAAAATACATGTAGTATTTAGAGTGGCCTCACCCTCCATGTCATCACGGACAGTCTTTCCAATCGTGGACTTTTGCGTGATTGAGTAGTCATAATGGGTATTGTAGTCTTGTTTTGCTCCTATTTAACCAATTAGACTAATACGCGGTAAATCAATGATTAGTGGGTGAAAAGTTCAGGACTGGGATCAGTGTTTGTAATAACCTGCAATGAGGTGGCCACCATTGCTGTACTGCTGCTGCTTAGCAGACCCTTCAGCAACACATACTCCCACTCTGGGCCCTGCGTTCCTCCCACCAGACCCTGTACTTCTCTCCCTTGAACCCTTCACTTCTCCGACCCGGGCCTCCTCATCCTCATCCTCATTGGCACTCTAGGATCGAGTTACATCCCCATGTGACCCCAAGGAGGTGGTTTTTCAAGGTATTTTCTCAAAGGACTTGTCAGGGGGATATATAAGCCGTATAATGTTGGCCTTTTCACTTTTGTTGTGTTTATCATGATTCTGTGGAAGGTGTGCAGTGGCATACCTCCACCTCACCCTTTGTGTCATGTGGTTCCTGGTTAGAAAAATGTTCACCATATTTGTAGTTGTCAACCACCTAATCCTCTCCGTCTGTCACTTTCGATGGTAAAGAAAGTCAGTTGCTTTAACTTTTTTAGCTTCAATCTGCCACTCCATAGCAAATTTGAACAACTTATCCGATGAAAAGCAAGCTTCACATACTGTGACCTTACACAAATTCAGAAGTTGATGAGGCAGGAGCAGCTGTTCTATGCATTTGGTCTCATAGTGCCATCATTGAGAACGCCTCTGCTGGAACAGGCTAAGGATCAGAAAAATAAATTAACAGGAAGGTAACTTTTCGCACCGTTTCTTATAGCCTTCTAAGTCTATTCACCACTTGTGGCTTGCTGTAGAGTTTGGAATAGGTGAAATATCAGCCCTGTTGCGAGTTTATATATTTCTATAAGCTCCAAATAGAGCTTACAGGACTGGACATCTTCCACTTCTAACAAATGTTCCGAATCGGAAAAAAAGCCCAGCCAGGCCTTGTTATTCCTGTGAAGCTCATTGACAGGTTTTAGTAATGAAACATCTGTGTTTATAATTAACTTTCTCTGAAGAATCCTGTCGATTAGCTCTAAACATGATAGTGATTGTGCTTTCTCATTTCTGACTCCTCCACCATGCCTGGGCCAGTAAAGCCTTCCGGGTGGTTTACACTGGTGAGCAGTAAGTAGATGGTTTGAATATCAAGAAGTCCACCTTTTATACCTTTGGCATTCAGTACTGTGAGTGGAGAACTGACGCATGGGAAACTTACATATACTCTCTTAGTTTTGTCCTGGCAGGTATTTTCTTACAGAAGGCGCCCACCTCAGCCCTCTTTACATTTATGACTGTAACCTGGAAAATCTCTTCTATACACTCATGCCACAACAGCATGGTCACTGAAGTGTATCATAAACCCCAAAGGGAATCATTCTCATCCTGCACTGCATTCAATCAAGCTTTTACCTTCAACAGCCTCTAGAGAGTAGGGAATATCTTGTACAGGGCTGTCCTACTGAATATCGCCTCCCAGAATATTGTGGCAGAAGAGCATTAAGGTCAGAATATCAAGGGACAAAATATCGAAAGGTAAGTACATATAAGAAAGTATAGATTTACTATTCCAAAATCTACATGTATATACCTTGAAGATATAATTACCACCATGGTACACATATGTGTAATTAGGTATAGAAAATCTGGGTTTACTAACCCATCAATTTTCTATTTTCGATATTTTGTCTTAGATACTGTATCCCATCAATATTCTGGTGTTGATATTCAGGGTGCACACCTTACACAGGAATGTAGGCTGATTCACAAAAACTTTTCAATAAACCGAAGAAGGAATGTATCATATCTGTTCCCTTCACTGGAGACTTCATTAATACAGTCCCTTCTTCAAGGCCAAGCACGGCCCACCAGTTCCTGTTATTCCTATTCTTGGTAGGGCTTTCTTCTTTAAGTATGAGAGGGAGAGATTAAAGTCCATTTCTCTGTTGTTCTCTAAAATGTCTATTACACTTTTCTATATATCGTTTCTTAAACGTATTTTCCTCCAGGACCAGATGGGTCCTCTGGAAGCAACTAGATGCTGGGAATGGCCTGATGCTCATGGGAAGTGGCTTTTCCACCTGGAATGCAGCTAAGTGTCTTGATTGGCTTGCCCCACCAATATACTTCTGTCATGGCTGGAAACAGGGACATCAAAACGTGTCCTTAACTCACGGAAACACGGTTGGGTGCCCAATGATTTGACTGAGGAGTGAACTGTCCCTTTTTGTATAGGGTAAGTAGAAGGCAGGCTTGTTTGACGCACAAAGAAGGTTTGGCCTGGCATGACTGTTAGATGGAGTGGGATACACTCTACCAAAGGAGGGAGTGCGAGAAAAATAATCTTTACATAGGACAACTAACGATCCGCCTCTCAGCTAAACCTGTGTAAAAAAATAAATAAATAAAATCTCAACTCCCCTGGCTCACAGTTTATTTTGGATATACATTACAAATGACAGTGAGGCTCTTATTCCTAAAAATATGCAATGTTCTTGCCCATAGTAAGTGGCATACTTCATCATTGTGCAGTTCCTTATTCTTGATGTAAGTACAGGCTGGCATTATTCAGGGCCTTGAAACCTGAAAAATGAGCTAGCTATTCCTAATGCCACATACTGTATAAACTGGAGGTTAAAAGGTTGAAATTGTGAGGTGGTTCGATAATGACTTGTATTCTTATCCCCACTATCCACAAGATTAAAAATACACAGGGATTAAAATGATTATTACAATCACTCCAATGTTTTTGCCTGATAGTTCTTTTTTTATTTGTTATTATTTTTAATTAAGTCTTAACTTTCTTCAAACTTACTGAAAGGGAGGTCACACCAAGGATTTTATATGGTATCAATAACATAAATCTCTGTCTTTTATCGTTAGTAACAACTTCAAACATGTATAAGTAGTCATTTGTATAAATTAATATTTTTCTGAGGTCGCATATAATTAAAAAAATGTATCTACAGTATAACATTACAAAATGTATCCATATGTTGATAACTCCAAGCATAGCAGTGAAATAGCTGGTTGTGGGCGTTACTGGGATCACACTGTCTTAGGTCTATGGTGGCAAGACATCATGGGGGTCATTCCAAGTTTGGCGGGCGGCGATTGCCGCCCGCCAAACTTCCCCCGTCAAAAGACCGCTCCGCGGTCAGAAGACCGCGGGGGCCATTTCGACTTTCCCGCTGGGCCGGCGGGCGCCCGCCAAGGGAGCGCCCGCCGGCCCAGCAGGAAAGGCCCTGCAACTCCGAATGGAGCCGGCGGTGTTGCAGGGGTGCGACGGGTGCAGTTGCACCCGTCGCGATTTTCACTGTCTGCTAAGCAGACAGTGAAAATCATGCTGGGGCCCTGTTAGGGGGCCACTGCACTGCCTATGCCAGTGGCATGGGCAGTGCAGGGGCCCCCAGGGGCCCCACGACACCCGTTCCCGCCATCCTGTTCCTGGCGGTAAAAACCACCAGAAACAGGATGGCGGGAAGGGGGTCAGAATCTCCATGGCGGTGCTGCAAGCAGCGCCGCCATGGAGATTCAGCCCAGCCAGGGGTAATCCGGCGGGAAACCGCCGGATCCCCTTTTCTGACCGCGGCTTTACCACCGCAGTCAGAATGGGCAGGAAAGCACCGCCAGCCTGTTGGCGGTGCTTTCCGTCGGCCACGGCCCTGGCGGTTTTTACCGCCAGGGTCGGAATGACCCCCCATGTTTCCACAGCCACGGTTGTTAGGCTCATGTCCCAGGTAGTTAACAAGATGTCATCACACATGTGTCTCTGCTGTTCGAGAAAAAACACATTCAGAGCTTCTGCCTATTTTAGTAGCTCTCTCCTCCATATGGAGAGAGGTGGAGCACAATGGAGATCCCCATGTCATTACAATATGCACTTTTGGCTTGCAATAAAGCCAGGTCTGTAAATTTGCATGAATGTTTTTGTTTTATGCATAAGACTAAACAAACAGATTTTGAGTTTTTAAATGTGGGGTCTGTCAGTAAGTTCTGTAACTAGTTCTGTGACCAGTGGAGGTTGATAGAATTTATGTCCCTATCATATAATACAAGTTATTGGTGCACATATCAGGCAATAGTGAGGTCGGAGTGCACAGTAAGTACAATCAATGGAAGAAGTTATAGGTAGCTAGATAAGTCCAACTGAGTTATTGATGTAACCTGCAGAACCAATGTCTTAATGTGTTACGCCCTTATGACCTTTTTTTGTCAATGTTTTTTCGACCCCAAAGATATTTAAGGGTTATCATCAGGACATACTTCAGTCAAAAAGCGTAGGTAGATCCTAAGAACAATTAAGTGCTAGTGAAAATAGAGCAAAAATACAGCCTGACAGCAGGTTTAGAAGAGGTGAAAAATAAATACCTAAGAAAACACCATTCCCTAATCCATTGGGATAACCATGCAATGCTCAAAACATAATTCAATCCTATAGAATATAATGAGATTTAGATTTTGGCAGGGGGGCTATCCGTCACTGTTGTGAATGAGTAACCTGTCCACCAATATCTAAATCAGGTCCATAGTTTGATGGGAGTTTCTATCCATCAAATTCCTGGACTGCTGAGCTGAAAAACCCCGCAGAGAAGAAGAAAGACGACAACTGCTTTGGCCCCAGTCCTATCGGCCTGTCTTCTACTTCAGAGAACCTGCACCACAGTGATGCACCCTGCGGGTCCAGCGACCTCTGCTGACTCAGAGGACTGCCATGCACCCAAGAAGGATCAAGAACTCCTGTGGACAGCGGACCTGTCCAACCAAGAAAGATGAAACCATTTTAAAGGGACTCCCACCTCACTCCAGAAGCGTGAGTCCCCACCACTCTGCAACCAGCGCCCCGGCCCGTGTCCAGAGAAACAAACTATCCAGAGAGGACCCCCAGGCGACTCCGACAATGTGTCCACCCTGGGCTGACCTCCCTGCACCCCCATGACGATGCCTGCAGAGGGAATCCCGAGACCCCCCTGACCGCGACTGTCCGGGCCGAAGATATCCGACGCCTGGAAGAAGCACTGCACCTGCAGCCCCCAGGCCGTGAGAAACCGACCACTGGTGCATCAACCACCAGCAGGCGGCCCTCACCCTTGCCCAGTCGATGGCTTGCCCGATAGGCCCCCCTGTGCCCTTCCTGCAGCATCTACGTGATCCCCGGGTCCATCCATAGAGTTCAATTGAGAACCGATGCCCTGTTGGCACACTGCACCCGGCCTCCCCCGTGCCGCTGAGGGTGTGATTTTTGTGCCTACTTGGGGCCCCTCCAGTACTCCTCCAAACCCCCCTGGTCTGCCCTCCGAGAATGCGGTTACTTACCTGCCAGCAGGCTGGAACCGGAGTACCCCCTATCTCCATAGTTGCCCATGTTATTTTGGCTCCTGTTTGACCATTGCACCTGACCGTCCCTGTGTCGCTGGTGCTTGGTGTTTGGGGTTGCTTTGAACCCCCAACAGTGGACTACCTATACCCAGGAGATTGAACCCGTAAGTGTGGCACTTACCTCTGAAACTGTACTGTACTTACCACCCCCAGGAACTGTTGGAAATTGCAGTGTCCACTTTTAAAATAGCTTTTTTGCCATTTTAATGAAAACTGTGTACAATATTGAATCTGTTCAAAGTCTCAACTATTACTATGCAAAGTACCTTTCGTTTAATTTAATGTACTTACATGCTAAATAAATCTTGTGGTTCTAAAAATAAATTTTCAAAATACATTTTTCTATATAAAAAACTATTGGCCTGGAGTTAAGTCATTGAGTGTGTGTTTTCACTTATTGCTTGTGTGTGTACAACAAATGCTTAACACTACCCTCTGATAAGCCTATCTGCTCTACCCCACTACCACAAATAGAGCAGTAGTATTATCTATTATTGCCTCTGGAACCCCTGAACTCTGTGCTCAATATATCTCATTTTGATATAGTATATACAGCGCCAGCTTCCTACAATTCGGTAGTATCACCTTTCCAGATGAGCAGCACATCATCTATATACCTTTTCCATAACTGGGTATGATTATAGAAGGATTGTCTTGGTGTAGAACTATTTGATTTTCGATATGATCAACATACCTAATGGCAGAACTGGGGACAAAACATGTGCTCCTGGAAACATATTTGCATTGTAGTTAAAATGGTTCTGAAATGAAATAAATTTTGTGTAAGGGCAATTTCTAGAAGGGCCATGAGGAAAGAGGTTGGGACCCGATGTGGGGAAGGTCAGGTGTCCCATAAGGAGGTAATTATGTCAAGACCTTCTAATTGTGGGGTACTTTTATAAAGGGATTCAAAACGCATACCAACCATGGGATCTTATGAAGGGTCAAGTTGAGATTTTCAATTTTATTAATCAGATCCATCCAGTCTCTGATGTAATTTTTGGTTTGGGAGACAAAGGGCCTGATTTAGATCTTGAAGAAAGTTCTGTCATCCCTCCGTGGCAGCAGTTTCAAGTATTCTGTCAAGCTGACGGAATTCCGACAGCCATATTTAGATGTATGGCAGTTGAACCTCAGTCCATGTAGACAGTGCATAAGCCATTTCCCATTGTTGACGCTGCATACTTCTGTGCTGGCAAACAGTACTCCTCAGGGTGGTGGGATTGCGCTGAGCACATTTAGATTTCACTGTTGTGCTGGTGTTGTTCTAGTGGTGGATTCCTGATGGCAAGAGTACATTGTACTATATCTGTCACTATTGGATGGGTTCTAACAGCACACACCTGATGTGTTTCGGCTAATTGATTACACCTGCATACCACACTATAAAACACTCCCCATTTCAGACCATTATCCTTAGCCATTCCATTGCAGAACACCATTTTGCTGCTGGAGTTGCCACATACAAGCCAGATTATTTTAGGGGGGTTTTCTCCCTCATTTTATTTATTATTTTTGTTTGTTTTTATTTTCCTTAACTAGTAGGGCCTCTATTTCATTCAATTTTATTTACTCATAATGGCAGGGAGGAGCAACCCTATTTTACAGAGAGAAAATTGTCAGTCATGGTGAATAAAATCATTAGAGTAGAGCCACAATTGTTTGGAACCCAAGTATAAAACATAACCAAATCTCAGAAAAGGCAAATGTGGTCCAGAATAGTTGACAGACTGAATGCTGTAGCAAAGAAGCTGCACACACAGGAGGAAATTAGCAAGAGGTGGAACGATCCACCGGGGAGAGTTTGTTCCTTGGCCTCAAAGCATCACCTGCAGGCCCAGAGGACTGGTGATGGTCTCCCAGCCCCCATATGATATAAACGTTTTCCCTGGGAGGAGAAGGCCTTGCAGATCCTACATCCTGAAGGCTTGATAGGAATCCTTAGTGGAGTGGAGTCTGGTAAGGTACACTTTTGAATGTGTCACTAAACATAAATGTCGTTTTTGCTCTTAAGTTAGCTATTGATAACATGTTTTGCACCTTTGTAACACATAAAAACACTTTTTTTTTTCAAATCTATTGTTATCATCCAATTAGTATATTATTGTACTATTGCTGGGCAATATGTGTGTTGTTCTCCATTGATCATTTCTTGCATTTGCTTGTTTGTCTGAATGTATTTTGTTGTAGTTAAATAACAGGTTAAAAATGCCTTCTATTATACCATGATGTTATGGTGCCTTCAAGTGTTTTCTGAACTATTTACATACTTCACATATGTAATTATTTTGTAAATGTGTGTGTACATCTTCACTGCATATATCATACTAGGAATATACAACTTACAATTTTGCAAATGTTGTTAATCTTAAATTGAAATGACTACAACTACCATAACACATTGTTCTTGTATCCGGAATATAATTTTGCAATGTGATGTTAGTCATTCTCTCTTTTCTTCCATATATGCACATATGTTAAAGTGTTATTCCTTTGTCAATCTCCATATCATGCTATGTATTCCTGTCATTTCATTGAAATGATGTAATTAGTTACACAAATGAAAGTATATTGACATAAATAATGTATTCTATGTTATGTTGTGTGCTGAACATAAGTTGTAATGATAATACATGTATTTTGCAATATTTATATGATGACTAATGCTATAAATCCTACTAAGTTGTATATTAGCCTGGAATTAAGCCTCCTAGGCCTTGGAATAGTTTGCTTCTTGATTCTTCTCTGTACTGTGTTGGGTTGAATGTGTGGTATATTTTATGTACAACTCCGAAGTAATCTTTTTCTTTTCAAGACATCTCTTCACCTGCTTTTTGAAATTTGCATGTCTGTAATTTAAACTTTGTAATTACCAAAAAACACTGAAAGGTCTAATCAAACTATTACCTATCTTTTTACTCTTAGGTTACTTGATATGTAGTTGAAAACGCATATGATGTATAATCCAGACTTTTACATCTTGATTTTCATGTAACCCATATTAGGTCCAACACACAGAGTATCTGGACAACCATCTGCCTCTGAGGATACCTCAACTCCTTCAAGCCTTCACTGAAGACTCCACTCCTGTAATCCTGATGATGAAAAGCTGCCTGGTCCATCTGGTCAGTCTGGGCAGACAGCTCAAGTAAGTCTCATTCGGCCCCCACCTGCACCTCCTACCCCAGGTGTTACAGCACCACTGCCTATGGATACCTCCACTTCCTGTGTCCAATGGAACACTAGTCCAGTCTTGTGCCCCCCAGTCCTGGCTGCTGTTGAGCCAACACCACCATCATATCTAGTTCCGCCAGGACCCAGTGGGATGGGCACACTGGCTCATTGGCCCAGGTTAATGGGGATAGGGTTTGTGGGAGGGATTCATGGAAACTCTATGAAGCTGTTGATGTGCCTCATCATTGAAGAAAGAACGTCTTGTAGTACACTACTAAAATATTTAGTTGCATACCTCCAGATACTGCCACGGTGTATTGGAATGATCCTGTGGCCACAAAAAGAAGTGCTGCCATGATTTTCGCTATTGATGTTATTGATGTGGGATTCCAATTGTGAGGCAGAAGATCTGGCTCCAGCTGATTACATAAATCAAGAATAGTTTGCCTATTCAATCTGAATATTTTGATAATATCTTATACTTCCATGGTGGCAAGGTCTGAAAATGTTCTAAAAACTTGAAGCTGTCATCTTCTACCTCTCTCTGGGTTAAATGTCTTCATTTAAGAAAGTAGAAAAATACTTCTTTAAATGTGCAAACAGTTCTTTGATATTCAACACAGATCTCATGCCTTTATAAAAATTCTATATGTTTTTGTAACATATCTGTACACAACATTTTTAGTGATGTTGGATATTAGAATACATTGTTTGCATGTCTGATATATTTAATTTAAAAAAAAAAAATAATACATTTTAAATGTATTATTTGCACATTATTTTTTTTCTCAAAAGTTCTATCAACAGAAATATAAACGAAACTGCGAAGCTAAGGAATTTAACCACAGCAATGCACTACATAAGACTGTTTTAATTTTAAAAAATGATTCATGTTTGCATTTTGTATATGTAAACCAACCAGCCACCTGAACATTTAAAAAATACACTGTGCACAGTCTAAAATGGCGGGAGCCTCACCTTGCGTCAGGACATTTGCAATCAGAGGGCCATTGGCAGAAGTTGGGTGTGTAGTAGGTGTAAACTCCGCGATGGACACAGCCATAGGCTAACACGTGTAACAGCAATGTACGACAGCCAATGTATGTGTCCCCCTCCATTGACAATTGGGTATGTCGTGTGCATGTACGCAGTTTTTGTTAAAAAAAAAACCTCACTTTCCTCCTAACACTGCAGCCGACAACACCTCTACTTTTGCTACTGTTTCTGGACTCTGGGAACCACGATTCCAAGAAGAGCAGGTGACAGGGCCCCTACCTACTCAGCTGAGGTGCTGGATTTGCTGGCCACGGAGGTCCTGTCCCTTTACAACCAGGTTATGGTGCACACCAGGAACTTGCTCAAAATGAGAATGTAATTCACACTGACTTGTTTTTTATTGAAACACAGGCTAGATTGTTGCTTTTAGTTCCCGAGTGAAGTGTAGTGATTGGAGTGACGTCAACTCAGTATTGGAGCTTTGAACAAAATGATGTTTCTGAATGCTTTTAAATGCCAGAAAATTTAATTTGAATGAAAAGTTGTCTTGAAGATTAAGGTAACTCTTCATTTCAGTTTACTCACATTTCAAAGTGTTGCATTTATGAACTGCATGCCCCTTACTCCCAGTGGGCGGTAGACATTGTGCCATAAGTATAAGGGAAAAATACAGCCATATGTTAAAATGACAGAAATGTAAAGTGCAGAAAAATAAATTGGGGTAATGACTTGTCTGAAGAATCATTTGCTGCACTTTAAATTTTTCCCATTTACAAAGTAATTAGTGTCTGTATGCGTGATACACGTAACAGTGCCACATATGGCAAAAGGTATGTCCTGTGCTGCAAGTACATACAACACAGGCTCTCAGTCACCCATACAAATATATCCCATTCCTAGACATACATGTTCATACATCACCAAAGACCACACTCTCACTGGTACACATTGCAACCCTTTCATAGTGCTGTTAGTCATAGTATATGGTTTAAACCATAGTATGTGACTTTATGGACATTAGGCATTAAGCCATTGCAGCTGGACGTGGGGGTGTGTGGTAACTATGCACAAGTTGTTTATCTTTCAGCAGCTCACAAATATTTCCACTGATCAGAAGTAGCTCTCCCTGAAGGAAATATTTCAGATCCCTGGCCTAGATGATGTTAGTGTCCTGGGTTGGTAAAATAAGGACATGAAAAGTGATGAGGGTGTTCATCAGGTCACAACAAATCTGTAGTTTCAATTAAAAAATAAATTATAGAAAATATGCTGCACTAACTTTTTAGGAGTGATTGTGACAGATTTATCAAAATGATGTTACATCAATTCAAATAGACAACACCTCACAAAACAATTTTTCTCTTTCTTTTTTTGTATCCATGTAGGTCAACGCTTATCAGAAGAAGAGCATACGGAAGGCCATCACAAAGAAGGTGCGGACCGGGGTGTCTACAAGCGTTGCAGCATTCACTGCAGGAAGAGATGGGAGGACCTACAATGCTGGACCAAGAAGTCATCAGAAGTCCAGCTTGGCCTGTCCTCTCAATAAGGGAAGCACCTGCACCACACCCTGACCCCCCCCCCCCCAATGGCCTGCCTACCTCCAGCTTCATGGGCAGTTGAGAGCCTAATAGCATGCATCAAGGGGGTAAGTTAAGTTTTGAGTTATTATTGTTACATTAATCATTTTTGTTACATTATGGCATCAACATAAAGGTTGACAAATGTCCAACACACAAGAAGAGTACTGGAAGGTGTAAATGTTGCACAAGTTGTATGGTGATGTGTTTTGTATTTCTTGATTCTCAACCTGATACCACTATTTTTCTGATCACTACCAAAGGACTGTATTGAGCACACATGTCTGCCTAATAAAAAAATAAGTAAATTAATTAGTTTGATGTTATAAAGGGCAGTTGCACCAAACAGACCAGAATTTATGATTGTCACAGGTGTGATGCTACATCATAATTGTAATGGATGTTACGTTAGCCCAATCACAGGTGATATAGCATAAAATTTACGCATGATACAACGGATATTCCTAACGTCACATTGGTGAGTTGATATCACAGACAAACAATAGTGAGCATGTGAGCCAAAATGACTAGAAACTTGTGAACAATGGCAACAATTTTAGTTAAAACACGTTACACATATGTTTCACAAAAAATAGTTTACAAATCAATTTATGTTCAAATCTGCTGTTTGCAATGATACCTTACTCCTTCACATATGTCCTTTGTCATGTCGTCCAGGTGATAAATCAATATTAAAGAAAAAGAGGCCAGTGAAAGGGATGATTGCAAATGGACAGTGTACAGTGGTGTTTTTTGCTAGATGTTGATTTTTATGACGTGAGTTCACTATTCAAAACAACCAATCTGTACCACTGAGAGGTGTTAAACAATGATTGGAGGAATTTGAAAATGGTTAAGAGAAAGTATCAAAAGTTTAAATGGGAGTAATGATGTGAAGTAACCAAACTGTGAGCAAATGGGTCCTGAAAATGGTCCTTACAGACATGAGATAATGGTAAACTGTACCTAAAATTGAAAGCCTAGAAGCAGGTGAAATTTGCAAAATAGAAAATGTTTTTTGAAAAAAAACCTCATGATCAGGTTTGTTTACACAGATACATTAACATTTTTATATGTGTTTTTTCAGCATCTTCAGGAGCCGGCAAAGGGGACATTGGCCATGAAGGCGGGAAAGCAGCTAGCCACTGTGTGTCTGGTTGCGAGACCTCAGGCACCAATGGACACTGTGGCATGGAGGATGAGGGGACTGGAACGGAGGCCATCAGCTCGTCATCTTCTTTGAAGGCCTCCAAAAGCGACCTGTCCATAGTGGTGGCAGACCCTACAGGACCTTTACTACCTGCATCCTTGTCCACCACCCAGATTCCCATCTCCACCCTCCTTCCTGTCCCCCCACCCCAGGGGCCAAACCCACCCTCCTAAAAGGGCAGGGGTCTCTTTTGCCTCAGGTACCTCCCCCACTGCCATTCCCAGCTGCGCTCAGTGAAGAGGCTATTGACCTGTTACGCAGCATTTCTGTAGGCCAGACTGAATTGTGAATGGCATCCAAGGCCTTAGATTGTTGCATTCCTAGATGCCATCCATAGTTCGGTATCTGGCATGCAGAGATGGCTTGCAAAAATAGCTTCTGCACTGACCACAACCCCCCAATCAGCCCAACCTTGTGCCCCAAATCCTGTCCTTTCCTCATCTCATATCCCAACTCCCACCCCAATCCTAAGTACACTCACGTCTTTGCAGGCACCCCTCCACCAAACAGACACAAGCAGCGCCCCTACACACACACACACACACACACACACATAGACACAAACACACCAAGAAACACAAAAAAACACCCATTCAACATAGACACACTACTGACTTCACAACCACAGGCAGAACAAGCACCACCACAACCACCACACCCACAAACATAACAACCAGTACCACACCCACCACAACAGCCATAAGCACCACACCCATCACCACATCTACAAGCACCACAACTACCAGCACACCCTCAATCAGCACAATCAATGCCACAATCACCAGCACACCAGCAGTCACCACAACCACAGCAACCACCTCAACAGCAGACTCATCCAAACACACTCACATACACGCATACCTACATGCAAAACAACACCCACCAAACACAAATTCTCACAGTCACCCGAATACAAAGCACCCACAAAACCACCCACAACATCCAAACATACACTGGACACACATACATCTGCAAAACATACAAAAACATGCTCCACAGCCACACCAACCACCTCAACAGCACACTCATCCAAACAAGCATACTCACACAAAAGCACACCGACAACAACACCAACCAAACCCAAACACACACACTCACCCAAACACCAAACACCTTCCAAGAAACCCAAACATACACCACATACACCAGATCCACATGTAACTGCTAAACAGACACACAAACAATCACCCACTGCAGCTCCCTCTACCTCCCAAACCCAATCCTCTCCCACCCCTCCTGCCTGTACTCCTCCGCCAGAACTAATGTCATACTTGTCCCTGACCTCTGTGAAGCCCAAACCCAACCCTCCCAAGAAGAATTCTTGAGTTGCCTGCTCTATGCGCACTAGATGCCCCTTCCTGAGGAGGTTATCTCTTGGCAGTGTAATTAGGAGGCAAGTTCTTGGACAAAACCCGAACCATTGATACTCTGCATCCTGTGTTTTTGGACATTTATGTTTTTTTAATTATTAAAGTTTTTGAGAGATGGATCTCATTTAAGAATAAAAAAAGCTTTCTTTTCACAAAGTTTGTCTTGACATTATTTTTTCTTTAAAATCATTGATTAATAGCAATGATAATTATGAAAATGTGAGTAACATGAACTTAATTTAATTTATGACAAAACAAAACAGTTTTTATGACATATTTGTACAGTGCATTCAGTGGTCCTGAACATTTGTAATGAACATGGTAATTTTGGTGCATGTATTTGTCATGGTAATGGACCCTTACACCAAAATTAAACATGTGTTCATTTTGTTTAACTTGTTAATATAGGTGTGTTTATTTTAACATGATAAATGTTAATGAGAAACACATATGCATAACACATAAAAAAGACTTTAGAGTTACATTACATTTAATGGTATACAGAAAATGCACTAGAAAACTGGAAATGTGACATTAATACATATATGAGATGTTTTAAGTTTAGAAGTCATATGGAATGTAAACCAAGTTATTACATTGTCTAGTGCAACTACTATATTTTTATTAGGTTTATGTTGTTCAAAAAATGTGTAGAACATATGTATCTGATTTGATAGTTTAGGAAAAATGATTAAAGACACCAGTAAGAACACATTTTGAATTTAGGATTAATGTGTCTATTAGCTTGAAGATAGCTTGGACCATATTCGAAAACGTCAATAAAATATACAGGTGGATTTCTTTAAATTTCTTATCCCCTTCGATGCCAGGCCTTTTCCCTCTCCTGTGCCAAGCCTTTTTTGGCTATTTGGGTTGTTTGCGCTTAATCCCCCATAACTTGTCATCCACATAAGCTATTGACACCAAATGTGCGTCCTTTTTCTCCAACAGGCAGATGTGAATTCGAAAACCAAATTTCTCAACACAGTTTTGGCATTTTACTCGGACATACCCCATTTTTATTATTTTTTTTGCTTTCAGCCTCCTTCCAGTTAGTGACAGAAATGGGAGTGAAACCAATGGTGGATCCCGGGCACCTAAACGATTAAAAAAAAAAGTAGACAAAATGTTTAATTTTGTCATTTGTGATCCTTCAAGGTTTTCCTATAGAAGGTAACAGTTGAAATAACAAAAACATTGACATTGGGTTGAAAAAACAGCCATTTCTGTCTACATTTTCCTCTGTAACTTTTTCCAGCTATGGGAGATTTTTTAAAGCAATATACTGTTACATCTGCTGGACCATTCTGGTTGCGGGGATATATAGGGCTTGTAGGTTCATAAAGAACCCAAGTGACCCAAAGCCAATAAATGAGATGCACCTTGCAATGGGTTTTCATTGTATACTGGCCATGCAGCAATTCATTTGGTAAAATATAAAGAGTGAAAAATAAGTATCAAGTAAAACTATGTATTTCCAATATGGGCACAAAATATTAAGATTAGAACCAGTGGTTATTTGCACATCTTTGAATTCACGGGTCCCCATTCTAGAGTGAATTACAGGGCATTTCTCAAAATCACTTCTTTCTTACCGTCTTACATTTGGAAGGCAAAGTGTAGAGAAAGACACTTGGCAATAACACCAGTTCTTCTATTCTGTGTTCCCCCAAGTCTCCAGATAAAAATGGTACCTCACTTGTGTGGGTAGGGCTAGTGCCCGCAACAGGAAACCCCCTTAAAACACAACATGGACACATCACATTTTTCTATTGAAAACTGACATGTTTTTTGTAAAGTACCTGTCTGAGGATTTTGGACAGCAGCTGAGCCAGCACTTAGGGTAACCTACCAAACCTATACATTTTTTAAAACTAGACACCTATGGTAAAGCAGGATGGGGTGACTTGTGGGGCTCTCACTGGGTTCTGTCACCCAGAATCCTTTGCAAACCTCAAAATGTGGCTAAAAAACATTTTTCCTCACATTTTGGTGCTGCAAAGTTCTGGAATCTGAAGGGAGCCACAAACTTCATTTTTCCCAGCATGTCCCAAAATCTCCCAATGAAAATGGTACCTCACTTGTGTGGATAGGCCTCGTGGCCACCACAGCGAAGGGCCCAAAACACAACATGGACACATCAAAATTATCTATTACAAAAGTAGCTGTTTTTGCAAGGGGGGCACCTGTGTTTTTGGTCCTGGGCTCGGCAGCCATCTAGGGAAACCTACCAAACCCAGACAATTCTGAAAACTAGGCACCCGAGGGTGTCCACGGAGGTGCGACTTGCGTGGATTCCCCAGCGTTTCTTAACTAGAATCCCCTGCAAACCTCACATTTAGCTAAAAAAATCACATTATCTTTACATTTCTGTGTGGGATCACTGCACCAGCACAAATTTCCTACCACCCAGCATTCCCCTCGGCCTCCCGATAAAAATGATACTACACATGTGTAGGTGGGCCAAGTGCCTGTGACATGGAAGGGCCAAAAACGTGTAGAAATTGAGGGGGAACCGAAGCAGTACCAAAAGGGCAGGTTTTTTTTCAAACGTTTTTAGGCTGACAAATGGGGCAGAATTTTTATTGGGATAGATGCGACAATGCTGGGTGGTAGGAATTTTGTGGATTCCTGCGGATTCCAGAAGGTTCCATCACAAAAATATAGGGAAAATGTGTGATTTCAAGCAAAATTGGAAGTTTGCAGGCATTGTGGGTAAGAAAATGGTGTGGGGTGCATGTGAAGCACACCACCCTGGACTCACCCCAATGTTTAGTCTTCAGATGTGTTTAGGTCTGGTAGGTTTTTCAAGGTGGCAGTATACCAAAGTCCAAAAAGCGCAGCTGCTCACCGTTCCATGTGGGGCGATATTGGGATGTTAACCTAGCTTTCTTGGCCCATGTGTAAAATTAAAACCCAAAAGAGTCAAATGTCCTCTTGCTTGCCATTGGGATGAAATGCTTTAGTTTGCAGGGGGGTTGAAAGACTGTTACCCCTTCATCTACTGGACTTTCTGCTCCATATTAAACAGATCAGGGATAATTCCCCCCTTTGACCTCTGGTGGGTAGAACAACGTTGTCCCCATTTATTTGGGGTGGGGATATCACCATAAAACAATATGCCCACACAAAATAATCCCTGGTGCCTAGTGGTTTCTTCCCCCTTTGGGGGGCAGGTGGGCCTAATATAAATAGGCCAATCTGCCGCCAAGGGGGCGCAGAAATGTCCATCAGTAATGTGCCTCCATGGAGAGCGACCCTTGACAAGGGGCGGCCCCCCCAAACAGAACACATAAAAATCCCTAGTGCCTAAGTGGTTTCTGCCCTCTTGGGGGCAGATGGGCCTAATAAAAATAGGCCGATCTGCCCCCATAGGGGGCAGAAATGGCCAACAGTAATGTGCATCCTTGGGGAGCAACCCGTGCCCAAGGGGCTGCCCCCCAAACAAAACACACACACACACAACAATCCCTGGTGCCTAAGTAGTTTCTGCCCCCCTTGGGGAAGGTGGGCCTAATACAAATAGGCCGAACTGCCCCCAATGGGAGCAGAAATGGCCAACAGTAATGTGCCCCAAAGGAGAGCGACCCTTGCCTAAGGGGGCATTTCCCTTATGTGAAATTACAGGAAAGGAAAATCGCTGGTGTCTAGTGGGCATTCTTGCTGCATGATAGATATGCAATCGTACAGCAGGAATGCTCGAAAGAGATATCTGCCAAAGGCCTTCCTTTCCCCACATGCCTCTTTTAGACACCCCCCCCCTCATTAGATGCCCGGGGGAGGGCTCGGGGTAGCAGCCGAAGCACTTCCGTTGCCATCCCTGCTGGGGGGGGTGGGTGGATGGCCCCGTGGGTCAGTGCCAGGACGTAATGCTTACGTCTGTGGCACATCAGCTTTGCAGCCGAGGATGTAACCATTACATCTTTGGCATAGAAGGGGTTAAACTACCACATTACACACATTATTATACTATTGCTTGTAGTTTATTATGAATGCATGAGTCCAGAGTTAATGTACACAGACAATTCCGATGGTAACAATTAAAAAGAGATACCTTCGGTTCGTGCAACAACAGAGTTGATTTGCGTCGTAGTCAAGTAGCAGCAGTAAAGGAAGGACTTGTACGATTGGGTTCATGGGCAAAAGGGAACTGAAAAGAAGATAAAAGGTAAGTTTCGACCTTATGTGCCTTCCAATCTGCCAACTTAGGTTTGGAGGTTTACCCGCTGCAGTTACATCAGTGGTAAAGCACATTGTCGTTGGTCTGGCAGGAAAACTGGCTCAGGTTCCACTGCCAGCCAGTTTTGCCTATGACACAGTCCAAACTCTGGTGGTGACAGCGGTTCGCCTATGGACTTTCATCTATGGGCCCGTCAGCATCTAAGTAAAGCGGGTGGACTGCCTAGTTGGCAGATGGATTATCCAACAAAAAAACAACAGTGGTACGAGATCTGCCAAAATCTAAATCAGGCCCAAAGCCGCTTATAAATAAGTCTATATGTTTTTCAGTAGGTTCAAGAATAGATCCAACACCAGACCGGATATATCTCTCTTGGGGATTCGTGGCATTCTTATGTATTTTAGGTAATACATAAAATACCTGAATCCTCGAGGGGAGGACTCATTCAATAAGTGGAACTCATTTTAACTGAACAACCCACTGAATTCAGCAGCTTCTGTGATATCATGAATCTTCCTTTGATTGTTTTTGGTGGGGTAATTTCTGAGAGGAATGTAGTGCTCAGTGTTATTTAATTTTGTGAAGGGCTTCCATTCTGTAGTTGGAGGCATCCATGATAACAATGCATCACCTTTATCAGTAGGTTTTATGAATATCTCTGTTTAGTTATGTAAGATGGTGAGTGCCATTCTTTCTATTTTCCGTGTGTTGTAAGGAACATATTCAAATGTTTCTTTCACCTCTATAACTTCATTGAAGACCAATTTCTCAAATGTGAGTACTTCACTGGGTATAGTTGTGCTGGTGGGATTAAAGGTAGAGGGGGCACTGAGACTTGTGCTGTGTTTTTGGATGGATGTCAGCTTATCCTAGAAGAAGACATAGAGATTAATTTTGCGCAAAAATCTAAGTAGATCTTCGTGTATTTGAAAAAAGTCACTTCTCTCATTGAGTACAAAGCTGAGACCTCAGCTAAACAATTTGGTCTTTTCTAAGCTCACAGTGTAGTGGAATACATTAAAAATCGGGATGTTAGAGGGAGTTTGGTGTGTTAATGCAATTAAAGCCCATGGTTCTATTGTGGGGGCCCCATTTGTAGTGTTTGCATCTTGTTCTTAGTTCTCCCAGGTATTCTCCCGGGTATTCAAAGAATCGATGTCCCACATTCTGATTTTCAATCTCCCTTGTTATAGGGAGGCTCGGGCCTATAATTCGGGTTCGGGGCTTTTAACAACCGGTATACCCCTTGACTGCAGGCTATAAGGCTATAGTAAAATGCCAAAAAGGAACACAATGCATATCTCGCCCCCCAACACATCTGGGACTCCTCTATTCTTGAGATGTTGTGTGACTGCCTCTTGGTAATTTACTCCTGTCACAACAGGAGCCGCCATTTTAATTGAACGGATTCAAAATACATTTGTTTCAAAAGACATAAAAATCCCACAGGTGGGAAATAGTCTTTTAAGAGTCAAGTTTGTGGGTTTTTGGGGCATTTCCAATTAATTCCTAGCATAACCTGTGTACATCAATATGACATTGTTAAGATGGACTAGCATAAACCAGCTTGACAAAAATATGTAAACTCAGACTACATTTTTTATGTGATCTCCATTATCTGCCCTTGAAGCATAGATAACAGGGAATGTATCCCAGACCGATGTTGCATTTGATGTTTTGTCAAAGTCGTTGTGTGGATGATTTTTCACATTCACAGATTCTTTGAAATGTAAGGACAGACAGCATGTAGCTCAAAAGTAGACAGGCCGATGATCAGACAAAAATTAGAGTCTGGCCTTCAAAAAATGGAGTATGGCCTTTGGGTCTTTACAACACTGCCACTGGTCAAAATCAGTCCACCAATACTGAGGTACTAAAGAAGCTATTAGAGATTAAAATGGGCATGTTTGCTGAGGGATACGAAAGCAAGGAAATATTACTATCTTAAAGAGAGTAATCCTGCCAAAGGTAATTCCTTCAAGAAGGTGATAGGTCGAAGTCAACCACTTGGCTATGCTCCCATACCTTCCATCAGATTCAGAATGATATACCTGTACCACAAAGTGTTTAAACGTTATCTTTCCCCAGTGAATAGTGAATAGACAGATCCACGGTTATGATATATGTAAGAACTGTGGCCTTCAGAGTGTGAATGTACATGCCTTGTCTTTCATTACTCACAAGCCTAATAACGTACCTGGTTAGTGTCTTAATGTTTCGGTCTAAATACATAGCAGTGTTGCCCAGATAAAATAACATATCCACATTTCACTTATAAGGAGATTGTATGTTGTAAGTCCTTCAGTATCACCTCTTCTTGGTTCCTTTTCTGTGAATAACTGACAACACTGGCTCTATTGTTATTATGAATAGAAATGTAGGCAAGGAGCATCCATGTCAAGTTCTCCTTTCTACTTGCCCCACTTGGAAGAGTATGCTGTTAGTTCTTACACCAGTTGTGAATTTCATATAAAGTAATTTAATCCATGCCATAATAGCCTCCTTAACGCTCACTTCTTCCCTAGCAATGACCAAATAATCCCAATTGAGCATATCAAAGGCTTTTTCTACATCAATGGAAGCTGGATCTCCATAGATAAATTGCACAACTGATGAAATACGTTTCTACGTTCGAAGAGCTATTCATCAAGTGATGAAGATTTATCATGTAAGGTTAGTCTGTGTGGCAAATACATTCCTGAGAATTTTACATTCAAGATTAAGTGGAGAGAGAGGGTGGAGTGAAGCCACATCTAGCAAATCCATATGTAGTTTGAATAAGGCCACTACAATAGCTTCTGCCCCATGTGAAGGGAAGACAGTCCATGTATTTTGTTGAATTACAACTATCAAAATTTTTTAGAGCCTATAAGGTTTACTATTGAGAGTAAAATTCATCCGAACAGAAGACTTAATTTCAGTAGCTGCTAGGGGACTTCTAGTGCTTCTGCTTGTTCTTCTAATAAACCTACATAATCATGCTGTCAGAGAATAGTTCCTTAAGACAGTCAATAATTCTGGGACATTAACATTTTACAGCCGCGATAGTACTAGGGTTGAGTTTATTTCAGCCTGACAGGCCAGTACAGTGCCACCTGAGTTCCTGTATGACTGCTTTGTATGAGTGCTTTACATCTGTTTGGTGTCTGCTTTTATCAGCTGGGCTGAGAGCCATCACGATATGTAGCCTACCCTGTTTTTGCCAATTATTCCACATATTCCTGTGTAATATGACAGCATATCCTAACTTCTTTTTGCCAATCACTGTCAGGATTCAGAGCTTCCCACTTCTCTTCTCTTATTCTTTTAGAGTTCTCTAAAATGCACTGCCTTCCTTGCAAGTGCCTTTCCGACACCATATGATGCCATCATGCAGATGCTGCTTATATATATACACAAGAAAAGCTTACCAGTCTATTAATACATTGTCCATTGAACCTGAATTCTCTGTGAAATAATGCCAGATTGCCTTCATAAGGCAATCACTAAATACCCTATCCTTTTGTAAGACTGGCTGTAGGCACCACCTCATCGTTCAGATTGCATATCTACCCACTTCAAATGTAAATTAAGAAAGAAGAGACTGTCTTGTCCAGAAATTTGTGTTATGATAGGGTGACTATGTAAGTGTGAATTATGAAGGACCCTGTCTGTTGTAACATGTATGGCATGTACTAGCGAGTAAAAGTACTCCCTATGTTGTGGGTGTAGCTATCTCCAGGTGCTTGTCAGCTTCCAATCTTGTATCCAGTGTTGCAATCACATAGACGATGTTTCCACTTGCGTCGTGGGTAAGTGAATAGTCTGTTAACAATAGTATTTGATATACAATTAAGTAATGTCCCTCCACACACAAATGGGGATGTGCAAAGTCTTCCATATGTATGATCTGATCTGTTTCTGGAAGTCTACTTGTGTAATGTTGGGGCATACTCACAAATAAACAATCACAAAGTCTCCACCATCAACTACCACATAGCTCCCTCCTGGATCCACACCTGAATTGGACAGCACAAAACAACCCCTGTGCATAGAATATTGTGCAGAATAATTGACCCATCTCCCACTTCTAAAATCTAACCCCTTCCATTTTAGATAAGTGTATTTCCTGAAAGACAGCAAAATCTACCATATGTTGACACAGATATGTATAAAACTTGTGATGTTGACTGTATTACCCATTCCCGTTGTGTTCCAGGTTAGAAACACATATTTGTAACAATAGCCAGCTGGGAATCAATTTAGGGCCTGATTACGAGTCTGACGGTGACTAAATCACCAGACTCGAGGTGGTGGTCAGGGCCGCCACTACTGCACATTACTACCCTGGCAGTCTGACAGCCAGGGCACCGATGTCTCCGCTGGGATCGGTGATCCTCACAGGCTGATGGTGGCAGAGGTCAGAATCAACCAGGGCGGCGCTGTATGCAGCACTGCCCTGCTGATTACTACCTGATTCTCCGCCAGCCTTTTCATGGTGGTTTCAGCACCATGAAAAGACTGGTAGAGAACAGGTGCAAGGGGCCATGGGGGGGCCCTGCACTGCCCCTGCACTTAGCATGAGCAGTGCAGGGGTCCTCCTGCCCAGCACCCTTGCAATGCTCACTGTCAGCATTGCAAGGGTGCTTGTGCCCCGATTGCAAGCCAGCGACAATGCTGCTGCCAAGGTTTCAACCCATCAGTCCAGCGGGAAAGTCACAATGGGCCCAGCTGGGACCGTCCGCTGAACGCAAAATCAGGCCCATAATCTTGTGCATTCTAGTTCCACTCTGCTCTTGGCATGTCCTGTCAGGAAGGCAGAAGTCAAATCCTTATAATAATGTCCATTTTATGCTGATTCAAGTTGGACCAGTGACTTAAACTGTATGTTAACACACCTCCACAAGGCAGAAATAGCATAATTCATCGACTTGCAGCTGACAGTTGGACATTTGAGAAAATCAGTCACTGCTACATCACCTGCAGCACTCCTTACGTGCTGAGCAAATCAAACATTATCATGTGCAGTCTTCGGGATGAACTTCAGTTTCTCTTACTGACTGGTTCCAGAATCTTCATTTTCAGCATTTGTGGTAGAAGTAGCAGCATCTGTTTGCATTACATCCAGCTTCCTAGCAGCAGACAGTAGGATTGGTGTGTGGCATTTATCAGTTAACCTTTAGCAAAAACTCTGCTGAGTGATGGATGCTTTGTAGACAGGGCGTGAGCAGTATATAAAGTTCCCCTTGGACACCCACACAGCTAATACCAGCAAAGCAAACATCTGGGCTGCAGCGGAATTTCTGATATTCTAGGATCAACTGGCTGCACTCATGTACGCTGGTGACCACACATACAAAGGAAAACATTTACTTAAACCGTAAAATGAAGCACACATCTATGTGCCAATGCTGTGTGTTGTGGATCTGTCTATACTAAACTGGTGTGGGATGGGCTCTGGATGAAACCACGTTACCATGCTGACAAGATGGAACATAAGTCATACTGTGGTAACACATAATCCCTAAGGTATTAGGCAGACATATCAACGATCCATCGTCAAGATTACAGTACATTATTAGTGTTGTAGTCCAACCTCAGTACATGTCAGAAGTTCTTTAAGAGAGTTGTAACCCCCTATGACATATACATGGATCAGTGTGAATATGGGTAAAGAATTACATCTGCCATTCTTCTCAGTAATTATGATTTTCAGCAAAGTCAACTTTTTAACAGCCATATGTACATCACTTACAATCCACATGACTGTTACCTTGGATTCCCCCACTTCAAGGCCTTCTTTCATGTCTTCCAATAAAGACATGTTGAGGTTGGTCAGAAATGTTTTTTCCTCACAGCTTGAGGTAGAGCTGAGATAAAGAACTACCACCAGTTACCATGCTTTAGTGCTTGTTCCTGGCACCTCGCTTAAGTACCTACAATTTCAATAGTCTCAACATCATGTGGATTTGTTGATTTGGTATTGATTTTAACCAGTATCTCCTTACACAAGTAAGTTTTTTTTTCATTTTGGTGGCATCTTCAACATGAGATGCTACGTAATACAGCCACGGTGTCTTACTGCCTCTTTGGTTAGGACCTCCAGCTCAGGATCCATAAACTTGTATTTCCCTTTCCTGCGTGGGTCCATAATAGAAGACGTTTGCTGGTTTCTATTTGTGATGACTGAGTGAGAACACAGGATGGCAGCAGATTCTATTTTTCTCATTTCAAGGTGCTCTGTCCACACATGATGATTATCTGCACACTCTCACAGGACACGGTTGTTGGTGTACTTTTGGAATGACCTAAGGCCCTGTTGTGTGTTGTTCTGGCTGTTTCTGTTCTCTACGGATTAATTTCCACACCCCATAAATGTCCAATGCCTGAAAATGGCCACGTCCTGATGTTTTCAGCAAGAACTATTCATGGGTGCAGTGTTTAGCACAAGCACTAAATAACACATTTGGGGCCAGATGTATCAAGAATCCATTGTGCGATTCTCAAATTGCGATTTTTAAGAAATCGCTATTTCAGAGTCGCAAAATGGTATGTATCATATTTGCGATTCGGTAATAGCGATTTCTTAACAATCGCAAATGCTATTACCGAATCGCAAATAGCGATTTTGACCCCATTCGTACCTATGGGCCTGTAGGCCCATATTTAAAAAACAATTCCATTTCCGAAATTGCGAATTCCTAACTGGAATTCGCAATTTCAGAAATGCAAACCCCAGGGTGCTGGGGGGCTAAGGCCCCCTCTGCTGCACCCCCAAAAGTTATTTAGGACATGTAAGGCGCACACATGCCAAAGGGGCATGTGTGCGTAACATGTCAATTTAAAAAATGCATTTTTAATGCATTTTTCAAATTTGCACATGGTTATAACCAAATTGTATTTGGTGGTAATTGCGATTCCTTAATGCCCAAATCGCATTAAGGAAAGCTTGATACATGTTGTTAGACCTGACATGCCTTAGGGTGGTCACCCCTAACTTTTTGCGTGCCTCCCTCCACTTTTTGGACCCTGTTTTGCTGGCTTTTAGACTCTGCGCACTTTACCATTGCTAACCAGTGCTAAAGTGCATATTCTCTCTCCCTTTTTAAACATGGTAACTTTGGATCATACCTGATTGGACTATTTAATTTACTTATAAGTCCCTAGTAATGTGCACTATATGTGCCTAGGGCCTGTAGATTAAATGCTACTAGTGGGCCTGCAGCACTGGTTGTGCCACCCACTTAAGTAGCCCCCTTAACCGTGTCTCAGGCTTGCCATTGCAAGGCCTGTGTGTGCAGTTTCACTGCCACTTCGACTTGGCATTTAAAAGTACTTGCCAAGCCTATAACTCCCCTTTTTCTACATATACGTCACCCTTAATGTGTGCCCTAGGTAACCCCTGGAGCAGGGTGCTGTGTAGGTAAAAGGCAGGACATGTACCTGTGTAGTTATATGTCCTGGTAGTGTAAAACTCCTAAATTCGTTTTTACACCACTGTGAGGCCTGCTCCCTTCATAGGCTAACATTGGTGCTGCCTCATACATTGTTGAAGTGGCAGCTGCTGATCTGAAAGGAGCAGGAAGGTCATATTTAATATGGCCAGAATGTTAATACAAAATCCTGCTGACTGGTGAAGTCGGATTTAATATTACTATTCTAGAAATGCCACTTTTAGAAAGTGAGCATTTCTTTGCACATAAATCTTTCTGTGCCTTACAATCCACGTCTGGCTGGGCTTGGTTGACAGCTCCTTGTTCATTCACTCAGACACACCCCAAACACAGGGTACTCAGCCTCACTTGCATACATCTGCATTTTGAATGGGTCTTCCTGGGCTGGGAGGGTGGAGGGCCTGCTCTCACACAAAGGACTGCCACACCCCCTACTGGGACCCTGGCAGACAGGATTGAACTGAAAGGGGACCTGGTACACTTCTTAGCGACTCTTTGAAGTCTCCCCCACTTCAAAGGCACATTTGGGTATAAAACAGAGCCTCTGCCCTACCTCATCAGACACTTGCTGGAGAAGAAACCTGAACCAGAAACTACATCCTGCCAAGAAGAACTGCCTGGCTGCTCAAAGGACTCACCTCTCTGCTTTCTACAAAGGACTGCTGCCTTGCTGTTGGCCTGCTGCCTTGCCGAACTCTTGTCTGGCTGTGAAAGTGCTCTCCAAGGGCTTGGATAGAGCTTGCCTCCTGTTCCCTGAAGTCTCAGGACCAAAAAGACTTCTCTTTTTCACTTGGACGCTCCGTGCGCCAACATTTGCGACGCACAGCTTGTTCCGCGGCGAGAAAAACGCCGCACACCAACGCTGATCAACGCGACGCCTTCGGGACGACCGGAACTTCGATGCACGGCCTCGCAAGGACAACGCCGCCCGACCTCCAGAGGAGAAATCGACGCGATGCCTGCCGTGAGAGCGAAACTTCGACGCGCAGCCCCGCAGAACGACGCGCAGCAGGAAAACAAGCAGGAGAGTCCACGCACAGACCCGGGACATCTGGTAATCCCTGCGATCCACAGAAAGAGACTGTCAGCGCGCCGGAAAGCGATGCACGACTTCCCCCCGTGGAAAATAACGGCCCGTGTGTGGTGGGGAGAAATCGACGCACACACCATTTTTCCACGTATCTCTTCTTCTGTGGCCCTCTGAGGAGATTTTCCACTCCAAACCAGGTACTTTGTGCTTGAAAGAGACTTTGTTTGCTTTTTAAAGACTTAAGACACTTTATATCACTTTTCAGTGATATCTCTACAAATTCACATTGCAACTTTATTCGTTTTGACCTACAATTATCCTGATAAATATTATATATTTTTCAAAACACTGTGTGGTGTATTTTTGTTGTGCTTTATGATGGTATTGTATGATTTATTGCACAAATACTTTACACATTGCCTTCTAAGTTAAGCCTGACTGCTCGTGCCAAGCTACCAGAGGGTGGGCACAGGCTAATTTTGGATTGTGTGTGACTTACCCTGACTAGAGTGAGGGTTCTTGCTTGGACAGAGGGTAACCTGACTGCCAACCAAAAACCCCATTTCTAACACATGTGCTTAAGAAATCGCAAATAAGGATTCCTTATTTGCGATTTCTTATTTAGAGAATCGCACTTTGCGATTCTCTAAATGGGGTTGCAATTTTAAGGAATCGCTATTTTAGCGATTCCTTAAAATTGCATAGCGAATGCCTTTCATACATACTGAAAGGCATTTTTGCATTCGAAACGGCCGTTCGCACCGTTTGCGAATGCAAAAATCTTTGATACATCTGGCCCTTGGTATTTATCTCATGCGCTAAATAACACATTCTTGGTATTTAACACATGTGCTAAATAATCAGTGTTATTTAACATGTTTAATTTACTGAACCCTGTGGTATCAGTATTTACCCTATATGTAAGTTTGGTGGTCCTTTACCAACAAACTTGTAATCAATGCCATAGTTTTCAAAGAAGATTCAACATCAATTACTTTCCAAGAAAGCTTCTGTTCTCCTGCTTTCAGGAAATCAAGATCCAAACCCACTGTCTGTGTTCAGTTCCAATACTTCATGAAACTCTTGAATAGCTTGTGGATGTTGTCTAAATTGTATTCAGGAGTAACAGACAGCCTGGTTTAATCTCAGGATGCTGTAATGTTTGTCTCAGGGACTTGGATTCGTCCAATTTGCTGAGGATAGGCAAAAGTTTCTGATTTAAAAGAGAATAAGAAATAAACACGTTTAAAATATGTGGTTGTGACCATTTATGGATGACGTAGCACCTTGACACAAGATACAGAGAAGCAGTGTTAGGGGTTGGAATGAAGACACAAGATAAGCTAGACTTCAGCTCCTGGATAATTGCAGGAGTAGGATGAAATTCTTGGCAAGAAATGGTCTGTTTACAGTAATACCACTGCATAACCAGAAGAAACTTTAGAGTGTACTTTTACAGAAGGCCAGGCAACTTATTTCAGCTAGACTTAGAGGCTGTTTCGCCTTAGGCATGTAGAGATTTTTAACAGGCTGGTGCTTTTTGTCTTAAAGCAGCCCAGGATCTGTGCTAGTAGCTTGTTCAGTGATGGTAGGTGACCCATGCCATAATGACGTGACAGATCTATCAACATTTGTTTTTTCAAAGACAAAGGCCCTCATTCTGACCTTGGCGGTCGGCGGAGAGGCGGCGGTCGGACCGCGAACAGACCGGCGGTATTAAAAATGGCATTCTGACCGCGGCGGTCACCGCCGCGACCGACCGCCACTTCCCCACTCCGACAGCCACGGCGGTCATGACCGACGGGCTGGAGTCTGCGCACTCCGGTCCGGCGGTCGACCCAAGACCGCCAACGGTATCATGACCCTGCTTACCGCTGCGGTTTCTGGCGTTCGGGAACCGCCATGCGAACCATGGCGGTAGGCACTATCGGGGCCAGGGAATTCCTTCCCTGGCACTGATAGGGGTTTCCCCCTCCCCCCACTGCCCCCCCGAGTCCTCCCCCCACACCCTCCACCCCCCTGCCACCCCCCAGAGGTGGTACGAACCCCCTCCCCACCCCCACCCCGACATGCACATACACGCACCCCGACATGCACACACCCCCAACATGCACATATACACACCCCCTACACACACACATACACAACGGGGACACATACCCGCACACATACATGCCGACATGCGCACCCGCCGAACTACACACATTGCCCATAGGCACAGCAGCACTCCCCGCCTGCATGCACGCATTCACACACCCCCTCTACACACTCACACGCACACCCCCATGCACGCACACATCACACAACACCCCCCCTCCCCCTCCCCTCACGGACGATCAACTTACCTTGTGCGTTGGTCCTCCGGGAGGTGACAGGAGCCATGGGGAGGTGACCGCCAACAGAAGACCGCCAACAGAAGACCGCCACACAGAAATGTGGGTCGTAATTCTGTGGGCGGTGTTCTGCTGGCGTGGCGGTGGAGGTTGACCAGTCTCCACTTTCCCGCCGACCGCCAGTGTGGCTGCTGGCGGTTTTCCGGCGGAACGCTCCCAGCGGTCAGAATGCGCACAGCGGCATACCGCCGCGGTCGGCGGTCTTCACCGCGGCGGTAACTCGGCGGTCTTGCGAAAAGACCGCCAAGGTCAGAATGACCCCCAAAGTGCGCAAAAACCAAAAGCAGTGTGCTACGTGTATTGGGATTTTTCTCTCAGCACATGGCGCCACCGAGCAGAAAAAAAGCCAGTGGATGTGGTTCTGAGTGGCTGTCCTAAATAAACCAGACCTTGTACAGCCCTTGCAATGTTCTCGCCACTGGAACTTGCACCAATGAGAGGATTCTCGTAATGACAGAGATGGAGCTTTCTCAAATATCAACTCATCTGTGTCTTTCCATCCTCAAAACTAAACAGAGGTTGCAGGAGCATATTAGACAGAACAGCTGCCAATGTTTGCCACCTAGTTAATTATCACATACCTACGAAAGAGTTCCTTGGACTACAGTTTTTTGTCTTGGGTGACCAGCTGGAATGTAAGAGCTTGAAAACTTGCCGAGGTATACATAAAAAGGTGAATGTATGATGCTGCATGACAGGTGTTCACAAGCAAGAATGGAAGGTGAGTTGTGTTGCACCAGGAGTATTGTGTGAAATGCTTACAAAGTTGTTTATCTGGTTTAAAATGTCCAATGTAAAAGGGTTCCTAAGGGTAACACATTTGGGTCTACAGGTAGTGATCTTCTTGCAGAATATACTTATTCTTCTAGTGTGAGTATGTGATCAGTCAGGTCTCTGCAGATACCTTAGTTAAAATTAAACAGCAGACATCCCAACTGCCTGCAAAGATCTTCTCCCTTTTTATACATCTTGGTTCCACGAGTGCAAAACAAGAGCGGAGGGTCTCACTTTTCCAACAATGTGGCTGGTGATAAGTACACCTGAATCCTTTCCACCAGGGTAGAATGAAATTGATGGTAAGTGTTTATACAACCATAGCATATTTGTACGGCTGACATAGTTAACGCTATTTCTATAACAAGTGCCTCCATCCATACAAAGGCCCTGATTATGAGTGCCCCGACAGTGGTGGGCAAATTATCGCACCTGAAAAGAAACCCTGGGAATTAAAATGTATCGGGTATGATGAATAGTCCCTACTTTCTCTTAACAATGGGGAGTATCATGCAGATTTTGGTGCTTTCTGTGCCAAAATCTGCATTTACCTTGCCATTTTTACTAGTCACATTTTTTACAGGTTGCCAAGTTCAACACAGGAAAGCTCAATGAGTGCAGAATGTATTGAATGTCTTTCAGTTGCGGTCCCTGCAGAAACCGAAGATGTGCAGGGATTGCAAAATAAAGAGACATTTGTAATTGAGGCCAAAGACTGAATTTACACAAACCACACAAATAAACAGCACATCTAACTGGTGTGTTCCCTTTAGTCTATAAGTCTAAAATGCCTACAATGAATAAAGTCTAAAACGCCTAGAATTAATAAATGTTTTATCTCCTAATAACATATTTAATGTTAAGGTTTAGTCTGCAGTTCATAGGTTGTACTACTGAATATCGAGTCCGATAATAATCAACATACAAGAATATCATGGACAGGGTATCAAGGGATAAAATATCGAAAGGAAAGTGCGTATAGGAAAGTATAAATGTACTATTCCTAGCTCCACATCTACTACCTGGTATACATATATATTACCAAGGTACATAAATGTGGAGATAGGTATAAAAAATCTATACTTACCTTTCAATATTTTTGGTTAGCTTTTTTGTCCTCAATATTTGCATGCTCCGATATTCTGGATTCCATATTCAGAGTGTACACCCAATTCATACAATGAGAAAACATGTATTTCTCTTCTTCACGCTTCTAATATGGGCTCTGTTAGAAATTGGGTCTCTAGTTGGCAGAGGTATGCACCCTATCCAAGTAGGGACCACTGTCCTAGTCAGGGTAAGTTAGTACACTCCCTAAATTAAGCTGTGCTCTCCCCCGGTAGCTTGGCACAGAGCAATCAGACTTAACTTAGAAGGCAACGAGTAAAGTATTTGTGCAATGCTTAACTACACTAACACAGCTAACACAGTGAAAGACAGCACAAAAAGACTCAATACCAGGTTGGAACAAATAGATAATATTTATCTAATTCACAATCAGACCAACAGAACAAAAACTCAAATAATCCAAAGGTATTCTTAAAGGGATACATAATGCTATTAGTGTGTCCCTCAATGATGGGAGGTTAGTACCTTTGGTTTTAGTAGAGCCAAAATCAAATATCATCCATGAAGTTGTTCCCTCGAGGAACAAGTTTGCAGAAAGAAATTGTGTAGTGCTTTCTTATGGGAAATACAATACTTGGCCCCTGGCTGCTCACGGAGTGCAGCCATGAGTTTCTTGGGGGTGTCAGGGCTTCCCCGAGGGTAAGAGTGGTTTGTGCAGTCTTTGCCCCCTGCGATGAGAGCAGCGGCACCCATCTTGCAAAGCTGCTCTGACAAACTGGCCTGCAGCATCAGGGCCAAGCTTTCTCAGGTCCCGCCCTGAGTCACAGGGAAGGCAGTTGGATTTCCAGCTCCCCGATGAGAGGTAACTCCAAGCACGGTAGTCCCACCCCAAAGCAGGTCCAGAGCACAGCGATATCGAAGCCCCCAGGGCCTGTGATGGGTTGAGGCAGGACTTGACTGGTGGCCTGAGGCAGGTGCTGGTGTTCTTGGCTTTACTCAGCCAGCTCTAGGAGGCTGGGAAGCGCAACGAAGTTAGTGGGACACAGTCAGCGCTCTAGCGTGTTCGTCTTGGGCAGGCCGCACCGTATCTCTCCGCACGGCCATGAGAGTCTATACTCAGAATCTCAGCACGGCCATAAAAAGATGTCCTTGGGGCCCTTGAGATACTGCTGGGGAGAACAGGGGGTGCAGCAGTCAGGGTTACTTCATCTTTCCCCTGGAGGTAGCTGGCAGCAGGCCAGTCCAGCAGTACCCACTGCTAGGTGGCAGTTCCTCCTGACAACACAGCAGGTTGAGTGCAACAGGCCAGCACAGCAAAGCAAGAGCTAAGTGTCAGTTCCTCCTGCCAGCACAGCACAGCAGATAGCGTAGAGTAGGCCAACACAGCAAAGCAAGTGGTTAAGTGGCAGTACCTCCTAGCAGCACAGCTTCTCGCAGTGACAGTCTCCCCAGGACCCTGGTGTGAACTGAACTGGTGAGGTTTAGGGTCCAGCATTTATACCTTGGGGCCTAGTTTCTGGAAGATTGGAGAAACTTCCAGACCTTCTTTTGAGGTCCCCAGGGTCCCTTTCCTTCCCTCCCCAGCTCCAGACACTACGCAGGAGGTTATGCAGCTCTTTGTGTGAGGAGAGACACAGCCTTGTTCAGGAGTAAGTGTCAGCTCCTCCCTCTCACCTAGCCCAGGAAGTCCCCTCTAATGCTAATGCCACAGCCAAGCTCCCTTTGTGGGTGACTGTTGTCTTGAGGGAATGCACAAAATCCAGCTGTCATCAACCCCAGAAGTGCTTTCAGAGACAGGCCAAGTCACCAAGTTCTGCCTCCCATCTTGCCTGGTTTGGGATTCTAGATCGCGGGGCCGCTTGTAGTATGTCATAGAGTCTGAGATTATATGCTTGTTTATTGTTACCATGTTGTAGATGACAAAGCACCTGCACTTTAGCACTGGCCAGCAGTGGTAAAGTACACAGATCCATAAAAGCTTTCAGAAAAACAGGAGATCAGAGGGCAAAACGTTAGGGGAGACCACACCAAGAATGCCAGATTTAACACCCTGCATGTCCTTTTTCAGTTGTGATGAAATATAAATAGTTTTTGCTGTTTATAGCACTGGTAAATCTCCTCTAATTGTTTGGCTATTTACTTTATTCTGTGGGTTTTGTGCACATTTCATTGATGTTCTCTCAACTATTTTGTAATTATGGAGACAAAACAATATTTGTTTAAAGGAAAGATATTTAGAAATGTTTAAGTGCACCATGTCCAGAACACGTCATTCAGCGTCTTTAATGGAGCATTCAGAAAAGGTATTTCTTCAAAGTAGATTTTGCCAATTACTCATGACTGAGGATGTCCTTAACAGCTTATATGAGTCATACCGCTTCTGACCTTGCACTGACTTCGTGTAGAATTCAGTGTGGCACAAAGGATGTCAAATTCGGATTTGTTCTTCACTGCCAAACACCATGAATTCCAGGAAAGACTTGTGGACAAATCTTATAAACTACCTTTTGGAAGGCGGTGGCCTGTCCATAGGATGTTAGCCGAGGTTCTCAATCCATGATGAAGTTTTTTCAGTGATGTCAGTTCACGTTTTACACGTGTATAAGCAGACATTCATGAGAGTGAGCAGTATTGCAATGCATTTGTTCTCTGATTTTTCTTTGCATTCTTTACCTCTGCTTCTATTTTATGACCATAGGTTTTGCTTCTAGCATTTGAAACATTTACTGGATTCCACGTTTGTGGACTATGCCTGGCTATTTTCTCTTCTCTGATGTGAAATGAAATTTGGTGCCTTGCTAATTACTTCACTATTAATCTTCACGTTCATTCAGGACCTACAAGATTGCCAAGGAGGTTGTTTTACCCTTTGTGTTTTCTATCTCCTAACTGGGACTCTCTTAGGGACACATTTGACACCACAGAAGACTGATAATGTCTGAAAAAACTATGGGGGTCATTCCGACCCTGGCGGTCCATGCCCGCCAGGGCCGGGGACCACGGAAGCACCGCCAACAGGCTGGCGATGCTTCCAGGGCCATTCTGACCACGGCGGTAAAGCCGCGGTCAGAAAAGGGGATCCGGCGGTTTCCCACTGGCCCAGGGAATCATCCATGGCGGCGCTGCTTGCAGCGCCGCCATGGGGATTCCGACCCCCTTCCCGCCAGCCTGTTTCTGGCGGTTTACACTGCCAGAAACAGGATGGCGGGAACGGGTGTTGTGGGGCCCCTGGGGGCCCCTGCACTGCCCATGCCACTGGCATGGGCAGTGCAGGGGCCCCCTAACAGGGCCCCATGAAGATTTTCACTGTCTGCTTTGCAGACAGTGAAAATCGCAACGGGTGCAACTGCACCCGTCGCACCCCTGCAACTCCGCCGGCTCCATTCGGAGCCGGCTTCCTTGTTGCAGGGTCTTTCCCGCTGGGCCGGCGGGCGCCCTTTTGGCGGTCCCCCGCCGGCCCAGCGGGAAAGCCAGAATGGCATCAGCGGTTTTCTGACCGCGGAGCGGCCATTTGGCGGTTCCCGACAGGCAGGCGGCTCCCGCCACCCGCCAGGGTCAAAATGAGGCCCTATGTGTGTTGGGCTTCTGAATTAGGACACCTACCTGACCTGACCCGAACTGTGGCAGGACTCTGGGATTCGGGTGCTCCTGTATGTGACACTTTGATGCTGGAGAGATAATGCTGTCTACTGAGGGAGGAGTTCATGATGGACATAAAATGGGCCAGGTTTGCGTTAATAAACAGGTATAGAGATGTCTGGGCTTGGGAAGGGTAATTTGTGGGCATGCCCACCGTGAGTTATTTCGTATTCTGAAAAAAAATCAATATAGGATGATTGAAACTTAAAAATTAATGCTTAGTGGAAGCAGGCACTGGTACAGGCAGTAAGGGGAATGTATTGATTTTCCCTAGAATCGGACGCGGTGCTTGTGTACTGCAGTCCTCAGCGTGCGTCCAGTGTTTCTGACCCTTCTGTGATTGTCCACGATTAGTAATTTGCAGTGGGAGTGCGTGCTACCATACACATTCTATGCTGAGCTGCACACATTCATATCTGAGCCATGGTGCAAGGTTGTGCGTCATGGAAGGCAGTCTGTTTGATAGTCAAGTGCAGAGGAAGGTACCAGCAACATGCTACTCTTAAAAGGGATGGCTCTGCTTCGTGTTTTTTCATTTGCGCAGTGCAGCAGAGCAAATTTGGATGCTGCGCTCCGTCGTTTGAAATCTAAGTAAATGTGGGCCCAGGAGCCATATGTTCTGTCTGAAGATGTGTTGAATGAACATCGCTGAAGGCCCATTTTTCAGTGATGGAGCCCTGGAAATTGGAGCGCCATAACTGAGAACTGGCCTTTTAAGCACTCGGAGCAGCCTTCCCCTCATTGATACGCGCTCTTAGTTTGCTCTGACTGGGTGGTTGCTCGCAGAATTACGGTTTGACATCCCGGTGCCTTAGATTGTTTGTTAGCGTTTAAAGGTGGGTGATTATTAGCAGGGATGGGGTTTTTATCTGTATATTAAAAGAAACGGATTTGTACGGTGTTTTGCCAATATTGCTGCACGATGTTTCCACTGTATTGATTACTCCGTACTTACATATATTCTCACCTCCCTTTCATTGCCGATAAAAATTGATTACAAAAAACTGAACAGACCCTTTTTCATTGTTATGTAACTTAGAATTTAAAAAATGTGTTTTATTTCTTTTTCACATAATAAATAGCACAGTAAAGAAGCATTACGATTTTTCCATCATATTTGTAAGTAACTAGCATGCTTGTGGGCGTCCGTTTTCTTTTCAAGTAGCTGTAATATTTTTCAGCTATTGAACTATTATGGGCTAGTGGCGGACCCATATCTCTCAAGCAGTATTTATACATCCTAAAGAATCCCATATCTTTTTCGGAGGTTTGAATGGTACTCATGGTGTCAGCAATGGTCTCTTGTCCGTTCGACTCCCAAGTATCGGGTGCACGTGTAGTTTCGCTTTCCTACCACTGGTGGTATTATACACAATAGAATAAGTAGAGCAATATTTACACTTTACCATATATATAGATCTAAGTACTTGCAGCTAACATATATATATATATATATATATATATATATATATATATATATATATATATATCATAGATCCAAACTCTCCAGAGAGAAAACGCACACTCAGGAATTCAAAAGTAGAAGCGTTTATTCAACACACAACGCGTTTCGGCTGACAAGCAGCCTTGATCACGTGTATAGTTTAACCCATATGCAACCCTTTAAATACCATTTTAACATCACCATAGAAACAGGACTAAGTTATTTTTTCTTTCTTTTGTACATATCAATAAATAGATTAATGAATATCCCAGCAGAACTAAAGGGGGAGATCAGTGTTGATAATATAAATAGGTAATATAAGAGGGCTGGTTTAATTGAATAAATATATATAAATATACAAATGTATATGTCTACAGCCACATAATAAATTATTATTTCATTAAATTACCACAAAATTATTAGATAGTAAAATCATTTTAAATATATATAAAAATGTGAGAATGTGATTATGCATTATTTACATTCATATAAATATAAATATAAATATTAATATACACATACTTATAGATATAAAGATATAGAATATCAAAATATAAAATATCAGTATGACTATGGCTCCATATACCAATAAAAATCATTTTTAGAGACATCATTTTAAGACAGATCACTTTTCGAGAAAAATTATCGTTTCTCTAAACACACACAATATATATTGATTTTCAAGAAAATTTCATTTTTGTAAGGTGTCACCTTTAAGTCCCAAATTTCACTCAATTCACACATAATATACGTGTTCTTTTAGAATGGAGGAGTCCGGATATTTTTCTGATTCTGGATTTTATTTTTCACAGGGATATTGGGTACACAAAAACTGTGATAAGTTTCTTTCCAAAACTCAATTATGATTCTGCATGGAGAAGGTGTCCTATGCAGAAGAAAAAGTATTTTAGGAGTATAGTATCATATGTAGAAAAGGAAGAGATAAATATATATATATTATGTGTGAATTGAGTGAAATTTGGGACTTAAAGGTGACACCTTACAAAAATGACATTGTGCGTTTTCTCTCTGGAGAGTTTGGATCTATGATATAATTAACCGGAGTGCTCTGCCGGTTGTAACGCACCACCCCTCTAGGGCCGCTTGGAGTCCGGACGTGAGCATTCTTTATGTGGATATATATATATATATATATATATATATATAGTCTTAGTCCGGAGTACCTCTTCTATTCACTCTATCAATTTTTCCTAGTTATTCAGGGCAGTATTTTTGGTTTACGCCCTTTTCAACAGGTCATTCAAACATTTTTCGAGTCTTGGGCCTTAATTGATTTAGAGTGTGTCACAATCAATCGTCACTAAAAATAAACACAATCCCATATCAAGAAATTTACATTTGGATTTTGTTTCCTTACTCTCAGTCATGATGCCCAATAGATACATTCTTTCTATCAGCAGGCCCTTCGGCTCCATCAGTTCTGTGACAATGTTGGTGATTCTGGTTCTAGTGCACTCCTGTGCTATATTATCGCTGCAGGCCCTTGAAAGGGGAAGGGTTCACACTGTTGAGCAACGTAATGCCTGTGGGATATTTGGGCAGCTTGACTCAGATGAGATTGCCCCCTTAAAATATATGTCACTGAGAGGATGGCTAGATGAGTTGGCTTGAAAGGATCTCTTAATGGGATATTACATGTTTCTTCACAAACGTGAACATAGGGGCTCAAGGAGTTTCTTTTCCTACAGAGGGCTTCCATGGAGATTATATGATGAAACCAATACAACGGCAGGTGCAAGATATGAAGCCATGAGAGAGTGTGAAGAAAACAACCTGTTGATAAATGCAGAAGTTTAAACTTTTGGCACATAATGAACCATTCAGAATTGTTTTATCCACAATGGCAGGCATAAAAGCATGACTTCACACAACAGAGACGCGCACAACTTGAAGACTTGGCTGGCATTGAGCAGAAAGATGGCTGCAGCAGTTACAGTCATGCTAAGGGAGTAGTTTAAGATTTCACAAACCCTCCCTTTTTCTAAAATTTATCGTGACACTGTAAAAACATATCGATTGTCATTAATCGATTTACTTCTTGAAACACATAATCACTAACATTTTCAAGTGAACTATAATCAGATTTTGCATCTGTGTTGTCATCAGTTTCAGGAATTTTAAGAGTGAATGAAGATGATTCTTTATTTTCAGTTAGATAATTATGAGAATATAAAGAAATGTGAGGACAACATAGACCACTAACATGATTTCTGTTATCTTCATTCCCTGACCTCCAGCCATAACCAAATCATCCAGCCAGCAAGACTAAAGGCATTGTTAATATTGCATAGTTCCTTAACCCTCTCGCCGATATAATCAATCTGATCAAGTATGACTAAAGAAACATTTGGTATAAATGAGCAAAATTCCTATCCTACTATAGTGCAGACTCTACTTTCAGCAGCAGGACATATTCGGGAGTCAGTCTTTTTTTCACAAAAGTATAACTGTTTGGGTTTCAAGTTGCTTAAATATGACTGGTACAGCTAAAGCTGTGGAGGTTGCAGTTCTTTTAAAACTTTTGCTATTATTTGAATGCCCCTGTATTGAAAAGCCCATCGGAGAATCAAGCACATGGAAGGCATTAGGTTGTACTTGTGAGCAGAGGAGGGGCTGCACCATGGTGGCCGGGGGATACTGATGACAGGGGCCCTTCCTCGCAATGAGGTAGCCTGATTTTCTCTCTGGTGAGCAGGTACCTGTAATTTATCTTCAACTGGCCAAGTAGTCAGGTGCAACTAACAAGTCATCTGCATATGGAACGAAAGAGGATCCTTCAGAGCAGATCCTTCCAAGTGCTTGGGAAAAGATGAATGGTGACTCAGTGAAACACTGTGGCAAGTGACACCCCATGACCTGGCCCCCTGAGAATGAGATGACAAAAAGGTACTGGCTAATAGAGTGTATAGGGATTGAGAAAAAAAACAGTACAAAGATCCACCACTGAACCATTGTGCAGGGGTTGTAATACAAGACAATCCAGTAGCATGTTCAGAACAACTGGGAAAGTGTGTATTACAACAGTATTGGTGACATGCAGGTCAGGCACAAATCTACACGTCTTTACTAGGATCTGTGTCCTGTAAAATCGGGGTGGTGCATACATTTTTGGTGTGCCCCAGAACCCCTTGTTTTATCAGAGCAATAATAACAGAATTGATTCCCAGCTTCTGCCTCCGGACACAATAGGTACTGGAAATACAAGGGAGTTTCTTCATTGGATTAGCCTTAATTTTTACAGTTTTGGAAGTCAGGTCACAGCCAGCATCTTTTACATGTTTTAAGGTAAAAGGCACCTGATCAAGTGTAACAGTCAAGTTTTATTAGTGTGTTCTTCCTGTCAATATCATCACTACATTCATTGGTTTCACATAGAACTTCTAAAACATAATTTTCATTCCTTTTTGGTACATTTAAATAGCCATCATTACTAATACAGTGTAGTTCAGATCTCCCCACAAAGGACTGACAAGGAAATACAGCTTAACAAAAAGCAAGTTGGTCTGTATTAGGACCAGGTTTATAGATATGGGATCAGTGATACGTTGTAGAACAAATATATTGGAAATCCTATCTGTATCAATAGAAATGCCCTAGAAAAGCAGAGAAGAAAAGTTAGATGCCTTTAGGGAAAAGTATCTAGCACTTGTATCAATAGGGGAAAAGGGGGGCTTTCGCTTAGTAACATATAAAACACATGGCCTTGTTTTGATCTACTGAAATCTAAGTGTTTATAACACAGTTGGCTCCCATCGGGTTGTCTTAAGAGGTAGGTGTAAGAAATTAGTTTATTCATTGAGGGGGGGATGAAAACCCTACTCAAGCAAAAGCCACAATCTTTGTCAGGGTGACCCACAAACGTCACTAAATTAACATGATAACGTGGCACAAAATCAGTCAGGCTTATCTTAGAGGCTATGTATAAAGTATTTATGGAGCACACAAACAGTAATAAAGTGAAAATGCAAAAATAGGAAAATCCCAAACCAATTTAGAAAGACAGGGTACATTTTTCTATATAAATTGAAACACAAACAATAAAAATCTAATCAGTAGAACTAATGCTATGCATTTTCAAAGTTTTAAGTAGATATGGTGCCTAAAAATACAATTGCCACCCACAGACATCTGGTCATGCTAGACTGAGGGAAAGTCACAAGTTCAGGCCAACCACAATTGAGCGTGGGCCAGATACCCAGACCAGGTTAATCCAGCTGAAAAAGTTATCTTTTCAAAATCCGGCGAAAAGAGTCCAGAATTTCAGGATTGTTCCTTTTCTTGTAAGGGAGTGCACTCTGTTGCCAGCCAGGGGTCTAGGACCTGAAGGTGCTCCTCTTGGGGATCAGGGACTCATCCTAGCAGAGGTCAGCACAGCTTAGGCAGGACCACTGGCATGTCTGGGCAGGTCAGGTTGCAGCAGGTCAACTGGGCAGTTGCAGGGAGGTCTCTGGAGCTTGATGGGTCCCTCTAGCTCTGAACAGGAGATCAGCCAAATGCCCCTGGAATCACTCAGGTATCCTGGGATAAAGGGAGCTTGTCCATTCAACCTTTGCAAAGAGCAGGGCAGTCCTCTGCGAACACAGCAGGCCCCAAACAGCAGGGCAGTCCTCTGGGGAAAAAGGCAAGCTTCCAGCAACAGGACAATCCTGTGGCAAGCCTCAAAGAAGTCTAAGGTCACAAAGGCTAGTGTTAGGTTTCTTTGTGTGTGTTGGTGGCAAGCACTTTGAGATGTAAGTAGGGCGGAGAACAGGTCCAATCCTTCTGTCACCTAGTTCCCTATTGTACACTGTCTGGGCCCAATATGCATTCTTAATGGGAGAGCCATTAACAGGTCCAGGCAGTTGGAAACCCCTAAAAAACTTTGGAAGCTCTTGGGCAGGGAAATGTCAACATTCTACAAGTGTTTTTTTCAAAACTGTAATCTAAAAATCTGACTTTACAATTAAAGAGGATTTTAAATTACAATTCATTTGAGAGTAAACATAACATGCCTACCTGTTCTCAATCAAACGTTAGCACTTGCTTCCAAATTTTAGAGTAATAAGGCAACCGAATGTTCTATGGAGGAGGCAGGCCTTACAGTAGTGAAAAACAAATTTAGGAGTTTTTCACTACCAGGACACACAAATCTTAAAAATACATATGCTACCTTTTAAATACAATGCATCTATCCCTTGGGGCTGTTTTAGGGACTATGCTAAGAGTGTAGTAAGAAAATGGGTCATTAATTTTGTGACCTGCACAAGTAATGGGTCCGCATTTGTCTTCCACTGGGAACTGAACACCCCACCGTGTAGTGCTTGACTCTCACAGGATAGTGAAGTGGAGCAGTCCAAGGCCTACTCAAGTGAGATGGTGTGGGCTAGCAATCCCCATTCACAGATACACAGTATTAACACTCAATAAATGACTGTACAGTCTGTGCTTTTCTTTTTATTACTAACACTACTCAATACTATGCAGCAGTTTACAAATATACATAAGCAGATCGAAATGCTTATTGGTGACATTACATAATCACTCTTACCCCTCCCAAAGGGCGATCTAGATCAACAAATCATATGTCAAAATATTCACTTGTATCAAAATGCAATAATTGAATATAACTTGGAATGAACTCCCTTAAGATGGCCAATAACGTATATATACATTTGAACATGAGAGGTTTTCAGTGTCACTATTTTAACAAAGTATTCACTAGTGACAATATCTATGCCTGTTTGGGTCATCTGTGTATTCAGTATAACCTTTTGTGTGAATAATGCAAATTGAACATAGCACCTAAAGGGGATCACATTTATAATCACTACACTGTAATTATAGACTCTCACCCATAGAGGGTGTTGCATTTTTAAACGTAGCCCTAACAGGGCATCATACTTATATTCACACTATGTGCAATTGTATCTCTTCATTCCTTGGGGGTGTTTGGAACATACACCTTAAATAACCTTTAGCATTATATAAGGCATTTTAACATAGCCTCCAAAGAGCATCACAGTTATAAATACAACACATGTAATTATAGCCTTTCACCACTAGAGGGCATCACACTCCCAGCTGTAGACCAAAAGCTCCAGCCTGGGGAGTGCTTGAAAATTTCAGGAAACCCTTGAGGGGTTATCATTTCAAAGTCCCACCCAACGTAGGGTGGAGACCATGACAATCCTTTTTGGGGGTTGGAGTTGTGCTGCTCCTGCAGCTCCCCCTGCACTTTAGCTACATTTTGGGGATGACCCCAACCTCCAGGGCCGACAACCGGGAGATGAAAACGAGGGCTTTGAATAAAAAAAATGCAGCCAGGCTCCGCAGGGCCTTATAGGTAGCTCCTCTGTGAGTGTGGGCACTTTATACCTGCAGCTCTCCCGATGCACCAGGGATCGCCACGTCTTTCTTTAGCTTGGGTTCATTTCTCTTTCTTTCTATTGGCAGGTTTGCACCATTTTTATTTTCTTTGGAGTGCTCGGTCCCACCCGGACACCCAATGTGCATCCTTTTCAAAGGGGTTGCGCGGCATTGTGCCGTCAGCCCTTTTCTTTGGTTTGAGATGCCTGTCCCACCTGGGCACCCCGGATTAGTCAACGTTGTGGAGTAGCCTTGGGAGCCCACTCCGGACAGCTTCCAAGCCAGTTCCCAGAGCAGCAGCGCTCTGGCTGCTGCCTTGGGTGCCGGAAGCATCATCCCTCTCTGCCTGCTCTTTCAGGCAGACATACACTGGATGTCTGGCCTTCCTGAACCCCCAAGACATGGGGATGGGTAGTGGAGAGGGGCAGCCATGCAGGGGTAGTGCAGCACTTCCTCTTCTCTGCTATTAGGGCCCAGGAATGGGGTCCTTGGCCCCTTCCTTACATTGCGAGAGAATGCAGTAGCGCTCCCTTGTTAACATCAACTTCACTGGGCCCAAGAATGGAGTCCTGGGCTCCTTTTTCACAATCTGAGCAGGGCAGACGGCGCTAACTCCATGGCACCTTCTTCAGGGGGCCCAGAGAGGAGGTCCTGGGCCCTCCCCTCCTTCGTGGGGGAGCACGACTGCAGTCCCTCAACACAATAACTTCTAAGGACCCGCGGATGGGGTTCTAGGCCCATTGTCCTTGGGTGGGAAAAGCTTGACAGTGCTTCCCCTTTGTTTCCTGATTCTCGGGGGGAGCCCCGGGTCCTGGCCCACCCCGGGTGCAATTCTGAAAATGTCAGCGGAGCCCTACGCGCTTTGTCACAGTGCAGAAAAAGGCCAAAGGTTGCAGCACTTCAAACACTAATAACTCATATGATCTTTGTCTCATTTTGCTCCTGGTGCAAGCCCTAGCCACCTGGACCACTTTCCTCAGCCTCCTGACCTCAAAGGTGATGAGTTTTGCAAGGAGCTGTATTCACTGGCTCCTTGCACCAGCCTTTTGCTTTGTTTTCTTCTAGACCTCTCCTCCTTGTGCAGAAGCCCAGTTTTTACCCCAACTGGTCCTCAAGGGGTGTAAGGAGACCAGCTTCCCTAGTCCTGGGGAGTGCCCTACTGTTCCTAGTCCTGAGTCCTTGGGCCAGATGGCAGTCAGGGGGTTCCTCCTTCTATTTGTCCATGGCGACTGCCTCTAGTTCCAGTATCCGGGTGAAAAGCACACCCAAGGGAGCACCCTCTCCTCTGCCCAGGACCTTTAAATGGGGTTGGAAGTGTCCAGCAGGCCCGCACCTCTGGCCTATCCTGAAGTGCAACATCATCTCTCTGCCCCGTACCAACTTCCCTACACAGTCTTCTGGGTTAGCTCAAAATGGTGTCACCCAGGAGTCACTTGCCACATGTGCTCTGGGGGTCTCAGCTTTATCCCTGGCTGACATCACTGCCAGGACCTTCCCCAGCTAATCTTCAAAGGAGCACCCCTCCAGGTTTGGCTGCAGAGGTCTGGGCTCCCTCCTTTGTTTAGTGGGCTTGAGCAGGCCCTCTTCCTGGCACATGCTGGCAGCAGACTGATTGATGCAGAGCAGTCTGCTCACCCCTTTCCTTCTCAGGGGCTGACTTAAGCACTGTTAATTGCTCGTTTTGTAGGGGGAGGCCTTTGTTCCTGCAGCTGAAGAGAAATGCAAATAACCCAGCCCAATAAGGTGATAAAAAGCCTGGGCTCTCATACTGAGCTGAGAAATATGACATTCCTGGACTACCCATAAACTGTACAGATATGTCTTTGGACTTAACAGAGCTGTTCTTTTCACACAGGTTGCACTGTTCATTGGTATGAGTCTGGATCAGATGGGAGCGGATGCGCCCTAAGGTAGCCCTCCCCATAAGTGTGTAATGGAGTGTCACTCAGACAAAACCATAAACCACATGGACGTTCCCTATATGTGTACACCTGCATTATAAGGCCTATCGCAGGTCAATACACAACAGTGCATAGTCTTGCATAGTCCCTTCTTCGCCAGGCTATTTGTGCACAGTTCCTGGGCTGTACCCATAATGAGTCTTCCACGCACATCCTTCACACATGTGTACACATGTGCGCACAGGTCTTCATGAGTAACTAGCCAAGTGCCTCCTACCCTTTGCTGTGCTGCAGCGGCATTATCTTAAAAGGCGGACACTGGCAGACCTTTTGACATGCATTTACTGTAGATGAGTTCCAGGTTATAATGTTCCACCACAGTAAAGGGTGTGAAATGAGGCGATCAAAAAGCAAAAAATCCGTGCAGATTAGATGGGCAGAACCACCTTCTGTGTATTAAAAAGGAATGTTTATGCTTGGGAAAAGGTTTATTTTGCCAGGTAGAATTGGCAGTTTAAAACTGCAGTACAGGCTTCAGTGGCAGGCCTGGGACATGTTTTGAAATACTACTTTAGTGAGTGGGACAAAAGTGCTTTTGGCTCAGTAGTAGCATTTAATTTGCATGCTCTGGGTACACATAGAACCATCTACTAGGGGCTTGCAAGTAAATCAAATGTGCCAGTTAGGTGTAGTTCAATTTTATCATGTTTTAGAGAGAGAGAGAGCACAAACGCTTTATCACTGGTTAGCAGTGGAAAAGTGCACAGACTCCTACAGCAGAAACAAATTCAGAAAAAAGGAGGGGTGAAGGTAAAAGGTTTTGGGATGGCCCTGCAGGGAGGGCCAAATTGAACAGTAAATGATCTGTTATAGGAAACTTCGGTGAATTAGGGTTCTTTGGGCCAGTGATGAGGGTATAGGACAAATTAGAACAATCCTGTGTCCAGTGTCCCAGGTGGCCACATTTGAAACATGAGGTACCACTGAGTGGAATGGAATTAACTCGAACCTTCCCTTAACTTCACGCAAACATCTAGCTGCTTGTCCTCCAGCATTCGAACCTGCCGTCCCAGTTCACTTTGATCATTCCTCCCTGGCTTCTCCACCTGCCAGTTTGTGGAAATGATTACAATTATAAAGACATTAATTTGTATTCATTTGACTCTTATTTTTACTTGTATTGCAACACAATGGTTTCAATGAAAACTAAATGAGCAAACTTCTTGGTTTGCTACCTGAAGTAAATGATGTACTATGAGTTTTAAACCATGAACAAAAGCAGCAATACAAGAATAATGCTAAAACACATCTTTCAAACAATTGGGATAATCAGCAGGGGCGTTACCTTTAGTCTGTTTGCAATTATTGATTTAGGCCAGTTAGACAGTCTTGAACAGGTGCATTTATAAGGGCTACATTACAAGGAGAGGACAATTGATCTTTTCAAGCAAGCAATGTTTGGCTTCATTCGGTACAGTGAAACATAACAATTGACTCACTTCAGCCCAATTAGGTTTGTTACATTTAAACACAGTCTCCCATTCTTTGCAGAATTTCAGAGGATTATAACACATATTGGGGAATTGTTGTTTTATAGCCACTAGGTTCACATGGGAACAAGAGACATTGATGGTTGACACGGCCCCCTGCACAGGGGATTGGGATACTCTTGCAAGGAAATGAAGCCAAATGCAGGTTTAAATGGGGTATCCTGGTCAATGTCTATGCCACTAGAGAAGAGGTGTATTGGACATTCGGGAGGTTTCTTTTGAGATCTCACTGTCCGTCTGGTCTTAGGCCTTAGGTCATAACCAGGCCGCTTGCACTCTGATTCCTGGTGGTGGAATAGTAGGGTCCTGAGTGAGACCGAGCTCCAGTGAAGGAATGTGATGTTGTGGAGTCAGACTTTCACCATGCGCTTCACTGGCTGTATCGCTTGCAGCATTTGCCCCATTCACCATACCCATTGCACGTGCCCCTGCTTCATTTTCTAGTACCACTCCTGCTCCTCAATTGCAGGTGCTGCCAATTTTCTGGCAACACCACCAGTGGTCATGCACCAGATTGTAGAACCTTAAAGCATTTAGTACATCTTCCTACTTTGCTTAAGCTAGCTCTGATTTCTCAGCATAATGTAGGGAAATGAAGTAGAGGGAAGTGGATCAGTAAGGGTTCAAGCCCTAACGAGGTCCTTCAAGTGGTTAATTTGTTAGTTTGGTATTTAAGTTACTCATGGCTTAATTTAATACCCTGTATTTGAGTTTCTTGTTTATGTTTGTTGGCGTTCTTGTACTAGTTTAGGAAGGCTGTTTTTATCTGCCTTACTTTTGGATTCCTTTAGTCTTTTTATGACATTATTTAACTGACGTATCTTTGGAAAATATTTCTTCCCATCGATACTAGTGAGCCTAACACACTGTTCTATATACCTACATGTACCGGTATGCCACCGTCCCTTTAGCTTGGACTTTTTCTTGTTTTGACTTTTTTTCCTCTATTTCCCTTTCTGCTCCCTCGTTCACAACCAGGAATACAGTAAGGTGTCTGCCACTCCTGTGCTGCAGCTTATCACATTGAGGGGTTGGAGTAGAAGAGAAAGAAGGGTAAGGATAGTACTAGCAGCCCTTCACTTGTCATTCTTGTAGAGGGAGGTAGGAAAGTGCTTTCATGTTTGTTCCCTGATCCCCTTCCTTTTGAAAGCCACCAGTGCAAACCTGTTGGGGCTTGCAGCATTTCTGGTTGTGGATGGATCACCGTGTCTCTTTCATTCAAACATTCTTCGATTAGGAGCTGTGCTAGATGTTCTAAACACTTATTTGCATCTACTCCCTGCAACTCTTCTAGAGCTGCAGCTCTGTACCATGGTGTTCCCTCACACATCTAGCTCCTAATATTCTGGGATTCACCTCCCCCTACCCTCATTATGGTGAATAAACACATCCAGACTTATATTTTATATTATGTTTTGAAGCATGCAAGCACTATCTGACCTGATTAGTGAGTCAAATGCTGGGCCGTTCTTTGCCCAAGTTTCCACCGGGAGAATGCTCTAGTTACTATTGGTGCCTGAGACTTTGAAATGGAATTTGGCCCCACTCTGCTCCCTTTTTCTGGTGATGTGTAGCACTTCCCAGCCAACTGTGCAAAGTCTAATAAAGAAACTCTCCACACAACTTTAAAGTCTGCTAATGTTTTTTAATGTTTTAATAAAAAACATAATCTGTGAATCACAGAAACGGGATACAAAGAGATTCCCTCCCATCCCAATGAACATTAAAGCTATCCAAGCAAGGACTGTCATAGGACTCTCGCCACGGGGACAAGACTGCTGGTTTTGGGTGGCAGCACCACACGTATGGGGGACTAAGTCTTACCCCACACTATTTGGGAGCTGTTAGCCTAACCTTTTTGGCCAGCTAGCAGCAGCTCACCCAGTCCCAATTGTAAAGGTGACTTCTCAGGGAAGTCGTGGTGGAGCAGATCTTACCCCTTTCTCTCAGTTACACAAATCTCACACATGCAAAAGACAAACAGAAGCAGGATTTGGTTCAATACATTTATTGAAGCAACTGTGTTCTGTGTAAAGAGTCATGAAATGTAATTATTAGGACAGTGAAACACAGAACTATTATCTTTGTAACGAAACAAGAGAAACAGATTAAAAGTCCCAACATCCTGTCACACTAGTGAATCTAAAATCCCTACCTGCACTACTAAAATTTTACATGACCGCAATAGCAGTGTTATCCCTAATTTGCCTGTACTAGTCTCTGCAAGGGAAGACCCATCCCCTTACCTGGATAATTAGCAGGTGGGTTGCCTGATGATCTGCTGAAGTCCTCCCAGGTTTTTGGAGTGATGAGGCCAAGTCTAGAAGAAATGCAACAACATGGTACAGCATAAGATGGCTGGCTGAAATGTTCCCCTCTGACCTCGTTTGTGGCAACTTGTTGTTTTACAACAAAACGTGTTGTTCTGAGAACTGCCATGACTTGATAATGCGTTTTTTCTGTGTAGGGTAGAAATTGTACTCTTTGGACTGGCAATACTCTGTAAATTATCATTTGCAGCCTCATACAACCTTGGGCTGGTCATAAGAAGAAATGTTGTGCAAAAGAACTAATAGCAAATTCTGTATAAAAGGGCAGCTGATAAAAATAATAAAACATCACCACTAAAATAAAGCTTTTTCCAAAATAATGAAAAGGAATAAATGAAATGAACTTGGTGAAAGGGCACAGGCCACAGGCCTAGAACTAAAATAAATGTGCCCATGCAAAGCGCTAAAAAAAACCCACAACAGGACAAGTCACAAATTAATACTTTTTCGTACATAGGTCTCCGGTGGAGATCATATGATGAAACCAAAACAAAAGAGTTACATAGGTGTAGGATTATAAAGTCAAGGGAGTGTGTGCAAATTCCTTCAGTTAGATACAGAAGTGTAACCATTTGGCGCTGAGCAAGCTATTCAGAAATATCTTGTCTACAATGCCAGCATGAGACTGAGGCATTGCACATAAGAGTCAGTCTCATATTGGGGACATGGTTAGCACTGAGCAGAAAAATTTCTGCAGCAGTTGCATTTATGCTAAGGCAATAGTTTCAATTTCACAGAAAGGCAGAAGTATGTAATTTAGGCTGCCACCAGCTGGTGTCTCATGTTTGTATCCTGTCCGAGTTTGGCACGTTTTTGATACCAAGTATCTTGTGTCATTAATTGCTAATTAGATGTTTCAAATAAAGTAAAACCAAAGGTGGTAATCCTGGGTCTGGTCAAAAAGGGGGAAGAGAATAACTCACTGGATGCATGAAAGTTAATTGTTTATTTGTTGCTTGTGGCCCGGCTGCTGAGCTCAGAGTTTTGGTTCAGTCAGCTAGCCTTGTCACTGCATACTTAGTTGTGTTTGAAAGTAAAGATTTTGGGCCATATGTACAAACACATTTTCCCATAGACACAGAATGGGTAAAACCCTTTGCTACATCTGCCCTTTATCACATAAAAAGCGATTATAGAAAAGAGGACAGAGGGATCCTCCCTCCCACAGTTTTGGTTCCCCTTTATTTAGTACTTGAGTCAAAAATAGTTTGCTGCTGCTATACTGCTTATTATGTGTTCCTCTACTGGGTGGTGAACTAAAGATTATGTTTTGGCATGCCTGTGGTTTTGACAGACCCTGATGGCTTACTCCGGTAGACCATGTTGATGCTGCTGCATCTGATGGCTAAATATATACTTATCCTCTTACAATCTGAATACAAACCTTGTGTTATAGATAAACAGATTCTCTACACCTTAAATATGCATGAGAAGTACATAAAGGTGATCCAGAAATTCCTATAATCTATTATGCCAGAAATCCTACAAATTTCTTCCCGTTTTTGGCCATCCTTCTTTAATTTTTAAATACAATGAGCTTAAATACGGTGTTGCAATTTATGTGTTACCGTAAACTGCCATGGGGACTAGGCGTTCGCCTACTTACGTCAGACTCTATGGGACGATTTGATAGGAAGCATACCTGCACCAAGGATAGACAAGATACATTTCATAGACCATCCTGTATATAGGGCTTATTACTAGTAATCCAGGAAATGATGTCTTTACACCACTTTGCATAATTACACGCTGTTCACTCTAAACATTTACCACGCAGGTAGTAGAGTTACAGAACGCAACCAGTGGTGCTTTTGTTTAAATGTATCCTCATACCAAAAACTCACGCGAGGATGGAAGTGGTCATTTGATGATTTTCTACTTGCGCAAAGTGATGTGAGCATGTCGGGAAATCCTTACTTGCTTGTAAAAAGCAGACATTCCTTCTATGATCGGGGCTTTGAGCTAGTTCTTCTGATCTACGCTGAAGACTGAAAGGATCTTTGTGGCTCTTCCAGAGTGGGGCCACACATTTGTGCAGTTTCAAGTGCCTGAAGTACCAGCTACTGCTCATTCATTATTGGCTAGTAGAGTTTCTACCTTGCTTTCTGCTTTGCTGATCAGTACTTTCAACACCAAATAGCCAGCAACAGACCTACGCCAGAATGTTTGCTTGTTCTCATCTCCAGCCTGCTGAAAGCACTGTGATACAACTCGGTGTGTCAGAATAGCTATTACAAAACAATTTCAATATAAATATATTGTGGCAAAAATATCGAATGCTGACATATCGAATTTCAATATTTATAATAAAGTAAAGGACAAAAATACCTAAATAAAATATCAAGATAAAAAAGTGCAAGTCTAAGAATAACTAATACTGAAATAACTACTACAAAAATATAGTAGTTAGAAAAGAATGAGAGACTTTACAAAATATTTATGTAGAAAATATAGTGTACGAAAATATTGAACAATTATGTAAAAAGTTAAAATAATGGCATACTTTTTTAAAAACTATATTTTTTCTATGCAAACAACAAAAATGTAATTTGGTTGTATGCTACAGGTGGGAGGAAAGGGACTGGCATGCTTGGCAAGGAGATGTGTGCTTAATATATGTGACAAGGCGGAGGTAACCAGATTTCAGACAGGGTGGCTCACTATAGGTCTGGTGGTAGCAAAATGGGACATTGCAAAGCCCTAAGGAGCTGAAATCTCCTTGGAGCTGGATACCAGGAAATGATGCACGGACTGGTGGGTGCTAGCCGGAAAAGTGATCTATAAAAGCAGGGTCTGCCATAGGGACTTTGGAAAAGATCTGGGGAAACTGGAACTCCTATTGAGAGTTGATTCAGAGAGGTTTTGAATTGCAAATCCCAGTTAATCGTAGTGGTACTCACACCCAAGAGGACCAAGGAGTGGAGGCATGATAAATTGGCAGGGGGGGCGGGGGGGCCAAGGTAATCCATAACACCAAATATTGTGCATATGCCAGTGAAAGTTGTGAATGTTATTGTCTTCTCTCTTTAATGAAAAGATGCTTAAAATGTTTTTAAAATGTAATTCGAGTTGTAAGTTGTAAGAATATATAAATGCTTGTTTCACATTTTAAAAGAATAATTTTTTTAAACATTTACTTTTAAAAAGTATATCAATTTTAAAAACAAGTTAATTTTACCTTAAAATATAGATTTCAACAAATAGTTTTTAAACATATACTTAATTATGAAATTCCAATAAAAGTACCTACTCTAAACTTTCTTAATTTCTAGAAATTTACATAAATTGAAATCACCAGCAATGTAAAATATGTAATATCAATAAATATAACTATATAAACTATATAGATTCCTCACTAGGAGGGTAAGTGATCGAGATTCTCCATCACTGCAGTGTAGATAATTTTATTCAATCATTTCAATGAAGATACATGATAAATAAACGTGTTTCAGTCCACAGAAGATGGGCTTTTCTTAAGAATGGAAGTTCATACGGCAAGTGGCAATCTAAATTCCAACAGACATTTTTCAGCATGTTTAGGAGAATACGAATCAGACTAGATATATGTTCCCCATGTGAAAGGCAATCACATTTGAAGACAGTATATGCTTTTTTCCAAACTTTTTTTGTGTTTTACAGGTAAGCATAAATGTCATCTACACAGTGTGCACATCATATACCAAAATTAAACAATGGGGGTTTACATATTTGCATGTGTCAATTGTGATACATGAGTTTGCTGTATGGTAACAACTAACACACTTTTGTGGTCAACAAGAGAATAGAACCTGATAGTGGACAGCTGCATACATTACTTAGAGTTCACTAAGGGCCCCCACACCTTGTCATATTTAGACGGCATCCTTTCACTTTATGCACCATCTTTTCAAGAGTACAACAGTTATAAATGTCAGGTTATAAATGTCAGTGTGAGGGGCTTTGGTCCCGGTAATGTTTTGCTATGCCACATTTGGCAACCAAATATCCTAGGCCGATAAAATTGTGTTGGGCCTGCGTTCTACCATTATCTTCCATAATATTGACTGGTCAATGGGGAAGGCCAGCACCAAGTCTTTTCTAGCTTGATTCATCTCCAGTTTTTTTGGGATAACAGAGTACTCCCAAACCATATGGAAAAGAGTTCCCCATGAGTACCAGCATCTAGTGCAGAGGAGGAAGACGGATGATTTATTTTTGTGTCGGCATTCTTGGGTGTAGTAAATTCTATTGAGGTAGTGAAGTTAAACCAATGAGAGCCAAGCTGAAATAGCAGGTATGCAAGCAGCCATTCTGGCTTCCATCCAGCCATTGTCCTCTAGGAGCCTAAGTCAGCCTTCTATGCCTCTCGCAAGGATAGCAATGGTTAAGCGTTTGGGTGAGGAACCATAAGGTAAATATGTGTAATTTGTTTCTTCCCCAGACGTTCTAGCATCAATCTGGCCTCTAGTGGGCTGTATTCTGGGAGCTGCATTAGTCAATCTCGCTATAAGGAGGTTTCAGCAAATTCTGGATGTACGAAATTGGGTTACTGGTTGAGGGGGGTGAAATTCTACTCAAGTAGGAATCACAATCCTTGTCAGTGTGAAGTTACATACAGACCCTAAATTAACCTGTGCTCAAAACTCTCAAGTATCTTGGCAGGGGCAGTCAGGTTTAACTCATGGGCAATGTGTAAAACATTGGTGCAACACTTTAAACAGCAGCACAAAAGAAGCCTAAACCAATTTATAAAAATAGAGTCATTTTTAATTAATAAAACTAGACCAAAACAACAAAAATCCACATAGTAGAACCAAGATATGTAGAAGTAAAGATTTCAGTAAAAATAGAGCCAAAGAAATAAAGCAACAACTGTGGATATCTGAATGTGCTAGACCTGAAAAAAGTCAAAAGTTCAGGCCTACAGCGATTGAGCTTGGGCTGGTTACAGGGATGGGGTTGGACAGAAAAACCTTAAATCCTGGTATGTGGAGTGTTCTGAAGGTCTGCATCGAAGATGCATTGCATAGCTGAAGCGATGCATTGGTTCCTGGACGTGGAGAGGTTGCAGTGTGAGGTCCTATGTCGTTATCGAGGCCCCTATTGACGAGGGCAAAGTCCAACATGGAGGATGTGTTGTGTAGCCGAATCGATGTCAGTTCCGTAAAGCTGCGAGGTTGCAATGTGGAGCCCAGTGTCATTATCGAGACTGCTGTTGATGAGGGATGCGAGAACCTGCGCTTGCGCTGAGGGTGTATCAATGAGAAGACGGGCTGCAATGCGATGCCAATGTTTGCAACAGAACTGACCTACACACTAGCGGTGATGCATCAGTTCTGCTCAGGATTACGCTGTGCAGCAGAGGAGATGCATCAGTTCCACTTAATCCACAGAGGCTGGTAGAGCACCTCAGACTGACTTCCAAGGGTCCTACACTGGGGTGGCAACACTTGGCAGACTAGACTCACAGGTGGCAGAGACCAAGTGCTAGGTGCTAGGAAAATGACTAGTTTTTAAAAGTGGCATTTTCAAAATTGTAATTTAAAGTCTGACTTTACCATAAGAGAGGATTTTTCTTACAATTCCAAAGGCACCATAAATGAACTGATTACCTGTTCCCATTTGGAAATTGCAGCTTATTAAATATAATAGAGTAACTCCTATGTTACCCTACAGGAAGAGGTGGGCTTTGCAGTAGTGAAAAACAAATTTAAGTGTTTTTCACTACCAGGACATATAAAAGTAAAATGTGTATGTCCTGCTTTATAAATATACTGCACCCTTCCCTCAGGCTGTCCAAGGCCTCCCCTAAGGGAGACGTGTATTAAAAAGGAAGGTTTGGGCTTGACAAAACATTTATTTTGCCAGGTGGAGCAGTCAGTTTACAAACTGCACAGATAGGCTGCAATGGCAGGCCTGAGCTATGTTTGAAAGGTTATTAGGTGGGTGGCTCAATAAATGCTGAGGGCCCTCTTGTAGCATTTAATTTACAGGCCCTGGGTACATGTAGTGCCACTTTAATATGGACTTATAAGTAAATTAAATTTGCCAATTGGGATAAGCCAATGTTTTGTTGTTTTAATGACTCAGCATATGCACTTTAGCACTGGTTAGCCGTGGTAAAATGTGCAGAGTCCTAAGGCCAGCAAAAAGGAGAGCAGCAAAAAAATGGAAGAAAGCAAAAACGTTTGGGGGAAGACCATCTCTGAGGCTGACAGGCCTAACATCAGATTTTTTTGGAAGTACAAGTTCGCTCACTGCACCCGCCTGCAAGGGGATCCCTAATCTCTGAAAAGTGCAGGCGGGTTGCCACCTGCACAGAGAAACACAAAGTAGATTTAAAACAGTTGCTCTGTATTTCTCTTGAATGTGCTGCCCTGCAGCAGGCAGAATTCACAGCTGCCCTGAGGGCAGCACATTCCACTTAGTAGTGCACACTTTCCCTGTTTCCACCCGGCACACCTGCTTTAAGGTTGCTGTGGCGCAAACAGGAAAAGTGCACCAAATAGGTAATACGGGCCCTGGAAGCTGTCTGCTAAAGTAAGATTCATTAGATAAACAAAACGTTGATTTTTTAACTCTTTTGTTCCTAGTACTCTTGACATTATGTTAAAAAAGGAAATATTACACATCGTTCTCATGGAAGATGGTTGAGTCTAGACTGTACCTATGTTTCGCATTTATCTTTTACATAGTGGCATGAGTTTTCAGTCTTAGAAAGGTTCGATAGTGATCACCAGCCAGTTCTAATGACTTCAGACGTGTCCACACCACAAGCCGATAAATTAACTCATATAGAAAATTATGCTGCCTACAGCGGCCTGATGAAGATACGATGGAACACAATATTTTCAATCAATTAATGCATTTCTAAAATGCATGGGTACTCTAAAGGAGTTTCCCAGTGCCATCAGTAGAGACTGGGACAGTCAGAGTCTCAAAACAACTGCAAAAGAGAAGTGCACATTTAGATTTTCAAAGAGAGAGAGTTCCGGCGAGAGTAGGAGGCAGAACAGCAAAGGGCCTACCACCCTGCAATATGTGTTTAAACCAGGGTCTGGTTGAAAATAACTAGTTTTCAGAGCAAAGATTTCGCCTGCGGGAATACAATTGCACCAACGCCCTAAGATATGAGGGGCCACCCACCGTAGAAGGCATTAAGCATAGGGTTACAGAGTAGATACGCTTCTCGTTTTTCAGCAGTCAACCAGTGGAGAGCACAGAGGCGAGTGGCAACAGGAAAATGCCTCAGAGAAACCAGGGGTATGGAAAATATAAGCCAGTAGCCATGCACTAAAAAATATATTTCTCAAGATTATAGCTCCTTTGAGTACATTGCAACTGTGACCAGAAACAATAACAGTATTACACATTTTTATACAGGTGTATGGGCCATTGTTCCACAAGAGCGACAGAGTAAGTTACTCCCTACCTCTCTCATGTCACAGGACAGGCCTAGGCCTTCGCGCACACATTCGATTAGCATGAGGCCGGATTCGGTTTGAGCACCTATGGTCTTGTCCTGTAGCCATTAGCACACTAAGGGGGTCATTCCTACCCTGGCGGTCTATGACCGCCAGGGTAGGTGACGGAGGAAGCATCGCCAACAGGCTGGCGGTGCTTCCGAGGGAATTCTGACTGCGGCGGTAAAGCCGCGGTCAGAAAAGGGAAGCCTGCGGTTTCCCGCCGGCTTCCCGCTGCCCCAGGGAATCCTCCACGGCAGCGCTGCAAGCAGCGCCGCCATGGGGATTCCGACCCCCTTCCCGCCAGCCTGGTTCTGGCGGTTTTCACCGCCAGAACCTGGCTGGCAGGAACGGGTGTCGTGGGGCCCCTGGGGGCCCCTGCAGTGCCCATGCCAATGGCATGGGCACTGCAGGGGCCCCCTAACAGGGCCCCACATAGATTTTCAGTGTCTGCGTGTCAGACACTGAAAATCGCGACGGGTGCAACTGCACCCATCGCACCCCTTCGACTCCGCCGGCTCCATTCGGAGCCGGCATCCTCGTGGAAGGGGGTTTCCCGCTGGGCGGGCGGCCTTCTGGCGGTCGCCCGCCAGCCCAGCGGGAAACTCAGAATGACCGCCGTGGTCTTTTGACCGCGGTACGGTCTTCTGGCGGTTCCCGCTTGGCGGACGGCGACCGCCGCCCGCCAATCTAGGAATGACCCCCTAAGTCTGACCTGAAAGGTGCTTATTGGAGCTATGTTGATCATTCTAATTTGCACACTTCTAGGGTTGGGTCCCTTATGGCATAGTTCCTGGAGTTTAAAGTGGAGTATCAGATGGAAGAGTTCCTGGATGAAATTGAACCTCCCCTTGCAAAGAGTTTTTATTTCAAATTTCGCTTGGCGACTCTGCCCCTTGGTTCTTTCTTCGCCAACTGGAAAACCCACTCCAGTGAACAGGGCCATTTTTGTTTATTCTGCCCACTGGTGGTTGAATCACCCGAATATGCTGTGTTGTTTTGCCCTGCCTATCATGAGGCCAGAAGAAAATGGATTCTACCTGTTTGTCGTGGCTTGGGGTTATGGAACTTTAGGTCAGCCTTTAGAGTACTACAGAGTGGCACTAGGCAGTTTATTGTCTTTGCTGTCTCAGTTTTTGTTGCAAATGTGGAGGGAGGATTAAACAGGAAATGCTGTCCAGATGAGGTGCAGGTTTTTATATGGAACCCTCCTTTTAGTTGTTTTTATATTATTATTCATATGGGCTTATCATGTGTATTGCTACTACTTGTGTCTTAATTGTCGAATGTTTAAAACATGAACTGTTTTATTGCTTATTTATTTATTGTTTTATATTGTTGTGTGCATTTTAACATGTTCTTTTAAGGCTATGCAGCCGGAATAAAGATTGACTTGACCGACTTACTGGAATGAGGCTAGGGCCAAAATAAAAATAAAACATTATACTGGATGCTCTCAGTTGGGCACTAAGGACAGTGGAACACAGCTGTGCACCATGCAGAGGACATTCAATTAATGAAAAATAGGTGTTGATGGAGTGGACTACTTTGGCTACTGTGTGTTCTGTAAAGGAATACAGGTCAAGGAATGTTTATTTAGGACTATCAGGTAAGTGCAAAGTCCTAACTATAAGGACCAGCTCTGGTCTTTCCTTAGGTTTGCTGTGTTTTATGTGAAATTCATACATTGTTTTAACAAGAAAATGTTGCTAGTGAAGTTGCTACATAAGAAGAATGAGAGGTTGATTTAGAGTGTGGAGTATTATAAAACTTCCAATTGTGTGAAGAATAAAATTGTGGAAGCGAAAACTCAGAAGGTATTTCACCCTAGGCATATGAGCAAAGTGGTGACGGACCTGCAGGAGTAGATCCAGAAGCAGTGTTTTGACAAAATGAGACAGACAAGAGGAGGTGGTAGATTTTGCATCAAGTGCCCCAAGGGAAGCAGAAATCCTTTATTTTGCTATGGAGAAGGAACCACTGGCATGATGGTGAGTTGTGAATTGTTTCAAACTGTATTTGTGTGGTTTGAGGTTTATGCTTCAGATGGATCATACATTTTGGTAGATCTTTTCTGTATTAAGGAACTAGGGGGAATCTAGGGGGCGTGGCTAAGATGGCTGCTGGAGCGGACGCTTAAGTGAAGAGCTCCACTCACGGCCCACCAACAATTTATGATCCTGTGCTCAGCCACATCCCAAATCGGGGATAGACGCATGCAAAGATCTCGTCTCCCACCCGTGCACACATTGGAGGATCCTCGAGCCTGTGAAGGCGGCACCCGGTGAGGAACCAGAGACGAGGAGGCGGCAACGCGGGCTTTGCCTGAGGCCGCGGGCCTTACCTGATTGCACCATTTGCTGGGCCGTAGCGTAGTGGGATTTATCCGGTCCCCCTGGGCCCACGCCGGAGCCCCCTCCGATTGATGCTGCCAGGAGGCCCTGAAGTGTGAGCCACGGCACCGGGGGCGTTCCCCCAGGGAGGTGAGCTGCGCGCTGCGCTCCGACCCGGCCGCGCCCTGCAAGGCGAGCCGAGGGTGCGCCTGGCTGGTCCGGGCGGGCGTGCGTGGTGCTTGGGAGCCGGCTACTGACCTCGCCCGTTGGATCGGTGTGATCCTGGAGGGGCTGCACTGGGCTCGCTGCCGAGATGAGGCACGGCCCTCCTGGCCCCCAACTGGTGTGAGCTCAGGGACGCGCTGGGCCTGACGCGGTGGGTCTGGAAGGAGACTGGCCCCCCACTGCATGGAATAAACGAGCAGAAGTAATGGAACAATTGAAAAACAGAACTAACTCAAAACCAAGCACAAAAGCGGTCTAATTCCAACAGAGGACAATAATAAAAGAAAAAAAAAAATCAAAGACTTCAAATGAATAGAAACAAAGGCGACCAAGTTAAAGCTCAACATAACAAAGGGTCTCCTGATAATTCATCTAGCTAAGAGGTAAGGTGACTACCAGCACCAGGAGCAAAACATTTAAAGGGGGAAAGCACAGTTTGAAAAGGGGACAAAAGGGTAGTACTCCCGGAAAAGACAGGAAACGGGCAACAAGAAACAAGAAGGGCTGGGAACGGAGTGACTCACGTATAATATGACGTGCTAGGCTAAGGGCTGTAAAATGTATAACATAAGTGGACACAGGACCGGTCGCAGCCCTGGGCGAACACACTTTCTGGGACAATACTCTCGGCCCACAATCACACAGTGCACCCACTCGCACCACCGGTGCAATATGCATTGGCCCATCTGACAGCACCGTGTAGCTTACCTGCAGGGCGGAGACCACCGCAATCGCCCGGCTTGGGACCCCCGCGGAGCGGACGGGGCGGCCCCTTAGAAGAAGCATGGTAAAACCAAAACACCCCAAACCGGGGACCCTGGGGGATGGAGACCCCTCATCGTCAACTGGTCACTCGGACATGCAATCAGCTACACTTCTTCAACTGAATGAAACACTACGCGCGCATTCCCTCCAGTTCGACAAAATCATGCAAGCAATAATGGACACTGAGGGCCTGATTACAACTTTGGAGGAAGGTGTTAATCCGTCCCAAATGTGACGGATATACCACCAGCCGTATTACGAGTCCATTATATCCTATGGAACTCGTAATACGGCTGGTGGTATATCCGTCACATTTGGGACGGATTAACACCTCCTCCAAAGTTGTAATCAGGCCCTAAATCCCCATTGGAAGGGAAAATTGACGCCACGGTACTGGAAGTTTCACTGCTTCGTGCTGACCATCGCAAATTAACAGAAAAGGTGCATAACACAGAAACGTCACTAAAAACCATCCAACCAGAAGTAGCAGACATGAGAACAAAAATACAATGAATGGAAACAGACATAGCTCAACTTCAACACAGGGCCGAAGACGCCGAGGGTCGATCAAGACGCAATAACATCAGATTCCTTGGCATCCCAGAACGAATTGAGTCCCCAAAAGCAGAGAAATTCTTAGAGCGTTGGCTGAAAAATACACTGAATGTACAAGACCCCGCTACAGCTCCAGTGATAGAGAGAGCCCACAGAATCCCGGGCAGACCCCCACGGCCCGGAGCGCCACCTCGCCCGCTGATAGCGCGTTTCCTAAACTACAGGGATAGAGACCTGGTCCTCCAACACTTCAGTACCTCTAACCAAATCACTCTGGAAAATAGCAAGGTAACAGCCTACCCAGACTATACGATGGAGGTACAGCGCAAGAGAGTCGCATATGTTAAGATCAAACAATTACTACGTGAACATGACATCACCTACTCACTCATGTTCCCAGCACGCCTGCGCATAGTCATAGATGAAAAAACCCTAATGTTTCCCACACCTGAAGACGCATGGACATGGATCCATGCCAAAGGATTGGCAGACCCAGCCAAGGAAGACACAGCAAACGAAGAATGGATTACCCCCAGATCCAGAAAGAAGAAAAAAGCTAAAGCTTCCTCCCGCCCTACAAAATCACAAATGGCAGCAGACCAAGCACAAATCTTAAAGGACACCAACTCATTCGCCCGTTCATTATTAGACACTAGGAGCGAAACAGATACCAATGACACTACCTCACATGGGGGGGGACTCCAGCCCGTCCCCCTCCCCGCTGCTGGTTGGACCAGACCTCACCCCGCGATCGGCGGAAGAACTCTAGGTGCTCGTAGCGCACGCCCGCGGCGCCTCCTCCGGGCGCTGCGGCAACCAGAGCGGAACCTTCCCCCCCCTCGGCGGTTTCATGCCAAGGACTGTGGCGGCTATTGGAGGGGAAGAAGCTGTCAACCGCATTGGAAGCATTAACTGTCTCTTTGAATATAACACTGGCGCACACAGGATCGCACAGGCAACAGATCATGGCCCGACCTCAATCAATCCATGTCCCCCACTACCTGAACGGTACCCGAATGGAACTGATCTCCCTGGACGCTACTCTAGGCACCGGTTGTGCCACTTTGTTTAAAATATGACGTTGTCCGGAATATCCTTTTGTTGTTTTTTTGCTTTTCCTTTTCCTCCTCATACCCACTCTGGGCTTCCTCTTCCTCTCTTAGAATGCGGGTTGTGTGTGGGCGGGTGGGTAGGGGTGAGGGGGGGTAGCTGGGGTGGGCTCGCGGGGGTGTGGCAGCGAGGGGTTAATGCACACAAAAATGGCAACTCGGGAACAGATCAGATAGTTCCGTATGACACCACTCAATACAATGAAGAAGGAACCCATATATAATATAATAACCTGGAATGTGAAGGGTATGGCCAGAATAAATAAACGTAATAGGATACATGCGTATCTAAAACGCCACCATATCCATATAGCAATACTCCAGGAAACATACATCACCCCGGTAGACATTACGCGGGTAAAAAAGAGCTTGGCGGGATCAATACATAGCTCTGGTGACTCGTCCTTCGCTAGAGGCGTGCTGATTTGGATAGCCCCAGGGGTCCCTTACACAGTGCAACACAGCATAAAAGATAAGGATGGCAGGTTCATACAACTGAAGGGACTGTTAGATGGGAAGAGCTTATGATTAATGGGTTATATGTCCTGAACATTAGACAAGGCGAATTTCTACAAAAACCGATATCGCAATTAACAAATGACTTAACTACACCCTGTGTATGGGGCGGGCACATGAATTGTGTCCCGCAAATAGATATGGATAGATCACACCCCCCACTGGTGGCCGCCCCAATAGCGAAAAATTCCTAGACATTAAGATTATGGATAAAGGAGCGTCATTTGATTGATATATGGAGGCATTTACACCCACATGACAGAGTATACTCCTACTACTCACCAGTACACCTTCTACACACCCGAATTGACCTCATCCTTACATCACAGGACCTAACACATAGAATAATGAGCGCAGACTACACCGCCAGAGTAATCTCAGATCACTGCCCACTTATAGCGCAAATCAGATGGGGTAGACACCGCTCCTGTATCCCAACCTGGTGACTGCAAACTCAACTACTACATGACCCCCCTTTCAGAAAAGAGATAGCCACGCACATCTCTTCATATTTACCCCAAAACGATGGGACAACAAGCTCCAGAGCTATCGAGTGGGATGCACACAAGACAGTCATAAGGGGGATATGTATATCAACGACAGTAGGTGTACATCAAACACTCACGCGCGAGCTCCGTAAGCTAGAACAAGAGATCCACTCTTCTGAGTGCGAATTCGCAAAAGGCACGATAACACAAGTGAAGCTCTCTAGTATACGCTCTAAATGGACCGAGACAGACAATCGACTCAGACATTTTGACCACCGACATTACATGGCCCGTACACACGCAGAAGGGGATAGATCCGGTAAATTACTAGCATGGCTCACAAACAATGAACGTCGGAACTCCCCTATAGGTGCCATTCGCCTAGATACAGGATTGATAGTTAATACACAGGCAGAGATAAACAGTGCCTTTAGAGAGTATTATAGCTTACTATACAAGGCTCGACCCCCACCTACTGATATACAACTAAGCGACTTCTTCAATGGCATCACTCTGAATCGCCTAACGGCCACACAGGTGACAGACTTAGACAGGCCGATAGATATCACTGAAGTACAAAAGCACTGCAACAATTAACACATGGCAAGGCACCCGGCAGTGATGGTATACCCATTGAATACTATAGCACGTTCCCATCCCAATCCTGAGCCCCATACCTAGCAATGCTAATGGAAGCTCTAAAACGGGGCCAGCTCCCTGACACGTGCCGCGAGTCGCTGATAGGGGTACTACCTAAAGCAGGCCGCGACCCATTAGACGTTCGCTCATACAGGCCATTATCGTTGCTAAACACAGACTGCAAATTACTTGGCAAAATACTAGCCAACCGCCTGCTCCCATACATATCAGAGTTGGTCCATCAAGACCAATCGGGCTTCATCCCTGGCCGCAATACTTTCAGCAATATTAGGAATTTACCTCGCCTGATGGAAAATTCTCCTGAAGGCGAGTGGCACCGAGTAGCAGTATCACTAGACATAGAAAAAGCGTTTGACACACTAGGGTGGCCTTTCCTGACAGAAACACTTTGTCGCATGGGCTTTGGTCAGACTTATATTGGCTGGGTGAAAGTATTATACTCTAATACAACGGCTAGGGTCAAGACAGGGGACACGATCTCCGAGGCACTTAATATAGAAAGAGGTACCAGGCAGGGATGCCCATTATCCCCGCTCCTGTTCGCACTAGCCATTGAGCCACTGGCCGCCCGTCTCCGCACAATGGCCCCTGCCTGGGGCATCCTTGATGGCCGAACACATTGGATAGTGTCTTTATATGCAGACGATGCGTTGATTTTCACCGAGATCATACGGAGTCCCTGCCTGGCTTATTGAACCTACTACAACAATTTGGCTCGGTGACCGGGTTGATGGTGAACTGGGCAAAATCATGCATATTCACTATGCGCCCGGTCCCCGAGGTACACAGAACGCTATCAAGTCCGGGTGACCTGAAGTGGTGCCACACCACATTTAAGTACCTAGGTATAAACATATATCATGATAGTCGTGATCTAAGAGATGGCAACCTTGGCCAAGCGATTAGATCCATAAGGGGCTCCTTGCCCTTTTGGTGCTCACTCCCACTGTCGCCAATGGGCAGAGTGGCCATAGCAAAGATGATATTATTACCACGCCTTCTTTATTTCTTAATGGCACTGCCGTTGGTACTGCCTGGTTCCTTCTTCAAACCCTTGAACAGTTTACTAACGGATCTAATATGGGGCAATGGCCGAAGACGCGTTGCACTATCCAAAGTATACCAACTGCTGAAACTGGGGGGACTAGGGGCCCCCAGATTTGAATTATACTACGCAGCCGCCCAGTTGCAATGGATATCTACTTGGATCAGGAATCCCACTAGCGCAGAAGCACAGAGGGTATAATTGGACCTCGGCGGTACCGAGGTATTACATTATCTCATGAATCGCGAGGGCCCTAAACACGCACGCAACATCTTATTGGCTACTGCGCACTGGGTCTGGGGTCGATTTGTACTACTAGGTGATAAAAACCCACAGTACTCCCCTAGGATCACACTGTTGGCTCATCCGAAACTGGCGAAAATAGCGACTAAGGTGGGTCTGAGTACATGGGGAAGCAGAGGCATACACACGATTGGTGACATATACAATGACGGGCAACTCCAAACATATGAGGCACTGGCTGACAAATATACACTAGGTCAAGGTGGCTTCATAGTTTACCGAGCAGTGCGTCAGTCGATACGAGCATGGTGGAAAAGCTGCAACGTGGAACCTAATATTTCCCCCATGCTTCACGAACTGCTAGGAAGTATAACCGCACCAACAAGCATATCGAACATATACAAAACCCTCACTACTCAGACCGAACACAAACAGGAACAAGCAAAAAATAGATGGGACTGTGTACTATCTGAACCCCTAACACTGCATTCATGGGAACAAGCTATGAAAATGATCTACGAAGTATCCAGCAACCCTCTCTTCCGGTACACGCAGTTCAACTACGTGCATCAAACATACTTATCCCCGCACCGCATAATGCGCATGTTCCCCCGGTCGCCGCAGGCGTGCCCCAGATGCGGAACAGAAGAAGCCACTTTCTTTCATATGACATGGGACTGTCCCCCAATCCGAAACACGTGGACTGACATAATAACTAGCCGACTGGACAGACACCACACTAACCCCCAGCCCCGAACTATGCTTACTGGGCATAGGTCCCTGTCCCAAAAAATGCAAACAAACACTTCGATGTATCGCCCTAGCATTAGTGCTGTACAGGCGCCTCATAGCCATGCAATGGAAAGCGCCGAGTGCCCCCAGTGTGGCCCATTGGCGGGCGGAGCTGATACGGTGGGCTAAAGCGGAAGAGAAGGCACTGCAGAACTTATTGGACAAAGGTATCCTGGTCAAGGGCCTAGACACTTGGAACTCGTTCGTGATTGCTGTAGAAAACAAGGATGATGAGCGCCCTCCCTAAAAACAGTAAGAAACAGACAATACCCGATATTCCAGTAGGAACCCTAAGACATTAACACAGGTGCTCACTGACACATACATAACAGGTTGTAAACCAACATATGTATTGAAATACGGCCTATGGGAATAGCCCAGGTACACCACTAGGGGGCCGGAACATTCAACCACATGGTAGACTCTGGTGTGTCTGGAAGCCGTTGGTCTCCCCCTCTCGATCCGGAACTACCGCACCGTCGCCTTCTCCTCGAATGGGGGCTGGGCCTCTGCCCTTTCCTCGAATTACCACTGGGCTGCGGGGGTGGCGATGCTGCCCTGGCTGGGATGCGGGCTTGCTTCGGCGCTAGAGAGGGGGGCGGCACTCCTCCCTGCGCCTTGCTCTCCTCGTCTGCTCTTCCTCCCCTCGCCCCCCCCCCCCGGCTGGGCTCGCTCAACCCGCTCCGGCTCTTATCTTTAGGTCTTTCCTCTGCACCTTTAAGTTTCTCCAATACCTTTGTACATGGTGAACCAATTATGCATCTCGAATGTACATTCTCTCATGCCCCTTTTTCTTTTTTTTTCTTTTTGCCCTCGGGAGCGCGGGGTCCCGCGCTCTCAAGTGTGCATGGGAGATGGGGCCCCCACACAGGACTTGAAGATGTGGCAAACAAGACAATTACATTGCATATGTATACTGGAACAAACTGTAATCACCTGTATTTTTCTCGAATGTTGCCAGTTGGCTGATAAAACAATAAAAACATATGAAAAAAAAAAAAAGGAACTAGGGGGAATCTGAACCGTATTGCTAAGTTCAGAAAGTACTAATTTTGTAATATTGTTTACAATAATTCAGTTTTAAATTTGAATATGTGACCAGTTGCAATGTCACACGGTTTTCTTTCATGGTTGTCATTGGCTAGCACAATATTGTGCAAAGGAAATGGTGTTGAGAATGAAGAAGACGAAGGAGTGTGTTATGTGTGTTGTAGACAGGAAAGTCAGAGAGGTATGTAGTATGTAATGAACCCCTTGGTTGCCACGGACGAACGGTTACGTCCTTGGCTGAGGCGCTAAGGCGCAAAGGACGTAACCGTTATGTCCTGTTACTGGCTCAAGGGGGGAGCGCTAGCACTCCTCCCATGAGCCTGACACCTCCCTCCCTAAGGCAGGGATGGAATGGAAACCGCTTACCCTTCCACCCCCTCCCCCCCAATGACGTCTGATGACGTCAGTGCCCCATCGCACGCTGACCTCTTTAGAGGTTGCCTCTAATTGCGCTGGAAGCTCAACTTCCAGCGCGACTGAGGAGAAACAAATTTGTTTCTCCTCGGTATGGGGGTAGGGGAGGTCAGGGAGGCATGAAAATGGAAGGAAAAGCTTTTCCTTCCCTTTTCATGTCTCTCCGTGCATTCCTGCAGCACAATCGCATAGCGATCGTGCTGCAGGAATGCCACTAGACACCATTTTTTAATTTTTTTAATTGTCATAAGGGGAGCGACCTCTTTAGCAAGGGTCGCTCCCCAAGGGGGGCATTTAAATTGTATCTACGCCTTTTCTGCCTCTCCTGGGGGCAGATCAGCCTATATTAATTAGGCCAATCTGCCCCCAAGGGCCCCCGAAGACACTAGACACCCGGGTTTTTTTTTTTGTATGTTTTTATAGATAAGGGGAGCGAGCCCTAAGCAAGGGTCACTCCCCAGGGGGCAATTTTTTTATTAGGCCTTTTCTGCCCCTCCTTTCGGGGGAGATCGCCCTATATTAATTAGGCCGATCTTCCCCCGGGGGGCAGAAGCCACTAGACTCCAAGGATTTTTTATTGTTGTTTACATTGATAAGGGGAGTGACCACTTAGGCAAGGGTCACTTCCCTGGGTGGGGGGGCAAATTGTTTTTAGGCCATATCTGCCCCCAAGGGGGGCAGAAACCACTAGACACCAGGGATTTTTTTGCACCAATTTCAGGCTGGGGGAGCAACCCCTTAGGCAAGGGTCCCTCCCCGGGGGGACATAAAGCCCACCAGACACCAGGGAAGACTTTTTTTTCAAAAAAAGACAGTGGGAGTATGGCCATATCCCCACCCCCAATAAATGGGGACAAAGTTGTTATACCCACCGGTAGGCAGATGGGGTAATTACACTCGATCCACGTCCTGGGGGGGGCAGAAAGCCTAGTAGATGCCAGGGAATTAAAAAAAATTGTGGGGTGGTGGCTAGCAACCAATATGGGCATGGTTATGTCCCCACCCCAACTAAAGGGGGTAACAGTGTTTCAGCTCTCCCCCACACACTAAAAGATCTTATCCCAATGGCAAGCAAGAAGACATTTGATAATGTTGGGTTTTGGTTTTACATTTGGGCCATGAGAGCTTGTCTAACTCTCAAATTCGTCCCACGTGGAATGGTGATGGCTGCACTTTTGGACTTTGGGATGCTGCCATGTCGAAAAATTTACAAGATCTAGACACATCTGAAAACTAAACATCTGGTGAGTCCAGGGTGGTGTGCGTCACATACACCCCACACCATTTTCTTACCCACAATGCTCTGCAGACCTCCAACTTTGCTTGAAATCACACATTTTCCCCACATTTTTGTGATGGAACCTTCCTGAATCTGCAGGAATCCACAAAATTCCTACCTCCCAGCATTGTCGCATCTATACCAATAAAAAGTATGCTCCACTTGTTGGCCTAAAAACATTGCCCTTTTGGACCCGCTTTGGTTCCCCCTCCTTTTCAACATGTTTTTGGCTTTTCCCCGTCACAGGCACTTGGCCCACCTACAAAAGTGAGGTATCATTTTTATCGGGAGACTGAGGGGAACGTTAGGTGGTAGGAAATTTGTGCCAGTGCGGTGATCCCACACAGAAATGTGGGAATTTTTTTTTTTTTTTTTTAGCTAAATGTGAGGTTTGCTGAGGATTCTGGGTAAGAAAACACTGGGGACTCCCTCGGGTGTCTAGTTTTTAGAAATGTCTGGGTTTGGTGGGTTTCCCTAGATGACTGCTGAGCCCGGGACCAAAAACCCAGGTGCCCCCTGCAAAAAACAGGTAGTTTTTTATTTGATAATAGTGATGTGTCCACGTAGTGTTTTGGGGGCATTTCCTGCCGCAGGCGCTAGGCCTATCCACACACGTGAGGTACCATTTTATCCGGAGACTTGTGGGAATGCTGGGTGAAAGGAAATTTGTGGCTCCTCTCAGATTCCAGAACTTTCTCTGACGCAATGTGAGGAAAAAGTGTTTTTTTGCTCAATTTTGAGGTTTGCAAAGTATTATGGGTAACAGAACCTAGTGAGAGCCACACAAGTCACCCCATCCTAGATTCCCTTAAGTGTCTAGTTTTCAAAAATGCATAGGTTTGGTAGGTTTCCCAAGGTGCCGGCTGAGCTAGAGGCCAAAATCCACAGCTAGGCACTTTGCAAAAAACAGGTCAGTTTTCTTTGGGAAAATGTGATGTGTCCATGTTGTGTTTTGGGGCATTTCCTGTTGCAGGCACTAGGCCTACCCACACAAGTGAGGTACCATTTTTATCGGGAGACATGGGGGAATGCTGGGTGTCTCCTCTTAAATTCCAGAACTTTCTATCACCGAAATGTGAAGAAAAAGTGTTTTTTGCCAAATTTTGAGGTTTGCAAAGGATTCTGGGTAACAGAACCTGGTGGAAGCGCCACAAGTTACCCCATCCTGGGTTACCCCAAAATGTCTAGTTTTAAAAAATGCACAAGTTTGGTAGGTTTTTCTAGGTGCCGGCTGGGCTAGAGACCAAAATTCACAGCTAGGAACTTTCCTAAAAACACATCAGTTAATGTAAAAATGTGATGTGTCCATGTTGTGTTCTGGGGTGTTTCCTGTCGCGGGCGCTAGGCCTACCCACACAAGTGAGGTACCATTTCTATTGGGAGTCTTGGGGAAATGCTGGGTGGAAGGAAATTTACAGATTACAGAACTTTCTATCACCGAAATCTGAGGAAAAAGTGTTTTTTTTTGCCAAATTTTGAGGTTTGCAAAGGATTCTGGATAACAGAACCGGGTGAGAGCCCCACAAGTCACACCATTATGAATTCCCCTAGGTGTCTAGTTTTAAAAAATTTATAGGTTTGCTAGGTTTCCGTAGGGGCCAACTGAGCTAGAGGCCAAAATCCACAACTAGGCACTTTGCAAAAAACAGGTCAGTTTTCTTTGGGACAATACGATGTGTCCATGTTGTGTTTTGGGGCATTTCCTGTCGCGGGCACTAGACCTACCCACACAAGTGAGGTACAATTTTTATCGGGATACTTGGGGGAATGCTGGGTGGAAGGAAATGTGTGGCCCCTCTCAGATTTCAGAACTTTCTATCACCGAAATGTGAGGAAAAAGTGTTTTTTTGCCAAGTTTTGAGGTTTGCAAAGGATTCTGGGTAACCGGACCTGGTGCGAGCCCCACAAGTCACCCCATCCTGGATTCCCCCTAGGTGTCTAGTTTTGAAAAATGCACAGGTTTGGTAGGTTTCCCTTGGTGCCGGCTAAGCTAGAGGTCAAATAGCTATGCACTTTAAAAAAACACATGTCAGATTTCAATGTAAAAATTTGATTGCATTGTATTGTATTGTAAGCTTTTTATAGAGCGCATTCCAGCTGTAGCATTGAAGCGCTAGCAAACATTGAGAGGGGAAATCTAATAAAAAAGGAGTAAAGAAAAGAACAGCCAAAGACTAGGGTCTCAGTAGCGTACAGCACAAGAAAAGACAGAAAGGGCTGCAAGAAAAGGAGTGCCTAGTCTAATGTGAGAATAACCAAGTTTTAAGCCGCTTTTGGAAACGGAAGTACGTCTCCTCCATCTTGATGGAAAGTGGGAGAGAGAGTTCCAGAGTCTTGTCGCTGTGACTGAGAGGCCCCATCTGGCCGTACGGCAATGAGGAATACATATAATTTCCAATGCAGATGATCTGAGCTGACGTCCTGGCTGGTAAGGCCATAAAGTAGAACTTAAATAATTACAGCCTCCCTGATAAAAAGCCTTATAAGTAAGACAGAGTGTTTTAAATGTTACCTGCTTTTCCACCGGCAACCAGTGCAGCTGTCTTAAACTGCTGCTAGCCGATGCAGGACTTGATAGTTCCAGAATTAAGCGAGCCGCCGCATTTTGAATCAATTGTAGTCGCTTAATAGAGACCTTCTTGATATTAAGCATCAGCGCATTACAATAGTCAAGTCTAGAAATCACTAATGCTAAGGTCACCCAGATTTTAAGTTCTCTTTGAAGAAAGGGAAAGATTTTCTTTAACATTTTCAGGCACCAATAGCAACTTTTATTTGTGCTGTTAATTTGATGTTCGAAGGAGAGAGTCCTATCAAACAAAACACCAAGGTTTCTTACCGCGGAGCTTGGAGTAGGACATTCATTGCAGGACTTAGGCAACCAGCGAGCACCCAATATATTGGTATCTAGGCCGTGGTGTGTCTATGTTGCATTTCCTGTCGCAGACATTAGGCCTACCCACGCAAGTGGGGTACCATTTTTATCCGGAGACTTGGGGGAACACAGAATAGAAGAACCAGTGTTATTGCCCCTTGTTTTTCTCTACATTTTTTCCTTCCAAATGTAAGACAGTGTGTAAAAAAGACGTCTATTTGAGAAATGCCCTGTAATTCACATGCTAGTATGAGGACCCTGCAATTCAGAGATGCGCAAATAACCACTGCTTCTCATCACCGTATCTTGTGCCCATTTTCGAAATACAAAGGTTTCCTTGATGCCTATTTTTCACTCTTTATATTTCAGCAAATGAATTGCTGTATACCCGGTATACAATGAAACCCATTGCAAGGTGCAGCTCCTTTATTGGCTCTGGGTACCTAGGGGTCTTGATGAACCTACAAAACCTATATATCCCCGCAACCAAAAGAGTCCAGCAAACGTAACGGTATATTGCTTTTGAAAATGTGACATCGCAGGAAAATGTTAGAGAGTAAAACGTGGAGAGAATTGGCTGTTTTTTCACCTCAATTTCAATATTTTTTAATTTCAGCTGTTATTTTCTGATTAAAACCTTGTAGGATCTACATAAATGACCCCTTGATAAATTCAGAATTTTGTCTTCTTTTCAGAAATGTTTAGCTTTCCGGGATCCAGCATTGGTTTCCCATCCATTTCTGTCACTAACTGGAAAGCTAAAAAGCACAAAAAATAGTAAAAATGGGGTATGTCCCAGTAAAATGCCAATATTGTTCCTGAAAGCTGGTTAGATGGTGGTTTTAGCACCGCAAACCCTTTGTTGATGCTATTTTCAGGGGAAAAAACACAAGCCTTCTTCTGCAGTCCTTTTTTCCCATTTTTTTAAAACTAATTTTTTGCTGTATTTTGGCTAATTTCTTGGTCTCCTTCAGGGGAACGCACAAACTCTGGGTACCTCTAGAATCCCTAGGATGTTAGACAAAAAGGATGCAAATTTGGCGTGGGTAGCTTATGTGGACAAAAAGTTATGAGAGTCTAAGTGCGAACTGCCCCGAATAGCTAAAAAAAAAAGGCCTGGCACCTGAGGTGGAAAAGGCTTGGTAGCGAAGGGTTTAAAGGGGGGTCTGAGGCTAATAATGTAATTATGGAGGAGGCATAATTTCTAGAACATTAATTGACTGTGAAAGAGGCTATTTTAAGATAATTGTGTTTATTGATTGTTCTAGACAGGTTGAGAGGCTGAGTGCTGATTGCTTGCTTAAGCAGGACAAGTTGGAATTAGAACTATGAAGAGAAGGATTTTGTAAGATTTCTGGAGGCTCTAGACAAAGCAATGCAGTTTCATATAAAAAGGCATGTAGCTTGTGTTGTGAGTGACAAATCTCAAGTCACTGTGATTATATCCATCAAACCTAATGAGATACCTGATCACCCTTGAGCACCTTGGAGCACATCAGTTTTGAAAGTATCAGGACCATTTCGTAAAATGAGGGGTTGCCTAAGTATGCAATGATTATGTTGGATTTTTATTCTGAGTGACCAGAGATGAAATGCCAGAGGTCATATTTGTTTAGAATGTCACCTCCTGCAGTGTGATAGGTTTTATGACAGAGGTTGATAGAGACGTGTAATAGAAAGGGTTTAGTGTAATTGCTCAACAATAATGGTTTCCAGATAGTGGCTAAAGAGATGGAAGAGTTCCTCAAGAATGCTAAGGAATTAGATATGTCAAGGGATTTTTTTTAACCAGCTTAAAAGTACTAGTCTTATGGAACGCTTACACAGCATGTTGCAGAAACAAAACCTGCAATACTCAGAACCAACAACCAGGACAGACTGTGTCTCTGGATTGCTGATTGCAGCAGTCGCTTCCAGGAGACGCTTGATGTGGATTGGAGATGCAATGCTATGCAACATTCACCCAGCTGCCATGCCCAACTACAGAGACAGCAAAGGGGGGTAGTCAGGAACCGCAAGAGGTGCTGGTAGCTGCAAGCCGTGCAGTGCAGTGATGTCCCAGCATGGTGCCTGCTGGCATATTTGCTGCAATGTGTGCTGTAACGCAGATTTGGAGACACCACAGGCCCACAGCAGAAGCACTGATTTCTTGCTGCCCAGCTTCCTTGACTCCCTGAGTAGATGCAAGGTCGACAGAGGTGGGAGACGGTTTTTATTACAAGACTGGGGTTGGCGAGGGGGCGTGGCCAGCGAGCCAAGAAGGCGGGCATGATCTAATCGTGCTCCGCAGCTAACCCCGGTTTATCTGCAAGAACCGCGGCACTGGGGGGGGCTGATGACTGCCAGCCGCCTTGCGCGTTGCTGATTGGAGGCTCTTGAGAATCGGCGGTCTCGATCGAGGAGACGGGGGAAGCACCGGGGGCCCTGCCGGGACTGCCTCGTCACGTGAGGGGCTGATGTGGGCGGCCTCACTGGTGGAGACTGGAGGAGCGGGCACGGCTGGAGAGAGGACCCGTGGCCGCACGCAGCCTGATGAGACGACTGGGAGTGAACAAGCGGTGGCGCTTGGGCACTATGCCGGACTGGAGGTGCCGAGGCGCCTCCGCCCCTTACTGACCTCCTGCAGTGTACGACCAGCCTGGACCTCATCATAGTGACCCGTGAGATCCGGGGGGGAATGGTGGTGCCCCTGCATATGCTGTGCTCGCTGGGGCTACCGGCGGGCGCGATCGCGTGCTGCAGCTGTTTGGCCCTGGACCTCTCGGACGGTGCCCTGGTGAGGGGAGGGGCTGCTGCGCTCCATCGACTTTGGTGCGAATGCAGGCGGGCCTGTCCCGCTCCTACTCCTACTCCTGTCGCTTGTGAACTTGAACCTGGTCCTTCTGGCTGTCTGCTGTTGTTTCGGAGCCCGGAGAATGGGGGAAGTGCCTCTTCTTTGCCTAATTGCCCCCCTCTGGAACACCCAGATGTGCTGCATTGCCTGATCGCCCTAACCACCTACTACAGGCCTGTGCACGGTTTGACCTTGTTTGTGGTGTGGGTGAGACAGCGGAGGGGGCTGCTTGTGCTGCCGCGTCTCCCCTTCCAGACGGCGGGTGCAAGCGGGCCCCCCTGCCCACATTATCTGGGACCTGACTGGCACCTGGGGTGGCACCCTGCACCAACCTACACACTTTCCCTTGGCACAGACATGGCGGGCTTGGCCTGCCTCCGCTCCGGGATTGGAGCTAGGCCTTTATCGGAGGCTACATCCAGACAGTCACAAGTTGGACGATGAACTAGCAGCGGTGGAGCGCATAGGGACCTCTCTGGAACAAGTCTGCACATCACTTCAGGGCAAAATCGTCAAGGTGACCAGCGACCTTACCTTGCTTCATGCGTACCACCACAAGCTGGCAGACAGAACACGGACGCTGGAGGACAGGCTTGGTGAACTGGCACCTACGACGTCTCGACTAGAGACTTTGCGGCAGGATGCCCTGGCCCGAATAGGTGAGCTGGAGCATCGCGAGGAGGATGCCCGAGGCCGCACCAGGAGAAATAATATTTGGGTTATAGGCCGCCCGGAAGGGGGCCTGGATGCGGTCGCCTACTCCTAATCCTGGCTTCGGGAACTGGTGCCAGAGGGTTCGTTGACGCCTTTCTTCTCAGTGGAACATGCGCATAGGGTGCCTGCCAAAGCACGACCACCGGGAACCGGCCCACATCCCTTTCTGCTTCGTCTACTTTATCATGCGGACAGAGACATAATCCTCTGAGTGGCAGGTCGCTGCCTCCGATCCGAGTGGATGATGCCCAAGTCATGCTGTTCCCAATTTATACGCTTGCTGTACAAAGGGAACGTGTCTCATATTTGCCTTTAAAACGTAAGCTCCGGGCTCTTAATCTCACATACTCCCTCCTATTTCCAGCCAAACTTCGTATAACAGCTGAGAACAAGACACAATTTTTTACCACACCAGAGTCAGCCTGGGAGTGGCTGGAGTCCACTGGTCGCATCAGCAGACGAGACGCAGAAACAGACTCACCAACAATGCAGGGCCACCGCTCCCGCAAGAGACAAAGCTGCAGAAATCAAGCAGCTGCCCCAAAGAAGGTGAAACATGTTCCTGATCTGGAGCGATCATACAAGAGTGTTGCTGCGTGCTGCAGACATTAATGTACTCCCGGTCATCTCAGAATCGGAGACAGAACTTTCACAATCTAATGGTGAGGGACTTTCCTCTCTTGAGAGTTCATCCGAGGTGGGAATCCCCGGCTCACCTGAAGGTCACGCCTCGGACGGCTGATTTTTTGCCCCATGACGGTACCATCGGGAAGTCTGGGACCTCCCCAAGTGCCGCGGGCTATATGGACGGGAGTTGTGCCCATGCTATCTATTCCGCGAACTGGTGGGGAACCAGCCTGCAGCGGAGCTGACTTGGACATCCCTAAGCACTGGCAATGGCTCCATGCAGAGTGCCTCACACTCCTGTTCTCCTCACACACTCTTCTGCTCCACTGCCATTGGCCCTCTACGTTTATGTTAGCCGGTGGAACTGCCCTACCCTACGATCGCTGACAACTTGACTTGCCTTCCCCACTCTCCTAATAGTGGAGACCTATTTTTTGCACCTGTTCTGTTAACTCTACGAGTTACTTAATTTGGGCAGATACCCGTTGTCTCTCTGCTCTAATGGTATTTTCTTTGTTTGTTTTGGAATGGAGTCTGGGGCCTCTCAGCCAACCTACCTACAGGAGCTCCACCATCGGCAACACAATCTCTCACATACATGACAACCAGCCAATTAGTCGCTACCTTTACAATGACCCACTATGAGCCTCTATACCGTCCTTACGTGGAATGTGCGAGGCATAGACACGCCAGCACGCAGATATTCCATATATTCATATCTTAAAAGACACTCAGCACACATAGCTCTCCTGCAGGAAAAGCATATTGCACAACCTGAAGTACCTCACTTGCAGCGACAATGGAGGGGACAGCTCTATGTGACAGGTTATTATTCCTATTCCAGAGGAGCCCTTGTTTGGATTAGGCCGGGCACCCCCTTTGTGGCAAAAGAACAAATTATTGACGAACAGGGGCGCTATGCCGTGGTGCAGGGACGACTTGCAGGCCGAGCCCCTGTGTTGGGCTCCATATATGCACCGAACACAGATCAGGCCTTCTTCCTCCACTTGCTATCTAGTCAGCTTTTACAATGGAGTGACTGCCCTTGGTTATTGAGGGGGGACTTTAATAGTGTGCTTGATCCTCACTTGGACCGATGCTTCCCCCTATTGTCCACAGCGCCTACTATGGTTGCTGCACGTGCGCTGAACAACTGGATCCAGAATTGGTGCCTGCTAGATATTTGGCTCCACCGTAACACTAACGCCAGAGTCTACTCATATTACTCTGCCCCACATCAATTGCATGTTCGCCTTGATAGATTCCTATGCACAACTAATTTATATCCTGCAGTGTTAGATACTGACTACTTGGGGCGTACTCATTCAGATCACAACCCACAATTCCTGCGATTGGGATGGGACATCTCTCCCTCACGTGTTTCTACCTGGAGGCTACGACCTGAGCTTCATGAGGATGAAGCATTTAGAGCATCGTTAGATGGAGCGATCCCTGAGTACTTCGAACATAACACAGGCACGGCATCCTCCGGTTTGATTGAACGGGATGTTTTTAAAGTCTTCATTAGAGGTCACTGTATGGGTACGCAATGGAATCTGCGTCGCACTATTGAGAGTGATCTCACAAAGGTGCAAAGAACTCTGATGCAACTCGAACAGAATGCTACTCAACATCCTGCAGGAACGACACAATTAACATCATACCGGGCAGAGCATATATCCCTTTTGGAGAGACTACTCTGCCTAAACTATGCGGCCCACTCAGCACACACACATGCTTCTGCTGATAAGTCGGGCAAACTCTTAGCCTGGCTGACCCGGCAGGAACAAATCCATGGCCCTATCATGGAGCTTCGCTCAGTGACTGGGAATGTGCTTCATACTCCTTCGGAAATCCATTCCGACTTTACAAAATACTACAGAGCACTCTATAACTTGACTGTACTGATGAACCAGCAGGCCTATGAAGATTTTTTCTCGTCAATTACACTGCCCTGTTTAACGGTCGCCCAGCGTGAGAAACTGGAGGAGCCGCTAACACTCTCTGAGATCCAGGGCAGTATCCATGCTCTATCTTCGGGTAGGACCCCAGGACCGGATGGCCTACTGGCTGACTTCTACAAGACCTCTTCTGCAACCCTTGCACCTCACCTCCTTCGTCTATACGAGGAATCCATATAGGGGGCATCCCTGCCGCCATCACAAAGGAAGGCACTGCTGGGGTCGCTCCCCAAACCTGGCAGGGACCCATCGGAACTCGGTTCTTATTGACCACTAGCGATGCACAATACTGATTATAAAATCCTCGCCAGGGCCTTGGCGACACGCTTGGCGCCCCTGGTCCCAAAACCTGTTCACACTGATCAGAATGGATTCGTACCCACGCGAGACACTTCTCATAACATCAGGCGTCTATTCCGGATCATGAGATACTCAACACGGGACTGGCCACGAGCGGGATGCCTGGTACTTGATTTGGAGAAAGCCTTTGACTCACTGGAAAGGCTGTATCTATTTGAATCTTTGCGGCGATTTGGCCTTGGTCCCTATTTCTTGCGAGTGGTGAAGCTATTATACACCGGCTCTAGGATTCGGGTCAAGATGGGTGGGAGCATTTTGCACCCAGTTGAAGTGAACAGGGGCACACAGTAGGCCTGCCCTCTTTCTCCGTTGCTGTTCTTCCTGGGAATGGAGCCACTAGCTGCAGAGCTTCGCGACCAAGGTGTGAACTGGAGCATCGTGCTGGGTGATGGCCTGCATACTATATCACTGTATGCCGAAGACCTCCTGTTGTATTTTAGGGACATTAATAACATCCCTTCGGTGATCGGGACCATCCTGCAGCGTTTTGCAGCTCTCTCGGGCCTGCGAGTCAACTGGATGAAATCATGCCTTTTCCCCTTCGACCCGGAGCTTCCGAACCCGGAGCTGTGTCTTTCTGGTGTTGGTGTCCCTTGGCAGCCACGGACGTTCCGGTATCTAGGCATAAAAATATATCGCCAAAGGGAGGATCTACATGACGGAAATCTTAGAAGGGCAGAGACATCCATCTGCTTCCAAATGATCTTTTGGCAATCGCTGCCACGCTCAGTTGCAGGAAGAATCGCCCTCTTGAAGATGATAGTGCTACTGCGTTTACTGTACTACTTCTCTAACCTACTATACTATGTCCCAACCAGTGTTTTTAGGGAACTAGAGCCCAGAACACAAGAATTTATCTGGAATAAGGGTCGTTGCAGAGTGGCACTGAAAAACCTTTACTTGCCTTTAGAGCATGGCGGTCTTTCAGTGCCAAATCTAGAACATTACTATTTGGCCTCGCAGCTTCAGTAGGTGGCCCGATGGCTGGTGGAACCTCAGATTTCCGATACAGCGACCACCTCCAAGCCCTGGACACTTGCGCACCTAGCACACCTTTTCCATCCACTCACAGTCTCGATGCCACCTGAGGTGCTCTTGCTTAATGTGGCCCATCGCTGTTACCGCACATGCTTACATTTTACGAAGGGGACCATCCCTTTTGCTCCGGCATTGCCGCTGCTGGGTACACCACATGGTCCGGGAGTCACCTCTGCCACTGAACTCAGACCTTGGCATGCTGCAGACTTATACACACTGGGCGGTCTCTATAGCGATAACAAACTGATCTCATTTCATGTACTGGTGGCTGAGATGGGCCTCCCGGCATGGCAGTTCCTACTCTAAAATTAGTTGTTGAGGGCATTATCGAGTAGGTGGGGGGGACCTACCGCACCTCCAACTCATTTACTAGTACAATATATATAGGTTATGGGACAGGGTAGATACCTGATTAGATGGTTCACAGACGCGCTTCGAACACATACACAGCGCGATCACAATACGCTACGTGCTGCATGAGGAGGGAACTGTGTTCCCTTTACAGACACACAGTGGAGATCAGCCCTGTCCAGCCATACAACTATCCCCGCAACTCTAGATTCCGCCTCATCCAATTTTATATTATCCATAGAGCATGCCTTGCTCCGGCCCGCATTAATAGATATTTTAACCGTACTGATGCGGCCTGCCCCCGTTGTAAGCAAATCAATGTGAATGTTCTCCACATGTTGTGGTCCTGTCCCTCCATACATACCTACTGGAGCACAGTCGCAGCATGACTGTTGACATACACGTCGCGTCTGCTGCCACACAAATGGGAAACATGTATACTAGGCCTATTTCTCAGAAGAAAGAACTGCAAGGCTCCAACAAGATTCCTAGACCTTGGGCTTTTAACAGCCAAACGACTGATAACCCGGAGATGGAAAGCTGCTGAGTTGCCATCTGCGTTAGACTGGAAACACTCCTTTCTGACATGGGTGGAGGCTGAAATGGTGGCGCTGAGGCGCCAGGATACACTAGGCCTACGTAAATTACCACTATCTGATAGCTGGGAAATGATGTTGGCATCTTTGCGTTGTTAGAAGGCAGAGGCTGACTCCAATATAACAACTCAACCACTTACAGCAACACCGCAGGAATAGGTTTTTTAGTATGCTTAAAGTGTCATTGGTAATTTAGGGCCAGATGTAGCAAAATTGCAAATTGTGACTTGCAATTTGCGAGTCCTTCCGACTCGCAAATTGCAAGTCGCAATGTGCAATGCAGAACGGTGTCTCAGACACCGTCTGCGAGTCGCTATGGGGTCGCAAAGACCCACCTCATTAATATTAATGAGGTGGGCCGCATTTTGCGACCCCATAGCGACTATGGGCACTCGCAAACATGGAGGCCTGCTGTAGTCAGCAGACCTCCATGTTCGTGACTGCTTTTAAATAAAGCAGTTTTTTTTTTTTTAAGTGTAGCCCGTTTTCCTTAAAGAAAAACGAGCTGCACTTAAAAAAAAAACGAAACCTTTAGTTTCGGTATTTTTTCAGGGCAGGTAGTGGTCCCTTGGACCACTACCTGCTCTGAAAAAATAATTTGTGGTCTATTCACAAAGGGGAAGGGGTCCCATGGGGACCCCTTCCAATTTGCGAGTGGGTTACCATCCACTTCAAGTGGATGGTAACTGCGACACCATTTACGACCGCATATGTGGTCGCAAATGGTATTGCATACCACTGCGAATCGCAAATAGGAAGGGAACACCCCTTCCTATTTGCGATTCGGAAATGCATTTTGCGAGTCGGTCCCGACTCGCAAAATGCATTTCTGCATAGGAAACTGCGATTTGCGACTCTCAAACGGCATTTTTTGCAGTTTGCGAGTCGCAAATCGTTTCCTACATCTGGCCCTTAGTTATCTACTACACTTCTATACAAAGATCCGGGACAATTTATCGGTGGCAATCTATATATAGGCACAAGCTAATTTTTGCACGTATAATCATTTATGTAATGATTCCGGGGAGTTCCTTGCTTTTGAGGGTACGGGGTGATTATTTTGGGCTCCATGTTCAATTGTATTACCTTGTTCTTGTGTTTCATTGTTTTTCTTCTCATTGCCTTAGAATCCACATTTATAAACAAATCCATAGCCACGCTACCTACCACTTAGAAGAGAAACAAAGTGACTGGATACTCCAATATACGTTATTGAACCCAAGTAGACAATCAACCAATGTATCCGTCACCAATACTGAGGCCTCCACAGGCACCACTGGTTACAATAAGGAGTTTGCACACTTTGGTAGCCAACATTATTGTTCTTTACTCCAGACACTGTTTACTATACTGTTAGAAGTGAATCTAATGAGACACCTGAAATGTGTGACTAATGTGCTGATATGATATTATGAACAACATAAATGTAATGTAATGTCCTGTTAATGCAGACACACTTAACGATAAAAAGATTCATACAAGACTGGGGTTGGCAATTAGCTACTAGCGGCAGCAGATAGGCGGCAGGAGGTAGATGGGCAGTGAGAAATTGCAGCATTGTGAAGTAGTGCTGTACCATTATTGATCTATCTGTAGTTTAGCCACTTTCGCATAAGGACATATTGTAATCCTAACCATCATATAACCGTCCGACCACTGCTCTACCTCTGATCTCCCTATCCGTAGCTCCTTAAGTCACTTGCTCGTATGCGATTCTCCTACGGGGAAAATGTTCAAGTTACAAGATTTATGGATTTATAGGTTTCACTACAGAGCTTGTAGTGAAGGAACTTGTTAGGCTTTTAACAGCTTGCTAATGTTTGGCTTTACAGTGTTGTAGTGTCTTCTAGTGGCCCTATTACCCACCTGAAGAATATAGCAAGTAGTTAAGCCTACTGGTGAGCCTGGAGGAGGGTGTGCAGAAAGGGCAGCTGCTGTGTGGTGTTGAATGTAGAGCTGGAGAGTGTAGAGAAGATTCCAAAGGCAGTCCATGCTTCTACTACTGAACAGTGTGATCATGCTCAAACAGTAAAAGTACAAATTGAAATTTAAGATCAAGGGTAGTGAGGAGTAAAGAGCTAATGAAAAAGGAGATGTATAACAAAGCTGAAGTTGTCAATTACAAACTGTTTTGAATCACAAGGGCTGCAGTGATGGCCTGGGAAATATAAAGGCAAGAAACTATTGGAGAATTATCAAGACTTGTCATATAGCTTATTAGTTAGAGGCATACAAAAACTTATGTAGATATCTCTGCGAAAGGCATCTATTACCGGGTCTTAAATAGTCCTCCCACCTTGTGTCAAGACTGGGGTGAAGAGCAATCAGACATAGATGCTGCAGAAACAAATCCATCAGTGAGATCTCCCAAACAATTGGAAGCATGCTATTCTGAATGAAATGCTCCATCAGAGGCTATGTGTGCCCAATAACTAAATCAGGATGTGACCCTACTGAAGCTAACAAAGTAATGTTCGAATGTGAGTAGCAACATGTAGAAGACCATGATACATGAAGAAGATAAGAAATCCGTACTATGGGAGCCATGTACAAAATGTATAAGCCTGGTGAAATGAGGTGACAGAGAATTGCAAGAACTACTATGTGTCATTGCCACAAAAAGTTGGGCTACAGATGATAAACAGATGTATTTATCTCCATCCCTTCATACAAAGTAAAAAAGCAATAAACAAGTGGTCCTTGTAGACATTCATTCCCAAATAAAAACTAATCTACCCTTAGGTGGTTTTATTTCCTGTACACACAAACTGAAAACCCACAGATAACAATCCGGAGCTATGAAGGGGATGAGAGTGAGGGTATAGGGTAAGTCCTCCCTTTCACAGTTACTTCCACAAAAAGAGCATCCTATGTACTGAGTCATACGTCCTTTAATAACTATCGGATAGACAGCAAAAATAGATTGAAGCTAAACCCATGTCACTTGAACATAACCATAGTATTGTTTAATAGGCTCTCACATGCCCTATTGGTTACATACTTCATCATTGGGTCTCATCTTGGCTCCTAAAACCTAGGATGGCCTCAACCATGTTCCAGGGAGCAGTTAGAATAGTCTCCTGCTGGGGTCTTAAGATAAAAATACCTCTAAACACCTGGGTGTTCCTTTGCGGTTGCCAGTAGTTAGTGATTGTTAGGTCTGCTTTTCCATAGACAGAGCGTTTTTTGGTTTGCTAATAACTTGTCCCATATGACAAATCTTCATGAAACTGTTAAAAAAGGTCATCCACCTCAGCTCCTTCCTGGAAAAATTTCAGGGTGATTCGGCAAGCAGGGGCCGAGAAAAATGGGGATCTCAAAATGTAAAATCCCCATGCATTTTCCTTAGACTTCTTTAGACATGGCTACAGCAAACCTGCTGAATGGAATTACACCAAATTCAGTAGGAAGCTAGCTCTTGGTCCACAGATTGTGCTTTTTGGTTTTTTTGTAAATCAATTGTTCTGAAGAACCTAAGAGTGAAAAATAATTGTATATTTGGATGCTATGGCTCGCAAGAGTCCCCTGGGAGTCCCGCAGCAGTGCAAATTTAAAAATTGAGTCCTGTGTTTGGTTGAGAGGCCCTTTTTTCCTGTGAGCCTTCATGCTCTCGCAAGTGCTCTGATTGGCCGACTGTTGGAATGTTGGAAATGAAATGATAGCCATTAGTCTTTACTGTTACAAGCTTAAGGTGTTGTGGGAATGAAATAAAAAGCTATTTAAGCTATTTATAAGGAGGCAGCAGAAAGGCATGCTGCCCCCCTATGTTGAGAGAGGAGGTGTCTAAAAGATAACTACTGTGAAGAAAATAAATATCTATTGTTTTTAACTAATTTGTACGATCTCCCGGGGCTAACACAAGATGATGAATAGCAGAAAGGGGTAGATGAGTTCTGAATACACTCCTTTAGTAGGGATGCTTATTGTGTGTTTTTGAGAGGAAGTGTGTAAGAGATAAGTACTGTGATGAGTAGATGGTTAATTCCTATTTTTCAAAACGTTATAATCTTGGGAGACCCTTGCAGGTTTGGGAACAGTAGAAAGGAGTAGATGATCTTTGAATTGACTGTAGTATGCACACTTACTACTGTAAGAAGTGATATTAATGGTGATGGTGTTATTTCAATAAGAAAAGTTACGATATTGCGAGACTCTTGCAAGAGCTGGTGAAAGATATGGATGAAAGACATGTTTTAGGTGCTCCCGCTCTCGTAAGAGTTTGTAGGAAGAAAAAAAGGCAAACAGTAAAAACATCATAGATCATGAAACTATAGGTTCGCTCTGAAAAGAGTTAATTTTGTTAATAATTTTCTTCAACTATAAATATTTTTTTGTGTTTTCAAACATTTTTTTATTTTGAGGTGTAAAACAAACACCAACAGCATTTCCTTAAAAACAAAAAGAAGAAAATTTCACAAAAAAACTGGTAAATAAAATACTGCTGTGGGGGACACTTTTGCTCTTGGACAAGCTTGCCCTGGGCAGACCTGCTCATGGCTGCAAAAGAAGCAAAATAGCTTTTAATTAAAAAAGCAGGGATATTGTCCGCCTGTGCAGTTAGACTCTGCACAGGCACAGTATCTCCTGGAGCAAATTATGTTCCACCCCTGTGGAGTTGTCTAGCTTTGCAGCATGAGCCAACTGTGCTTGTGCTAGTCTTTGTGCATGCATAGAACTCAGCTGTCTCCACATGCCTGTGGTACTTATGCTGGATTGTTTATTTCTGCTTCACCAGCTAAATTATTTGCTGCAAAATTTATAGGTGACTTACTTTGCACTATTCTTGGCAGCTGGCCTAATTTCAGAAAATTGCCACACCAAGGATTCATTGGGTGGCTGAAGTGGCTGGGCTGGTGCAGAAGCCCCTGTCTGTACATCTAAATCAGATATAGACATCTTTCTGTTCAAAGCCAAACAGGAAAGGAGAGCAAGCCAAATACCTCTCACCTCACCAAAGTCCAATAGTGAAACAAACCAAAAAGGATGCAGTCTACTTCTTCTAAATAAAGACGTCCATATGAACCAATCGGAATCCTTCCTTAAGGTCTTTCAAAAGTGTCTCACGAGGCTGTAAAAAATACTTCCTTCGTATCTTCTATAGAACAGAACACAATTCATTTTTGTAGGTTAAACCAGTGTTGTCCAACCTTTTTATCGCCGCGGACCGGTAAATGTTTGATAATTTTTCCGTGGCCCGCTTGTCCCATTGTGTGACAAGCGGGCCACGGAAAAATTATCAAACATTTACCGCCCGCCACAGTAGGGTGGCCCTGTGCCGACTGATCCACGGACCGGCACCGGTCCGCGGCCCGGGGGTTGGGGAACACTGGGTTAAACAACATGTGGAATGTTCTGTTTTGTTCACCATTATAGTAAAACACTGTTTTTAACTTAATTCTAAATGTACAATCTTGCAAGTAGTTCATGAGAGCCACCCAGGAAGTACAGCCCCCTCACAGTCCACTCAGGAGATTGCGCACCCAGCTCTCCCAAGCGTCTCACGAGAACCATCACTTAAAAAAAACTCACAATCATGTTTTAATCACTACTCTATTATAGATTAGGATTATATTAATTACTTTACAAAAACCCTAGACAATCACTAAAAAAGAAAGGTTAAAGTAATGCTATAATTAGGTGTTATAAAATAACTGTTTTTGCTTTACAAAAAACTTAGAAATTCACTGACAAAACCAAAGGCTAAAGTAACTGTTAGAAATGGGATCGTTAGTTGGCAGTAGTTTGCACCATGTCCAATTAGGGACCCTCACTCTAGTCAGGGCAGGAGAGCCACACGGCTAAGATACCCCATGCTCACCCCCTTGCCAGCTTGGCTCAAGCAGTCAGGCTTATCTCAGAGGCAATGTATAAAGTATTTGTACACACACACACACACTTGATGGGTGCAGGTGTGATCTTACCTGATGTGGGACCTGGTGTTTTCTTTTGCTAGTGAGTCTGTGTAGGCCGACGGGTATCTGGGGTGGAGGTGGGGAGTGGGTGGGATGTTGGTTGTTAATGGTTGTTATTATTGCTATGCCTCCATGGGGTTGGACTCCGGAATGTCTGTATGGTACTATTATTCATTTTTGCTATACTGTTTTGAACACAAAATAAAAATATGTTTAAAAAAACAAACAAAAGTTAGTGTTGACTACGTAAAATCTTTCTCCTGTTGGAAACTTCTCTGCAGAACTAAAAAGTTGTGTGGAACATAATAAGTACAAGTCAACTGTCACTTGCACACAGTTACTCTTGAATGCAAACATGTATAACATGTTCAATACCCCTACACAGCTATGGTGCATTAGAAACACACACACTTTGTCTTCCAGGTGCTGTGTTGCACCGCAATAATGTATGTGAAGGTGAAACCATTCAAACAAAAGCAAACTAAGGGGGTTATTACAACTTTGGAGGAGGTGTTAATCCATCCCAAAAGTGACGGTAAAGGGACGGATATACCACCAGCTGTATTACAAGTTCCATAGGATATAATGGACTCGTAATACGGCTGGTGGTATATCCGTCACTTTACCGTCACTTTTGGGACAGATTAACACCTCCTCCAAAGTTGTAATAACCCCCTAGGTATCTTACAGGACCCAAAAAGGGAATCGGATCTGAACAAGGGCACTACTGTCCTTTTACATACCATATATGTTTTGTTTTTTGTACTTAATAAATTTAGTTAAGCATGCTAGATAACATCAGCAGTATACTGGGGCATAACTACCTAGTCCTGACGAAAGCCCTGGACTCTATGGCCACTTAGATGTGTGACTGAAACATGTTAACTTAATGCATAGGTGTAGGACCATTCTCTCCGCACCCCCTTTCCCCACATCCTTTAATATTACTTTATCCATACCAGGATCGCCGCGAATAAAGGGACACTTTGGTGTTTTGAGATATTGTATTTTAAAACCCCAGCAGGGGAATATCCTAAGTGCTTTCAGGAAGATGGTCAAGCCCATCCTGATTTTTCGGGACCAGGATGAGACCCGATGAAGAAGCATGGCACCAATAGGGTGTGTGAAGGTCTATCAAGCAACACCGTGGTTCTGTTTAAGTGAAGTGAGTTTAGCTTCAAGCTGTTTGTAATTCATCTCCATTAAAAAGCCAAGAGGCTATCTCTATTGCACCCCTTGAAACAAGAGACATCAAAGGCAAAAAAGGTATGTTAAAATAGGACATATATTTTATCAGCGGAAACCTGTTGGTAACCCAGATAATAATTATGAAGCGGCTGCACAAACTGATGGCTTAGAGAATCAGCATGTCTTTATAGCATATCAAGTGACAAATCAATACTGGAAAATGTAGCAGGTGATCTAGATTCAGAATATCGACCAGATATGCCATTGTGCTTAATGTTTTCTGGGAAATTCACATTGTGAGACACAAATATGACTTAAAGCCCTATTTTGGGGTCAAAAACTAAACATCTGACAGAGGGAGCAGACTTGCCACCTACACAGTGTAGATTGTTTCCTTCATATTTGATCGACCAGTTCATAATGCAAAATATTAGTAACCTCTCTGGTGAGAGAGGTCTGCTGGTAAGTATGGAGGGAGGTCCAGGAGAGGCCCCTATGGTTAAAAAAAGATTATCTCCCTTGGGAGAAGTAGCCTGTAATGTCAGCTTGCTAGCACCAATCAATCGCTGAACTGCTGACTAAGTTAGTGAACAATTCTGAACAAATTATAGATCTTCCCAAACCGTGGTACCTTAGCTGAGGAGCAAATATATTAAGGATAATATTAAGACTAAGTTGAAAACAATTAAGAGGTTGAAGTGTCGCCTTTAGACCTTAAGTGAAATGTTCTGTATTTATTAAATGAAACAAATTACTCAGGCTGAAACTACGGAAATCGACAACTTTAAGAAAGTCCATATTGATATTCCAAAGTCAGGAGAGGTGGAAGCCAACTCTAGTATTATTAACAAAGAGAAAAATAATAAACTTGGATTGCTAACAACAGTCACTGATGAAAGGTACAATACTGATGCTGTAATCGACTAAGCAGTAAACGAGTCTGAAGTAGCTAAGGACGTTTTTTTCCAATTTTTCAAAACAAGAAACAAACCAGGTTTTTCTCCAGATTTAAGAAGAGGAGGAAACAGGAAATCACAATAAAGCTAGAGAATAGTGAGGCTTGACCTCTCACTTAAAACAACAATGAGAAACAAACTAATTTCAATCTTCATACAACACCAATGACTATGGAAAAAATGCTGTGTGGATAAAGACGCAATCTGATGCAAATATAGTAGAAGGCCTTCCAGTGGAAAATGAGCTAACAGGTCATTCGAGTATTAGAAAGGAAGTAAATGGATAATAATAGCCCTTCGACTGTTTCAGTCCCAGTGGCTGGTATGAAATTCATCAGTGAGTCTCAAGATATTACATGATTGACATTGGAAAAATTGGCTAAGCGGATGAATGAGCAATCTGATGCTACTAGAGTAATAGGACTTACAGAGAAAATAGAGCTAGGAGACTATTTGAGTATAAGATAGGAGGTAAATGTCATTAAGCATATCAAATACTACTCCTTCAACAGATTTGGCATTATTATGCCATTGAAAATTAGTCTCAAGATAAGGTCACTGCACTTATGGATGCCACGTCTGGTGATCAGGAATGCGCTTTAAGATCAGAAAGTGGAAAACAGTTGGATGCTTATCAAGTTAATGAATGTGTACTACAGCTAGTAGATATCTTTGCAGACTGGGACTCTGATCCACAATTAAACCAATCAAAGATTTTAACTATCTCCAGCTCCCCGCCAAAGCTTTCAAACTTTACACCAAATGATAAAGTCCTGGTTGCTCTTCGTCTGGAAAGTGAACGGTCATCAAATTGGCCAAATGCTCTAGTCTGCTTTCACTCAAGGATTGTAACTGACAAAGTACATAATTCAATTAATGATGTTAGGGGATTTGGTTCTAATGTCCATGAAAAGTACTGACCAAAGTCTTCTAGTGGTCACACAACAACTGAAATAAATACAAAAAATAACCCTAATCAAAGGGGCGCAGTGATTTCAAGCTCAGGACTAGTCGCTAAACTCAATAGTGATGTTAAAGTGGGTGAATGAATTCTAATAACTAAGTTGGATCAAGGTAGCCAAATCAACACAAACATTAACAAGCCTGCCTCAACCTTAGACAGGTTTGGAATTGGATCATAGCAGCAATAAATTCAGGATATCTAGTCTCGAAACCTCCACCTTATTTCTTGGAACATAGCCAGATTGAAGAGAAATTGGGAATATCTTACCTCATTATTGAGAGAGAACCATCACGATCTGAGCTTTGCAGGAAACATGGGAGACTAAGGATGTGGTGATGAATGATTGAATGATTATCTGCTTATAATTTGAATACTTTGAAGGGTAAACCTGGTAGACCACCAGGCAGATTAACACTCTTATTGTTGGTTGTAAATAAGTATCTTAAGTGCATGAGAATTTTTAGATTTCATCACCATAATAATATCAGGGGCAACGAATAGTAAGGGTTGAATTAAGGTTCTCACCTCCAAAAGAGAGGAGAAATCTTGCTCGGCAGATATCCTGGCAGAGTTCATGGCTTATTATCAAACCCTCTATACCTCTATGTACCAAACCGACGAGAAGGGGCTCACATACTATTTAAAGCAGGTCACGCTGGCCTGTGTGGAGAAGGCAGAGCGAGAACTATTATGTTCCCCAGTCACCACAGAGGAAGTGGCCTACGCTATTAGAGACTTCACAAATTGTAAAGCATTGGGCAGTGATGGAGTACTTAGAATTCTATAAAGAATACAGCAAATTCATTGCCCCTATCTGCATGATATGTATAATTAAACCCTTGAAAAGGGCAAGCTCCCTCACACTGTGCAGTAAGTGATGGCCATCACTCTACTTAAACCTGGGAAACAAAGATTCTGGTGAAAATCTTGCGGCCTGGTTAGCACTGTTGCTGCATTGCCTAGTCCTGCCAGAGCAATCAGGATTCATACACCAACACTCTACAAATGACAATCTTCTCACTCTTTGCGGTTTTTTATCAGATCAACCCGAGCTACGAGCGTTAGCAGGATTTGTAGACACATGTACAGCATTTGATTGTATATAATGGCCATATTTCATAGCATTGCTGAGAAAAATGGGCGATGACAAAATAGATTAATTTTATTTATACCAAATCGATGGCACAAATACGTGTGAATGACTTTATTTCTGCTCTAATAGTGATACAATGTGGGTCAGGGCGAGGATGTCCCCTGTCCCCGATAATCTTTGCCCTGGCATTGGAGCCTCTCGTTAGTGTACTCTGCAAAGTGTACAGCCATAGGGGCATTTAATTTGGAACACACTGTGTTGGTATCACTCTACGCCAGTGACATATTGCTTCTTGTTAGAGACCCAAGTGATACCTTGGATCCCATCCTAGCTGAGATCACCAACTTTGGTCGTTGGCTAGTCCTTACCATGAATTGGTCCAAGTCAGTTATGATGTGACTTATGAATGACATGACCACACCACAACTTATATATCCCCTTTTGTGGCAAGTGGGCCCTGTTCACTACCTCGGGATACTGTTCCATGGAGATTCAACATCATAATACGAGAGAAGTTTGTCCCTTTAATGGGCAGAATCAAAACTCATATTGACAGATGGATCAAATTACCCATAACAATGGTGGACCATGCCAGCCTCATAAAGATAGTGATATTTCCACAGCTTCTATGCTTGTTCCAAAATATCCCTATCTCGCTGACTTGCGATTCTTTAATCAACTACAGTCCTCTCTAATTAAACTCACATGCGCGAGTAAGCAACCATGTGTTGCTTGATTGTTATTCCAGAGACCTTACAAGCAGAGTGGCTTTGCTGCGCCACACTTAAAGATGCATTACTACGTTGCACAAGCACAATTTGCCATACACTGGCTCCATAACCATCAACAGTTACTGCACCGAGACCTGGAACTGGGCTTGGCTGTCCCCGACAAGCTAACCAGTGTCATTGTGAAGACCCACAACAAGACCAAGATGTAATATACAGGTAGTGGACTGCACAATATGGGCATGGGTACATCCTGCTCAGGTTTCCAGCATGGATGTCATGTACTCTCCACATATAAACCTGATATGCACCCCCAAATTGTCTATTACTATTGAACCATCTGAGATTCACCACCTACAGGACAAACAACTCATCATGCTGGGGAACTTATATGAGGAAGGGAGACTTCTCAGCTTGAATGAATATCATTAAAAGGGCTGCTCTACACCGCTGGCGATATTCGTATATATATCAAACTGTGTGAGGAAATGAGGAAGGCGTTCCTTACTTACTCTCAGGAGTTGGCAGATTGGATATTGCTGAGTCTTGTTGCAGAGGCTCATTGAACACCAAAACCATTACTGTGATCTTCACCACTACATTAAGAGATATGTCCAGGGTAGATCATCAGGCTAGGGACCACTGGGATATGGACTTATGTACACAACCAACAGATGCACAATGGGAATACTGCTGTTGCCACACTAGGGAGGTCTCAATGAACGGTAGACATACACTCCTGCATTATAATTTCCTCCACCAAGTCTTTTATACTTAAGCTAAACTACATACATATGGGGTGAGTGACAGTGATACATATGAGAGCTGTAATGGCTCAGCACAGACTTGCTGTGATTGTTAATTACTGGTCCCAGTTGTTCCAAATACTAAATTAAATTGTGGGCCTGGCATTTCAACCAGAGGCTCTGATGGTACTCCTGGACTATGTTAAAGGGATACACAAACAAAGTAGAAAGTTTGCTGGCCTGGCCGTGTTGCTGGGAAAAAGAGGTGAGGCCATGTCACGCAGTGGTGGCTGCCACCAATCAAGGGTGGTAGGGTAGGGGGGATGGGTGGGAGGAGTTTACTCTGGTGGATGGAGTTTAAAAATAATAATTAAAAAAGTGTACCTGCCTGCCACTCCCAGCTGCCTTCATTGCTCCTCTCTTCCCAGGCTAAAGGAAGCATGAGAGCAACACCGGGACTGGCCTGAACAGGCTGGTTTGATACTTGCTCAGGCACAGGGAGCATGCGCCATTTTTCCAAACTGGCTGTGTAACACAGCTGGGTTGGAGAAATGTAAGTGCGCATGTCAGTTTGGCCATCCTAAGACGGCCGTACAAACCGTCATGCGCACTTTACAGTGCCCATCACTCCTCCTACCTTATGTCCGGCCTGCCCTAGATGTGCTGTCATACAGTGACAAATAAGATGATAATAAAAAAATGTATTACCATTTTATTTGTGTCTACCTGACTGACCAAGGGGGCAACGCTCCTCTGCCATTATGAAAAAGACGCCCCTGATGACATGGAGAAGGGGACCGCCACCTACCATAGACAATTGGCTCACAGATCTAGCTTCGTGTAATGAAAAGTCAGAAACATATTGCACATTGCTGACCAACGGATCACAACCCAAGTATACATGGGGTCTTCTGAGAGCCTATCTTGCTGGAAGAAGACAGGCGATCAATAATGTACATTATTCTCAAATAAACTAATAAATCATCATTGTCTACCTGTGAAGCGAGGGGGGCTCGGCAATGAGAGCTGATCACTGGGGGATCATAAGCAATGTGCTTGTATGATGCTGTAGTCACGTTATTTTTAATATCAAACTGTACATCTTGTTAGTTTCTGGACTTTTGGATGTATACTATGACTGCTGTAGGGGACTCCATGCTTCTTTTCATTGTAGTACTCAAACCTTAAATAAAGCTTTAAAAACGAGGTTGAATTCAGAAGTTTTACTCTACGGATTTAATAATACCGAACACATATTTTTCTCTGAAAAAATCCAGGAGAAACAACTAAAACCTCTGGGACGTTTAATAGAGAGTATTGGCTCACATCCACTAGTCCCCATTCTCCTGTTGGAACATTTTAACACAAAAAGCTCAAGCTTGTGCCTCCAGAAGAGCTTCAACAGGTGAAAGAGATAGGTTTGTCCATTCCAGGACAGATCCTGGTTGGAGATCGTAAGGGGAAAAAATTACTTGAAGCATTAGAAACCCTAAATCTTTCAATAATAAATGGCAGGACTCAAGGTGATAAACCCACAGCACAAACCTACGATAATGGAAGTTTACTGTTCCTTATAGATTATTCTATAATCTCCTCTTTAGATTTTCCTTGCTAAGTGAATTTGAAATCTGAGATTCTATGGGCAGTGACCATAAGTACCTGCATTTATCATTAATCAACTCAGTGAAAACGAGAGATATATAGAGGTTGTCATAACTGCAGTTTGCTGTAGCATAATTACACGAAATTACAACAGAAATATGCAAGATTATGCATAATTACCATACTAGTGTAACCTAGCAGCTGGTACAATTGTCATGATGATGCATTTTGCACTACGAAAATGGAACTAAGGGCCAGATGTAGCAAAATCCGAATTTGCGACTCTCAAATTGCGAGTCTGAGCGACCCGGATGCTGGATGGTGTCCCTGACACCATCTGCGAATCGGAAGGGGGTCGCAAAGACCCACCTCAATAATATTAATGAGGTGGGTCGCAATTTGCGACCCCCTTCCGATTCGCAGCACTCACAGGATGGTGGCCTGCTGGAGACAGCAGACCACTATGTCTGTGACTGCTTTTTAATAAAGCATTTTTTTTGTTGTTGTATTGCAGCCAGTTTTCCTTAAAGGAAAACGAGTTGCAACACAAATGAAAAAATTAACCGTTTGTGTTTCATTTTTTCAGAGCAGGCAGTGGTCTATAAGACCACTGCCTGCTCTGAAAAAATGTTTTCAGGGCCATTCACAAAGGGAAAGGGGTCCCATGGGGACCCATTCCCTTTTGCGAATGGGTTAGCACCCATTTGAAATGGGTGCCAACTGCGAATTGCTTTGCGACCGCGGTCACAAAGCAATTCTACATAGCGATGCGAATCGCAAATAGGAAGGGGAGCACCCCTTCCTATTTGCGAGTCGCATTCCCATTTTGCAACCAGGTTACCGACTCGCAAAATGGGAATGAGCATCGCGATGTGCTTTTTGCATGGCGCAAACAGCGAATTTCGCTGTTTGCGCCATGCAAAAAGCATCGTACATCTGGCACCAAATGTCACAGAACATGAACAGCAGCAGACAGCAGCTGCCTGTGCTCTTCAGTTTGTTGTACCTGTGCTTGTGTGGTAGGATTTTTCTGCCAAATTACTCATAATTATGCAAACGTGCATAATCATGTTATTTTCTCTGATTTTGCTGTCAAAGATTAACTCCAAATTACAAAATTACTTCAATCACTCAAACTTTATGTAAGAACAATCAAAGGTTTATATAGACATCAGATTTTAAAAACGGACACGTTTAAATTGATTCACAACCTTCTGATATTGTATGTGATGATTAATCCAACAACCATACTAGAGGAATATGGAAAATGTATAAGCACTGTTATACACCTTGCATCTACATTCGTTATTAAAGGAAATAGGTCAAAGGGAAAACTGCGGTAGCAGAAAGAGAAAACTAGAGCTAAGTTGAATAAGAAAATAAGGAATGCTTTCAAATGTAACCCTGACAATAGATTGAATTTAATAGAACAACATAGAAAGGACTTCAGGAAAGAATTTAGAAGGGTCCCTTGGAAGGAGAAAAAGAGATATGGACTGATGCTATCTTGTCTTTCTGACTAAGCCAATCTGAGGCTTTCTCGGATATTATGGAAAGAAGATTATTGGGGGAGCTGGAGGAAAACAGAAGTGTCTCCAGTTGAAGAAGAGGAATTGTTCCACTATATATCAGAGCTTTAGGGCAAGAAAAATAATAGCAATCAACTGAACATATGGTTCACCTTTCAAAGTCTGGAGCCTGATCTTTGTAAAGCAGACCTGGATGCCTTAATACCAACAGTTAAGGAAACTGTGGTATCAATTACAAATCTAAAAAGTTGTTGTGCTCATAGCCCAGATGGCTTAAGCCCTGACATATTAAAAGTGGATTCAAATTATGGGCTCAAATCCTAACCCCAATTTTTGCGTCAGTCATTAGTGGAAATCAAAATACCGGAGACTTGGAAAGGATGTGCAAGGGCCCCAATTTACAAAAAGGGCTTACATACACTCCTAAACAAGTATCATACGATAATGTTATTGAATATCCCAACCACAATATATGCTAAACATCTGTAGGAAGCCCTAGAAGATTGGGTTGAAAAGTAGGAGGTCTTACCTAAGATGAAATTGGGTTTTAGGAAAGCTACTCCATTTTGCTTTAAAAGTATTGGGTGAGGAATATGCCATTAAAAGAAAGCAACCACTTTATATTGCATACATTGATTTAGCAATTGTGTATGACACTACAAACCGAGCCTACCTTTGGGATAAAATGCATAAATTGAGTATCAGGCCTACTTTATTGAAATTAATATTACAACTTCATGAAGGGGCAGCGACAAGAATTAAATTAAGAAGAAATTAAACTCTCACCAGAAAAAAGAATGCACCCTTTAGGCTAAGGGAAGAGTGCATTTTAGTGCCTCTTCTCTTCTCCATATATATAGCAGATGCAACAACAGTTTTAAGGGTGGCCTGTTCGTTCCTGTGGAAGCTGGGTATTGAGACTATTTCTTCAATCATTTATACTGATGACAAAGTTTTAATGGACTTAACCCCAGTAGGCCTACAGAAATAATTAAATGTTTTGCAGAGTATTGCTCTACTAATCATTTAAATGTCTCTAAAACCAAAATAATGGTATTATCAAACAATTCTACTCGGAAAACATATCAGATGTGGTGGCTCAATGGAGACCAACTGTAGATTGCGAAAGAGTATGGGTATTTAGGTTTTATTTTTTAAAATAATCATTTACAGTTAAATAGGTCTGCACCATGGGCGGAGAACCTACATAAAATGATGAGAGTTATGGACATTGTGATAACATCTGATTTAGGGGAAAGTCCTGTATATCAAAGGAGAAAACAATAAAACATCTGGTTAAAAAGGATCTATTAAAAACGACTTGGAAGCGTGTAGAAACAGACTCAAATGTTCGATCTGATGCCCACAGATCGTGGATCTTTACCACAACTCCACTTAAAAGAGATATAAAATCGTGCTGTATAAGGAGGTGGGTGTCGAAAGTAAGACAGGGCCAAGTACCTACTTTTATTACAGGGAGGTAGAACAATTAGAATCAAGGAACGGAGGGCCTCGACTTGGTTTTTTGCCCCTTCTGCCTAACTAGCATATTGACCCTTTCTTATATGATTGTATTTTGCACAGTATTGGATTATGAAGAAAAAATACAGTTATTTCCTGTTTATAGAAAATTGTTGATTTGTTGAATACAGGAATTAATAGTTGTAATGAAATGTGAAAATATAAGATTATGTTACTGACTGGGAATTGCTTTTGGAATTGTGATGAAAATCATGGAATAACTGATTTAGGAAAACACTACTAGTGTTCAATTGACATTGTTGCTGATTAAGTATTGTAGCACTTTATGAGAGTTGACATTTCTAAGGTCATCAAATATTAAACAGTCTTTGTTGAAAAATCTATTAGAATATGTGATGAAAGGTATGGAGTAGCTGCTATATAAAATAGAGCATCAGTAACTTTCCTAATTCGTTGATGTTATAATACTTCAGTATTCTATCACTGTATATACTATAGTTCTCCTCTTGGTTGGTATGCACTTTGCTAGTGGATTTTGCTCATCTATTTAACTCCTTGTTCTTTTTGTGAAATAGATATATTTATATCTCTTTTTTCTTGGTATATCTGTTTTTTTTTTTGCAGTTACCTTCTACGAGTTCTATTTCTCATATAGAGTATCTTCTTGGAGTTTTTGCATAGATATATATTCAAAACAAAGGGCCTGATTTAGAGCTTGGTGGACAGGTTACCCCGTCACAAATGTGAAGGATGTCCCGTCTGCTGAATTATGATGTTCCTAGGATATGATGGAATCGTAGTACGGCGGATGGGATATCCATCACATTTGTGAGTGAATAAACCCATCTCCCAAACTCTAAGTCAGGCTCTAAGGGGGTCATTACAACATTGATGGTATAAGGCGCTTACCGCCGTGCAGAAGACCGCCAATACACCGCAGCGGCGGCGGTAGACCGCCACAGCTATTATGACACACATCACGGAATCCGTCGAAATACAGACACCCACACAATACCGCCACACCAAAGGTCAGCGATAAACATGCAGAAACAAATCCTCAACCTTCACGCCAACAGAAACACGCCCATGCCATTACGACCCACAAATCCACGCGGCGGTCTTACAACCGCAGTATTCCATTGGCGGTACACACCGCTGCGCTCAAAATACACACACAGCTCCAAAACACCGCCACATTGGACAATTCAAAATACACACACCTGATACACATACACACACCACTCCCACACACCCAACACAATATAAAACACACACCCACAAACCCCTACAACCAAAAATTCGGAGAGAAGGCGAGAGCACAGAATAGAGAACCCCATCACACAGAGGCACACTACACCATCACCCAACCCACATCCACGTACAAAACACCACATACCACTAAACTCACCACACTCATCACCACATACACCACCCCACCCCACACATCACACACACCACCCCATGTCACGCCAAAGACACCCTCGCTTCTCCGAGGAGGAGCTCAGGGTCATGGTGGAGTAAATCCTCCGGGTAGAGCCACAGCTATTTGGCTCACAGGTACAGCACACATCCATAGCCAGGAAGATGGAGCTATGGCAAAGAATAGTGGACAGGGTCAACACTGTGGGACAGCACCCAAGAAATAGGGAGGACATCAGGAAGAGGTGGAACGACCTACGGGGGAAGGTGCGTTCCACGGTATCCAGGCACAACATCGCGGTACAGTGGACTGGCGGCGGACCCCCACCTCCTCCCCCTCAACTAACAACATAGGAGGAGCAAGTCTTGTCCATCTTGCATCCTGAGGGCCTCGGAGGAGTCGTTGGAGGAACGGACACTGGTAAGTCAAATCTTCACTATCATATCCCCCACCCTACCTGCATGCTATCACACACCCCCACCCTCACACCCTCCCCTATCAACCTAACTCCTCACTAATGTACCCATAACACCAACTACACATCCCAACCCCATGACCTGCATGACACAACTAAGCATGGACACCCATCACTAAAGCATGCCCACTGCACATACCCAGAACACCCCCGAACCATCATCACACAAGCCCCCACACAGGAATGCCTGCACTGGGGTTCACGCACACCCAACCATTGCACGCCATGAAACACACACATGCAATAATCATGTACTTATACCCCCGCAGGAACCCGAAGGAACGTCACCACACCAGAGGGTCCAGACAACACCACTCCACTCCCAGAAGAGGCCCACAGTGACGAGAGCAGCTCTGCCCTACTGGATCTTGATGACCAGCCCAGACCATCGTGGGCCTCAGGACAGTCGGTTCCCCTTGCCCAGCCACAGCCCAACACCGAACTTCCACCCTCTGGTAACACCAGCACAGCACCCACCCAGCGGGCCCAAACCTCCCTACCCAGGACAGGTCAATCAGCAGTGTGTCCACCACTACAGGGCACCCAGGCTAACCCACCACCCCAACAACAACAGGGACCTGGGGGCAGTGGTAGTGGGCACACGGTCCAGGGGACGGAGGCACAGGAACATAGGGGAACTGGGAGGGCTGCTGTGCGACAGAGGGAGGACAGGCCAAGGGAGCCTACTCTCCACGAGGCCCTCTCCTCCATCATGGGAGCCTACCACCACTCCCAGGAGATGATGGCAACGGTCCTGGACAAGTTGCAGGAGACCCTGCGTCTGCAGGAGGAGCAGTATTTGGGGTTCAGGGGGGAGCTCAGGACCATCGGCTCCGCCCTGGGCACCATCGTAGGGGTGCTGACGGACATTCAAAAGACCTTGAGGGACACCGTGGCACTCCAAGGGGCCCCTGACACTAGCCAGGACGACAAACTGCCCACCACCTCCGCCGGCGCTAGTGGACAGGACGCCCCGCCACAGGAGCACCACACCAGCACCCCACCCCCTGCAGACGGTGAACCACCCCGCAAGCGGTCCCTGAGATCCAGGAACAGGACAGAGCAAGATGGCAAGACCCCCGCCAGGAAATAAGACCACCCTGATTGTCCCCCCACTGTCCCACTTTGTTACCCTGTCCAAATCAGAACTGCCCCAGCTCCACTTCCAATGGCCAGATGTGCAGTGTACCTGTGAGACTAATAGACTGGACTCTGCCATGGACATTCCTCCACCATCACCCATCCGCATTTCACAAACCCCCTTCATTTTTTAGCACTTTAATAAACACCCTTGAAACACTAAAAAAACTGGAGTCAGTCTATGATTTTGAACTTTGTATTATCAATTACAGTGTCAAAATGGGTTACCCATTGGAAGGCTAACATACCAATGTCACACATCACAAGCCCTTCAAGGATGCAAGCAGTTGACACGTAGGTTACCACATTTGTGAAACTGAAATGGAAGGGGACAACTCAGTTAACAAATAGTGAGTGAAATGTCGGTACAGGATAGAGGTAGACGTGTGAAAGTTAATATAATGTGAAACCTGAAAATGTACTCACTTCTGTTTCACTGGAAATATTGCTGTATGACTGACTCCCTGTTGTCGTTTTCTTCTTCCTCAGCTTCATCCTCATCACTGTCCACAGGCTCCACAGGCTCCACAGCTGCTACAACACCATCATCTGGATCATCCTCCTGCAGAAAAGGCACCTGGCGTCGCAATGCCAAATTATGGAGCATGGAGCAGGCGATGATGATGTTGCACACCTTCTTCGGTGAGTAGAATAGGGACCCACCTGTCATATGGAGGCACCTGAACTTGGCCTTCAGGAGGCCGAAGGTGCGTTCGATAACCCTCCTAGTCCGCCCATGTGCCTCATTGTAGCGTTCCTCTGCCCTGGTCCTGGGATTCCTCACTGGGGTCAGTAGCCAGGAAAGGTTGGGGTAACCAGAGTCCCCCAATAGCCATACACGGTGCCTCTGGAGTTCACCCATCATATCAGGGATGCTGCTATTCCGCAGGATGTAGGCGTCATGCACAGAGCCAGGGAACATTGCATTTACCTGCGAGATGTACTGGTCTGCCAAACAGACCATCTGGACATTCATCGAATGATAACTCTTCCTGTTCCTGTACACCTGTTCACTCCTGCGGGGGGACCAGAGCTACATGGGTCCCATCAATGGCACCTATGATGTTGGGGATATGTCCAAGGGCATAGAAGTCACCTTTCACTGTAGGCAAATCCTCCACCTCAGGGAAAATGATGTATCTCCTTACGTGTTTCAGAAGGGCAGACAACACTCTGGACAACACGTTGGAAAACATAGGCTGGGACATCCCTGATGCTATGGCCACTGTTGTCTGAAATGACCCACTTGCAAGGAAATGGTGCACTGACAGCACCTGCACGTCAGGGGGGATTCCAGTCGGATGGCGGATTGGTGACATCAGGTCTGGCTCCAACTGGGTACATAGTTGCTGGATTGTGGCACGGTCAAACCGGTAGGTGACGATTAAATGTCTCTCTTCCATTGTCAACAGGTCCACCAGCGGTCGGTACACCGGCGGATTCCGCCATCTTCCCATATGTCCCAGCTGACGGTGCCTAAGAAGGACAACAGCGAAGAAACAGTCACTATTCCTCCAGGTATGTACCCACAGTCACACACAAGACTACACCAGACAATTAACCCTTCCTGGATATGTTGTGAGTGTAGGCCTCGGTATGTGTGACGCAGTAGTAAATGAAGCCATGTGGGCCCCTGAAATGGCGGCTGCCTGACCTCTAAACTGGGACAATGGGATTGTGGGGTAACAGCGTTGGCGTTGCACACCGTCGCGGTAGGCGGTCGTAGACCGCGGCGCAATGCTGCATTGGTTAACATTGGACCCTATGGGTCCCAGGAGCCTATGAACAGGTGCGCCGGCGGTGATGAAGCGCACCGCCGCGGACGTCACTGCCATTTTATATCTGTTCAATCACTAGATACCTGACCTTCGACAGGAGAGGACCTACACTGCTAGTGCTGCTGTGACCTCGGTCTGGAAGCGACGATGGCTGCTGCGTCTGGGAAAGGGCCCCTGCCATCACTGCACAGGAGTTGGAGAAACTTGTGGATGGGGTCCACCCTCCCAGCAGCCCCTCAGCGTTCGCCCCGTGCCCGCTCACCCAGGAGGGTGGGCATCACCTTCGCCCCAGGCACCTCAGGCCCTGCCCCAGTCACCCCTGCTGCCCTCAGTGAGGAGGCCATTGACCTCCTCAGGTCACTCACTGTTTGGCAGTCTACCATTGTGAATGCCATCCAGGGTGTAGAACGAGAGTTGCAACACGGTAATGCATTCCTGGAGGGCATTCATTCTGGCCAGGCTGCCCTTCAGCGAACCCTGCAATCTCTGGCCTCAGCACTGACGGCAGCCATTGTCCCTGTGTCCAGCCTCCCCCCTCCAACTTCCTCCACCCAGACCCAATCCCCTGTACCCCAGCCCATCCCAAGCACACCTACAGACCAGCATGCTCACAAGACAACACCCAAAAGTAGCTCAAGCAAACATAGGCACCACACACACCACAGGCACTCACACAAGCATCACACCCATACAGACACAGCAACATCCACTGCCTCCACTGTGTCCCCCTCCTCCTCTTCTCCCTCCTCCCTCCCAGTCTTGTCTACACACACACCTGCATGCACCACATCTACAGGCACTAGGACTCGCACCAGGACACCCAGCACCACAAGCCGCTCACCTGCACTCACCACCTCCACTGCCATTTACACGTCCCCTGTGTCCTCTCCCAGTGTGTCTGTGACGCCCCCTCCCAAAGTACACAAACGCCGGCAATCACTCACCCAACATCCATCCACCTCACGGCAGCCTCCAGTACCTGCACCTGCACATAAAACACCTAAAGTGACACCTCCTACAACCACCTCCTCTTCCTCCACTCCCAGACCCCCTCCAGCTACCCATCCCAGTGTCCGTCAGAAACTGTCCCTATGTCAAATTGACCTTTTCGCCACCACCACCCCCCCCTCCAATTCATCAGTCTCGTCGTAGCGCCTCAACCAAAAAGCCTCCAGTACCAGTGGTGCGTGTTCCAGGTTATTGGAGTGCACCGTCCACCAGGGCAGGCAGTAAGACCCGGAGCCAAGGCACTGGAAGCCCACCCCCTGTAAAGGCTCTGAAATTGGGGAGTGGACGACGGGACCGTGTCAAGACTCCTGGTGGGACAACAAGTGAAATGGGATCCAATGCGATTGGTGAGTCAGCTGTAACTCCAAAGAAGGTGGGGAAGGTCCAGAGGAAGTCTCCCCAGCCTGTTGTGAGTGTCACGGCGGAGAAGTGCGCCATCATTTCCGGCGGTCCAGACACAACCTCCAGCACCGTCATCACTGGTCCAGAGACCACCGCCGGAGTCACAGCCCAGGAGGGCCCAAGTATCGTTACTGGTCAGGAGACCACCGCCGGAGTCAGTGCCCAGGAGGGCCCAAGTATCGTCACTGGTCAGGAGACCACCGCCGGAGTCAGTGCCCAGGAGGGCCCAAGTATCGTCACTGGTCAGGAGACCACAGCCGGAGTCAGTGCCCAGGAGGGCCCAAGTATCGTCACTGGTCAGGAGACCACCGCCGGAGTCAGTGCCCAGGAGGGCCCAAGTATCGTCACTGGTCAGGAGACCACCGCCGGAGTCAGTGCACAGGAGGGCCCAAGTATCGTCACTGGTCAGGAGACCACCGCCAGAGTCACAGCCCAGGAGGGGCCAGGATGCCACAGCCCCGCTGGCCAATGATGGAACGTCATGCCACACAACAATGTCCAGTATGGATATCGTCATGCCACACACCAATGTCCAGTGTGGAGATCGTCATGCCACACACCAATGTCAGTATCAGAACCGCCATGGCAAAGCACCGCTGAACAGTCCTGAACCGCCATGGCAAAGCACCGCTGAACAGGGCAAAGACCGCCATGGCAAAGCACCGCTGAACAGTCCTGAACCGCCATGGCAAAGCATCCGCTGAACAGGGCAAAGACCGCCATGGCAAAACACAGCTGAACAGTCCAGAGCCCGCCATGGCAAAGCACCGCTGAACAGGGCAAAAACCGCCATGGCAAAGCACCGCTGAACAGTCCTGAACCGCCATGGCAAAGCACCGCTGAACAGGGCAAAGACCGCCATGGCAAAGCACCGCTGAACAGTCCTGAACCGCCATGGCAAAGCACCGCTGAACAGGGCAAAGACCGCCATGGCAAAGCACCGCTGAACAGTCCTGAACCGCCATGGCAAAGCACCGCTGAACAGGGCAAAGACCACCATGGCAAAGCACCGCTGAACAGTCCTGAACCGCCATGGCAGAGCACCGCTGAACAGGGCATGCACTGTGTAGGAATGAATGTACCGCCACATCAGGCATCCTTATCCCATATGCAGCTGGGACAGTGACAGGACAGGAACTTTCACGGGGAGACTCATCCAGCCTGGGCACCAGTCCCCCTCCAGAACCAGTGGAGACCTGTATCTACTTGAGAGACTGTGGCTTTGCACTCCCCAGGATGGCACAGTGGGCAAACCACCCACTGTAGAGACTTGAGAGACTGTGGCTTTGCACTCCCCAGGATGGCACAGTGGGCAAACCACCCACTGTAGAGACTTGAGAGACTGTGGCTTTGCACTCCCCAGGATGGCACAGTGGGCAAACCACCCACTGTAGAGACTTGTAAGACTGTGACTTTGCACTCCCCAGGATACATCAATGGGCATGGAGCCCCGTCGTGGATCTGGCTTTGCATTCATCCGGCTGAGGTGCCCCCCCTTCCCTTCCCCATGAGGTGCCTGTAGTGTTTCTATCTGATGCCCCGGCAGTGTTCTCTCCGATTTTGGTCAGGTATCTATTGTGGGCCTCGCCCATGCATTTTTGGACTTGGTGCACGGACATTGTTGTGTACATATCTGCACTACTTCTTGTATTGTATATATAATTATGAGTGATTTAGAGATATATATCAGTATATTTTTGTATGACATGTATATTGGCACATTTCAATGTTTGCCCGAAATTCGCTTTGTCTTTGCATTCTTCCGGGGGGATTGTGGGTTGTTAATGTGATATTTTTGACTACATTGGTGTGTATGTTGTCTAATGCGAGGGTGGGGGTGGGGGTGTTCGGTGGGTGTCCCCCTGACTTTTGCCTCTCCCCTCCCCCATGTCGTAGATGCAGTACTCACCGGTATCTTCTGCGCCTACGTCGCTGTTGGTCGTAAATGAGCAGAAAGACAAGGGCAGGTAGAATTTGGAGTTCCGGGTCCATGGAGTCGTTCCTCGTGGGATGTGTTCAGGTGAGCGTTTTCCCATTGCAAAAGCTGTTTCCGCCGTGTTTTTATCCACAGTGAATCCGCCCCGGAAAACATGGCGGATTGGCGGGTTGTAATGGTGTGGGCGGTACATTGTCTTCCGCCTGTCTGTTGGCGGTGACCGCCGTGGCGGGCGGTGTGTTAAAGTGGCTGTCTTTGTTGGCGGTTTCCGCCAGGGTCATAATTCCCTTTTTTTGTCCACCGGGCTGTTTGCGGTATTACCGCACCTTTTCCACCGTCCGCCAGGGTTGTAATGACCACCTAAGGGTATTATCATTACAATAGGCAGCACTTTATCATAAACCGTTACATTAAAAGGATAATAACTGTAGAAGGTGAATTACTTTTTAGTTTTTAGTAACACGTTCCTAGCTAATGATACGAGGAGTTGATGTTTTAGTGCGATCTATTTTAACACATCCTAAGACTTTGAATTATAATTAATTTTAAAAGGTGACCCTTACAAATGAGTTTCAACATATTTGTTCGTAATGTGTCATATTTTTAAAATGTGTGTTTTTAGTTGTCGACTTAAGGTCAAACAAAAAAATAAACCTGAACTTTAAACAAATACAAATAGCGATGGTGAACAGGTTGACATAGAAGAAAATATTCAGACTAGTACTGGCAGTATGCGCGTTGCTGGGTTAGTACATTCAAAAGGTGGAGTAGCAGGGTCTATATTGAATAATAAAAGAGTTGGAATAAAGTTTGCTTATGCGCAGACTTTAGGAGGTGCGAGCAGTGAATGGTTTAAAATAAGTATAGAGGTGTGCAAGTTAAAGGATGAAGGTGGAAGGAGGACAAGTGAGTTAGAATAAAATAGTTAGGATGGGGGCAAGGAAAAGAGAGAAAGTATTCCAAACTGAAACGTGTGGCAAAAGTGCAAAGAGAGATGTTGTGGAGTTGGAAAATTGAAAAGTATGGGCCAAGACTGAAGTTTCAGTCGTTCCAAAGAACACAAGCGGGGACACATGTGGAACGTTTGGAGTTAATCTTGGCAGTAGTGTTGAAGATGAGGCGAGGATTCTGGATGTTGAGAAGACACAAGCTGAAAGAAATTCAGATGTAACCAAGAAAGCTTGGATCGATTCTGCAGAGTCCACAAGCAACCTGCTCATTTAGCTGAATATGTTGCAGAGTAGCAACTATTGTTAGTGTTGTGCAGCTTGGCTTCTGTTCTTCGTGTGTCTTCTTAAATGTGATCTTTTATTGTTTGTTTTGTCTTGTGTTCATAAAAAGGGTAGGGCTGGAGTTTAGAATGGGTATCCGTGTGTTCTGGGTAATGGACAGTATTGTCCTTGGATCCGAGGTTGGCAGTGGCTGCGTTGGGGACCTCACAGCCTATGTGCTTTTTTACCACACATAACTACTTTGGGGCACTTTCATAACTAGTCCAGTACCCTGTTTAATAATTTTCAAAACACTAATTGCAACCCCATCGAGTGAGTAAAGAAATTACCTGGTTTTAACATCCGAGCAATGTAGCAGTGGCATCGTTTCTTACAAATCCTGTCAGTTGCTTTTCACCTAATGTATTAGCTGAGAAACACATAGGCACATATACGTGGATCTGAAGTTTGCCATTGGGAAAGACCATTTGTGCCAAAATATCTTCTTCCATTGACCCTGCCTGACAATAAAGCGATTCCCTTTCTCTGTTCGGACAACAGGCGGCAGTTATCACTGTATGCCTACAATGCATGCTGAAAGGATCTCTCGCCACAAAGTTTTGTGAAAGTACGATTTTTCACTCTGTGAAAATGAAAAAAAAACATAGGTTGTGAGACCCCGTCCCTCCCACCGCAGCCACTGACAACTTCAGATGCAAAGGTTTTTCAGAAAAGGGATGGTCTTCAGGAGACCCGGGGCCATATGTGGTTATCACATTTTCCCATAGACATAGAATGGGTAAAAACATTTGATACATCTGGCCCTTGGTGAAGAGCGCTCGGTAGTTCCCCCTTTCTTGTTCTCATTCACAGGAACACACCAGCGTTGTCAGACCAGCTTGAGGAGTCCACGGTGGCATCACAGGCCTCAAAGGTGTGCCCTAGAACGATCTTCAGGAAAGCCTCGAATCACATGCGCGCATGCACAACATCGCCGGTCAAAAGGGATCACGCAGGAGGTGAACGGTCAGTTACCTGGTGTAAAAAAATCTCCCAGACCAAAGCAGGATAAAGCACAGCCCGCTGCGACATGGTCCTGCCGTACTTTCCTTCCGAACTTCTTTCCTTACGTTCCTTCCGCTCTCCCTCCTTTCCTTCCTCCCTCCCTGCCCTCCCTCTTTCCTAGCTCCCTTGCTCCCTTCATCCCTTCCTCCCTCCCTCCCTGCCCCCTTCCTGCCCTTGCTCCCTTCCTTCATCCCTCACTTTCTTCCTTACGTTTCTTCCTCACTCCCTCCATTCTCTCTTCTCTACCCTTCCGTTATTCCTCCCTCCCTTGCTTGCTTCCTTCCTACCCTTGCTCCCTTCCTTCCTCTCTAACTTCATTCCTTCCTTACCTTCCGTCCTCTTCCCCTCCCTTCCCTCTTCTCTACACTTCCTTCATCCCTTCCCTCTCTCTTCTCTACCCTTCCCTCATTCATCCCTCCCTTGCTTCCTTCCTTCCTGCCCTTGCTCCCTTCCTTCCTCTCTAACGTCCTTCCTTGCGTTCCTTCTTCCCTACCCTTCCTACCTCCCTCCCTCTTCTCTGCCCTGCCTCCATTCCTCCATCCCTTCTGCCCGTGCTCCCTTCCTTTCTCCCTAACATTCTTCCTTACGTTTCTTCCTGACTCCCTCCCTTCCCTCTTTTCTACTCTTCCGTCATTCCTCCCTTCCTCGCTCCCTCCCTGCCCTTGCTCCCTTCCTTCCTCCCTGCTTCCTTCTCTTAGGACTCACCCGCGACGGTGGGGAGGGGTCGGTCCATTAACAGCAGGCTTAGTGACAGGTGCTGAGGAGAGTTGGTGACATTTGGTCCTCTGAGATCCATCAGGTCAGAGGTGGTCGGCTGAGGTCCCAGGGGCCCAGAAGGCGATGTTGCTGAGAGGAGCGGCTAACGCCGGTTGTGAGAGAGGAGCTGATCTCAGAGAAGAAAGCGTTTTCTCTCTGCGGCCTACCGGAGAAAAGCAAAGGTGGCCAGGTGGAGGGTGAGGACGGCAGCGGGCGCGCAGGGTGCTATCTATTTTTCCAGGCATGGGACTGTGGTGATTACAAGTTGAGGAAGGAAGCTGGTCTTCCCGAGGCGGGCCTCATTCTCTGGTTGCACTGCAGTTCTTGGGGGGTGGGTTGGCGAGGCCTTAATAGGGTGTATGTAGAGCTGCTGTTGCTGAAAGCAAAGGATAGATCTCACTCCCCATTCCAGAATCAGGCGCTGCAGCCATATAACGGCCCTGGCGGACAAGTACCCGGTGTCCTGCAAGGAAGACTCGGGCTCTCTGCGCCTTTCACCGGCTCGGCTGCACAAATGTTCATTCCAGCCTGGACCTGTGTCTCCACGGCCGCTGGCCGCAGGATTAAATGTACTCCCGCTCAGGGTCCATAATGTGTGCCAGGCGCCGGCCGCAGATGGGCCTCTACGACAGCACATATACCTCCTGCGGGAGAGCAGAGCGTTTATTTAAGGTGAAAAATGGAGACTGTCGCAGAGACTCCGTGCTTCGGGCTAAATGGAATTACAGTCTGAGCCTGCCAATGTAGAAGAAATAAATGGCGGACAGGTGTTTTAGGGACTCGTGCGTTTGTTCAGCTCGTGCAGCTTTCAGGGAATTCATAGATATCTGCTCCCGAAGTTTATAAGGCTTGAACTCGGCGACCCTGGGTCTGATCCTGGTTCGAATGCGACTGCCCTCCATGACCCATTCATTACCTGTCACTGTCCGCGTCACTGATTTTATTCCAGGACCACCCTGGTGCTGATGCGGGGTTAATTTATGCATGGATTGCTGAAGGTGAAGACTCTAGCGGGGAAGGCACTTTATCACTGTGTCCTCGGAGCTGTATCTGATGCTAAAGGTAGTTTACCTCTGTGTCCACGAAGCAGTCTCTGATGCCGAAGGCAGAATACCTCCTTACCGTCGGAGCTGCCAGTGTCCTTGGAGCTGTCTCTGATGCTGGCGACAGATACCTCTGTGTCGGTGGAGCTGCCTCTGATGCGAAAGGCTCTGTGTTCTCTGAGCTGTCTCTGATGCCCGAGGGAGGTTTACTTCTGTGTCCTCGGAATAGTCTTTAATGCTAAAGACAGTTTACCTCTGTGACTTTGGAGCCTTCTATGATGCTAAAGGCTCTGTGTTCTCGGAGGTGTCTCTGATGCCTTATGACAGTTTACTTCTGTGCCCTCGGGGCTGTCTCTGATGGCAATTTATCTATGTGTCCTTAGAGCTATTTGTGTCCTCGGAGCTGTCTCTGATGCTGAAGACAGTTTACATCTGTCACTTTGGAGCTGTCTCTAGTGCTGAAGGCAGTTTACCTCTGTGTACTCTGCGTTGTCTCAGATGCTAAAGGCAGTTTATCTATATGTCCTCAGAGCTGTCTCTGATGCTGAAGGAAGTTTACTGCGGTGTCCTTAGAGCTGTCTGTGTCCTCAGAGCTGTCATTGATGCTGAAGGCAGTTTACCTCAGTGAATTTGGAGCTATTGCTGATGCTAAAGACAATTTACTTCTGTGCCCTCTGAGCTGTATCAAATGATAAATGGAAGTTATCTCTACGTCCTCGGAGCTGTCTCTGATGCTAAAGACAGTTTGCTTCTGTGTCTTCTGTGCTGTCTCTGTTGCTAAAGGCAGTTTATCTCTGTGTTCTCGGGGCCGTCTTTGATGATGGAGGAAGCTCAACTCTCCGTTAAATATCTAGCCGTGGCTGTGTGTCTCTGATGCTCAATACAATTTCCCTTCAGGTCCTCTTGTTCAGTCGCTATTGCTCATGAGAAGTTGCCACTGTGTCTCTTTATCCGCTGGACCTAGTACTGAAGACATTTTACTTTTCTGTCTTCGGATCTGTACTCGGTTCGATAGACAGTCTACTCTTGCAAAGGTCTGGAGACCTGTCTAATTTATTGGTGTAGGTCGCTTAACGCCAATTTCTTTTATTTTTGTATTTTCCTGACCTCCCCTGTCACCACTGAGCGCAATAATGTAATGTTAGAAAGACTCCCAACGACTCAATGTGATTTCCTTCTAAGTAGTCACACGTTGGGAAAATTCTGTAGTCACTGTGCAACCAATTTTAGAAGCTACTAAAAAACGGAGATGATTTAGCAGTTTTTAAAAGTGATCCTTCTTTAGAAACGTAAATATGAGTTAATCCCCCAAAACGCAGTGAATCCTCAAAATAGACCTATTAAGCTTCTCAGCGTGAGTGGCTCGTTCAGCCCAAGTTTTTCTCAGCGTTCTGGTACTCGTAGTATGGGATCGACTGCATTGCAGGTGCCAAAGTGCAAGCAAGGGTCTGGACTGGGTGATCTACTGATGCATAAACCTTCTAACTGGCAAAAGGAGAGGAAAATGAAATCAGAGCTTGACAAGAGCATGGCAGACTGAGGTCTTATCAGGCGATTTAACCTAGATCACATGTCTTAGACACACAATTTACCGAGACTATGGGCCAGATGTAGTAAAATCCGATTTTGCGAATCAGAAATTGCGAGTCGGTGCGACTCGCAATTCCGATTCGCAAAATCGGATGCAGAACGGTGTCTCAGACACCGTCTGCGAATCTCAATGGGGTCGCAAAGACCCACCTCATTAACATTAATGAGGTGGGTCACATTTTGTGACCCCATTGAGATTCCCTGCACTCACAGGGATGGTGGCCTGCTGGAGACAGCAGACCTCCATGTCTGTGACTGCTTTTTAAATGAAGCTGTTTTTTTTTTGTATTGCAGCCCATTTTCCTTAAAGAAAAACGAGTTGCAATACAAAAAAATAACGAAACCATTTGGTTTCGGTTTTTCAGAATAGGCAGTGGTCCATTGGACCACTGCCTGCTCTGAAAAAAAATTAATGGCGACATTCACAAAGGGGAAAGGGTCCCATAGGGACCCCTTCCCTTTTGCGAATGTGTTACCATCAGTGTGACACTGGTGGTAACTGCAAATTGCTTTGCGACTGCGGTCACAAAGCAATTCTGCATCGCGGTGCGAGTTGCAAATAGGAAGGGAACACCCCTTCCTATTTGCGAGTCGCATTCCCATTTTGCGAGTCGGTACCGACTCGCAAAATGGGAATGTGCATCGCAATGCATGTTTTGCATGGCGCAAACTGCGATTTTCGCAGTTTGCGCCATGCAAAACGCTTCCTACATCTGGCCCTTAGACCTGAAGGGTGAAGACATCTTAGCCATTGAGCTGGCCGCTGGATGCCCATCTCATATATTGGTGGTTGTGATACGTTGCTGTACAGTGAGGTGGCGGGGTAGTAGGTCAAGGAGATTTCTGCAAACCAAACACTGTTCAGCATAGACTAGATCATATATAGTGGAAGCACCAGTGTGGACTAGCTGCCAATTATCAGCATAATTTTGACACAACATTACCTCCTCACCAATCTCGTGAAGCCCAGGAGTTTTCACAATCGGAGGGAGAACTGCGCCCTAGGAGGGCCTACCTGCTATGAGTGTAACCTAAGGGTCTAACATGGAATAATTAACGTACCCCTCATCTGAATTGGTTCTGGCTCTAGCATGAATACCCGGTCCTCCAACTATAAAATGTACCTCTATCTCTGTCCTTGTTGCTGATGACAGTTTTCTTCCTTGGATCTGTCTGTGGTCCTGAAAGTAGTTTAACTCTGCGTCCCTGGGTCGGTCCCTTCTGCTAATAAGCAACTACCTTTGTGTTATTGGTCTGTCCCAGGTGCTGAAAACAGGTTACCTCACTGTCCCCTGATCTAGCCCTTGTGCTGAAAACAGGTTACCTCTTTGAACCGACAAATGTCCCCGGGTCTGAAAGCAGTTTACCTCTTTGTCCCTGGTTCTTCCCTAGTGTGGAAGGTAGTTTACCTTTCTGCCCTGGAATCTGTCCCTGATGCTAGCGTCCATCCCACTGACCCGTCTCTGGTGTTAATGAAAGATAACCTTTGTGCCGCTCTATCTGTCCCTGGCCTTGAAGAAAGTCGCCGACAACGGTTCATCAAACTATGACCGGGATCCGACCCACGTGCAGAGTACACTTTACCTCATTATTCCTAGATTGGCTAGCTCTGGCGCGAAGGACAGTTTACCTCTCTGTCCTTCGTTATGACCTTGGTCCGGTAGTTCGTTTATCTCTCTATCCCTGGTTCAGCGCCAGGTGCTGAAGGCACTTTGCATCTATGTCCTCAGAATATTTCCTGGTGCAAAAGACAGTTTACCTCTCTGCCCTTGTGCCGAGGTTAGTTAAGTCTCTGTCCTTTGTATCTGTCTTTTGTGACGAAGGCTATTTAGCTCGGGTGTGTCATTGGATCTGTCTATGGCCTGACGCCAGTTCATCGCTTGTTCCTGGTTTTGAAGATAGTCTCTCCCGTATACGCTCCTGGTGCTGAAGACATTTTAACCCTCTGTCCCCAGATCTCTCCTAGTTGTGGATGGGAGTTTGACTGAACTTTGTGTCCACGGCGCTGTCCCTGGCGGTAGACTGTTAACATCTCTGTCCCCCGACCTGTCCTGGATGCTGATGGGAGTTTAACTCTGTGCCTATGGCCCCAGCCCTGGTGCTGAAGGCACTTTACGTCCCTGTCCCCTGGGTCGGTCTTAGATGCTGATGGGAGTTTAACTCTGTGTTTCTGGCCCTAGTACTGAAGGCAGTTTACTCCCGAGTCATCTGGTTCTGTCGTAGATGCTGATGGAAGGTTAATTTCGTGTCAACGGGTCTGTGTTCCGGGTATTAATTCTTGCGTGCCAGTATCTGTCTGTCCAAGATGTTTATGAAAGTTGAACTGTGTTGAGCGTCTTTCTAGGCTAGGTGGGTGGGCTCAAAAATCTGTGCCCCCGCTCCTCCCCGTACTCGCTTCTGAAGTACGGACTAGAGGAGAAGCTTGTGGCTGGAGAACAGCAGTCCGGTGAACCTATGTACATTGCTGCTGTTAGAATAGCCAATCAGCCTACAAAGAGCTGACCTTGGTGCTGAAATAATTTCACTGTGGGCTCCCGTGTCTCCGACGGCTGCTGCTGCAGATTGGTTCACTGCTCCCTTTCTGTCCTCTCGAAGAACTGCCGGGCAGCCGTCCAGGGTGCTGACAGGAGCGCTACTCTCTTTCGGAGATTCTCGCTCCTTCACGATCCTGCTGTCTTTTTTTGCCATGACTGTGCCACTGCAGATGCAGTCATTTCCGGGTCAACAGGGATGAACCGCTTGTCAGGTCAGAATCTGACCTGCTGCTTGTGGACGGTGTGAGCGGGGAGACTTGTTGGACTCTCTGCTCCATGGCATCTCTTTTGTGCCTTATGGTAGCCAGGAAGCACTGAGTCGCAGAAAGTTATTGGTCACCTGTGTAAACTCTGCCTACAAATTCTCCTAATCCCAGTCATATAGGCTCAATCAATTTAGCAAATTTATAGCCCATCCTGTGGAGACATTTTTGCTAAGCCTGCACGTTTTTTCTTCCCCCAAATCAGAAATTTTAACTACTTTTGGTGCATAGTTCTGTATGGAAACATCTATTTTCTATCAGAGGAGGAGAAAGAAGTTCTGAAACAATCTGTGCAAGATAATGTTCAGAATGGCTTAATGACTTGCTCAATGTCACCTGCAGGAGCTTCCCTATTTTTTGTTGCCAAGGAGACCTGGCAATAATGGGCCAGATGTAGTAAGCCTTTTGCGACTCGCAAACGGCGAAAAACACCGTTTGCGATGCGCAAAAGGCCTTCCGCGATGCAGAATCACATTTTGCGAGTCGATACCGACTCGCAAAATGTGATTCCGACTCACAAATAGGAAGGGGTGTTCCCTTCCTATTTGCGACCGCATCACGATGTAGAGTTGATTTGTGACCGCAAAAGCGGTTGCAAATCAACTCGCAGTTACCATCCACTTGAAGCTTCAGAAATGTGAAGGAATTTTACACTTGTAGCTTAAAATTGGGTCAGTAGCCTTATTTTGATGAGTGACAGCAGTGCAAGTACAGCACACAGAATCTAGTATGGAAAGTTGTCAGCCTCGTTTAAAGCACTGGTATGGGCCAAAAAAGCCTTCATTGATGCCCTGTATTCATACACCTGTATCGAACTAAGAACTTCATTGTTAAGACTGACAGTGGAGAAAAGTCAGTGGGGGAGTTCTATTGCATGAACAACTAGATGATGGCCTTCAGTGTCCTGTATTCTGTTTTTCCCATATCCTGACTCCATGTGAGCAAAAGTATTCGATTTTAGAAAATAAATTATTGTCCATAAAATATGCCAGTGAAGAATGGGGATGTTTTTCATGATATCTCCGCAACTCTTTCAAGTAAGAACAGATCACATTAACCTTCAATTTCTACAGAAAATTTAAAGCTGAAATAGTTGTAAAGCTCGTTGGGCATATTTTTTCCATAATGAGTTGGTAACTTACATTCCAGGAACTTGAAATGTGGTTGCATATGCTCTTTCCTTGTGTTATTCTACACAAAACTGAATCACAAGGGTCAGTCTTACTTTTACTTAAGTGGGTCATAAGTGTGGTACAAACTTTTATGTTTACAAAGAGTAAGAGTTGGCCAAGTTCATATCAATCAAGAGATTTTAGATGAAGTTCAACAGTCATGATCTCTGCTTTCAGCAGCACACTATATATTCCACCTAGAGACTTGCAGGAGCGAGTTCTTAAGAAGTACCAAAATTCATCTCTGTCAGGTTCAATAAGTTTGCTCTCTACCTTGGAACTTGTTAAACAATCTTTTTATTCGCCCTCTGTAAATCAAGATGTTCAAGTTTATGTTCGATGTTATCCTATTTGTGATCAATGAAAGGCTTACTAGAAAAACTCTTCTGATATCTACAACCATTACCAATACCACCATATCCTTGGCAAACAATTTCAATTGACTTTATTCTCAACGCTACTTAAAAAGACTCCCTCCACTTTGGAAAAAGCCTTGCTCTTCATTTCCAAAATATTTTGCTTACATGGCTTACCAGCAAATATAGGGCCTGATTACAACTTTGGCAGAGGGGGTTAATCCATCCCAAATGTGACGGATATCCCGGCCGCCATATTACGAGTTCCATAGAATATAATGGACTCGTAACATGGCGGGCGGGATATCCCTCACATTTGGGACGGATTAATCCCCTCCGCCAAAGTTATAATCAGGCCCGTAGTTTTCAACCCAGATACACAATTCATCTCTTGATTTTGGAACTCAGTGTGTTCAAACTTGAGCATTCACATCTCTTTGTTCTCTGGCTATCGTACACTATCCAGTAGTTTAAGTGAAAAAACGAACCAAAGTTTAGAACATTGTTTACAATGTTATAGAAATGCCACACAGTACAATTGACCAAACAATTTGCCAAAGTCACCTAAAACATTGCCATTCATTCTGCAATCCCAACTTTACCATTTTTCTGCCTGCAAGGCATTCATCCACAAAGTCTTCCGCCTAATCCACAAATAAAAGATGTAGTACCCGCTGTGAAATATTTTTTTGTCATTGAAATGTGCACAGAAAAGTAATAGCCACATATCTACAAAACCTAAACCTGCCTTGAAAGGTAAGATCAACCTTCATTGCAGACCACCTTCAAGATTCCATTCTGGACATAGAGTTTGGTTATCATCTAGATCCTTACTTACAGACCGTGTACCAGTTAAGTTCCGACCGAGATATTGTGAACCCTTCATCACTGCCAAACACAAAAACCCCGTGGCTTTTTGCTCGAAATTGCTTACTTTTTGGAAGATTCCTCGCCTCGCAGTTAAAACAATTTCATTCAGATCCGTTTCATTGCACTCTATCACCTACTCCACCAGTTCTAATCAATGGACATCCAGAATTTGAGATCAGTAACATTTGTGGCTGTTGTGTTTGTTTTTTGGACATGTGGACAGTACGGGATATGTCCCTGGGTCTGATTATAGTTTCTTCTGAATCCTTAGGTCTCGGTTGAGGCTTGGATGCCCTGCACTTAGATGTGTCAGTTCTTGAAGGGATGGAATACCGCCTACCCACAGTGCAATTCGGCGTCCTCACTCGTAAGCCATTGAGTCCAGCTGTCTCCTAAAGAATCGCAGCCCTGGGATAGGCCCCATCCTTCTGAAGAACGAGAAGAGAGCACTACCTTGATCTGTCCTCCATCCAGTAAAGCGAGTTCGCATCGGCTTTAACTCTTTCATGCATCGATATAATCAGACATAATTAGTGAAAGTGTATCTGTGGAGGAGGTAACACAGCGTCATCAATGGAACCACTGTAATATATGCTAGCTGGGGTCATCAATCCAGTGTAAATCCGTCGAAATGACCAAAGGAGGCAAATGCAATTTAAACTACTGTAATAAATGATGCCTGAAACCATACATTGTAAACTCATCTAAATAACATGGAGCGATATAGTTAAGGTACTGCAGCTCAACCCGAGTATAACCTAAGTTGATGTCAACCTTCTAAGATGCTGGATTCAATGCAATCTGATAGCAAATAATATAATACGATGTTATTTAATCATTACAATGAGATATAATCAACGTGTGCCGATGCAAACTACGTAATCACCATAGTTGCCCTAATTAATGTAACCGACGTCATCAGTGGAGTCGGTTACATTAATTAGGGCAACTATATAACAACAATATAACTTAATCGACTCTATATACCCTGCCTTGGTCAATGTAACATGAACGAGCCACTGTAATCTGAGTTAATCATCATAGTCGGATGTGAACAGGTAACCGAATGCAAAGGACACTCCTGCAGTTTAATACGACTAAACCTTGGAGCGCCTAGAGGCGAATCACTTGTCAGTAAGTGTTATACAAACTCCCTACATAACGATAAGGAGGGTGTCGAGGAACAGGAGCGTTCGTTTAGAGACTGCGCTACTCGCACTGACGTAGTCGCCTTTTTGCCTTTTCGTCGTTGCTCTTAGCGCATGGCTGAATACTTCTGTAGCCGGAGATGGAACATTTCTGTGGGAGTCTCAATAGCAGCATATCTGTCCAAACCGTAAGCGCACCCACGCTCGCTGTGCGTGCAACTTCATTTCCTGTTGCCCCGGGGACTTTTGCCACTGAAGGCACGATCTAAAGAGGGATGGCCTGGGTGTCCTCACTATACCACGGGCAGGGCACAAGTCTTAAAACAAGCATTTGCAATGCAATGGGTCTTGCGTTTGCTCGCGTTAGAGCTAGTACCATTGTAAATTCTCACTGGAATTTTCTTGCCACATAAACTGAAAATAAAAAGCAAAACAATTGACATAAGCAAGCCGAGTCAAAGCACCATTGCCACCATGATTGTGAGCACGAAGGAGAGACACAAAAGGAAAAAGAAGTTTGCTTGCAGTCAGACTTATTGACGAAAGTGCAATTATCCATGTAACAGGGTCGATGGCCAAGGCGGTAACAAAACCGCCCCAAGGAGGGAAAAACGTAAACCATTTACCAAAGATAAGGAAGGATTTTTGAAAGCGAGCCCACGAACAAGCGATAGTGATGGGCGTGCAGTGGGCGTGGTTAAAAGCCCAAATAGATACCAACACGTCGGAAAAGCAGTGCTTGCACGCTGCTATGCTTAACCTTTTTTTAAACATTTATTTATTTTTATAAAGTGATCATCATTACATCACCATTTTCAGTTTTAAAAATAAGTACAATACATCTGTTCCATCTCATTAGGTAAACAGTGACATTAACAACCTCATTATTCACAAATTAGGAGTAGCTAGACTAGCTAGGCTAGACGGTCATCGGCTGTGAGTTACCTCAAACATCCTACCCCAGGCTTGGAAGAATCTCTTAAGCCCCCCTAATCTTGCAGTGTATTTCCCTTCTTGAGTTCTTACTAGTGGCATTTTATTTAACCATTCACCGATAGCTGGAATCTGCGTGGTTCACCATTTTTTTAATAGGAGGGATCTGGCCACTGCTGTAGCAATAAAGACAAATTTCACCCATCTAGATGCAAGCTTTACCTTAGGGTTGTAGCCAAAAACCAGTAGCCATGCCGAGAGTTTCATTTCCGTCTGCACTGCTTGTTCCAAAGAATTGAACACCTCACCACAAAAACCCTGGATAAACCCACAAGTGCCTATAATATGAGTCCAATTTGCTATTCCATCCACTTGACAATGGAAGGAATAATTGGGACAGCTGGGAATGATCTGGGCCAGAGATTGCGGAGTACGATAGAGCAGCCATTTACTAAAGAACAGCATTCTGTGCCAGTTTGCACCTCTCAATGCTCCAAAATTTAATTCATTGACTTTCTCCCAGAAACCCTTAGTCAATTTTAACCCTTCATCCTGCGCCCATTTCCTAGCGGCTTTATCAAAAAGGTTGGGGCTCTTCCATTCCAGCAGTAGCCTTCTCCGTTCCCCCACTCGCCTGTTCCCAGATGGATCAATCAGTTCTTTCACTATTTTCTGAGTGTCACCTATCTGACCACAATTCAAGTCAGTGAGGTTGCTGAGCAAGTTACTATAAGACCCCATTAGCAAAAAATTATTTTGCACGGCAACCCCAATATTCAAAAGCGTTTACCATCTGTCTCCCTTTAAAAAATCTCCAATTTTCCTAAATCTGGCAGCTTCCCATTTCCAGACTATTTTCAAATTAAGACTAGAATCGGACCTCATCGTGAATTCAGATAGATGCGTAGAAACGTTTACATATGGGATTGTATACCTTTGAAAAAAATCTGACCTCTTTTTTGAAAAAGCACCTGAGGATCTTATACCGAACTTTCTTCAGGAATTTCACCAGCAATATTAAATCCCGCAGACCATATTCTCTGCAAATTAAAACACAAAAATCTGAAGGAAATGGGCTGCCCGAAGAAGATACAGGTTTGAAAGTTGCCATATATTGGTTAAAAAAATGCCAGGTAATAGTCCTTCATATTACGAAGTGACAGGCCCCCTTTATCCCAATCTACAGATAAGGTGCTTAGTGCAATACGTGCGTTTCCATTATGCCAAATGAGTAATGACAATATTGAGTCCAGTTTCCGAATAAATGTGTAAGGCTGAGAACAAAAAATTAAGCAGCGACAGGATTGCCATCTTGATTAGGGCTATTCTCCCTACAACAGTTAGGGGGAGTGACCCCCACTATGTTAGTAGTGCTTGAGTTTTAAGGAGTAGGGGAGCAAAGTTAAGATCGTAAAGATCTTCTAGATAGGACAAGAATCTAATCCCAAGATACCTTATATGGCGCGAGTTTATGCATGGCACCAATTCAGGAAGTAGTCTTCTAGAAGTGCAACCACAGAGTATAATTTCAGTTTTTTTGCTATTCACCTTATACCCCCTGTAGGAAGTTGGCTCCGTATATACTATCTCAAAGTAAGAGATAGTGTGCCCAGAGTCCAGGGGTTCCCCTTAGAGGTTGATAATGGCAAAATCTGATAATACTAATGCTCTATTTTGTTGTAGTGTGGTCGAGCATTAGGCTCATCATAGGGTAGTGTTAAGCATTTGTTGTACACACACAGAGCTATTTTAAAAGTGGACACAGTGCAAAACTCAACAGTTCCTGGGGGATGTAAGTTTGGTTAGGTTTCTCAGGTAAGTAAAGCATTTACACAGTCAGTCTCCTGGGCATAGGCAGCCCACCGTTGGGGGTTCAAGGCAACCCCAAAGCCACAGCACCAGCAACACAGGGCCGTTCAGGTGCAGAGGTCAACGGAGGGCCCAAAACACATAGGCGCCTATGAAGAACAGGGGTGCTACGGTCCTAATCTGCTTACAGGTAAGTACCTGCGTCCTCAGGGAGCAGGCCAGGGAGGTTTTGTAGAGCACTGGGGGGGGACACACAGAAGCCCACAAAACACACCCTCAGTGGCACAGGGGCGGCCGAGTGCAGTAGGCAAAGTAGGCGTCGGGTTGCTATAGAAAGCAGTGGAGGGACCCAGGGCTCACGTAGGCGATGCAGGCAGGGCACAGGGGGGCTTCTCGGGCCAGCCACTGACTGGGCTAGGATGAGGGCCGCCTGCTGGTCAAACCTGCACTGGTAGGTGGTTCCTTTCGGTCCTGGCGGCTGCGGGTGCAGTGCTTGGTCCAGGCATCAGGTTCCTTTGTTACCAGGCAGTCGCGGTCACGGGGAGCCTCGGGATCCTCTCTGCAGGCGTCGCTGTGGGGGTGCAGGGAGGTCGACTCAGGGTGCCCACATCGTTGGAGTCGCCTGGGAGTCCTCTCTGCGATGTTGGTTTCTCCAAACTCGAGCCGGGGGCGTCGGGTGCAGAGTGTGAAGACTCACGCTTCTGGATGTGGAGTCTCTTTAAAGGTTGCTTTAAAGTTGCAAAGTTGTTGCAGTTTCTGAACAGTGCCTCTGTTTTCGGGAGGTTCTTGGTCCTTTAGGTGCAGGGCAGTCCTCTGAGTCCTCAGAGGTCACTGGTCCCACTGGATGCATCGCTGTGCAGGTTCTTTGAGTCTGAAGACAGGACGGTAGGGCTGGGGCCAAGACAATTGGTGTCTCCGTAGTCTCTGCAGGGCTTTCAGGTCAGCAGTCCTTCTTCTTTCTTCAGGTTGCAGGAATATGATTTCCTGGGTTCAGGGTCGCCCCTAAATACTAAATTTTGGGGTGTGTTTAGGTCTTGGGGCAGTAGCCAATGGCTACTGTCCTGGCTACACGCTCTTTGTGCCTCCTCCCTGAGGGGAGGGGGCCACATCCCTATTCCTATTGGGGGAATCCTCCAAACTCAAGATGGAGGATTTCTAAAGGCAGGGGTCACCTCAGCTCAGGGCACCTTAGGGGCTGTCCTGACTGGTAGGTGACTCCTCCTTGTTTTTCTCATTATCTCCTCCGGACTTGCCACCAAAAGTGGGGTCTGTGTCCAGAGGGGCGGGCAACTCCACTAGCTGGGATATCCTGGGGAGCTGTAACTACAAGCAGGAGCCTTTGAGGCTCACAGCCAGGTGTTACAGTTCCTGCAGGGGGAGGTGAGAAGCACCTCCACCTAGTGCAGGCTTTGTTCCTGGCCACAGAGTGACAAAGGCACTCACCCCATGTGGCCAGAAACTCGTCTGGTTGTGGCAGGCTGGCAGAAACTGGTCAGCCTAGCACTAAGAGTTGGACTGGTATTCAGGGGGCATCTCTAAGATGCCCTCTGGGTGTATTTTACAATAAATTCCACACTGGCATCAGTGTGCATTTATTGTGCTGAGAAGTTTGATACCAAACTTCCCAGATTTCAGTGTAGCCATTATGGAACTGTGGAGTTCGTAATTGACAGACTCCCAGACCATATACTCTTTATGGCTACCCTGCACTTACAATGTCTAAGGCTTTGCTTGGACACTGTAGGGGCATGGTGCTCATGCAACTATGCCCTCATCTGTGGTATAGTGCACCCTGCCTTACGGCTGTAAGGCCTGCTACAGGGGTGACTTACCTATTCCACAGGCAGTGGGTTAAGGGCATGGCACTCTGAGGGGGGTGCCATGTTGAGTTAGTCATTTTCTCCACACCAGCACATACAAGCTGTGAGGCAGTGTGCATGTGCTGAGTGAGGGGTCCCCAGGGTGGCACAATACATGCTGCAGCCCTTAGAGGCCTTCCCTGACCACAGGGCCCTTGGTACCAGGGGTACCATTTATAAGGGACTTATCTGTGTGCCAGGGCTGTGCCAATAGTGGGAACAAAGGTACAGTTTAGGGAAAGAACAATGGTTCTGGGGCCCGGTCAGCAGGGTCCCAGCACACTTTCAGTAATAACTGGCATCAACAAAAGGCAACACGTTAGGGGGTAACCATGCCAAGGAAGGCATTTCCTTACACCCCCCTATTCGATCAAATTGAGCAAAGACTTCAAAAGCCATCTCCTGCGAACTCTGATTATCTTAATGAACTAAAATGATATTGTCTGCATACAATTTCATCTTCCCCATTTGCTTGAGTGGGGGATGGATCAGATCATTTTGTCTAATTGCAATGGCTAAAGGTTCGATAAATAAAGTAAACAGAATGGGTGAGAGGGGGCATCACTGGTGAGTGCCCCACCAAACCAATCGTTTTCCTACATTTGCAGAATTCATTACAATGTTCGCTTCAGTATCTTGATACATCCTTGGTATCAGCCCAGAGATCTGGGCAGGCACCTCAAATCTAGAAATAATCTCAAACAGTGTGTCCCATACCACTAAATCAAAGGCTTTTTCAGCGTCCAGTAAGAGGATAATAGCGGGGATTCTATTAACAGCAAAGTAATCTATTGCCTCAGAAAAAAATGGGTGTTAATTGCAAGTTGCCTGCCGGCAATAAACCCATTTTGGTCTAGATGGACTAAAGAAGAGAAGATTCATTGTAACGAATAACTATAAGCCTCATAATGATTTAATTGTTGGTATTTAATAATGTAATTGGACGATAAGAGTTTGGATCTTCTTTATCTTTATCTCTTTTAGGCAAACTGACTACATTCCCAGGATGAAAAGAATTTGGGATCGTCCTGCCCTTTAACATATCATTAATTAGGAGCAAGAAATCATCAGCCAGGACATCAATACAAATCTTAAAGAATTATGCCGGGAGGCCATCAGGGACACAGGCCTTCCCATTCGCGAGGTTTTTAACCACCTCCAGAAGTTCTGGTTTAGTAAACGGATGGGAGAGGGCATCCCTGTCTTCCCTGGATATGGTGGGCATCTTTAATTTCCCTAAAAAAATCGCTAACAGCCTGTAAGTCAATAGAATAGTTTTGGCTATATTTTAGCCTATAATAATGCTCTAACATCGCTTCTCCAACTGCCCTAGATGCAGTGTATCTCTTCCCCGTGGTGGGACATCTTAAAGCGTGAATCGTATTACTTGCCAGTTGGCCCCAAGCTTGCCAGGCTAGAAACCTACCCGTAAAGTTACTCTCATCGTGGACTTTCTGCCAGCAGGCCTGGAATGATCTCTACCGAGATACCAATCGGAAAGTGCCTGCTTGGCCTGATTGAGAGATTTTTTGTTGTTTTCCGTACGGAATCTAAGATATTCATTTAATTTCCTTTTCACTCCGTCTTCCAAAGCCGAGCTCTGTTGTTTATCACAGCGCCTATCTGCGCAATCACTATGCCACTTACGTAGGCTTTGAATGTATCCCAGACTATACTCGGAGCGGCAAAGTCCTGGTTCCGATTAAAGAAATCCCTTACTTCCTCTCTAAAGACCTGAACCCAACCTTCCTCTTGGAGAAGCGACTGGTGAAATATCCACCTTTTGACTTGCGGTGTATTTTGTTCTGGCTCTTATAATATATCCAAGATCAGCAAGGCATGATCTGAAAGGCAAGAGTGCACTATGCACTGATTCTTAAAGTGAAGCGATTTAGTTATCAGGAAAAAATCAATACGGAAGCGCTTCTAAATCGACTGGAAAAACATGTATAATCTCTTTTATTGGGCGTGTTAGACCTCCAGGGATCGCATAGCGCCAATAGTCTTAAATAATTCCCAAAGACCTTTGCGACCTTTGGTTTACATTGTTTTTTAACTCTAACTGAGGAATCAGTATATGGGTCCTGAAGAAAATTAAAATCTCCACCAAGAATAACTTTGCCGGGGATTTGTAAGAGAGATTGAAAAATCTCCTTGTACGGCCCAGGATCATCCTCCAGCGGTGCGTAAAAGCTCACAAAATTAAAGCTCTCCATCAAAACACTACCACCACCAATGTCCATTTTTATCACTATTAAAATCGAACATTCAGACCCCGAGTTTTTTGGTTAAGAAGACTGTGGTGCCCCTATGGGCTGCATGCGCTGCGGCAGCTCCATTATACTCTACACAATTTCTAAACATAACAAATTCCCTCAGTTTCTTAACTGGGATATGAGTTTCTTGTAATAGTATTACAGAGGGATTTGCTGTTTTAACCCACTCTTCAATTGCACCCTTCTTTTTCCTGTTAGTAAACCCATTGACATTCCAAGAGTCCACTCTTAGTATGGAGTTTAACCCCGCCATTTGATCCCTTTGGAGAACAGGGACAGTCTGTGCCCAATAGCTTCCCTCCCAAAAACACCCTGATCTATGGTTCTCCTAATCACCTTAGGCCCACTGCAATAATTCAGCCTGATCCCACTGCTGTTTCTCATATATCGGTTGCCTATCATGCCTTGCCTGCTTCTCCAAAGCTGAGTTCTTCCATTTTGCTTTAGGATCTAATTTTCCTCCTTACCCCAACAGCCCCCCCGTTGACCACCTTGCCACCCCATGTCACTGAGGACCCCTCCCTCTCACATATGGGCCCACACCTGAAGCCCTCCAGTCTGGACGAACCAGGACCACCTCCCACCCCTCCCAAAATCTCCCTACCCCCAGACAGGTGCCTTGGCATGGCACCCAAATCTCCAGTAGCCAAAGAGGGAAATTGGAAAAAAATGCGTTAAATATTGAACAAAAGGAGTGTGAAAGAGTGAAGTTCGTCGCCCTTATTATAAATTCCCCCTTTTCCCCCCCTCGCCATCTCGATTTCGTGTGGAACACAGCAAAGTCTTCGCTGCATCAACTGTATGAAGTATGTTAGAGCGACCCTTGAAAAATACTTTAAGTTTGGATTGCTGAACCAACCCTGCTAGGGCTCTGTCCTTCTGAAATTCGGGTATAATTTCTTTCAGCTCCCTCAGTGCGGCGGCCGCGGACATATCTGAAAAGATCTTAAAGGGGAAGTCCCCTGAAGCTAGATATACTTTGTTTTGGATTGCCTGCTGGAGAATGCGTTCTTTAATACAAAAATCACCAAAGTTTACCAATATTGTTCAAGGATATTTTGCGTTGGGAAGCTGCACGGCAGGCACTCGGTGAGCACGCATTATAGAAAGGTCTAGGTTTCTGTCAGTTGTTTCTGGGAGAACATATTGCATAAGGTGGTCTGTAATTAGGTTTGTAACCTTTGCCTATCTTCACGTCCTTCCGGAATCCCCGTAAATCTTAAATTACAACTACATGAGCGATTTTCCATATCATCTATCTGACACTGTAAATCTACCAGATCTGCTTGACATTTGGATATTGATGGTTCCAGGTGGATCCGTCGCTCTTCCAGATCTGAAACTTGCTGCTCCACCTCATTAATACAAGTGTTAAGTTGCTGCATGTTATTGCTTATCAAATTTAGTTGTGCCTCAGTCCTCTGATTAGCCTCTTCCCGTGAAATTTTTAAAGATTTTTATTCGCTTAATATTTCAAGGAGCAAACTCTCTGCAGGGGTGCCAGCCCACCCTTTGACTCTTGCATCCTGAGTTTTATGATCTAATTGTACTTTCGCATGCTCTGGCTGTGAGACTCCATTCCTTGGACGGTTAGTGTGGGAGCTGTTTGCTGTTCCTTCCTCAAGAGTGTGGGTACCTGAGCATAGTTGAGCTATCGGGAGGAGGTTGTCTTCAGAAGATATCGATTTGTGGCCATTTATCTGGAACCCTGTAGGAACTTCCTTAAGCCCTCTGCTCCCACTACTAAATAATGGATACAGCTGCCTGTGACATGAAGCAGCCTCCTGGCTATCATTATTATCAGAAGCGCACTCAGTGCTCTGCTCTCGATGACAAAGATCTGCTCGGACAATGTCCACTCTGCAAGCCTCCGAGGTCGCTCAGTCCTTGCTTCCTTGATGCTGACCGAGACGCTTCTCAATCTAGTGCAGTGCAATTGCTAGTATTTTGTAATGTCAGTGTTGGAGGGCTTAGACTGAGGACTGGGGAGGAACCTGAGGCAGGGCTGATGACACAACATTCACCATTTTGTCAGAGAGTGCAGGGCGTTTCCCCCTGACGATCTGTGCTGTTTTAGCAGTTTTGCATGTAGGGCCGCCCTTGCTCTGTGAGTCCCTGGGGGATCTTCGAATAATTAAATAGGTGTTGCACACTGTACCCTACACCCCCTTCTATAAAGTTACGGTACCCGGGGGCCACAAGCTGCACTTGCGCCTACACAGGCCATTTCCGTGACCATCAAGAGCTCCTAAAAGCCTTTCAAGAGTGACATAGTGTCGTCCCTCTAGGGGGGAGATACCGGAGGTCTTAGTACGTCCTGCAATTGTACAGTTTTTTCATGTTCCAATAATGTTCAGGTTATTGGTTGCAAGGGGGGAGGGGAAAGAAGCCGCCAGGGGTATGCAGATGTTTCTCAGTAGAAACTATGCCACAAAGGAGGAATAGACTTTTCTTAGTTGGATGTAGGCCATCCTTAAATCAACCGGTTATGAACTCAGAATACAAATTCCGACATGCTGCGTCCTTCTCAGCTCGGCTCCTTTCTAACCAAATCGCACACTTCTGCGGTGTTGCGCGTGTTGCCAGGGTGCTTTGCAGCCACAATTCCGGTCTCCCACATTCTTTCCTCGGTCCAAATCTAGCGTGACCCAGTGTGCCCGCTTAGTCTGATCGCCCTTAGCGGCGTCCGGCGAATCAGCCATGGAGCATGACAGGAGCTCCGATGCGGTTTCCGTTCCCTCTATGCTCAATCTTACAAAGAAGTGGAGGGACTAACCAATCTATACAGCATGCAGGTCACATCACGGCGTGTTATATCACAGCATGTGACATCATGATGCATTGCATCCTAAGTGGCATCACAGGACGTGACATCACAGGAAGTGGGGATTACTAGATTTAAAAATTGATATTTTGCATCAGGGTTGTGCCAATAAAGTAACACAAGCATGATGCAAAACCTGGCCCTCAATTGCAACATTTATTTTTTAAATCTCTGTCACAAAGAAATAGACACAAGGAGAAACTTGGCAATAAATCTATTCTGCTTAGTTGGTTGCACAGACTCCATTAAAAAAATCTTATGTGGGTTAAGGCACTGGCTGCAGAGAGCTTTGTATGCCCCATATATCTCAGGGAATAATAATAATGGTAAGATAACTCTGGTGGTTAACACATTTACTGGAGAGATGTGTGTTGTGTCTAGTCCCAGTTTTGAGGGTTCACGTGTCTCCTGCAAAACACATCATGGCAGATTTGTTATTTTATGCAGATAGGTAAGTGGGCTACTGCTGTTAATATGGAAATCCTTTTGTTACCTCCAGTTCATAAATTGTAATTCTTCTAATATAGCACAGTAAGCTATGAAGGACATGCGACTCCTACACCTTGCAACCCTCACTGTCCCATGAAACTCATCCTGTTCATGGATTTACACTTATATAATTTATTGTCAATGTAAAACGTGTATGTGATGTAAAGTGCTATGAAACCCTGTATGGGGATAAGTAGCGCTTTGAAAAAAATACAACAAAATAGTGATATTTAAATTACTGTATCTCTTATATCCAGGGACTGGCCAAAGTCAAAATCATGCCTCTCTTAAGTACCAGTGAAGTGACAACAAGGTGTGTGCCTTTGTTTCCCCTCCATTGAATTTGTGGGTAGGTGTGAGGCTCCAGATAGCTCCAGCGAGAACAAAATGAGGTCTGATGGCCACTTAACAGCATGCTTTTGTTTTGGCACCAGCTCAAATTTAAAATAAAAAAACTCCCTCATTGCCGCCTGCACATGGCTGCTCTGAAGGAAAGCAAACAACGTACAGGTACTGCTGAATGTATCCGGGTGTTTAAACATTACACCAGGACGAGTTCAGAATATTACAGTGCGGCACAGCTACTTGGCAGGATAGACGTCCATCTTGTAAAAATAGTGGGAGGACGCCGTGTACCCGCGTGTACCCCCAACTTGTGCCCTGACCATGGCTTAACTCTCAGAGGGCGAGTATAACCTGCTGTGCCCTACCTGAGGACTGCACCTCACAGGGACAGTGTATCCTACCAATAGCCCCCAAACTGCACGTCACAGGGAGTGTGTAACCCACTGCACCTCACAGACCACCCCTCACAGAGTGAGTGTATCCTGCCTGCAGTCCTCATACAGCACCTCTCAGGGAGAGTGTATACTGCCTGCAGACCACAAACCGCACCTCAGATTGAGTGCGTTTCCTGCCTGCAGTCCTCATACGGCTGGTCACAGGGAGAGTATATCTAGCTTGCAGCCCACATTCTCACCTCACAGAGACTGTATCCTGCCTGCAGGCCACATACCGCTTCTCTCAGGGAGGATGTATCCTGCCTGCAGTCCACATACTGTGCCTCACATGAAGAGTGTATCCGACCTGCAGCCCACATACTGCGCCTGACAGAGAGACTGTATCCTGCTGCAGTCCACATATTGCACCTCACAGGGAGTGTGTATCCTGCCTGCAGCCCTCATACTGCACCTCACAGGGGGTGTGTATCTTGTCCATAGCCTGCATATCGCACCTGTGGGAAAAGGAACCCTCCTCTCCCTCGCATCTTAAACAGTGCAGGTTCTGTGCCCTTCTCATTACTTGCAAACTGTGTCTGTCATAGTACACTCTGTGTAATATTTTAAATTGGACTAAGCACAGCTCAGCTTTAATTGCCATCTCTCTTGGGTGCATTAGTGCTGCCTCCCAGGCTTAGGGCCCGATTCACAAAGGTAAACTTAGACTTTTGGTCTAAGTTTAGACCAAAAGTCTAAGTTTACGACTTTTCGGTACTCGCAGGGGTAAGTTACGAGTAGTATCTTTACATCTGCACCTCGGGGTGGAATCTCCAGTGACTCCGGTGACTCTGGTGGAGATTGTGCCCCGAGTGCAGAGATTCCGCCCTGGGTGCGGACTTAAAGATACTACTGGTAACATACATTTGTGAATACCAAAAGGTTGTCAAACCTAAACCAAAAGTCTAAGTTTACCTTTGTGAATCAGGCCGTATATCTCCCATTTCTCCCACCTCCTCTTCCCATTTCCCCCGTAACTTGCGTAAGGTATCTGGCATATTATTGTTGAGGGCCTTATAAGTCAGGGAAACTGCCCCCTTCCTCAGCTCCTCGATTGGGAGTCGGTCCTCAAGTGGAACGTATTCTGGAATACCCTCCCCAGGAAGTCCCTCGGCACGCCACGCTTGTGGCACCTCAGCATACTTGAGGAACTGGTTGGCGTTCATCTTGTACTTCATTGGAGAAAGGAGAACGGCATGATGTCCCCCTCTTCAAGCAGGTCCCCCACCTTGGATATGTTGATCAAGCCCCAGGACTCGAATCTCCGCAGTTTCCGCATTTCGAGGAGCCATTTTCCCTCCCACAAAGGTATTTCTCTAGTGGGCTTTCCCTACCACTCTATAGTTTTCATTGCCTTCTCCCATGTCACCAGCGCAACCTGCTTGGCTGGGAGGAGATGCCCACTCCCCCTCCTCAACATAGGTAGTGGAGACAGGACCAATCTCTCCATTGTGCTCACTCCAACCTGAAGGTTGAGTGGTCTAAGGGGACAATTAACCAGTTGTTTATGTTAATAAGGTGAGCAGCCTAATAATAGGCCTGTATGTCTGGCAGAGCAAGCCCGGCATTGTATCGATTGTGCTGTAAGGATTTTAGGACTATTTTGGTATGTCCGCCTTCCCACAGTATCATTGTATGTCACTTTCAATCGTTTGGAAGGTCTCGGGAGAGATCCTATAATATGTGTTTTATAGGACGTAGAGCAATTTGGGTAAAGAGATCATCTTGAACATAGCTTCCCTCCCCATCAGTGTGAGGGTCAGCCGTCTCCATTTCCTCCCAAGAGAATTGGATCACCCTCCTGAGGTTACGTGCATAGCAGGTTTCCCTTCTTAGTGGCATAAATCTACCCAGGTATTTGAACCAAAGGATGGAGTGTGTCAAGCAGCAAGGAAGTGGGGGCAACCCAGCTTGTCCCGGGGGAGGAAAAGCACAGATTTGTCCCAATTTATACAATAGCCATAATAACTCCTGTACTCCTCAAATAACTGAAAAGTTGCTGGGAGTGATGAGGAGAGGTCTGTCAAGTAAAGAAGGATGTCAACCCAATAGAGCACAATTTTCTCTTCTGTTGCAGACTAACCGGTGAACTGGAAACAGTAGATTCTGGGATGGTCACAGACTGAACAGGCTAGGGACTCTGTAGTCAGGGCAAAGAGGAGAGGTGACAAGGGCAGTCTTGTCTCATACCTCTGCCAATGCGAAACTCAGCGGACACTACTCCATTTACACAGAACGCCGCCAATGGGGCCTTGTATAATAACTCAACCCATTCTCTATAGCGGGTACTGAATCCAAACTTAACCAGGGTGCTCTCTAAGAAGGACCAGTGTACCACGTCAAACGCCTTCTCGGCATCAAGCGCGAGGAAGATGTGGGGCGTCAGGCGCTCGCTTATTTCGTTCAGCCTGTTGTTCATTCTATGGAGATTATAGCAGGTGGATCTACCAGGCATAAACCCTGAATAGATCCTTGTGAATCAGGGGAGTAATGGCTTGCAACAGTCTAGAAACCAATATTGTGGCCAGGATTTTAACCCAGGCATTAAGAAGTAATATCAGGCAATATGAACCACTATGGCTGCCCGCCTCGAGTCTGGAGGAAGAATATCCTGTTTGTCTGCTTAGATAAGAGATAAGGTCCCAGTAGACCTGAAAGTTGCTTATAGCATTCAGCAGGAATCCTGTTGGGTCCTGGGGACTTGTTAGTTTTGAGCTTGGCTATAGCAGCTTGGACTTCCGCCAGTGTGATCTTGGCATTAAGTGCTACTTTTGCTCAGCATCTAGTACTGATCAGGTTATAGTGTTCAGGTATTGGTCAATGTGGGGCTGTGTCTGTAGCAGCCGGGCTCTGTAAAAATCCTCATATTAACGTGTGAAAGCTTCTGCTATGGCTTTGTCCAACTCCGCCCGCTCTCCCCAATGATCTACTATCTGGTGCACACATCTAACTTCTGCTTCCCTCTTACTCAACCAGGTGAGAAGGTTTCCTTCTTTGGCCTCAGCATCGCACAAGCGGTGCAAGGATGGGAAGATGTGTTTCATGAAGCCGGCCTGTGCCAAGGTCTTGAATTCCTCTCACAGTAGGTTGAATTGTCTAAGGGGAAGGGGATCAGGATCTGGGCCAAGGTTCCCCTCTGTCTCCAAAAGTTTGCCCTCAATTTCCTCCAAGGATCCCACTACTCTCCTTTTCCTTTGGGCAATAAGGTTTTGGGAGCTGTCTCGGAGGAGTGTTTTATATGCCTCCCACAGTGTTTTTTTCAAGGTGACTGAAGTCTCATTTTCCTGAAAGTACAGTTCAGAGTTAACCCTCAGACCGACTGCCACTGCCAGCCCCTCAACTCCCACGCATTTAATTTCCAGCCTAGCCTATCACTCCACTTCTGACCCATCCTTACCAGCAGAGGGGAGAGATCTGACAGGCCTTTCTTCCTGTTATTTGGTGCCTACCTCTCCCGCTGGGGCAAAAATTGTCTAAACGGGAAAACATTTTGTATCCCCTGAGAAATTGGAGTATTTTTGCTTGGAGGGATGCGTGTGCCTCCATAGGTCAGAGAGGCCCAGGGATGCCACAATGAGGGAAAGCGGGTGGGATGTGTTGTCATTACGCTGTTAAAGTCTCCTCCCTTAATATGAAGTGGTGAGTCCGCTTACAGCAGCAACTCAGCTAGCTTCTCCAAAGTGGGGGGGCTTGTAGGTGGGGGGGCACATGGGGAGCTAAACATTGTTCATTGTCACATCTGCTCTTCCCCAAACCCTCATACTTCTTCATACCTCCCCAACAGGTTTATCCACTGTTTTGTTATTCAGAAGGGTGGCTCTTCCCTAATCAGGATAGCTAGTCCTCTAGATCCTGAGGGTATCCACGAGAGCAATTGAGGTGTATACTCCTCTCCCTAAGAATTATTACATGGGTCTCTTGTAGGAGTATCACATCTGGGTGGAGACGTTTAATATATTGGGCTACCAACCCTCTCTTAATCTTGTCACCAAGGCCATTCACATTCCATGATAGGACCAATATGGTCTTAGTGTCTAACTGTGATGTACCCATCATGATTCAGACAACGATAGAGGAAGACACCCTCTATTCCTTACCTATTGGGCACTAAAATACATGCCGTCATCATTGGGGCCAATCCTAAAATACTTTGTCTGTGGCGTTGTGTCCCAAACGAAATCTTCCAGAACCCTCTTAACATGTAGTCTCCCCTCCCTCTTTCCCACCCCCAAGGACCCCTGCAAGTGTAGAACCCCATAAAACAACAACTACTCGACAGGGAATTTGAGAGGTCTGTAGTTCCCTCCCCCACCCACAAATTCAATCCCCTAACAGACTCTCATTCAGTCAAGGCAGACTACCTCAGGAAGTGGTGGCATCGTTTCACAGTCAAACAATAGACCCAGGGCCCAACTTTTTATGCCATACCCATGACAAGTTTACTGCAGTCAGACCAGAGCCAGTGACATCCAAAGGGGCAATTTTGGGTTCCAGTTCTGAATGTTCAGTGGCCACCACAAAGGGTGAGGGGTCTCAGAACCAGTCCCTTTGTCATCACCGGCTGATCCATGTGTAGAGCCCTCCTCCAGATCTGTTGTCTTGCTCTTTTTAATAGTTAACGTACCTCTACTTTTGGAGCCCGAGGAAACTACCAGGTTACACTCGGGGTCCTTCTGTCTCCATGGTGTGGTCTCAGACCTCCTCATCAAGGGGTGCGCTCTCCTCTGGATCTGAGGTTTATCTCTCGATCAAGCCTTGTCTCCTCTAATGGGCCTGTGGTCAGGGTTCCACTTCTCAGTCATTCATAACCTAAGTCACTCCTCCAACCATTCCCAGGCCTCTTCAGGGCATTGAAAGAAGAACGATTTCCCCTGATATAGGACCTTTAGCTTGGTGGGGATTAGTAGCATGTAGTGCAGTTGGAGGGTTCGCAATTTAACTTTCACCGAATCGAATATGCACCGGTGTCGCTGGACCTTTATCATAATTTTGGAACTGTCATAGTGCACATCCTTCAGCTTTCATACCTTGATGAGGATCATATCTCTGTCCTGGAGATGTAAGAAGTGGGCTATCACTGGCCTCGGAGGAGCACCTGGTGGCAGCCTACCCCCCAGCTCCCAGTAGGCCCGTTCAGTGATGAAGCAGGGAGATAGCTTGTCTTGGGCAGGATACTTCGCAGTCATACATCCAGAAACTGTTGCATGTTGGAGTCCTCAACCACCTCGGGAAATCCTGTAAACCTAAGGCTGTTTCTTCGGTCCTGGTTTTCAGGATTCTTAAACCACCAAACTACCTCCTTAGTTGTGGCTCGAGTCTCTGCCATATCGCTTCTGAGACTTTGGACTGTGTCTTCCAGTTCATAAATCCTAGTCACTGCTGTGGTGACTCTCTCGGCCATTTTGGGGAGATCTTGGCGCAGAAGAGAAGCCTCTGAGCACACCTCACCCACTCTCCCCTCCAGAGCCTCCCTGGGCAATTGAATAGTCAGGAGGAGGGAAGCGTTATCAGGTTCTGCCAGACGGGTTGCCTCTGCCACGGATGTCACCATTTTTATAGCAATCCATCCTTCCCTGTCGAGGAGGCTTTCTTTCCTTTTGGTGGGCCATGGTCCGTTTGATGAGGTATCACCCCCGACTATAACCTGCATGGCTTACACAAGCCTGAAGGACTGGTGCAGGTTGGATTGCTCCAGGGAGGGGCCTTCTCTTTAAGTTGTTTAAAGTGCGCCACTAGATCCAGTGGAGGGAAGAGTCTTCAGCCTCACATAGGCAGATTGCTAGCCACAGCATGTTAGGACATAATTTTGCCCATTGGCCAGTCTCCCACCGGCCCAGGATGCAGTCTCAGAATGGGAATGGGGGTAAGGGGAGCACTCACAGACTAAGAGTAGGGTGGCAGTCTGTGACTGTCAAACTGCATCACGGTATACACAGGATTGGCTAATAGTTCGACCAAATCACCATCTTGTGAATAGGGTCCTCCAGGAAGACTTCAATATAGCTCCATCTAGGCATGTGGGTTTCAAAATGGAGACGCTTCCCTATTTCGTCCTCTACCTCTGGTGCGTTTTTGCTGGCGATTCAGGGCAGCCTCCCTGACCTCCTCCAGCGTGTAGCCATAGCTTGCTGTCTACCCTGATCTCTGGCCGCATCTGCTTCCCCTAAGAAAGATGTCTGTTTCGCCATTCACACACTTGTAATCAAAAGGCAACTCACACACCTCGTGGATATAACTGTCTCCTAACCGCTTAAGGTATTTTCTCCAGCTTCTCGATGTTAAGCATGATGTAACTAGCTTCCTTTTTTAGCCATTATCTGTTGTTGTCTGGTCAAACTAAACACGGCAAATAACTCAGTAGAGTTAATGTGTTGCCAGGGCACGCAGCCACTTTTAAGAACTTGTACTGTCCAACCTAACTTCATGATAGATTGCATGTGGCTTTGCCCATGATGTAAAGATGACACGTCATTCTGAATAATGTCTATCGCAGAAGACACACTGTTATTTAGGGTGTAAATTCTGTTGGACGATGTGTTCATACCATTATCAACAACGGCTAAAGTCTTTTCCATGTTTTCATTATTAATCTGCATTAAACGTGCAGCAGCTTCCACCTGGGAAAGAACGTTTGGAGCTTGGCTTTCTAGGTGCTAACAAGAAATCTTGCAACTCGACTTCCTCTGAAAGGATACTAATGTGTTCTTTCACAGCTGCTAAATTGGAGGAACTTCACCGTTGTTGGCACAGTTTACCCACATTAAGGCCCTCATTCTGACCCTGGCGGTCTTTGACCGCCAGGGCGGAGGACCGCGGGAGCACCGCCGACAAGCCGGCGGTGCTTCAATGGGGATTCCGACCGCGGCGGTAAAGCCGCGGTCGGACCGGCACCACTGGCGGGGTCCCGCCAGTGTCCCGCGGCCCCATTGAATCCTCCGCGGCGGCGCAGCTTGCTGCACCGCCGCGGGGATTCTGACCCCCCCTACCGCCATCCAGATCCCGGCGGTCGGACCGCCGAGATCCGGATGGCGGTAGGGGGGGTCGCGGGGCCCCTGGGGGCCCCTGCAGTGCCCATGCCACTGGCATGGGCATTGCAGGGGCCCCCGTAAGAGGGCCCCTACATGTATTTCACTGTCTGCTGCGCAGACAGTGAAATACGCGACGGGTGCAACTGCACCCGTCGCACAGCTTCCACTCCGCCGGCTCGATTCCGAGCCGGCTTCATCGTGGAAGCCTCTTTCCCGCTGGGCTGGCTGGCGGTCTGAACGAGACCGCCCGCCAGCCCAGCGGGAAAGTCAGAATTACCGCCGCGGTCTTTCGACCGCGGAACGGTAACCTGACGGCGGGACTTTGGCGGGCGGCCTCCGCCGCCCGCCAAGGTCAGAATGAGGGCCTATATGTTGTAATGGTACCAGAATGTTGAGCAATAACACAGCAAGGGTCCAATCAGTTCGCCCTGAAACCCATGTGGAATTAACAAAACATACCTGGCAACCATTTGTGTCCATTGGCCACAATACCCACCCGCCAGGACGTGAAAGTGAGGAATTAAAGGTGCCATTCTGAACCCAAGGAGTTACCTGTACTTTTGTGCCATCCAGAAGTGTCTGCCAATCGTGAAATTTTCTTCATGTGGGCATAGTAGGCACAGTTAGGCACTCATTACGACCCTAGCGGTCGGTGATAAAGTGGCAGTAAAACCGCCAACAGGCCGGTGGTAATTACCGCCAAATTATGACCATGGCAGAAAGATCTCCGGAAGACAGCCAATGTACCACACCAGCCGCCAGGGCGAAAACAACAGGCACCATGGCGGTAGCGTTCTACAGCCAGGCAGAAGTCAGAGTTCCGCCCACCATATTACAACAACACAATCCGCCACCTTTTCCGGGGCGGTACTAATGACATCAAAAGTCTGGCGGAAACACTGCACAGAAATGAAAGGACTCACCATTGGAGACACAGAGAAGAACCACGCCACCATGGAACCAGAACTGCTTGTATTTCTGATGGTATTCTACGTTCTGCTCCACCACGAACACAAACGACGGCGAAGATGACGATGGTGAATACAGCCACATACCACACAAGGGAAGGAATGAGGAAAACGAGAGTGACACAAACAAGCACCACACACACCACAGACACACACACCATTTACACAACCAGATGTACAAGAAAACAATTTATCCCCCTAAATCGGTAGAATGATGCAAAGACAAAACAAATTTACCAAAGTGAGTATAATAATATCAACACAGTTAAAAAATAATAAGTAAGCCAATGTAACATATATTTACAAATGTACAGAACAAGGGACACTGCTCAGTCCTCAGTTTGGGTGGGCCACATGGCCACAGGCCAAAGTCCAAGGCCCCACTTGTCACCTGCATCAACATGGAGAGAACACTGCAGGGGCATCAGTTGGCAATTAGGCAGGTACCTCAGGAGGAGAGGGGGGAACCTCAGCCGGGAGCGGAATCAAGACCACTGGTTCTGGAGGGGGCAACATGCCCTGTGCTTGGTCCTGGGGAGTGCAAGGCCACAGTCTCTCGAGTGGGTGACTTGCCCACTGGTTCTGGAGGGGGCAACATGCCCTGTGCTTGGTCCTGGGGAGTGATAGACCACAGTCTCTCAAGTGGGTGACTTGCTCACTGGTTCTGGAGGGGACAGGCCACACAGTAGCCCATAGAGGCAGGATTACATTGCGTCTGCTGGCGGTGACAGCTGCACTGTGGTGGTGCTGGTGGCAGTGGGAGGCTCCTGCACATCCCCTGCACCCTTGGATGGATGCACTGTGGTGTTGCTGGTGGGAGGCTCCTGCACACCCCCTGCACCCTTGGATGGATGCACTGTGGTGGTGCTGGTGGTGGTTGGAGGCTCCTGCACATCCCCTGCACACTCGGATGGATGCACAACCATGGTTGGTGGTGGGGCCTCCGTGACAGCTGCTGGTGCAGGCTCCTGGCACTTCTTGCCTGCTGATGCAGGCTCCTTGCTCTTTTGGGTGGCAGGTGCAGGCTCCTTGCCCTTCTTGCCTGCTGGTGCAGGCTCCTTCCCCTTTTGTGTGGCAGGTGCAGGCTCCTTGCCCATTTTGCCTGCTGCTGCAGGCTCCTTGCCATTCTTGCCTGCTGGTGCAGCCTCCTTGCCCTTTTGTGTGGCAGGTGCAGGCTCCCTGCCCTTCTTGCCTGCCAGTGCAGGCTCCTTCCCCTTTAGGAAGGCTGGTGCAGGCTCCTTCCCCTTCAGTAAATATGGCCTGGATCAATTTCCACCACGAATAGCTGCAGATGGAAGTGGGCCCGTGGACTGTGTAGGGAAGAGGTCAATGATGGATAGGAAACGTTTTTTACGGACATTGGGGCGGGAAGAGGGAGAAGGAATGGGAGTGGAGGATGAGGGAGTGGTTGTTGGAGGTGTCTGTCTGCTGGATTGGGGTACAGGTCCATGGGCTGTATGCTGTTGTGAGGTGGATGGTTGTTGGGTGTCTGAGTGCTTGCGTTTCTGTACTTTAGGAGGGGGGACAGACACAGTGGGAGAGGACACAGGGGACGTGTGCATGGATGTTGTGGAGGTGTCTGCCAGTGAGGTGTGTGTTCTGCTTGGTGTGGTAATGATGCAGGTAGTTGATGTTGATGTAGTGCATGCAGGTGTGAGTGTGGGCGTGGCTGGGGGGAGGTTGTGGAGGGGGAGGCAGTGGAAATAGTGGATGTTGTAGTGTCTGCAAATGAATGGTGTTTGTGTGAGTGCCTGTGGGATGAAGTGTGGTGCTTGTGTTTGCCTGTGACACTCTTGGGTGTTGTCTTGTGTGCATGCCTGTCTGTATGTGTGGCTGGGATAGGTTGGGGTTGAGGAGATTGGGACTGGGAGGCAGAAGTTGGAGGGGGGGGGCGGTAGAAATGGGGACAATGGCTGCCATCTGAGAGGAGGCCAGAGCCTGAATCAATCTCTGTTGGGCCGCCAATCCAGTGTGAATGCCCTCCAGGAATGCATTAGATTGTTGCATCTGGGCTGCCAGCCCCTGGATGGCATTCACAATGGTTGACTGCCCTACAGAGATGGATCTCAGGAGGTCACTAGCCTCCTCACTCAGGGCAGCAGGGCTCACTGGGGCAGGGCCTGAGGTGCCTGGGGTGAAGGAGATGCCCACCCTCCTGGGTGAGCGGGCACAGGCAACTCGATGAGGGGCTGCTGGGAGGGCAGTGCTGGTACAGGGGGTGACGGCTGTAGCTGGGGTGGTCACAGAAGTGTCCGCCACCACCAGGGAGCTTCAATCGGAGGAGGTATCTGTGTCTGAAGTGTCCCCTCCAGTCTCCGCTGTGGTGCTCCCCTTGCCCTCAATCCCACTGGTGCCCTCAGCATCAGTGGGCTCTGCCTCCTGGGTCCTGTGGAATGCAGCTCCCTCAGTCGTCAGTGCCTCTGCTCCTACACCAGATGATGCTAATGCATATAAGGACAGGATGACAAAACAAAAAAGGGTGGGAGAGAGACAAAGGATACACTCTGTCAGTGACTGCACCAACACCACCGTTGGCGTACACAGCACCCTCACACAGAGGGAACACTATGCATTGCACCACCACTGATATTGCTAGCTACCAAGGCATGAGGAGGGGCACACACCACCAACTGCAGCACACCTGGGACCCATGCAGCCCTGACCAGTAGTGGATGCTTACATGCTAGGTAGGCAGTATCATCCCTTCAGAACCCTAGCCACAAGCGGACCTATGGTGCTATGTGAGGCCTGGCCTAGGGCACCCACAGACACACATCCACCACCCCACCAGGCGTAAATTGTAATGATGGCCACTGTACTCACCCCCTTGTGGCTGCTGTGATGCCCTCAAGCACCCATCCAGCTCAGGATAGGTCACCGCCAGTATGCGGCCATCAGGTGGGTCAGGGTTTGACGGGCCCGCCTTCCACGTTGGGAGGCCATCCCCAGCTGGGCCTCCACCGTCTTCCATGCCCACTGTCTCAGGTGCTCCCACCGTTTCCAACAGTGGGTTCTATGCCTGCCATAGACCCCCAGGGTCCGCACCTCCTTGGCGATGGCACGCCATATATCCTTCTTTTGATGGGGCTAACCTGTAGAGGCAATACACACAGGAAAACACCATTTGACAAACAGTCAAGCCAGTTACACATATGGCCCACCATACCCTTTTCCAAAACCATTGGCACACCCATAGCCCAGCACACAAGCTGTATGATGCAAAGAGGACATCCACCCACCCCCTTACACAAGGCCTTCACACACACCACTTCATGCATCCATGCCACATGCATCGTTCCCACAGTGTACTCACCTGTTGGTCTGGAGGCCCATACAACAGTCCGTACTGGGGTAGGACCCCATCCACCAGTCTCTCAAACTCCTCCGAAGTGAAGGCTGGGTCCCTTTCTCCAGTCACACGGGCCATGGTAGGATCCAGACACAGGTCACAGCAGCACATGCAGTGTAAGTCCTCTCCTGTGGAAGGGCAGGTAGCAAGTGAGGAATCAGACAGAAAATGGCGGTCACGTCCGCGCCGGTGCATACCGTCACCCCTGGCACTGATCACCATTGGCCACTGTACCCCATAGGGGCCAATATTAACCAATGAGGAGTTGCATGGCGGTTCCCGACTGCCTTTCCCCACGTGGCACAACGTCAGCGGAATTACCTTACTTCCACCTGTCCCTCCACACGGGAGAGGCGGACATCGTTTTGGGGGGCAGCCTATCGATTCATGCTGCACCACAGGAGAATTAGGCACATACTGGACAAATCACACTGACACATTACAAGTTAACAGATTGCAAAGTACTGTTGTGGCTCCAATGTTCAGTTTGTGACAGCCTCCTCACTCTTGTGTCCCTTAGATACCTACCGCTGCGGATGAATAGGAGATGGAGACATACCCTGTGTACAGACCCCTGGTGGACTTGGGTACACTGAAGGACAGGCACATTATCCTCACCTATAGACTTGACAGGGCCACAATCACAGAGCTGTGTGCCTAATTGGAGCCTGACATTATATCTGCTATCCGTCACCCCACTGGGATCCCCCCTCTTGTGCAAGTGCTATCTGTACTCCATTTCCTGGCAACTGGTTCCAGTGGGCTTGGCAGCAGGAATGTCACATCCAATGTTCTCAAAAGTGCTGACAAGAGCATTGTCTGCCCTGATATACACATGTATAGCTACATTGTTTTCCCCCAGGTTGAGGATTTGGCCACAGTGAAGGGCGAGTTTTATGCAATGGGACATATCCCCAATATAATTGGGGCGATTGATGGAACACATATTGCATTTGCCTCATCCCGGCAGAATGAACAGGTGTTCAGGAATCGTAAGAGTTTCCTCTCCATGAATGTTCAGATGATGTGCCTAGCGGACCAGTACATCTCCCACGTCAATTCAAAGTATCCTGGGTCGGTGCATGATGCCTTTGTCCTGAGAAATAGCAGCATCCCAAATATGATGGCCCAACTACTGAGGCACAGGGTGTGGTTAATAGGTGAGCCCTGGTTCCCACCCAGTAGATGTTGGTGTATGGGTATGGTGTTGGCCATATAGGATAGCGTGTGACTAAATGTTTTCCCTCAATATCTGCAGGTGACTCTGGTTATCCAAACCTATCATGGCTGCTGACCCCTGTGAGGAATGCCAGGACAAGGGCAGAAGAACGTTATAATGAGGCACATGGGCGGACCAGAAGGATAATTGAAAGGACCTTTGGCCTCCTGAAGGCCAGGTTCTGATGCCTCCACCTAACAGGTGGATCCCTGTGCTACTCACCCAAGAAAGTCTGCCAGATAGTGGTGGAATGCTGCATGTTGCATAACCTGGCCCTCATACGCCACGTCCCTTTTCTGCAGGAGGAGGAGAATGGAGATGCAGTAGACCCTGTGGACAGTGAGGATGAGGAGGCAGAGGATGAGGATGAGGACAACAGAACATCAGTTATACGACAATACTTCCAAAGACACACAGGTAGGGCAGTGTAACTTTACATTTCAATTACTTTGGTTGTAATCTGTGTGGCAATGGCATGCTGATATTTCCCACTTCTATGCCCACTTACTGTCCCCTCTGGCAATTCTTTTTGCAGATGTTGGTGATTTGACAAATACTCCTGGTGTGATCACTACAGCCAGCTACAGATCATTAATCTATGCTCATTCTATGTACAGTTCATTTGCAAAGTGTGTACCTGTTTCAGGAAATACATATTTGATATACATGACATACTTCAAATGGATTTATTTTCAAACGGTGTTTATTGAAGTGCTAACATATAGTGGGAAAGTACAGTGGGATGGGGTGATGATGGAGGAAAGTCCAGGGTATTGTTCCAGTATGTTTGTAGCACAGGTGCATTGTCCAAGGGGACATAGGAAGGAGAGCAATAGTAGTTCAAGGTGGACAGGGTGACTGAGTGGGACACAAGGGTGACAATCAGGAGAGTCTAATTTCCTGGCGGGGTCTTGGCAAGTGTTTCTGACTTCTGTCTGGATCGCAGGGAACATTTGCGGGGTGGTTCAGCTTCTGCAGGGGGAGGGGTGCTGGTGGCCTCTGAGTCCTGTTGCAGGTCCTCCTGGCCACTAGCAGCAGTGGAAGTGGACGGCTGTTCAGATGTCTGGCTAGTGGCAGGGGCCCGCTGGTGTGAGACTGCCTCCCTCATAATGTTGGCCATGTCTGCCAGCACACCTGCTATGGAGATCAGGGTGTTGTTGATGGCCTGCAAGTCCTCCCTGATCCCCTGGTACAGTCCCTCCTGCAGCCGCCCCTTCTCCTGCACATTGTCCAGGATCTGGCCCATTGTGTCCTGGGAATGTTGATAGACTCCCAGGATCTTGGAGAGTGCCTCCTGGAGAGTCGGTTCCCTGGGCCTGTCCTCCCCCTGGCGCACAGCAGTCCTCCCAGTTTCCCTGTTGGTCTGTGCCTCTGTCCCCTGAACCGTGTACCTACTGCCACTGACCCCAGGTCCCTGATTGTCTTGTGGGTAAGGTGTGGCCTGGGGTGCCTGTAGAGGTGGACACACTGCTGATTGATGTGTCCTGGGGTAGAGGTGTGGTTACGCTGGGTGGGTGCTGTATTGGTGTTTCCAGATGGGGGAGGCACAGTGGTGGTGTGTGACTGTGCCTGGGTGACCAGCTGCCCAGTGGTCCCTGATGGACCAATTAGGTCATCCAGATTGTGAAGTCCAGAGTTGCTGTCATCACTGTGGGCCTCTTCATTTGGGGGACTGGATAGTGCTGGCACCTCCTCTCCAGGGCCATTGGCTGGGGTATCTGTGGGAATGTAAATGATATGTTATGGTTTATGTGTCTGACATATTGTACATCCGCAGCTTCCCCTCTATGGTTGGATTTGCCCTGTCAGCTTTCACTTGTGTATGTTAGTGTATGGTGGGATTGTTAGTTTTCTCTGATATGCATGTTTTAGTGATGAATGTCCATGCAGGGCTGTAAGGGATATCCATGCATTGGTGCAGCATGCAGGGCTTGGCATTAGGAGTGGGATGTGATGGTGGGGTGTGTAGGAAGTAGTGGAGTGAGGGTGAGGGTATGTGATAGCATGCAGGTAGGGGGGTGATAATAGTAGAGAGTTGACTTACCAGAGTCCAGTCCTCCTCCGACTCTGGCCAGGACCTCAGGATGCAGTACTGCCAAGACTTACTCCTCCCATGCTGTGAGTTGTGGGGGAGGAAGTGGGTGTTCACCGCCAGTCCTCTGTATAGCCGGCTGGTGTCTTGCTGCTAAGGAAAGTACTTTCCCCCATAGGTCGTTCCACCTCTTCCTGATGTCATCCCTAGTTCTGGGGTGCTGTTCCACGGCGTTCATCCTGTCCACGATTCTCTGCCATAGATCCATCTTCCTAGCTATAGATATCTGCTGCACCTGTGCTCCAAATAGCTGTGGCTCTACCCTGACAATTTCCTCCACATTGACCCTTAGCTTCTCCTCTGTGAAACGGGGGTGTCTTTGTGGTGCCATGGGTGTTATGTGAGGTGTGTTGGTGAGGGTATGTTGGGTAATGTGTTGGGGTGTGTGATGTGGAGTGTGTGAGTGGTGTATGGGTGTGAGTGTTGTGTGGCTCTAGTTGTGTCAGTGGTCTTGGTGTCTCTCTGGTGGCAATGCTTTGTATTCGTAAGCGGTTGTGGGTAATGTGGGTGTGTGTTTTGTGGGTGTGTGGGTGTGGTGTGTGTATGGGTGTCAGGTGTGTGTTGTTTGAATTGGCCAATGCAGTGTTGTTCTGTCTGTGGGTGTCCATTGAGAGCGTGGCGGTATGTACCGCCAATGGTTTACTGCCATTGAATGTCTGCCGTGGTGATTCGTGGGTCATAATGTGATGGGCGTTGTTCTGTTGGAGTAACGGTGTGTGTTTTGATACCGCCACTTTATCACTGACCTTTGGTCTGGCGGATTTGTGTATGTGGCAGTATTCTGTCGGATTGGTGTGTGTGTGTGTGTCATAATATGGTGAACGGATATCTGCCCCCGCCACAGTAAGTTGGCAGCCATCAGTGTGTCGGTAAGTGGGATTTACTGCCAATGTCATAATGAGGGCCTTAGTTATTTAATTTTGGCTAACTTGAAACACATTGTCTGCCTGACCGTGTCATTTAAAAACATCATCTGTAAGGGAATAAGGCATGCTCTAAACAAAGCTTCCCTACGGTGTATTTGCCATTTTTTTGTTCCCCATACATTCTTCAAATCAACTGCATTTTTCCAAATACTCATAGCCTTCAACAGCAGGCTGGGAAACAAAGGAATGTGAATATATTAATTTTGTGTTGGTTATTAATACTTTTCTCACTTTAGAAGGTTGCAGTTTAAAATAATATGACTCAGTATTTCTAACATCATGCCCAGTAAAGTATGCAAAATTTTCTATATATGTTTTAGAACGCCCCACTGGTGGAATCAGACGATGCTCCCATTGTGTGTAATTAAAGACTGATTTTGGGGTACTAGCTAGGTGCAGAAAGTAATGTCCATAATGGTGATAGCAAAACATTTCCCCATAATTCACTGTGTTCATGTACACATCTTCACTTTCAAAAATAATGTAATATTGAAGCTCAGAATGTGACGCCGCGAGGACCAGCGGCACACCCACTTGCGGACTACGGTCAGATCGGCGTCCGTGTCCTGGATGGCCGTTTCTGCCATGGACCGCATTTTGAGCTGCATTTCGGGCCGCTGCCTATTTTTCAGTCCACAGCGCGACCGGTACACCTTTCTTTGAACGCTGCTTCACGCTGCGCCGGCTTTTGCCCTTATAATCTCTCTTACCTATTTTTTCTGTCTTTTTTCTTGTTTTCTCTTTCTTTGTGGTTTCCCTCTTAGCCATCTTTTCTTTTTCCCATGAGTCTGTGTTTCCTTCCCTACATGCTTTGCTTCCTCTTTTACACCACAGCTATTTTTCCATTCACCCTAATGTGGCTTTTCCCAATTCAAGATGATGTCTTCGGACCTTCCTGCGTGTCACTTCCTGTTTGCCAGTAAATAAGCACAGTTGGCCTTCTGTTCCTTGCGTTGCGAACACTTCCGTTCTGGTGGTGCTTCTCGTTCCTGTATCTGGTGTTTTCTGTACTTCTCTTGTTTTTTCTTGTCTGCAGTTTTTGCTGTTTCCAATTCATATTACGCTTCTCTTTTTTCTTACCTCTTTTTCAGGAGTTCCTTGCTTCTGAGGTTTTTCCAAGGATTGGGTTTTTTCCTCCTGGACTCCTTCTGGAGGTCATGGTCTGCCTGGTGTTACTCTATCAGCAGCACCGTGGCTACTGGAGAGGGTTGCCCTTACCTTGGTCAGTCCAGAAACAGCAAGAGACGAGGTGGTGCCTCGAGATTGACAGATAACCGCGGTAAGAAGCATTCAGATCGTGACACAGAAAGCATAGAATCAACTGTTTTAACATCCCAAGTATCAGAAACAAAACAAGGTATAATAACATCACTCATAGAAATTTTATAACACATAAGGAATTTGGATAACGTCAGTAGGACCATATATGTCACATGGTACTTTATCCCAAACAATCCCATCTGGAATTGGAACTGCTGAAATACTCACAAAGGATAAGTCTCTTCGGTCCTTATTGGAAGAGAAGTAAGGTGTTAAAACCTCATCCACATGCTCAGCAGCAGAGCATTCAGGAGGATAGTGACCTTTATTTTAAAGAAAGCAATGATGAAGCAACTCCAGAGCAGAAAGGCAAGCAGTGTCAACAGTATCCACAGATAGTACCATGGATAAATCAAATAATTATTTTTAAGCCACATGAACAGCTTTCATGTCTTTGATACAATTTTAGTTGCAGAAGCAGATGAATTTGAAGAAAAACTGTTGATGTTGATGAAATAACCAGAAACAGTCTGTGCAAACACAGGAGTCGGTGCAGAGCTGGTGGAGGGGCCCATTGGTGGTGATGGTTCATAATAGATGTCATCCATCTGTGTTGAGTTGTAGTAGTAAAGTTCCACATCTTGGACATTTCTTGACAAGGAAGTAGTAACAGGGATTAACAAAAGTTTCATTTTCCACTCTCCTCATGCTCAAGTCAATTGCAGCATTGGTGCTTGCAGAAGCATTTTTTACTGCTTGTAGAGGCACCTCCTGCTGGGTAGACAGAGGGGAACCGGAACTACCCAATGGTCTATGCAGTCTACTGTGCAGGATCGGCCACACTGTGCTATTTGACATTATCAATTGAAAAAAAACTGTTCTCTTTGGAACCAGGCAGTATTGGTAGAATGACAGTTCTGGTACCATGAATCCCAGGACTGGAACTAGTGCTCTCTAGGATGGGCCAAACTCCTTTTTCACCGCAATCCTTTTTTTGAACTAGATCCCCCACTTTAGGAATCCAGCCTGTTGATGTTGTTGGCAAATCCCTCATTCCCAAAGTGGCATCATAGATGGATGAATTCTCATCACAAAATTGCTGTAGCTCCTGTAAAACAGCAACACGTTCATTTATGTCAAACAGTGTGTCTACCGCCACCGTACCAGGTCCATTAAGATCTGCAACATACATAGGAATCCCAAATAGGACCTCATAAGGGGTGCGTCCACCCAGAGACCTTCTGGGCAGATTATTTAGTGCTCTCTGGACCCCACATAGGCGATGAAGCCAACTCCGGCCTGAACCTAATACTCTGGCTGTTAAGGATTGGTTTAAGTCTTGGTTCCTCCACTCTACAACACTATTATCCTTGGGATGATAGGGAAAGGAGTAATGGGGCTGAACACCCATCATCCCCATGGTGTCCCTGAATGCCCTAAAGGCAAAAGCATGGCCCTGGTCAAAATGGAATAATGCAACTGCATACGCCCCGATAAAGACTTGCAAATCTTCCATAACAGTCCAAACATCAGCCAATCATTGTGGCCATACCTACAGGAATCTAGAACATGTGTCAACAGCGACTAAGATATATTTGTATGCACCTGCCAGGTTGTAAAGACCATCGTCGTCCAGGTTCACACATTGTAATGGTCTGTTCGAAATTAAGAGGTATGTCTGCGGTTGGCGTTTGATGGTAGATCCTTTTATTTGTTGGCAAATGTCACAACAAAGGACATACTGCTTTGTCTGTTTATATAGACCTGGCCATCAAAAACATTTTTGCAATAGAGAAATTGTGGCCACCGCACAAGCATTGTCAGATGCAACACCCTCATGTGCTGCTTTAAAATCTCTGGGCTTTGTTGGGGATCACATGATCTCCCACCCTTGGAATGGTTGCAAATGCAATATTTTGGGCACTAAGATGGTAGGAATATTTTATATTAAAGGCTTGCCGACAGCCAACAGCCAGGGCTTTTACAGCAGCCAGTGTCTCATTATCCAATCTTGTATGAGAATGAGTCATTGCAGCAACAGAAGCCGTAGTACTACAGGAGCTTTTGGTAGTCTGTCCTTATGATCAGCTGCCCTCCCTCACAAGTGTTTATGCTTAATGGTGTTCCCTTTGGAATCTCTGAACCCATTCAGGTGCCTGTGTTGTAGGTAATCATTATAGGACTGGACACAGTAGTACGAATCACACACAATCAGTGTTCAATGTTTGGGATCTGTGTGTTTCAGTGCCAAAACAAGAGCTTTAAGCTCTGCCAGCTGTGCAGTACAGTTCCCCTCAGTCTGCGTGTAGGTATTCTGAGGGGGGAAAATACCATCCCTCATTACCCCACTTACGACAGCACGAGCGGGTGAGTATTGATGCTCAATACCTGTAGCTGGTTGTGCTGAACCATAAGTATAAATTATAGTTTGATATTCATCACTCGGTAGTATGTTAGTAGGTGTGGGATATTCCTGTTCATATTGGAGGAATTCTTGAGTCTGAAGTTTTGGGTCAAAGATGTAATCAACATCAGTGGCAGTCAGGGAGGTTGCCCATTCAATCCATTGTGGATGTAATACCTTAGTTTTATGGGACACTGGCTTTGGTGACTGCCTCAAGGGCTGGGACCAGGGTAATGACAATAATGCATTTTCCTTGGGCAAGTGGCTTCTCCTTGATGGCAGCCATCCGTACAGTAGGCAAAGTTTTCTCTGTTGGTGCAAAACGTTTTTATGCATTAGAATACAAATTAGATGTGTATGCTATGGATACCATGTCACCCGCATTAAATGTAACATAGGTAAACCCAGTGGCACCAGAATTTATTCAGATGACCAAGTTTGTTTTCTTGTTTCATTTGTATAAATGTTTTGCTTCTAACATGTCCTGTTGCAATTCTCTTAAAATGTGTATGTGTTCTGCTGTCTAGTGTTTGCTCAAAAAGTCTGAACGAATTAGATCATTATGTGTTGTGCATAATCGGGTATGTATGCTCTGCCAAAGTTAAAGAAACCCAGCAATGACTGTAGTTTCTTAATGTTTGGAGTTTGCAATTCAGTGCATTTCTCTAGAAAGTGCAGGGCCAAGCTCTTTCCTTCATTTGATAACTAGTATCCCAAAAACAGGACACAAAGAAAGGCAATTTTACTTTCCTGAAACTGAATTTATAGCCTTGTGCGGCGAATCCTAGCATGATCCAATCCACCCTGGCTAAATGTATATTGAGGTCTTTATCTGTGAGATAGCTGTCATCTACATAGTACAAAGCCTCAGGATCAATATCATGCAATATTGATATTACTCGGGCTGAAAAAAAACCTAGACTGTTCATATAGCTTTGAGGCAAACGGCAGAAGCGCCACTGTGAGCCAAGTGCACTAAAAGCGCTTAGATCCCAACTTTCAGGTGCTAGATTTTGGCAGAAAAAAGCATTAGAAATATATGTGCACTATATTGTTTATTAGTGCTGTACTGTGTGCATTTTGTATTGTGTGTGTGCATGTGTGACTGCTCAAATGTCTGTAATCTATGACTATTCTGTATGAATGATCTGGTTTAGCAGCGGGGAATAATAGGTTATTCATTGAAGAGACATAGGGCTCTATTAAACACTGGTACTCAAGTTGTGTGAGAAATTTTCTCACAAAAGCTTTTGCTTCATGTTTAATGGGATATTGAGCTTGAGGCTGTGTTGACCTTATAGGTATTCCATAGTAAGAGGAATCTTTATCCCACCCTACATGGTTATTGTACAGCACGGGAGCCTGCGCCAAAGCTCAATCAGCAGCAAAGGTTTCCTTTACAAAGTCTGGAACTACTACTGAGGAAGAAGGCAAAATGACATCTTCCCCTTGTGGGAGCTTGCACACAAATTCAAGTGGCCAAACTTTTTCTGTCAATGGTATATCATAATTTAAAGTTAGTTTTCTCCAGAAAATAACTTTAATGGTGCATTCTTTTTCTCCATCAATCTGGATATTTAGTTTGTAAACGCTATCAGGTGGGGAGACATGCCTGTCTGCTGGCTCGACTTCAAGAAAGTAGTTAGTTGATGTCACTTCCAGAAGATCTCTAAGATTCTGGCGACATATTGTGACCTCTGCAGCACTGCCTAGCAGAGTTATTGCCCACGTCCTGTTCTTCAACAACGTTCTCAATATAAGTGGCGTCTTTGAGGAGTCTTGTCCTCCTTTTTAACATATGTTTCTGAGGAACGTTGTGAGTCCTTTTTCATCTTCATGTAGTCACTTCGGTGCTCTGACCGTCCCACTCTGTCACTCCCTTTATCAGGTGTGTTCTCAAAGGAACAAGGTGGGCGTGTATCAGTATATTGGTATCGATCAGGAGTTTTTATAGTTTCTCTATTTTTTAGATTACATCTTCTTTCTCATGTCTCCAGTTGCGGAAATTCTCCTCTTTGACTTCTGTCTTCATTCTGTTTTTGTTTTTCCCAGTGTTTTTTAGAACCCTGTTGTGCTTGTTTACTACCTTCCTTGGCGGAGGTGGTAGATTGAATTTGTGGTTTTGTTGGTCTAGCCCCCAGACTATCCTGACCTATACTAATATAGGTCTTGGAGATAACCTTTGACAGCTCACGCTCCTGTAGAGGAATGTCTCGGAGCCATTGGCAAATCGCCAATGCTGCAGCTTCCTCTTTAATTTACTTAAAACAATTGAGGACACTGTGTCAAAGTTGTGAATCATTTTCATCCCTAAGTCCAGAGCTAGGTCTTCCCGTATTCATTTTGAATTTGTTTTAAAACTTCAGGTAAATTTGCAAGTGTCGTACCATGTGTACTGGTATAGATTGCAGCAAACACTGAGCCCCAAGTGGCACAATCCTCTATGGAGGGAATAATTCCAAATGCAAGCAGATTGTGAGAATTCTATGGCTGTCTTAGGGTCCAATACAGGGAAACACAGCTTCCAGCTGGTTAGTTTTTTGAGCAACCCAGAACGGAATCTTCTCCCCTTCAGTGGGTGCTTTACCCATAATGGAGTGTACATTACATTATTATTTATTCCTGTAATGGCCAATTGGTTAATAGCTGAAGCAGCCCTCGCTGGGGCTGTGTTGAAGGTCTGCATCATGAATTGTATTAATCGGCTATATATTGCTACCAGCTCATTATATACTGTGCACATGCCAGCTATTTGCACAGCATGCACATTGGGATGTGGTGTATATGTGCAAATGTTGGCCACGTTGGCCCATCATTACTTAAGGGACCTAATCTAACAGGTTGTACTACATGTGGGAGGGCACCATTTAACCAATTATGGTGTTCTTGATAAGTTAGAATTATTTCTAAGTACTGGTTTGCTCTGTAATATTGTGGTATGTTTGCAATTCTGTATGTTCTAAATGCATTGCATTTACTTCATGAAAGGTGACCCAAGAATAAAATATTTCTGTTGTCATGAGCTTCTATGATGAATGTTACATCCCCGCCCTCATTCATTAAGCCATTAGCTAAAAGAAACTGTGACTGGTTGTCTACAGTTTTCTCGGATACTTACTGGTTATGCTATGTTAAACAGTAGGTATCAGAGACGGGAACACCAATGGAGGAAATCCTTTTAGGGTTTAAACTTGTATGACCTACAGTCTAGATAGGTACTTCCTATTCAGCTGAGGAGTATTTTACCTAAAACCACGAACGTCTCCGTATAATGGTACTCAGGGTACCTTTAGCGTGTGTGAGACTGAGATACTTAGGATACCCAAATAATCAGTGCCTAACCATCGTTGGCAGCACCATGTCGTGTGACTCTCGTGATTCCAAGAGACTGCTGTACTTGAGGCAGCAGCACCACTGCTTGTGGGTGACTGAGTCTCTCCCACACCAGTTTGGCAACTGCCATCCCAACCCTACCAGCTTTCTAGCATTACCTCATGAAGGGCCAGATGTAGGAAGCTGTTTGAATGGTGCGCCATGCAAACAGCCTAACGCAATGCTCATTCACAAATTGTGAGTCGGTTCCCTCCCTATTTGCGACTCGCATTGCAATTCAGAATTGCTTTGTGACCACGAATGCGGTCGCAAAGCAACTCGCAGTTACCACCAGTGTCACACCCCTTCCCCTTTGTGAATGTCACCAAAAATATTTTTCAGAGCAGGCAGTGGTCCTGTGGAACACTGCCTACTCTGAAAAAACCAAAACCAAATGGTTTCGGAAGTTTTTTCATTTTGCAACTCGTTTTCCTTTAAGGAAAACGGGCTGCAAAATGAAAAAAAAAACCTGCTTTATTTAAAAAGCAGTCACAGACATGGAGGTCTGCTGACTGCAGCAGGCCACCATCTCTGTGAGTGCAGGGACTCGCTATGGGGTCGCAAAATGCGACCCACCTCATTAATATTGATGAGGTGGGTCTTTGTGACCCCATAGCGAGTCGCAGACGGTGTCTGAGACACCGTTCTGCATCCGATATTGCGACTCGGAAATTGTGAGTCGCTCCGACTCGCAATTTCCGAGTTGCAATATCGGACTTTGCTACATGTCACAAAGGGTGAAGGTGATTTGTGGCAGTCTAGTGCATGACACTCTAGTGACTTCTAAGGGGAGTTGTGGTGAACGAGTCGTACCCTTTTCTCTCATCAGCAATGAAGGAGATGAAGGATAGTTTTTTATGGATTTATTTAAAAGACTGCAACCTACAATAAAATGCATGAGCTACAATGATAAGGATAATGAGACTTAACAGAATTAGGATGGTGAAAATTGGTGATGTAACAATGAACAACCCCCAACATATTGCAATAAACATGGATAAATGATTCCTACCTAACGCCTCATCTCTAGCCTATAGCGAGTGCATGGCAGTGTTAGCCCAATCGTTCCGTTCTGAGTCCATGAAAGACTCACCCACCCCTTATATCTTGGCACAAGGATATGCCCTCCACCTCCTGATCTGGCTGTAGAGACAAGACTGCAGTTGAATGCTAAATGGCGTGCAGCATGAATAGAAATTCCTGGCTGGAAGGGCCCCTCTAACAACGCTTGGCCCACATGGTGTTTATATAGGTAAACATGTTTTGTTCTGCGAAGTAGGCCTGACGTGAACATGTGCTTAAGTGTTAGATTGTTTATGCAGTCTTGTGGATGCAATACCAAACATTATCTTGTGCTGTACTCATTCTGTACTTCTCAACCATGGGGCAAGGAACACGATGAAAAATGTCACGCATAACAATTATAATAACAAGTTTGCTAAATGATAACTGATTATGACCACTAAACATCACCGCTGAAAGCAAGTTATTCTAAAATGAATAAATGAAAGCAGACCATGTTATCTAGGTAAAAGGGCACAGGCCTCAGCTAAGCTAAGCTGAAATATGTGTGCCTGTTAGACTTGGCATCCTTGGCGTGGTCTCCCCTAACTTTTTGCCTCTGCTTCCCAGGTTGTTTCTGTGTGCTGGACTCTGTTTTTGCTGTTTTGTTTGCTCTGGACACTTTACTACTGCTGACCAGTCCTAAAGTGTAAATGTTCCCTGTATAGATTCTATGTGTAAATTGGCTTATTCCTGATTGGCATATTTGATTTACTAGTATGTCCCTAGTAAAGTACACTAGAGGTGCCCAGGGCCTGTAAATCAAATGCTGCTAGTGGGCCTGCAGCACTGGTTGTGCCACCTACACTAGTAGTCCTGTAAACATGGCTCGGACCTGCCACTGCAGTGTCTGTGTGAAGTTTTAAAGTGCCAATTCGACTTGGCAAGAGTACCCACTTGCCAGGCCTAAACCTTCCCTTTTTATACATGTAAGGCACCCCTGAGGTAGGCCCTAGGTAGCCCCATGGGCAGGGTGCATTCTATGTTAAAGGTGGGGCATGCCCTGATGTGTTTTACATGTTCTAGCAGTGAAATACTGCCAAATTTGCTTTTCACTGTTGCAAGGCCTAACCCTCTCATAGGTTAACACAGGGGCTTCCTTTAAATATTATTAACCGCTTCTGTGCCGCGGACGTAATGGTTACGTCCTGCGGCACAGTGCTCGTGTGCCCAGGACGTAAACATTACGTCCTGGGCACAGAGCCCAGAGGGAGCATTAGCGCTCCCTCTGTGTTCTTCCCTCCCACCCCACAAAGGCAGGGATGGAAGGAAAAGCCCTTCCCCTTCCACCCCGACAGCCCGCTGACCGCCCCACCCCCCCAGAGGCCTCCTCCCATGACCTTTCAGCGCGAAGAGAAATGCTCAGCATTTCTCTTCCAATCACGTGGAGGAGGCCTGAGAGGCTTCAAAGGGAAGGGAAGGAATTTCCTTCCCTTTGAAGTCTCTCTGAACATTTTAGCAGCCGGATTGCAAAGCAATCCGGCTGCTAAAATGCCCACTACACACCAGGGATTTATTTTTTAGAAGAAATTGGCATAAGGGGAGTGACCCCTTGGGCAAGGGTTGCTCCCCAGGGGGGCATTTTTTTTAAGGCCTTTTCTGCCCCCTCAGGGGGCAGATCGGCCTATTATTGGGCCCCCTATGGGGGGCAGAAACCTCTAGGCTTCAGGGATCATTTTCTTGTTTTCGAGGTGGAGAGCGACCCCTTAGGCAAGGGTCGCTCCCCTAGGGGGCAAATTATATTTAGGCCATTTCTGCCCCCCTTGGGGGCAGATTGGCCTATTTTTATGAGGCCAATCTGCCCCCAAGGGGGACAGAAACCACTAGACAGATGGGGAGCGACCCATTAGGCAAGGGTCGCTCCCCTGGAGGGGCAAATTGTATTTAGGCCATTTCTGCCCCCAAAGGCCGATTTTTGCTACGCCAATCTACCCCCAAGGGGGTCCGAAACTACTAGACACCAGGGATCTTTATTTTTTATGTCAATTTCACACAAGGGGAGCAACCCGTTAGGCAAGGGTCGTTCCCCAGGGGGAGGGGAATTTATTTTAGGCCATTTCTGCCCTCCTTGGGGATAGATCAGCCTATTTTTATTAGGCCGATCTGCCCCCAAGGGGGACAAAAACCACTAGGCACCGTTTTTTTTTTTTGCGCCAATTTCACGCAAGGGAAGCGACCCTTTAGGCAAGGGTCGCTCCCCTGGGGGTGTGTACATTTATTTTTGGCCATTTCTCTTTCCCTTGGGGGCAGATCGGCCTATTTTTATTAGCCCGATCTGCCCCTGGGGGTGGGGGGGGGCAGAAACCACTTAGGCACCAGGGATTGGTGTATGTGTATGTGTGTGTTTTGTTTGGGGGGGGCAGCCCCTTGGGGAAGGGTCGCTCCCCATGGGGGCACATTACTGTTTGCCATATCTGCCCCCTTTGGGGGCAGATTGGCTTATTTTTGGAAGGCCCATCTGCCCCCAAGGGGGGCAGAAAGCCCACCAGAGACCAGGGAAGATTTTTTTTTCAAAATAAGAGGGTGGGGGTATGGCCATACCCCCATCCCAAATAAATGGGGACAAAGTTGTTCTGCCCACCAGTGGACAGGTGGGGTAATTACCCCCGATCCACACCCTGGGGGGGCAGAAAGTCTACTAGATGCCAGGGAATTAAAAAAAAAAAAAAATAGTGGGGTGGTGGCTACCAACGGTATGGGCCTGGTTATGCCCCTACCCCAACTGAAGGGGGTAACAGTCTTTCAGCTCTCCCCCGCACACTAAAACATCTTATTCCATGGCAAGCAAGAGGAAATTTGATTATTTCGGGTTTTCGTTTTACATTTGGGCCATGAGAGCTTGGCTAACTCTCACAATCGTCCCACTTGGGATGGTGAGGGCTGCACTTTATGGACTTTGGGACGCTGCCATGTAGAAAAATCCACCAGACCTAGACACATCTGAAAACTAAACATCTAGGTGATTCCAGGGTGGTGTGCTTCACTGGCACCCGCACCATTTCTTACCCACAATGCCCTGCAAACCTCCAACTTTGCTGGAAATCACACATTTTTCCCACATTTTTGTGATGGAACCTTCCGGAATCTGCATGAATCCACAAAATTCCTACCACTCAGCAATGTCTCATCTATACTGATAAAAATTCTGCTGCACTTGTCAGCCTAATAATGTTTTTTTCTCAAACTGCCCTTTTGGACCCATTTTGGTTCCCCGTCAATTTCGACATGTTTTTGGCTCTTCCCTGTCACAAGCACTTTGCCCACCTACACAAGTGAGGTACCATTTTTATCTGGAGACTTGGGGGAACACTGGGTGGAAGGAAATGTGTGGCTCCTCTTTCTTTCACTGAAATGACATGAAAAAGTGTTTTTTTGGCCAAATTTTGAGGTTTGCAAAGGATTCTGGGTAACAGAACCTGGTCGGAGCCCCACAAGTCACCCCATCTTGGATTTCCCTAGTTGTGTAGTTTTCAAAAATGCACAGGCTTGCTAGGTTTCCCCAAGTGCCGGCTGAGCTAGAGGCCAAATTCCACAGCTAGGCACTTTGTAAAAAACAGCTCTGTTTTCTTTCTGAAAATGTGATGTGTCCATTTTGTGTTTTTCCTGTCGCGGGCGCTAGGCCTACCCACGCAAGTGAGGTACCATTTTTATCGGGAGACTTGGGGGAACACAGAATAGCAAAACAAGTGTTATTTCCCCTTGTCTTTCTCTACATTTTTTCCTTCCAAATGTAAGACAGTGTGTAAAAAAGACGTCTATTTGAGAAATGCCCTGTGATTCACATGCTAGTATGGGGACCCCAGAATTCAGAGATGTGCAAATAACCACTGCCTCTCAACACCTTATCTTGTGGCCATTTTGGAAATACAAAGGTTTTCTTGATACCTATTTTTCACTTTTTATATTTCAGCAAATTAATTGCTGTATACCCGGTATAGAATGAAAACCCATTGCAAGGTGCATCTCATTTATTGCAACCAGAAGAGTCCAGCTGACGTAACGGTATATTGCTTTCAAAAATCTGACATCGCAGGAAAAAGTAACAGAGTAAAACGTGGAGAAAAATGGCTGTTTTTTTACCTCAATTTCAATATGTTTTTGTTTCAGCTGTTATTTTCTGTAGAAAACCCTTGTAGGATCTACACAAATTACCCCTTGCTGAACTCAGAATGTTGTCTACTTTTCAGAAATGTTTAGCTTTCTGAGATCCAGCATTGGTTTCACACCCATTGTGGGGTATGTCCCAGTAAAATGCCAAAATTGTGTTGAAAAATTGGGTTTTGTGATTTAAGTCTGCCTGGTCCTGAAAGCTGGGAAGCTGGTGATTTTAGCACCGCAAACCCTTTGTTGATGCTATTTTCAGGGGGAAAACCACAAGCCTTCTTCTGCAGCCCTTTTTCCCATTTTTTTTTTAAAACAAAATTTTTGGTGTATTTTGGCTAATTTCATGGTCTCCTTCAGGGGAACCCACAAAGTCTGGGTACCTCTAGAATCCCTAGGACGTTGGAAAAAAAGGACGCAAATTTGGGGTGGGTATCTTATGAGGTGAAAAAGTTATGAGGGCCTACGTGCGAACTGCCCCAAATAGCCAAAAAAAGGCTCGACACAGGAGGAGAAAAGGCCTGGCACCGAAGGGGTTAAAGCACAGATTCCCTTTGGGAGCAGATAGAAATATGGAGTTTAGGGTCTCTGAACTCACAATTTAAAAATACATCGTTTGGTAGAGATTGTTTTTAGATTGTGTTTTGAAAATGGCACTTTTAAACCATTCTGTGACTCCCTCTGTTTGTGGATTCCCTGTCTGGGTCAGTTTGACAGTTGGGCTGTTTGCACCTCTCCACTAGACAGTGACACAAAGGGAGCTGGGGTGTAGCCTGCATAACCTGACGGGCCATCTGGGCTAGAGGGGAGGGGAGGAGTGGTCACTTACACCTGAAAGGGCTGTGGCTGTCCTCACTCAGGCACAATGCAGTCTCCAACCCCCTGGTGTGTGTCTGGGGCCTGGCCTGGGCAAGGCAGGAACTTGTGAACAACAGAGGCTTCTCTTTGAAGTAGGCCTTCTTCAAAGGCAGAAAGGGGTATAAGAAGTGGACCCATAACCCCTGAAAATTACTTCTGGAACCCAGAGGAACCTCTGCCCATGAGAACAGCTGTAGAAGCTGGAGGAGGAATACTGCCCTTTTGCCTGTGACTGTGCTTTTCTGGGTTGGCCTGCAGTAGCTGCTTCTGCCTGAGAGAGGACAAAGACTGACTTTTGTGTGACTTCCCACTGGTGAAGAATTTCCAAGGGCTTGAACTGAGCTTGCCTCCTGTTGTTGAAGTCTCAGGGACATAAAAGACTTCTCTTTGCCAGCACCTGGACTTTCTACTGAGAGTCCTGCCCTGCCAAGTGGTGCCCTAACCTGCCTCTGGGCCCTTGAAAAGTGAAGCTGGTAGAAAAGGACAGAAACCACGCAAAGACCACCGTGCGGGGAAACTTTTGACAGACCACCTGCAACGTGGCTGATAAACGTCACCGGCCTCCCGGTTAAATAGATGCTCCACCTGCATTGAGGCTGGGAGATCGACGCAATGCGGCTGGAGAAATGACGCACAACACCTGCAGTGGCTGCTGTTAACGATGTAAGCCCCCACGCAGTGCGGTTTCTTGACACCATGCAACCAGATTTCAACTCAACATCGCTGGGTGTGGAAAACAATGCAAAGCCTGCCTGGACCCGAGGTGCCCATCCAGGATTGACGCATCGCTCTCTTGCGGGAGAGAGGAAACTATGCACGCCGACCCGACCGGAGGAGGTACGATGCACGGTTTCGCTTGCGAGTGAGAAATCAACGCATTGCCGGCCTTTTTGGACGCACGCTCGCCCGTGTAGCTTTATTTTTACGCTACCCAGGTACTTTTGTGCAATAACCGCATTCTCACTGTTTTTTTTAAGGATTAAGACTCTTATTATTTTTAAAATTCATATCTTGACTTGTGTATGTTGGTTTTTTTGTTGTTTTGGTCTTGTTTTGTTTAGATAAATATTACCTATTTTTCTAAACCTGTGTTGTGTCATTTTGTAGTGTTTTCACTGTGTTCAACTGTTGCTGGTACAAATACTTTACACATTGCTTCTGAATTTAAGCCTGCCTGCTCGTGCCAAGCTGCCAAGGCGGCAAGCGGGGATTAACTGAGGGTGATTCTCCTTTACCCTGACTAGAGTGAGGGTCCTTTCTTGGACAGGGGGTAACCTGACTGCCAACCGAACACCCCATTTCTAACAGTGCCCGAACTAGACTAAAATGGACCCACAACACCCTCACCCCCTGCCTTTCTCTTGTCATCTACTCCCTTCTGGGTGTCTTGTTCTTCATTATATTTGTATTTGGAGATAGCTTCTGTTTTATTATTTAACTTCTCAGAGTACCTCACTAGTTCTCTTAGTCTTCTGATCCCGTATTTTCCGTCCTAGTTGCTGGTTTCGTTATATTCACTTTTCTCTCTCTTCCCTCATAGTTCCAGAGTCACGTCTGTGGAGTGCAGTGGCACAAGCACTAAGAAGCAGGTTGAAAGATGACATTCCTAGGAACTAATACCCCATGGGATTACCTTGCTTTTGGGCCAACCGTTCACTAGGTTATCATTCACACTGAACCAAGGTGATGTTAGAAACAGAGGGTCTTGAGCTATTTTCTAAGACACAGTGATGCAGTCAAGGCAATATGCTATCATTCAATGAATGAAATACTAGAGGATGAAGCTTCTTCTATAGTTAAGTATGTGTAATTTTCAATCTAATGGAGGGCACAATAATTGTAAACCCATTGTGTAATCTAATGCTGGAAAAATGAAACACAAATGAGCAGTGCCAGACACCTGTGTGAGTACATTTTAGTGGTGTATAGTAGCTCAGATGGCGCAAGCTCATTAGACTTTATAACACAAGTCATACCCCTAACTCCAACTCTTCAGGGATGCACAAGGGGTCTCCTGCCTGTACCTAGTGCACTTGACGTGAGCTTGGCAATGCAATACTATCAAATGAGAGGTCAGATTTTAAAATGTGGCCCAGGAAGAAAGTGTATCGATGATGTCCTAGGTGTCTCTCCCAGAGCATGGTCTGACAAGATAAATCTATAGGGCGTGTTGTTTCCATCCAACCAAAATCCAGGTAACTGATAGCCCATATGGCCTTTGGAGGGCTCCTGCAGCTGAACATGGTTCATTAACTTTTTGATCTTACACGGAGGCATTGTGAGAACCAGTGGACAGGTTTGTTCCACCTACTCCAGTAGGTTAACCATGGTCTGCTTTGTCTACAAATGTTTTATATTGCAGATTTCAGCAGGTAGTAAATAGATCCAGGAAATGAAAAAACACTTGTTGACATTTAAAGTACCTAGCACCGTGTTTCCTTTCCTATTTAAGCATCTTCTTAAGGTGTCAGTGCATTCCTATAAGTAGGTACAAGTCAAAGATTGAATAACTTATGTTGCTGCAATTTTTGTTAAATCTTTTGTTGCAGGATAATTCAAAGCTTTCAAAATGGAAAGAAAGACAAACTCCTCTTTGGCAATATAAAGGCAGCCCTTCACTATCCGCAGAGGAAGAATGGCAAGTCCATACACAGGCAGGCAGGCAGTCTCAATTTGCTATAACATAGACTGCTTTTTAATACAGAATCACACAATACTTTATTACAAAACAGTAAATAATAATTGACTGGCCAGTTATAGATTGAAACAGAAAAACATTTGAACACCTGTGATCCTGTAACCCTAAACTAATCTTCTACACAATCTTCATTTGTGGATTTAACATTGCTTGGCAAACTAACCTATCTTTGTTCTTGAATAGTATATATTTGTGGTGTGGTAAATGCAACTTTAATACCATGTGTGCTTTATCATTGCAACACTAAGACCTCTGTGTGGTCTGAACTGATTAGATTTCCTGCACTCATTCTGTAATCAGGTTCCAATCTATTTGGAAACAGAAGTACATTCCAGTGTGACTGTATGCTAAGAGTCATAGATACCTACATTCTTGCTAAACAAGAGTTGGTGTTTAACTGCAGCCCTTAGAAGTTATTTATTTCCTTATGTCCTCAAGTGAACTCTACCTTATTCCAGTCAGTATTAGTTTTTCACCTGCAATGTTCTTTTACTGTGTACAGCTGAAAAGCGTTTTCTGCCAATGTCTTGTGTTGCATTATACTTTCACATTCACATTCTACATTTCTTATAACACTTAGAATCTTTGGCCCAATTCTCAGCACACAATACATACCCACAATACATACCCACATTACGAAATGGCTGTATGAGCTAATTGTCATCTTCATTCAGCTCACTGTCTCAGAAGTGTGATTCATCTGTTTGCCCATCCCACTTTGGCTCATACGCACTGAGTTTGCAAACGTTATCTTTGTGGGGTCCATAAACCAGTTGTTTCTCGGGTAAAGGGTAAGTTCACAGTTAAGTCAAATTCAACTCTTGCTACTTTCAAGCAATTGAATATTGTGCTAAATTCCTCTCAGTCGTGTACATTAGCTGGTTTGATAGCATGCTATTTACTCAATCTTGGGTGAATTATTCCAAAACACAGCTGTATTCTGACAGTCACAGTCAGCAGTACTAAGTATGTCCTGGAAGGTGATGCTGTATATTGGTAGATCCTGAATGCTTACTGACGACCCTAGAAGGTCAGAGAGGGGCAGATTCTACATGAACTCTGAGAATTAGGGACACGTCTAGGTGAGGGTGACGTCATTTAGATTGTTCCCCGAGTGTAAAGGCACAGACCTGTACTGTGGTCATGGCGCAAATAATCCAGTCATATCCCCCAACTGCGGTCAGTTATGTGGACTAGGATTCTTTAATGCTACAGTTGAGTTCTTCTTGGACTCATTTATATAAGCCTGACCTTTTCACTTCTATCCGTGGTGTGCAATTGCCACCTTCTGTAAAAAGTCAACCTCAGTGTGACCCCCAAGACTACACAAGTGGTACAAAAGCATACTGAGAGATTTGTTCATTTTCTCACTCTCGCTCCATTGTTCAGATAAACTGTGGCTCCTAGGGTTTTGGGCGTAGATAAGAGTGAGTGAGTCTGTTACAAAGTGAGTGTTGTGTCTGAGCAATGCACAAGGTGTGAGGAAACAAAAGCCCATGCTTTAGACCTAGCCCCACCAGTGGATCCACTAAGAATAATCCCTCTGGTTCCCCAGCCTGATTCCAGCAGCGGGTATACAAAGAGGTTTGTCTGGGAGTCTCAAAGCATGGGTCAGTATCAGAGATAGACACCAAGGAGGGAGTCATACATGGACTTTAACTTGAGCTCTGTACCCAGGGCAGAGTGAAGTGTGCACAGTGAGATGTCCTAGTGTTATCAGGAAGTGGTCTGCACGCTAAACTTGGCTGAGTAGTTGGTTCAAAGTGATATGTCTGATATGTCATAGGAGGCATCTATACATCAAACACTGGTCCGGCAGTGCCAGGTATGGGCCCATCAGTGACCCAGCCATGGGCCAAGCAGTGGATCAGGATAGCATACACATGCCCAATGGGGATGCATACAGGGTCTACACGCCATGTTCGGACTCAGTGGTGGGTGTACAGTGGAGTGTTTTAGGGTCTCACAAAACGGGCCTGCATACAAGACCCTTCCGAGAAGCAAGTGCACATTCATTTGGTGGCTGCAGGAAGAGATTGCAGCCCTGACCTAGGTACAAAAGTAGTGGATGAGTCTGAAATTGTCCTACGGTCTCTCATCCAGATGAGGGTGCTGATTTGGGTGCATTATGTCCTAGGCTCACCAAGCAGGGTTACACACACCAGATTGAGCTTGAGTAGTGATTATATAGTGAGTTATCACAAGATATCCCAAAAGAGATTTGCATGCCAGGCCCCTCCTAGCAATGGCTGAAGGGGTGTAGTAACGGTGCCTCCCAGGAGGGGTCTGCATCATACAACTACGTCAAGTAGAAGGTGAGGTACAGGTTATTATGTTGTCTCTCCCCATGCCCAGAGTGGTTGTACAAGATGGTGCTCCGGGGTGGCAAACCCTGACAGGGATGCATATTTTTTCTATGAGAGGTCTACAAACACCAGGCTTGGTGGGACACAGTAGGGAGTGTACGGTGAGACGTTTGATCTTCCATTGGTAGTCTGCTGTGCAATAGACTCCCATTAGCAATGGGTGATCACTGAAGTATAACTCCCAGGAATGGTCTCGATTAGGCCGGTGTGGTTGTATCTGTGTAACTTCTGAATTTCATGTTACAATAAATGTGCAAAAAATCACTATTTCGCCTAGAACAGTTTGCTTGATTTTCACTGATTCGAGTGGAAAGTTTGAGTAAAAGTCCCTCTGAAAGACATTTTTATTATCCGATGAAATTCCTATCAGTATCTCGAGTATTTTTCTGCGCGGGATATTCCCTTGAAAACCGGCTGTTCAAGACATGGGCCATAAACTTTTAATACACTTTTTGTAATTTTGTAAGGCTTGACAAAACTTCATAAAAGTTCAAGTTGTATGGGTCTGGCTGAGGGAGAGGGGTCGCACGTAAATTACGCACCGACCTAGTGTGAACCACTGACACTGGATCTAGCATCAGTACGTGAGCCAACAAGCTGCTTCAGGGTCTCCCCGGAACTCATCTGGACGCGGGCCCAGCGTTGGACTCAAAGGGAATTATCCCAGCTGCTCAGAAGCCTACTGTGGTTCACTCTGCACTGCCAGAGAAATAAATCTAGCCCGGAATGGTTCTGTCAATGTCCTCTTTAGTGAAATGCCTCTTAAATGTATTCCTGATGGGAGAAGAGAAATGGATGTTTCGTACTGAGTGACAAGGTTATAAACTCCAGTACAGGACCGAGCGGGAAAAGGAGGCGCGTGCCGCGCATGTGGTGTATAAAACACTTGCCCTCACAACCCAGGAGGGTCGGAGGATGAGGGCAGAGTTCCCTGTCATGGCGGCAGCTCTCGCCCACCTGTCACTTTAGGCAAGGTTGCGTCGCTGTACGCAAGCCTGGGGGTGGTAGCCAGGCACCTGCCGCGCACGCGTGGGAACTACGGCCCTTATTTATACTTTTTGAGCGCCGCATTTGCGTCATTTTGGGACTCAAAAGCAGCGCAGATTTACAAAATGCAATTGTATTTTGTAAGTTTGCGCCGATTTTGCGTAAAAAAAACGACGCAAATGCGGCGCTAAAAAAAGTATAAATATGGGCCCACGTAACTGTGGTGCAGGCTACACAGTGGCAAAGTTGGTAGTGCAAGACAGGAATATGAAGGCGGGTGGCATATTCGGATGTGTACAGTATAGAAAGCTTCCAGCAAGTTCATGATTACTCCTGCTCACATTTCCATGACGCTCATTGGCTGAAAAGACATTAATGTCACTTGTTTTTAATTAAATTTATTTGCTGTGGGAGTGCAGGTACTACTAAATCCTGGCCTCCGCTGTACAGTGACCATATTTTCAGAACTAAAAACTAGGACGGCCACAGACATAGAAATCGAATTAAATGTTAGCACGGACTACAGACTGTGGAGGGCTACAGTACAACACCCACCAACAAACGACCTGGCTGTCACACCGTATATACCCATAAAAGAACTCCAAATAAAGACAAACAGTTTAACATTCCAGGGGTGGGGCAGTTTGCTCCATCCCAAAACGCTTTGACTAGCAAAGCAAAAACAGATCTAGAGCTGCCTCGTGTGTCACACATAAGCAACTAGTATAGTGTGGTTTCTTTTGTATTTTGGGGCATGTGGTCTAGTGGTAAAACAAGATCACTAGTACCAGAAAGCAAATGAAAAAGAGGACTCGAAAAGCTTCAGTCTGTGTTTCTAGGAGAGGCAGGGAGTTAGGCAGGGTGAAGAGATGCACAGGATCCTGTGATGGAGTTCTTTTCAATTTGCAGTGGATTCAAAAAGAAAAGAAAGGACCCTTTTCAGAGTTCTTATGTAGAATTGAACAAACTTCTGTTAGGTGAAACTATATATTTAAAAAAACGTTCTACGCCTTGCTGTAATGACGCCGGGGATCGGTTTAGCCTTGGCTGACAGGCTTCTGTGATACTGATTCACATCATTAGACCCTGCTGTACTGTGTGAACGAGATGTGGCAACACGTTAAGTGACTATTTGTCCCTGGTGCCGCCCGTGGTATGATGAGAAGGCCGTGGAATACTGAGCCTGACGAACATTGTAATTAATGTGAACACTCACTAAACACACAAAAAATCGGAACGTATTTATTTAGTTAAAACATGTCAGGACACAGAGACAGTCCTTTAAAGAAACGGGACTGTGTGGTCAAATTCGGGACGTCTGGTCACCTGGACTCACTTGAGCTGGCTTCATAAAAAGCTGTATGATGGTAGGTACAAATAAGTAGGTAGTAGTTGGCACAAGCTGGCTGATAAAAGGAACACAAAACTTTGCTCAACAATCCGACATAAAACAGCGCATCTGTCTCACAATTCTGTCTCGCTCTAACCATGTCAGTTCAGGACTGATGACGCAGAAAAAGAAGGTCCGATATATATTCATGTATACCGTGTAATCAATACATATAATGAAGTGTGATTTTAATAAAGAAATAATGTACGAGGGAAATTGTGCCCTCAGGGTAGTTCGCCATCATTATAAACGAGCTTTATTAATCACGAAGTATTAAAAATGTAGTAATCCGTCATAATCGCAAATGTATGCCATGATTTCTTGTTTGAAAACTGTTTTGCTTAGCTTAAATTTAGTAAAGGCTTTGGGCTAGTTGCTTGGTTTCAAATTCTAACTGCGTGATTTTTTTCCTTGACCTAATGAAACATATATTCTTGCTTGAAGTTGTATTTTTCCAGTAGAAACTGGCTGGTACACTTATCTCCAAGGTTTCGTGCTAGGCCGGTTACATCCCCTTTGATACAAGGTCAGTCTCTGCAGGTGCGGACAATGAAGGTACAGATAGTAAAATAATTGGCAAACCATGATACAATTTGTGTTCCAAGGCTCCAAGGACAGTGTATGCATAAATGGGCGCTAGTAAAAGACAATTTTTGATTGGACAATTTGAAGCCAACCTATGAACCCTCCAATGGAAGACCCTACAGAATTTGGAATGTTTCTTACTTAAACCCACCGGACAAAGAGAAGTCAGCCATTTTCCTCGATGCCAGTTTGAAGCCTGATGCCAGACTCCATTTTGGACGACACCCTGATGCCCTTTTCTCTATCTGAGAGAAAGAGTCTTTAAGAATTCTCACCCTAGAGACTTTAACTTTGATTTGCCCCCCATCTTGCCCATGCAGTAACTTTGCCCCATTCTCCTTGCCGTTGCAAGGAAGCTTCCCCTAAACTTTGCCCATTTGAAACTTGCCCCATGCTGATCAACCGGTACCTGAAGGACGAAGACTTTTCTTGAATGCTGATTGTATTTGGTAAATATGAAAGGATAAATGTATTATGCATTGTGTTTTTCCTTTTAGGTACCAACTGCTATTTTGATAGGGTCCTAGCTAGAAGTTTTCCAAATTTGTGTTGACTAAATTCATTTTGCATGAAGTCCCACATGCCAATGCTAATTAGAGGTTAGTCGAGGTATTCATTCAATGTATCATGAAGAATTGAAATCTTGTTATGCTGACCGAATGTATGCAATTAGTCAAATACAGTTAGTCACATTAGTGATTTGTATTGCTATAAGAGAGTGTATTATTATCCAGATTTTACGTAGATTGCGTTTCTTCCGCCGTTATGGACAGCTAGTAATGTTCATATACATATATCAATTGGTTTTGAGACATATATACATCGTGCTAGCTTTGTTAATATAGGGAAATAAATTCACTAACTTTTAATAAACTGGTGTGGTTATTCATGACTGAAAGGTCATGGTGCTCCGAAATACCAACTGTTATTGATTTCTGATGTGTTATATTGATCTATTAATTGAGTATTGATTACCGATTACAACAGTTATTGATTATTGATCTGAGTGACTCGACTATTGAGGATGAGGAGAGCCCGACTCGGTTAAAAGATTCACCGACCTCCAACGTGTCCAGGTACAGGTAATTTATAAGGGGTGGACGCGTTATCAGTAGATGGTAGCAGAGGATGGTTTAGCCCTTTGGGACCCCATCCGAACAATAGACAGAGTCAGGTTAGAATTTTCTTTGATAAAACAAGTTGGAGAGATGATGATGCCCTAAGTCCCCAATGACTTTCCCGGGATCTCGGAGCTTGCGAATGAGGAACATGGAGGTATGAGAATGGTCTCAGCATTTCTAGTGACGGTATGAGTGAAGTTAGGGTTTCGCGCTTGCACAGCTTATCGCCGCAGATTAATTGAGAAGTTTGTGAGGATTTAAGGGGTTAAAAGATATTAGAGGACTGTTCCTCCAAAGGTGTGAGAGTAGGGAAGTCGTTGAACTTCACGTGTGTGTAGCGCTTTGAGCAGAAAAATTGTCCACGTGGTTGTTGATGTTGAGACGGGCCCTGCGAGGTCAAGAGACTCCGGAGTATGTTGAAAAGTGTATGTGACACTTGTTTGATGTTGTGATCTGGTCGGTTTAATAGGTTGATCGGGCGTGGTCAACAAGTCGGTATGAATGTTGCAGAGTGAAAGAAAACTTCGACTTTGAGATTTGACGAATTCTAAAGTGCACTAGAATAGTTCATTGATCAGTTGAGAGTAAAGTTTGCGGGTCAAATTTTGCTTGCGAAAGTGGGAAACCGAGAAAGATGGAATAACTGCCGAGGCTAGTGAAAAATCCCTAAGGTTTCTGAAGCGATTGTATTACCTTTCCTGTAGTAAACCGACAGATCTGTTTTATTCTTTTGGTTAAGTGCTCGCGTTATATTGCAGAAATTAGTTTATGAGTGAAGCCGAATGGAAAGAGGACAAGCCGCTGGACTTTGTCAGCCGCAGTGTGTGAGTGTGACGTCACTAGGAGCCGCGCTGGGATAGGTCGGTTGGTGAGAAGGGTCGCGCACGGATTGGACGCAGTCCGTGAAGCGCAATCGGAAGGGGAAAGGCAAGCGAAGAGTATTCCGGGAATTAAAGTCACTTATTGATTACATATTTTAGAAAAACAAAAGACGGAAAGATGACATTTTTCAAAGCATTTAAGAGTGCCATGAGGGGAGATGTTTATATTAAAGCAAATGTAGGAGAAGAAACACCGCCTGACGGTACACCAGCTTACATCGTCATTGAAGAAAAGGGTGTAGCGCCATGTCTATGGTTAAAACAATGGTGCAAATTAACAGAGAAACATGGAAGTGTAGCGTTCCTTATCCACGGGTCGTTTAATTTAAGGGTTTTAGAAAATCTGAGATTTGCGCTATACGACATGAAAGTACCCCCAAGGCCAGCACAGTTTGAGGCATTAGCAATTTGGGAGCTAATAGCTAGAAACCAACAACAAAATAAATTTGAGACAAGAATAAGAAAAGTAGAAAAGACACTAGCGGATGCTAGATGGGACAGCACACAAAAGGTTTGGAGATCAGACGTATTGCAGGGAATTAAATTGTTTCCAGCGATTGCCGAGGAAGCGGAGACAGATGGAAGGAAAGCCACCTGTAAGACAAACAGGAGTCAGTCCAGAGAGGGAGAGAGCAATAGAAACTCGAAAAGGGGAGACGAGTCAGATGATGAGGAGTTCATTATACAATTGCTGAATGATCGCCCACCGCCATATGTGGAAAGCGAAAAAGGCTCAAGCATTAGTACTGCCCCTCCAGAACCAATACAGGGTAATGTAACACCAAATTTGAGAATATCTCAGAGGCCGAGCAGCTCTGACATGCCTTTCTCACCACGAATACCACGGATTCAGAGAATGTACCCAGACGTGCCAACATTGAAACCTGCTGATAACTATCAGCCACAGGTTCAAAGGCACTGTTGCAATGAGCATAATGTGGGAATGACTTCCGATTCAATGGCGCAAGGAGGACAAAACTTTCAGAGATCGACATTGATTCAAGCTGAATCAACACAGTTCTCGATGCCCCAAAAGCAGACACAAGAAGTGCGAGTAGTAGAAAGCCAGTTAGGTATGCCAGCAATGATGAACCACAATGTGGGGATTAACATGCCACAGAATTCGGGGAACAGACAGAATCCAGACGTGATATCTCTACCTATCACTGTAGGTCCACCAGTACCACTGTACATACAGGCAAATTCAAGCACCAGCGACCAAGGGTTAATGATACAGAATGGGACAGGGAGGAGATGCATAGAAACCACTCCAGAGACAACTCCGATAGCGGCACTGCCAAATGGATCTGGGTCCTTGTCGGAATTTAGTCCAATTCCAATTTGTGCTCCGTCAACTGTGGTAAGGTCACATCCACCACTATTAGTACCGTTAACCTCACAGACTGAAACATTACAGAAACCGTCAATGGCAGTTGATGTAACTGCTACATTGATGGGACTGAACGTGCAACAGTTAACACAATGGTTCAACAGCCTGAACTCCCCACAGAGTACATCAAGCGGGAAGGGAGAAGAATACCTGAATAAAATAAGGTTGGGTATGGAGGCAGATGAACTGGTAGAGGGAACAATGGGTTTGAACAGATTAGAATCATACACAGAGGAAGAACTAAGATACATGTGCCCTAGGATTACAAGAGAAGTGAGCAACATACAATAAGAAGTTACAAGAAATTGCAGACAGAAACAAGATCGATATAGGTAAGACCAAACACCTGAGCAGAAGTTACAGGTTAGACTTTGAGACAAAAGATTTTGAACACATGAGATCCGCAGGGATGAAAACACACCTTAAAGAGATACTGCAGAGTGCACAGGTTTGGAGATGTTTAGACAAGTGGGAAAGCAGGTGGGTTAAGAAAAAGGACAAAAAGAAAGAAAATACTTCAGAACGAAGTGAGAAAAAACAACAGAATGACGATCTGATAACCATGTTACCAATGAGAGAGACACAGCAGGGGGAAAACTTGTACATGTACCATGGCACAGGTGCGATATTCAATCCTTTACGGATGACTTTCCCAAATTAAGAGAGAAGCCGATTGAGTGGTATCAACAAACGGATAGATTTGTGAAACTCGCGAAGTGTCTCTGGGAAGACCTGAATACCTTATTTGAAATTGTGGTTCCGGCTGATTTGTGGGAAGATTGTAAAAGGGCTGTAGGTTGGCCAACGAGTGAACCAGAGAGAGATAGGGACACAGGTGCGCCATCACCTACGGTAATGAGTTTGTACCACAAGGTGATCGAGCACTTGAAAACCAAGGTTGCGTCTAAAAATGTGGATTGGCAGAGGATTGACAGAACAGCCCAAGAGGTTAAAGAGTCTATACATGCGTACTACGAGAGATTGTTGAAGGCGTTTAAAAATTACAGTGGCACGGAAACGATTGAGCCAAAGGACATGCTCCATTTTGTGTTCAGGTTTGTGGAAGGGCTGAGACCCGAAATTAGCCAGATGATTAAATCGCATTTGATTTGTTGGCAGTCAAAGTCGATCGATGAAGTGTTGAATTATGCAAAGTACTGCAGTGATGAGATTGAGACAAAGCAGAAAAGATTGAAGGAAAAGGTGATGGTGATGCAGCTCAGAGCAGCTCAGACAGGTTTACAAGGTTTGCAAGGTTTTCAACAACAGATGCCGCAGCAGCAGCAACAGGGAAATGCTATGTTTCAGCCACAGATGAGAGGCAGAGGCCGAGGAGGTTTTGTGAATAATGGTCCTGATTTGAATACCGTTATGATTCCAAATGGTATACAGGCAATGAAGAAGGTGATGCCATGTCACACGTGCGGAATTGTCGGGCATTGGAAACAGGAGTGCCCAATGATGGTGCAGGAAGGTGTAGGTCAGCAAAACAATGATGTCAATGCATTTCAGACTATGAGAGGACCGAAACTGAGAGGTCCGAACCCAAATTTTCAAAACAATATAAACCAGATTCAGGGTCTACAACCCATGCAACCGCAGCAGGTGCAAATGCCTCGTGTGCAAATGACACAATTGCAGCCAATGCAACAGCAGTTTCCTATGCTACCTTATCAGCAAATGCAAATACCCTTAGCACCAATGAATCAGCAGCAAGCAATGGTTCCTCAACAGGTCACGGGTCAGGGAATGAGTCAAAGTGACACAGTACACCAATTCCCACTACACAGCGAGAATGAAATAAACGATGCATGGGAGAATGAAAGTTCAGATGAGGAGGGCAATTGTGTGCTTGCAGCATCTTTGGAAGTTGATCAAAAGGGTCCATATGTGGAGGGAAGAGTTATGGGTCATCGCGTTTCATTCTTGGTTGACACAGGAGCTACACGTTCCACTGTTAGGAGCATTGAAGTGCCAAATTTGCCACTTTCAGGGAGAACAGTTCAAATAGTGGGAGTAGCAAACAGGTACCTGACGAACCCAATCACAGATCCAGTACAAGTCAGAATTGGTAACTATCAAGGGTCACATAATTTTGTGGTATGTGACTCAAGCCCGATATCACTGTTAGGGAGAGACCTATTGTGCAAATTGGGATGTTCGATTATGTGTCCGAACGATGGAATTAGAATTCAGACGAGCAGTGATGGGGAAGAAGAGGACAGTGTAGAAGGGGATGAGATGGAGACTGTCGATGAAGAGTATCCTCGGATTACCCTTTTTCCAATGATCACTGAAGCAGATATTCCAGCTGAGTTACAGGAAACAGTCGGAAAAGAAGTGTGGGATATGACAGGAAAAGAGGTGGGATTGGTGAAAGGAGTGAGCCTGAAGAAAGTAACGGTGACAAAGGGCTCGAAACAGGTGAAGAAGCAGGAGAGCCTGATCAGAGGAGGGCTTTCCCAGAAGCAGACGATACAGAAAAAGAAAAGGAAAACCTGATTGACTCCCCAGAAGGAGGGGACAAGGCAGAACAGAACGAAGCTGCTCAAATTCCTTCAGAAGAGATTGCAGGTCCATCAAATGGACACAGTGCAAAAAGAAGACCAAGTATATCGCCAGTAAAATTAAGAACTAGAGAAACGTTGAACGACAGTGAAGAGCCAAGAGTGAAAGAGAAAAGAAAGGAAGTGTCTGTTGTAGTACCAACACCAAGTGAAGAAAAGGACTTGGCCAAAGAGGAAAGTACCAGTGAGAAAGAATCAAAGAGAGATGCAAAATTGAAAAGAAAAAGGATACCAAGCAGGAGGTATTCCGGTCTGGAGTGGGCGTACGTAGCCAATAACGATTGGTCAGACGAATTCGTATCCCTCAGTCTTGAGAACGAAGAGGCAGAACTTCATTTTGGAAGTAAAAACTTTATGGACTCTGTTGATTGAAACCACTGATCACTTGATTGACTTTTCAACCGGCTAAGACATTGCTAACTTGCCGATTTTGAGACAACGCTGCTAACCGATAAGAGACTAAGCTGCTAAAGAAACTGTGTGAACATTGAACTCGTTCAGCTTTGTAAATACCTGCAAACACGCTTTGATAAAGTGTCTTCAACTTTCTGATTCTATACAGATCATGACTAGCTTCACTACACAGGGGCGTAAAATGAAGTATTGTAAATACATGTGTATAGGCTTAATAACCGCATGCGTACTAATAATCGTAGCAATAGTTCTTGGAATGCATGGTAAAAGTGAGAGTGAGACGAATGATGCTTCTACTTCTAAACCTATTATCGTTACTGAACTAACAGCTCTGAAGAGACTCGAGCAAGACGAGAGACACTTGCATGATAAGAAGGAACTTTCATCTAACGTTTTCTATCGCTTACTGAGTGAGTATGTTGAGACCATGGATGCGAAAGATTGTTATGTGTGTACACAAATACCTACCTCAGTAGTGGAAGGGGTAACGTATCACAGCATGCCTCTTACGTATGGAATTACATGTAGTATAGTAGCTTCCAGATTTTATGCTCAAAAAGACATTCACTATTTCTATACTAATTACGATGTTACTTTTGCATATGTCCCCATAATAGGGCATTTAAGTAAGATAGCTCGAGATTATTATGCCAAATTAATGAGGGAATTCTTCGAACCGATGTCACCTTTTCACACAGCTCACGCACATAGAGAGAACCTTACATGCTTGCTTTCACCAGTAGAAATAGAATTTTTAGACCGCACTGATGATAGGAAGAATGAAATGAAGGAGAAATTAGAGAGGGAATTACACGAAAGGACGTCTGTAGATAATTATGCTTTTGCTGCAATAAAGACACAAGGGAAAATAGCTTTAGATACATTGCATGTAGGAAGATTTTGTATACATAGATTTCCATCATATTATGACACAGTTTTTGTGGGAACGAGTGAATGTAAACATACGTATGCATTTCAATCTAAGTGGACGTTCATGCTGAATGGACAAGACCCAGTTATTCCTGGAGTATATTATATTTGTGGACTCAACGCCTATTATCGTCTTCCTAAAGGATGGTATGGAAGGTGTTGTTTGGGAATAGTGTTCCCAAAGGTTTACCAACTAGACGACTTAAAGAAATTTCCAAGGCTGTCTGAATCACATCGTGTTCAGAAAAGGGAGACAGCTTCTGGTGTGGTAGGAGATATATTTGGAGCATTGATTCCTTCAGTAGGAGTCATATTGAATTCAATCAAAATATGAAAGTTGTCTACTATTGTGGATAACATGCTGACAAAGTTTTCAGGAGCTATAATCCTGATGGATGCTGAACTCGCTGCAGAAAGAGCTATGACTCTTCAAAATCGGCTTGCCTTAGACATTCTTTTAGCAAAGGATGGCGGCGTTTGCAAAATGCTTGGCACGCGTCACTGTTGTACATATATACCAGACAACAGTGGAAAAATTAGAACGATGCTTACAAATTTAACTAAAGAAAGTGTAGATTTAAAGGAATTGAAAGAACCCGGAGTTTGGGAGAAAGTTGGAAAGGGATTTGCTTCCGTGGGAAATTGGCTCAGCAACGTTTGGAACGGATTGTTACTAAAAATAGTAAAGGGAATATTGATAATATTAATTTGTTTATTAGGCTCTTGGGGAACATGGAAAGCTTTCAAAATGTTAAAAGCAAGGAACAAAAGAAAAAGAGAAGAGAAAATAGAGAACAAAATGGTGGAAATATATAGGGAGAAGTCAAAAGGGACTAAAAGAAAAAGGGAATTGACTGAAGTGCCAAATTACTATACATAATTTTAATGGAATAAAATTTGTGGGTAGATTTGATGTGATGACATAATTAGTCATCAGAGGAGGGATAGATGACGCAGAAAAAGAAGGTCCGATATATATTCATGTATACCGTGTAATCAATACATATAATGAAGTGTGATTTTAATAAAGAAATAATGTACGAGGGAAATTGTGCCCTCAGGGTAGTTCGCCATCATTATAAACGAGCTTTATTAATCACAAAGTATTAAAAATGTAGTAATCCGTCATAATCGCAAATGTATGCCATGATTTCTTGTTTGAAAACTGTTTTGCTTAGCTTAAATTTAGTACAGGCTTTGGCCTAGTTGCTTGGTTTCAAATTCTAACTGCGTGATTTTTTTCCTTGAACTAATGAAACATATATTCTTGCTTGAAGTTGTATTTTTCCAGTAGAAACTGGCTGGTACACTTATCTCCAAGGTTTCGTGCTAGGCCGGTTACATCCCCTTTGATACAAGGTCAGTCTCTGCAGGTGCGGACAATGAAGGTACAGATAGTAAAATAATTGGCAAACCATGATACAATTTGTGTTCCAAGGCTCCAAGGACAGTGTATGCATAAATGGGCGCTAGTAAAAGACAATTTTTGATTGGACAATTTGAAGCCAACCTATGAACCCTCCAATGGAAGACCCTACAGAATTTGGAATGTTTCTTACTTAAACCCACCGGACAAAGAGAAGTCAGCCATTTTCCTCTATGCCAGTTTGAAGCCTGATGCCAGACTCCATTTTGGACGACACCCTGATGCCCTTTTCTCTATCTGAGAGAAAGAGACTTTAAGAATTCTCACCCTAGAGACTTTAACTTTGATTTGTCCCCATCTTGCCCATGCAGTAACTTTGCCCCATTCTCCTTGCCGTTGCAAGGAAGCTTGCCCTTAAACTTTGCCCCTTTGAAACTTGCCCCATGCTGATCAACCGGTACCTGAAGGACGAAGACTTTTCTTGAATGCTGATTGTATTTGGTAAATATGAAAGGATAAATGTATTATGCATTGTGTTTTTCCTTTTAGGTACCAACTGCTATTTTGATAGGGTCCTAGCTAGAAGTTTTCCAAATTTGTGTTGACTAAATTCGTTTTGCATGAAGTCCCACATGCCAATGCTAATTAGAGGTTAGTCGAGGTATTCATTCAATGTATCATGAAGAATTGAAATCTTGTTATGCTGACCGAATGTATGCAATTAGTCAAATACAGTTAGTCACATTAGTGATTTGCATTGCTATAACAGAGTGTATTATTATCCAGATTTTACGTAGATTGCGTTTCTTCCGCCGTTATGGACAGCTAGTAATGTTCATATACATATATCAATTGGTTTTGAGACATATATACATCGTGCTAGCTTTGTTAATATAGAGAAATAAATTCACTAACTTTTAATAAACTGGTGTGGTTATTCATGACTGAAAGGTCATGGTGCGCCGAAATACCAACTGTTATTGATTTCTGATGTGTTATATTGATCTATTAATTGAGTACTGATTACCGATTACAACAGTTATTGATTATTGATCTGAGTGACTCGACTATTGAGGATGAGGAGAGCCCGACTCGGTTAAAAGATTCACCGACCTCCAACGTGTCCAGGTACAGGTAATTTATAAGGGCTGGACGCGTTATCAGGACCACAGCTATATAAACAAGCATTTGCAATGCAATAGGTCTCACGTTTGCTTGAGCTCAAGCAATTAGCATTGTAAACTCCTAACCGGACCTTTCTTGCCACATAAATTGAAAATGAAAACAAAACAGTTTCCCATAACTAACTGGACTTTTCTTGCCATATAAACTGAAAAGTAAAAGTTTCACATAAGCGAGCTGATGGCCATCATCAGTGCAAAGCAGACACACCAAGGGAAATAAAAGTTCACTCGTAGTGAAACCTATCGGCAAAAGTGCAATTATCCATGTAACCGGCAAAAGTGCAATTAGCTATGTAACAGGGTCGATGTCATGCAAAGCGCCCGACTGCTGCTCAGCGAGATTGCACTGTAAAAAAAGAGAAAATGTAGCCCAGAAACCGGATGGAAAACGTGGAGCCTTGTATGTTTCCAGTACTTGGTTAGCTGCGCTCGAGGAGGGCCAAACACCGGAAGAGGCATGACGTATGCATGCCTTCCACTAATGAAAGCAAGCAGATTTTAAAAGGCAAGCCCACGAACCAACGAAAGAGACTGACATGATATGGGCGTGGTTTGAAGCCCAAAGAGAGATTACAACACGGGACGGAGCGCTTTGCACTCACCCCTAAAAAAAGTCAGAATGTACAACCCACTGCAGTAACTATCTGAGTAGGCTGTATCTTATAAAATATCATACAGCTAGCTGCAGAGCTGTTCAAGCTATAAGCATCCTGAAAACCATAAACTGTGCGTCTGTCTCTCACACTTCATCATCCAACACGCTGGTCTGTGCTGTGAAACCATCACACAATAACCTCAAAACAAAGAAAACTTCCTTCAAACCACACACCCTACACATTGTAGCATGCTGCTTATGTGGGCAAGGGGTAGTAAGCGCTATAAAAATGCTGCAGTACAGTACAATGCAATACATAATGCAAAATGCGGCTAAACTATTGCTGATTAAAATTTATACTGTTTGAAGCAATTTTCTTATTTTGTGGCTTATGGTGAACCTGGCTAACAATATGCAAAACAAGCTCACTATGCAGTAGTATGCTCTAAGTTTGTTAAAACAATAAAGTTACTTTACAAAGGTAGGCAGCAGTGCTTTAAAAACAGTTGTTTACTGCCTAAATCAGTGAAGTTGTCAAGTATGAAAGTGCAGATAATGTAGTAAAGCATATGGAGGTCAGGGAGTGCCAGCTAATTATGTGCAGCTTAGGTGACCTCAGATAGGCATGTACAGCACAGGGAATTTCAGAAGGGCATGTGCAGCTCAGGTACTCTCCATATGATCAATGGAAGAAGCCAGGGTGGTCTTATTTCACTACCTTAATTATCAATTGTGATGTTTTAGGTGCAATATCCTCCATCCCAGGATCCCTGGGACTCATTCACTAGTGTCAGTTACACATATCTCTGTTGAGCAAGATGCAATTGTGTGAAAAATATCACTTAGGCTAAGAAAATAGAAGTCTGCTAATGTCACATGTCTGTAGTGTGAGCATCCTCCAGCAGCAGTCTCCTGGAGGCCCCAGTAGTGTGAGCCTCCTTCATCAGTGCCCTGATAGTGCTATAGATTCCAACAGTGCAGGCTTTCACCTGAAGTGCACATTTACTACAGCAGCAGTGCCTTGTTAATGGCAGAACACCAGAAGTGTTGTGTTTCTTCCAACAGTGTCCTGTCAATGCCACATGAATTTGAGTAGCACACTGTTAGTGGTAGGAAACTCTGACAGTGTAAGCTTTCTCCAGCTGTTACTGACATAGGACTAGGGATCTGTGAAATCAGTGTATTTTTTTCTACATTACATAAAATGCCTGCTAAAGTAAGCAAAATAAGATGTAATTAAGTGAAATGCATCCTGCACTAAAAAAATTACCTGAACTGTCTACTCACATTAAAATTCAACTCGAAAATGTAATTTCAAGTAGGTTTCCTTTTGCTCAAAACACTGTCGCTTATGTTCAGATCTGTAGTTTTGCCCTAAATATTTACCAAATGGTCTGTTTGAGTAAAACTATCTGAAATGCTTGCTGAACACCCATGTTAAAATACCTGCTGCTCATGTTCAAAGCAGATCACAAGCAACCAGTCTTGAGTTGCTTGTATTCCGAATCATGGAGGATCTGGCATGGCAATTCGGGTAGGCTGTTCGTGTTGGATCAGGATCAAGACTGACTTTCATATGGCTGGGTCCAAAATGAAGGGCAATGGTGTACAAAATAACAATGGACCGGGTTGCAGCCTTGAGTAATTCGTCATGGCTGAGATTAATTCAAGTATTCCATCCATTACTTAGTTGTATATGTCAGTGCAACACCCTAAGTGGGATAGGTATGACTAGACCTGGGTCCATTGCATGGTTTGCCACTGGAAGCAAGCTATACCTGACTGATGAGCCCTAAAAAAGGGTGAAACCGGCCTTGGGTTGCTTGCGTTCCATTTCAGAGAGGACTTGGCCTGGCAGTAAGGGCTAGCCTGTTCCTACTGGAGCAAAGACAAAACTGAATTTTATATGGCTGGATCTAATCGGAGGTGGTATGGTGTACAGAATAATGATGGGGTGCGATGCAACCCCAAGTAATTGCCTGTGGTTGAGATTAATTCAGGCAATCCATTCATTACTTTATTGTATACTTAAGGGTCTGGTGTGCTCAGATGCATGTCCTGTGCACAGTGTGCTTCTGGAACCAAGTATGCCTGACTGATGAGCCCTACAAAGCGAAACTGGTCTCAGGTTACTAGTCTTTGTGTCCAGAGAGGACCTGGACTGGCAGTTTGAGCTGGACTGTTCCATCAACAATGTTTCTTGTGGGGTCCCCAGCTTCCAGTAATGACTCAGTGGGGGGTTACCTGGATTCCAGTAATGATTCAGTGGGGTCCCAGGGTTTGAGTAATGATAAAGTGGAGGTCCACAGAAGCCAAAAGGTTGGGAAACACCGCTTCAGCGCATTCAGAACACTGTCATCAACATTAAGATTTGTAGTTTTATGCACAAAAAATACTCAAATGGTGAGCTTGGGTAAAAAAACTTCCTGAAATGCCCCTATCATTCAACACCTGAACAGAACATTTCCCTTTACAATTTCTCCCCGAAATTATGCAACTTTGTGTAATGGTTTAATCTTGGTAATTGTATATAAATTTTGTTATTCAAACTTACCAAAATTGCGCCAATTATGATGGTATGTTTAAAATTATGCCCAAACCTACATAGGATTGAACAGTGTGAGCTTTTTCAAGCAATGTCTCTACAGTGTTATAGGACTCCAGCTGTTCCATCTTCCAAAAGGAGGACCCTGAGGTTCCTTCATCAGCGTCCTATTAATGTTATAAGACTACAGCAGTGTGAGCTCCCTTTGTCAGTGCAAGTTTCTTCCTGTAGTGCAAGCTCCCTGCTTCCGCAATCAGTGTTACAAGTAGAAATTCCTCTTAGCATTTGTGCACCAGTAGTTTGATGACCTATACAGCACACTTATACACAGTGCTTTAAACGGTCAGGTGCTGAGTACCTACACTTCTTTAATTTGAAGGGGCAGTACTAGTAGTTTTCAGCATTCTTTTGATGGCAGAGTACCAACACTTCTCAGTAGCCAATGAAAGGTCTGAGATAGTGAGAACATGCACTTTAATATATTTTCATTTCAAGCACTGCTCATATGCATACCTCATCTTGGCACTGTACCATGGCCAATTTAAGTCAAGGAAGGACTAAGAAAAGAGACGAGCCTTCAGTGATGCCTTAACTGTAGCCAAGGAGTTTCCTACTACACCCGTCTGAAAAGAATTCCATATCCAGATTTCCAAATTCAAACACCTCTGTCCTCTTACACAGGGTACAATAAACCCAGAGAACGAGGCAAGGTGGGACAATATTGCAGTCTGTTGATGCTCTCACATCCCTCACTCTGAAGGTCCCAACCCTGAATGATGGTCAGATGAAAAATGAGAATTCACGCTGCAGTGGCTTATGGGCGCTGTCGGCCGTGCGTGGCTGGTGGCGATGGTCTTCTTTGCGAGGAGGACAGGAACAGAGTCCATGTCCAGCCTAGTCGCAGCTTTTGACCCTGGGGGTCATTCAGTGGCCACGCACACCGTCACCTCTAGATGCCACGATGTCTCACCTACCAGAGCGCAGGTTCCAGGCACCGGAAGAGCAGACTCCAGGCACCAGAAGATGGCGATGCTGGCCGAACGTAGGGGTTTCACCTGCTAGCACCACCTGACCCCGCTGCACCCTCCATAATGACAACTTTTCCCATTCTGAGAAAGCCTTACAGCAAACTTCATCATCCGATGATCATTGAACTACCTTAGAAGTCATTTCCTCATCATCAGACATCATCAAGCTCTTGAAGTCATCAGCAAAGCTTAGAAACCAGAGACTGATGATCTGAAGATGACTTGAAAATGAGTGTTTGATGACTTCACAAAATGGGATTGTTCCTGATGATTTGAGGATGAGTATCTGATTACATCAGAAGAGAAGAATGTTCTTGATGACCTGAGGATGATTTGAAAATGATTTGTTGATTACTTCAAGAGAGCTAACATTTTGTATTCATTCAAACCTTTTTCAAACAGGTAAAGAAAAAAATGTTGATGACTTTACAGGCATATCAACCATTTAGGTTAAGCTTATCTTAAAGTAGAACGTGTGCTGAATGTTTTCAGAAATGCTCACAAAGTAATTTACTATGGAAGTTGTTTTGTATTGTATGCAAAAAGAAAAAAGTACTGTTAAAATCTCTGTAAACTTGCAGGTCACATGTCCAATCCTATGAAATAGCTTACCGGGGAGAAGGGAATTAAGTTTCTTCAGGGGTCCTTCTGTAACATATAAACTACAAATTCCTCCAAGCTAGGCAGCTCAGTGTGCTTATTGTCTGCTGCTTCCACTTCTATGTATCCTTCATTCTTTGTTTCCAACCACAGAAACATTACCTGCTGCAGAGATCGATTTGTACATTACAGGTGCATCTCCGTCTAGTTACAATATGTCCATGAGTTCATTATGAGATACAGATATCTGTTTTTAATCTGTGGACTTCATATTTATGTAGGAGCAGCAAAGTTGGACCTGCTGCAGAAAACAGTTGATAATCTGCAGGTGTCTTTCTTTTACTAAAATGATACATGTACACTAGTACAGAAATTGCTGTGTAAACTCCAGCTAGTGTTGTAGCCTTAATAAAATAGTTCAGTTCATCAATGCTCAACCTGAAGAGAGGTAATGAGATGCTAGTCTCACTCAGTCCCATTAAAAAGGCCAGTGACTGAGGGTAAGATGCAGTGATTTCCAACCTTCTCAGGTTGTCTGCTGTCTGACACAGAGGCATCTGTATCGCTAACGCTTGACTTCTAGCGAAGCAGAGTATATTTCGATCTGTTTTGCCAGGGAATAAAAGAGTGGCATGACTTTTGGATCATTTCTGAAATGGCACCTGCCTGGCTCTGCTCGTTAATGGACTCTGAGAGCCAAGCCACACCACCCTCTTTGCTGTCATATCAATTTGTTAGCTCGCCTGTCTCTGCTTTTATTCTAGGCCAGGCCACTGCTGCGCTGTTTCACATTAGGTGCCTTCTAATCACAAAAAAGGACTCAACACTCTTTTCTCTTGGAAATGCCCATTTCAGCACACGTAGACTGTGCATTGAAGTTGGGAAGGCAGCTGTTTTTTTATTTAAAACATCGTGACTTTAAAGAGACAGAAACAGTTGGTGGGGACCAGGTGGTCAATGTGCTTTGTTTTAAGGTGTTGTCACTGCTCTGCAGCTAATAAGCGTTCAATGGAAGGTGTGAAAGCATGGTGCCCGAAGGCGGTGGAGGTGCATTTTCTAAATGGCCAGCTATACCTTAAGCATCAGCCTTGTTGCTTGGACTTGTGACTTTTCTTTAGACAGGCAGCAATTAGTAAACACCATTTCTCGTTCTTCTCCAACTCTCCTACATGCCGACTCCACCTCCAAACAAGTCTCCCTAAATGTTTGGAAAGGTCCCTCTCTTTCCTTCTTGGTTTTGTTTGGGGCTCCACTCACTGTTACGATAGAAAGATATATCGTGCTTTGCCCAGAAGCACGCTGTTAGGACAATTGGGCAAGCCATGACTGCAGCACAAACTTCCTGGAACTAAACGGGTTGACTTGGACAGCAAATCCCCGCTCTAAAATTTAGTGACGGCACATATAAAAATAAATGTAATAAATACATATGCAGTTATATCACATAGGGGGTCATTCCGACCTCGGCGGTAAAAGTCGCTTACCGCCGGCCAGAAGGCCGCCATAACACCGCCACGATCATTCTGACCCGCAACTGGCAAACCGCCAAAAACCCGACATCCACAAAAGTCCGCCACACCAAAGGTCAGCGGGAAACTGGCGATGACCAAACCTCCACCGTCACGCCAACAGAAATACGCCCATGCCATTCCGACCCACAAATCCCCGCAGCGGTCTTTCAACCGCGGTATTCCATTGGCGGTACACACCGCCGCGCTCAAAATACACACACCTTTACAAAACACTACCAAATTGGATAATTCAAAATACACACACCTGAGACACCACTCCCACACACCCAATTAACTATAAAACACACACCCACATCACCCACAAACCCCTACGACCACAATTGCGAGTGAAGGACAGAGAGAGAGAGAGCACAGCATAGAGTACACCATCACACAGAGGCAAATCACAACATCACCCACACAATTTCCACGCACAAAACACCATACACCACCACACTCACCACACTCTACAACACATACACCACCCCTCACCTCATCCACACCACCCCATGGCACCCCAAAGACACCCCAGGTTCTCTGACGCAGAACTCAGGGTCATGGTGGAGGAAATAGTTTGTGTAGAGCCCCAGCTCTTCGGGGCACAGGTGCAGCACACCACCATTGCCAGGAAGATGGAGCTATGGAGCAGAATAGTGGACAGGGTCAACGCTGTGGGACAGCATCCACGCAATCGGGATGACATCAGGAAGCGGTGGAACGACCTACGGGGGAAGGTGCGTTCCATGGTATCAAGGCACAACATCGCGGTACAGCGGACTGGCGGCGGACCCCCACCTACTCCCCCAGAATTCACAGCATGGGAGGAGGAAGTCTTGCACATCCTTCATCCTGAGGGCCTCGCAGGAGTAGGCGGAGGAATGGACTATGGTAAGTCAAATCTTCACTACTCCATTCCCCCACCCCACCTGCATGCCAAATCATACCCCCACCCTCACCCCCACCCCCATCACACCAACTCCTTGCAAATGGCTCACCATCACATCCCACCCATCCCAAAACCTAGCCCTGCGTGCGTCCCCAAAGCATGGACACCCATCCCCAAAGCATGCCCACTGCACACACCCATCACCCCCACAAGCCACCGTCACAAAAGCCCCCACAAGGGAATGCCAGCACTGGGGGACACTGCCACCCACCCATTACACGAAATGCCACACATAGAAGCAATAACCATACTCTTATACCCCTGCAGGACCCGAATGCCACCACACCGCCACGGAGGGTCCAGAGATGTCCATCCCACCCCCAGAAGAGGCCCCCAGTGATGACAGCAGCTCTGTCTCCCTGGACCTTGATGACCAGCCCGGCCCATCGGGGACCTCGGGACAGTCGGTTCCCCACAGACAGCCACAGGCTACACCAGACCTAACCCCCTCTGGGAACACCAGCACAGCTCCCACCCAGCGGGCCCATGCCTCTGTCTCCAGGAAACGTCAATCAGCGTTGTGTCCACCACTAAAGGGCACCCAGGTTGACCCACCACCCCAACAACAACAGGGACCTGGGGGCAGTGGTAGTGGGCACACCGTCCAGGGGACAGAGGCCCAGGGAAACAGGGGAACTGGGAGGGCTGCTGTGCGACAGGGGGGGGACAGGCCCAGGGAACCGACTCTCCAAGAGGCCCTCTCCTCCATCATGGGAGCATACCACCACTCCCAGGAGACGATGGCTACGGTACTGGCCAGGTTCCAGGAGATCCAGGTCATGCAGGAGCAACAGTACATGGGGTTCAGAGAGGAACTGAGGAACATTAGTTCCGCAATGGGGACCATCGTTGTGGCCCTAACCCAGATAGTCACCACATTGCGGGACCATGTGGCACCACAAAGGGCCCCTGTCACTAGCCTGGACCAGGAACAGCCTACCACCTCCGCTGGCGCTAGTGGACAGGAGGCCCCCACACAACGACAGGCCACCAGAATCCCACCTCCTGCAAAAGAAGAACCACCCCGCAAGCGGAACCTGAGATCTCACAAGAAGACAGAGTAGGATTGCAAGACCCCCGCCAGCAAACGATACCCCCTGATGTCATCCCACTGTCCCACATTGTCACCCTGTCCAACCTTGAACTGCCCCTGCTCCATCCTTCCACATGCATATGGACAATGCACCTGTGCGACTGAGAACTGGACTCTGCCATGGACATTACTCCACCATCACCCATCCCCGTTTTACAATCATGTTCCTTAAATTTAGCACTTGAATTAAATCACTTCTTGCACTAAAGAAATCTGGAGTCTGCTTGTATTTTGAACAAATGTATTAGACATAACGGTGCCAAAATGTTCAGTTACATTGTGATGACAACATACCACTGTCACACAGCTGTAGTCCATGGGCAAACAAAGCAGAGGTCACGCAGTGGGGCCCACAGCTCTGAAAACGGAAGGGAAAGTCACAACTCAGTTAACAGGAACTCAGACAGTAGAGGGGCAGGAGACTTTAAGTAAATGTAAAATGGCGTGGTTGATTCGTACCTGTGTGCTACTGAAAATACTGTTGTATCATTGTGTCCCTGTTGTCTGTGTCGTCCCCGTTGTCCTCCTCCTCTTCACTCTCCACAGGCTCCACAGCTGCTACAACACCACCATCTGGACCATCCTCCTGCAGGAAAGGCACCTGGCGTCGCAAAGCCAGGTTGTGAAGCATACAGCAGGCCACGATGATATGACACACCTTCTTTGGTGAGTACATTAGGGATCCCCCTGTCATATGCAGGCATCTAAACCTGGCCTTCAGGAGGCCGAAGGTTCTTTCTATAATCCTCCTAGTTCGCCCATGGGCCTCATTGTAACATTCCTCTGCCCTTGTCCTTGTCTGAGGGTAGTTGAGACAGCACTTTTGGATGACTCTACTGTTCTTTCAACACCTATACCTTTTATTATGCAACTTGCCTCCTTAGCCCTGACGGAGAACTTTTTTGAGTTTGAGCAACAATTTTTTCACCAAATTAGAGGGACATCGATGGGAAGCACTTTTGCCCCCAGTTTTGCGTGTTTGTATATGTATGATTTCGAAAGAAAATACATTTTAACATCAACAAATCCCTTTGATAATCACATAAACCTGTGGAAACGCTATATAGATGACATTTTAATCATCTGGCAAGGCCCGCTAACATTGACTGAGGAATTTATAACTTGGATCAATTCTCTTGATCCATTCCTAAAGTTCACTGCTTCAGTATCCACTACCCAACTACCTTTTTTGGATTTAATGATTACTATTGACAAAGGGTTTTTGAGTACTAGTACCTACCATAAACCAACAGATCGAAACAGTCTTCTTCTATATGAAAGCCATCACCCTAAAGCTCTAAGAGAAAATTTACCAGTGGGTCAATTCTTACGACTAAGGCGTACTTGCAGCTTTATTCATGAATATGACAGACAGGCTGACATTCTTCAAACTAAACTTTATGCCCGCCACTATCCAGCAAAGACTGTAAATGCCGCCCGCAAGAGAGCGAGAAATAATCACAGGGAAAGTCTACTTGAAAAAAATACAAGGACTCCGCAGACACGCATAACCTGTGTCACCACATTTACTCCTCTGTCTAATGCCATTAAAAAAGTGCTCAACAAACGGTGGTCCATTTTAGAGAGTGGAGGTTCTGTTATACCAAAACCCATCTTTGCCTTTAAACGCACTTCGAATATTAAAGACATAGTGATCCACACACGTCCACAAAAACGTGACGTCCCGTTACAAAAAACACTATGGGACCTCCCACCTGTTGAGGGTCACTTTCCCTGTGGCAATTGTAATGTGTGCTCGCTAACAAGTAGAACGACATCACTTGACCTGGACCCTATTGGCAAATGGTTTCTAAGAAGACACACCAACTGCAACTCCAAGAACTGTATCTATATGGTCACATGCCCTTGCGGCTTACGTTATGTAGGAATGACAACCCGACCAGTGAAAATACGGATAAATGAGCACAGAAGTAATATTAGATGGCAGAGAGTAACTACAAAACTATGTGCCCATTTTCTGGAGGTTGCCCATACGCCAGATGAACTTCGATGGGTGGTCCTTGAAGCACCCAAAAACCTCCCTAACGGTTCTAACTCACTTTTTAGAATAGAACAGCGATGGATCTTTAAATTAGGGACAGCATCACGGGGATTAAATGATGATATACCTTGGACTACCCTCTCATCATAATTCCCCCCCCCCCTTTTTCAGAACAATACATTGTTTATTCTGACATAACCTTTATGATTCTGATCTAGTATCGATAGCAATCATTAGCTGACAACAACTCTGTTTTCATTTTCCATTTTTAATTTATTTTTTGGGTTTTCCCTGTACCAGGCAAACACTCGTATGTCTTTTTGGTGTTTTTTCACTTTCACCGTGACATGCCTTTCCTGATATTACCCCATTAATGCATACACATGCATAATTTAGTTGTGGGCTTCTCCAGTTTTGTGTACACCCACCTCTTTACCTAATTAGGACAATATTGATCCATTTTTGTATCATACACTTTTTTACCCCGGTCTCAATAATACGTCCCCGCATCTGTAGTCCCGTATTCAGGCTAATACCTCCTAGAAACTATGGGTTTTAGTCTGTTTTCCCTTTTTATTAGATGCGAACCGGCAACTAGTTCCGGGTTCACATAACGGTGTTTCCTCTTCAAATAACCTCGGTAAAACGTTATACCTCTGTTCGGTAAGGACATAGGTCTCGAGGGTAGGTTAATATGCCTGCTACCAAGGAATTAGAAGTAAGTTATCTCCGTGTCTTCCTCTCGTTCATCTGTTTTCATTTCTCTTTTTCCGATGCATGCTCTTGCTAACAAGACGTATTGACTTAGATATACAGCGATATGCTACGAGCATTCTCTCGTGAATATTTATTCTTTTTGTGTCAATACGCTCAGCTGACTCGTATGTGTGCTATAACATTTACTCACTCCATCTGAATGTTGATTATAAAGACTATAGAATTTTATAGTCCCACACTTGATATCACCGACCAATGCTATATCGATGACAAGAGGTTTCTACAACAATCACTTACGAAAAAATCCTTTCAGCCATATTATTATGATGGAAGTTTTATGATGATTACCAATTCCGCCATCTTTATACTCCCATGACATTCTTATAATAATTATGGTTTCTTTGCTGATATTAATGTCATATTAACAATGGCAACGGTTTCCATGTTTAACAATGACTTGAACAGGCGAACTGCGAGCCAATTATTTTTGTGAACTCCTTATTATTCTAACTTCTCTTGATTATGAATTAACAGAATAGTAGTTCCTTTGCCTGACCTTGATCCTTCTAAGCGCTATCCTGATATTGGGGATGGTAAGCTCCTTTTCTTTATATTTTTTTCACTAGCGTGAGCCACGGTAAACTATACTGACCACACATATGCACTAACCTTGCAATTTTAATGACAAAAATTGATCATGGGTTATGTTTGATTTACTTAGGTTGACTTTTTTGTACGAGCATAACTAAGTAAGTGACTACCTATCCTTAGACATTGTTGAATATTTATTCTGGAATGTTGGAGTAGATTATCTTTTTGGTCCTGAAGAAGCGTCATAGGATCCGGCTGGATCACTCGGACGCGAAACATGTAGACCTGTTATAGAGCGATACCACATAGTATCTATCTTTTTAGAGTGGGTGACCATCATCCATCACCCTTACTCTCTGATTTGTTTTTAATCTTGGTCTTCATCACATACAACTGATTAAATTATGAGTGATATTTGTTGATGATGAACCAATTTTAATTTTTTCTATTCACTCCACTTACATTTGGGCTCTTCAAATTGGGCACCCTTTCAAAACAAATGTTTTGGATGTGCAAATAACTGAGCACCCCGGTTAAGAGCTCCCCCGTGTGGGGAGCCCGTTAGGCATTGCAGTACCAGCCTAACGAGGAGCTGTCCCAATGATGAAGCCAGTCATCCATTGTGATGCATGAGGGTCCTTGCTCCTATAGATATCTTGCTCACTTTAATAGTCTAATTAGATAGGAACAGTGTACTCTTAGATTGATAACGACCTAAACCTGGCCTTCAGGAGGCCGAAGGTTCTTTCTATAATCCTCCTAGTTCGCCCATGGGCCTCATTGTAACGTTTCTCTGCCCTTGTCCTGGGATTCCTCACTGGGGTCAGTAGCCACGACAGGTTGGGGTAACCAGAGTCACCTATTAGCCACACACGGTGTCTCTGTAGCTGTTCCATCACATAAGGGATGCTGCTATTTCGCATGATGTACGCGTCATGCACTGACCCAGGGAACTTGGCATTTACATGGGAGATGTACTGGTCAGCCAAACAGACCACCTGGACATTCATAGAATGATAACTTTTTCTGTTCCTGTACACCTGCTCACTTCCACTGGGGGGAACCAAGGCCACATGGGTCCCATCAATGGCACCAATGATGTTGGGGATATGTCCAAGGGCATAGAAATCACCCTTCACTGTAGGCAAATCTCCCACCTCAGGGAAAACAATGTAGCTCCGCATGTATTTCATCAGGGCAGACAACACTCTGGACAAAACCTTAGAAAACATAGGCTGAGACATCCCTGATGATATGGCCACTGTTGTTTGGAATGATCCACTTGCCAAAAAATGGAGTACTGACAGAACCTGCACCAGAGGGGGAATCCCTGTGGGTTGGCGAATGGGGGACATCAGGTCTGGCTCCAGCTGGGCACACAGTTCCTGTATAGTGGCTCGGTCAAGTCTGTATGTAAGTATGACATGTCTTTCTTCCATTGTCGACAGGTCCACCAGCGGTCTGTACACGGGAGGATTCCTCCATCTCCTCGCAAGTCCCAGCGGACAGTGCCTAGGAAGGACAACATGGAGCACAGAGTCAATCAACCCACAGGTACATAACCACAGCTTGCACATCACACAATTCGCTATGCATTGAATGGCTTGTATGAGTGGCAATGCAAGGCCTAGGCCTGTGTGACGCCGTAGAAATTCAGCCATGTGGGCCCTTGAAATGGCGGCTGCCTGACCTGTGAAATGTGACAATGGGATGTGAGGTCAATGCGCTGGCGTGGCACACCGTGGCGGTAGGCGGTCGAAGACCGCGGCGCAAAGCAGCATTGGTTAACATTGAAACCCTATGGGTCTCAGGAGCCAATGACGATGTGCGCCGGCGGTCGTGGTACGCACCGCCGCGGTACGCACCGCCGCGGGCGTGACCGGCATTTTCTACTTGCTTAATCACTCGAGACCTGATCATCCACAGGAGAGGACCTATACTGCAAGTGCTGCTGTGAACTCGGTCTGGAAGAGACAATGGCTGCTGCGACTGGGGAAAGGGCCCCTGCCTTCACATCTGAGGAATTGGATTAACTTGTTGATGGGGTCCTCCCCCAGTATGCGCTACTCTACGGTCCTCCAGACCAACAGGTAAGTACTCTGGGAGCACGTAGTATGGACTATGCCTGTGTTGAGTGGGGTGGATGTAAGATGGTGGGGAGGGGAGCGAATGAGGAGTGCAACGCACAACAGATGAGAGCATGTGCCACATGGCAAGATTGGGGAGGGGGGGCCGCGCACATCGACCATGCAGAAAAGTGATGATATTTATTTTTCAACCCTGTACATGTCACATAGGTCAGCGCCCATCAGAAGATCGACATTTGGCGTGCCATCGCCAAGGACGTCCGGGCCCTGGGGGTCCACAACAGACGGGGCACCCACTGCCGCAAGAGGTGGGAGGACATCTGCCGCGGGAGCAGAAAGACCGCCGAGGCTCTGATGGGGATGGCCTCCCAACGTAGGAGGGGTGCCAGTCGTCAATTGACCCCCCTGATGTCCCGGATCCTGGCGGTGGCCTACCCCGATTTGGATGGGCGCGTGAGGACATCACAGCAGACACAAGGGGGTGAGTATCAGCACATTCCGCTATATTAGCGCACAGTGGAGGCGTCTGGGTGGGGGAGGAGGGCTGTGGCTATCTCTAGGCCAGGGCGGTTTCTGTAGGCTAGGCCCCTCCGTTAGACATGGCCCTGTGGCCCAGCCCCCCACCTCTGTAGGGTGCTAAGTACAGCTATCCATGGCCCGGGCTCACCTATGTGTGCATTTGTCGTCCATAGACTTGTAGGCCAAGTCACTAGCATTGAGTAGTGTACCCCGAGTGCACGGCGTAGTGCAGGGGGCTTCTGTGTCTGTCCTCTCCGCCAACGGTGCCGCCAATGCATGCACTCAACATATCTTCCTTTCTCCCCCCCCCCTTTTTTTTGGTTTTCCTGTTCATGTGTGCATTAGCATCATCAGGCGGAGGAGAACTGGCATCAGCGCATGAGGGAGCTGCATCTCACATGGCCCCGGAGGGCCCTGCAACCGACTCCAAGTTAACCAGTGAGACGGAGGGCGAGGGGGGCTCCACAACGGGGACCCGTGGAGACGTCAGCGACACCGACACGTGCTCGGAAGGGAGCTCCCTTGTGGTGGCGGCAACATCCGTGCCCACCGCAACAACAGGTACAGCCGCCACCCAGCGCACCAGCTCCGCCCTCCCAGCAACCCCTCAGCTTTCGCCCCGTGCCCGCTCGGCCAGGAAGCCGGCCATCTCCTTCGCCCCTGGCACCTCAGGTCCTGCCCCAGTTACCCCTGCTGCCCTCAGTGCGGAGATCATTGACCTCCTCCAGACGCTCATTGTTGGGCAGTCTACCCTTTTGAATGCCATCCAGGGGGTAGAAAGGGAGGTGCATCGGAGCAATGCATACCTGGAGGGCATTCATTCGGGTCAGGCTGCCCATCAGCGATTGTTCAACGCTCTGGCCTCAGCACTGACGGCAGCAATTGTCCCTGTGTCTAGCCTCCCCCCTCCAACTTCCTCAACCCAGTCCCACTCCCCTGTTCCTCTGCCTATCCCAGACACACCTACAGACCAGCCTGCACACACATCAACACCCAAGGGCAGCTCATCCAGACATAAGCACCACAGATCACACAAGCATTCACCCAAGCAATATCCACATGCAGACACAGCAACACCCACTGCCTCCACTGTGTCCCCCTCCTCCTCGTCTCCCTCCTCCCTCCCTGTGACGTCTCCACTCACACCTGCATGCACACCACCATCAGCCAGTACGTCCATCACCACCACACCCACCAGAACAGTCCGCACACGTGCAGTCACCACCCCCACTACCATTTACACGTCCCCTGTGTCCTCTCCCAGTGTGTCTGTCACCCCCTCTTCCAAACCACACAAACGCAGGCAGCCACCCACCCAACAGCCATCCACCTCACGACAGCCTCCGTCACAAGCACCTGCACCCAAAGACAGCACACTTGACTCTCCTACAACCACATCCTCTTCCTCCACTCCCATACCCACTACAACTACCCGTCCCTGTCTTTCTAAATTGATTTTCCTTTCCAACCTTGACCTCTTTCCAACAACTGACCCACCCCCTCCATCTCGTAAGACTCCAACCAGCACCTCAGCCACCACAAGCCCTGCACCTACTAGGACCATCGTTCAGGGCTATTGGAGTCCATCAGCTCCTAGGGCAGGAACATCGGCCAGCAGCAAGGGGACAGCCAGCCCAGCCCCTGGGAAAAGAAGCAAAAGAGGGAAGGGCCGGCGCCACAGGCCTGAGACGGCTGCCCCCAAGGACACCAGCCTTGCACCGTCACCTGGCCCATCCACCAAGGGAGGCAAGGGCCCCAGAGATTCTTCCAAGGAGGGCAAGGGCCCCAGAGATTCTTCCAAGGGAGGCAAGGGGCCCAGAGATTCTTCCAAGGAGGGCAAGGGCCCCAGAGATTCTTCCAAGGGAGGCAAGGGCCCCAGAGATTCTTCCAAGGAGGGCAGCAAGGCGAAGAAGTCCGGCAGCAGGCGAGCTGCCCAGGAGGGCCCCACCAGCCCCATTTGGGGTGTGACAGAGGACACCCAGGGGCCCAGGAGTCCAGCACAGGAGGGACCCGCAAGCGATAGGTCGGATGGCGACTGAGCGGGAATGATTGCCCAGATCTGGTTCCCTAGGAACACAAGAGAAGCACCGCTGAACAGGGCCCCGCCAAGAGAAGCACCGCTGAACAGGGCCCCGCCAAGAGAAGCACCGCTGAACAGGGCCTCCCCGTGAGAAGCACCGCTGAACAGGGCCCCGCCGTGAGAAGCACCGCTGAACAGGGCCCCGCCGTGAGAAGCACTGCTGAACAGGGCCCCGACGTCTCTGCACCGCTCCGCTGGGCCCTTCCTGTCAAGCACCGCTCCGCTGGGCCCCGCCGTCTCTGCACTGCTCCGCTGGGCCCTTCCTGTCAAGCACCGCTCCGCTGGGCCCCGCCGTCTCTGCAGCGCTCCGCTGGGCCCTTCCTGGTAAGCACCGCTCTGCTGGGCCCCGCCGTCTCTGCACCGCTCCGCTGGGCCCTTCCTGTCAAGCACCGCTCCGCTGGGCCCCGCCGTCTCTGCACCGCTCCGCTGGGCCCTTCCTGTCAGGCACCGCTCCGCTGGGCCCTTCCTGTCAAGCACCGCTCCGCTGGGCCCTTCCTGTCAAGCACCGCTCCGCTGGGCCCTTCATCTCAAGCACCGCTCCGCTGGGCCCTTCTTCTCAAGCACCGCTGGCCCATTGGCAGGGCCGGATCTGTGTCGGGCAGGGCTTCACGAAGCACTCTGGGCACCATGCCTCCTCCATAACCAGTGGAGTCTGTAATCCACCAGATGGACTGTGGCTTTGCACTCCCCAGGATGGTACAATGGGCAATCCACCCACTGTAGAGACTTGTGAGACTGTGGCTTTGCACTCCCCAGGATGGTACAGTGGGCAATCCACCCACTGAAAAGACTTGTGGGACTGTGGCTTTGCACTCCCCAGGATGGTACAGTGGGCAATCCACCCACTGAAAAGACTTGTGGGACTGTGGCTTTGCACTCCCCAGGATGGTACAGTGGGCAATCCACCCACTGTAGAGACTTGAGAGACTGTGGCTTTGCACTCCCCAGGATGGTACAGTGGGCATGGAGGCCCCTCGTGGATCTGGCGTCGTGGACTCATGTGGCTGAGGTGCCCCCCCTTCCCTTCCCCCTGAGGTGCCTGTGGTTTTATTATCTGATGCCCCAGCAGTGTTCTCTCCAATGGAATCGGGTCTCGTGTGTGGGCTTTGCCCATGTGTTTATGCACACTGGCCCACGAACAATGGCATGTAGCCAATATGTGCCGGGCTTTTGGACTATGTATACATTGTTCATGTTGTGATTTATATGTTTTAAAAATCTCATATTTCACTTAAGTTCAAATATGCTTTAATATACTTCTATTTTAATGATCATTTTATTTTGTCTTTGAATTATTCCGGGGGGTTTGGGGGTGTAAATCTGACTTGTTGCTCTGCATTGGTGTGTGGGGATTTGGGGGGGGGGTGTCGCGTATGTGTGTGCCCGTAATCTTTTCTCCTCCCCCCTCCCCTGTGTCGTAGGTGCAGTACTCACCGTTGTCTCCTGCGGCGGCGTTCGTGCTCCTGGTAGAGGAGCAGGTAGACAATCGCTGGTAGGATGTTTAATTCGGGTTCCATGCTGTCCAGATTCCTCGTGGAGTGTATAGAGGTGAGCGTTTTCCCGTTCGTGGTCTGTTTCCGCCGTGTTTTTATCGGCGGGGCTCCCGTCCCGGAAAAGGTGGCGGATTGGTGGGTCGTGATAGGGTGGGGGGTACATTGTCTGCCGCCTGTCTGTTGGCGGTGACCGCCGCGCTGTTTGTTTGCCCCGCCGTGGCGGTCGGAGTGTTAAAGTGGCGGGCTGTGTTGGCAGTTCCCGCTAGGGTCAGAATTCCATTTTTTTACCGCCTGCCTGTTGGCGGGTTGGCCGCCGCTTTAACACCGACCGCCAGGGTCGGAATGACCCCCATATAGTCTTTTAACATATAATTACATCTCTCTTAATGTATTTTTTGCTGTTTTATACAGGCAGCACGAACTTGACCTGAAGGTATTTCTGACGCCAGTTATATTATACAAGGGCACATTCATGTTTTTTTATGGTCAAGGAGTTAAAGTGATTTGCAAAGAATCACAGGATGTGTAGCTGACACCGAGTCTCGAACCTGCTTCCCTAGTTATAAAGAGGGTAGCTCTGGCATTAGCATTCAGGATGAGCTCTGATTTTTTGCAACTATACCGACAGCTCCACTAGGAAACTGTATTATAATATTCGACAATGAGGACAGAATAGTTTTCAAGCTAAGAGCCAAAGCGATGGCAAGCTGCAGATGAAGCACTGCAGAGAGGGATGAATGTGTGTGCAGAAGTAGGGAAGAACGGAAATGTAGTTGGATGGATGGAGGGTAGATGCACTGATGGGTGGACAGTCTGATAAAGTAAGTGGATGGCTGGGGTGATGAGATGGTAATTAGGTGTGTAAATGAATGATTGGGTGGTAAGCGAGTGAATATGAATAACTCTCTTCTGTGATCGGAATCGCTTCAGTTTGCCCGGTAGGGCAGTGGTGCCGTCACCCAGAGGGTTGTCCGTTGTTTTCTCACATTTATAGAACCATGCACCAATGTCCATTGAAGGTGTCTGTATGCGTGTATTGTTCAAAAAGCGATTAACACAGATGGCGGTGGCATGAAATCCTTTAGCGCACAGTGTCTAGAATGTCTCAACTTGCTGCTTAACATGGTCCAATAAAATAAAGTACTGTCACCAAGGAATTTGTATTTTTCCTCAGCCAATGTGTCAAGCAGCCTCCTGATTTTTAAACATCACATATTGATGCTACGGTGTTTGCCTCTATATTGCTACCTTATATCACTTAAGTAGATATAAAAAAAAGTCAGCAATATTAGTGGAAACCATTTATAACGAACTAATATGGAATTTCCACTGTTAAAAAAAAGGCAATTTGTCCAAGACCACTTGCAGACAAGTAGACAAACCGTATTTGGAATTCAGGTCACTTAGAAATACTGCCTCGCTTTACAGCACAGGCAGTGCTTAATTTGTGTTTTTTGATTCCGGTGCGGAGCACCGACATTTATTTTTGAAGGTCGGCACTTATTTTTCTACCTCAAGCATAAAGACATATGGAAAGATGCAGGAAGAGAAAAACGAAAAAGCATCACAAAGGAAGAAAGGAGAAAGCAGCAAGAGTGAGCTGAAGCGGCAGGAAGAGGCAGTGAATGGATTAAAGCTCTGGATGGCTTCAGGAGTCTGCTGGCTCAGTATTCCGTGCTCGCACCTTTAACTGCAACGGCCGCTTGTTTCAGAGGAGAGTTTAGGGCACCGGCACTATATTATTTACAAATTAAGCACTGAGTGCAGTATGCAAATGTCCTACTCTCTGAGAATCAACAGGTAGCCCCTCCTGTCCTGGGTATTCAGTCAGATCACAGCCAAAAAACGGGTGTGATGGGAGTTCTTGTGAAACCATTTGATGAAGTTTTAATTTTTATATAGTGCAAACTCTACCGAACGTATGGGAGCTATCTACATGAGCACCAGTCACTTTATCCACTGACATTCATTTTCTGTAGGCACTTGGGGGAGATTAAGGGGGTCATTCTGACCACCGACCACGGGAGCACCGCCAACAGGCTGGCGGTGCTCCCGAGGGCATTCTGACCGCGGCGGTTCAGCCGCGGTCAGAAAGGGCAAACCGGCGGTCTCCCGCCGGTTTACCACTGCCCGTTGGAATCCTCCCGGTGACCGCGCCCGGCGGGAGTCAGAATGACCCCCTAAGTGATTTGCCCAGAATCACAGGATTCTAAGCAGACGCCGAGACTCAAGTCTGTCTCGAAGCGCGTAGCTCTGGCAGTGAGTCACATTTTATTGCCCTTCAGACGCAGCTGTGCATAAAAACACAAAAAAAGTTTGCATTCTTATGAAGGTGATTTCATCTTCTTTCCAGGCACCAAGCGTACAATATTTTAAATGATAGGCACATTCTTGCGATTGTTTTTTTTTTTGTTAATCTCGTGTTTTCAATAAAGATTGTTGAAAAGAAATGGGCAAGTGCTTTCCTGCAACCACCCTTTGTTGACCTGTGTCTGCCCCAGACCATTTGGCCAATCAGCAAGGGGATGTTTTGTCCAAACCAGCCATCAGGTTCTTCGCGCTAAACTCGTGCAGCTCTTTGTCCCCGTGTTGAACACTTGCATCGGAGGGAAAATGCCGAACAATTAGAGCGGCGCATACATGGAGCTAAAACAGATGGGATCGCATCAGGAGTTCTATTTACCTCATTCGAAATAACGCCGAAGGAAGGGTCAGGGTGTTAAACCGAGTGCAGTGTTGTGGCAGGAGGGAAAGGTGTATAGATAGCAGGGAAATGAACACGGTGAGTGAGGCAGGGAGCCTCTCCCTAAGCGAGAGCTTGACCAGTTTCGTTTTTTTAAATAGGAATGGATGGGAACGCCTCTTACTCCTAATCCTTTCAGCATAACTTATTTTTCTCCTATCAATACATTCTGTTCTTTGGTTTCACACCATATCCCTCTCCATCAGGTTTCTGTTCGTTTTCTCCACCTTTTGTTCCTCGTGCATTTTCTCTCTGTAGATCCACTTCTCTGCTGTCTGTACTAATGTGTTTTAAACTACCTTTACACATCCCTCCAACATTCCCATCGATACATCCACTGACTTTTTTTTTATTTTTTCAATTTTTGTATAGCAAGAACTCAACCCCAAGGTATTGGAGCACTTTTCATGAGCACCACTTAAGTTACACAAGGATATATTGATATGCACACGCTTTTCCTCCGTGTATGCTGGTCTCCAACCTCCATGGAGGCAATCCACTCACCACATGCACTCTCAACCCTCCACAGCCATTCACCACTGTATATTTATAACCTGTATACTCTTTCTTTTTAAGTCACATAAACATTATGTCACAAATAAAAATAGTTACCTGAGTTGTAAAATGCCTAAAAAGGTTCCTTGTTATACTTACCTGCCTTGTAAAGAATTGCGTTGTCATGTCCATCCTGATAAACACCTTAATGCCACATCCAACATCTGTGCTCTGCATTCATTTTCCATAGCTGCACTCAAACCCCTCACCACACTGTACATGTATTCTCTGCCCCGTTCATCGTCTTTTCCGTGTCTCCTCTCCACCATCTACATGCACTGTCCACCCAAGCTCTCCACCCTGTACATCTCCTCTCCACCCTCCATTTGTGATCCCTACGTGTACTCTGCATTCTCCAGATTCTCTCATCCTCCATGTGCCTATCCTTGTGCAGGGGAGTAGCTATCAGTAGTGCAGCAGACACAGTGTCACTGCATTCCAGGGAGTAATATCAAGGGTCCAATGCACCCTGATTATGGATGTTTTTCACTACCTTAACAGGGGCTAGGATGCCCGTTTTCTGTTTCTACTTTAGGACCCATGGCACTTTGGCTATGCAACAGTCTATGTGCAATATCCACTGTTCAATTCCTTTGTCCTCCCTTTGCATTCACCTTCCACATCTTTACTCCACTATATAAATCCATTCAAAACCCTCTGCACCCACACTAAGTTTCTCCTTCACTTTCCTTAATCTACATCCGCTCTTTCTTGTCACTGCATAACACATCCTCCGTCCAAGCACTGCAACCATTGTGCATCAGCTCCACCTTCCCTTCTCTCTTTATCCAGACTGTACACCTGCTCTCCACTCTCCAAGCCTCAACTCCACTTTTCACTGTCTACATTTGCTTTCCATGTCCACTTCCTGCAATGCTCTATTCTCTAGCAATATGCATCCTTTCTCAGTGCTTTCATTTTCAGTTGTCTTGTACACCTCTGGTCACTCTCAATATATTTGTCTACATTGGCTCTCCACATACTCATCTGCCTGCTGCATCCACTCTTCACCCTCCAACATGTGCCCTCTGCCCAGAACATTTACTCTCCATGACTTGTCTCCTCCCTCAAATCTGCTCTTCAACCTGAACATCTGCTCTCCACACGTGCTACTGATACTATATATGTGCTGTCCATCCTCTGTTTATCCTCCACCATACGCATCTACTCTCCACTAAGTACACTTTTTCATTTCACTAAGTACATCTTTTGTAAACACTTTGCATGGGTTGTACACACATTCCTCACCCTGTACATTTTCTCTCCAGCCTATACATCTTCACTGAACCCTTGACATGCTGCCTCCATCCTTTAGATATGCTCTCTACACTTAACCATTCTTCACATCTGCCCCCCAAACTATACATCCGTACTTCATGAGCTCCTCACTCTGCATATCACTCTCCATGGCTACAAACCTCCACTTGTCTTTGCCACTCTGTACTTGCGCTCCTACTATCCAGCTATTCTTTTCATCCTCCAAAAAAAATCACCTCTTGCTAGGTGCATTTTCCACCCCAGCCCTAACATGCTCTCCAAGTGGCCACCTAATACTTCCTTCTTCATCCTGTACATCATCTTTCCACTCTGCACATGCACACTCCACTCTGTAATCCAGAGTCCAAACCCTTTCTTCTGTAAGTTTTTTCACACACCTAGGCATTCTTTGTGTGCAGATTCTGCATCCTCTTTCCACCATGTGCATCCTCACTTTACAGCCCGCATCCGCTCTTCTCATGTTTCAACTCTTCTCTTCACATCTGCTTTCCATTTCCCCCATGATATTGTATATTTACTGAATCACCCCCCATCCCGACTATCTACTTGATACCAGCTACTTTGACACAAGGCACCACAAAACGTTTGTACTTTGCTGTTATCTCCACACCAGCTCTTCATCCTTCATTTTGGAACACCACCAGCTATATATGCTTTCCACCCTGCACTTGTACCATCCATTTGTCCTTCCTCTCTATCAATTCTCTACATCTGTGCCTCCCCTTCCAAGCAGAGCTCTTTGACTCAACTGCCCAAGTTCCATGTCCTCACTTCACCCTGTACATTTGCAGTTCCAATCTGCTTTATTGATTTTACACATACCACTTCTGCTTTCTGTGCAGTAGATCCACGCTGCATTCCTTGTAAATCATTTACATCTGCTTCCTAACAGTTGACTTTTAGCCCTCTTCATTGTCTCTCCAGGCTTGCCATAGGATATCCATCTTTTATATCACTCTCTGCATAATTTCTGTAGATAACCCTATTTGCTTGCATGCTACCAACTACATCACCTATGACTTTCAACATCTTGAAAATGCCAAAAGTGGGTAGCACTGGCCCAGGAAACTTTTATCCCATTGGCTACAGCATGCCCAGGAGTCATTCCCACCAACAAATTAGTGCCATGCATAAATGTGGCATCTCTAGGCATCCTCTTCATAACACTCCCAGACCTGAGGAAGATAAGAAGAGGACTAAAACTGCTTTCCGTGCCCTGTGAAAAGCAATGAAGGAGTGGACCTGCTCTCTCTTGTACCCAGGACAAAGAAATTGACTCCAAGGATTGTAAGGCTGACATGTTCAAGCCACAGGGACACAACAAGCTACAAGAGCCTTTTTCCTGCAACTGCCAAGCTGACCAGTGGCAACTGTACCTGGTCTGGACCCTGCTATTGCCTTTTGCCTGGTACCCTGTTAGTCTCCAAGTGCCTCCCATGAGGTCCTGGGGATCTTTAGACATACTTCTGTGGTGGATTCAGATTAAAGGAGTAAGTCAGAAGGTAAAATCTTTGTCCAGGACGAACCTGGTTGGTGTTCTAACCAATTCTTCATCGTGGCCAGCCACAAATTGCACTTAAGTCGGGATCTACTGTGACATTGACTATCATGTGCGCTTTGTGCTTCTTCTTGTGCTATTCCTACTTATAAGTTTAAAAAAATGTATGTCTCTGGTTCCCTTATTGGATTTTTGCATTTTGTTTATTAAATTTTACTCTATTTTCATAATTCAGTTTGTGTTTTTTATTGTTTTCCATACTGTTTTGGGATTGCATAAACAATTTAGACATTGGGCATGGTTAAGCTTGTCTGCTCTGTCATAACTGCAAGGAGATGATGATGCTTTGGTTAATTTAGTGACTTTAAGGGTTCAGCCTGACAAGGGCTGTAATCGTTCTTTGAGGTGGGTAGTCACCCACCCCAAATAATCCAATTTATTAACATTCATAATTTCTATTCATACTTACTAAGCATCTCTGAGCACATCTTCTTATCTTAAACCTTGGCTAGATCATCATTCACACTTTACCCCATCCACTTGCAATTAAAACCAAGTATTAAGTAAAGATCACATAAATAATTATACCATTTAAATGCTGCCATTTAAAACGCTTCACATCGTAGCTCACTGTCAGGTACTTGTATAGCACTCTCACTGCTTACTCATCACCCACAGTACTTAACCCGTACTCACATGCAATACATATTCACCTACAACCACTTCTGTGATATACTTGCCACTCACTCTTTCTAATGCAGTGCCACTGACAGCACTACCTGATAGGCCACTCTTATCACCACTTGCGAAGAAGTACTTACAGTACCACTCCCTGACACTCTAAACCAACAGACAGCCTCCAATGCTACTTATTCATTCCATCCATTTACTACAACACACCATTCACACTAAACAACCACTCGCTACACCTCCATTTTCCTCAGTCTGTGAACATAACAGTGCATCAATGTTCGCATCACACAGTTACTGAGTATCTCTCTTAACTTCTGAACACCACTAATTCACACCAGTCTCTAGCACACACTGATGAAATACCCACTGACCACTCTTCAGTGATTCACATTCTTCTAATTTGACCACTCAAATCCCTCACTTTCGCTACCATTCTCTTTTCGCTACTCACACTATCCACTTAAAGACACACACATTGCTTTTCACATATCTTACTACACCCCAGAAACTCACTTAACCCCAGAAACCTGTAAGTCAGTGGACCAGCCCCTCATCCATAGCTATTCACAACAAAACTATCATCTGTTACCCCACTCCGACTGAGAGTATTAACTACTGGCAGAATTCAGAAGTAATTTGATATCCACTAACAATGCTTATCCACACCCTTTCACTCATGGCTTCTCAATGTTCTCCCACTGTAATTACCATTTACCCATCACTGGTCACAGTCAGCCAACAAGAACAAAAAGAGGGGATAGTTATTAAGACTGAGATAAGTATGCTAAAGATATTTACTTCTCTCTGGCCCCTGTAAAAAAAATTTATAAGTGCAAAAAAACATGTTGTTTATGCAGTATGTAAAATTCCATTCATTTAACATGATTATTTCAGTTTAGTCTAAAGTGATGTGACTTCATTTAGAATTGCAGTGATTCTATTTTACTCCACTGAAAGCTGCTGCTAACTATGCAACTTGAAATGGGGCTGACATTTCAAACCAAACTTAAAAGCATGTTATTCCCCATTGAAATCTGCATACACTTGGTGGAATTGTAATTTTACAGTAACAGTATGTCAGGTTGGTTTCGGACATAAACTAATTCAGGCCTTGTATGTTTATGCATAACAGTACGCTTCAGTTGGAGAGAAACCTAACACTGAGAATTACTTAAAGCAATCATCTTGGATTCTGTTAGGAGTAGAAAAAAACATATCCAGAAGTCCTCACGGAGTCACCTTGAAGCAATGAAACCACACCCTGAAGTACTCATTAATTTATTCTGTAGTAATACAAATACATCCTGAAGTAGTCATGAAGTAATCTGCTCCGTCCCCTAGTTGTCATGGGATCATCATTAAGTAATCTGCTCCCATCCCCTAGTTGTCATGGAGTCATTGTGAAGTAATCTGCTGTCATCCCATAGTTATCATGGAGTCATCATTAAGTAATTTGCTCTCATCCCCTAGTTGTCATGGAGTCATTGTGAAGTAATCTGCTTTCATCTCTGAGATGTCAAGTAGTCATCGTGAAGTAATCTGCTGTCATCCCCTAGTTGTCATGCAGTCATCCTGTAGTAGTTAGAGATAATCACATGTTTTCCAAGGGAGTAATCACAGCATCATCCTGGAGTAGTTGTTGTGATGACTCTGGAGTCATCTCATTTAAATATTTCGCCCTATACACATACTTCAGGATGGCTTGGGATGACTTCAGCAGATAATTACAGGAATAGCCCAGCTGAAGTCATCAGATGACTTCAGAATGACTCCAGGAAGATCTTCCTTTTTGACTTGGGATACAGGACTGTAAAAAGATGTATTTGGTGAGGCGGGAGCACAACCTTTCTTTAGTGCAGGATGTGAAGCCATTATTTCCTTTCCCCACGTTATGTTCCAACCTTTCTAGAAAGATAACTTGATTGCAGAATGCATGCAAAGTCACCCAACCGAACCTGGAACTGAGTTGTATGTTTAGTCTGTAGGTTTTGTTCTAACGATTTTAACCTCTTTCCTACTTGGAGGTAACTTTAGGAAATTCGAAGCATGAAGTTGTGTATACAATAATAGATGACGTATGGGATGAGGCTGTCGGTTTAAAAATACTTAACAGTACTAGTATTGAACTTTACTACAGTGTCATTTTTTTTACAGAAGAGCAAACATGGCATTTGTGATTGTTTTGTTATATGCATGGCTCTTCGATATTTTAAGGGTGTATACCACTAATCCCTTCATTTTTTACACCATTTGGCTTGTGATCTCAGTTGTGTAGGTTTTGCTTTAACTCAGCTGAATATTAATCAGAAAATGTGCTTAGGCCACCCATTGGATCAGTGGGCCGCTGTATTTAATAAAGGCGATAATTTAAGAGGGCTGATACACCACTTTTAGAGCGTGCTTCCCTGCGTCAGAATAATGACGCGTTGTATGGCCCCATAAGTGCTCTGTTGAGGTTCTAGGACTCTGGCAGTGTGAAGTTTCTGCTAGCAGTGTATTCTTGTGCATTCTAATTTTGGTACTGTGAGCTTCTTCCCTTGAGATTGAGTTTGAGTTCCGTCAGGACTCCAGAAGTGTGTGCTTCCTCTGGAGTGGTACTTTTAGTGCTGCAGAACTCTAGCGGGGTGAGTTTCTTGCCATGAGTGTGTACCTGTGCCACTAGACTCCAACAGTGTGAGCTTCCTCTCATCTGGAGCTCCCAATGCTACAGGACTCCAGCAGCGTGAGCTTGCTCTTGTATCGCACTTTCAACGCTCCAGAACTCCAGCGGTGCGTGCTTCCTGTGGGATGGCACTTTTAGTGCTTCAGAACTCTAGCTGTGTGAGCTTCTTCTTTTGAGTGTGCATTGGTGCCAGTAGACTCCAGCAGTGTGACCTTCCTCTGAAATGGTATTTTCCGTAGCGCATGACTGTGTGTGTGCTTCTTCCTATGGGTGTGTGTCGCTGCCACTAGACCACAGCAGCGTGAGATTCCTCTGATATGACACTTTTAGTGCTGTAGGACTCCTAAGGTGTGCGATTCCCCTCATGTGGTATGCCTGGTACATCAGGACACCCGTAACGTGAGCTGCCTCTGTCATGGCCCCTTCCAGAGTTCCAGGATTCGAACAGTGTGAGCTTTCTGTGGTGGAACTAGTTGCACTTCTTTGGCATGACCCTTCTAGTGCTGCCGGCCACCAGCAGTGTGAGCTTTCTCTGGTATTGCCCTTCCAGTGCCGCAGGATCTCAATAGTGTGAGCTTCCTCTAGTTTAGAACCCCAAATGCTGCTTGTCGTCATTGCATTGTGAGCTTCTTCTGACAGGGCCCCTCCAGTGTGGTAGGATTGTACTATTGTGCTCTAGTACAGAGCCCCTTCTGCTGCAGGACTTCAGCAGCATGGCATGCATTTGATATGGCCCTTCTAGTGTGGCAGGACTCCAGCAGTGTGAACTTCCTCTGATGTGGAAATGTTAGTACTGCAGAGCTCCAGTAGTGCAAGCTTCTTTTGGTATTACATGTCACCCTTCCAGTGCTTCAGGATTCGAATAGTGTGAGCTTCCTCACACAAAAATTAAGTACTCCAAGTGCTGCAGGACTCCTGTAAAAGGAGCTCCATCTGGTACACAATGCTAAGGGCCAGATGTACGATGCATTTTTCTAGTCGCGAAAGGTAATCTGTTTACCGAATCAGAAAAAGGGTTTGCGAGTTGAAATTAGGGAGGGGTGTTCCCTTCCTAATTGCGAGTCGCAGTCCCATGTATGTTTGTTTTGTGACAGCAAATGCGGTATCAAAACTAACCCATTCGGACCCCTTCCCCTTTGTGAATGGTAGCGAAAATATTTTTTTCAGAACAGGCAGTGGTCCCAGGGACCACTGCCTGTTCTGAAAAAATGAAAAGAAAATTTTTCATTTTTTGTTTTTGAAATGCATCTTGTTTTCCTTTAAGCCATTCCCAATGGGGTTGCAAATTGCCACCTACCTCATGAATATTCATGAGGTAGGTAATTTGCGACCCCATTGGGAATCGCAAACAGTGTCATTGACACTGTTGTACATCAGGGTTTGCGACTCGCAATTTGCGAGTCGCAAAACCTGAATTTCGTGCATGTCTAAGTGCTGCAGCGGTGTGAGATTAACGTGTTATGACCCTTCTAGTATGGCAGGTTTCAAGCAGCATGGGCTTCTTTTGGGATGACAATTCTAGTACTGCAGGTGTCCAGTAATGTGAGGTACCTGTAGTATGGCACTTTCAGTGCTGCAAGACTCCAGTAGTGTGCTATTTGTTATTTGAGTGTATATCAGCGCTGCTAGACTCCAGCAGTGTGTCTTCTGCCACAAATTCTATTCCACTGTTGCAGGACCACTATCTATATTATTATCCTCTGTTATGAACCTTCCAAACTGCTGCCGGACTCCAAAAGTGTGTGCTTCCTCTCTTGTGGAACCCCCAAATGCAGCAGGCAGGACCAGCTTTAGAGCTGGTGACAACTAGGGTGACAGTCTTTTGAGGCATCCTCCATGATATGACCTCTTTCTCCATAAATTTCCTCACTACCACTCTCCAGCAGTACACTTCATCTCTCCGTAGCCTCTCTCTGACATACATTTCATTTTTCGTAACGCTACTCATAGTGCATTCACACTCATTTCTGTGATCTGCATGGTACACCCCATTTGCAGCAGGCACATTAACTCTCTGTGCTGCTTTATGATGCATCAGAACTGGATCTTTCTCCAGTAGGTACATTAATCACCAGAGTTATCTTGATATTGTTGCCTGAAAATTGCTGGATGCACAAGAAAGTTCATATACTTTTAAACCAATAGTTATCTTGAAACACAGTGCCCTGCACTAAAGTTAGCAGCAGTGGTCGCACCTCCCTAAACCTGGCCCTGGCAGCAGGACTCCAGCAGTGTAAGATGTTTCTGGCATGGCTCCAGCAGTGTGAGCCTCCTCTCAGAGCTGTAGCTTGGTCAGTAAAATGAGGGAGGGGGTTGCCTCGGGGTAGCCTCTGATTTTCCAACAATGGGTTTGGCATATAGGGTGTCATTTTGACCCTGGCGGTACGGGACCGCCAGGGCTAAAACGACGGAAGCACCGCCAACAGGCTGGCGGTGCTCCCAGGCGTATTACGACCACGGTGGAAGCGCCGCAGTCGCACCGCCGGGGCTGGCGGTATTCCTCCACTTTTGCCCCGGCGGTGTTAATCCGCCTGGGCAGCACTGCTTGCAGCGCTGCCCAGGGGATTACGAGTCCCCGACCGCCAGCCTTTTCTGGCGGTTTGCACTGCCAGGAAAAGGCTGGCGGAACGGGGAGTCGTGGGGCCCCTGGGGGCCCCTGCACTGCCCATGCCACTGGCATGGGCAGTGCTGGGGCCCCCTGACAGGGCCCCATGCAGCTTTTCACTGTCTGCTGTGCAGACAGTGAAAAGCGCGACGGGTGCAACTGCACCCGTCGCACGGCCGCAACACTGCCGGCTCCATTTGGAGCTGGCTCCTATGTTGCGGCCGTGATCCCCGCTGGGACGGCGGGCGGAAACCAGGTTTCCGCCCGCCCAGCGGAGATCTCCAAATGGGCGCTGTGGGGGTGCGGGCCCGCCAAGATCTGACCGCCATGCGGCCGCCAATGTGGCCGCACCCCTGCCGCGCCCGTTTGGAGATCCCCCCTGGGGCCCCACGACTCACCGTTCCGTCAGCCTTTTCCTGGCGGTGCAAACCGCCAGAAAAAGGCTGGCGGTTGGGCACTCGTAATCCCCTGGGCATCACTGCAAGCAGCGCTGCCCAGGCGGATTAACACCGCCGGGGCAAAAGTGGCGGAATACCGCCGGCCCCGGCGGTGCGACCGTGGCGCTTCCGCCGCGGTCGTAATACGCCTGGAAGCACCGCCAGCCTGTTGGCGGTGCTTCCGTCGTTTTAGCCCTGGCGGTCCCGTACCTAAGGGGCAGTGGAAAGGGAGAGGAATGTGGATTTGGAGGAATACTAAGAAATAAAACTCAATATTTATTTCAAATGACTAGTTTTTGAGGACTTTTAAAACACCAAGGGCAATATCGTGTTTCATTTTTGCTGGTGTCTGTGTAAAGATTCCTGGTGATATCTGACATATCTCACCACACCCGAATGAAAGCACCTGTACTCCACTATTCACCAGGAAATACATTTATAAGGGGGGTGTAACACCCCAAACACCCTCCATGAAGCTATGTCCTTGCTTCCTCTGGTGTGGAACCTCAAGTGCAGCAGAACCCCAGCAGTGTGAGCTTCCTATGGTATAGACCCTTCTAATGATGCAGGACTCCAGCTGTGTGAGAAGTTTCTGCTATGGCTCCAGGAGTGTGATCCTTCTCTGGTGTGGAATCCCAGGTGTGCCAGGAATCAAGCAGTGTGAGTTTTCTCTGATATGGCCCCTTACAGTGCTGCAGGGCTCCAGCAGTGTGAGATGTTTCTGCTTTGGCCTCTGCAGTGTGAGCTTTCTCTGGTGTAGAACGTATAGTCCTGCTGAACTCAGGCAGTGTGAGTTTACTCTAGTATGACCCTTCCAGTGCTGCAGCACTCTAGTAGTGTGAAATGTTTATGCTGTGGCTCCAGCAGTGTGAACTTTTTCTGGTGTAGAACGTCTAGTCCAGCAGGACTCAAGCAGTGTGAGCTTCCTCTGTTATGGCCCTTCCAGTGCTGCAGGACTCCAGTAGTGTGAGATGTTTCCTGGTATGGCTCCAGCAGTGCGAGTTTTCGCTGGTGTGGAATGCCAAGTGTGGCAGGACTCCAGTAGTGTGAGCTTCCTCTGGTAAGGCCCATCCCCTCCTGCAGGACTCCAGCAGTGTGAAATGATTATGGTGTGGCTCCAGCAATGTGACCTTTCTCTGGTGTGGAACCCCAAGCGCGACAGGAGTGCAGCAGTGTGAGGTCCCTCGGGTAATGCCCTTTCTCTCCAGCAGTGTGAGATGTTTCTGCTATGGCTCCAGAACTATGAGCTTTCTCTGGTGTAGAACTTCTAGTTCTGCAGGAATCCAGCAGTGTGAGCTTCCTCTGGTATGGCCCTTCCAGGGCTGCAGTACTCTAGCAGTGTGAGATGTTTCTGCTATGGCTCCAGAACTATGAGCTTTCTCTGGTGTAGAACTTCTAGTTCTGCAGGAATCCAGCAGTGTGAGCTTCCTCTGGTATGGCCCTTCCATGGCTGCAGTACTCTAGCAGTGTGAGATGTTTCTGCTATGGCTCCAGCAGCATGAGCTTTCTCTGGTGTAGAACTTCTAGTTCTGCAGGAATCCAGCAGTGTGAGCTTTCTCTGGTATGGAACTCCTGGTGCTGCAGGAAATGTGTGAAATTCGTTTGGTATGACACTTCCTGTGCTGCAGGATTCCAATAGTGTGATGCAATATAAATTATTTCTGATTAATAAAGCTCTCTTGTATCACCCATAACAAAGAGCAGGTTTTCCCTCATTAATTATTTCCATACACGTGTACTTTTTTCCCTACCCCCCTCCTCCATTTCTGTTCCTCTTCACTTCTCCAGCACTCTACCCCCAGCCCATAGACGTACTGCATGATTTATGGGTTTGAAATAAAATGAATTTGTCTGAAATGAAATATTGTGGCAGGAGAAGTGATGGCCCCATGAAAGATTAATGTTACCGAAACGCGAAAACATAATTCTAAATTAGTTGTATTTGTATATATATATTTATTTATTAAAGGTGTAGAGCATGCAGGCAAAAAAGACCTGGTGAATAATAATGTATGGATACACGAAGATTGCAGAGAATGTGCAGGGAATGTGGTATGTACGATTCAGCGGTTCACATCCTTTCCTTCAGGCTTATTTATTTTTAGTATCTCTTTCCTAGATACAATAGGCAAAATATTCTCGTTTAGTGATGTTTTAATTAGTGTGTTCACCTACACAATTCGCTATACCTTTGATGGGTCCTTTAAAAACAAAACATGTTTTTGGTGCTTCTTTTAGGCGAGATATCTGCTCGTAAGAAATATCTAAATTACCCATTGTTCGACCATTTTCTGCACCAGAGCTGTTTAGTTTCCTTGCATCTCTGTGACCAAAGTAACTGTTCTTCTCCATTTCAGGGGCATTGCTTTACTTTTCCGTTGACCTTGTTCTGTTGACTTCACCCTAAACGAATTATAAAGTGGTTGTAGAGTCTTTAGCTTTAATTTAGTTTTTACATTTGCGTTCACTGGTAAGGGAGTTAATTGTCGGTGGAGTACGACCATGGCAAACAGGAGAGTGAGGTACTGCTTCATAACTTTTCAGGGTCAGTGCTTGAATTGCTGCAGAGGTATACTCACTCACCATGATCAGAGTAGCAACGACCTCTTAGACTTTATGCTACGCTGCACCACGACTTAGATATTATGTTGAGATACATCTACTCTCTGCAATTAGAGACACTTTCAGATACTACCAACCAGAGCTCGTAGCACTGGAAAGCAGACGTCACTAGCTAGAGCCAAGTGAATAACAGTCATACCCTGCTCTCATAGCGGCACCTTGTAGTGTAGGCAGTGACAGCGGCTTGCCAGGGCTATGAGCTCGGCTGCAGTGATGAGCTGACACCAGGACAAGAGGACAATGGCCCTGCTGTTACAGAGACACCTGCTGACCACGGCTGGGAGCTCTGCGACAGTGACACTCCGGCACTAGTGAGGAGAGAGAACAGCCCTGCTCTTACACTGACACCTACTGGCTTTGGTTGAGAGCTGAGCAGCAGTGACACTCAGGAACCATTATTTGGGGAAGGAGGTTGATATTACAGCGACATCTGCTGGCCATGGATGGGAGCTCAGGGACACTCTGGAACTAATGAGGAGAGAGAATAGCCCTGCTCCTTCACTGACACCTACTGGCTTTTGTTGGGAGCTGAGCAGCAGTGGCACCCCGGCACCAGTGTTTGGGGACGGTGATCTGCTCTTAGGGTGACACCTGCTGGCCAGGGCTGGGAGCTCCGCGAAAGTGACACTCAGGCACTAGTGAGGAGAGAGAACAGCCCTGATCTTACACTGACACCTACTGACTTTGGTTGGGAGCTGAGCAGCAGTGGCACCTAGGCACCAACCAGTGTTTGGGGAAGGTGAGCTGCTCTTTCAGGGACACCTGCTGGCCATGGCTGGGAGCTCTGCTATAGTGACACACAGGCACTCCTGAAGAAAGAGAACAGCCCTGATCCCACACTGACACCCATTGTCTTTGGTTGGGAGCTGAGCAGCAGTGATACTCAGGCACCAGAGTTTGGGGGAGAGGGGTTGCTCTTACAGGGACACCTGCTGGCCATTGATGGGAGCTCCGTGGCAGTGACACTCAGGCACCATTAGGGAGAGAGAATAGCCCTGCTCTTGCACTGACACCTACTGGCTATGGTTGGTAGCTGAGCAGCAGTGAGACTTAGGCACCAGTGGTGGGGAGAGAACGGCCATGCTCTTACAGGGACACCTGCTGGCCAGGGCCGGGAGCTCAATTGCAGTGATACTCGGGCACCAGCGTAGAAAGGCAACGGACATCCTCTTGCAGTGATACCTGCAGGTGAGGGCTGGGACTGTAGCTGTAGTGACAATCGGGCATCAGTGGAGGGAGAGAACAGCCCCATTTTACAGGCACTGGCATCGTGATCCCCGTCCCTCTAACAGCTTAGCTGGGAATGACCACTAAAAGTTGATTAGTTTCACATTAGCCCCTTCAGTCTGCAGAGCTGCAGATAAAAGCTCATAAGAGGCTCCAGGGAAGAGCAGGGCAGGGTTAACAGGTGGGGGTCAAGTGTTGCTATGTGAGCCAGATTCAGTAAAGGAAAAAAATAAATTATGTAAGCAGAAAAAAGGAACACAGAGCAGCAAATACTGGACGTGGGAGAGAGTAAAGCACGAAAGAAAAAGTAATGTGAGAAAATAAGGAATCGTGGTAGAAGCTAGACGGGAGGAACGGGAGAAGGAAGAAAGCATGAATGTAATTAAAGGTGCAAGAAAGATGGAAGGCAAAATGGAAGAAATTGTTGGTGAAAAGAGAAAACAGGTGAGTTCAAGGACAAATGGCTGAAAGGATTGATAGAAGGGTGAAATAATGCCTTAGTGAAAGGATGAAAGGAAGGGTTAAATGATTGGTGAAGGGATGGATAGGCAGATGGAAGGATGACAGAAGCCTGAAAGGATGAATGTCTGGAAGAGTGAAAGAATGGATATATCAATGTTGTCACTGTACGGACGGAAACATAGAAAGGTTAACGTATGGATGTTTGAAAGGATCGCTGAATGTGTGGACAGATGGATGGAATTTGAATGGGTGGTGAGAATAATGAAAGGATGAATAGGAGGATGGAAAAGTGCAAGGATGGTGGGTGACTATAAGTATGACAGGGTGGATGGAAAGATGAGTGGATGTAAAGGCGAAGGTAACTATTCTAGGAAGAGTCGAGCTTACTTAGAAGAGCTTGGTTCAAAGTGGAAGTGATTTTCATAGTTTGGCTACTCCCTTGCAGGGACACCTGCCTGTCGGGGCTGAGAGCTTAGCTACAGTGACACTCGGGCGCCTGTGTGTGTGTGTGTGGGGGCGGGGGGGGGGGGGTGGCCCTGCTCTTACAGTGACGCCTGCTGGCTCTCGTTGGGAGCTGAGTTGCAGTGACACTCGGGCACCAGTGATGGGAGACAACAGCTCTGCTCTTTAAGGGACACCTGCTGGCCAGGGCTGTGAGCTCAGCTGCAGTGACACTCAGGCACAAGTGGAGTGAGAGAATGGCCCCGCTCTTACAGTGACACCTGCTGTCCATGGCTAGGTATAGAGCTGCAGTGACGCTCAGCCACCAGATTAGGAAGACAACTGCCCTGTCTGCTCTTACAGTGATACCTGGGCGTGAATTGTCCTGCTGTTACAGTGACACCTGCTTATCGGGTCTGGAAGCTCAGTTGCATCGACGCGGGCACCAGTGGAGGAAGACAACGACCATGCTATGTCAGGGCCACCTGGGAAAGACGTCCCTGCTCTTACAGTGAAACTTGCTGGCTGGGAGTTCAGCTGCATTGACACAACACCAGTGGAGGGAGAGAGCAGCTCTGCTCTTGCAGTGACACCTTGCAATGATGTTCAGGCACCAGTGGAGGGACCATAAATGTCCTGCTCTTGCAGTGACACCTGCTGGCAATGGTTGGGCTGGGAGCTCAACTGCATCCATGCTGGGGCACCAGTGGAGATAAACAACAGCCATGCTCTTTCAGTGACACCTGGGAATGGTCAGCTCTGCTCTTACAGCAACACCTGCTGGCGCAGGCTGAGAGTTCAGCTGCATTATTACTCAGCACCAGTGGAGAGAGAGAAATGTCCTGCTGTTACAGCGATACCTGCTGGTTATGGTTGGGAGCTGACTGGTGATGAAGCAGAAAATGAAGGTTTTGATTTATTAACGCTTAAACGTAGTGCTGAAATAATCATGTGTGACTTTAACCGAACTAATAAAGATTGTACGGGGACAAAATGTGCCCTTAGAGTAGTTTGCCAACATTTATATGCGTGCTTTATATAACGTGGTGTATTAGAATTGCACTAATCCGACATAATCATAAACGTATGCTACGATTTATTTGTTTGAAATGCCTTAGCTTAGCATTACTTTAGCGGAGGCTTTGGCCTAGTGGCCTGGTCTCACGGTTTAGATGTTCGTATTTTTCCACTGTGCTAATAAACGTGTATTTTCGCTTGAAGCTGTACTTTTCCACAGAAACTGTTCACATGCTTATCTTAAAGTTTCGTGCCAGCATGGAATATTTTCTCTTTAATTCAAGGTCGACTTGCAGGTGCGGACAATGGAGGCTCTGAAAGTGAGCTAATTGGGAGACAATGTTGCGATTTGCGTACCCATCTCCAAGGATAATGTATGCTTAAGTAAAAGCTTGAGAACTGTCGTTTTTGATTGGACAATTTGAAGCTAACCTATGAACCCTCCAATGGAGACCCTACTGGATTTGAACTGTTGTCTATAAAACCCAGGTGCACGAGAAGAAGGTAGCGATTGAGCTATTATCAGCCATTACCAGCTCGATACCCGCCATTTTGCAGACTTCGTAGCTATTATGGCCCACTTTGCTGCGACGCCATTTTGAGAGACTTTGATGCTTTCTCTAGTCGAGAGAAAGAGACTTTAATGATTCTTGCCCTAGAGACTTTAACTTTGATTTGTCCCTTTGCATGAAGTAGTAGTTTTACCTTGCCGCCGTGAGGCAATTGTCCCGTTTACCCCTGCCCTTTGTCCAGGCCATGCTGATCGAGAAACGGTACCTGTGAGACGAAGACTTCATTGATTGCTGATCGTAATTGGTAAATATGAAAGGGAATTGTAAAATTGCATTGTGTTCCTTTTAGGTAACCAACTGCTGATTTGATGAGATCCCTAGATAGGAGTTTTCTAAATTTATGTTACTAAATTGTTTTTGCATGAAGTCCCACATGCCGATGCTAATTTGAGGTTAGATGAGGATTCCATATGTTGCATGATGCAATTTGAGATCTTGTTATGCTGACTAAATGTACGCAATTAGTTCATTACAGATTATCGTATTAGTGATTTGCATTGCTATTATCGAATGCCTTGTGATTCAAATGCTTCATAGATTGCACTTGTTTCGACGTTATGGACAGCTATTAATGTTCATTTATGTTTATCATTTGGTGTTGAGACACATATATATTGTGCTAGCTTTGTTAATATAGGGAAATAAATTCACTAACTTTGCAATAAACTGGTGTGGTTATTCCTGGCTGGAAGGTCAGGGTTCGCCGAAATGTATTCTGGATTAATTGTTAAGTGTTATGTTGGTCAAGGTATTGCTTATGTTCGTTATAGATTATTGATTTCAGGAAATTGATTGATTAAAAGTACAGAGAGTTCCCACTTAGTCAAAAGATTCATCGGCCTAAAGAGCGTCCGAACACAGGTAAATTATTAGTACGGACCGCTCTATCAGTAGATGGTAGCAGAGGACGGTTACGTCTTTTGGGACCCTGTACTATTAGAGTACATGGTGTTGAATTAACGGTTACGCATTTTGGGACCCCACTCGAGAAGTTGAATTAGATTTTCTTGGATAAAATAGATTGACAGAATGATGATGGGCTAGGTCCACCGCGACTTTCCCGGGATCTCGGAGCTTGCGAATGGAGAGAACGGAGGTGTGGAAACAGCGTTGGCGGTACTAGTGATGGTATGAGTGAAGTTAGGGTTTTGCGCTTGCACAGCTTATTGCCGCAGGGTGTGTGAAAAGGTTGCGAGGATTTTTTTCTTTTTTTAAGGATAGCGGAGGTGCGACTCCGGGTGTAGAAGTAGAGAAGTCGTCGAACTTCATAGAAATAGCGGAGGTGCGGCTCCGAGTGTGAGAGTAGGGAAGTCGTCGAGCTTCATGTGCGTGTGGCGCTTTGTGCATAAAAAGGTCCACGTGGTTGTTGTTGTTGAGACGGGCCCTGCGAGGTCAAGAGACTCCGGAGTATGTTGATCCATGTTGTGGTCTGGGCGGTTTAGTAGGTTGATCGGGCGTGGTCAACAAGTCGGTACGTGTGTTAGGGAGTGAAAGAAACTTCGACCTCTGACAAGATTCTAAGTGCACTAGAACAGATCATTGACAAGTTGAGAGTAGGTCTGCAGGTCAGATTTGCTTGCGAATGTGGGGACTGAGAAAGACGGAATAGCGGCCAGAGGCTAGTGAAAGGTCCCGAGGCTAGTGAAAGGTCCCTAAGGTCCTGAAGCGATTGTGTTACCCTTCCTGTAGTAAACCGACAGATCTGTTTTATTTTTTGGTAGCTCGCAATATATGCAAGAAGTTGTTACGAGAGGAGGTGAGTGAAGGAAGACTAGCCGCGAGGCTTTGTCAGCCGCAGTGTGTGTGAATGTGACGTCACTAAGAGCCGCGCTGGGATAGGTTGGTTGCAGAGAAGGGTCGCGCACGGATTGGACGCAGTCCGTGGGACTCGATTGGAAGGGGAAAGGCAGGTGAAGAGTATTCCGGGAATTAAAGTCACCTATTGATTACAAACTTTGTGGAATAAAAGTGACCTATTGATTATAGACTTGGTGAAATAAAAGACGAGAAAATGAAATTCTTTAAAGCATTCAGGAGCGCGATGAAGGGGGAGTCTTACATTAAAGCGAGCGTAGGAGAGGAGACGCCGCCCGAGGGCACACCAGCTTACATTGTAATGGAGGAAAAAGGGGTAGCTCCGTGTCTTTGGCTAAAGCAATGGCACAAACTGACAGAGAAACATGGGAGCGTAGCGTTCCCGATACATGGGACATTCAATATAAGGATCCTAGAGAATTTGAGATTCACGATGTATGACATGAAGGTACCTCCAAGGCCAGCACAGTTTGAGGCTCTAGCAATCTGGGAATTAATGGCTAGACAGCAACAGAAGAGTAAGTTTGAAACAAGGATGAGGAAAGTAGAAAAGACACTAGCGGATGCTAGGTGGGATAATGCGCAGAAGGTGTGGAGGTCAGATGTATTGCAGGGAATAAAATTGTTTCCCGCAATTACTAAGGAAGAAGAAGAGACAGGTAAGAAAGCTACCTGTAAGACAAACAGGAAGTGTCCCAAGGATAGAGAGGACGAGGAAAAGTTGAGAAGAGAAGAGGAGTTAGAAGATGAGGAGTTAATAATGCAATTGCTGAACGACCGTCCACCACCTTATGCGGAAAATGGACAAGGTCCAAGTACCAGTTCTGCCCCTCCGGCACTGGTACAGAACAGTGAAACCCAGAGTTCAGGAGCGCCATCGGGATCTAAGGACCCGAGTTTACTGTTCACCCCGCAGATACCGCAGGTTAGGAGAATATATCCAGATGTGCCCATAATGAAACCAGCAGAAAATTATCAACCGCAGATGCCAGGGTACTACAGCAGTGACAATAGTGGAGGAATGGTTCTAGAACAAACAGTAAGGGGAGTACAGAATGGTCACAATCCAACAATGACACAGGCTGAATCAACTCAGTTTATGATGCCTCAAAAGCAGATGCAGGGAGGAAACGCATATGGTCAGATGACGGGGAGTCAGATGGGCATGCCGACAATGATGACCCATAATATGGGGATGAACATGCCTCAGAACATGGGAAATGGACAGAACCCAGACGCGATATCACTACCCATTACTGTAGGTCCACCGGTACCTCTGTATAGCCAGCCTAACTTAGGCATGAACAGTCAGGGATCAATGCTACAGAATGGGACAGAGAGGAGGTGTATAGAGAACACTCCAGGGATAACTCCGATAGCGGCTCAGCCAAATGGATCTGGATCCTTGATGGAGTTTAGTCCCATATGTGCTCAGTCTACACTGGTGAGGTCGAGCCCCCCACTGATAATACCTTTAACATCGAATACTGAAAAGTTGCCGCAACCATCGATGGCAGTCGATGTGAATGCTACACTGATGGGGGTAAATGCGCAACAGCTGACACAGTGGTTCAACAGTCTGAATTCCACACAAAGTTCAGACAGTGGGAAAGGAGAAGATTACCTGAATAGGATGAGGCTGAACATGGAAGCACAAGAATTGGTGGAAGGGACTATGGGTGTGAATAGGTTAGAGTCCTACACGGAAGAAGAGCTGAGATACCTATGTCCAAAGATTACGAAAGAAGTGAACAAGGTACATAAAAGTTTGCAGGAAGTAGCGGACAGAAACGGGATTGACATAGGCAAGACGAAACATTTGAGCAGGAGCTATAGGTTGGATTTTGGGACCACAGATTTTGAACACATGAGGTCAGCAGGCATGAAGGCACACCTTAGAGAATTGTTGCAGAGTGCCCAAGTGTGGAGGTGCTTAGACAAGTGGGAAAGCAGGTGGGTAAAGAGGAAGGATAAGAGGAGGGACAGTGCTACAGAGCACAATGAGAAAAGACCGCAGAGCAGCGAGACAGTAACCATGTTACCAATGAGGGAGACAGCAGGGGGAAAATTAATACATGTGCCATGGCACAGAAGCGACATTCAGTCATTTACGGATGATTTTCCCAAACTGAGAGAGAAGCCGATTGAATGGTATCAACAGACTGATAGGTTTGTGAAGCTTGCAAAATGTCTCTGGGAAGACCTGAACACTCTCTTTGAGATCGTGGTTCCGGCAGATTTGTGGGAGGATTGCAAAAGAGCTGTAGGTTGGCCGACAAGTGAACCAGAGAGAGACAGGGAGACGGGTGCACCATCACCTATGGTGATGAGTTTGTACTATAAGGTGATTGAGCATTTGAAGACGAAGGTTGCCGCGAAAAATGTGGATTGGCAGAAGATTGATCGAACTGCCCAAGAGGCTAAAGAATCGATTCATAGTTACTATGAGAGGTTGTTGAAGGCGTTCAAGAATTACAGTGGCACGGAAACGATCGAGGCGAAAGATATGCTTCATTTTGTGTTCAGATTTGTGGAAGGGCTGAGACCAGAGATAAGTCAGATGATAAAGTCGCATTTGATTTGCTGGCAGTCGAAACCGATTGATGAGGTCTTGACTTATGCGAAATACTGTAGCGACGAAATTGAAGTGAAACAGAAAAAGCTGAAAGAGAAGGTGATGATGATGCAGCTTAAAGCAGCTCAGACAGGTCTGCAAGGTTTGCAAGGGATGCAAGGGTTCCAACAGCAGGTATCGCAACCGCAGCCGCAGTTGCAGGGAAACATGGCGTTTCAGCCACAGGCGAGAGGCAGAGGCAGAGGAGGTTTTGTGAATAATGTTCCGGATTTGAACACTGTTGTGACGGGTGTGCAGGCAATGAAGAAGGTGATGCCGTGTCACGTGTGCGGAATTGTAGGTCATTGGAAACGCGAGTGCCCGATGGTGGTGCAGGAAGGTGCAGGTGCAGGTGCAGGTGTTGGTCAGCAAAACAATGATGTCAATGCATTTCAGACAATGAGAGGACCGAAAATGAGAAGTCCAAACCCAAATTTTCAGACCATAAATCAATTGCAGGGATTACAACCTATGCAGCCGCAGCAGATGCAGATGCCTCGTATGCAGATGACGCAAATGCAGCCGATGCAACAGCAGTTACCCATGGTACCTAATCAGCAAATGCAAATACCTTTGGCACCAATGAGTCAGCAGCAAGTGATGGTTCCTCCACAGGTCTCGGGTCAGGTAATGAGTACAAATGGCACCGTACAACAGTTCCCATTACACAGTGAGAGTGGAATAAACAACGTATGGGAGAGTGAAAGCTCAGAAGAGGAAGGAGATTGTGTGCTTGCGGCATCCTTAGAAGTTGATCAAAAGGGTCCGTACGTAGAGGGAAGAGTAATGGGTCATCGTGTTTAATTCTTGGTGGACACGGGAGCCACACGTTCAACTGTTAAGAGTAGTGAAGTACCAAATTTGCCACTCTCAGGGAGGACAGTTCAAGTGGTGGGAGTAGCGAACAGACATCTGACAAACCCAATAACAGATCCGGTACCAGTCAGCATCGGTAACTATCAAGGGGTACATCAGTTTGTGGTGTGTGACTCAAGCCCGATAGCACTGTTAGGGAGAGACCTATTGTGTAAATTGGGTTGTTCAATAATGTGTTCAAACGAAGGGATAACAATCCAGACGAGCAGTGATGGGGAAGAAGAGGACAGTGTAGAGGGGGATGAGATGGAAACAGTCGACGAAGAGTATCCTCTGATTTGTCTTTTCCCGATGATAACGGAAGAAGATATTCCAGCAGAATTACGAGAAACAGTCGGAAAGGAAGTGTGGGACATGACAGGGAAAGAGGTGGGATTGATGAAAGGAGTGGAACCAGTGAAAGTGATGTTAAAGCCCAATGCGATCTTTCCCCAGACCCCACAATACCACATGCCACAAGATACTCTCATGAAAGTTGCCCAACTCATTGACGAATTTGTAAAGCAGGGAGTACTGAAAGAAGTGTTAAGTAGTCCATGTAATTCACCAATAATGGGACTAATAAAGCCAAGTGGAAAAGTCCGACTTGTGCAGGACTTGAGGAAAATAAATGACATCATAGTCAAATGCTGCCCTGTTGTACCAAATCCAGCTGTGATAATGTTTCAGATCCCTTGCGATGCCGAATGGTTCTCAGTTATCGATTTGTCACAAGCATTCTTTTCTGTGCCTCTTCATGAGGACAGCCAATTTCTCTTTTGTTTCAAATTTCTAGACAGAGTATACAGTTGGTGTCGAATTCCTCAGGGGTTTTCTGAGTCACCGTCGATATTCAATCAGGTTCTAAAGAAAGACTTGGAAGAGTTAGAGTTGCCATTCGAGTCAACCCTAGTACAGTACATTGATGACTTACTGGTTGCATCAAAGACAGAAAGTGGCTGCACAGCCGATACTATTGCCCTGTTGAACCATTTGGGAAGAAACGGACACAAGGTGTCTCCTTCCAAATTGCAGTTCTGTCAGAAGAAAGTGAAATACTTGGGTCACCAGATAGAGAAAGGATCACGGAGAATAATGAAGGAAAGGGTTACAAGTGTACTTCAAATGAGTCCGCCCAAGACAAGGAAGGAGGTGAGGAAGTTTTTGGGAATGGTGGGTTATTGTCGCCAGTGGATTCCCAACTTCTCGACTCTAGCGAAGCCTTTGCTGAAATTGACCCAGAAGGATGCCTTGGATCAGATCGAACTGAAAGGGGATGAGATGGATGCTTTTGTTGAACTGAAAGAATGCATGTGCAGGGCTCCAGCTTTAGGTATGCCTGATTACACAAAGCCTTTCACATTGTTTTGCCATGAACGTGATGCATGTTCTTTGTCTGTCTTGACTCAAGCCCATGGTGGCGTAAACAGACCAGTAGCGTATTTTTCAGCTACTCTGGATCCGGTTGCAGCAGCACTCCCAGGGTGTTTGCGCGCCGTAGCAGCAGTTGGTATCAGCCTCACTCAGAGTGAAGGAATAGTGATGGGACACCCAGTAACAGTCATGGTCCCTCACTCAGTTGAGATACTTTTGACCCGCTCCCGAACGCAACACATGACTGGAGCTAGACTCACAAGGTATGAAACGATTATTCTGGGCTCACCGAATGTGCAGCTGAAAAGGTGCACTACGTTGAATCCAGCAACCTTGCTTCCTGGAGAAAATGCCGAAATTGAGAACGCTGAAGACGTCGAGCATGACTGCCTTCAGGTGACTGAATTTTGCACAAAACCCCGACCGGACATCAAGGATACTAAACTTGATGAAAATGACCAAATTCTTTTTGTTGATGGTTCATGTCTAAGAGATGGGATGGGGATTTTGAAAGCAGGATATGCTGTATGTACTGTAACAGGGGTTTTGGAAGCGGGATGGCTTCAAGGAGTCTATTCTGCACAAGTAGCAGAACTTGTAGCCCTTACTAGAGCATGTCAATTGTCTGCATTGATGAAAGTCACCATTTACACTGATAGTCAATACGGGTTTGGGATTGTGCATGACTTTGGACAACTATGGTCACAGAGAGGTTTCCTGACTTCTTCAGGATCCCCAGTGAAGAACGGGGAAAGGATAAGGGAATTGTTACATGCCATTCAAGTGCCAGCTGAAGTTGCAGTGGTAAAGTGCAGTGCTCACACGAAAGGACAGGACTATGGGGGTCATTCTGACCTCGGTGGTAAAAGGCGCCTACCGCCGGTCAGAAATCCTCCATAATCCCGCCGCGGTCGCGGAAACCCGCCACGGTCATTCTGACCCGCAGAAGGCAAACCTCCGAAAATCCGACCGCCACAACAGACCGCCAGACCAGCGGTCGGCGGAAAGGTGGAGGTGACCAAACCTCCACCGCCACGCCAACAGAAATACGCCCATCCCATTACGACCCACGAATCCACGCGGCGGTCATTCAAACGCGGTATTCCATTGGCGGGACACACCGCCGCGGTCAGAATACCCACAAACGAACAAAACTCAGCCACATTGGACGATTTGAATCCCACACACCTGATACACATACACACACCACTCCCACACACACAATACAATATAAAACACACACCCACATCACCCACAAACCCCTACGCTAAAAAATTCGTCAAGAAGGCAAGAGCGAGACACCAGCATCCAAAAAATAACAGCCACAGCCACTCAACACCATCACCCACACACTATCCACACACAAAACAACACACACCACCACACTCAACTCACTTAAATACACATACTCCACCCCACACATCATACACACCACCCCATGGCACCCCAAAGACAACCCCGCTTCACAGATGAAGAACTCAGGGTCATGGTGGAGGAAATCGTTCGGGTAGAGCCCCAGCTGTTCGGCACACAGATACAATACACCAGCATTGCCCGGAGGACGGAGCTATGGCAGAGGATTGTCGACAGGGTGAACGCAGTGGGACAGCACCCCAGAAATCGGGAAGACATCAGGAAGCGATGGAACGACCTACGGGGGAAGGTGCGTTCCATGGTATCCAGGCACAACATCGCCGTGCAGAAGACTGGCGGAGGACCCCCACCTCAACCCCCACAATTCACATCATGGGAGGAGGAAGTCTTGAACATCCTGCATCCTGACGGCCTCGCAGGAGTCGGCGGAGGAATGGATACTGGTAAGTTGAAGCTTCAATACTGCTTCCCCCCCACCTGCATGCCAAATCAGACCCCAACCCTCACCCCCATCCTCGAACCCCACCCTCACCCCCACCCCCATCCTCACCCCCACCCTCACCCCCACCACCATCCTCACCCCCACCACCATCCTCACCCCCACCCCCAGCACACCTATTCCCCACCAATGTCTCACCATCACAACCCACACATCCCAAAACCTAGGCCTGCATGCGTCCACTAAGCATGGACACCCATCACCAAAGCATGCCCAATGCATATACACATCCCCCCCACAAGCCACCCTCACCAAAGCCCCCACACACGAATGCCAGCACTTGGGGACACGAGAACCCACAGATACACCCATATGCCACACATTGAAACTATAACCATACCTCTATACCCCTGCAGGACCCGACCGTCAACACACCGCGGCGGAGGGGCCAGAATTCTCCACACCCCCCACCCAAGAGGCCGTCAGCGATGACAGCAGCTCTGTCGACCTGGACACCGATGACCAGCCCGGACCATCGGGGACCTCTGGACAGTCGGTTCCCCTCACACAGGCCCAGGCCACTACAGACCCTAACCCCTCTGGGAACACCAGCACAGCTCCCACCCAGCGGGCCCATGCCTCTGTCTCCAGGGCGCGTCAATCTGCGGTGTGTCTACCACTACAGGGCACCCAGGATAACCCACCACCCCAACAACAACAGGGACCTGGGGGCAGTGGTAGTGGGCACACCGGCCAGGGGGCAGTGGCCCAGGGAAACAGGGGAACTCGGAGGGCAGCTGTGCGACAGGGGGGGGAGGAGAGGCCCAGGGAACCCACTCTCCACGAGGTCCTCACCACCATCATGGGAGCATACAACCGCTCCCAGGAGACGATGGCGACGGTACTGGCCCGGTTCCAGGAGATCCAGGCACTGCAGGAGGAACACTATCGGGGGTACAGGGAGGACATCAGAGCCATCAACACCACCCTGGTTACCATGGTAGGGCTGCTGCAGGACCTCGTAAACACCAGGGCGGACACTGAACAACACCCAAGGGCCCCTGCCACTAGCCTGGACCAAGAACAGCCAACCACCTCCGCCGGCGCTAGTGGACAGGAGGCCCCCGCACAGCAGCAGCCCACCAGACCCCCACCTCCTGCAGGAGAAGAACCACCCCGCAAGAGGGCCCTGAGATCTCGCAAGAAGACAGAGTAGGATGTCAAGACCCCCGCCAGCAATGGATACCACCTGATGTCATCCCACTGTCCCACATTGTCACCCTGTCCATCCTTGAACTGCCCATGCTCCATCTCTCCACAGGCCTCTGGACAATGCACCTGTGTGACTGTTACTCTGGACTCTGCCATGGACATTCCTTCACCATAGCCCCCACCCACTTGAAACCACCCATCCCATTTTGAGCACTTCAATAAACACCTATTTTGCACCAAAATATCTGGAGTCTGGCTGTGATTTCAATAGATTGTAATTGACATGACAGTGCAAATATGTCCTTGTACATGGTGAAGTCAACAAACAGCTGCCACAAAGCTGTAGTCCATGGGGAAACGAAGCACAGGACTCGTAGTGGGGACCCCAGATCTGAAATAGGGAGGGAAAAGCCAAAACTCAGTCATCATACACTGGGGCAAATAGACAGGCAGCAGAGATGCTGGAGAGTAGTTAACATTTACTAAATTATCTTTGAAATGTTACCTGTGTCCTATTGGAAGTACTGTTCAATGATTCTGTCCCTGTTGTCTGTTTCAGCCCCGTCGTCTTCCTCCTCGTCACTCTCCTCAGGTTCCACCGCTGCCACAACACCACCGTCTCGACCATCCTCCTGCAGGAAAGGCACCTGGCGGCGCAAAGCCAGGTTGTGAAGCATGCAGCAGGCCACGATGATGTGACACACCTTCTTAGGTGAGTACATTAGGGATCCACCTGTCATATGCAGGCACCTAAACCTGGCCTTTAGGAGGCCAAAGGTGCGTTCGATCACCCTCCTAGTACGCCCATGGGCCTCATTGTACCGTTCCTCTGCCCTGGTCCGGGGATTCCTTACTGGGGTCAGTAGCCACGACAGGTTGGGGTACCCAGAGTCCCCCACTAGCCATACACGGTGTCTCTGTAGCTGTTCCATCACGTAAGGGATGCTGCTATTCCTTAGGATGTAGGCGTCATGCACTGACCCTGGGAATTTGGCATTTACATGCGAGATGTACTGGTCAGCCAAACACACCACCTGGATGTTCATTGAATGGTAATTTTTTCTGTTCCTGTACACCTGCTCCCTGTCTCTTGGGGGAACCAAAGCCACATGGGTCCCATCAATGGCACCAATTACGTTGGGAATATGTCCAAGGGTGTAGAAATCACCCTTCACTGTAGCCAATTCGCCCACCTCAGGGAAAATGATGTAGCTCCTCACGGATTTCATCAGGGCAGACAACACTCTGGATAACACCTTCGAAAACATGGGCTGAGACATCCCAGAAGCAATTCCCACGGTTGTCTGAAATGACCCACTTGCCAAGAAATGTAGTACTGACATGACCTGCACCAGAGGGGGAATCCCTGTGGGTTGGCGGATGGGGGACATCAGGTCGGGCTCCAGCTGGGCACACAGTTCATGGATAGTGGCACGGTTAAGACGGTAGGTCAGGATAATGTGGCGTTCTTCCATTGTCGACAGGTCCACCAGCGGTCGGTACACGGGAGGATTCATCCGTCTCCTCGCCCAACCCAGCGGACGGTGCCTAGGAAGGACAACATGGAGCACACAGTCAAGCAACCCACAGGTACGTACTCACAGCTAGCACAGTATACGATTCTCTATGCAGTGAATGGCGTGTCTGAGTGGCTATGCAAGGCCTAGGCCTGTGTGACGCAGTTGAAATTGAGCCATGTGGGCCCTGGAAATGGCGGCTGCCTGACCTGTGAAGTGTGACAATGGGATGTGAGGTCAATGCGCTGGCGTGGCACACCGCGGCGGGCGGCGGGCGAAGACCGCGGCGCGAAGCCGCATTGGTTAACATTGAAGCCTATGGGTTTCAGGAGCCAATGGCGAAGGGCGCCGGCGGTAGCGGGACGCACCGCCGCGGTACGCACCGCCGCGGACGTGACCGCCAATTTCTATCTACTTATCCACTTGCGACTTGAACTTTCACAGGAGAGGACCTATACTGCAAGTGTTGCTGTGACCTCGGTCTGGAAGGGACAATGGCTGCTGCGCCTGGGGAAAGGGCCCCTGCCTTCACTGGAGAGGAGTTGGAGAAACTTGTGGATGGGGTCCTCCCCCAGTATGCGCTACTCTACGGTCCTCCAGACCAACAAGTGAGTTTAATTCAATATGGATTTGGGGCCACTGGCTGGCTTGGGGGCCTGGCGGGGGGCCTGGCGGGGATGGGGGGCATATTGGGCCTGGCGGGGGGCCTGGCGGGGGGCCTGGCGGGGGGCCTGGCGGGGGGCCTGGCGGGGATGGGGGGCATGTTGGGCCTGGCGGGGGGCATGGCGGGGGGCCTGGCGGGGATGGGGGGCATGTTGGGCCTGGCGGGGGGCATGGCGGGGGGCCTGGCGGGGATGGGGGGCATGTTGGGCCTGGCGGGGGGCCTGGCGGGGATGGGGGGCATGTTGGGCCTGGCGGGGGGCATGGCGGGGGCCTGGCGGGGATGGGGGGCATGTTGGGCCTGGCGGGGGGCATGGCGGGGGGCCTGGCGGGGATGGGGGGCATGTTGGGCCTGGCGGGGGGCCTGGCGGGGATGGGGGGCATGTTGGGCCTGGCGGGGGGCATGGCGGGGGGCCTGGCGGGGATGGGGGGCATGTTGGGCCTGGCGGGGGGCATGGCGGGGGGCCTGGCGGGGATGGGGGGCATGTTGGGCCTGGCGGGGGGCATGGCGGGGGGCCTGGCGGGGATGGGGGGCATGTTGGGCCTGGCGGGGGGCCTGGCGGGGATGGGGGGCATGTTGGGCCTGGCGGGGGGCATGGCGGGGGCCTGGCGGGGATGGGGGGCATGTTGGGCCTGGCGGGGGGCATGGCGGGGGGCCTGGCGGGGATGGGGGGCATGTTGGGCCTGGCGGGGGGCCTGGCGGGGATGGGGGGCATGTTGGGCCTGGCGGGGGGCATGGCGGGGGGCCTGGCGGGGATGGGGGGCATGTTGGGCCTGGCGGGGGGCATGGCGGGGGGCCTGGCGGGGATGGGGGGCATGTTGGGCCTGGCGGGGGGCATGGCGGGGGGCCTGGCGGGGATGGGGGGCATGTTGGGCCTGGCGGGGGGCCTGGCGGGGATGGGGGGCATGTTGGGCCTGGCGGGGGGCATGGCGGGGGCCTGGCGGGGATGGGGGGCATGTTGGGCCTGGCGGGGGGCATGGCGGGGGGCCTGGCGGGGATGGGGGGCATGTTGGGCCTGGCGGGGGGCCTGGCGGGGATGGGGGGCATGTTGGGCCTGGCGGGGGGCATGGCGGGGGGCCTGGCGGGGATGGGGGGCATGTTGGGCCTGGCGGGGGGCATGGCGGGGGGCCTGGCGGGGATGGGGGGCATGTTGGGCCTGGCGGGGGGCCTGGCGGGGATGGGGGGCATGTTGGGCATGGCGGGGGGCATGGCGGGGGGCCTGGCGGGGATGGGGGGCGTTGGGCCACTGGAAAGGAAAATGCTGAGAAACTTGAACGTGGTATTTCTCCCTTCCTGTACGTGTCACATAGGTCCGCGCCCATGAGAAGATCGGGATTTGGCGTGCCATCGCCAAGGAAGTCCGGGCCCTGGGGGTCCACCATCGACGGGGCACCCACTGCCGCAAGAGGTGGGAGGACATCCGCCGCGGGACCAAGAAGACCGCCGAGTCTCTGCTGGGGATGGCCTCCCAACGTAGGCGGGGTGCCTGCCGTCAACTGAGCCCCCTGATGTTCCTGATCCTGGCGGTGGCCTACCCTGAATTGGATGGGCGCGTGAGGGCAGCACAGCAGACACAAGGGGGTGAGTACAAGCATTATCTACTCTGTTGTCGCGCAGTGGAGGTGTCTGGGTGGGGGAGGAGGGCTGGGGGTCCCCCTAGGCCAGGGCGATATCTGTAGGCTGGGCACCCCCGTAAGCCCCTGTGTCCCCAGCCACCACCCTCAGTAGTTTGTCAGTACAGCCATCCCTGGGCCGTGTCATCCATGGGTGCAGTTGTCAACTCTAGGCGTGTAGGGCATGTTCCACGGAATGCGTAGCGTACCCCAAGTGCGCAACTTAGTGCAGGGGGCATCTGTGTCTGTCATGTCCGCTAACTGTACCGGAGATCCATGTACTCAATATCCCTTTATTTCTCTCTCCCCCCCCCTTTTTGTTTGTCTTTCTGTGCTTGTGTGCATCAGCATCATCAGGCGGAGGAGAAGTGGCATCGGGGCAGGAGGGAGCTGCATCTCACATGGCCCAGGAGGGCCATGCCACAGAGTCAGACTGGACCAGTGAGACGGAGGGCGAGGGGAGCTCCACGACGGGGACGACTGGACCCTGCAGCGACACGGACACGTCCTCGGAAGGGGGCTCCCTTGCGGGGGTGGCACCATCCGTGCCCCCCGCCATTACAGGTACAGCCGCCACCCAGCGCACCATCTCCGCCCTCCCAGCAGCCCCTCAGCGTTCGCCCCGTGCCCGCTCTGCCAGGAAGCCGGGCATCTCCTTCGCCCCAGGCACCTCAGGCCCTGCCCCTGTTACCCCCGCTGCCCTCAGTGAGGAGGTCATTGACCTCCTCCGAACGCTCATTGTTGGGCAGACTACCCTTTTGAATGCCATCCAGGGGGTGGAGAGGGAGGTTCATCGCAGCAATGCGTACCTGGAGGGCATTCATTCGGGTCAGGCTGCCCATCAGCGATCGTTCCAGGCTCTGGCCTCAGCACTGACGGCAGCCATTGTCCCTGTCTCCTGCCTGCCTCTACTAACTCCCTCCTCCCAGTCTCCTGTTCCTCTGCCTGTCCCACCCACACCATCAGACCAGCCTGCACACACCTCAACACCCAAGAGAAGCTCATCCAAACATAAGCACCACAGATCACGCAGACATTCACACACGCAACATTCCGATGCAGACATGCCAACAGTCACTACCACCTCTGTGACCCCCACCTCCTCGTCTCCCTCCTCCCTCCCTGTGACGTCTACACTCACACCTCCATTCACCTCACCATCAGCCAGTGTTTCCATCACCAGCACACCCTCCACTCCAGTCCGCACACGTGCAGTCACCACCCCCACTGCCATTTACACGTCCCCTGTGTCCTCTCCCACTGTGTCTGTCACCCCCTCTTCCACACCACACAAACGCAGCCACCCACCCACCCAACAGCCATCCACCTCACGACAGCCTATCCCTCCTGCACCTGCACCCAAAGACAGCAAACGTGACTCACCTACAACCACATCCTCTCCCTCCACTACCATTCCCACTGTACCTACCACTCTCCATTGTCCCAAGAAGCTCTTCCTCGCCACTACTAACTTCTTTCCTGACCCTGAGCCCCCCTCCTTCTCGTCGGGGTAAGAAGAGCACCTCAGCCACCACCAGTCCTGCAGCCCCCTTGACAAGGGTGCAGGGGTATTGGAGCCCGCCAGCCCGCATGTCTGGATCTTCGCCCAGCAGCAAGGGGACAGCCAGCCCACCCCCTGGGAAGAGGAGCAGAAGGCGGAAGGGTCGCCGCAGGAGCCCGCCTTCTACATCCCCCCTGGACACCACCCAGAGACAGTCACCAGCCACAGCTCCAAAGGGAGGAAAGGGCCACAGGCCCACGACTAAGGAGGGCAAGGGCAGCAAGTCAGAGAGGTCAGGCAGCAGGCCTGCTGCCCAGGAGGAGCCCACAACCCCCATAGCCGCTGCCCCGGGAGGAACCGGCACAGCTGCCCCGGGAGAGCCCACCACCCCCATAGCCGCTGCCCAGGGAGGACCCAGCCCAGCTGGCCAGGAGGGCCCCACCACCCACAGCCCAGGTGGGCAGTGAAGGAGCACCATCCCCGCTGCCCAGGAGGGCACCACCAGGCAATTAGCAGTTGGCCATAGACCGTCCGCCGTCTCAAGAACCGCTGAACTGGGCCCCGCCGTCTCAAGAACCGCTGAACTGGGCCCTTCAGGGCAAGAACCGCTGAACTGGGCCCCGCCGTCTCAAGAACCGCTGAACTGGGCCCTTCAGGGCAAGAACCGCTGAACTGGGCCCCGCCGTCTCAAGAACCGCTGAACTGGGCCCTTCAGGGCAAGAACCGCTGAACTGGGCCCTTCAGGGCAAGAACCGCTTAACTGGGCCCCGCCGTCTCAAGCACCGCTCCGCTGGGCCCGGCCGTCTCACGCACCGCTCCGCTGGGCCCCGCCGTCTCAAGAACCGCTGAACTGGGCCCTTCAGGGCAAGAACCGCTGAACTGGGCCCTTCAGGGCAAGAACCGCTGAACTGGGCCCCGCCGTCTCAAGAACCGCTGAACTGGGCCCTTCAGGGCAAGAACCGCTGAACTGGGCCCCGCCGTCTCAAGAACCGCTGAACTGGGCCCTTCAGGGCAAGAACCGCTGAACTGGGCCCTTCAGGGCAAGAACCGCTGAACTGGGCCCCGCCGTCTCAAGAACCGCTGAACTGGGCCCTTCAGGGCAAGAACCGCTGAACTGGGCCCCGCCGTCTCAAGAACCGCTGAACTGGGCCCTTCAGGGCAAGAACCGCTGAACTGGGCCCCGCCGTCTCAAGAACCGCTGAACTGGGCCCTTCAGGGCAAGAACCGCTGAACTGGGCCCTTCAGGGCAAGAACCGCTGAACTGGGCCCCGCCGTCTCAAGCACCGCTCCGCTGGGCCCGGCCGTCTCACGCACCGCTCCGCTGGGCCCCGCCGTCTCAAGAACCGCTGAACTGGGCCCTTCAGGGCAAGAACCGCTGAACTGGGCCCTTCAGGGCAAGAACCGCTGAACTGGGCCCCGCCGTCTCAAGAACCGCTGAACTGGGCCCTTCAGGGCAAGAACCGCTGGCCCTTTGGCAGACGTGGCAGGGCAGGATCTATCTCGGGCAGGGCTGCAGGATGTCCTCTGGCCAACTTTCCTCCTCCAGTGGCAGTGGGGTCTGTTATGGACTGTATGGACTGTGGCTTTGCTCTCCCCAGGATGGCCCAGTGGGCAGGCCACCCACTGTATGGACTGTATGGACTGTATGGACTGTGGCTTTGCTCTCCCCAGGATGGCCCAGTGGGCAGGCCACCCACTGTATGGACTGTATGGACTGTGGCTTTGCTCTCCCCAGGATGGCCCAGTGGGCAGGCCACCCACTGTATGGACTGTTTGGACTGTGGCTTTGCTCTCCCCAGGATGGCCCAGTGGGCAGGCCACCCACTGTATGGACTGTATGGACTGTATGGACTGTGGCTTTGCTCTCCCCAGGATGGCCCAGTGGGCAGGCCACCCACTGTATGGACTGTTTGGACTGTGGCTTTGCTCTCCCCAGGATGGCCCAGTGGGCAGGCCACCCACTGTATGGACTGTATGGACTGTGGCTTTGCTCTCCCCAGGATGGCCCAGTGGGCAGGCCACCCACTGTATGGACTGTTTGGACTGTGGCTTTGCTCTCCCCAGGATGGCCCAGTGGGCAGGCCACCCACTGTATGGACTGTATGGACTGTATGGACTGTGGCTTTGCTCTCCCCAGGATGGCCCAGTGGGCAGGCCACCCACTGTATGGACTGTATGGACTGTGGCTTTGCTCTCCCCAGGATGGCCCAGTGGGCAGGCCACCCACTGTATGGACTGTTTGGACTGTGGCTTTGCTCTCCCCAGGATGGGCCAGTGGTCATGGAGTCCCCTCGTGGATCTGGCGTCGTGTACTCAAGTGGCTGAGGTGCCCCCCCTTCCCTTCCCCCTGAGGTGCCTGTCCTATTTTCTTTCTGATGCCCCTGCAGTATTCTCTCCGTGGAGTTCTTGTCGTGGGACTGGGCCTTGCCCCTTTGCACAGGACCCCTGTGATCCACGGACAGTGGTTGGACTACATTTAGTAGCTGTATATATTTTGTACATAGTTTATTTATTAATTGGGATTACTGGTGTACATATTTCAATATATCTGCCCGTTTATGATCTCTTCTTTTGGTCTTTGCATTATTTCGGAGGGGGGTGGTTTGTGGGTTGTGACAGTGATCTGTGGGAATGCATTGATGTGTGTGTTGTAGTGGGTGTGGGTGGGTGGGTGTGTGCCGGTAATCTTTTCCCTCCCCTGTGTCGTAGGTGCAGTACTCACCGATGTCTTCCGCGCCGCCGGGCGTGCTCCTGGTATATGAGCAGGAATAGGAGTGCGGGGATGACCTGCAACTCTGGCTCCATACTGCCGGAATCTCGCGTGGAGTGCGTAGAGGTGAGCGTTTTCCCGTTCGTAGTCTGTTTCCGCCGTGTTCTTATCGGCGGTGCTCCCGCCCCGGAAAAGGTGGCAGATTGGTGGGTCGTAATAGGGTGGGCGGTACATTGTCTGCCGCCGGGCTGTTGGCGGGAACCGCCGCGCTGTTTGTTTGTACCGCTGTGGCGGTCGGAGTGTTAAGTTGGCGGGCTGTGTTGGCGGTTCCCGCCAGGGTCAGAATTGCATATTTTAGACCGCCGGCCTGTTGGCCGCCGCTTTATCACCGACCGCCAGGGTCAGAATGAGGGCCTATGTCTCTCTGGGAAATGCATATGCAGATCAAGTCGCAAGATTTTGTGCCTTGAACTGTATATTACTGAGAGATGAATGGAACTCAATAAGTGAGCCAGAACTCGAACCGGCTGAAGCATTTGCCTTGAAGGTCGTAGATACAATAGATGAACTAAAAGCATTACAAAATAATGTCAGGGAGGATGAAAGAGATTCCTGGATCAAATCACAATGTATAAAGAGACAAGACGAGTTATGGGTTTCACATGAGGGAAAATATGTTTTGCCAAATAGTCTCTTATCACAGCTTGCGCGGTTCTATCATGGGCAAGCTCACCTAGGGAGAGATGCCATGATAAGATTGTTCAAAACTGATTGGTTTAACCCCAGATTTCGTCAAGCTGCAGAAGCAGTTTGCCATCGATGTGTCACTTGCCAGCAGATGAACCCAGGAAAGGGAACAGTTGTGAACGCGAGTCACATTGGTAGGGCAAGCAGTCCTTTTAGTCGTATGCAGATGGACTTCATTGAGATGCCTGTGCATGGAGGTCTGAAATATGTGTTGGTGATTGTGTGCATTTTTAGTCACTGGATTGAGGCATACCCCACACGTAGAAATGACAGCCTTACAGTTGCCAAGCTATTGTTGAGGGAGTTGATACCACGTTTCGGATTCCCGATCTCTTTAGAATCAGATAGGGGAAGTCACAACGAGGTGATAAAGTTACTCTGCGAAGCACTGAACATTGAGCAAAAGCTGCATTGTAGCTATCGCCCTGAAGCATCAGGACTGGTGGAGCAGATGAATGGTACGCTGAAATCGAGAATGGCAAAAATATGTGCATCGACAAATTTGAAATGGCCTGACGCATTGCCCTTAGTGCTAATGTCAATGAGAAACACTCCTGATAGAAAGACTGGATTGTCTCCGCACGAAATTCTCATGGGCAGGGCTATGAGACTTCCTGCAGTTCCCGCAAACATGCTTTTGAATATTACAGATGATATGGTGTTAGACTACTGCAAAGGACTGGCTGACGTGGTTCGCTCTTTCTCTCACCAGGTGGAAGCGACCACCTTGCCACCGATCCAAGGTCCAGGACACGCACTGAAAGCAGGTGACTGGGTCGTGGTAAAGAAGCACGTGAGAAAGTCGTGTCTGGAACCCCGTTGGAAAGGCCCTTTTCAAGTGATCCTGACGACAACTACCGCTGTGAAGTGTGCGGGAGTTCCCAACTGGGTTCACGCCAGTCACACAAAGAAGGTGCTGTGTCCCACCGATGAGGAAGTTGAAGCGCTGAAATAGCCAGTGCCTGATAAAACAGTGCCGAGTGCTGAGATAGAACAGAAGCGAACTGAAAGCGAACAAGCAGAAGAAGGAGAGAAAGAGATATTATTGGAGGGCGAAGAGTCCGACTCACTTGGGGAAGACCAAGGAGAAAGTTCAGACAGCGACGAAGAAGCTACAGGTGACAAAGAGCCTGAAGCAGCTGAGGGTAGCAAAAAGCCTGAAGCAGCTGAAGGTGACAAAGAACCTGAAGCAGCCGAAAGTGATACGGAGCCTGACGAAAGTAACGGAGACGAAGGGCTCGAAAAAGGTGAAAAAGCAGGAGAGCCTGATCAGAGGAGGGCTTTCCCAGAAGCAGACGATACAGAAAAAGAGAAAGAGAACGTGATTGATTCCCCAGAAGGAGGGAACGAGGCAGAACAAAAGGAAAAAGTTCAAGATTCCACAGAAAAGATCGCAGGTCCATCAAACGGACACGGTGCAAAGAGAAGACTAAGTATCTCACCAATAAAAGAAAAGGGTAAAGAAAGTTTGGGCGATGGAGGAAGGCCAAAAGTGAAAGAGAAAAGAAAGGAAGTGACTGTCGTGGAACAATCGTCAAGTGAGGAAAAGGACTTGACAAAAGAGGAAAGTGCCAGCGAAGCAGAGTCGAAAAGGGAAGCAAAATTGAAAAGGAAAAGGATACCAAACAGGAGATATTCCGGTCCTGAATGGGCATATGCAGTCAATGACGATTGGACTGACGAGTTTGTATCTCTAAGCATCGAGAACGAAGAAGAAGAAGAGATACCAATAGAAAAGAAAAGTTTCATAGACTCTGTCGATTGAATGAGTAATAAATGATATTGCTTGCTACAATCTAACGTAAAATAAACAACCAGCTGAGACATTGTTAAACCGGACGAGACTTGCTAAACTGATAAAGACTGAGTTATTGCCGAATTGAGACAAATGCTGCTAACCGATAAGTGACTGGCCTTTTGAAAAAGACGGTGTGAACCTTGTGCTCGTTCAGCTTTGTAACTGAATTGCTAAGTAGTTTCATTTATAAGTGCTTCTAACTCTCTGATTCTATACAGATCATGCCTAGGTACGCAATGCAGAATAATAGAAAGAAATATTGTAAATATGTGTGTATAGGCTTGGTAGTTACATGTGTAATAATAATAATGGCAATAGTGCTTGGAATGCATGGAAAGGGTGAGAATGAGACTATTGAGGCTTCTACTTTTGTTCCTGTTACTGTCACTGAACTAACACCATTGAAAAGATTAGCATTGGATGAGAGGCTCTTGCACGAAAGAAAGAGCTTTCGTATAACGTTTTCTATCGCTTACTAACAGAGTATGTTGAGACTATGGATGCGAAAGATTGTTATGTGTGTACACAGATACCGACATCAGTAAAGGAAGGGGTGACTTATCACCACATGCCTCTTACATACGGGATTACATGTAGTATAGTAATGTCTAGGTTTTATGGTCAAACTAACATACAGTATTTTTACTCAAATTATGATGTTACCTTTGCTTATGTTCCTATAATAGCACAGCTAAGCCAGATTGCTAAAGATTGGGATGCTAAAATAATGAGGGAATTTTTCGAGCCAATGCAACCTTTTGAAACGGCTCATGCTCATAGGGAGAACCTTACTTGCTCAGTCTCTGCTGTAGAAATAAGCTTTTTAGATCGCACAGATGATAGAAGGGCTCAAATGAAGGCGAAATTAGAAAAGGAGTTACATAAGAGGACTTCAGTAGATAATTATGATTTTGCTGCAATAAAGACACAGGGGAAAATTGCTTTGGATGCTTGGCATGTAGGGAAGTTTTGTATATATCGAGGTGAATCTTATTATGACAATATTTTTGTGGGAGCGAGTGAGTGTAAACATACGTTTATCTTTAAGGCCAAATGGACATTCATGATGGACGGACTTGACCCTGTCATTCCAGGTGTATATTACATTTGTGGGCATAATGCCTATTATCGTCTTCCAAAGGGATGGTGGGGAAGATGTTATTTGGGTATAGTGTTCCCAAAGGTTTATCAACTGGATGACGTATCGATGATTCAAAAGACATCTGGATCCCATCGTATCCAGAAAAGAGAGACCGCAGCTGCTGTGGTAGGTGATATATTTGGAGCCATGATTCCTTCATTGGGAGTTGTGCTGAATTCCATCAAAATAAGAAAGTTGTCTACTATAGTGGATAACATGCTGACAAAGTTTTCAGGTGCTATAATCCTGATAGATGCTGAACTTGCAGCGGAAAGAGCTATGACTCTTCAAAATAGGCTTGCTTTAGACATTCTTTTAGCAAAGGATGGAGGCGTTTGCAAAATGATTGGTGCAAGACACTGTTGTACCTATATACCTGATAATAGTGTGAAAATTAAAACTATGCTTGCTAATCTAACAAAAGAAAGTGCAGATTTGAAGGAATTGAAAGAACCAGGAGTGTGGGAGAAGGTTGGAAAGGGACTTGCTTCAGTGGGACATTGGATTGGGGGAATTTGGAATGGAATATTGTTGAAAATAATAGAAGGAATATTAATAATAATAATTTGTGTATTTGGAATTTGGGGAATAAAAAGGGGAATAATAATGATTATGGAAAGAATTAAAAGAAGAAAAGAAGAGAAAATTATGAAAAGAATGGCAGAAGAATATAAAGCGCAAACTAGGGGAACTAAAAGGAAAAGGGAGCTGACAGAATTTTAATGGAATAAAATTTGTGGGCTAAATTTGTGTGATGACAAGTAGTCATCAGAGGAGGGATTGATGAAGCAGAAAATGAAGGTTTTGATTTATTAACGCTTAAACGTAGTGCTGAAATAATCATGTGTGACTTTAACCGAACTAATAAAGATTGTACGGGGACAAAATGTGCCCTTAGAGTAGTTTGCCAACATTTATATGCGTGCTTTATATAACGTGGTGTATTAGAATTGCACTAATCCGACATAATCATAAACGTATGCTACGATTTGCTTGTTTGAAATGCCTTAGCTTAGCATTACTTTAGCGGAGGCTTTGGCCTAGTGGCCTGGTCTCACGGTTTAGATGTTCGTATTTTTCCACTGTGCTAATAAACGTGTATTTTCGCTTGAAGCTGTACTTTTCCACAGAAACTGTTCACATGCTTATCTTAAAGTTTCGTGCCAGCATGGCATATTTTCTCTTTAATTCAAGGTCGACTTGCAGGTGCGGACAATGGAGGCTCTGAAAGTGAGCTAATTGGGAGACAATGTTGCGATTTGCGTACCCATCTCCAAGGATAATGTATGCTTAAGTAAAAGCTTGAGAACTGTCGTTTTTGATTGGACAATTTGAAGCTAACCTATGAACCCTCCAATGGAGACCCTACTGGATTTGAACTGTTGTCTATAAAACCCAGGTGCACGAGAAGAAGGTAGCGATTGAGCTATTATCAGCCATTACCAGCTCGATACCCGCCATTTTGCAGACTTCGTAGCTATTATGGCCCACTTTGCTGCGACGCCATTTTGAGAGACTTTGATGCTTTCTCTAGTCGAGAGAAAGAGACTTTAATGATTCTTGCCCTAGAGACTTTAACTTTGATTTGTCCCTTTGCATGAAGTAGTAGTTTTACCTTGCCGCCGTGAGGCAATTGTCCCGTTTACCCCTGCCCTTTGTCCAGGCTATGCTGATCGAGAAACGGTACCTGTGAGACGAAGACTTCATTGATTGCTGATCGTAATTGGTAAATATGAAAGGAAATTGTAAAATTGCATTGTGTTCCTTTTAGGTAACCAACTGCTGATTTGATGAGATCCCTAGATAGGAGTTTTCTAAATTTATGTTACTAAATTGTTTTTGCATGAAGTCCCACATGCCGATGCTAATTTGAGGTTAGATGAGGATTCCATATGTTGCATGATGCAATTTGAGATCTTGTTATGCTGACTAAATGTACGCAATTAGTTCATTACAGATTATCGTATTAGTGATTTGCATTGCTATTATCGAATGCCTTGTGATTCAAATGCTTCATAGATTGCACTTGTTTCGACGTTATGGACAGCTATTAATGTTCATTTATGTTTATCATTTGGTGTTGAGACACATATATATTGTGCTAGCTTTGTTAATATAGGGAAATAAATTCACTAACTTTGCAATAAACTGGTGTGGTTATTCCTGGCTGGAAGGTCAGGGTTCGCCGAAATGTATTCTGGATTAATTGTTAAGTGTTATGTTGGTCAAGGTATTGCTTATGTTCGTTATTGATTATTGATTTCAGGAAATTGATTGATTAAAAGTACAGAGAGTTCCCACTTAGTCAAAAGATTCATCGGCCTAAAGAGCGTCCGAACACAGGTAAATTATTAGTACGGACCGCTCTATCAGTAGATGGTAGCAGAGGACGGTTACGTCTTTTGGGACCCTGTACTATTAGAGTACATGGTGTTGAATTAACGGTTACGCATTTTGGGACCCCACTCGAGAAGTTGAATTAGATTTTCTTGGATAAAATAGATTGACAGAATGATGATGGGCTAGGTCCACCGCGACTTTCCCGGGATCTCGGAGCTTGCGAATGGAGAGAACGGAGGTGTGGAAACAGCGTTGGCGGTACTAGTGATGGTATGAGTGAAGTTAGGGTTTTGCGCTTGCACAGCTTATTGCCGCAGGGTGTGTGAAAAGGTTGCGAGGATTTTTTTCTTTTTTTAAGGATAGCGGAGGTGCAACTCCGGGTGTAGAAGTAGAGAAGTCGTCGAACTTCATAGAAATAGCGGAGGTGCGGCTCCGAGTGTGAGAGTAGGGAAGTCGTCGAGCTTCATGTGCGTGTGGCGCTTTGTGCATAAAAAGGTCCACGTGGTTGTTGTTGTTGAGACGGGCCCTGCGAGGTCAAGAGACTCCGGAGTATGTTGATCCATGTTGTGGTCTGGGCGGTTTAGTAGGTTGATCGGGCGTGGTCAACAAGTCGGTACGTGTGTTAGGGAGTGAAAGAAACTTCGACTTCGGGCTCTGACAAGATTCTAAGTGCACTAGAACAGATCATTGACAAGTTGAGAGTAGGTCTGCAGGTCAGATTTGCTTGCGAATGTGGGGACTGAGAAAGACGGAATAGCGGCCAGAGGCTAGTGAAAGGTCCCGAGGCTAGTGAAAGGTCCCTAAGGTCCTGAAGCGATTGTGTTACCCTTCCTGTAGAAAACCGACAGATCTGTTTTATTTTTTGGTAGCTCGCAATATATGCAAGAAGTTGTTACGAGAGGAGGTGAGTGAAGGAAGACTAGCCGCGAGGCTTTGTCAGCCGCAGTGTGTGTGAATGTGACGTCACTAAGAGCCGCGCTGGGATAGGTTGGTTGCAGAGAAGGGTCGCGCACGGATTGGACGCAGTCCGTGGGACTCGATTGGAAGGGGAAAGGCAGGTGAAGAGTATTCCGGGAATTAAAGTCACCTATTGATTACAAACTTTGTGGAATAAAAGTGACCTATTGATTATAGACTTGGTGAAATAAAAGACGAGAAAATGAAATTCTTTAAAGCATTCAGGAGCGCGATGAAGGGGGAGTCTTACATTAAAGCGAGCGTAGGAGAGGAGACGCCGCCCGAGGGCACACCAGCTTACATTGTAATGGAGGAAAAAGGGGTAGCTCCGTGTCTTTGGCTAAAGCAATGGCACAAACTGACAGAGAAACATGGGAGCGTAGCGTTCCCGATACATGGGACATTCAATATAAGGATCCTAGAGAATTTGAGATTCACGATGTATGACATGAAGGTACCTCCAAGGCCAGCACAGTTTGAGGCTCTAGCAATCTGGGAATTAATGGCTAGACAGCAACAGAAGAGTAAGTTTGAAACAAGGATGAGGAAAGTAGAAAAGACACTAGCGGATGCTAGGTGGGATAATGCGCAGAAGGTGTGGAGGTCAGATGTATTGCAGGGAATACAATTGTTTCCCGCAATTACTAAGGAAGAAGAAGAGACAGGTAAGAAAGCTACCTGTAAGACAAACAGGAAGTGTCCCAAGGATAGAGAGGACGAGGAAAAGTTGAGAAGAGAAGAGGAGTTAGAAGATGAGGAGTTAATAATGCAATTGCTGAATGACCGTCCACCACCTTATGCGGAAAATGGACAAGGTCCAAGTACCAGTTCTGCCCCTCCGGCACTGGTACAGAACAGTGAAACCCAGAGTTCAGGAGCGCCATCGGGATCTAAGGACCCGAGTTTACTGTTCACCCCGCAGATACCGCAGGTTAGGAGAATATATCCAGATGTGCCCATAATGAAACCAGCAGAAAATTATCAACCGCAGATGCCAGGGTACTACAGCAGTGACAATAGTGGAGGAATGGTTCTAGAACAAACAGTAAGGGGAGTACAGAATGGTCACAATCCAACAATGACACAGGCTGAATCAACTCAGTTTATGATGCCTCAAAAGCAGATGCAGGGAGGAAACGCATATGGTCAGATGACGGGGAGTCAGATGGGCATGCCGACAATGATGACCCATAATATGGGGATGAACATGCCTCAGAACATGGGAAATGGACAGAACCCAGACGCGATATCACTACCCATTACTGTAGGTCCACCGGTACCTCTGTATAGCCAGCCTAACTTAGGCATGAACAGTCAGGGATCAATGCTACAGAATGGGACAGAGAGGAGGTGTATAGAGAACACTCCAGGGATAACTCCGATAGCGGCTCAGCCAAGTGGATCTGGATCCTTGATGGAGTTTAGTCCCATATGTGCTCAGTCTACACTGGTGAGGTCGAGCCCCCCACTGATAATACCTTTAACATCGAATACTGAAAAGTTGCCGCAACCATCGATGGCAGTCGATGTGAATGCTACACTGATGGGGGTAAATGCGCAACAGCTGACACAGTGGTTCAACAGTCTGAATTCCACACAAAGTTCAGACAGTGGGAAAGGAGAAGATTACCTGAATAGGATGAGGCTGAACATGGAAGCACAAGAATTGGTGGAAGGGACTATGGGTGTGAATAGGTTAGAGTCCTACACGGAAGAAGAGCTGAGATACCTATGTCCAAAGATTACGAAAGAAGTGAACAAGGTACATAAAAGTTTGCAGGAAGTAGCGGACAGAAACGGGATTGACATAGGCAAGACGAAACATTTGAGCAGGAGCTATAGGTTGGATTTTGGGACCACAGATTTTGAACACATGAGGTCAGCAGGCATGAAGGCACACCTTAGAGAATTGTTGCAGAGTGCCCAAGTGTGGAGGTGCTTAGACAAGTGGGAAAGCAGGTGGGTAAAGAGGAAGGATAAGAGGAGGGACAGTGCTACAGAGCACAATGAGAAAAGACCGCAGAGCAGCGAGACAGTAACCATGTTACCAATGAGGGAGACAGCAGGGGGAAAATTAATACATGTGCCATGGCACAGAAGCGACATTCAGTCATTTACGGATGATTTTCCCAAACTGAGAGGGAAGCCGATTGAATGGTATCAACAGACTGATAGGTTTGTGAAGCTTGCAAAATGTCTCTGGGAAGACCTGAACACTCTCTTTGAGATCGTGGTTCCGGCAGATTTGTGGGAGGATTGCAAAAGAGCTGTAGGTTGGCCGACAAGTGAACCAGAGAGAGACAGGGAGACGGGTGCACCATCACCTATGGTGATGAGTTTGTACTATAAGGTGATTGAGCATTTGAAGACGAAGGTTGCCGCGAAAAATGTGGATTGGCAGAAGATTGATCGAACTGCCCAAGAGGCTAAAGAATCGATTCATAGTTACTATGAGAGGTTGTTGAAGGCGTTCAAGAATTACAGTGGCACGGAAACGATCGAGGCGAAAGATATGCTTCATTTTGTGTTCAGATTTGTGGAAGGGCTGAGACCAGAGATAAGTCAGATGATAAAGTCGCATTTGATTTGCTGGCAGTCGAAACCGATTGATGAGGTCTTGACTTATGCGAAATACTGTAGCGACGAAATTGAAGTGAAACAGAAAAAGCTGAAAGAGAAGGTGATGATGATGCAGCTTAAAGCAGCTCAGACAGGTCTGCAAGGTTTGCAAGGGATGCAAGGGTTCCAACAGCAGGTATCGCAACCGCAGCCGCAGTTGCAGGGAAACATGGCGTTTCAGCCACAGGCGAGAGGCAGAGGCAGAGGAGGTTTTGTGAATAATGTTCCGGATTTGAACACTGTTGTGACGGGTGTGCAGGCAATGAAGAAGGTGATGCCGTGTCACGTGTGCGGAATTGTAGGTCATTGGAAACGCGAGTGCCCGATGGTGGTGCAGGAAGGTGCAGGTGCAGGTGTTGGTCAGCAAAACAATGATGTCAATGCATTTCAGACAATGAGAGGACCGAAAATGAGAAGTCCAACCCCAAATTTTCAGACCATAAATCAATTGCAGGGATTACAACCTATGCAGCCGCAGCAGATGCAGATGCCTCGTATGCAGATGACGCAAATGCAGCCGATGCAACAGCAGTTACCCATGGTACCTAATCAGCAAATGCAAATACCTTTGGCACCAATGAGTCAGCAGCAAGTGATGGTTCCTCCACAGGTCTCGGGTCAGGTAATGAGTACAAATGGCACCGTACAACAGTTCCCATTACACAGTGCGAGTGGAATAAACAACGTATGGGAGAGTGAAAGCTCAGAAGAGGAAGGAGATTGTGTGCTTGCGGCATCCTTAGAAGTTGATCAAAAGGGTCCGTACGTAGAGGGAAGAGTAATGGGTCATCGTGTTTCATTCTTGGTGGACATGGGAGCCACACGTTCAACTGTTAAGAGTAGTGAAGTACCAAATTTGCCACTCTCAGGGAGGACAGTTCAAGTGGTGGGAGTAGCGAACAGACATCTGACAAACCCAATAACAGATCCGGTACCAGTCAGCATCGGTAACTATCAAGGGGTACATCAGTTTGTGGTGTGTGACTCAAGCCCGATAGCACTGTTAGGGAGAGACCTATTGTGTAAATTGGGTTGTTCAATAATGTGTTCAAACGAAGGGATAACAATCCAGACGAGCAGTGATGGGGAAGAAGAGGACAGTGTAGAGGGGGATGAGATGGAAACAGTCGACGAAGAGTATCCTCTGATTTGTCTTTTCCCGATGATAACTGAAGAAGATATTCCAGCAGAATTACGAGAAACAGTCGGAAAGGAAGTGTGGGACATGACAGGGAAAGAGGTGGGATTGATGAAAGGAGTGGAACCAGTGAAAGTGATGGTAAAGCCCAATGCGATCTTTCCCCAGACCCCACAATACCACATGCCACAAGATACTCTCATGAAAGTTGCCCAACTCATTGACGAATTTGTAAAGCAGGGAGTACTGAAAGAAGTGTTAAGTAGTCCATGTAATTCACCAATAATGGGACTAATAAAGCCAAGTGGAAAAGTCCGACTTGTGCAGGACTTGAGGAAAATAAATGACATCATAGTCAAATGCTGCCCTGTTGTACCGAATCCAGCTGTGATAATGTTTCAGATCCCTTGCGATGCCGAATGGTTCTCAGTTATCGATTTGTCACAAGCATTCTTTTCTGTGCCTCTTCATGAGGACAGCCAATTTCTCTTTTGTTTCAAATTTCTAGACAGAGTATACAGTTGGTGTCGAATTCCTCAGGGGTTTTCTGAGTCACCGTCGATATTCAATCAGGTTCTAAAGAAAGACTTGGAAGAGTTAGAGTTGCCATTCGAGTCAACCCTAGTACAGTACATTGATGACTTACTGGTTGCATCAAAGACAGAAAGTGGCTGCACAGCCGATACTATTGCCCTGTTGAACCATTTGGGAAGAAACGGACACAAGGTGTCTCCTTCCAAATTGCAGTTCTGTCAGAAGAAAGTGAAATACTTGGGTCACCAGATAGAGAAAGGATCACGGAGAATAATGAAGGAAAGGGTTACAAGTGTACTTCAAATGAGTCCGCCCAAGACAAGGAAGGAGGTGAGGAAGTTTTTGGGAATGGTGGGTTATTGTCGCCAGTGGATTCCCAACTTCTCGACTCTAGCGAAGCCTTTGCTGAAATTGACCCAGAAGGATGCCTTGGATCAGATCGAACTGAAAGGGGATGAGATGGATGCTTTTGTTGAACTGAAAGAATGCATGTGCAGGGCTCCAGCTTTAGGTATGCCTGATTACACAAAGCCTTTCACATTGTTTTGCCATGAACGTGATGCATGTTCTTTGTCTGTCTTGACTCAAGCCCATGGTGGCGTAAACAGACCAGTAGCATATTTTTCAGCTACTCTGGATCCGGTTGCAGCAGCACTCCCAGGGTGTTTGCGCGCCGTAGCAGCAGTTGGTATCAGCCTCACTCAGAGTGAAGGAATAGTGATGGGACACCCAGTAACAGTCATGGTCCCTCACTCAGTTGAGATACTTTTGACCCGCTCCCAAACGCAACACATGACTGGAGCTAGACTCACAAGGTATGAAACGATTATTCTGGGCTCACCGAATGTGCAGCTGAAAAGGTGCACTACGTTGAATCCAGCAACCTTGCTTCCTGGAGAAAATGCCGAAATTGAGAACGCTGAAGACGTCGAGCATGACTGCCTTCAGGTGACTGAATTTTGCACAAAACCCCGACCGGACATCAAGGATACTAAACTTGATGAAAATGACCAAATTCTTTTTGTTGATGGTTCATGTCTAAGAGATGGGATGGGGATTTTGAAAGCAGGATATGCTGTATGTACTGTAACAGGGGTTTTGGAAGCGGGATGGCTTCAAGGAGTCTATTCTGCACAAGTAGCAGAACTTGTAGCCCTTACTAGAGCATGTCAATTGTCTGCATTGATGAAAGTCACCATTTACACTGATAGTCAATACGGGTTTGGGATTGTGCATGACTTTGGACAACTATGGTCACAGAGAGGTTTCCTGACTTCTTCAGGATCCCCAGTGAAGAACGGGGAAAGGATAAGGGAATTGTTACATGCCATTCAAGTGCCAGCTGAAGTTGCAGTGGTAAAGTGCAGTGCTCACACGAAAGGACATGACTATGTCTCTCTGGGAAATGCATATGCAGATCAAGTCGCAAGATTTTGTGCCTTGAACTGTATATTACTGAGAGATGAATGGAACTCAATAAGTGAGCCAGAACTCGAACCGGCTGAAGCATTTGCCTTGAAGGTCGTAGATACAATAGATGAACTAAAAGCATTACAAAATAATGTCAGGGAGGATGAAAGAGATTCCTGGATCAAATCACAATGTATAAAGAGACAAGACGAGTTATGGGTTTCACATGAGGGAAAATATGTTTTGCCAAATAGTCTCTTATCACAGCTTGCGCGGTTCTATCATGGGCAAGCTCACCTAGGGAGAGATGCCATGATAAGATTGTTCAAAACTGATTGGTTTAACCCCAGATTTCGTCAAGCTGCAGAAGCAGTTTGACATCGATGTGTCACTTGCCAGCAGATGAACCCAGGAAAGGGAACAGTTGTGAACGCGAGTCACATTGGTAGGGCAAGCAGTCCTTTTAGTCGTATGCAGATGGACTTCATTGAGATGCCTGTGCATGGAGGTCTGAAATATGTGTTGGTGATTGTGTGCATTTTTAGTCACTGGATTGAGGCATACCCCACACGTAGAAATGACAGCCTTACAGTTGCCAAGCTATTGTTGAGGGAGTTGATACCACGTTTCGGATTCCCGATCTCTTTAGAATCAGATAGGGGAAGTCACTTCAACAACGAGGTGATAAAGTTACTCTGCGAAGCACTGAACATTGAGCAAAAGCTGCATTGTAGCTATCGCCCTGAAGCATCAGGACTGGTGGAGCAGATGAATGGTACGCTGAAATCGAGAATGGCAAAAATATGTGCATCGACAAATTTGAAATGGCCTGACGCATTGCCCTTAGTGCTAATGTCAATGAGAAACACTCCTGATAGAAAGACTGGATTGTCTCCGCACGAAATTCTCATGGGCAGGGCTATGAGACTTCCTGCAGTTCCCGCAAACATGCTTTTGAATATTACAGATGATATGGTGTTAGACTACTGCAAAGGACTGGCTGACGTGGTTCGCTCTTTCTCTCACCAGGTGGAAGCGACCACCTTGCCACCGATCCAAGGTCCAGGACACGCACTGAAAGCAGGTGACTGGGTCGTGGTAAAGAAGCACGTGAGAAAGTCGTGTCTGGAACCCCGTTGGAAAGGCCCTTTTCAAGTGATCCTGACGACAACTACCGCTGTGAAGTGTGCGGGAGTTCCCAACTGGGTTCACGCCAGTCACACAAAGAAGGTGCTGTGTCCCACCGATGAGGAAGTTGAAGCGCTGAAATTGCCAGTGCCTGATAAAACAGTGCCGAGTGCTGAGATAGAACAGAAGCGAACTGAAAGCGAACAAGCAGAAGAAGGAGAGAAAGAGATATTATTGGAGGGCGAAGAGTCCGACTCACTTGGGGAAGACCAAGGAGAAAGTTCAGACAGCGACGAAGAAGCTACAGGTGACAAAGAGCCTGAAGCAGCTGAGGGTAGCAAAAAGCCTGAAGCAGCTGAAGGTGACAAAGAACCTGAAGCAGCCGAAAGTGATACGGAGCCTGATGAAAGTAACGGTGACGAAGGGCTCGAAAAAGGTGAAAAAGCAGGAGAGCCTGATCAGAGGAGGGCTTTCCCAGAAGCAGACGATACAGAAAAAGAGAAAGAGAACGTGATTGATTCCCCAGAAGGAGGGAACGAGGCAGAACAAAAGGAAAAAGTTCAAGATTCCACAGAAAAGATCGCAGGTCCATCAAACGGACACGGTGCAAAGAGAAGACTAAGTATCTCACCAATAAAAGAAAAGGGTAAAGAAAGTTTGGGCGACGGAGGAAGGCCAAAAGTGAAAGAGAAAAGAAAGGAAGTGACTGTCGTGGAACAATCGTCAAGTGAGGAAAAGGACTTGACAAAAGAGGAAAGTGCCAGCGAAGCAGAGTCGAAAAGGGAAGCAAAATTGAAAAGGAAAAGGATACCAAACAGGAGATATTCCGGTCCTGAATGGGCATATGCAGTCAATGACGATTGGACTGACGAGTTTGTATCTCTAAGCATCGAGAACGAAGAAGAAGAAGAGATACCAATAGAAAAGAAAAGTTTCATAGACTCTGTCGATTGAATGAGTAATAAATGATATTGCTTGCTACAATCTAACGTAAAATAAACAACCAGCTGAGACATTGTTAAACCGGACGAGACTTGCTAAACTGATAAAGACTGAGTTATTGCCGAATTGAGACAAATGCTGCTAACCGATAAGTGACTGGCCTTTTGAAAAAGACGGTGTGAACCTTGTGCTCGTTCAGCTTTGTAACTGAATTGCTAAGTAGTTTCATTTATAAGTGCTTCTAACTCTCTGATTCTATACAGATCATGCCTAGGTACGCAATGCAGAATAATAGAAAGAAATATTGTAAATATGTGTGTATAGGCTTGGTAGTTACATGTGTAATAATAATAATGGCAATAGTGCTTGGAATGCATGGAAAGGGTGAGAATGAGACTATTGAGGCTTCTACTTTTGTTCCTGTTACTGTCACTGAACTAACACCATTGAAAAGACTAGCATTGGATGAGAGGCTCTTGCACGAAAAGAAAGAGCTTTCGTATAACGTTTTCTATTGGTTACTAACAGAGTATGTTGAGACTATGGATGCGAAAGATTGTTATGTGTGTACACAGATACCGACATCAGTAAAGGAAGGGGTGACTTATCACCACATGCCTCTTACATACGGGATTACATGTAGTATAGTAATGTCTAGGTTTTATGGTCAAACTAACATACAGTATTTTTACTCAAATTATGATGTTACCTTTGCTTATGTTCCTATAATAGCACAGCTAAGCCAGATTGCTAAAGATTGGGATGCTAAAATAATGAGGGAATTTTTCGAGCCAATGCAACCTTTTGAAACGGCTCATGCTCATAGGGAGAACCTTACTTGCTCAGTCTCTGCTGTAGAAATAAGCTTTTTAGATCGCACAGATGATAGAAGGGCTCAAATGAAGGCGAAATTAGAAAAGGAGTTACATAAGAGGACTTCAGTAGATAATTATGATTTTGCTGCAATAAAGACACAGGGGAAAATTGCTTTGGATGCTTGGCATGTAGGGAAGTTTTGTATATATCGAGGTGAATCTTATTATGACAATATTTTTGTGGGAGCGAGTGAGTGTAAACATACGTTTATCTTTAAGGCCAAATGGACATTCATGATGGACGGACTTGACCCTGTCATTCCAGGTGTATATTACATTTGTGGGCATAATGCCTATTATCGTCTTCCAAAGGGATGGTGGGGAAGATGTTATTTGGGTATAGTGTTCCCAAAGGTTTATCAACTGGATGACGTATCGATGATTCAAAAGACATCTGGATCCCATCGTATCCAGAAAAGAGAGACCGCAGCTGCTGTGGTAGGTGATATATTTGGAGCCATGATTCCTTCATTGGGAGTTGTGCTGAATTCCATCAAAATAAGAAAGTTGTCTACTATAGTGGATAACATGCTGACAAAGTTTTCAGGTGCTATAATCCTGATAGATGCTGAACTTGCAGCGGAAAGAGCTATGACTCTTCAAAATAGGCTTGCTTTAGACATTCTTTTAGCAAAGGATGGAGGCGTTTGCAAAATGATTGGTGCAAGACACTGTTGTACCTATATACCTGATAATAGTGTGAAAATTAAAACTATGCTTGCTAATCTAACAAAAGAAAGTGCAGATTTGAAGGAATTGAAAGAACCAGGAGTGTGGGAGAAGGTTGGAAAGGGACTTGCTTCAGTGGGACATTGGATTGGGGGAATTTGGAATGGAATATTGTTGAAAATAATAGAAGGAATATTAATAATAATAATTTGTGTATTTGGAATTTGGGGAATAAAAAGGGGAATAATAATGATTATGGAAAGAATTAAAAGAAGAAAAGAAGAGAAAATTATGAAAAGAATGGCAGAAGAATATAAAGCGCAAACTAGGGGAACTAAAAGGAAAAGGGAGCTGACAGAATTTTAATGGAATAAAATTTGTGGGCTAAATTTGTGTGATGACAAGTAGTCATCAGAGGAGGGATTGATGAAGCAGAAAATGAAGGTTTTGATTTATTAACGCTTAAACGTAGTGCTGAAATAATCATGTGTGACTTTAACCGAACTAATAAAGATTGTACGGGGACAAAATGTGCCCTTAGAGTAGTTTGCCAACATTTATATGCGTGCTTTATATAACGTGGTGTATTAGAATTGCACTAATCCGACATAATCATAAACGTATGCTACGATTTGCTTGTTTGAAATGCCTTAGCTTAGCATTACTTTAGCGGAGGCTTTGGCCTAGTGGCCTGGTCTCACGGTTTAGATGTTCGTATTTTTCCACTGTGCTAATAAACGTGTATTTTCGCTTGAAGCTGTACTTTTCCACAGAAACTGTTCACATGCTTATCTTAAAGTTTCGTGCCAGCATGGCATATTTTCTCTTTAATTCAAGGTCGACTTGCAGGTGCGGACAATGGAGGCTCTGAAAGTGAGCTAATTGGGAGACAATGTTGCGATTTGCGTACCCATCTCCAAGGATAATGTATGCTTAAGTAAAAGCTTGAGAACTGTCGTTTTTGATTGGACAATTTGAAGCTAACCTATGAACCCTCCAATGGAGACCCTACTGGATTTGAACTGTTGTCTATAAAACCCAGGTGCACGAGAAGAAGGTAGCGATTGAGCTATTATCAGCCATTACCAGCTCGATACCCGCCATTTTGCAGACTTCGTAGCTATTATGGCCCACTTTGCTGCGACGCCATTTTGAGAGACTTTGATGCTTTCTCTAGTCGAGAGAAAGAGACTTTAATGATTCTTGCCCTAGAGACTTTAACTTTGATTTGTCCCTTTGCATGAAGTAGTAGTTTTACCTTGCCGCCGTGAGGCAATTGTCCCGTTTACCCCTGCCCTTTGTCCAGGCCATGCTGATCGAGAAACGGTACCTGTGAGACGAAGACTTCATTGATTGCTGATCGTAATTGGTAAATATGAAAGGAAATTGTAAAATTGCATTGTGTTCCTTTTAGGTAACCAACTGCTGATTTGATGAGATCCCTAGATAGGAGTTTTCTAAATTTATGTTACTAAATAGTTTTTGCATGAAGTCCCACATGCCGATGCTAATTTGAGGTTAGATGAGGATTCCATATGTTGCATGATGCAATTTGAGATCTTGTTATGCTGACTAAATGTACGCAATTAGTTCATTACAGATTATCGTATTAGTGATTTGCATTGCTATTATCGAATGCCTTGTGATTCAAATGCTTCATAGATTGCACTTGTTTCGACGTTATGGACAGCTATTAATGTTCATTTATGTTTATCATTTGGTGTTGAGACACATATATATTGTGCTAGCTTTGTTAATATAGGGAAATAAATTCACTAACTTTGCAATAAACTGGTGTGGTTATTCCTGGCTGGAAGGTCAGGGTTCGCCGAAATGTATTCTGGATTAATTGTTAAGTGTTATGTTGGTCAAGGTATTGCTTATGTTCGTTATTGATTATTGATTTCAGGAAATTGATTGATTAAAAGTACAGAGAGTTCCCACTTAGTCAAAAGATTCATCGGCCTAAAGAGCGTCCGAACACAGGTAAATTATTAGTACGGACCGCTCTATCAGTAGATGGTAGCAGAGGACGGTTACGTCTTTTGGGACCCTGTACTATTAGAGTACATGGTGTTGAATTAACGGTTACGCATTTTGGGACCCCACTCGAGAAGTTGAATTAGATTTTCTTGGATAAAATAGATTGACAGAATGATGATGGGCTAGGTCCACCGCGACTTTCCCGGGATCTCGGAGCTTGCGAATGGAGAGAACGGAGGTGTGGAAACAGCGTTGGCGGTACTAGTGATGGTATGAGTGAAGTTAGGGTTTTGCGCTTGCACAGCTTATTGCCGCAGGGTGTGTGAAAAGGTTGCGAGGATTTTTTTCTTTTTTTAAGGATAGCGGAGGTGCGACTCCGGGTGTAGAAGTAGAGAAGTCGTCGAACTTCATAGAAATAGCGGAGGTGCGGCTCCGAGTGTGAGAGTAGGGAAGTCGTCGAGCTTCATGTGCGTGTGGAGCTTTGTGCATAAAAAGGTCCACGTGGTTGTTGTTGTTGAGACGGGCCCTGCGAGGTCAAGAGACTCCGGAGTATGTTGATCCATGTTGTGGTCTGGGCGGTTTAGTAGGTTGATCGGGCGTGGTCAACAAGTCGGTACGTGTGTTAGGGAGTGAAAGAAACTTCGACTTCGGGCTCTGACAAGATTCTAAGTGCACTAGAACAGATCATTGACAAGTTGAGAGTAGGTCTGCAGGTCAGATTTGCTTGCGAATGTGGGGACTGAGAAAGACGGAATAGCGGCCAGAGGCTAGTGAAAGGTCCCGAGGCTAGTGAAAGGTCCCTAAGGTCCTGAAGCGATTGTGTTACCCTTCCTGTAGTAAACCGACAGATCTGTTTTATTTTTTGGTAGCTCGCAGTATATGCAAGAAGTTGTTACGAGAGGAGGTGAGTGAAGGAAGACTAGCCGCGAGGCTTTGTCAGCCGCAGTGTGTGTGAATGTGACGTCACTAAGAGCCGCGCTGGGATAGGTTGGTTGCTGAGAAGGGTCGCGCACGGATTGGACGCAGTCCGTGGGACTCGATTGGAAGGGGAAAGGCAGGTGAAGAGTATTCCGGGAATTAAAGTCACCTATTGATTACAAACTTTGTGGAATAAAAGTGACCTATTGATTATAGACTTGGTGAAATAAAAGACGAGAAAATGAAATTCTTTAAAGCATTCAGGAGCGCGATGAAGGGGGAGTCTTACATTAAAGCGAGCGTAGGAGAGGAGACGCCGCCCGAGGGCACACCAGCTTACATTGTAATGGAGGAAAAAGGGGTAGCTCCGTGTCTTTGGCTAAAGCAATGGCACAAACTGACAGAGAAACATGGGAGCGTAGCGTTCCCGATACATGGGACATTCAATATAAGGATCCTAGAGAATTTGAGATTCACGATGTATGACATGAAGGTACCTCCAAGGCCAGCACAGTTTGAGGCTCTAGCAATCTGGGAATTAATGGCTAGACAGCAACAGAAGAGTAAGTTTGAAACAAGGATGAGGAAAGTAGAAAAGACACTAGCGGATGCTAGGTGGGATAATGCGCAGAAGGTGTGGAGGTCAGATGTATTGCAGGGAATAAAATTGTTTCCCGCAATTACTAAGGAAGAAGAAGAGACAGGTAAGAAAGCTACCTGTAAGACAAACAGGAAGTGTCCCAAGGATAGAGAGGACGAGGAAAAGTTGAGAAGAGAAGAGGAGTTAGAAGATGAGGAGTTAATAATGCAATTGCTGAACGACCGTCCACCACCTTATGCGGAAAATGGACAAGGTCCAAGTACCAGTTCTGCCCCTCCGGCACTGGTACAGAACAGCGAAACCCAGAGTTCAGGAGCGCCATCGGGATCTAAGGACCCGAGTTTACTGTTCACCCCGCAGATACCGCAGGTTAGGAGAATATATCCAGATGTGCCCATAATGAAACCAGCAGAAAATTATCAACCGCAGATGCCAGGGTACTACAGCAGTGACAATAGTGGAGGAATGGTTCTAGAACAAACAGTAAGGGGAGTACAGAATGGTCACAATCCAACAATGACACAGGCTGAATCAACTCAGTTTATGATGCCTCAAAAGCAGATGCAGGGAGGAAACGCATATGGTCAGATGACGGGGAGTCAGATGGGCATGCCGACAATGATGACCCATAATATGGGGATGAACATGCCTCAGAACATGGGAAATGGACAGAACCCAGACGCGATATCACTACCCATTACTGTAGGTCCACCGGTACCTCTGTATAGCCAGCCTAACTTAGGCATGAACAGTCAGGGATCAATGCTACAGAATGGGACAGAGAGGAGGTGTATAGAGAACACTCCAGGGATAACTCCGATAGCGGCTCAGCCAAGTGGATCTGGATCCTTGATGGAGTTTAGTCCCATATGTGCTCAGTCTACACTGGTGAGGTCGAGCCCCCCACTGATAATACCTTTAACATCGAATACTGAAAAGTTGCCGCAACCATCGATGGCAGTCGATGTGAATGCTACACTGATGGGGGTAAATGCGCAACAGCTGACACAGTGGTTCAACAGTCTGAATTCCACACAAAGTTCAGACAGTGGGAAAGGAGAAGATTACCTGAATAGGATGAGGCTGAACATGGAAGCACAAGAATTGGTGGAAGGGACTATGGGTGTGAATAGGTTAGAGTCCTACACGGAAGAAGAGCTGAGATACCTATGTCCAAAGATTACGAAAGAAGTGAACAAGGTACATAAAAGTTTGCAGGAAGTAGCGGACAGAAACGGGATTGACATAGGCAAGACGAAACATTTGAGCAGGAGCTATAGGTTGGATTTTGGGACCACAGATTTTGAACACATGAGGTCAGCAGGCATGAAGGCACACCTTAGAGAATTGTTGCAGAGTGCCCAAGTGTGGAGGTGCTTAGACAAGTGGGAAAGCAGGTGGGTAAAGAGGAAGGATAAGAGGAGGGACAGTGCTACAGAGCACAATGAGAAAAGACCGCAGAGCAGCGAGACAGTAACCATGTTACCAATGAGGGAGACAGCAGGGGGAAAATTAATACATGTGCCATGGCACAGAAGCGACATTCAGTCATTTACGGATGATTTTCCCAAACTGAGAGAGAAGCCGATTGAATGGTATCAACAGACTGATAGGTTTGTGAAGCTTGCAAAATGTCTCTGGGAAGACCTGAACACTCTCTTTGAGATCGTGGTTCCGGCAGATTTGTGGGAGGATTGCAAAAGAGCTGTAGGTTGGCCGACAAGTGAACCAGAGAGAGACAGGGAGACGGGTGCACCATCACCTATGGTGATGAGTTTGTATTATAAGGTGATTGAGCATTTGAAGACGAAGGTTGCCGCGAAAAATGTGGATTGGCAGAAGATTGATCGAACTGCCCAAGAGGCTAAAGAATCGATTCATAGTTACTATGAGAGGTTGTTGAAGGCGTTCAAGAATTACAGTGGCACGGAAACGATCGAGGCGAAAGATATGCTTCATTTTGTGTTCAGATTTGTGGAAGGGCTGAGACCAGAGATAAGTCAGATGATAAAGTCGCATTTGATTTGCTGGCAGTCGAAACCGATTGATGAGGTCTTGACTTATGCGAAATACTGTAGCGACGAAATTGAAGTGAGACAGAAAAAGCTGAAAGAGAAGGTGATGATGATGCAGCTTAAAGCAGCTCAGACAGGTCTGCAAGGTTTGCAAGGGATGCAAGGGTTCCAACAGCAGGTATCGCAACCGCAGCCGCAGTTGCAGGGAAACATGGCGTTTCAGCCACAGGCGAGAGGCAGAGGCAGAGGAGGTTTTGTGAATAATGTTCCGGATTTGAACACTGTTGTGACGGGTGTGCAGGCAATGAAGAAGGTGATGCCGTGTCACGTGTGCGGAATTGTAGGTCATTGGAAACGCGAGTGCCCGATGGTGGTGCAGGAAGGTGCAGGTGCAGGTGCAGGTGTTGGTCAGCAAAACAATGATGTCAATGCATTTCAGACAATGAGAGGACCGAAAATGAGAAGTCCAAACCCAAATTTTCAGACCATAAATCAATTGCAGGGATTACAACCTATGCAGCCGCAGCAGATGCAGATGCCTCGTATGCAGATGACGCAAATGCAGCCGATGCAACAGCAGTTACCCATGGTACCTAATCAGCAAATGCAAATACCTTTGGCACCAATGAGTCAGCAGCAAGTGATGGTTCCTCCACAGGTCTCGGGTCAGGTAATGAGTACAAATGGCACCGTACAACAGTTCCCATTACACAGTGCGAGTGGAATAAACAACGTATGGGAGAGTGAAAGCTCAGAAGAGGAAGGAGATTGTGTGCTTGCGGCATCCTTAGAAGTTGATCAAAAGGGTCCGTACGTAGAGGGAAGAGTAATGGGTCATCGTGTTTCATTCTTGGTGGACACGGGAGCCACACGTTCAACTGTTAAGAGTAGTGAAGTACCAAATTTGCCACTCTCAGGGAGGACAGTTCAAGTGGTGGGAGTAGCGAACAGACATCTGACAAACCCAATAACAGATCCGGTACCAGTCAGCATCGGTAACTATCAAGGGGTACATCAGTTTGTGGTGTGTGACTCAAGCCCGATAGCACTGTTAGGGAGAGACCTATTGTGTAAATTGGGTTGTTCAATAATGTGTTCAAACGAAGGGATAACAATCCAGACGAGCAGTGATGGGGAAGAAGAGGACAGTGTAGAGGGGGATGAGATGGAAACAGTCGACGAAGAGTATCCTCTGATTTGTCTTTTCCCGATGATAACGGAAGAAGATATTCCAGCAGAATTACGAGAAACAGTCGGAAAGGAAGTGTGGGACATGACAGGGAAAGAGGTGGGATTGATGAAAGGAGTGGAACCAGTGAAAGTGATGGTAAAGCCCAATGCGATCTTTCCCCAGACCCCACAATACCACATGCCACAAGATACTCTCATGAAAGTTGCCCAACTCATTGACGAATTTGTAAAGCAGGGAGTACTGAAAGAAGTGTTAAGTAGTCCATGTAATTCACCAATAATGGGACTAATAAAGCCAAGTGGAAAAGTCCGACTTGTGCAGGACTTGAGGAAAATAAATGACATCATAGTCAAATGCTGCCCTGTTGTACCGAATCCAGCTGTGATAATGTTTCAGATCCCTTGCGATGCCGAATGGTTCTCAGTTATCGATTTGTCACAAGCATTCTTTTCTGTGCCTCTTCATGAGGACAGCCAATTTCTCTTTTGTTTCAAATTTCTAGACAGAGTATACAGTTGGTGTCGAATTCCTCAGGGGTTTTCTGAGTCACCGTCGATATTCAATCAGGTTCTAAAGAAAGACTTGGAAGAGTTAGAGTTGCCATTCGAGTCAACCCTAGTACAGTACATTGATGACTTACTGGTTGCATCAAAGACAGAAAGTGGCTGCACAGCCGATACTATTGCCCTGTTGAACCATTTGGGAAGAAACGGACACAAGGTGTCTCCTTCCAAATTGCAGTTCTGTCAGAATAAAGTGAAATACTTGGGTCACCAGATAGAGAAAGGATCACGGAGAATAATGAAGGAAAGGGTTACAAGTGTACTTCAAATGAGTCCGCCCAAGACAAGGAAGGAGGTGAGGAAGTTTTTGGGAATGGTGGGTTATTGTCGCCAGTGGATTCCCAACTT